>NC_092873.1:88651881-89851881 GCF_028372415.1 Notamacropus eugenii | reverse complement strand
AAATGAGATATTATGCACATATGTACATATTATTTCCTTATAAGTGTAAGTGTGAAGTGACACATCAAATAATTTATCAACTTTCAATATTTTCTGCAGAACATGATAACTAATTCTGCCTGATTAATATTGACTGTATCCAAGAACAAGCTTAGGCTGTCTTTACCATTTTATGAGAAGCTCAAGAAGTTCCTCAAATAAACTTTAAAAAATCAAATTGCCCCTTAACTGGTGCCATAAATTTGCCTGGGTGTATCCATGCAAATTGATTTAGAATATAAGATAAAAGAATGAGTTGAAAAAGTGTTTGGTCTAAAAGCAGACCAAGAAATACACATGTGTAGACTGGGATATGCCCGTTGGGTAGGATTAGCAGTGGAATGACCTGTCAGGAGAACTGAAGCTGACCCAAATTCAACTGATTCTTTGTAACTTTGGTTCCCCTGTACTCTGTCAAGCTGGTGGTATGAAGCCTGATATCTCTAAGGCTCAGTTTCCCCACCTGTATAATGAGGGAGTTGGAATCAAATGGTCCCTTCTAGCTCTGAGAGGCTTGTGTTGTAGGCAGCTGTGCATCATTGCCAAGAAACACTAAGGCCTTTTGAGCATGAGGAAGATTTCAGACCCAAAGTCCTATTAACTTTGATACAGAAACATTTGTAAATAAAGGATACAAAGTAGCCAGCCTTACAAATGAAGCAATGGGTTTTCCCTACTAGCAAATATGTAAGGATATATTTGACTGGGCATTTAAAACCACATCTGACCTAGGAAGCATGTTTGTATCTCCTAGTGCCAATCAGATTCTGCTCACCATGAGTCTCAGGGCTTAAATTCTTTTCCCAACTGGCCACCCTTTTAACTTCTTGTCTGTTTCCTTTTTGATCTTAGTGAAATTGTTGCCGGTGGACTGTGAGAGGAAAACAGATGCGGTGAGTTTGTTTCCTAGCTCTTTATTATTTCTCCTGAGGATGCAGCCCTCTCTAGAGAGGTAAACTTCCCCAGAAAAAGCTCATAATAGGATCATTTTCAGGGAGTATTTTCAGTAATGTACCAAAATCAAATAGTAGTCTGTGATGTTCATGTCAGACTCAATTGTAGCCATGTAGGAGAATCTGAAATGCACAGAATTGAGCCCCTAAAGATCCAGCACCTGTCCTGT
This sequence comes from Notamacropus eugenii, assembly GCF_028372415.1. NCBI lineage: Eukaryota > Metazoa > Chordata > Mammalia > Diprotodontia > Macropodidae > Notamacropus > Notamacropus eugenii. The sequence continues at coordinate 89,850,719 of NC_092873.1, read as the reverse complement.
TAGAAAAGCTCTTCCATCAGTTGCAACATCAGTAACTTTGATCTGTCTACTCCTAAGATGATTCCTGGGAAATATGGTGGGTTGTTTGCAAAGGACCTGTAGAGACACCTTCCTGACTGAGGGGAAAGGATGGCTGATTTTAATCTTCAGGAAGCCTGCTTTCCAATTCATTATCTGTCCCATTCCCAGCAAGAGTCTCCAGGAGTGGACTGTGGACCCTTGAAATGTGCCTTGATTTTTGGCATTATGAATTTCATTTTCTCAGATGCCACTTCAATGGAATTAGCCCTCTTAGTCTGTCTTCAGATTTGTTTATGAAGTGCCAACGTGCCCTACAAATAATATTTGGGGAAAGCAAGTAACTACATCTATTTATGAGTCATGAAAACAGCATTAGAGAGTAGAAGTGATGCTCTGGTCTTGGCAGTTGTGTGGGAAAGATACAGGGTAATAAATTCTCAGGTCATAAATTCTACCAGAAGAAGCTTTCATACTGCCAGAGGGCAGTACTCTAATTCTTAAGTATGTAATGCCCGAGCATCCTTAGGACACCAGATCTCCGGCAGTTAGGAGTTTGGAAAAAAACGATACAGTAGGTGATGCTTTTGAATTGTAGTGCATTCTGCTCTGGGTTAGCCCTTTTAATGAAAAAGAGACCCAGGTTTCACTCACCTGTGTCATTTCTGTCAGGATTTGGGCTTTTTTAGCATATTGGGAAAAGGAGTGGTAATGAAATAATGTTCTACTTAATGTCCCAACTTTGCCTTGTACTCTGTGAAGGACCTAAGATAGATCACTTATCTCACTGAGCTTCAGTCTGCTTATTTGTAAAATGGGGAAAAAGAATACTTACACTTTCTGATTTCTCAGGGCTGTTGTGAGGAAAGCAGTTTGTAAATTTAAAGCATCATAGACATGAACTGTTACTGAACTGGATTGGTGACAATAATGAGAATAGCTAACATCTGTATAGCCCTTTAAAGCTTGCAGAGTGCTTTGCCTATATTATCTCATTCAACTGGTATGACAGCTTTGGGAGGTGGGCTGTTATTATCTCCATTTTACAGGTGAAGAAACTGAAGCTAAGAGAGGTTCAATCTCTCCCCCAAGGTGACGTAACTGCGAATTTTCTGAGGCACAATTTGAACTCAGATCTTCCTGATCCAAAAGTCGAGCAGTCTATCCAATATGCCACCCAGCTGCCCCAAATTAGGTTGCCTTCCCTAAAAAATTCCCAATTGAGGCCTAGAGGAGATAGTCTAGAAGCATGTGGAGATGAGATGATAAGGAAAGCTAAAGATGTGAAGGTCCATTCTACAAGAGGGAGGGAAATCCAGAAGGAAAAAAAATTGTCCGAAATCTTTCTGTTTTTATTTTTAAACTGGAAATTTTTCTAAATTATTTCTTTTTCCCCTCTTCCATCTGAACCATCATATGTCTAAATCTGCATTGCAATTGTATAAGCCACCCCCTAATATATAAGTACATCTCTAAAATTGGGCCCTTTGAAAGGAAAAGACAGATATGTATATATAGATATAGATACACACACACACACACACACACATACACAAATAATAAAGAAAAAGAGAAATTGACTTGTTATAGGCTATAGTCAAGTTTTATGCAAAACACTAATTTTGGACTGTCCGGTATACCAAACTCATAACTATAAAGTAGGTTTCCCTTGCCCTCTGATATGTAAAGTATATAGCTCTCACTTGAACAGACTGAAGGGTCTTATTAGAGGATTCTGACACAGAAGCTAGTATAATATATAATATTGGAAGAGTAAGAATTCAGTTTAACTTTCACACTGTCCTGACAAGAATGGAGGTTATCCTAACTAGCTGTGTAAATCTGGTATTTCCTGTCTTAGTTTATCTTACCTTAGTTTATCGGTAAAATGAGAAAGTTAGTTTAAAATAGACAAAAGACAAGTTAATTTTACCCATTCCTCCTGATTCTCTACATCTCTACTTTTCTATAAAGCTTATTAAACATCACTTCCATTGGCTTCAATTTTTCTGCATCCATTAGCTTCTTTACTGTTGCTTATAAATATGTATCCATCTCCTCTATCCTTAAAGAAATTTTTTCTAGACCCAACCATTCCTGGCCAAACTTCTCATAAAAACAATCCACCTTTATTGCCTCTACTTCCTCACTTCTCACTCACTTTTCAGTCCTTTGTAATCTGGCTTCCAGTCCTACCCCTTAAGTGAAACTGCTGTCTTCAAAGTCTTAATTGCTAAATGAGTGGCTTTTTTTCCCACTTTCATCTTTCTTCAACCAATCAATCAGCAAGAGTTAATTAAGCACCTACTTTGTACCAGGCATTATTCTAGATGCAAAGGATATAAAGACAGAAATGAAATGCCTTCAAGGAGCTTACATTCTAATTGGGGAGAAAACATTGACAAACTATGTAGTCCAAGTAAATGATTAAATAATTGTTTTCAGGGGAGTTGCTAGCTTCTCAGTAAGGAAATGGTGGGGTGGGGGGCAAGGATCAGAAAAGGCTTCATGTAGAAGGTAGCACTTGAGCTTTAAAGAAAACTAGAGAATTCATTTCAGAAATTGTGAGATGGCAGTGGGAAGGGAGGGCATTTCAGGTATGAGACATGGCCTGTTCAAAAGTACAGAGATGAAGAAAGGAGTTTTTATGTGTTGACCCATCTGCGATGTTTGATGCTATTAATCCTCCTTCCTTCTGGATCTTCTCTCCTCCCTGGGGCAGCTAGGTGGTACAGTGGATAGAGCACCAGTACAGGAGTCAGGAGGACCTGAGTTCAAATCTCACCTCAGACACTTGACACTCACTAGCTGTGTGACCTTGGGCAAGTCACTTAACCCCAACTGCCTCATCCTGGGTCATCTCTAGTTATCCTGATGAATATCTGGTCACTGGATTCAGATGGCTTAGGAGGAGAAGTGAGGCTGGTGACCCACACAGCCCTCCCTCACTCAAAACAAAGTCAAGTGCAAGTCATGTCATCATTTCTCTGATGGCATGGTCTTCTTCAGCAACGGAGGACAAACACATATCTCCTCCCTGGATTTTCATGAAACTGCTCCCTTTTAGGCCTACTCCCACCTGTCAGCTCTTTCTCAGTCTTACTTGTTGGATCATTATCCTATCTCCCACCTCTGAGTGTACCCCAAGGCTTTGACCAGGCCCTCTTCTCTCCCCTTTCTCTACTTCTTTGGTTATCATATCATTTCCCATGGATTCGACAATCATCTCTCTGCAGGTGATCTCCACATCTAGATATCTAGCCCTCACCTTCTCCTGAGCTCTAGTCTGGCATCACCAACTTCTTGCTGGTTCTCTCCACCTGGATGTTCCACAGACATCTCAACTCAACATATCCAAAACATCTTTCCTAAACCTGTCCTTTCTCTTAAATTCCCCATTCTGTCAAAGGCAACAATACCCATCCAGTCACACAAGTTCATAACATCAATTATTCTTAACTCTTGCCTCTCTTCCCTTATGTTTCATATACACAACTGCCCAGTCCTAATGTTTCCAGGACATCTCATGTATCCATCCCTTTCTCTTTAATTACATGGTCATCATCCTGGTTTATTTAGTCCACAGTCACCTCTGACCTGAACTACCAAAGTAGCATCCTAAATGATCTCCCAACTTCCAGGATTTCCTCATAATCCATTCTCCATATAGCTTCCAAAATAATCTTCCAAAAACCTGACTGTGTGATACGAAGCTTCTCTGGCTCCCTATTCCCTTGAGTGATAAAATACCCACCCCTCCGTTTGGCATTTAAAACTCTTTGCAGTCTGGCCCCAGCCTGTCTTTCCAGACTGACTCCATATCACTCCCTCATGTACTGTGTGCCAGACAAGTCAGTCTGCTTGCCATTCCTTAGCCATATTACCCTTCATTCCCTTCCCTTGCTTTTTGATTCCCCTGCTTCCTTCAAAGCTTAGCTTAATTGCCATATCATACAAGAGTTGTCCTACATGTAAAGATGGACACACACATGCAAATTATTTGGTGTTTATTATTTCCCTGTGTCCATGTAACTCCTCTAAGTTGTAAGTTCCTTGAGGACAAGGACCACTTTTTTTCAGGAGTGGGGGAGGGCAAAAAGTAGGTTCTTGATGTCTATTGAAATGATTTGAATTGTAAAATTCCAGAAATCTTGCATCTGTGAGGAAACAAGCTTGGATTAAACACTGGCTTCAGATGATCCATAATGTGGAAAATCCATACACAGATAATAGAGTTTTGACAAAACACAAATAACAAGAGTCCAGAGTCTATGTAGCATGCTGTCACACCCCAGCCCCACAAAATACATCATTTGACAAGTCTTAGAAATATGCTGGATTGTAATCCTTTCATGCAAGCGTTCTAACAAGACCCTATAGTCTATATTGTTGGTTAGAGTGAGATCCATACCTTCCACCCTTCAAATTGTAGCTGTTCAGTTTCTCCCTCTGAGGTAGACAGCCTTTGTTCCCCACACACAATCTGACACCCTTGGCTGCTGCTCAGTCAGACACTGGTGTCAAAAGATTGGGAGAGAAAACCTTTAGTTACATATAAACTATCAGATACACAGCTAGCTAATTCTTTGTGGTGTTTCTTTTCAATCAGTCGGTGCGTACTGAGTGGCGGGCGTCATGGGATTTAGAGCTGTAAGGAACCTTAGAAGTCATGGACCAGTCTCCTTGTTTCACAGATGAAAAAGCTAAGGTCCAAAGAAGCTGTGATTTGTCTCAGACCACTTTCCCCCAGCGTAGGCCTCAGGACATGGAACTTAGGGAGGTAGGGTCTGTGGGCAGGCGTCTAAGGTGGAATGGTCGCTTGTTCACACCTACTGTGTGCAGGGCACTCTGCTGGATGCTTTAGGGAGACAAAGATGCAACAGGATCAGTGTCTCCTAGGAGCCCAGCCCTGTGCTCAGCTAAAAGTTCCTGTCTTTGAGGAATAACAATAAGTGTCACAGAAGACAGGCTTGGGGCGCAACATGCACACATAAAAACAGTTATTTTGTTATCAATTTAATCATTTCTCTGTATCCTCAGTTCTGCCAGATTGAACAAAAGAAAGTTTTGCTGGAGGTGCTGCATGAGTTATATAACTTCTTGGCCATACAAGCAGGTAAGTGTGTGTGTAATATAGTGTCTCAAGGGAAGGATCCATGTCATTTTCACTTCTTTTTTCAATTCAGTGAACATGTATTAAGCACCTGCTATGTGCCAGGCACTGTGATAAGGGTTGAGGATACAAAAGATAGTCTCTGCCCTTAAGGAGCCTACAGTCAAATGGGGGAGACCACATGAAAACAAAGACCAAGCTATATGCAGGATAAATAGGAAATAGTGAAGGGAAGGCACTAGAATTAAGAGGAGTTGAGGATGGTTTCCTGGAAGAAGTGGGATTTTTGTTGAGACTTAAAGGAAGCCAGGGAGGTCAGTAGTTGGAGCAGAGGAGAGAGAGCATTCCAGACAGGGGGCAAAGAGAATGTCCAGGGCCTAGAGACAGAGTTTCTTATGTGTGGAACAGCCAGGAGGCCACTGTCACTGGATCAAAGGTGTAAGGTGATTGGATAGGTAGAAAGGAGCTAGGCTACTACGGGCTTTAAATGCCAAACAGAGCATTTTGTATTTGCTCCTGAAGGCAATAGGGAGCCATTGGAGTTTATTGAGTAGAGGGGTAATATGATCAGACCTTCATTTTAGGAAAATCACTTCTTGTTGTTGTGTTCATCCTTACTGAAGAAGACCATGCCATCAGAGAAATGATGATGACTTGCACTTGACTTTAAGTGAGGAAGGGCTGTGCAAGGTCATCAGCCTCACTTCTCCTCCAGAGCCATCTGGATCCAGTGATCAGATATTCATCAGGATAACTGGAGATGGTGCAGGATGCAATGGGAGACCTTGGCCCCTTTAGGTCAAGGCCTATTCGGTACTCATTTAAGTAGTCAGGGGTTGGCCCCTTTAATGAAAGAAAGAAAGATATCTAAATCAGGCTGGGAGGGAAACAGCAACAATTACTATTGATAATCTTAAGCCAGAAGGGTCCAGAAAACAGCCCTTAAGTGGAGCTTGGGCAGGGGCCTAGTGTGGTACAAACTATGGGCTTCAAAGTGCAGTAGGTTTAAGGTTTTAGGGAAGGGAGGGGGAAAGGAAAACGGAAAGGGAAAGGGAAAGGATCACTTAATGGCTGAATGGAAGAGGAATTGGAGTGGGGAGGAACTTGAAACAGTAAGATCCTCCAGCAGGTTGTTGCAATAGTCCAGGTGTGAGGTGATGAGGGCCTGTACCTCCACACTGTCAGAGCCTAGAATAGGACCTTGAATAGAGTAGGTGCTTAATAAGCATTTGTTGCATTGAATTAAACATAGTTCCAGGAACACAGATATGAGAAAAGGTCTCCTAGACCAGGAAAAAGCAGACTTGCTGGCTAATAACCGGGTTCCTTTGCCATATAGTAAAAATTCTGGCTTGAGACACTCTCAAAATCAGTCTCACCTTTTCTTTTCTTCCTTACCATTCAACCACATCTTTTTTAATCTTGGATTCAGGCAGAAAATCTTTATTTCTGGTCATTCTCTTTTTAAAGACCTGAGAAACCATTGTGCACAACTGTGACTCAAAATAGAAATTGTGTCTCTGGTTTTTTTTTTCCCTTTCGCTTAGATGGTTCTTGTGCTTGCATTTCAAAGGGGGCTTGGACACAGGGCCTCAGCTTTGCTGTCCTCTGGCCCAGATTGTTCCCCAGGCAATCTGTTAATTCAAGCAGAATAGGCTTTTTAAAAAAGTGACCCACAGTATGCATTAGAGGCTGAGTATAGTTCAGGACCAACCAGCTCACAGGAGGGCCAGATGCTGCTGTGTTCACAGATGGTGTTCCGAGCAGAAATAACCACATCAGTGTGCGGGCAGCTTTTACATTGTTGGCAGTAGCAGGGGTTAGCATGGGGAGAAGGAGAATGCAGAGAGATGTGGATCAGTAATATGGACATTGACCCAGAGTCCTCACACACATATGTCCCATAGAAGTGCACCTCACTCTTCATAACTTTGCTTTGCCCTGCCCTGAGCAGCGCCCAGCCGTTGACCTAAAAGCCTCCTCATCTGAATCAGTGCCCATTCAGTTATGACTCTGTAGCCCTGGGTTATTACTAGGACAGGACTGTCCTTTTCATAGAGCAATGGCCTAAGAATCAGGGGACCTCAGTTCCAGGTCTGAGTCAGCCCCTTCCTGACTGGGAGAGCTTGGGTGAGTCACTTAATCTTTCAGTGACTTTGTTTCTCCATCTATAAAATGGAATTAATAGTCCTTGTTCCTTTTTCCCTCAGGTATGCTGGGAGGGTAAGTGACATTTTAACTGAGGAAGTGCTTTAGAGCTCTTTGAAGGAGAGACCCTGAATCTGTTCATAGTGGCTTACTTCTCATGGCTGTCTTTTTCTCACCTCTCACTTACTTGTAAGCTGGCCTCTAGCCCCACCACTCAGTTGAAACAGTTCTCTCCAAAGTCACCAATAATCTCCTAACTGCTACTACCAGTCTTTGTATCCATAGACAGGTATTTGTGCTTAGGATTTTAATTTAGTCCTTTATGAGTTAAGTTATAACTCATAGACACAAATACTTTGTTTGAAAAGTTATCTTAAACCCAGGCCAAAGCTGGCAGGGTTCTCATCCCCCAGTGTACACTGTAGTACCTGTCATTAGCTCACCAGGTAGGGGCTTTGGCTTAGTCTAGTGGTACCCTTTAATCTGAGGTACTTCATGTCCTCACATATATCTGAAGACTTGCTCCAGAGTTTGCAGGGCAGCCCTGAGGATTTGACTCCAAATTAAGAAAGACCCTGATTAGAGATGGTTCCTACTCTAGTCCCCCATACCATCTTTCTTAGTTGTATACCAAATCCTGGATTGGGCTATTCTCTTAGATGGTCTAATCCAGGCCTGTGTTAAGGTTGGTCCTGGTTATCCTAGCAAATTCACATCATTGCAAGGGTATGAAGATATAGATTGGGAGATCCTAGTCTAGGTCCAGCACCTCCCCCCCAATTCTGCACCCAATTCTCTCTATCTGTTCTGCTCAAATCCCAAATGGTAAGTAGAACTAATCTGACCTACTGGACCAGCCAAGGTCCAATGAATTATCCATTATTTACTCTACCATGTGCCTAGCATTGTGCAAATATGGATTGGGGAGTAGAGGGAGATAGAATATAAGGCAGTCCCATTCCCAAGAAGTTTACAGTAAAAAACATAAGTCTGTAAGTCAGTAATTCAGTTCAGTTAAACAAGCATTTAAGGCAGCTTAGAGGGCCAAGCCTGGAGAAAGGAAGACCTGAATTCAAATGCAGCCTCAGACACTTATTAGCTGTGTGACCCTGGACAAGTCACTTAACTGTTTGCTTCAGTTTCCTCATCTGTAAAATGAGCTGGAGAAGGAAATGGTAAACCACTCCAGTATCTTTGTCAAGAAATCCCCCAATGGAATCATAAGAGTCAAACACCACTGAAATGACTGAATACCAAAAGCAAAACAAGCATTTATTTAAGCATATGTAATACACAAGGCACTGTACTGGAGAGACAAAGATGAAACACAACATAGTTCCTCCCTTCAAGGAGCTTCAAATCTAATGATAACATAATTAACCGGAGAAACAAGGTGTTACATCAGAAACAAAGATCAGTGATATGCATACTCGGGCACTATGTGGGTGGCAGACTATATAACAGGAGTTTGGAGAAAGGACTGGAATGGGAGGGAAGGCATGCAGGCTGAGCCTTGAAGGATTTAGTTAGGCTAAGGGGACTATTCCAGGCAGGACTGCTCCACACCCCCCAGGACTGCCTGCCTGGAACTGACCAGAGGCTCAGGATTCTGATCCTCACAGCCCAGCCAACCCTTCACCCACTGCATACTGGGCCATTTTTATGCTTTTCACCCTGGGGAAGACCAAAATGAGTGCTGTTATTCCAGGCTGCCTACCTGGTGCCATGATTTTTAAATCTCCACAGAGTTTCCACAGCCTTGCTGCCTTTTTTTTTTTCTCCCCAAGCTATGTTTATTTATAGTACAATTCATGTGTCATCTGAAGCTTTTCGTTGGATCCTTTTAAGGATCAATTGAAAACAGACCTTGGTATATTGTGCAGCTTTTAGTCATTTAATGCAAATAACCAAACTGCTTTGCAGGTCAGGTTTTAATGATCTGGAATTGATCCAGGCTAAGTGGCTTTTGATCTTGCTGTGGGGAGTGAAGATGCCCTAGCAGAAGGTGGGAGGTAGCAGCTTGGCCACATGATCCTTATTGGAGTGGACGGCTTGGTTCTTCTGCATTTGGAGTCCGTTTCAGAGTCATTTGAATGTTGCTTTTTTCCCTAGGTAATTTTGAATGTGGAAATCCAGAGAGTCTAAAGAGTAAATGCATTCCTGTTATTGAAGCACAAGAATACATTGCAGTAAGTAGCATGGAATGTCAATCCATTATTGTGATGTCTCAGTGGTTCTTACTGATCTCCACAAAGTGATGTGGTTTTTTTCTCTTCTTGTTATGATATTATTTGTTTATTTTTAAAAGTTTTGTCTCATTATCTCTATTAAAGTCTGTCTTGGGATAGTTGAAGAGGGGGTTCCCTAGATCCCCAGAGCTGGAGCTTCCTGATACTAGCTCACTTTTCTGGAACACTTCTTGGTTACCTCCATGACTACATTGGATCCTTACCTAGCCCTAGAGGTAGAGGGGGTGCCATTTTGTAGGTAAGGAAACTTGAGGCTCAGCCTGCCTTACATTCACTTAAGTTGTAGAGCCAACCTTCAAATATACATCTTCTAACTCCAGGTCCAGTGAATTTTTCCCTGTAGTACAAGGTCTTTCATATATATTCACTGGCCTGAAATCTTTTTGTTAGCATTCTCCTGCTTGTTGTTCAGCCATTGGCTTCATATCCTAGCATTTTCCACAACTACTTAAGTTACATTTTTAGTTGATTTTTCTTCCTCTCCTGGTGGTAAATTGCTTTCAAGGGTGATGCTAAAAAAGGGGACAACATGTATAGCGTGTAAAGACTCCTGCATTCAGGAGTCAGAAGACCTGAGTTTAAACCCTGTTTCTGCTACTTAGTAGTTGTGTAACCTTTGACAAACCACTTGTCCTCTCTGGGCCTGTTTCCTCATTTTTAAACTATATATCTAAGGTTTTCAGTCCTAATTCTTAGTATTTTATGACTTTGTTGGAAGGGACTTCAGAAACCATTTAGTCCTAACCTCATTCTTCAGAGGAAGACACTTGAACCACAAAATAGAAATGACTTGTCCAATGTCACACAGCTAGTTAGTGGCAAAGACAGGAATATAATTCAGGTCTCCTGGTTCTCTGTCCACAGTTCTTTCCACTATAAAATGAGATTTCTGCCCTCCCTACCCCCAGTCTCACACAAAATTGATGCTTTGGCCTAATATTCCAGTCCTTGGAAAGATTATATTCTTTCACTTGTCTCAGATCCCTGATTTTACTTGTGTGCTTCTGCATCCCGTCTTCTAGTTACAGCCTTGTCTGTGGGCTTTCAGCAATGTGAAACTTTCCTTTCTGCCAATTTGCTGTGCATTTGGTGGAACAGGTCTTCAGGGGCACATAGACAGAGAGCTTCCTTACCAAGCAACAGAATAATGTTTATTCCAGCCAGTCCACCCAAATGCAGAACTAATCTTCTTATGGACCCTTCCCCACAGAATGTAACCGGCAGTTCACCAGCAAGGTTTGAAGCTGCATTGACCTGGATACTGAACAGTAACAAGGATGTAGGAATCTGGTGAGTGAGTGGAGATGACAGGATTTAGAACTAGAAGGGGCTGTAGGAATCCTTGACTACTACCACATTAATCTATAGATGCAGAAATGGAGTCCCAGACAGGGAAATAACTTGTCCAAGATGCTAAAACTCTTTCACTTGTCCATTTTTTGCCATCTGAAGGTCTCTTGAAATTTCACATTTATTTTATGGGGCAGAATTTAGAGATTATTCATGCAAATTCCCAAGCCCAGCAGATGTGGCTCTGCTCTGGCTTCATGAAGGATGGCAAGGAAAGGGATGATAAAATAAAAGAGCAGCCAAAAGAAAAGTATTTCGGATGAAACATAAAATTTGTGAGTTTTGGGGTGTCCACCTGGTATTCTGTTCAGGTCAGTTTGTGTTCTCTTAATTCCTTAGCCTTGCCATTCTACTTGCCTGAATGTACAGTCCTTCTGTGGTGGGTGAAATAATTCTGTGCATGCTCATTTGACTTGCACTATGGGAACTGGAAAGGATGACCAAATCATCGTTTCCTTCACAGGCACTGAGCTCTTGCTATATACAGAACCCTGCTAGGCCCTGAAGGAGAAATATCCAGAGTTCCGATAAGACATGGCCCCTGGCCTTGTGGAACTTAAAATCCAGTAGATGATCAGGTGGAGATGATAGGGATGTCCATGTTGGCTTCCTAACAATCATCAGTACCATCCAGTGATGGAAGGGGCTACCTGAGAATAGGGTGACTTTCCCCCCTACTGAGACTGAGCCACTTGTTGGAAACGGTGTAGAGGAGACTCCTGCTTTTGGTAGGCATGAAGTCCCACCCAGGCCTACGATTCTCTATGCCTGTGAGGCTCAGGATTCTGTTCTGACCAGCAGTTCTAGCCTGCTTTCATTACTGACCTACATCATTAACAGAAAGAACCTTCCTTTTCACATTCTGTGAAATGCCTGGTTTGGACATGGAAAGCAGGAGGAGAGGCACTAGTGGATTGTATTTGACAGCTCTGAAAGTTTCTCCTGCTGGGAAACAATCATCATGTAAACACTTTCCATTTTATATTGTATGCCAAGATCTCTGTGCAGGATACGGTTTTCTGATATTAAAACACACTCTAGGGTTTTCTGTTTCTGTGATCCACCTGAATTACTAATTCCATCAACGGTGTATCCAGTGGCGGCCCCTTGGGCAGCTCAACCAAACACTTCATAACTTGGATGCATGGTGTGATGAAAAATGTGTTAGCTTAAAAAAAGCCAGGTCTAGCTGCTGTGTGGATGTGTGGATGTATGTACACTCACACGCTAGAAAAAGCAGAACCACCTCAGGATTTTGTCCTTCATCACTCTAGCAAAGCAGAGTCAAGTGTGAAGACATTAGCCACTTCATATCTGAGAAGACAGGCTTCTGTCTTCTCAGGATGACCAGGGATATAAAGTAGGTTGCAGGAAATTAGGCCATATATATAATCTCTGCACAGGGCAGGCATCTTTTATATGATGTTAGGCTACTTGTCCCCTAACCTGTCTGAAGAAAATACCGATGTCAACTTGTGTCTCCACCCCATACCCCCATCCCAATGCGTTTTACAACTTTTCATAGCAAGTCTTCCCACCTTTTGTGTGCAGCTTGTCTGTACACCAGCATTGGGAGGGTGACCAGCCTTGAATTCACCAGTTTCTGTTTCATCCCATGGCTCAGTTCATCTCCCAAGCTCTTTACACTTAAACAGTTTATGTGCCTACTGTTTATGGAGAAAGAGTGTGAACTCCAAGATTGTGTCTTTAAATTCTTGCCATGCAGTTGCAGAGCAGTGATTCAGTAAACATTTCCATTTCTTTATGCTGAGAGGTGGGAATCCAATTTAAAGTTTAATCTTGTGCACGCTGAGAGGCGCTGTCAAAGGGCCTGCAGAGAGAGACGTCACTTTAGCAGCTGGAGGGGGAGGGGGTGCAAGCCTGATGCCTTCTTTAAAGCTTTAGTCTTCCTAAGTAGCCAAGGTGGAAAATTTCTAGAAAGGGCCACCACGAAGATGCCAACTATGTTTAAAAAAAAAGCAGAGCAGCAGTGTCCCAGTTTTTTCTTTCCCTTGTTTCAAATTCCTGTTTTCTGCTCCTTTTTCATTTGAATGCCTTTGATTGTACCTTGTATCCTGTTGCAGGCTGAAAGGGGAAGACCTGTCTGAGTCAGTGACAACTGTGGACAAGGTGGTTTGCCTGGAATCTGCCCATCCCCGGATGGGCTTGAGCTGTCGGCTCAGTCGGGCCCTGCTGACAGCCATTACCACTGTGCTCCTGTTCTTCTGGGGTAAGTGTCTCCTGTGCATCTCTGCCCGTCCACAATAGCTCCCTCCCCAAATTAGCCTCTAGTATGAATGAGAAGCTTCAGAAATCCCACCCCATTTTCTGTACTGGATATGAGCTCTGGCTAATAAGGAGAGCAGATGAATATGTTAATGAGAATAGTTGGGAAATGTCCTTGATTCAGGATGAAACATTTTAAGGGTCCCCAAAAGTGAGACCAGGTCCTGACCAGGTAGCTGTCAGCTCAGTAGTTCCCTTTCAGATGCTACTGTCATGAATGTCTGGCTCATCCCTTTAAGCTCAGCACAGATGCCTCCTCCTCTTAAAAGCTGCCTCTCATCTTCTCTTCCCAGTCCTAGTGACCCTATCCTTTGATCCCTAACACTTTGTTCTTCACTTCTCTAATTCTTTTATCCTCTAATACTATGTGTTATCATTGTAGATGTTTGTATCTTGATCCCACCCTTCACTTGACTTTAAGTTCCATGAGGACAAGGATTATGCCTTTTTAAAAATGTGTCTGTCTTATAGTGTTTAGCATAATGCTTCCCCCATAGGAGATATCTAATATTTTTTGTATTTTTTTAAATTGGTGTCCTAAATACAAATCCTTTCTCAGAGGAGATAGGCCTCATTTGGGTATAAAGGACTTCAGTGCTCTGAAAAATGTAAATATTCTTGGAGAATGGGGGAGAGCAAAGAAATACTGATAAAAGAGGGAAGAACAGGTGTTGATTGGTTAAACACTTGGCCCCTGTATCTCTAAACATCTGTAGCTCTCACTGAGCAAAAGCTTTGGGTTGATGGAGTTCAGAAAAACCAAGCCATAGACAACAACTGGCTTGACAACTGCAGGGCTGCAGCTACAACTCTGGGACTGAGCTTTGCATGTGCATCGTGAGAACAAGACTGATGGACCCCTGTTGGTCTCTTCGATGGTGCCAGTGCGTGGAAAACACTGTCCTCAGTCTCATCCCTTTCTAATAGGAAAGACTACAACATGTATGTATGGAAGGAACACAATGGAAGTGGCAAAATGAACCTGGACAGAATCTCAGCTTCTGTAGTCAAGGAGCCCTCTGCTGTAACAGCTGGAAGGCTTGTCTGTGAGCACTGTGTCATGCTCCTAAGTAGGCCCTCAGTAACTGCCTGATGATTGATTTGAGCTATCTGCTTCTTCTAGGTCTGGCTTTTTTGTGGGGACTTCTGATTCTTCTGAAATATCGCTGGCGGAAATTAGAGGAAGAAGAACAAGCCATGTATGAGATGGTGAAGAAAATTATAGGTGATGCTCATATTGTATGAGATCTTGTTAAAAGGAAGGTTTGGGCAATTCAGTAAGTCCTTGTCCTAAACTATCACTTTTTGTCATTGCAGCTGTCGTTCAAGATCATTATGTTGACTGGGAGCAGGACATGGAACGCTATCCATACGTGGGCATCCTTCATGTGCGAGACACCTTGATCCCACCTCAGAGCCGGTGAGTTGAGTCCCCTCTGTCATTGGAGATGGAGTCCTGACCTTTCTGTGCTCTGCCTAGATGACAGCCACGTGATCTTCACTGGTCCCACATTAGCTGAGCAGCCTTTGGCATCTGGGCATTATAGCTACTAATAAACAGTAGGCTTCTTCTGTCACTTGTCTACAGAATTCTCCAATCTCCATAAGAGAATTAGTCAGACAAGGGGAAAAAAGCATCACTGTAACTTTTCTATAGGTAATAGCCCACATTTAATTATCTGTAGGTGGATGATCCATTGCTTTTAATCTTTTTGTGGCTTGTTTCTGTCATATACTTAAGCATCTCCTTTGTGGCTGTATCTTTAGCTCAGCAGAAAATGGAAGAGGAGAAGGCACAGTCTAATACAATAAATATTTACATACCTACTGTGTGTAGAACTGTGTGTAGAGCTGTGTGCTAGGTATTCACAAGAAACAAAATCTAGATGAAAAGCCATCCCTACCCTCATGGAGCTCAGTGTAGTAGGGAGATAATACACAGGCACAGAAAATGATACAGATTTAAAGCTAGAAGGGACCCTAGAAGTCACTGAGTCTAAACTACCCCCTCCCCTCTATTTTACATATGGGGAAACTGAGGCACAAAGAGATTAAATGATTTGCTCAAGTTCACATAGCTAGTAAGTGTCTGAGGTGAAATTTGAATCCAAGAAGTTCTTTTTGACTCATATTTCACTGTTCTATCATACCATGACACCTCTTCTAAAACACAACTAAGGGCCTTGAACACACAGACTTTAGATTAAGTCTCATGCTTTACCAATTGAGCTAACCAATCAATTTACATTAGGTAAATACATTAGAGAGTTAAAAAACAAAAGTGCTGTAAGAGGTCTTAGGGAGGGGGAGGATGGAGAGAAGGTTATTACCAGCTTGAGAGATTAGGGAAGACTTCTTGGAGGAGGTAGCCATTGAATTGATTTGAGGTTCCCAACATGTAATGTAGACAGCAGACAGATTCAGATCAGAAGAGCAGAGCTCTTTAGACTAGTGCTTTGCCATCAGTCTAAAAGGTAACCTGTCTCCAGCATGAAGCAGGGCAGCAGAATCGAAAGACTGGACAAATTTCTACCTTCAAGAATCACCATAGTCTTTAGCAGGTGTACTCAGATTTGGTTTAAAATGTAGCTCAGACACTGATATTTAAATATGAATATAAAATTGCATTCCAAACCCAAATAGAAAGTATTTTTTGATTACCTAAATGCACTATAGCTTCACGGAAGATAAAATCGAAAGCTGAATAAGGACTCTTGATGGCCTATAAATGAACTGAAAATGGCTGTGCTCAGATTCTTGGGGAGGCGTTAGGGTCTTTGTCACCCTTTAGTAGTAGTGTTTGTTTATTTGAGATGTATCTGTTCAATCATTTAACCTGTTTGATCCATTTTCCAAGTCATGAAATAGA
Organism: Notamacropus eugenii; assembly: GCF_028372415.1. Classification (NCBI taxonomy): domain Eukaryota; kingdom Metazoa; phylum Chordata; class Mammalia; order Diprotodontia; family Macropodidae; genus Notamacropus; species Notamacropus eugenii. The sequence goes on along the minus strand of NC_092873.1, from coordinate 89,834,686 downwards.
TGCAGACCGGACTCTCGAAATATGTTAGGTATATGTTAGGTAAATATGTAATAATAGGTATATGTTAGGTTATATGTTATATGTTAGGTAAAATGTCAGCCCTGCTTGGATCGCTTGGCTTTCCCCCTATAGTACCTTTCGAAGGCCTATTTGTGAAAGATTGAGAGAGATTTAAAGAGCAGTGGAAGCTGATTAAAGTAGCCCAGCTCAATCCAGGCTTGTTCATTACTGGTTAACAGACAGCCAGTGGGAGGAACAGGAGGATGGGAAACCAGGTATTTGGCCTTTAGATTCATTGAGAATCCTGTCACGGCTCAGACCATGCTGTCTGACTCCCCAGGGGACAAACGTGATGGTCTTAAATGCTGACACCTCAAGCAGCTATCCTCATGCTAGGAAGCTGTCATTGTAAGGCTGTCGAGTAAGTCAGTGGAGATTTGATCCCGGGTGAAGAAGGCGTCTTTCTCCAGAGGCTAGCCAAGCATTTGCCACTTTTCTCCTTTGGACTCTTAGAGTAAGGGTCAGATGAGGAAAAGCTGCAGGTCCATTGTCTGCCTCCTCAGCACGTAGGAGACCCTGTTCTGGGGTCTATTCCCAACACTGCCTCCTGATTCCTGGGCCACCCCAGGAAAATCATCCCTTTTAGTCATTTCCCCAGCTGTAAAGTAGAGATAGTGGTACTTTACTCTCCTTGCCTCCACACAACACACACTTACATACGTGTACTCAGACTTTACCACAGAAGGCAGTAGGAATGATGTCTACAAAGCTGAGAACAGTGCTATATAAACACACAATTCTGGTGTCCATTGAAGTGAAGAGGTAAAAATAAATAACCTTCCCACCTGGCTGCCTTGAAATCTGCCTGCCCACACTGTGGGTGGGGTGGTAGGGAGATGGATGTCAGAAGGGACAAGGGAGGTTAAGGAGAGATGCGGAGGTCTCAGTACTCTGAAAGTGGCCCTGACTCAAGGGGAACCAGGGCTAGGGCACACTCCAGGCAGTGTTTGTTCCAAAGACCGGACAGCCCCTCTTTCCTTCATGGTATGAGATTGTCAGTCAGGCCAGGTTCCTCCTGTTGAGCCTTCACTTAAGGGGCCAGTGGTCACTCCTTAATTAGCCCACATGAGAAATTAAAATACAGCCAACCCTGGTATCCATGTTCACCTAGAGAGGACCGGCATGAACCACTGATACCTAGGGAGAGTCCAAAAGTCTCAGCATGCCTACTTCATTCTTGGAGGGAGAAGAGGCTGATGTGGACTTCCTCAGTCAGTCTTGGAAGCTGTCCATGGCACAACAGCCTTTAGAGCAGGAAGACTTGAAGATTTGTTTTCTTCTTAGGCAACTAGTCCTGGCCTATGGCACTTCTCCCCAGTGCAGGAGATCTCTCTTGTGCTAGATATTTTCCTTTCTTTTCCCTAAAACAGACTCTTCATTCTGCTTTCCCCGTACACACCCTTGGTTTGCTCTTTTGTTTATAGGGCATTCATGGGCAACTGGGTTTCTTTCAGTGCTGTGCTGTCCAGTCAGTGGAGCGCAGCAGAGGTCTTCTTTGCCTGGCTAAGACACACTGCTCTCTTCTTGTTCCAGGAGGCGCATGAAGCGGGTCTGGGACAGAGCAGTGGAATTTCTGGCATCCAACGAATCCCGAATTCAGACAGAGTCCCACAGGGTGGCTGGAGAAGACATGCTGGTGTGGAGATGGACTAAGCCCTCTTATTTCTCTGACTCTGAACGTTAAAGTCCCCAGGCAGGGTCTGACATTCTTGTTCAGCCTGTCCTTGGGGACAGTTTCCCTAGGCCCAACAGAGAGGGGTCCACAGATGTGCTGGTGCTGAATTCACACTCATGCCTTGACCTCCCAACTTCTTCTCCTACCCATGCATTGCTTCCATTTCTAAAGGTCAATGCCAAGAAATTTTTGAAAAGTTTAGCTTGTGAGGACTATCTAGATTTGCCTTGAGGGTTGGGGAGGAAACAAGTTGGGTCATGTAGCTCTTCCTTGGGTTTTTTCAGCAAGTAGACCCTGCCTCCCCTTTCCTGTTCAGCACCCCTCTTTTCCAATAGAAAGTGAAAAGGGCTTGGCGTCTCACAAAAAAAAGTGGAGGCCCAATAGCCCTGTATGTTGCTTGAGATTCAGTGAAATGCAGTCAGTACCTTCCCCTAGTATCCTGGCCAGCATCCATTGTTGCTGATTGGTTGTACAACCTTGGAGAAGTGCCTCCTGGGGTTGGGTCATAGGGTGACAGTTTATGGGGGTTGCAGTGGGGCCTGAGGGACTCAAGGCAGCTGTGTTAGGTGCCTGGGAAGACTGCACGGGTGTGCTGACATGAGAAGAGAAAAAGTCTGCTTCCTTTAGGAGTCTGACCTTCCTTTTCAAATAAGGGGAGGAAAGAAAAGAAAGGCCAGGAAAATTGATGTGCATATGGGAGGACCTCTTATGGTGGTAAACAGTCTGCCCTGCCTAGACCAGGGCATCTGTGAGGTCGGTGGGACCTGGTATGTGGTGCATAAAAGAGGGTACAAGGGTGGGGTGCCGACCATTGCCCCCGGATTCTGCAATGGATCTGTAGGTAATTAATTGGGGAAGCAAATGCTTAGGCAGTGGAACTCAACAGATTTTAATTTTTATACTTTTTTTCATCACAAAGTTAACCTTCCTAAGGTGTCTATCCTGGTGGTGGTCCTCATTAAAAATACTCATTTTTGGTTGGACTGGCAACCTCACCAGCATGATCTCTGTACTGGAGAGGGAATCCTCCTGAGGGATGACTCTGGCCGTACATAGAGTGTTTCCTGTGTTGTAAGACCACCCTAATCAGCCTCCAGGGCTATGTGTCAGAGTGACTTCCACACACTTTGCACACTGCTTCAACAACTAGAAATATCTTCCAGGGAGGCTTCAGCATCTCCGCCCCCTGCTGGCCACATGAAAGAGTTGCAGGGGCTCTTGCCTCGCAATTCTGAGACTGCAGAACTTCATTACCTACCTCCTGCTGGCTCATCAACTCAAATCAGAACAGAAAAGGAAGTCTCCAGAAACAGACCAGTGGGGGGTCTTATTAGTCAAGTAGGAAAGATCCCACACTAACTTGAATCTTATCCCCATACGTTCTCCTCTGTGGCAGGAATGGGGTATCTGAACAAAAAGGAAACTCAGCAGCTGTCTCAGAAAGACATTAAGCATCTCTTTCTGATCTTAGTGATTTTTTCTTAGTAAAATTCCAGTATCCCATATTTTAGCAATACTATTTCCTCCAATGTTTGTATGGTTCCATGGTGCCTGTAATCTTAAATTCCAGCTCAACTATATAGAAATATCTTTATAATCAGGCTGAAAATGAACTTCATTATTGGTGACTAAACTGCTCGAGGAATAGAACTATTTATTAAAAACTGATTTGTTTCTTTAACACCGTTTTGAATGTCCACCAAAGCAATTTATTGAAATGGAAGAGTAACATTTTTGTTAAGTACAACTTCAGCGAGAGGTCTGCCAGAGGAATGCACAACAATGTCTGAACGTCAGTGGGTCAGCATTCACAATGTCTGAATGTCAGCGGGTCAGCATTCACAAGACCAGAGGTCTGATCTTGCCAGTGTTAACAGTTGAGTAACTTTGGGCCAAAAACTCCCCTTATCTCTAAAATGGGGGCAGGGGGTTTGAATTAAATGGGCTAAGTGGCCGTGTAAGTCTCCCTGTTCCTAGGTCAGATGCAAAGTTGAAGCTACCATCTTGATGCCAAGCAGAACTATTCCATGAGCTACATGACCAAACAGGAGGCACTTCTAGATCTGATGTATGATCAGAAGGTGTGACCTGATACTGAAACTGCCTTGATATAAAGTGATTAAGTGGGCAAGGTGAGAATAGGCAGTTGGAAAGATGACCTGCTGTAGGAGATGGTTTGCCTGATGGGCAGGACACAAGGGTATATGTCCTCAATTGGAATCACTATTCTCTGGTCATCTACTGTAAATTAATTCTGGTGTATCTATATTTAGCATCTTGTGAGCTTGGACGGTATGAATGAAGTCATCAGAGCCTGCCCGCATCTGGTTAAAGAGATAAACCAACACAACTTAGCTGCAGCTCTCCCTACTCTTCCCTGAACCATCTTTGTTGCCCATGGGGTAAACCAACTATAATGCCCACAGATCTGGGATGCCTTTCTTGGGGAAAAGGGCCTTTGTTCCTAAGCCTTCATGACTGGTTCTTTTGCCCACCTTTGCAGCTGGTGGGGTGAACCTGTTGCAATACTTACAGACCTGGTCTTTCCTTCCTCAGGCCACGTCTCTTTGTTTTTCTTTGGCCTTTGGATCTCCCTGGGAATTAGGCAAGTGGAACACAAGTGCTTCTTTAGGTGTATAGCACCTAATTCCTGGTACAAATTAGATGACAGGTATGTCTGCAAACTTCTAAGCCATGTTTGATTATAGGATCATAGATTGCTTAAGTTTCCAGATCACTACCACCACTCCATTTTATAGATAAGGAAACTGAGGTCCAGAGAGTAACTTGCCCAAAGTTACATAGTAAGTAGCAAGGCTAGGATGCTACCCCAGATCTTGAGATTTCCAAATCCAACACCCAGGCCCCCAAACCATACTTTAATCTCCTCAAATGCTGCTTATTCCATCATCATTAAGGAAGGACACTAACACCATCAGGCTTTTAGGTGAATTATACGTATCTTCCTGTACATGGTGCTTTACCCCTGGTACTCAGAGAAATTTGTGGAATGAATGAGTGAAATAGGCCAACAATGTTGCAAAATGCTTCTCTGCCCAGAGGTCATTTCTCTGCTTCAGAACGTTCCCCAATCACAGAATCCCAGAATGTCAAAGTTAGGGGCCATCCAGTCTAGACCACACACTAAAGTTATCACAATATCCTAAGGACAAGTGGTGGCTCAGTCTACATGAAGACCAAGGAGGAGGAGGAGCCCATCACCTGTCAAGGAAGTCCATCCCACTGCTGAACAACTCATTGTAAGCAAGTTTTATTTTTTAATTTCTACCCATTGTTCATGCCTGCCAGGGTCAAAAAAGCCTGGTACCTCCACGTGACGATGGCCTTTCAAATATCTGAAGACAGTTATCATGCCTCCGTTGAGTCTTGTCCAGACTAAATATCCTTAATTCCCTCACCTGTTGTTCAGATGATGTGGACTGGAGGTCTTTTCTCATGCTGGCTGCCCTCCTCCAGCTATTAACATCCTTTTAAAATATGTTGCTTAGACCTGGGCACAGCTCTTCAGAGGAGGTCATGGTACAGTGCCTATGACCTGCCTCTGCCTGGCAGCTGCACTTCTCCTAATGATGCCCATTATGGAACTGGCTTTTTCAGCTGCCATATCACATTCCTGACTTACAATGAGCTTGCAACCCACTAAAACTCCCAGATCTTTTTCACAACTGCTATCTAAACATGTATCCCCCATTTACCTGTGAGGTTGATTTTTTTTGTACCTAACTATCAGTCCTGACGTTTATACTTAATGAAATTAAGCTAGCTTGTCAAGATCCTGGATCCTGGCTGTCCATCCAAATTATCCTTCCTAGCTTTGTGTCATTGGCACATTTCATAAACATGTTACGTATGCCTTTATCCAAGTCACTGATAAGTATAGATCCCTGGGGCACTACACTGGAGACCTCATGTTGCCAATTTAAACCATTATCAACTACTCTGAATTATTTTGTGTAACTGGATTCACAGGCAGCCCTTCCCTATCTTTTAGATCAGGTCAGAGAGATGAATGAATTGTACCTCTGAGAGGAAAGGGTTTTTCTGTGTGCTTGCTATCTGCTATAGATATGTAATTGACCTCCAAGTGGACACCAGGTTAGGAAGAATTGGGCCTTCTGATTGAGTCCAGTGTGGCTTAGAGTAGTCATTTCTTTAGAAGAATCACAGAATCTCCAGTTGGAAGAGACTTCAATGGCCATCTAATGCGAACTTCACTGGTACAAAAAATCTGCTCCACAATATGTCCAATACATGGTTATTCAGGCTCTCTGAAGGCTTTAAATGAAGGCAGCCCCCCTCCCTCCCAAGCCAACCAATTCCACATTTGGAGAACTCTAGTTACTAAGTTTTTCCTTATGTCAAACAGAAATTGACTCTTTTTTTACACCTTTCTCCCTTTTGCTCCTAGTCTTATTCTTTGAGGCCAAGCAGAACAAATCCACAGGATATCCAGGATAAACATTCCCTATTTTTTTAACCAAATCTCATACTGCATAATCTCCAAGTCATTCACCATCCTACTCAGCCTCCTCTGGATGCCTCAGCTTATTCATGTGATGTCCAGAACTGAACACAGTCCACCACATGTGGTCTTACTAGAGGCTAGTGGGACTGTCACCTCACTAGTTTTAGACACTCGAGCTGTCCTAATCAGCCCTGCCTCACTCAAAACAAAGCCAAGTGCAAGTCATGTCATCATTTCTCCAACGGCATGGTCTTCTTCAGCAACAAAGGATGAACACAATCTCCTAATACAGCCAAGGTCACATTAGGCATTATGGCTGCCATACCACATTATCTATGCATATGGACTTTGCAGTCTGCTAAATCCTCAGATCTTTCTCAATTTAATTTCTATTTAGCTATACTTCCTTCATATTTTGGGAAGTTGATTTTTCAAACCATATAACATTTTACATTTATCCCCATTAAATTTCATCTTAGTTTCAGGTCTTTTTGGATTCTCATTGTCAACCAACATGTGACTGGCTTTCCCTCCTAGCCTGTAATAGCCCTCTATAATAATGCCCTTGTTGCCCTCCAGATTAGTCTTTGAGCTGCCTACACCATCTAAGTCATCTTCCTACTTCCCATGCACAGTTCCAATTAAAATCTGTATCCTTAGTTTATCTGCATTTTCCCATCAGTGCTTTTAGATTACATTGATCAGTCCATGAAAACCTTGCTTCACCTCCCTGTAAGACAGATGTGAAGACTGAGAGTCAAAGAAAGAATGGATGCTGAAGAAGAGAGAGTGAGAGAGGGAGTTAAGGGAAAAGGGAGGGAGAGAGGAAAGGAAGGAAAGATCGAATCCCTTCTCTCTCAGCCAAGATTGTCCCACTTTAATTTTCTATCTGTGGGCAAGGGACATAATGTCTATTCCTTTCCATTCTTTCTCTATTGAGAGAAAAAAGCTCTTGCTTTTAAAATACTCTTACTCATCTGGGACTATTTGCTCTCACAGTGCAGCCAGATGGTGCGGTGGACAGGGGGCCAAGCCTGGAGTCAGGAAGATCTGAGTTCAAATCCAACCTCAGACACTTAACCCTGTTAGCCTGAGTTTTATCATTTGGAAAATGAGCTGGAGAGGGAAATGGAAAATCACTCCATTATCGTCGCCAGGAAAACTGTAAATGAGGTCACAAAAAGTTAGACATGATTGAAACAACTGAACCACCACAGTAAAATTCTCTCACCTCTTCCCAATGGGGCAGCTAGCATTCAAGAACAGGGTCTAAAGATTTCTGTGGTAGAAACAATTATCTAGAAGTTGTCAGTTATTTAAATCTCTTTCAAGTTGTTCCTATGACTGGTCCTCCTGTACCTTTATTATTAAGAGGCAGTGCATTGCAATGGAAAGATCACAGAATAGAAAGAATAAGAATCTGGGTTCTAATATTATCTCTGCCATAAACTCATTGTTTCATGGATTTTGGAGCTGGAAGGGAACAAAGATTATCTTGTCTAATCTCATTTTACCAAGAAAGAAACAGGCCCACATCAGTAGTGTGACCTGCTCACGATGACACAAATGCAGAGTCAATACCTGAATTCAGGTCTTCCAATTCCAAACCCAATATTCATTCTTTCTAGTCTGAGCACGTCACTCCACCTCTCTTCCCCTCAGTTACCTCCACCATAAAATAAAACAGCTCACACTTAGGAACTGCTTTTATGTTTCTCAAAAGCACTTTACTCACAAGACCACGTGGCCTCATTTTACAGAGCACCAAACAAAGGCTACAGATGACTAAAATGACTTGCCCAAGGTCATACAGCTAGTGAATGATGATGCCTAGACTTGAACCCTGTTTTCCTAACTCCCAGAGGAGATCTTTTCACACTCGGCTGGACCACATGTTTCCTGACTCTCACCCATGCTGTCTGGGGCTGGGCCCCTTGAAGAAGGCCAGGCAGGTTGAGCAGAAGGAAATCTAAGGCCTGGGTGGAAATCCTGGAATGATGGGCCACCTTCGGTATCCTGAGCATTGGAGAAAGGTAAATGCTGCCCTTTGTCACCTACATATCATAAGAACAGCAGTGGCAGCTGTCCCCTTGCTAATGGATACTCCACTGACTCAAAGCCTCTAAAATCTATTCTTTCAATGAGGCAGTCACCATGGGTTCAAATCCATTATCCTGTTGCCTCCCCTGTTGAAGGGGAAATAGTATGGGGAAACAACTAATACTGCGGGTGGAGACCAGAGACAATTTGCTAAAAGGAGCCTGCTTCTCCATCGCTATTCCTATAATCTGTAGAGAAACAGTCTGAATTATAACCAGAATGGGATGTTGTCTCAAAGTCAGGAGGGAGCAAGGTGGAGAGCCAATAAGGTGGCAGAGTAGATAGACGTTGTCCTAGAATGTGGCTCCTTATGTACAGTTTCCAGGACTGAGGTTCTCTATCCTCACCCTGGTCCACTACCACTAAGCAACTAAAGCTATCTGATCAAGTTGGTAAGTATGGTATCTTTGACATACCTTCTATGTGCCCAGACCAAATTGAGATATTATATTCCCCCAGGTTACCTACCAATCATCTATTTTGTATGGATCCCATACCAAATATGTCCATGTTGTCTCCTTGGAATGCAGGCTTCTTGCAGGGAAGGCCTAATTTTAATTCTTCCTTTGTACAATGAATGTTTACTGTCATGCTAAGCACATACTAAATGCTTACTAAGTGCCTCTAAATCCAGTGACTGATTGACCATGTCACAGATAAAACCCTGCCCTTAAGTGAGTCCTACTACTAACCATGAAAACAAACTGCTGAGTGACCTGAGACAGGTCATTTCCCCTCCCTTGGCTTCAAACATTGTAGGATTTAGTGCTGGAAGGGACCTTAGAGATAATTTAATTTCACAGTTCTCAAACTTGGGAACTACAGAATTAATACAGTAGATCCACAAATCCATACTCAAATCCTTAAACATAAGCAATCATACTTTCTGGAAAATAAATAAAGACTATTGGCACATATAAGAATGACTATTTTTCAAATATATGTAGCCACTGCGGTGATGACAAAAATACAAATTCTTTCAAAAGTTCCAAATGAATTAATAGTAGATTTTTGTCATTATGTATTAAGGAGCTGTGAGATTTTTTTTTTGACATTACAAAGAAGTCCTCAGGGTTGTGTGTGCTGGTGCACTGCCTTCAAAGTTTTGGAGGGGAGCACATCTGGGGAGATCTGATTTTTTTAGTTGTTATTTCATATATATATATATTTTTTTCATATATATGTATGTACATACATACATACATATATATTTCACCTTCACATCCCAAAATGTTCCCTCCCCTCCTAGAGAACCATCCCTTGTAATGAAGAATAAAAAAGAGGAACACGATATTCAGCAACACTAACGCATCAAATCTGACACAACATGCAGCATTTCACACCCGCAGAACCCCACATTTGAAAGAAGGCAGTGGCATCTCCTCTTTGGCCAAGCTTAGTCACTATAATTAGACAGCATTCAGTTTCAATCTTTTTGTTGTTATCTTTCTATTTGCATTGCTATGGTCACTGTGGATAGTGCAATGAAAGACAGATTTTTTTTTTAAAGGACTTGAATTTGACCATGAAGAAAGAGATTGGGGAAGTTTCCAACTGCCTTGGCAGGACTGTTTAGAACAGTGCACACTGTAGAAGCTTTAATAAACATCTGTTAGATTTTTCAGAAAGACAGACTGGCCAAGGGCTAACTTAAAATTACAAAAGGAGAAAAAGCAAACTTATCTAACCCACAGCCACCACATAAAGGACTTTCCTTTGCCTTGAGGCAGGAGGATGGACTAGATGGACTCATGGCCTTTCCAAGTCATGGATTTCTGACAACTGTAAGTGCTGGCCAGTCACAGGACAAGAAGTTCAAGAAATGGTATTCTTGGTAACAAAAAACAGCAGTACAGTCTCCCTGAACTGGCTGGCCCTTACTAAGCAATTATTGTAAAAGACAAGGCATGACTGCTTTCTAAAGAGAAGGATCAAAGAAGGGTTGCCCAGCAGGCGTTAGGGCGAGAAAAGAGTTCTCAACCCATAAAGATGAGAGGGCACTGTTTACAAACAGCAGCAGTGGCAGCAAAATCCCAGAGGGAGGGGAAGCCAGGCATGGTCATGGTGGGGGTGGGGAGTAGGGGGTGAGGGCAGCAGCTGCTCTAACAAGCTAGTTATGGTACACAAGCTGATCCCTTGGGAGAGTGAGAGTGGTGTTAGAGTAGTCAGCACAGCAGTATATCTCATCAGAGCTTGGTCAGGGACCGCATGGATAAGGGGATGCTGTCAGTCTGTAGAAATTCAGGTTTGCAGATTGTACAGGACACACACACACACACACACACACACACACACACACACACACACATACAGCATACCTGGGGCCTGAAAGCCCAGTTACCTGTCTATGGAAATGCCAACCCACTCTCTTGGCTAACAGGTGCCTAGCACAGAGTCAAAAGTGCATCACTATCTACCATCAACATGGTCTTCCTGCTCCAGTTCTACTGATTAGAGTGTGAAATGTGAAGGATCAAATTTTTTCAGGACCCAGGGATGCCACAAATCTATGAGCTAACTTGGAACCCAACAGAAAGGATTTTCTTCTTCTATGAGAGTTCTGGGGGATTCAGTGCCTGGGTGTTAGATTCCATGAGATTAGATCCAGGAATGTATGTCCCTTCCAGGGTGAATGCACAAAGCCGACACATGGGTCTAGAAACATAAAGAAATAAGAAATTTGTCAGTAGATACAGTTTTGATTCAGAAAAAGCAGGCTGGTTTCAGGGCCTCTGTCCTTCAGCTATTCATTCCCCTATCCAATCCAAAATCTTCCTCCCAGTACCTCATTTATACCCTCCCCATTCAGATATCACATTCTCTATTTTTATGATGATCATTTGAGCCTGTGTATGCCTTAGCCATCCAACCAGACTATGAGCTTCTAAAGGTAGGCAAAGAGTTTTTCTCATTCATCTCTAACTCCATCTCAGTGCCCTAAACACAATAAACTCATGTGCTACCTTCTTCAGGAAGCCTTGCCTCATCTGTCCAGTATTAGTGTGTCCCCACTAAAATTATTCTGTACTTCTTCTGTATATATTTTATATATTTATCTGTGTAAAAGTTGTTCCCCATTCATTCGCAGAATGTAGCAGATCATGTTTGTGTGTGTGTGTGTGTGTGTGTGTGTGTGTGTGTGTGTATTATGTTTTGATTTGGTATATGATTTCTTCCATTTATTTTAGCTTGTCTACATAGCATGACTATAGTGAAAACGTATTCAGTAGGAAAGTATATGTAGATCCTATATAGAATTGCATGACATCTTGGGGAGGGAGGGAGGTGGGGGGGGGTAGGTGTGGGAGGGTAAAAATCTAAATTTTATGGTAGTGATTGTAGAACATTAAAAAATAAATAAATAAAATAATTTTTAAAAAGTTGTTCCCCACCACCACTCAGAGCATAATATAAACTGCTTAAAGAGCTTATGATCCCACTGCCTCACACCATACAGTGCCTGGCACATAATAGGATCTGCTGTAGGATCTTTAGACTTAGATCTAGAAACGACCTTCGAGATCATTTTAGAGATAAGGAAACTGAGGTCCAGAGAGTTTAAATGTCCAACATCCCACCGGTAATAAGTAGCAAAGTAAGGATTTGTACCTTGCTCTTTTTCACTAATGAATGAATGACCCACCTGAACTACAGAAAAAGGTAAGGCAGGAAGGCCAAGGACCCACTCCTCTAATGTCTTTTGAAGGGGACAGAAAAAATCTCCCCCCTTTCCCTTTTCAAGGCTATTAAATAGGGATGTTTATGTAAATCAGATTCCTTGCACTGGTGATGGAGCAACCAAAGATGCTGACATCAACAGGGGCCTACTGCCATAGCAGAATAAAGTCACATATTGAGTGTCAGAATTCTGGTCACAGTTGTACTATGGAGGGTAATGGTTTGTTACTGTCCATCTCCCCAGGCATCTGGCGCAGAGTTTCACAACCAGAAGGAATTGAAGTATTTGAAGAATCCAGAATTGAGAACACACAGTAGCAGACAGGCTTAAGTTGCTACTGCAGACAAAAGAATTCGCCACCTGGTGGTCAACACTCTGGTGACCAGAGTCTCCAAACTGAGTCAGACATATGGTTCCTGGACACCTAATCTTTTGCATAGGTCCCAAACCTTTCCAGCTTTACTACACAGACCTCCAGATCTAGTCATCTCCATGCTGTGGCAAGGTGTTGAAGAAGAACTTTAATTTGGGGTGCACACAATAGTTTAATAATAGATTCTTGTTAAATTAAATCAAACCCTAACAGTTACGAAGGTCGGTATATGAAAAATGGGAACTGAGCCTTCACAGCCATCTTCCTTTACCTATCCTTTTCCCTAGGGCTTGGGGTACTAATGACTGCCATGAAGGCAAAAGTGTTTGGTTCAAGCAAATGAGTGATTAAAGTTGACCACATAACTGGACTCTTGACTGAATAAGAATTCAATTATTGTTCTTCCAGGTCATGGGCATTACTCTATCTTTAAGCAGCAGAGATCCCAGGAGCCCATTCCTCATTCTGTCACTGTTTTTGCTCTTTCTCTAAGAGCCACACTGATTGGTCAGTGCATCCCACGGCCCTTCATAGCTAGTTGGCCCCAACCAAACTCCACATTCCACCCCAATCCACCCTAGCCATCTTCTTGCCATTTGCCCTGTCTGTTCCTGTAATCTCCAGACCAGAGACAATGCTATGGGGACTTAACCCTTTGAGCTCTGGAATTCATGCCCCAAGACCAATGATACCCTGATTGGTGAGTATGTCACGTGGCCCATTACATCTGGCTAGTCCAGTACCTGGATCACATTCCACCTAGTTATCTTTTTGTCATTCACCCTATGCAGGTATCCTCTCCCCCTCCTCAACCCCTTGCCAGCTCTGGAAATGCAATTATATCAATACTGCTATTGCTACTGAAAAGTTGAAAGGGAATGTCAATCATCTCTCCTATGGTTCTACTTACCATCCTCGTGACTTCTCAAGTCCTAACACCCCTTCTTGTCTGTCACTCCCCTATATGTGTTTTCTTCTGTGAAAAGTAAGTTTCTTGAGAACAGAGAAAATCTCCATTTTGATTTTGTATCCCAGCACTTAGCATAGTTTGGGGCATACAGTAAGCACGTAATAAATGCTTTTTATTCATTCACTCTTCCACATATCTATATGATCTTTCTGGGCCCCAATCACATTATCTATAAAACGAGGGAGTTGGACTGAGAGCATTCTATGATTCTGTTCAGATTGACATTCTATGATCTTATGATCCTAACACTGGTTTATAGTGTTTGTCTGTTTTTTATTGCAGCAGACATCATGAAAAAAGGCAAGTGCCAGAATGGATGTAGATGGAACTTGTCTCTTCCCTGGCTGGCCTAGGAAAATACTACCTTGGAAGACACTGGAATAGATGGATAGATGTGCTCAAGCTGAGATAGAAGTGACTGGCTTGCTTTGTAAACTTGACAGCATCAGGTGTCAATTATTAGCAGTATTCCTATTCCTCCCCCACAAAGGGCCAACTCTGCCTAGACTTAGGGCTGAAGGTAGTAGAAAAATGTCTGTTCTCAGTCCTGTTTGATTCCCTGTTTGATTCCTGTTTGATTCAGGTGGACAGTGATATAATTCTGCAGCAGCCCCTCAGAATGTGGTCCAGGATGGTCTTGTCTATGGGCAGCTGTCTAGGGTAGTACCTCCTATCCTACAAGCACCTAAAATTGTCCTGTTAGTGTGACTGTAGCAGAAAGCCAGGCTTGGGGCAGCTTCTAGGGTTAGCCAGTAGGGGTCAGCAGCACAGCAGGATTATAACAGGGAAAGGCCTCTGGGCCAAACCTCCCAGAACTTGGACAGCAACTCAGTATAACGTGGGGATACCATTGTACTGGGTTCTACTGCCTTCCTGGTGCCCTGTTATCACCAAGCTCTGCAGGGATGTTGGGGATCATCTAGTCTGCCTCATCATTGGATTCTAGATCTAGATGGAACCTAAAAGGACAGAAAGTCCAGTCTCCTCATTTTACAGATAAAGAAACTGAGGCCTAAAGAGATGAAGTGATTTCCCCAATACCACACAAAGGGTAAGTGGAAGAGTAGAAATCAGAAATTACTAGTAGTGAAAGGTAATAATATGAAAATGAAGAAGAAAGGAAAAACTCATCACTACACACGCGCGCACACACACACACACACACACACACACACACACACCTTACCTTTAACAAAAGTGAATCTTATTTCAAAATTAGGAATTTAATTTTTTTAAAAAGTCGGTCAGATCTCATGACTCACAAGCTCGTGCTCTTAATACAACCAAGGGTTGTCTCCTATGGGAATCCATCTTTTCCACACACTTTACATTCCAGCCACTTTGGCTTGTCTGTAGTTCCTCAAACACAGTGTTTCATCTCCCATCACACTTTTGCATGGGCTGCCCACAACTCCTCGAATGATTGAGTCATTCCCCTCTGTCTCCAAGTTTCCCTGACTTCCTTTGGCACAAATCCTACCTCGTCCAGGAGGTCTTTCTATCTTCCCAGTTACAAATGCCTTTCTCTCTAGGACCACCCTCCATCTACTCCACACATATTTTCTATTTACCCAGTTCTTTTTTGTCTCTGCTATTCGAATGTAAGGTCCTTGAGGTCAGGGTCTATGTTTGTATCTTTCTTTGTATTCCCTGCACTTAGCACAGAGTCTAGCATATAGGAAGGAGGAAAAAAAAACTTGTTGACTTTACTTGACTTTGGGAATTGTGCCCTAGATCAAACAGAGGAAAGCTTAATTGGCTCACCCCTCTACAAACGCAGAGCATTACATCTCTGCCCATTCATTTGTGGGGCAGCACAGTTCAAAGAAGGGGGTTCTGTAGTGGGAGAAGGTGGGAACCCAGAACAAGTACATCTATTCAATTCTCCTAGATTACACCTCATTTCCCTGCATGTGGGGAGGAATACTGATGGCCAGGCATTCTCCACTTCGGTGGGTCTACTTGGAGGACAAAATTCTTACAGCCTTATCTCACTTCTCCTCAGCGTCCTCTAGAATACAAAGCAAGGATTAAAACAGCAGAATCTTCCTGCCATCCACCCTATTCAGGTATCCTCTCCCCCTCTCCAATGCCTCTCCAGCTCCAGCTATACAATCAAATCAACACTACTATTGCTACTGAAAAGTCAAAAGGGCATGTCAATCAACTCTCCTGTGGTTCCACTCACCATCCCTGTAACTTCCCAAGCCAAAGCACCTCTTTGGCATATGCTGCAGATAAATACATTTATCTATTCAACAACTTGAGGCAATATGTTTCAGCAGAAAGAGGAATGGATTTAGAGTCAGTGGACTTGGGTTGGAATCTTGTTAGAGATTAAAGATTTCTTGTTAAACACAAGTCATAAGTTAAAAAAAAAAGTCTAAAACTGTAATTATAATCTCTTATTTAGCTGTCCTATTTACTACCTCAGTGACCTCAGGTCATTCACCTGCCTGAATGGCCTTGGAAGTCCTTTCCAACTCTAAATCTATGATCCTAAGTGTGTACTAAGCACCCAGGATATACCAAGCACCATGACACTATGAGAGAGATGGAGAAGTATTCGGTATTGAGCATGGCCTCTGTACACAAGAGGATCACAGTACCGGCACACACACACACACACACACTCGTTATATAGAGTACTTTGGCTTCTCAAACACTTTGCATCCATCACCATACTGATGACAATGATAGCATTTATATAACACTTTAAGGAAGTAGTGCTTTTCACCCTACCCCACCCCTTTTTGAAGAAACAATGAAACTGAGGGTCAGAAAAGTTTAGTGTTTGTTCCCCAGTAAGGACCAAAGGTAGTATTTGAACCCATGTATCTCTTGACTCCAAGGCCCATATTCTTTCTGTCCCAGGACACTGCCCCAAAAGCAAGAAGAATGAGTGATGTGGGCCAGAAGAGTCCTGCAGAGCAGTCCAGAGGAGACTGAGCTGGATTTGGAGTCAGAAAACCTGGGTTTGAATCTTGGCTCTGCCCTCCTCTCCTTTGTGTGGCCTTGGAAAATTCACTTAAGTTCTATGGGCCTCAGTTTCCTCTCCTGTAAATGAGGGGGTTGGTTTGTTCTGTGAAGTTTGGATTCAGTCAAAGGGCCACACTTGAGGACCTAGAGGGCCACACATGACCTTGAGGCCAGAGGTTCCCCACCCCTGTTGGAGTTTGGTGTAGTCAGAAAAAAAAATTTCACAGAGGAGAGGCAGCTAGGTGACAGAGCTCCGGGCCTGGAGTCAGGAACTCAGGAGAAACTGAGTCTAAATTCACTCTCAAGAACTTACTAGCTGAGTGATCCTGGACAAATCACTTAACCACTATCTGCCTCAGTTTCCTCAACTGTAAAATGGGGATAATAATAACACTTACCTCCCAGGGTTGTTGTGAGGATCAAATGATACATATGTAAAGTGACTGGAGCACAGTAGGAACTATATAAATGCCAGCTATTATTATGGAGGAGGAGAAGGAACTTGAGCTGTGCTCTGAAAGACAGATCAGCGGACAGTCAATCAGCCAGCAAATATTTAAACAATAAACATTTCCTTGGCTTCCCTTAAGTACCAACTAAAATCCCAAATTCTACAAAGAGGCCTTTCCCAACTGCTCTTAATTCTTTAAGTGCCTTCCCTCTCTTCATTATGTCTTATTTATCCTGTATTAGGGCTTCTTACATATTTGTTTGCTATTTCCTCCATCAGATTGTGCTACCCTTGAGAGCAGGGACTTTTTTTGTGTGCTTTCTTTATATTATATATTTGTATTTGCATTTATATTATGTATAATATTTATTTTTTATATTATTTTATATTTCCAGTCTGTATGTAGTCCAGTGTCTAGCACATAGAAGATACCTAATAAATTTTGGTTATTGACTGACTGACCGTAGATCCCCTAACTCCAAATCCAGGGCTTTTCCCCACTGAACCACATTGCCTCTGGAGGTGGTAACATGCAGTGTGTGTGAGGCATATACCAGTCTATCTGAAATACAGGGCTCCCATAAAAGGTATGGAAGAGAAGGAAGGCATGCACCACCTAAGCCCTATTGCCTGACCACCATCCTCTCAGTGCTTCTTGGCATTTGCACTCCCAAAGGCTCAGTGGCAGAGGGGCCAGGCTGGGCACTGAGTCCTAAGTGATGATTACGCCATCAACACAAATAAAAGAGATTGATGGAATAGGAGCCAAGGCAGAAATGCCAAGGTCAGTGCTACTGTGGTCCCAGGCAATGTGCAAGACTATGGCTCTAGGGGCCTAAAGCTCCAGAAGCAATTATTCAGGCAACTGGAAACAGGAAAGTGCTCTCCCAGAGGCACAGGTCTGTCTCATATTAAAACTCTGCTAACAGGAGCTAATTACAGGCCCAGGGATATGGTTTTAGCTGTGTACCAGGGCCAGGAAAGCAAAGGCTAATGGCCCATGGTGGGACCTTTGCTTCCTGGCAGAACCATTCCTAGGGCTGTTCTATCTTGAGAAGCAGCACAGTTTACTGGGACTGACTCTAGCCTTGGAATCTAGAAGTCAAAAGACTTGGGTTCCAGTCTTAGCTTTGACAGAATCCAAATTCACAAAGACTCCAACAGTCTAGACCAGGGGTGGGGAACCTTTGGCCTCGAGGCTACATGTGGCCCTCTAAGACCTCAAGTGCAGCCCTTTGACTGAATCTTAATAAAAGGATTTGTTTTGTAAAACTTGGGACTCAGTCAAAAGATCATGCCCAAGGACCACATGTGACCTCAAGGCCACAGGTTCTCCACCCCTGGTCTAGAACAATGGGCTAAATCTAAGATTTAATTCAGCAGAGTTAACTCTGACATACTGGGTTGAAGTTCATAAAGGCAGTGTCCTATGGTTCAGTTTACCAGATGGGGAAGGCCTGATTAGGCAGTAGTGCTTGTGAAAAAATGATCATAAAGTATCAGATAGAGCCAGGAGACCTGGCATTAAATCTTGGCTTTGCCAGTCACAAGCTGAGTAACTGTGACCAAGTCAGGTTCCCTCTGTGAAGTGATGGAGAGGGGCTGGGTTGAATGGCTCCTACAGTCCCCTCTCATTCTAACAGTTATGACTCTATTATGACTTGGCAGTTTTAGTGGACAACAAGTTCTATGAGTTGGACTCGGTCACTCTATGAGTCAGCAGCATGACACAGCAGCCAAGGAAATTAATGCAATCTTAAACTGTATTGAAAGGCAAAGGGTCAAGACTCCATCTGGGGGCCACCTCTGAGACAGAATATAGATGAATTGGAACATAGCTAGAGGTGGGTAATGAGATTCATGAAGAAGCTGAAGCCCCCATGGTGACTGGTTAAGGAGCTGGGGTCACTTAGCTTGGAAAACAGAAGAAACACAATCAGTGTCTTCAAGTATTTTGAAAGGCTGCAAAGGGAATGAGTTATTAGACTTGTTCTTCTGGGCCCCATGGGTGGAACCAGAAGCAGTGAAGGGGTGGCAACTGCTAAAAAGCAGATTTCAGCTTAAAATAAGGACAAACTTCCTTACAAATCAGAGCCAAACAAAAGATAGCTCAGAAGCTAGAAAGTTCTCCATCACTAAATGAGTTCACACAAAGACTGCAAATCATTTGTTAGGGTTGTTTTAGAAAGGGTTCTTCTTCAGAAACTAGAATCAACTAAATTCAACACAAAAAAATTATTAAATATGTTAAGGCATGGTGCTAGACTCTGGAATGAGAATATAAAAGTAAATTGGTACCTGTCAGCAAGCTCTCATGGGTTGTATGACACCATATGAGCCCATGATGGAGGCCAACAGAACTTTGTTTCAGGATGGTGAAATTTAGGGAGAATTGCCAGGACTTAGGTTCCTTTAACAGGTAGAAACAACTGAGTACCCAATTAGCAAGAAGACTTGGGCCCTATGTCTACACTCCCTTCCTCACCACCCTACCTGCCCAGGCCTTATGGTATCTCAAGGTTTCTGTCCCTTCCCCATTTTCCCTCCTCAGATCCCATATGGCCAAGTCAAGGCTCTCTTCCTCACTGGATTTTCTGTCCCAAGAGGCTGGTGGCTTAGAAGATAAATCACTACTTTCACAATTTTGTTATGAGCTACTGAGGGAATGAGCTTTCTGTTAGTCATTCTATCCATTCAACAAATATTTCTAAAGCAATTTCCATGTGTGAACCACTGTCATAGGCTCACAAGCCCCAGATTTGGAAAATCCCTCAGAAGTTATCCAATACAACTATTCATTTTACAGAGGAGAAAAGTAGGGTGTAGAGAAGGGAAGCTTTTTGCCCAAGGTCACAGAGTTGACTGATTAGTTTCAGAGTCTAGCCTAGTACTATGGACCTAGAACCCAGATCTCCTAACTCTTTGCCTAGTATGCTTTCCATTTATACAAGACTGGAGCTTGGGGTCCAATGTGGGAGATGTTAAGTTACGCAAGACTATAATGCAAACTAGACAATTATAATAATCCCAGGGAAATACAAATACAAAGACCTGGCTAGGAAGCAGCACTCTATTATTAGCTCAGATCAGGGAAAGGCACATTTGGCGTGGGCCCTCTGGTTTCTGCAATCATATTGAGATGTCTGGACGTAAACATGTAGCCAGCCTGCAGCAGCTCCCAGGAGGGGAGGGGCTGGGATATGTGAGAAGGGGCAGCTTTGGCAAAGGGCCCTAGACAGACTGCAACAGAGAGAGACACAAGATCTCTGGTATGGATAGAGATAGTCTGCCATGAGCCCAGAAGCTAAACAGCAAAAAATAACTTGGGTCAGATTTAAAGAAGCTTGCACCCAGATAAGTTTCTCTAGCATTACTATTTAATCCTTCAGGATGGTCATATAGAAAAGTGCCATGAAGGAGCCCCCACCTCATCACCAGAGAAGAAAATGGCAAACCACTCCACTATTTTTACCAAGAAAACCCCATGGACAGTATGGTGGTCCAAGAGGTCACAAAGAGTCAGTCACAACTGAACAACTCAGGACTCTGAAGTGGGAGAAAAATTAACTGGAGAATAGGAAGGGAAACTAGAAAGAACTACCTCCTTCCCTGCTCAGGGGTTCCTCTACATGGCTCTGCAGAGAAGTTGTCCTAGAAGGCAAAACTGAGGGAAATTGGGCCAATCAGTTGGCATTCTTGTCCTTTCTTCCCTTCAAAGAATCTTTCAAGTCTACCCTCTCTGTATCCCACTGTCACCTCTGTCTTAGACTATTAAATAGTCTGTTCCTTGGTCCTCCTGCCTCTAGCGTCCCCTTTACCAATCTATCATTTACAAGGTTACCATTATTACAATACATATTATGAAGTAATCTTCATAATACGTCCAATTATGTCACTCTCCTGCTCAACAACCTTTAATGGCTTCCCATTGCCTACAAGATTAAGTCCTAAATCCTTGTTGTTCATCCTTCATTCTCAAAGAGAACCAATGACATCTAGATGTCTTGACTTGCTCATGAATTGAATTTAAGTGAGATCAAACTGCAAAGACCTTAACCTCACTCTCTCTTACAGAGTTATTGAGGTCCAGTGGCAAGACAAAAGTCAAGAAGGCATGCAATGGAGAAGATACCTTGGCTTTTCTAAACTGAAGTCTTTCCTAGGTCCTAGTTTGTCTGAGTCAACACCCATTCAATGACTAAGAGCTAATTCTTTAGCCTGGGATTCAAGGTTCTCTGCCACCTGCCCAAGGCTACCTTTCTAACCTTTTCCCACTATACCCTTTCATTTACCTTGTATTTCATCCAGACACATCAAGATCCTTGCTGCCCCTGACTTCTGCCGTACTCATTCTTGTCTATCAAATCTGGATCCTGCTATTCTTTCCAGAAAATTCTTCCTTCTCCCCTCCCCTTATCTAAATACTTCAGGATCCACTCTGCTTCATTGGTCTCTCCCTCTTCTATAAGGACTTATATACCACAAGATTTAGTTCTTAACTATTCTTACACTGTTTTCAACTTCTGTGTATGTAGAAATGTTCTGAGGGCAGGGACCCTAGATGATGTATCTTTATACCTTCCCTAGAACCAAGCATAGGACTGGACAAAAAGCAAGATGCCAGGTAAATGAAACTCACTGGGGCACTGAAGTGGGGGACTATGAAGGCACTAGCTACTAAGGTTAAAGGTGAGTAGGGAGGCAGTTTCCTCCTCCAGGCAGGGAGGGGTTTAGGCTATAGGGTATCTAATTACCATATTAGATTGGTATGTAATAGAATATTACCATATTCTATGACATTGAGAAAAGCATTTTGGTATAATGAAAAGAACACCGGACTGGAATTACGGAAGATTCAAGACCTCACTCTGCTACTTACTAACTACATGACCTTGGAAAAATCACATGCCCTCTCTGGGCCTCAGAGTCTCATCTACAAAACAGGGAGAATAATACTCACCCCGTACCTCACAGGAATGTTGTGAGGATCAAAGAAGATAAACTGTAGGTTCATAAAGAACTAAATAAGCTATTAGGAGTCATTCAGTCTAACCCCCTCAACTTACAGATGGGGAAGAATAAAGTCAAAATTTGAACGCGTATCTCCTGACTCAGGATCAGAGATTTAAAGTTAGAAAGCTACAAGAGAGATCCTCAAGGCCAATACCTTCATTTTATGAAGGAAGAAACGGAGGCCCAGGGAGACTGAAAGAGTTCCCCAAAGTCACACAAGGAAGGTAAAAAGCAGAGCCGGGATTCACATCCAGGTCCTAGGGTTGGCTCCAAGCCCAGTCCTCTGCAGCACCCTGATTTTACCAAAGGCCAGCCCCTGCCGAGGGCCACTCCCGACAAGACAGCATTTCAGTTAGTGATGCTGGCCATGACAGCTCATGTTGTGACTTAATTCTGCTGATTACCATTCTAAAGGTTTAAGGCAGTTAGAACAGCTCGGCCTACTATAGCCACTGAAAGGGAACATGGCCCCAGAGGGGCATGGCCTGGTTTGTGTTAGACCAATCCTTCCTCCACTGTTGCAAGGTAGGCCTCTCAACACCAACCACAGCAGCAGAGAAGCTTAAAAGGGACGTCAGAGGTCATCTGCTCAAGCAGATACCTGACCAAGAATCCCTGGTTTCACAGAGTGCTCATCCAGTCTTTGCCCAAAGGCCTCAGGGTGAGAGCTAACCCACCATCCATTCCATTTTTGCACAGCTCTAATTGCTTGAAGGTTTTTCCTTAAAGGAAGCCTGAAATGTGCTTCACTGAACCTGCCCCCCATTACGATTCCCAGGTCTGCCCTCAGGGGCAAAGCAGAACAAGCCTAATCCCTCTTCCAAGTGACAAACTTCCAAGTGTCATGTACCCCCTAGATTGTCTCTTCTCCAGGCTGAACAGCCCCAGTTTCCTGGAAGCTTGGCTTCCAGTCTACTTGCCATGCTGGCTTACCCTGCTTTGGACCCGTTCATTTGTCAATGTCCTTCCAAAATGCAAGGCCTAGAACTGAACTTAGTATTTCAAATATGGTTTGATCAGAAAGAAGCCCAACAGGATTATTACCTCCCTAACACCTGGATGTTGTTTTCTATTAATGTATGCTTGTGTGTCTTATATATGTGTAGAGAGGTCAGAGACAGGGACCAAGCTGGGACTGCTGCTGGAGAAAGTAGGAGAAAAGTCCCAGTGTCTCTGGAGACAACCCAGCAGTGGCTGTTTGCATAGAACAGTCTTTTCAAATTCTCTAGCCAGCTCAGCAGTTGCCTTTCAGCACAGAGGAGAGGGGAGGCTGAGGAGGAGTGAGGTCAGAGCAGTTTCCTTACTACAATCTCTCAAGCCTTTTTTGTTTGAAGAAGCAAAGCCTTGGGGAGACTTACCCCAAACAAGGGCTATGATAAATCCTAAAATGGGTAAGTGAGCTAACAGTGGAGACCTAAGGGAGGGCAATGCAGTGCAGTTTTAGTTCAGGGTAAATAAACATCAAGAAGAATTAAGAAGAGACGCAGTTAACAAAATAGTTCTTTAAAAAAAAAAAAAAGATCAAAAGGTAAGTTTAGCCTGTGCTTCTGTTGTTCCTGGTACAATATGAATGAGAAAGCAAAAGTTTTATGGTCACTAGCTAAGAGAAGTCTTGACTGAGAAGGATAAAGAAACCCCAAGAGCTGTTGATGAGAATGCTGATTCAACTAGCACAGACTTTCTTTTCCAGAGCCATTAGCACAGGATTCCAGTTGAAGAGGACCACAGTCTTCCCTGAAACGGAAATCATAGTCCCTCCAGTATAGATGGAGGTAAGAGCTGGAGATGCCTCTGGGGAGATCACGTTATTTTAGAACTATAACTGAGGCACAGAAGGAAAAAGCTATCATCTCTCCCCTTTGCTGTTGTTTAGCCATTTCAGTCTGACTCTCTGTGACCCCATTTGGGGTTTTCTTGGCAAAGATACTGGAGTGGTTTGCCATTTCTTTCTCCAGCTCATTTTACAGATATGGAAATGGAGGCAAACAGGGTTAAATGACTTGCCCAGGGTCACATCGCTAGTAAGTGTCTGAGGTATGAACTCCTGTCTTCCTGACTTCTGGTCACTGCTCCACCCAGCTGCTGTATATATTCACCAAAGCACTTCCTAACTCCAATAGATGCTTGGAGATGGATAAAAGAACTAGTGCAGAAGATAGAGCACTAGCCCTGGGGTCAGGAGGATTGGGAGTTCAAATCCAGCCTCAGACACTTACTAGCTGTGTGACCCTGGCCAAGTCATTCTACCCTGATTACCTCCCCCTGCCCCCCAAAAAAAGATCTCATAGACATTTGTGTCACATGGTAACCACACTACTTCAGGCCTTCATTACCTCTTGACTAAACTACTATATTAGCCTGCATTGGCCTTCCTATCTCGTTCCTGATCCATCCTCCAAACAATTTCCAAAATAATCTTCCTAAAACAGAGGTAGATCAGGCAACTACCTTCCTCCAAAAAGTTTCAGTGTCTCCCTATTTATTTGCCTCTGGAATAAAATACAAACTCTGCTGTTTGAAGCCCTTCACATTCTGGCTCCAGTCTATCTTTCCAGGCTGATTATATTCACACTGTCTATATTCAAGCCAATTATATTGAAATATAGTTATAAAAAAATTTTAGAGAAGTCCACAGACCTCCCCTCCTGCCAATTAAGGCCCTTTGCTCGAGGGGAGTCCAAGGTGGTAGCAGCCAAAAAGTGGGTGGACCACAGAACTGGTCTGGGTTGAGCCCTGGGACTGTCAGGAAGCAAAGAGAGGAAGTATAGTCATCCCTTCTCCTCTTCAACTTTCCCCATCGAGGATTCAATATATCACGGGGTTGGCATAAGAAATTAAATGGGAGTTTTGGGGGAGTTTTGCAGAAACCACAGACAACATGTGAAGGGCAGTAGATGACAGAAAAAGTTCAGAAACTCAGAAATGTATAAATTGTATGTATTATATAATATCAATCCAAATTTTACAATAAGGTACTGTAAACATCCTATAAAAGAAAAAAATTTTAAAAATCAGACTTCTCTGATATATAGAGCCAAAATATTTCACATGGATTTTCCAGATCATGCGCCTTTGGACCCCTGCAACGTGGAAGGGATAACTGAATTCTAAACTCTGGTTCTATGCTGTTAAAATGCAAATGCGTCCTTCCAGGCCCTTTAAATTTGGCACCTTGGGCCAAAGCCCTGACTGCTCTGCCCTAATTAGTAGTTAATTGCTTTAGTGAAGTGATTTTTCCATGGTCACACAATTAGTAATCTGGAAGGTAGGATTTGAACCAAGTGGGCCTGGCTCCAAGCCTACTGCCATTTCCACTACAGGGGAACTTCAAATCCTTTTTGTGCGTGTCATGAACCCCTTTGGCAGTCTGGTGAAGGTGTGAGGAGACCACCAATGGGGGTTGCTTCTCCCTCCCCAGATGGTCCCCCCATAGTGTGTATCTACCATCAGGGTTAGCAGGGAGGACATTCACTTTGTCCAGGTCTACAGGATCAGAATAGCAGCTCTCCCCTGAGAGTGGGGAGAGTGTAGGATGCCTGAAAAAAAGCAAACTTCTCAAGCCCCAGGTTTATGAGGATTTTGTTAATACTGTTCTTATAATGCCATCTTAGTCTATTGGCTTTTGCCTTCACTAGACTCAGAATAATGTTTTTAAAATGCATAAAATAAAATACATAGGATTACCAAGAAAACCAATTATGTTGAAATAAAGATGTTTTTTTCCCCATCCAAGTTCACATATCCACCCCACCCCCCTGCCCCGAAACCTATCTGTGGATGTGGATCCTTGCACTACAGCATGTTTCCCTCTCATGAAGGACAAGGAAATATAGCCTTCCTGACTGTCCCTCTCGAAGAGTCATTCTGCAAATAGTTCTGGGTTTTAAGAGTATTGCAGAGGGTCTGTGATCCCCCTCTTCTGCACTATGCTACTCAGCTATTCCTGGTGCCCTGATGTGAATCCATCTGGACTCCTGTGCAGCGTAGAAGAGGGAGTTATCTCTGATTCCTACATATCCTCTTTTGGGCCCCAGGGTCACGAAAGGGAAAATTCTCAGAGAAGGGAAACAGGCAGGCTTCATTTTCCAATACCCTTCAGGGCTCAGCCTAGACCCAATGCTTTTCATGCCTCCTGGATAATATGACACTGTCTCCTGGAACAAGGATTTCACACTCCCTGGCACCAGCCCCAGTCCCTTGATTAGTTCCAGGGAGAATCTAGGTCTTCGGGATCAGCCTTCCCAGGAGGGTGGAAGGTGGGACTCCCAAGAAAAGCAAACATCAGGTACTTCTCAAGCTTGCTTAGGGCCTGCTTTGCCTGGAGTGCTGTTCATCTTCACATTACCACAGAGTAAAGACAGACAGGCCCGTGTGCCGTGGGAGACTGGTCCAGGGGATGGATGAGACTGCAACCTCACACACCCCACTCAGCAGAAAACGAGTGAGGATAATGGGCCTGCAGCCTCCAGCAGAAACCAACTTCATTTCCCCCCACAATTAAATTATTGGCCGGCTGTGCTTTCTCTCAGTTATTCAATTAGATCGGCCAGCTCCTTGAGGATTCCCAGGGAAATAACCACAAATAAGCACAGCAGTGTTGGCAGCAACTGGGGCGGGGCAGTGAGCTATTATGGGCACAAACAACCCTTTGAACCCTGGAGTGTCTTCCATTTCCCAATTTCGACAAAGCACTGGCATGGTATCATCGGAAGAGTGCTGGGAAGGTTCTCCTGTCCTAGGTCTTGTCCCTCATGTGCTGAAATTCCACCATTAGAGATTTGTCTCTTTAGATTAAGGCACTGCCTTTCTAGGCCTTCCCCTTTCCAAACACCAGATATCACCAAGAAGAGAAACACAGTAAATTGAATAGTATAACAGAAAGATCATTGACCTGTAAAACAGGAGTCCTAGGTTCTCAGCCGGGCTCTGCCACTGAAGGGCAGTGCAACTTTAGGCATTTTACTTCCTTTCTGTCAGCCTCAGTTTTTCCATTTATAAAATGTGGGTGGGTTTGGGGGAAGGGGGGAAGTGTTCCCCACTCCTGGCTTTGAGAGCCTCTCAAAGCCCTGACAGTTCTGACATTTTAAAAGTCTAAGAATCCCCTCTTCCTTCCACCTATACTTCTATGCAAGGTCTAAAGGGCCTGTCACTTTTCCTTGCTGGAAGGCATCTGACACGTTAATTAATTCCTATAAAGTGATAATGGCCAATGACAGCTTGAAGTGTTTGTTCCCCTCCCCAGGGTATTTTCACAGGAGCTGCTAGGAGACTAAAGAGTCTTTAAGACACAAAACAGAGAGTTGAGAGGATGGTAGGAGTGGAGGCATCACTGGGGGAGATATTGCAAGGTGAGGGCAACTTACCAGAACCCCCTTAACAGTTCACACCAGTCACAACCAATGTAAATGTAATCCATTCCAGAAATAGGAAGAAAGGAAGATTTTTAAGCTTAGCAGAAATCAGGGAGGGTCTTCAATAAGAAGAGGGTAACAAGCTGGACCCAGGCAAGGCACTTTTCTTTGACAGCATCTAATGCTGAACTTCTATAGAGACCTCATAAATGTTACACATAGATTTGCTTAAGAGATAAAGAAGCCAATCATGGAAAGACAGGGAGCTGCAATATTTATGGGGTATAATTGGGTTTTACACACCACATATTCAATATTGTATGGATTAAAAATTCACAAGGAATCTGCCTCCCTTTATGTCTTTTCTGGGAAGAGCCTTGGTGAACCTAGTGTAATTGTGAAACCAGTAGGTTGTAGACCTGGGCTCCAGGCCATCTACCTTGGAGGCCCTGGACAGGTCAATTCTGTTCTCTGAATTCAGTTTCTTCACTTGTACAAGAAGATTAGACTAGATGACCCCTAAGCTCCTTTTTCCAACTCTCAACATCCTGTGACTTCTAATATGTTAATATGTGCTAATGTGGTATGCCTTCCAGATGAGGAGACAGGAAAACACAGTCACAGAAAAAAAAATAAAAGTAGACACAGAGAGAATGGAGATGGAGAGATAGACCCAGTTCAACAATTCATTAAACATTTATAAAGCACCTTATATTCCCAAAGAACTCACTATGCTTGACAGCAGGGGAGATACAAAGACAATCTGGACCTGGTCTCTGACCTCAAGAAGCATAGAGTCTAGTAGGGATGGCAAATAGAATCACAAACAAAAGAAAGGAAAGAAGGAAGCAGTGCACACAATGATGGGGAGAGAGGAGAGATAGGAAGAAAAAGAGGCCTTGGCAACAGTGCAAAAGAAACAGAAAAAGAAGGGAGAGGAGAGAGGACACAGAGTGAGAGCACTAAAGAGGGAGAGTGAAAGGGGGAGAGACAAAAATGATGGAGACAGACAATGAGAAGAGATACAAAATAAAGAAGAGCTTAGAGAGGGGAGAAGGCAGGGAGGGAATAAGAGGAGGGAGAGAAGGGGGAGAGGAGAGAGGGGAGAGTATAGAGAAGGACTGAGGGGGGAGGGCAGGAGAACAAAGGCCAGAGTGAGAGGAGGAACGTTCACTTTTCTATCAAGCCCCGCTCAGATGGGGCAACATTGAGGCTCTGCAGAGAAAGGCAAGGCTGGCTGTGGGAAAGTGGGAGCAGAGTCAGATGTCCAGTTTTCAGAAAATGCTGATGTCTGCAGGGATTGTCTGGGAGGCGTGGGACCTTGGGGAAAAGGACTAGACAGAAATGTTAGGCAGCAGAAATGTGATCCAAACAGTTGTGCTCAAAACACCACATGTGTGCCATAATCCCTGTGGGGGGAAAGGGTGGGACAGAGCTGGGACAGAAGGGTGGGGTTGACTGTGAGTTGGCAGCCTTGGTGTGGATGCTGAGTGGGAGGGGCCATGGAGAGGGACCAGGACTGAACTGGGAAGTACTCGACTACAGAAAGGCAAAACCAAAAAGCAGAGAGGAAAATCCTAATGGATACAAGAGGGTCTGGGTTGCATCTCCTCTCTTCTAAGGAACATAGCAGAAGATCATAGGTTTAGAGTTGGAAGGGACCTTGGAGGTGATCCAGATCAATCCCCTTGTTTTGTCCATTGGAAAACACATAAAGGATAAATAACTTGTCCAAGATTCCACTTGTAGAAAGTGACAGAGTCCATTCTTGAAGGGTCCTGGACTCATTCCACTTCATCATTCCCACTGGAGTCTATGGCCTACACTGTTCACAGCCTTCTTTTGACCCTTCCATTGACCAGGGTAGCTCAAGAAAATCAAGAAACCAGGGATGTTCTCCAATTATCCCACAGCAAGGAGGGGAGCCTGAGTGAAGGGGGACCCCTGAGGTCAGGGGTTATCTTCTGGGGCTTCTGGGTAAGTCTGATGAATTCCTGGCCTACCTTGCTCCATTTCACCTATGAGGGGCAGAAAATCTCACCTCTCAGCCCCCAGTCCCCAAATCTGCTCAAATCTAGAGACTTTGGAGCAACAGCATCACTTTGTCATTTTAGAAATCAAGAAACTTAGGACCAGAAAAGGAACGTGACACATAGCTAGTAGAAACCAGATGCTTTAAGCATTATTCAGTGGAAGGACTTGCTACCTCTGTGACCTCAAATAACTTCTTTGGCCTCTGTTTCCTCATTTGTAAAAGAAGGGACTGCATGACCACTGAACAGCTAAGTGGCACATAGACAGAGCACTGCTGGCCCTGGAGTCAGGGGGACTAGAACTCAAATCTTGCCTGAGACCTTTACTAGTTGCATGATCCTGGGCAGGTCACTTAACCTCTGCCTGACTCAGTTTCCTCACCCCATTTTACAAATGAGGATAATAGCAGCCCCTAACTCCTAGGGTTGTTGTGAGAATCAAATGAGATCATATTGTACAGTGTTTTGCAAACCTTAAAACACTATGTAAATGATAGATATTATTAGCGAGCATTCCAATGATAATTCCAGCTCCAAATTTATGAAACTACAAAACTATACGTCCCCAGGCCTACAACTCTTTCCACTCTACAACTCTCCTGATCTGATCCATCAGTCACTAATGGGGGAATTTCAGGGCAACATGGAGAGGAAAGTGGGATGGAGGGAAGACAGATGAGAGGAAAAGATCTGGAGACTACAGGGGCATTTCAGCATCCCTCAAACTAGGCTGAGGAAGCAACAGACCCTTTGCTACAGAGCTAAGCCTGACAAGTCAGCTGTATGGAGCTCTGAACTACAGGAGAATGAGCCTATGGCTTTCCTACCGTGACTATCAGGCTCCATCACCCAAATGCAACATGAAAATCATGGCCCCTTTTCCTAGAAAAGAAATTATTTATCCACTGGGCAACAGTGGGAACCTCAGAGCCAAGAGTGCTGAAGGAATATTTCCAGGCAGGGTTTTCCCAGTTAAGAAGAAGACTGGAGATGACACAGAGGCCAGAGGCCATCCCAGGGCTATAAAAGAAGAGAACATATTTTGTCATATTTTTCCCCACGTTAGGGGCACAGTCAGGAAGCTGATGACAAAGCTAAGAGTTCTCTTGGCCTGACTGCTCAGACAAAGCTGAGTCCTTTACCTCCTTCAAAATCCCACTGCTTCTTGGAAGACTTCCTTAATTAACAGCACATAGTTTAGGTTCCTCTTCTATTCTGGTCCAACAGACAGTTTTCAGTTTGTCTTTGTTTTTAACACTTTGCAGCTGTCCTTAGGTCTGAGCCATGTCCTTCGCATCAGACTGGGAACTCTTTAAGGACAGGGACTCTTTGTCCCAGCCTGGAGCCTCATCCCCTCCTGTCTCTAGTCCCTGACCAGGCACCATGGCCTAGCCAGGAGGGCTACTCTGCAATCTGCCCTGCTGTGTCTTCTCCTTCCATCCAACTTCTTTCCATCTTGCTCAGGCAATAATCATTAAGTCAACACTGCCACGGCCTTATGGCTCCTCTCAGCATCTTTGAGATTCAGAGGCCCCTTTCCCTTGGCAACCATTCCCCTCATCCAGGGGTTCCTAACTTGGATCTGTGAATTTTTCTGTAAAAAAAGATTTTTTTATAACTGCATTTCAACATAATTGTTTTCCTTTTGTAATAATGTGTATTTTATGTTATGCACTTAAAAATATCATTCTGAGAAAGGGTCCATAGACATTACCAGATTGCCACAGGAGCCCATGATACAAAAAAGGTTAAGAATCCCTGCCTCATACCCATCCGTGTCATTCTTCCTCCACTGCTGTCCCTTCCCCATGTGCCCTTTGGAAACCTGTTATATTGTCAACAAAATGCCTTCATCTTATACTTGCCCTTTCATGCTCCTTGTGGTCACAGAAATCTGACTCTCCAGATGATGATGACTGCACCTCTGGCCCTCCTCTCCAATACTGGTTGTGCTTTCTCTCATTTATGCTGCCCCTATTCCAAAACACTGGCCCAGAAAGAGAAAGAAGCATGCTTTTCCCTTCTCACTACCACTTCTGGGCTGTCCTCCGACAATCTTCACTTAGTGGCCTCTTCCCCTTGAGATTTGCTCTATCCAGAGATTGCCCATACACATGCATGTGCATGTATACACACACATATACATGTGTGTATTTGTTTTCATACCTACATACATATATGTGAATGTGCATAAACATATGGGTACATACATGCATGTGCACATCTATATGTGTATGTGTACACATGTGTTGTATGTGTGGGTACCTACATGTGTGTGTGCATATGGGCACATGCACACACATCCATGTATGCATATCTATATACACATGTGTACATTATACATGTGCCCATGTGAGTGTATGTGTATATATACAATATACATACATATACATGTGTATGTATATGCACATGTGTATGTTGTATGTATACATGCATTGTTATTATACATATGTTTATATGTGTATCCATAACTATACATGTATGTGCTGTGCTTATATATGTATTACACATTGTGAGCATGCATGCACACATGTGTGCATTCCTAGACATACATGTGTGTGTGTGTGCATCTCACAGGTACACATAAGTGTGTCCCAGAAACAGCACCTTACCTAGATCTGAGAAGCAGTAATCTGCCAGGTCAAAGTCATTCTCCCTCCTTTCTCAGGAGGTTCAGTATCTGATGGCTTACAGACCCCTGCCCTTACACTTAAAGAGTTCAATTTACATGTTAATGCCCCACAAGGGGCAGCTAGGTGGTGCAGTAGACAGAGCACCAGTGCAGGAGTCAGGAGGACCTGAGTTCAAATTTCACCTCAGACACTTGACACTCACTAGCTGTGTGACCTTGGGCAAGTCACTTCATCCCAATTGCCTCATGCTGGGTCATCTCCAGTCATCCTGATGAATATCTAGTTGCTGGATTCAGATGGCTCTGGAGGAGAAGTGAGGCTGGTGACCTGCACAGCCTTCCCTCACTCAAAACAAAGTCAAGTGCAAGTCATGTCATCATTTCTCTGATGGCATGGTCTTCTTCGGCAATGAAGGACAAACACACACTTTCCTAATGCCCCCCAAAACACCATTACTTCTCAGTTCATCAAACTTCTCTTCCTGTCATCTTTACCATCTCTCCACTGAGGCATGTGTCACACCTTTGATTTCATCATCACCCACAGATGTCTACAATCCATAAACCTGACTTTCTCTCTAATCGTAACACTCCGTCCTTCTGTCCTCCTAAATCTTTTCTTCATCTGTACAGAAACCTACGGTCCCCCTGACCCTGCCTACTGTCCCAGGCCATCACCCCTACTCTGGTCTCATCTTCCTCCCTTCAGAATGTTCACTCTTTGGTTAATCAGTTAAACTTCAAATTGTTTTCTACCCCTGAGTCCCTTGCCTCATTATTCTATTGCAGTATATCCTTTTCAAACCCCAAGGCTCCCACCATCTTGCCATCTCCGCCCCTGCTCACCCCTGCAGAACATCACTGGAGAAAGTCATACAACTGTGATGCCTACGGATTTATGGCAATCTTTCTACTCTTCCCTGACTGACTCTGTCATCCCCTCACAGAGATTATCCCAGACCTCATCTCTCTCCAAGGTACCTACACCACTCTTCTTGAGAGACAAAGGAACTCATTTCTTACTTCTCTGAAAAATACAGAGTTCCTGCTCCTCCTTGATTCCATGATTTTGTTTAGGGATTTGCTTCTTTCTTATATTTTTAAAATTTTAATCTTTATTTTTTATTCTGAATTTACTAAACATCAAATAAAATGGGCATTTTCATATACACAAAAGACTGCACATGAAACTGTAGATCTCTATTATATATGGTTTACATTTCTTTTAAAATGTATAGTAAAGTGTATGTGTGTGTGTGTGTGTGAGGGTTGGTTATGTGTAGTTTAATTTGTTAAACATAAGCTAGAGAGCCAGGTAAGGCTCTGTCAAGAGTGACTGGAAAAGTCCTGGGGTCAGGGGGATGGTGGAGGAGGGAGAGAACAGGTTATTGGACTTGGGGGAACCATGGGTTGGAGTCTGAAGGATGAATAAAGACAAAAGAAGTGGGGAGGAGGGTATTTCAGACCAGGAAAGCAGCTTTACTGGGCTCTGGACAACAGAGTGAAGTATAAGAGAGAAGCACCTGTGATATCATTAGAGAACTGCCTCCAGCAATGACAAGTTAAAGTGACTTGCCCAGGGTGACAGAGCCAGGATGCATTAGAGGCAGCACTTGAACCCAGGACTTCCTGGCTCAGAAGGCCAATTCTGTACCCACCTCATTACATTGTCTCTGAACAATGTCTCTGGAAGAGGTCCTTCTAAAACCTAAGCAGTGTGTCTGTCCCCTAGCCCTCTCAGAGTTCCTTTTTACAAAGATTAGGGTCACCAGACACTGTGATATTAAAAGGCAAAAAATACGGGAAAAGGTAAATCAAGTCACTTGGAAAAGCTATATAGAATAAAACTCCTTCCACACCCATATCAGAAGGTGACAAATTCTACAGAATATCTGATGGGAAAAGCAAGGCAGAGTGTCATCTGAAAAGAAATTAATATAAAATTTAATTTAAAAACTACTAAAAAAAATAATTTTTTTAAAGTCTCAGGCTTGACATGAGGAGACCTGTACCTTGTTTCTAGATTCAGTTCTACCACTGGCTGACTGTGTGACTTCAGATAAGTCAATTCCTCTGGGTCTCAGTTTCCCCATCTGTAAAATGAGGGGTGTTGGACTAGATGGTCTTGGTCCCTATGGCTGCTTTCTGTTTAAGTGTTCTCTGGTTCTAGGATGCCAGCTCTTGTGGATTTAGATTCCAGGAGGGCAGAAAGGGGAAAGAAGGCCATGGCTTCCTTTTCCTAGGCCTTGAGTAATCTGAGCCCACCCCAATGGAGCACCAGGGTGCCTCAGGACAAGCTGGACCCTACTATCAATTTACTCTCCACCTGGTAAACCTTGATTCTCAGTGCCCTAAGGAAGAGGGTGAGGGGACAGGAGGAGTGAAAGAAGCTCCACCCCCCATCTGCTTTTAAATAAAGCTTCAAGATGAGTCATAGACAGACAATTCTGCTTAGGGC
This sequence comes from Notamacropus eugenii, assembly GCF_028372415.1. Lineage (NCBI taxonomy): Eukaryota > Metazoa > Chordata > Mammalia > Diprotodontia > Macropodidae > Notamacropus > Notamacropus eugenii. The sequence continues at coordinate 89,800,426 of NC_092873.1, read as the reverse complement.
TGACCAGAAGGCTTGTGGTAGGGTGCCCATGTACAGAGAGGTCCACATGTTTATAGAAGTAGTCCATCTCTTGTGCTAGTGTGGAGGGAATAAAAGGAAAAAGCAGGAAGGAGAGTTTGAGGCAGGAAGAGACCCACGTATAGCTAGTACTAACTAGGTAAAATCCCAAGGGCTAAATCCCCCACTGGGGGAGCTTCTCTCCTTACCCCACTGATAATAATAGCTGGCATTTATATGGGGCTTCTTGCAAAGTGATAACGTGTTCTCTCATATGACTTTCACAACAGCTCTTGGACACAAGTGCTATTATTGTCCCCATTTTACAGAAGAAGAAAGTGAGGCTAGGGGCAGCTAGGCAGCACCAACCCTCAACCTGAACTGAGTTTAAATTTGGCCTCAGACACTTGACACTTACTAGCTATGTGACCTGGGCAAGTCACTTAACATCAGTGAAGAAGAGGAAGAGGAGAAACTGAGACTGAAAGAGGTTAAGTGACTTACCCAGGGTCATATAGCCAGGAAACATGTGAGGTTCAATTTGAACACTGGACTCCAAGAATTCTACCCACTGTGACACAAATACCATCTTACATTATTACCTGTGGATATGACTTGATACCTATAAAACATCTCCCCACAACCTGAGAAGAACATCTTGAGCCTTATAGGCCCCAAATGATTAAAACTGAGGCCCTAAAATGGACAGTGACTTGGCCTGAAGTCACACAGACCACAAGCAGAAAAGTCAGACTCCAGCCCAGCCCTTCCCATCCCACGCCATTACACTGTATGATACCTCTCTTATCATATCTATTTTCCATGTGAGAAAATGAGGGTAATAGAAGTAGCAGCACGCACCAAGGTAACCTGAAGGACTGCCACCGCTTTGACGGTCACCCCTCCCCACAGACTCTGATAGAGACCAAAGACTCTGAACTTCAGCATCTCAGGAATATCAATGTTCCCCAAACCACCAGACCTGCTTCCATCCCAGACCACTTTCCGCCCCCATCACGGAAGGCAGAAATCATAGGAGAGAAGGCCCACCTCCAGCAACAGCTGCTGATCAGTTGCTGATCAACTAGAACCTCCTATCTCATTGGTCTTACTTCCAATCCAACCCTCACAGCCATCATCTGGGGAAGTAATGCTTGTGGAAAGAAGGCCAGCCATCCCCACCAACTGCCAGCCAATCCCACCCCCTGGACCACCACCTCCCTCCCTGCGAGTAGTGATGCTTCCAGACTAGAACTCTCAGCCATCAGCTTGGGAAGCTGCCCCAGTGCAGATGCAGCTTGGTCACTGCTCCTTCAGGGCATGCAGCCACAGAAACTGAAGACTCCAGAAAGAAAGGTCTTGTCTCCAAAGTCCTTGTCACTGTCAAATGATTCAACATCAGAAACTGGAATGATCTCATCAGTGGAAATGACATTAAAGGCTTTGCCTTGGCATGCTAATGACAATGGGCTGAGACCTTCCATGTATGCTGTCTCCATCAACATAATGTGCAGGGACTGTCTTACTATTCAGTTTGTGTCCCCACAACTTAGCACAATGCCTGTACAGGTAAGTGCTTCATAAATCCTTTTCATTCATTCACTCCTGAAGGGACTTGCTCAAGATCATACAGCTAGTAAGTAGGATGGCAGAAATGAGCATAAGAACCAGTCTTCTGACTCCTAACCTGGCCCTCCATCCATTGCACTATACTGCCTCCAATCACAGATTATAAATCGCATTCCCTCAGGCTTCTGCTCTGCTCTCTATTAAAATGATCACCTAATCTGTGCTAATATGTTACATTCTCCCCCAACCCCTCCCTGCTACATACACACATTCTCTCTCTCTCTCTCTCTCTCTCTCTCTCTCTCTCTCTCTCTCTCTCTCTCTCTCTCTCTCTCTCTCTCTTTCTCTCTGTAACCTCAAACCCTAAGAAGGCTGGTGAAAGAGTGACTTGGGGATATATGGTGTGAGAGGGCCTTACTACAGGCCTCTTGTTCATGTCATGTAAGTGTCCATCTACTCCGCCTGGTGTGCTAGGCTAGACTAGCTTAAATAGCAGAAACCTAAGAAACTCCTTCAAGCACATGGAGTTTGGAAGAGGAGAAGAAGATGGAAGGAGATAAAAGGAGGAGATAACTCAAAGAAGATCCATGGAATTTCAGGCACCTATTCTGTGGTGGGAAAAATATATCCCTATAACTGATTCCTACTTTGCACAATGAGCATATTTTCTGGAAGGAATTCTGTTAATGAATCTTGAGGAGACCGTGGACATCAGCTATATCTAAGCTTTGTTTCAGATAGTTTTTCCCCAGAGTTCTAGTTAGGGATTGGAGAATAATGAGTCAGAGAAATGAGAAAAGCCTGATTTCCCTCTGTTAGGGAGTCAGGCTCCCCAAAGGCTAAATCTAGACTCTGTGAGTTCTGCTCATACAGGAAACCCTTGAGGTGAGGAGCACCCCTTGGGCTGTAGGTAGCAGTTATTATTAATTGTCCATTTATTAATATTAGAACACAATATTTTGTTTTCATATCACATGACACAAGGAATGTGAAACAACTTGGCCAAAAGCATCCTTCTAAAAGGCTGTAAAAGGGCTTGTGACCATGGAGGACATCATACACGGGAAAGTTCATAGTGGTGATAAGAGTTTGTGAACAGAAAGGCTTTAATTGCTTAGAAAGCTCCGGGAACTGGGTTTCACAAATGACCAGCTCTTGAAAGGTGTAGGCAGAACTGGAAGAGAGACAGTCAGGTGACTGTGGTATCTTGAGGCTACCAAGTCTAGGGTTATGGACTTACTATAAATCCTCAGTTCAAAAACACAGTCATCCTCCCTCTTTCTGTCAAGACTGAAATATTCAGGGAGAGATGGATATCACTAATAATGTTCTACTCTGCAGTGAGTGGAACAGGAGCCTTTAAACAGCAAGTCAGATACATAATAAACCATGTGGGCTGGATCCTCTTCAGATAAATAATTTGGTGGGCACTAAAATGAGTGGCACCAATGCCAGGCTGAATCCATCTAGAACCAGATAGATATCATTGACAAATGGAAAATTTAAGAGAAAATGGTAATTGGGCTAAGACAATAAAAAGAAAAATCATAAATCAAGATCATTTGGGGGGCAATGAATTGTTCCCAAATATCTCTTTCATCAAGTAATACCCCTGCTCAAAAACCTTCAATGACTCTTCCTTCTCCATAAAGTAGAAACTTCTCAGCCTAGCATTCAAAGCCCTCCACAATCTTCTCCCAGTTTTCCTACTGCTCCACATGCATCTTTCATTTTGATTAATTTAGTCTTCTCCTTGTTTCCTGCGCACACCATATTTCACTGGATCGTCACAGTTCTAGTTATTTCTCTGAGTTCCCACAGCATACAGTCACAATAACAGTCCTATCAATTCAGAACAATGATATCTTGCCTCATTCTTTAATTGTTTCATGAGTACCCCAAACAGATAGTAAGCTTTAGCTTCACAGGGTCAGAAAATATTGCCCCTACTCCTCTATATTCTCCACCACATCTAGTATAGAACTGGGCTTATAACAGATACTTAAATATCTGTTGACTGATTCATTGATTAGTTAGAGAATGAGCACTAGCTTCTCCTTGAAGGTTTCTTCATATTCTTCCCCCTTTTAGGTCACGGTGACAGATTTGGTGGTGTATTTGGTAGCCCCATCCCCACCCTCACGGATGATTTTCTCTGTCTTTTTGGCCACCACAACTTTCTCTTCATCCTTTGTCTCTCTTTTTCTTTTCCTCTGCTGGGCTCAAGGAATAATGTCAGGAATTAGAACAGTACCTCTCACACAGGATAAGTTGTCACCCTGTTGGGTTGACTTTAAACATGAACCATAGCCAGTCTTTATTTTAAAGATTTTCCCTGGACCTCCAGGGTGAGGGCATAATGAGCCATAGAGATCATAAGAAGTCTGATTCCCCTTTTGGGGGGTTAGCCCGCCTCCAGGATGAAGCCAGTGTTCCTTAAGACCAGAGGAAAAGTCCCTTTGCTTGGAGGGAACCCTGTCACCTGGATCACAGGTAACAGACAAAAAGCAGAAATTCCTGAAGTCGGTTTCTAAAGGGAGGTTGTGGGCTCTAGATATCCTTCAGATTGAATCTATCCAGAGAAGATTAGAGGCAACTCTGAAGGTTACAAAATGTTTATCTAACCAACCTAAGAGATTCTGTTTAATGATTATTAATACACATTCTAGTCGGAGATTTCTGACTTCCTTTGTGACCTTGTAAAAGTTCATTAACCTCGTTGAGTCAATTTCAATTAACCTCTTTGTGTCAATTCTGCAGCACAACAGGGGAAACAATTTCATCACATCAATAACAAAAATCATATAACTATATCAATAGATGCAGAAAAGGCCTTTGACAAAATGCAAAACCCAGTCCTATTAAAAACACTACAAAGCATAGGAATAAATGGAGACTTTCTTTAAATAACAAGTGTCTATTTAAAACCAAGAGCAAGCACTAACTGTAACAGGGATAAACTTGAAACTTTCACGATAAAATCGGAGGTGAAGCAAGAATGTTTGTTATCACCACTATTATTCAATAGTGTAATAGAAATGCCAGCTATAGCAATAAGAAAAGAAAAAGAAATTAAAGGAATAAAAATAGGCAATGAGAAAACAAGCACTCTTTGCAGATGATATGATGGCATACTTAGAGAACCTTAGAGAATCAATAAAAAACTAGTTGAAATAATTAACAACTCCAGCAATGTTGTGGGATATAAATTAAATCATCAGCATTTCTATATAGTACCAACAAAACCCAGCAGCAAGAGATAGAGAGAGAAATCCCATTTAAAATAATTGCAGATAATATAAACTACTTAAGAATCTATCTGCCAAGATAAACCCAAGGATTATATAAACACAATTACAAAATACTTTTCACATAAAGACAGATTTAAACAACTAGAGAAATACTTATTCCTCATGGGTGGATTGAGCCAATATAATATAAATGACAATTCCACCTAAGTTAATTTACTTATTCGGTATCATACCAATCAAACTTCCAAATAATTTTTATAGAACTAGAAAAATAATAGCAAAATTCATCTGGAAGAAGAAAAAGTCAAGAATTTTATATTCTTGAATCAATGAAAACAAATGTGAAGGAAGGCAGCCTAGTAGCACCTGATTTCAAACTATCTTAAATGGCAGTAACTAGCAAAACAATCTGGTACTGACTATGAAATAGACAGATCAATGAAATAGATTATGTACATAATACACAGTAATAAATTGCCATAGTAACCACTAGGTTAGTGTTTAGTAAACCTAAAGATACAAGTTTTTGGAGAAAGAATTTGACAGTTAATAAAAATTGCTGGGAAAACTGGAATGCAGTTTGGCAGAAACTAGGTATAGACCAACATCTCATACCATATTCTAAGGTAAGGTCAAAATAGTAAACGATTTGGACATAAGGGGTGATAATACTATTGTGCTATAAGAAATGATGAACAGAAGGACTTCAGAAAAACATGAAAAGACTTATATGAACTGATGCTGAGTGAAATGAGCAGAGCCAAGAAAACACTGCACACAGTAACAGCCACGTTGTGCGATGACTAACTTTGATAGACTTAGCTCTTCTCAGCAATGCAAGGATCTAAGACAACTCTAAAAGACTCACAATGCAAAATGCTATCCATATCCAGATAAAGAACTTTGGAGTTTGAATGCAGATGGAAGCATGCTATTTGCTCTCCTTTTCTTATGCTGTTTTGTTTTGTTTCATCTTTCTCGTGGTTCCTCCCATTAGTTCTAATTCTTCTTTACATCATGACAAATGTGAAAATATGTTTAATATGAATGTATAAGTAGATCCTATATCAGATTGCACGCCATCTTCGGGAAGGTGAAGGAAAGAGAGAGGGAGAAAATTTAAAACTCAAAATCTTATGGAAGTGAATGCTGAGAACTGAAAATAAATTAATTATATATAAAAAAATAAAAACTTGACTTTTAAAATAAAAATTAAGATTCAGTTTCTGAAAAGGAAGAGAAAAATGTGCCTGTCAGATCTATGGATAAGGGAAGAGTTTATGACCGAACAAAAGATAGAGAGGATCACAGGAAGTAAAACTGATAATTTTTATTACATGAAATTAAAAGGTTTTGCACAAATAAAATTAATGCAGTCAAAATTTAAAGTAAAACAGAAAACTGGGGGGGGAGGGGGAAATTCACAGTAGGTTTCTCTGATAGAGAACTGAGTCAAATTTATAAAAATAAGAGCCATTTCCCAGTTGATAAATGGTAAACGAACAGGAACAGGCAGTTTTCAGAAGAAGAAATCAAAGCTGTCAAGAGCTACATGAAAAAAATGCCCTAAAATCACCAATGATTAGAGAATTGCACATTAAAACAACTCTGAGGTACCATCTCACACCTATCAGATTGGCTAACATGATAGAAAAGGAAAATGACAAATGCTGGAGAGGATGTAGAAAAATCAGGCCAACTAATGCACCGTTGGTAGAATTGTAAACTGGTCCAATCATTCTGAAGAGCAATTTGGAATTATGCTCAAGGGTCTATAAAACTGCGCATGACCATACTAAGTCTGTAACCCAAAGAGATAAAATTAAAAAGAAAAGAATATATTTATACAAAAATATTTATAGCAGCCATTTTTGTGGTGGCAAAGAATTAGAAATTGAAGGGATGATCATCAATTGGAGAAATGACTGAAGAAATGGTATATGACTGTGATGGAATACTACTGTGCTTTAAGAAATGATGAGGATGATTTCGGAAAAAAACAAATTGGGAAGACTTATATGAACTCAGGTAAAGTGAAGTGAGCAGAACTAGAACTACATTACACATGGTAAAAGTAACGTTGTAAGTATGATCAACTGTGAAAGACTTAGCTACTCTGATCAAGACAATTCCAAGACAAAGGACCCGCAGTGAAAAATGTTATCCACCTCCAGAGAACTGATGAACCTGGAATGCAGATTGAAGTATACTTTTTTGTTTTCTTTTTTATCTGTTTTCTCTTGCAATATAGCTAATGTGGAAATGTTTTTTCCATGACTTCACATCTATAATTGATATCAAATTGCTTGCCTTCTTTAGAAAGGGTGAGGGGCAAAAGGAAAGGAGAGAATTTGGAACTCAAAATTTTTTTTAAATGATTGTTAAAATTTTTTACATGTAATTGGGGAAATTTTTAATGAAATAAATTAAAATTCATTTTAAATTTTTTTTAAAAAGAAAAATCTATCCTTGTTTATAAGGTTAGAGAATTATCAAGTTTTCCCAGGGAAGTGTGCTAGACCCTCAAGGAGAGGGAGACCAAGAAATCCCATGTGTTCTGCTGCCATGGCTAGGATGGTCCCACTTTCCATTGCAAAATGGCAATGCTGAGTCTCTCCCAATTAGCCATGTATGTGTCTCTCTTCTCTGACCTTCTCCACTACTTCCCTTTCTCCTCCCATCTCTTTCCCCCCCCTTCTCATCTTCACCTTCATCTTTCTTTTCTCTTTCTCTTCCTTCTTCTTTCTCTCTTCCCTCAGCTTCTTCTTCTTCATTATTTTCCCCTTTTAATCATTTTCCTTTACCTCAACCTATTCTTTTCCCCCTCCTTTCCCTTCCCCCTCTTCTACCCTTCATCCTTACCCAGTCCTCTCCACCCACCCACCCCCATCCACCCCCACCCTGCGGTGGCCCCACAGCTGACAGCTGAGCATCCCCCAGTCTTGCCAACTATTCTGCTAAAGGTCAGGTGACACTCCCTCCCCCAACCCCACTGGTTGCCTGACCACCAGGATTTTCCATTCCAGCCACACAGCAGAGTACAAACCAGGCTGTGCAGAGCACAAAATCCAGCTAAAGCAGGGCACCAAGAAAGGGAGTTTCTTCAAGGAGTCCAGAGACTTCTCTTCCCATTCTCTGATCCGCACCTGGTGAGTGTTGCCCAGGAAACTGGGTATCTTTAGCAGGTAGACAGGGTGGGAGACAGTACAGGAGGCACTAGCTGACTGGGGTTACTAAAGACAACAGGGAGGAGATGCTCTGCTCCTAGGAGCTGGGCCCACTGTACCCCATGCCGCAAGAGGAGATGCCTGTGTGCTTCTCAGGTGCTGTTAATTCAGCACTGGATGGAAGGGAATATGGCATTTGTAAGATGTTAAGGAAGGTCAATCAAAGAAAAAGAAATATATGTTTGAACTCTCCCTGTACTCTTCAACTATTACCCTAACCCTCTATCAAGGCTAGAATATCATAGCTGTGATGGGTAGGAAAACGTGAGTAAGGATAAGAGAGGAGGTCAGAGGTGATAAAATGGATGAAGGGAGAGGAGTAAAGAGAATTTGAGAGAAAAGATGAAGTGAAGAATCTTTTCCTGGTTGACGACTACGAAAGTACTTGGGATAGGGAAAAAGGAAGATAGAGGGGAAAAAACCCATAGACTATGGCTAATTCTAAATGATTTACTGTGCATCTATAGTTAATGCTTAATAAAGAGTAGCCACTAATGACCCCGTCTCAGCCATTAAAGACAGTGGTGCTGACCAAAATGGCATGTTCAAGGTAGCTGCCCCATGGACCAGCTCCATGCCAGGGGAAGCAGGAGATACTCCAGGGAATCAGTTCAGAGAGGAGAGGCTAAAGGAACAGCATGTCCTGTCCCTAGCAGCCTTCCTGCTATGTGAAGTAGTCCAGATGATATCGATGGCTGGCTCTAGGTTAAGGCTTCAGGTCCCCTCTAGAAGACTCCAGACTTTCTATAAATCTGTTCACAGAGAAAGGGAAGACAGATTCCTAAATGTTTTGACAAGATTGGGATTACTAAACTAGTTAGGCCCTGTGGATATAGGGAACTAAAACTGGAATCAGTGAGAGCTCTCTGCTACCAAAAAAGCCCAAATGAGAGCCACTGGATACCTGGGAATGACAGAGCCTCTGGGGACTGGTTTCCCCTCTATTCTTTATGAAAGCAAGGCTTCCAAAATGGTTGATTTTACTCTTGAAATCTTACATGGTCTGACAGTGGCCACAAGCATCCAGACCCTCCCCTCAACTTCATGGAATTCCCAGGTGAGCATGTAACAAAGAGTCAGCCTCCCTACTCTGTTCAGAGATGTATTTATTTCATATAGAACTTTAAGGACTCAATACTCTCATTTTACAGATGAGAAAACTGAGGCAAAGAGAAGGGAAGTGATTCTTCTAAGATCATACAGCTAAGGAGGCAGTAGAATAAAATCAGGTCCCTGACTTTAAAATGTCACTGCCTTAAAAGTAACTTAAAAAGTAACTCCTTGGGAAAAGATTAGGATCCTCATCATAGGCCGATCCCTTTGTTGAACGGCATATATAATCCTCAGTGGAAGTACCGGTTCTGCCTGCTCAATCCATTACACTTAATAAAAGCCTCATTTTCTCTATTTTTTTTTTTTTTTGTCCTCCTATGGAGTAAGTTAGCGGAATAAATCCTTCACATGCAGAAATCTGTATTGCCAGCATCTTGTTCACTGGGGGCTACAAGGGGACAACAATAAACTTTACGATCATATTCTTTCTGAGAAGAAAATCCAAACACAGGCCAAGAGAGGCTTGAAGGAGGGGGAGGCGTGGGGGAAGGATCGAAGCTCCAGGATTGATGGGAGATGGTGTGGAGTACACCGAGTGTTTCATTTTGCAGTGCTTTGCCACGCGGCACAATTATTCTTTCCCCATCAAGCCAGAAGCTGAGGGAGACACAGAAAAGGCACACTTTAAAATTCATGGAGAAGTAATGCAGCAACAGCCACCAGAGCAGAAAGCAGAAGGAAGTGAAAAATTAGGGGAAAGGCAATGGCCAGCTTCCCGTATAGAGCCAGCCTCAGAGAAGGGGCCCTGGCCTGCCCCTGCCAGTGGGGCTGAGAAGCTTGGGAATGGTCAAGGAGTACGAATGAGCTGCCAATGCCTTGTTATATGACCTCGCACAAGTCACTCTCCTTCCCTAGACCTCAGTTTCTCCATGTATATAAATGAGGGGGTAGAGCTAAATGATCTAAGAGGTGCCATGGGCTATCTCAAGAAGTAACAGGTTCCCCTTACCAGAAATCTTCCAGTGGTAGCTGAACAACCAACTACTAATAAAGTGCTCTGCAAACTTTAAAGTGTAAAAATGCCAGTGATGCTGCTGTCGCTGCTGTTGTTGTGGGTAGTATGGGGGTTCTACAAGGCCTTTGAAGTCGCTTCAGCTCTGAGATTCTGTGCCTAAATCCACTGTATGAATCCAACTTTCTCAGGTTTGAAAACTCCCTAGGGGGCCAACCCATCCAGCCCCCAAATAAGTTCTAGTCATGTGCAGCTTGGGAGTGGAGATGGAGAGAGGGGAGAGCTCCATGAGATTTAAGAGAGCCACTGTGTAGCTCAGCTAAAAAAACTGTCTTGTTTGTTTGGGGTGTATTTTTTCTTTTGGATGTTCTGACTCCATCGCCTTTTAGGTACCTATAGCTAGGGTTATCTACCTTTTCTCTCTGGATCCATTTGGGTGGATCACTCAGTCCTAAGCAGGCAGCCTGCCTGCCTTCATTATGTGGGGTACTGAGCTAAGAGTCCACTAAATGAAAGCCTCCAAAAGGCTTTTGGAGAGGACCATGTCTGGGCTGCCCTGTAATGGACAAAACCTTTCCTCTGGCCTCCCCAGGGACACTGAAATCAGTGGCTAGTTCCTGAGCACACAAGCCAACAGACATGTGTGATGCACGCGCATGCACACACATACACACACACACCCTACATTCACCACGTCACTGATGCTTTTTTTGCAACATTAAAAAATTATTTCCCCCTGCAGCCAGCACTTTCATGAAATTACCATCCTAACTACCAGCAAAACTCAAACGTCACATCTCTTAATAGGCCCCTTTTGCAAAACAGGTTGCAGATCATATTACTCGGGGGAACTCAAGGAGAAAGTGGATACTGGAACTCACGCCCTAGCATTTTGCAATACAAGAGACCCTAAGATATTTCTTAAGGGCTCAAAAGGCTACTTGGTGTGGTGTGGTTATGTTGCTGTTAAGGACTTGGAGTCAGAAAATCTTGTTCCAAATTTCAGATTCTTACTGCTTCCCCTCTCCGGGTCCCAATTTCTTCATTTATGATATAAGGTGGGGTTAGATCCTATGAGAGAGATCCAAGCCAGGAAGACTACCTAAGAGGACATCCTTTGGAAGCATCAGTCTGTTGGGTTCCCTACTTGTTTATGAGGGCTGGGTGTGAGGAGGAAGAGGAGGAGGAAGAGAGAGAGAAAGAGGAGACAAAGAATAGAATCTCCCTCTACCCAGAACAGCTGTTGTTCAAATGGTGTTCAGACTCTCCAGTCATCTATTCCCCATGTTTCTTCCACCCTGACAGCCTGATCAGAACATTGCTAGAGTCGTTAAGTACAATTTGTCAGTGGCTGAAGGGCCCCTAAACTAATAACGCCTGTATTAAAATCGCATTTGGTCCTCAAGTCTAGGAAATGTTTGGAGACTTTAAATTTTAAGAGAAAGAGAGGAAAGGAAAAGAAAATTCTCCCTTCCAAAGGATAAAACAAACCCAAGAATAAGTTTCTGACATTGGGAGATATTAAGTACCATTTTGTGGAGACCAGACCTTCCCAGGGAAATGAATGCATTCAAAAGGTATATATTTCAGAACATGGCTGGAGGCCATGTGTCACCACCCCCGGAAAGTACATTGGACTTGTATTACAGCTATTTGTGTAAATGTCTCAATCCCTATTCAACTGTAAGCTGAGGACAGAGATTATATAATTTTTCATCTTTGTAATTTTGTGTTTTTTCATCTTTCTATCTCTTGTGACTAGCATAATACTTTGTACATAGGGAGGTTTTATGAATGATATTTCAAAATAATCAAAGTGAATTTGCAGGAGACCTGGGTTTGAGTTCTTTCTCCACCTTTGTGTGACTTTTGGCAAGTCAGTTATTGTCTCTGTATCCCAATCTTCCTCCCTACTATAAAATGAAAGATGGTCTCAGAGATCCCTTTCAGCTTTTCTCATTCATTTGGTAAAGATTTTATGATTTTACCCAACCCTGTGAAATGCAAGGGTGGAAGTGCCTTTGGACCTTGAAGAATCTTTAGAGCATTTTTAAAAAATTTCTTTCTTTAAAAATTCTTTTTTCCTAGAAAATTGTCTTGTCTTCCCAGTTCAGATGACCCAGCATGATACATGACCCTCCACCTTGTAAGACACTTCTAAACTCTCCTGCCCATTACAACCTAAGCGACTTTAAATGGTTTTCAGGTCTTCTCATCTCTAATAGATTAAAAAATGCTCCCTTGGGCATCACAAAGACATTGAATAGTATTTGAACAAAACCTTTAAACCCAGAGAAGCCTGTGAAATGTACATTAGAGGCTCCGTGGTGAGAGGGCAGGCCATAAAGCATCCAGCCTTTGAATTTTGCAACTTGACACATTTTTATATTACACTCCTTTTTCTGCTACAAGCTGTTTCTTGATAATTTTCCTTCTTCACCCCTCCTTTCCCCCACCACATACATTTGTTCACTGCTTACAATTTTTCAGAACATAGTCAGAGAGGGTTTAGCGCTTCACTGCATGAGGAGCCTCCATTCTGCAACTGTTGGTCAGCCTACCAATCACCTGATTGGTAGGCTTCCATTTTCCTCCTACCATCAATTGGCTGCTCCTACGCAAGTTACTCTTGTAGCGGGGTCAGGCAACCAATATTTGGGAATAGGCCCCTATAACAGGTCCTTCCTTTCCTAGCCAATCTGTTTTCACTCCATTCCCCAATGAGAACCAACTTCCCCAGGCAAGACATGAGCTAATTCTTGCCTTTGCTCCTTTATTCACACTATTCCCCTTCACTTGAGAAGCCCTTGCCTGTCTTCTGCCTCTATACACATTTGTGCTTTCATCAAGTGCTGGACTTAATAATCTCTGAGGTCTCTTGCAAATTCTAATTTTCCTGATCATCCAGAGCACCAGTCACATACTTTGGCACGTGATTATATTCAGTTTAGTGCCTTACAGATAATGTCTTCTTTGCTTCTCTAATCCTTATATGTGGACAGGATTCACAAGATCACAAAACTGGAAGGAGCCTTAGAGATCATCCAGTTCAATTTACTCATTTTATAAAGTTAACTCCTCCCAACAGAGGATGTGACTTGCCTGAGGACACACAGGGAGAAAGGTGCAAAGCTAGAAATCAAATGCATATTCTTAGTCTCCAATGTGTCCCTTCTCCAAAACTTCACTGTCCAGAAATCCAAACATAAAAAAAAAATACTGTTTGGAGCTCTCAGTTTAGACAGGACTTGTGAATGAAATTTAGTTTTACGTACAGATAAATGACATCTTTATTGCAATTTGGGGGCTTAGCATTCCACCAATCTGTAAGTTTCAGGGGAAGTAACCAATTTTGATAAACTCAATACATTGCTTAAATACATAAAGAAAAGTCAGATGATGATTTGGGCTGCCATCTTGAAACAAAGTGGTGATAAGAGTTTTAATGGATTTGAATGAAATTTGATAACTAGATACAGGTTACAGTCATATATGTAAAAAGATGGCTCAGTTTGCCATAAATGGTCATAATGTCCATAATATTAATTTTTATATACTAATTTTGTTAAAGCTCTTCAAATCCTGCCTCTGACACTTAACAGATTTGACTTTGAACTCAGTCAGTGAACTTTCCTGTGCCTCAGTTTCCTCATCTATAAAATTAAGGTATTGATCTAGTTGTCCTCTATGCTTCCTTCTAGTTCTATCTCCTCAATTCAAAATCATTGTCAAATATGACCACTGCCATTTCCTAATGACTCTTCTTCCCACTCAACCACCCAAGAGGACCTTCCTTTGTAACAAATATGGAACACTGAACCATCCCCTTATCTAGTTTGATTTGTGAAGGGGTTGAAGTACAAGGGGATGATAGGGTCTCTTCTAGATCGAAATCTTATGTATGTGTGATCATTTTCCCTGAGTGAGGTCTAGAACCGGGAGGGTCATTAGCAGGGACTGTCTATAAGTTTGGTTTGCTGTGTCTATGGGAGAGAGAATAAGGAGAAGGAAAGCAGATAGGACCAAACAACAACAGATTTGGAAATGGGATGGATGGATGAAATAAAAAGCACTTATTAAGTGTCTACTGTGTGCTAGATAAATACTTATTAAAATATTTCTTTATTTAAAGAAATGAGATACTCTCTGCCCTCAGGAGCTTAAATTCCAATATGGTAAAAGATTGACAAAAAAGAGGATGGTTGATAAGGAAGGGAATTTTGGTCTGGGGAGCAGAGTCATAGACACTACTTTCCAGAAGAAATGATAGTAATCATTTGATTACCATTTCCAAAAGTAAAAAGAGAAAGTGATTACTGGAATTCGGGGGAAGAGAAGGTACTTGGGAGATTAGAGCAGATAGCAGGATATTCAGAGTCAACATCAGATGAATTTGTAACACTCAGCAATCAGGACATATCAGTGCCAGGATGAGTTCTAAAAATGGGTGCAATGACTCCCCCAGGCATTGACGAGGATTTAGAGACCATCACCCTCCTAATCTTACAGATGAGTTATCAAGGCTCAGGATTTCAGTGGCTTGCCCACACAGGTAATAAATGGGTTTAGGATTCAGGTCCTCTGACTCCAAATCCCATGGTCTTTCCAGTAGACAGCTACAGTTCCTTCGCAGTCATCAGATTTCTGTTTTCCTCAGAAATATGGAGCAGAGCCCAGGAACAAGTCAAGTGTATCAAGATGGAGGAATGAGGAACAATCCTTGGTCAGTGTCACTGGAATTGAAAATAACTGATGTGAATAATAAGGAGTATCTCACTTTGGTATTATTTTTTATCTTTCCAAAGTACTTGACATTTATGATCTCATTTTGATCACCATAAAAATCCTATGGATAGGGAATGGAATGAAATCTTCCTTTTAAAGATAAAAAAAAATGAACCTAAGAGAAATGAAATGCTTATAGCAGAATAAATTGCAGGAAATATTCCCATCCCCCCTCAACTCTCCCACCCCAAAGTTTTAACCTAACTCCCCCCAGCTTTTCCACTGTAGCCTCTGGAATGCCTGTTCCATAAGCAACAAACTTCCCTTCATTCCTTTCCCACTCATTCCATTTACTAGCTACTATTGAATCCTGGCTTTCCCCTGATAACTCAGCCTCCCTAGTCATCCTTTCCAGTACTTACCACACCTTCATTCATTCTCCTTGGCTAACTGGTTGAGGGGTGATGGAATACTCCTTGCTTCCTTTTACCACTTCCAGGTTCTCCCCCTGCTTCTATCATTCAGCAACCATACTTCATGTTATTTGTATTTACCGTTCAATCAAAATCTTGGTAGGTGTTGTCTAGAATCACCAAGCAATTCCCTTTCTTTCCTCAAGGAGTTCTGGCTTACAGTTTTTCTCTCCTCCTCAACTTCTATGTTCATACTAGGGGACTTCAACACACACTGATTCTCCCTCAAATACCTAACTACTCATTTCCTCAACCTATTTACCTCCCATGAGCTCTTCCTTCACCCCACCTCAGCCACACACAGCGATGGTCATACCCATGATCTTGCTGTCACCTACAAATGCACCACTTACATGTCTAGGAATTCTGAAATCCCCTTATCTGATCATAATCTATTGACTTTTAACCTCTCCCTCTACATTCCCTTATATATTACACACACACACACACACACACACACACCCTGCTCTTCTTCCACACTTTGACCTCCAATCTCTTGACCTGTCAATTCTCTCCCAGGCCATCTCCCCCACACTAGTCCTTCTCTCCTCTTCTCCCCATCCTGACTCCTTGGTACTGAACTGCAGTTCAACTCTACACTACTCTCTTTTGAATCATTAACCCACTATCAAATTGCCAATTATACCTAGTCAAGCTTCAATTTTGGATCCTTCCACCATTTGTTGTCTTCATGCCTATACATATGATGCTGAACAAAATCACACAACCATTCTGCTGGGTCTACTACAGATTCATGTTGGCCCTCATCCAGTCATTATCCTACTCTCCACAGTAGTTCTTCCAAACATTTTCATCCTTCCTCAAACCTACCATAGCTCCCTTTTCCTCCACCCTCTTAGCTGAGAGCCTTGCCTCATATTTTAGATTTTAAAAAATGAGTACATTTGCTGTGATCTGCCTGTTCTCCCCCTCTTTCTCACCTCTTATCACTCAGTTGCCTTCTGCCATTTTTTCCATCTCTATTTCACGAGATGAAATGGCCTTACTCCTTACCAAAGTTAATCTCCCTGCTTATTCAAGTGATCCCATTCCATCCCATCTTCTCAAACAGACTGTCCCCTCTGTCATCCCCACTCTTTCACTTATTTTCCATTTCTTCTTGTCTACTGGATCATTTCCTACTGCCTACAAACATTCCCACGTCCCTTCTATTCTGAAAAAACCCTCACCTTTTCCTTCTATCCCTGCTACCTACCATTCTACATCTTTTATGCCCTTTGTAGTTAAATTCCTCAAAAAGGCTGCCTGCACTTTCTCTCTTCTCAGTCTCTCCTAAACCTCTTACAATCTGGCTTCCCACTTTATCATTCGGCCGAAACTTCTCTCTCCAAAGTTACTAATGATCTCTAAGTTATGAAATCCATTGGCCTTTTCTTAATTCTCATTCTTCTCAGCCTCTCTGGAGTCTCTGACATTGATGATCACCCTCTCCTCAATACTCTTTTCTCTCTAGGTTTTTGGGATGCTACTGTCTCTTGGTTTTCTTCCTACCTATCTGACCATTCCTTCTCTGACTTCTTTGCTGGATCCTCCTCCAGATCATGTTCTCTAACTGTAGATGTCCCTCAGGGTGTTATCCTATGCTTTTTTTTCTTCTTCCTCTATACTATTGTTTTTGGTGATCTCATAAGCTCCCATAGATTTAATTTACCTGATGATTCTCAAATCCACCTATCCTTCCTCAATCTCTCTTCTGACCTACAATCTTGCATCTCCAACTGCCATTTAGACCTCTCACACTTTGGATGTCCAGTAGACATCTTAAACTCAATATGTCCAAAACAGAATTTACCATCTGTCCCCTTAAACTCTCCCCTCTCTTACCTTCCCTGTTACTGTAGAAAGCAACACCATCCTCTTAGTTGTTCAGGCTCACAACCAATTCCTCACTGTCTCTCGACCACTTTTGGTTATGGTTATTGCCAAGACCTATCAATTTCACCTTTGCAGTGTCTCTCAAATATGCCTCCTTATCTCTTCTGACACTGCCAGCACTCTGTTGGAGGTCCTCATCTCTTCATACTGGATTACTGCAGTAGCCTGCTGGAGAGTCTGCTTGCCTCAAGTCTCTCCCTATTCTAGCCCACTCTCCATTCAGCCACCAAAGTGATTTTGTTAAAATGTAGTTCCAATGATGTCACCCCCCTCCCCCACTCAAAAACCTTCAGTGACTTCCTATTACCTCTAGGAGCAAATGCAAAATTCTCCTTTTGGCATTCAAAGTCTTCATAACCTACCCCCCTCTTACCTTTCCAGTCTCCTCATACCTTACTCCTTGACACATACTCTTCAATCCAGTAATACTAGCTTCCTGGATGGTCCACATACAAGATGCTCCACTTCTCAACTCCAGGCATTTTCTCTGGCTGTTCCCCGTGTCTGGAACGCTCTCCCTCCACTCAAACTATTGACCTCTCTGGCTTCTTTTAAGTCATCAATAAAATTTCACCTTCTACATAAAGCCTTCGCTAATCCCTCAACTCCAGTGCTTTCTCTCTTTTAATTATTTCCTATTTATCCAGTATATAGCTTGTTTGGCATCTATGGTAGCTATCTTCAGGTACTCAGAGGGCTGCCACATGCAGAAGGTTTTGGATGTGTTTTGCTTGGTCTCACAGGTAGACAGAGGTACAAGGGGTAGAATCTACAGAGAGGCAGATTTAGATTCCATTTAGGGAAAATTTCCTACAATGGACTGATGTCCAAAAGTTAAATGAGCCTTAGAAAGCTGTTAGTATAACTACTAGTGATGGTTTCTCTTCATTGGAGGATTTTAAATAGAGACTGAACAAGGAATTATTTGTTCAGGATATTGAGAAGGGAATTTTTCTTTAGATCTAATTTCAATCAGATCTCCAACTCCAAGTTTCCATGATTCTATGCTTTGCCCTGGGTCACACAGAAGGTTAAGTTAGAGGCAAAATAAGGACCTCCTAACTTCTACTGCCCTTAATAAAGTGAGGTACAGCTGGGTAGATTGGTGGGTCTCAAATCAGTTGTGCCAATGGCAGTAGACACAAAAATTTATTTGCATATGGCAAGAAGCTCTAAACGGAGAAAGGACCCATCAAATTGTGTTATCCCCAGAACTTAGCACAGTACCTAGAACATGTTGTTGTTGAAAATGATGATAAGACATTTTTCAGTTGTGTCCAACTCTTTGTGACCCCCTTTGGAGTCTTCTTGGTAAAGATACTAGAGTGGTTTGCCATTTCCTTCTCCAGCTCATTTTACAGATGAGGAAACTGAGGCAAGCAGGGTTAAATGACTTGCCCAAGTCACACAGCTAGGAAATATCTGAAGCCAGACTTGAACTCAGGAAGATAAGCCTTCCTGACTCCTGACCTGGCACTCTATCTACTGTGCCACCTAGCTGCCCCTATGTGCCTGGCACAGTAGGTACTTAAGAAATGTTTACTATTATCTCTTTGGAATCTTCTGAAGAGGAGCTTTTCTCCCAGTAAAACCAAACAGTTCATCTTCTGAAAGTCAGAGATAATGTTAACACTACGGATTGAAAATTTCTGGGATAGCCTTTCAGATCCTGAGTGAGAAGCTGCTGACTAAGATAAGCTCACACAGCTTACCTTGACTAAGCTCAGTTCACAGATACAGCTCATGAGAACAAGAAGGCCAAAGATGAACTCAGATTAGTAACAATGACCAATCTTAGGCCTATAAAACAGACTGTGAAACCTATTTTCCTCCTTCAAATAGAGGTAAGGTGCTTAAATGCTGTCAGACAGACCTTCGGTCAGCTGTTTACATGCAACTTTTTCTGTAACAAGGGAGAATTTAATGGAGAGAGGAGGGGATTTGGGGATATGACTGAGGTACAAATAACAAAACGAATGTATACAACTTTGGGGGAAAGAAAGTTAACCAATCAATAAAAGCCATAAGACAGAAGTTTGAGAGTTCCAAGTAGATTACTAAGCAGATGTCCAACAGCCTTCTGAGTTATTCCCCGTCTATTCTTTCCCCAGACCTAGAGTACAACATGTACTGAAATCTCTGAGAAGTAATACAGGGAACAAAGATCTAGATTCAAGGCCCTTACTTCTTTTTACTTATTCTGTATATAATTGTATGTGTCCTCATGGCCTCTCTTCTTAGGAAGCAAGCTCCTTGTGAGCAGGGATATTCCATTCTCTGTGTCTGTATTCCCAGAGCCCTGTGTAGTGCCTGTCACAGAGCAGGGACTTGTTGACAGATTCCTTGCTTGTTTCTGATGTCTGGAGCAACATTTGACTTCTGGGGTGGCTATCAGGGTCCTTATTTCTGTGTGTAAACTGAATCTTTAGGGCTTATGAGGTCATCTTGCCTTCCTCTCTCTCTGAGAGTACGTACTAGTATGCTACCAGAGATGCTGCAACTGGCTACTACCTCAGTGATGACAACATTGTATAGAACACACTGGGGCTTTAGCTAACAAAGAAGAAATGGAAGCAGGTTAGGTTCTTGGAATAATTCCTCTGTCAGGCTAACATATCAACCATAAAACAAAATGAAGGAAGATAAACACCACCACTCCACCCCCAAAAAAAGCTCTAAGCAAAACTGTCTCCTTCAAATGTTTCTGATCATTTTTCCTGTAGTGTTAGTGTATTAGTAGAAAGACACTCCACTGTTCTCCAGCTTGGCTTGCCTCTGAAAAAGCAGAGAGACTGGGAAAGAGCCAGGAGTCACAAAACATTTTGCCAATGACTTGTGTAACTTTAGGTAACTCTCTTCACACTCATGGCATTCATTTTCTCTATCTGTAAGATAAACTTTTAAAAATTAAAAAAAAATAAAACAATATGACCATTCCCACCTCATGGGGATGTAACACATGCTTCAAGCTCTTCAGATGAAAAGGTGAAGAAAAAAAACGGTGCTCTGAACCCTACCGGGTTACAACATTTTATCTGCGGTTTCATATTTTTACAGCAATAAGTCACACTCTGTACATGTTGTGCTAGAAATACAAACATTAACAGCACCAGCTGTGCCTCACATAAGGACAGCACCTGAAACATATCTGTCAGATTCAAACTTGCATCATACATGTGTTCTGGATCTACTCTGCATTCAGAAGCTGGTTCCTTATAAAACAGACAGCTGTGTCAGTCATAGAGAGGCCTGCGTTTCATCCAGAAGTGGTTATGAAGGACTTTAATTGCTGGGTTCATCCTCTAGTTTCTGAGACACCCTTGGATTGTCTGTCTTCCAGCCTTTTCCCAGGGGAAAGTCAGCTGGTGAAAGCTGAGTAGAGCTATGCGTTATTGTTTTTTTAAAAAGGTTTTAAGCTATCCTGTTAGAAACAAAAATTGGCGTAGCTTTGTATTTTTTGTCTGACACAGAGTAGGTACCTAACAAATATCTGTAGATTGATTATGTTTGGATTTGGGCTTTTCAGATAACTGGAATGTGTCTGATACACAGCCTTGAAACTTCAACTTAATTGCAGACCTATTTATCTTAAAATCATTCCCCACTGCATCTTTGAAACTGCCCACAAACTCTACTGTCTCTCTGAATGGAACCTAAATACATGTTTAACCAATGATTTTTTACATTCCTCTATGATGCTAGCAAAAATGCTCCAGATTACTTTCTACAGCACAACTATACTAGCCAATTAAACCTGTGACTTTCTCCTTTCCCTTTCTCCCAGTATGTGATACCCAGACACTACTGCCATTTCAGTCCTGAAACTCCAGGTGAATTTTAGAAATGGTCATCCTAAACACTTACAAAATACAGCATATAAAATGTCTTTTCCTTCCCTTCTGGTCCCCCTGTACAAAGCATATTTGGGGTCTTCTGGGGCAAGCAAGTCTAAGAGGGGAGAGGCTGCTGTGTATCCAGCACTATGGTGGGCCCTTGGCAGTTAAAAGAGAAGTATAGGAAGCAGCCTTTCTTCTCAAGGAGATCACAGCCTAGCATAGTTCTCTCTTACCTCTTCCCCTACCTTTATCTATTCTCTAGTCATAAATTACTGCCACCTCTGAGTTCCACTACACCCTCTATACTCCCCAAAAATGTTCTCTCCCTTTGAGCATTTCTGCATTTCTTCTTTACTTCTCAAAAGCCATTGGTGGGAATCTCCATGCCTGAAGAAGCCCCTGCTGTGATGGCTGCTAAGGATTAAGAGGAAGAATAACCAGACATCAACTCTGGAGCTCTGCTGATAATCTGCTCTCTTCTTCATTACAGCTTCTAAGAGAAAAATCCACCCTCCTAGGGATTTAATTTCCACCCAAGAAAATATTGGACTCCAATACCATGGTCGTTAAAGACAGCAGGGATACTGGGGACACTCGAGTTGGGGTGCTCCTGGAGCCCTTCATCCACCAGGTCGGGGGGCATGTAAGCATGATGAAATATGATGAACACACCATCTGCAAGCCCCTCGTCTCTCAGGAACAGAGATTCTACGAGTCCCTACCGTTGGCAATGAAGCAGTTCACACCTCAGTACAAAGGTAAGATAGGGGAAGAGTGCAGCAATGTGGATGGAAGTCCCTGCCAGACATTCCTAGCTCTTTCTCACATGCCCACTGCTCCTGTTGCTCTGAAATACTTCTCTTAGATAAAGTGAAGTTGGAGTGATTTTTACTGTCCTTGATTTTTCAGACTACTTAGCTTTCTTTCAACCCCTAGCCCAAAGTCTGGGAGAACTGGTAGGCCTGGACTTTGAATCTGGCTCTGCTATTTATTAAAAATCTGTGACTTTACATCACTTAAGCTCTTGGAACTGGCTTCCTCACCTATAAAAAGAGCTAGCTGGAATAGATAATCACTCGGGTTCCTTCTAGTTGGTTCCAAATTTTATGATTCTATATATCAGGCCAACAAAATTGAAAACCAAATTATAATGGAAAATCTACCCTATAACACCAGCTCTGAATATCTTACCCCATAATTGGTAGGTCACTCATGACTGTGGCCTGCTAAACTTTTTGACAGATTTCTTTATTGTTTTAACATTACTTTAATAAGCCTAATTTGTAGGCTAAAACTCCTTGTAGTTTTAAGACAGGAGCTCAAGCCCTAAAGAGAGTTGTAAAAAAGTTGAGAAACAGACTGTGCAGGAAAAAGGAACATGAGGGAGCACTCAGCTTCCTGCCCTCCTTTGGAAACTCATAGATGTAAGGGAAATACAGGCAGTAGAAGCCTGATCGTACAGCCTGAAAACTTAAGTTTGAATCTAAATCTCTTAAGACTCTGAGTGTGTTAGAGATATCTTAGCTTTAAGGAGAGCTGGTCAAGAGTAACTGCCATCAGCTCCTCTCTAGGCTGGGTTTAGAGTCTTTATACTTAACAGTGGGCGATGTGTCAGGATCTCTCTTAGGGCACAACTGAGATTCAGCTGGGAATTCATCAGGTCTGTTCCCTTTCCTGACCTTTGCTTAATTATGCTCAAAGGGTTTCAGTGCATGCCTCTGAAAATGTCCTCATAGTTGAAACGGAGTGACAGGTGTAGTAAAACCCAACCAGATTTGTACAATGAGTGTTTGAGGGGTGTATATATGTATGTGTGTGTGTGTACGCATGTGTATGTGTTAAAGAATTGAAGAAAAAATTACTGAGTTTCATTACTACATGAAATAGCAAAGGGATGGATGAAGACAATTATGATATCTGAATAATTTAGACAAAAACCTACCCTGGCTTCAATTATTCTGGTTAATTGGGAAAACAGCACATTTAGGTCTGAATAAATTATATAATTTGGCCTAGATATTTGTTCAGCCACATAACCACTGAATATCAAGCACTGTATAAAACATACAAAAAGGATAGTTTTATGTTGAGGCAACTGGTAAAGCAGTAGATGAGAGCTTGGAGTTAGGAAGATCTGCCTTCAAATCCTTTCTCAGACATTTACTAGCTGTGTGGGCAAATCATGTGATCTCTGCCTCAGTTTCCTCAACTGTAAAATAAGGATAGTAATAGCACCTACCTCCCAGGGTTGTTGCAAGACAATATTTGTAAAAGTGCTTAGCACAATGCCTGGCACATAAGAGTACATAATAAATGTAGGCTCTGAAGGCCCGTTCCCTTAAATCTTGGTTCTAATGTGTGAGGCAAAACCAATGTACAGATACAATCAATAATTTCTTCCCTTTCTTGAAAGAAGCTAGAAGAGATGGTTGGATCAAGCAGAACCCTAAGCTTTGGTCTCCTCTGATATGTTCTGGGGGGGGGACACCTGCCTGTATTTGTAAAATGAATTGTGGGTCACTGATCATGTAGTAAGAATCTAGCTGAAAGGCTGTACAGGAACAGCTTTCAGGAGAGTAGCTAGGTCAGGATCATTTCAGGCTCTATTCAGAACAATGCTATCACCAACACAGCCTGCCAGCCCTAGGGACAATAGTGCCACAGATCAAAGTTGCTGTCCCACATTCCCTTCTGCTCTACTTTTCCTCACCCTCCTTACTCCCTATATCCACCTCGTGTCACCCCTTTCTCCCTCCACACAGCACACTCTACATTTCCCCTACATCAAAATATACTTGTCCTTATATCTTGATCCCTCAAGGTGCTGCTAAATGAGAGCAAGTCAATCTAAGAATCTGATCTAAGCTAAGAGGTTGACAGCTCAATGTATCACCATCCTAGATGATACCATGCTTTATGAGTTGCCTAGAATTCCACAAGCAAAGACAGAGAGTGATAAGGGAATATGAGGTACTTGTATCCAAGGCCAAAAGAGGTGAAATTTAGGGAACTAAGGATGCTTTTTGGAACCCCAAAACCATACCACACAAATAATTCTCTCTTTTCAACTATCAGGCCATCCCTAAAAAAAAAAATGAACCATTGTCACAAAACCCAGTTTTAATGACTTGCTGACCAGGAAGTGATCTGTTCAGTGCCACTGTCCAAGTAAAGTGACAAGAGAACATGATGCTAAAAAAATCAGGTTCTAAAAGTTTTTATCATCTAACCAAGAAGACAGATGCTCTGGGATGGCAGATGGGAGACATTTCTGGGCTAGGAGGTGCTTCTTATATGGGAAAGTATCACCAAAGGTATAATTTTCTATGTTGTCTAGTCCTCCTCTCCACCCCCAAAAGGTAACTAAGGAGACTGACAAAAATCAGAGCTAAAAAGGACCCTAGGAACCATTCAGTCCAAACCCCTCATTTTATGTAGGAAATTGAGGACAAGAGAGGGGAAGTGGTCTGCCTAAAGTAACACAAAGTTCCAAATCTGAACTTTAAACCCAGGTCCTCTCACTTCAAATCCAATGCTCCCCTATTGCACCCTACAGCATGTTAGAGACAATGCAAATATTGGAACCCCAGGCTCCCATCTCCTAGTCCCAGGCACTCTCCACCACATCAGATAGCTTTATGCACATTTCCCCTACAGTGAGAAGACTGTGGATGAGAGGTTCCTGAGTTGACCAGTCACAGTGCCACAGAATGCATTACTTCTATTTTCATCATCCTGCAAGGTGAATCAGGACAGAAAGAATTTTAGGCAGGGAAGAGATTTCACTGGGCAGTCTTAACATGTTAGAGCTTGTCCGTGAAGAGGCTATTACAAAAACATTCCCAAAGATATGGAGTGAAAGGGAATGGAACGTGGGGGCAAGGAGCAAAGAAGTGAGGAGGAGAGAAGCTATCCTTACTTGACTTAGCTATACCCTGTCAGGCAGGTCCAGTGTCCCTGAAGCACCAGCAGTCTCTATAGACTGTCTGATTCTGAACTGACCAGGATATTAAGGACATACTCGTAGTCCCAGTTGGTTAGCAGCTTAACTGGACTCACATTGCAGAAGGCAGCAAGCAAATGCACTCATAAATTTAAAAATAAATACATGACAGAATACTCAGTGAGATTCAGCCTGCTATGCAGCCAAACAAAAATTGCTAGGATGCTTTGGGAATGTCAATAGTCTCGCTAAATATTCACCATCTGCCCAGCTGGCACTGTCTACGGGGTCAAGATGTTTTCAGAAGGTTGGTGCTGGGAAGCACTTTACCTTCTACTGGAGTCTGTTCTTCCCAGGGCAGGTAGACTTTACTGCCCCTAGGATCAGAAGACCTAATTTGAATGGGCAGCAGGACAAATGTTGGCAGTCCCATGTGGTAGGTCACTGAGATAGGGAAAGGGGTGTCAATAGCAGTGGTTTGGGGCTGAATAATCAAATTCAATGAAGCAGTCTGAATCCAGTTGACATGTTGCTTTATAATACAGCAGACTAAATGAATTACAAGTGGCTTATATGCTTTGTGATCTAGCCTCTCTTCCACTACCCAGCTAGGTCTGACTATCAAGCCCAAGTCAAATCAATTCAATTCAACAAACATTTATTAAACACCTATTTTGTGCAGAACACCATGCAAGAAAGTGGAAAAAATACAAAGTTTAGATAAAGCACATTCCATTCCCTCATGAAACTCAGTCTAATAGATATAAAAGTGATACATATTAGACAGAGAGATATTATATGTATATACACACACAATAACACATGATAGAGGAGTGCAAAACAAAAGAGCTATGCGAGGCCAAAGCGGAAAGTCAACAAAAGTAAGAATCAGGAATAACTTCTAAGACTGCAGACTTAGAGTTCGTCACATTTTTAAAATGAAGAAACTGAGGCCCAGAGAGGTAAAAACTGATCTGACTGAACTCCCATAGATTGGGTCAGAGGCAGGTCCTCAAATTCCAAAACCAGTCCTCTTTCCATTAAACCACACTTACCCCAGGAAAGAAAGCTTTTGAGGTGGGCTTTAAAGTACAAAAGGAGTTTATAAGCAGGTCCAGGCAAAAAGAACAGTATAAACAAAGCAAGGAAGTAGGAAGGTGCAGGGTATCAAGAAGGGAATGGGTGGCTCAATTTGGCCATAGGCAGGGGAAGTACCATCAGATAAAGCTAGAAAAGGTAGGGGTTGGGTGTGAGTACGCAAGAAAGGTTGTATGGGTATGGGGAGAGAGAAAGAGAAAGAGAGAGAGAAGAGAAGCTGCATGGATGAAAAATAGCTTTGACTGCAACCCAAAGGAAACAGGATTTTTGGATAATCCATTATTTGGGATGTATTTCTGATCCCCAGCATAGGGCCAAAAATTGAGAGTTGACAACATTAGGCAATAAATGAGATTTGGAGAAGTCCAAGCTAGCATTTCAGTCGTTCTTTGGGACCCTCTGATTATACATTTCCTTCAGACTATGGATCTTCATGGATCTGTAGGCTTTTGACAACCATTGCTGAGGTGAAACTGATAGGCTCATAGCTTGGCCAGATCCAAACTGGCCCTGCCAAGTGTTTCTTCCACCTCCAAGGCTCCTCTCAGACCTGGTGTGACCTTGGGAGTTCCCCTGCTATACTCAACCACCAGAATCGCAAAAACATTTTTTTTTTTTTTTGGTGACAAAAGAATAAGCACGATGGCGGCTGAGTTTTTCCCTTTTCTCGCATTAGGGAAGACTATTCTAAGGAATGTTTTGGTTTCAAAAGATTAGACAATGTGCCTTGGGAGTACAGACATGCCCTGAAGCAAACATTCAGACATTAACTTCCCCAAAGTTCTCCCAACTGTTAACATCCTTGTCCTCATACTGTGCTAGAACTCCCTGGATCTAGCCCCTCCTTGTTTCTCCTTCACCAATCTCCACAAGTCATTGTATGACTGTTCTTTCCTGTGGGATGAATATGCCCTGAACAAATGTGACCATGTACACAGTGGGAGAGTTCCTCCCAGCATTCACAGCACCTGGCTGGATTTAGGCATTAGCAGCAGAACATGTGACTAAAGGTAACCTTCAAGTTCTCCAAGTTGTAAACTCGGGTTAGATCTTAGGCATCCACTGACCAGAAGGGTTCCAGGAAGCTCAAGTCAGTGACTTAGTTTAAGCAACTTTAAACAAATTTTCCCCCCCTTGTTGGTCCTGTGGAATAAAGGTTCACCCACTACCAAAAGTCAAATCAGACCCTTGCCCACCCATGATAACTAGTTGGCACTTTAACCTAGCCAGAGGCCACATGAATAATGGAAAAGTCACTGGAACTAAAAGACATGGATTCTAGATCCAGGTCTGCCATTTACTAGCTGTGTGACCTTGGACAATTTACTTCTCCTGTCTGAGCCTTGGTTCCCTCATCTGTAAAAAAGAAAAAAAATGATATTTGCACTATATCCCTTTAGGGTTTTTGTGAGAACCAAATAAGAATGCCATATAAAATACTTCCAAACTAAAGTGAGAACAGAAGGGGGCTGAATTCTCTGGTGCCAAACTTTTAGGATATTTCTCAGGGCTCCAAAGATTGGTGGAAAAAACCAGGTTCTTTTTGGGAGCAAGAGGTCACCCAGGGCTATCCTGGAGCTGCATAATTAGGATATAGGGAATCTTAGATGAAAGGAATGAGCTAAACCAGCTATTGTGCAGAGGTGCCTATTACATTAAAGAACAGCCTGGAAAATTAGCACCCACAAAATGATCAGCCAGTACCCATGTTTCCCCTCAAGCCAGGGAAGACATAGGTAAAAAAGAGAATGATATCAGCCCCATTCACTATTTATTTGGAAAAAATTGCAACTTGTCCTGAGCAAAGTGGCTGTTCTTTGAAGTTTCATTTTAAAATGTGGCAGTAGCTGCATTCCAGGCTTCTGTTCTTTGGGGAGGGCAACAAGATGCCACAATGACAATGTGATAAAGCCAGCTACACCAAGCAAGGATAGCAGTGGTGTCCTAAACCGTGATAACATTTGCAAAAAAAAGAAGATAATCTCAGCAGGAATCCACTATTTGTTAACTGTATTCTCATATGCTTAGTTTAGCAGTCTTTTTTTGCACACCGCTTTCACTTAAACAGAAAGGCATCCAGTTATGGTAAAAAGAGCAACGAATGAGGTGATCTGGGTTTGAATTTAGCATGATAGTTATTAGCTATGAGACCATGGAAAAGTCATTTTCTCTCTCTGAGTATCAATTTCCATATCTTTAAAATGAGATAATAATACTTATGTACACATATATACTATGAGAAGAAGAGTGGCCTACTGAATGCCACAGTGTTCTTGGGAGTTGGGAAGATGCAGAACCAAATCTCTCTTTTATCACTTACTAGTTGTGTGATAGTGTTAGCAAATTATTTAATTAATTCTTTCTGCCTGAGGCAACTCTGGAAGGCTCATCTATAAAATTATAGATTGTACAGGCAGGAGGAATTCACAAATAAAGGAAATCTCACATCCTTGATGTGTCTGAGCTGTTGTTATAAGGTTAATGCATTACAAAACTTAAAGAGCATTAGACAAGAGTTGTTATTAATGTATCACTATTGTTAAAGGGTGAAGTAGAGAAAGAGCTGGACCTGGAATCAGGAAGACCTGAGTTCAAATCCAGCCTCCACACACTAGTTGTATGATCCTGGGCATGTCACTTAACTCTGCCTCAGTTTCCTCAATCTGCAAAATGGGAATAATATTAGCACCTACCTCCCAGGGTTGTCATGAGTATCAAATGAGATGATAATTTTAAAGCACTTAGCGCAGTACCTGGCACATAGTAAAAGTGCTATATTAATGTTAGCAATTATTATTATGAAAAGTTTTTCTTCTTTATTAGTCATTTAAAAACACCAAACATACACTTCTGTGCAGTCCTCTGCTAACAGTAAAGATTAACAAAGTACCTTGCCCAAGAGGAACTTATTCTTTAACAGGAAGCACAGAACAGTTAGTCATAGGTGGGATTCAATATAAGTGTTAATTCTATGTATACCCAGAATGAATTTACTATCTAAAACTCATTATCTCTCCCCAAAACAATGGGATAATTATGACACCATCACTTCAATGAAAAATCTGTAATTTCATTTCCAGTAATACAGATCAAAACCCTTCTATAACTGGCTACAAGCTATTGGAGGGCTGCTATGGCAGAAAAATTCATCACTCTGCCCTAATCTGATCATGAATCTCTCTAAACCTAACTAAGCTGGTTCTCAGAAAACAGATATACAGTCTACCTGGACCCATAATTTGAGTCTTTCTATACTGGTAAGGGCTACCAGAGCTTGTGTGAGCTGGCTTAGCCTTCAACAGCTAAGGGTCACCTCAGGGCACTGGAAGATCATAGAATCTGGAAAAGGACCTTCGTGAAGGCTCCCTCCCAGTTGTTCTCAGAGTCATCTCTGCTTTTCCCTTTCGATTACCCCATATCCAAAATAACCAATTTTTAGCAATTCATCCTCTGCAGGTTATAGGGAAACTACAGTTTCAAGTCAAGCTCCTGTTGCCTCAAGCACAGTCTCCTGAGTGGTCTCCCTATCTCCAACTCTCTCATGCTATAACATTCTCTTTTCTTCCAAAGTAATCTTGCTAATGATGAGGTCTGATTACAGTATTGCCCTGTTCAAAAACCTTCAGAGACTGCCCCCCACTTCACTACTTACTGAAAAATTCAGCTGTTAGAAAAAAGGAGAAAGAGAAGTACAGGAGATACAAAAACTAAAATATGTCAATAAAATATTTTAAGGAAATAGTACAAATTCCTTAGTCTAGTATTCATAACCCTCTACAACCAGGCCTACCTTTCAAGAATGATTTCATATTACTCTCCTTTAGGCATTCCAATCAAAGTGGAACTTTACAAGCCTCCTGCCTCCACCCTTCCCTACCCTCACTCGTCTCCATGATTTTGCTCACATGGATTCTTCTGCCCATCCCACCTTACTCCCCAATTATCCTTCCCTTCTTTCAAGGTGCTGCTCTGGTGTCAACTTCTCCACAAAGCCTTCTCTGATTCTCTCCTCATCTTCCTACCCTCTATCCCCACCCCAACTCCACCCTGAACTGAAAGTGATGTGTCCCTCCTTAAGCCGTTCATGGCATTTTTGGCCTCTCCATTGCACTTATATTCTAATTTATATTATAGCTACTTGAGTATATGTCTTACCTCCTCTAGCAGACTGTGAAGTTTCTTGAGAGTAAGAATTGTGTCTTATCTTTGTATCTACAGCACCTTATAAATGTACACAGATGCTCCTTTTCTTCTATTAAAATCTAACACAAACTTTCCTTATCTCCCCTAGTCATTAGATGCTTAATAAATGTTCTGAAATTTGCTGAACCTATCTAATACACTAGCAGAGAAGACCATTTAGCAAATTAATTAACTGGGCTTCTGTATATTCTCCTGCTCCTCAAGCAAATTAGTCAGTAAGCCATTCTACTTTGATTACACCAGCAGTGGGCATTAGGAAATTTTATGAAGAGTAAGCAGGTTCATAGTATTTTCATGTCTACCTCAGATCAAAACACAAGGCTATATATAAATGCTAAACAGTTTTTTGGGGAAAGGATGAATTGGGGAAAGGATGAATGGGGAAAGGCTGAACATGGGGCTATTCTGAAGATTCCTCCCTGCCCCCAAAGAAGTGAATCAAAGGAGTTTTGAAGGAAGGTGAGAATTTTGTTTAGCTGAGAAAACCAGGGATTGGCATGTGCCCCAATCTCCTTTACTCTTCCATAGAAGAAACACGTCAGCTTCTCCCTGAGACTAAAACCATGAGCTGATGTGAGTTGCTCTCACATTTTGAAGTATGCCTTTGTTGGTTCAGCAGCTGTATGATCAGGAAAATACAACTATGCAAAGGAGCCTGGAACGCAAGAACATAATGCACAGAGCAGGCTTCATTTGAAGTATGAAGGGGCAAGGAAAGAAGGAAGAGTAGAAAAAAAGGGAGAGGCAAAGTAGAAAAGGCCTAGGGCTATTTTCTGTAGACTCTGTAGATAGCTCTGATCTCATTCTGGGATAGGATCTATTTCAGACTAAATTAGGCCAGTCTCCAAAGTTCTTCCTTAAGATGATGACACTTCAAGACAGACTGTTTATGGGGCAAGTAGCTCTTGCCATTGAAACTGTCATCTATTCTAAAATCATCTACCTTATCTGACTGCTTTTCTTCTCTCCTCCCTCCCACACCCAGTAGAGAGGCTATAGAAAGAGCCCTAGCATTGGTACCAGAGGACATGGGTTTGAATGCTGCCTCAGCTACTTAACTTCCTGTTGACTTTGGGCAGAACATTTTACTTCTCTGGCTATCAGAATTTTCCTCTGTAAAATGAATGGATTAAACTATTTGACCTCTAAGGTTACCACCAAGTCTAAACTTTTCTCCTCCTTTCTTTTCCTTCCTTTGTCAGGCACCATCACTGTGCATCTCCTGAAAGACAGCCGAGGACATCTCAGTTTGGTTGCCAGTCCACTGACAGACAACCACAGGCCCTATGATGTGTCACCCGAGTCATCAGTGATGCTCTGGCAGAAGCTGCAGAAGAACAGCAACAGCCGTGGTAATGACTGCCCTCTTGTTCAGTGGAAGCACACGCAACTGACACAGTCTCTTAAGGAGAGGTGAGCAGCACCTATAAGCCAAAATATAGGGAACAGACACCAACTCACCTTCCACCTGAACAGACTGTGTGTTATACCCCAAGAGGGTTCAAGGATGAAGTCCAGGCTAAAGACAGAGGGAGAGAGAGAGAGAGAGAGAGAGAGAGAGAGAGAGAGAGAGAGAGAGAGAGAGAGAGAGAAAGGGGGATAGAGAGAGAAAGAGAGAGAAAGGGGGATAGAGAGAGAGAGAGAGAGAAAGGGGGATAGAGAGAGAGAGGTGCCAATGGAAAGAACTTAGGTTTTAATCCTGGCTCTGATACCACAGGAAGTCACTTAACCTAAGCCTCAATTTCCTGATCTGTAAATCAAGAATAAAAATATTTGCCTATTTACTTTCCAGGGTCATTGTGGGAAAGCACTCCATGTGCCTTAAAATACTATATAAACAGTCAGATCGAGAATAACGGACATGGCAACCAATAAAAGAAATAATAGTATCTCTTTCTCAAATTTCCAAATTCCACTAGTAAATAAAGGTATTTTAC
Source organism: Notamacropus eugenii (assembly GCF_028372415.1). Lineage (NCBI taxonomy): Eukaryota > Metazoa > Chordata > Mammalia > Diprotodontia > Macropodidae > Notamacropus > Notamacropus eugenii. The sequence continues at coordinate 89,768,206 of NC_092873.1, read as the reverse complement.
ATGACCTTTCTAGAAAAGAATGAATTTCTGCCCACACTTAATAAACGTTTCAGTCTGGCATTTGGTGTCTGCCCCCCAAAAAGCCAACGACAACTGTAGTAACAATAGCAACATGAATAACAAGAAATGTAGGAGAGCCTCTGCAAGTGCCTTCCTCATGTACCCCTGGGAGGAGGAAATGCAAGTAGAATTGGTTTTCTTTTTTCATTTAGTGGAGAGAAAGGAAAAAGTAAAGTGAAATTATACCTGAAATGTTTTATTCTCTGACACAGTTGTGGCGGAAAGAGAAGTGAGTGTGGTGTTCACTGGGTTAATTTGCTTTTTTTAATGTAAGAATATGAGAGGTTTCAAGGGTCTTGTGACCTTAGAGAGATTGTTGGACACTGGGATATTGTCAACTGACCTTTCTCAGATGAAGAGGATCCCTGGGGGTTCATAAAAGCTTATCTGGAACAAAACTGACCTAACTCAATGTAAATACTACCCTTCCTGAAGTAGTCCCAGCATCTAATCAAGTAAGCCTGTTGACTACATGAGCCTAGAACAATCTCCATTTTAGAGATAGGGTAACCAAGGCAAAAGAGAGTAGGCAGAAGTCACAGAGCTGGAAAGAGGTCCCATGACTACTGTGCTCCCATCCACTAACCAAGATGGAATTCCTCCTTTGATCCAAGTCTATACTGAGAAAATAACACTATTACTATTCTAGGTCACTTGGAAATGAATTTAAACAATTCCAAAATTCTGCACTGGGTTAACTTTCTTTTGAATTATTCTAATAATCATCAATGACTTCATTACATGGGTTGTCATGGCCAAGGAATATATTATCTAATGAACCAGCATAGTGGTAATGAGCTCAGTACTTAGGTAGCCTAATCCGTGGAAAAAAGAATGTCTGTGGGTCAGCCTAGGGGCTCCATTGGTATCCTCAGGATGCCCAGAGAAATCAAGGATGGTCCCCAGCACAAAGGGTAGAGCCACTGTGGCAAATATCTGGAAAGACATGAATAAGAGTAGCATGAATGGGCAGGCATGCATGGGTTTCAACCTATATCACACAGGGATGAGATCACAGGTTCATTTGAGTATCTGAGTATATGTGCTTTAGAAAAATACAGTTAATGTTTAGTTATTAATTTTGTTTTTAGCAAGGATTCTACAAAGTTAACTTTAGTTAACAAAACCAATTAAACTTAGATTTACAACTGTAAAAGACCTCTACCAAACAGATAGCTCTAACAAAAGACAGTAGGTGACACAATGGAGAAAGCCCTGGGCCTGGAAGTCAGAAAGACCTGAGTTCAGATCTAGACTCAGATGTTTGCTAGCTGCGGGACACTGGACAAATCACTTAATCTCTTTTTGCCCCAGTTTCTTCATCTGTAAAACAGGAGTGTTAACAGGGCTGTTGTAAGAATCAAATTAGTTAGATAATATCTATTTGTAAAGCACTTAATACAGTGCCCGACACACAGGAAATGGTTAATAAACGCCTTAAAAATACAATTCTATTTAATTAGCTATAATGAATTCAATAAATATTTATTAAGTGACTATCATGTATTTCAAGGCCTTCCACTGAAGTCTTACTAGAACTAATGCTAGGTTCTCAAAGTTTACACCAAGAAAGCAAAAGCTCTGCCAGATCTTAGCCAGGCTAACAAGCCTTCCAGTACTAGTAAGACTGGAAGACCCCAAGTTTTCCATTTGAGTACCAGATCTGTTAAGTTCAGAGAGACACATTGCCATAGTGTTGGCCATCATCAGGTGATAAATTTTTTTAGTCACCATAACTCATGAAACTAACTACTGAGATGTGGATAGATTTCAATCTTCATAAATCCTTGAAGTACTGAAGCAACAAGACACTATTCAACACTAGGAGAAATATAAATATTAAATAACACACAGTCCCTATACTCAAGAAGCTTATGGACTAGTAGGGAATATAAGCCGTATAGATATATATATGTATATATTTAATATAAATGAGAATACGATACATGCAAAAGATTAGTACAAATAGGGAAAGGAAAAATTTCAGCAAGAACAGGAAAGTTATTCTAGATCTAGAGAAGGGTATGAGAAAATGCAAATTATGCCCTTGGAATGACACTGTCTTCCTTCTCCCCACCCAGCTCCTTTCAGTTTCCCACTTCCACACTTTTCCTTATACTGTTCCCTATGCCTTAGAAAGTCCCGTCTCCCTCTCTTCAATTAGTGGATCCCTAAACATCTTTTAAAATCCAACTCAAGCTTCTCTGATATCCTCTAGCCTGTAATAAGCCTTCTCTCTTGGGCCTCACATAGCACTTTGATTTGAAATGTACTTATCATGTACTAATATGTTAGCATTACCTGTATAAGCATCACACTGACACTTTGCCCCCACTAGACAAGAAGCTCCCTAAGGATGAGGACAGTGTCCCAACTCTGCCAGCCTCTAATTGTATTACCTTAGGTGAGTCACCAAATATCTCTAAGGTTCAATTTCCTCACCTAGAAATTTAAGGGGCTGGGCTAAGATCTCTTCTATCTCCAACAATGTATAAGTCTTATCAAACTTTCCTCTCTTCCTCCAATGATTCAAGGGGGCCTTTAATAAACGTTTGCAGAGTCCACGTTACATACTTACTGCAGAAAGGCTGATAGTTTAGCTAGAAATAGTAAGATCAAAGATCTAGAGCCACATCCAGGAATCTCAAAAACCATCTAGTTCAAGTCCCTCTCGTTATGGGTGAGGAAACTGAGGTTCCGGTTGGGGAATGACTTTTCTAAGGTCACTGAGGTAGTAAGTATCCGAAGTAGAATTTGAACCCAAGCCCTCTGACTACAGAACCAGTTCCTGTTCCACTGTATTATGAGGCCTCAGAGGTTTTGTTTTGGGCAATACAACGGTTCTAGAGCTGGAAAAGAGCTAGGAAAAAAAAGTCAAACTTTGTCCAGGTGCTTAGCAAATAAACACAAGTAATTTGTCTTTTTCTGAAGCTAGCAGCCCATCACATTTCTTTCCATGTGCTTCATTCACCCAAGCTGTCCAGGCAAAACACTCCTGAGAACCGAATTCCACGTCTCCTCCTTTATGGAAGACACAAATGGTAACCAGGCTGAGAAGAAGGGCTACAACCCGTGGAGACTGAACTGCCATAAGGAACATATGACCCGGATGTACTCTGAGTACCAAGAGAACAAAATGCATCGTATCCTTGCTTGGATTTCCTCCTAGGACACCCAAAGTCAGTGGAAAAAGCTAGTGTAGAAACTATCAGAGAACCACTGGCTTAAAGCAGGGACAAAGTCCAGACGACATTTCAGGGAGACAGACGTACTAGAGATGTGAGGGACAATGCCTTTTCATTGAAAGGCTTTAATGCTTGGAGAATTCTTGGTAGCTAACAATATTCACTGGCTAAACCCATCTAAAACTTTTTTTTCTAGTTGGATTTCCCTATACAGGGGTAAATAGTAGGTTGGCTGCTGTAAAGATTAAACTTCTGTAGTTGCCACAGAAAATCAGCAACGTGGCACTGTGGATATAGCATTTACTAGCCTTGGAGTTAGGAAGCCTTGGTTTGAATGGAGAGCCCGACACTGCCTTGCCTGGGCTGTGGAATCACTGACAAAGGCATCTCAGTTTTCTCGTTATAAGGTAGATATAATAGTTCTTGTAATATCTACTTCATAGAGCTGTTGTAAGGCTCAAATATATAATGGAGATAAAGTGCTTTGTGAAAGTTATAGCACTATGGAAATGTCAGCTCTTATTATAAGGCAGATTATAAATAGAAGTGGCAGCACAGACTTCTACCCAAACATGGACAGCTTCTACTCTCAAATGCAGAGTCCCCTTGCAAAGAGAAATGTCACTCCACACCCAATAAGAACACTATAGACAGTGGTGGCCAAGAATGGAAAGGGGAGAGGGTAAAGGAACACATAGGGAGATAGTTTTGGGACTTCCAAGCCCCAGTCAGTGATTCAAATTTATAGAGCTTTTGATAAACAGAGTCCTCCACCTGAGCCCTACATGCAAATCACCTTCCAGAAGTACAGCCATACACATTAGTAGAAATTCATGAGCCTGAGACCTAAAAAATTAGGCCAAACAAAAAGAGTGTGTGCAGGTAAAAATTTGAACTAAAACTATCACCCCCAGAATAACCAATATCAGTGTTCCTACTGTATTGCTTGCAAGAATGGACTAGGCTGGTGGAAATTTTTGCTGACTGCTATTTGCACAAACAAAAGAAATACAGTCAGTATTCTGAGAGAAAATCATTTTTCATGTTAGGAATGATTTGCCTCCTGCTGACGTCACTGTGGATCATGTCAGTATGAGTCATGCTGTATGGGGCGGGGCTTGGAGGGACCAGCAAAGTCTCACCATAGTTCCCTTTCTATACCTCCACATTCTCCACAAAGACCTCATTAAATTTTTGTGAATGTAAGACTGAGCTAGCATATTTCTCAGAGGCAGCAGTGGGGAAAAAAGGATGAATTCATGCAACAAGACAGTTAAGTAGCACATGAGGCTAAGCAGTCCAGGATCCCCTAGTAGGGGAATTTGGGTTTAAAAAGCCCCCTAGTCACTGCTACATTCCTGCAAACTGGTGACTTGTTACATAGTCATATTTGCACCTCTACTCCCTAAGAAACTTTTTCAGGAAAATTACTCCAGTGAAATTAATATTCCTTAAATCTATCTCTGAAGTTTATGTCAACCCACTTCCCTAAAAAGATATTGGTCCATTCATTTACTTGTGATTTTATCCCTATGATTTTATGCTATAAAATGTAAATTGTGCACAGCCTACCAGGGATCTCATGCCTACATCTAAATTTAAATCTGAGAGAAGGAACTACCCTTAAAATTTCCCCTAAATAAATGGGCTTGTTAAGAAGTCAACATCTTGAATTGTAATAACATTGGTAATAACACTGCTAATGTCCTGAATTGTTAACAACACTTGTATCCTTGTCAATAATGAAAAACTGGAGTAAAAGAAACCTAATCAAGACATGACATTTAATTCCTAGAATTGTCCTACCCACCTCCTATGGGGGCAATAATCTCTTCAATCCATGATGTTTTCCTTAACTTAGCATGACTAGGGTTTTTGCTGCTTGAAAACGTAGTGTCAAAGTACAAGCATCCCTGCATTCTTGACCTGAAGATGGGCACCAGGCAACATGGAGACGATGCCTCCGAGGAGAAAAAAGCCCGTCACATAAAGAAGTGTGAACAAAGCACCTCTGCTTCCCTCGGGGTTCGCATCTGTGGCATGCAGGTAGGACTTGTAAACAACTCACAGTACAGCTGTCCCATGTTTGCCCTTGACATGCAACAACATTAAGTGACCCACCTAGAAACTTCTCCAGACACCTGACCAGCCTACCGTTTAAAAGTGAGCACTGACAAGGAACAATGACATGTAAACCTTATCATAATGTGGGTCTGTGTTTCTTCAACTCACCTGGCACTATCATAGTATTCAAAATGTACCATTTTGGAACTTGATCTTACAGTCTTGGGGCAGCTGAAACTTTCAACAATGTCTATGTGACTTTTGCCTACAGAATGATTCAGACTTTACCACTGGCAGGTGTCAAGATTTGGGGGAAGGACTGAAAGAAAACAATTTCACTATGAGACACTGCGACTTCCCGATTTCCAATCCTTTGTAATGACAGAATTGAATCCTTTAATTCTCTGACGTTGAAAGGAGAGTGTAATGTCTGTGTTCCCATTAGTAATTTACCCATCTTCATTTGCCATTTTTTCTCACTGATGCCATTGGTTTTGATTAAGAATGTGTAAAGACTAAGTTAAGGCAAGAAGATGTTTAATTTCATTTTCCTGATACAACAGTTCATTTTTATTACTCTGCTACGGCTTACACAAGAAGCTGCAGAAAAATAGGAGGAAATTAAGTTTTTCGTGCTCATTCATTCTTATGGTCTGTCTAGTCAGAGTAAAACTAGACGACGATTTGGTGGTAAACATTATAGCTTTCCTTAATTGAAACTGCCACCCCGTAAAGCGAGGCATTAAATCTATAAATTTGCTTCACATACATCCCTTAGAAAATGTGGAATACTACCTTCACATGAGTGAAGCATGATGATTTGTAGCATCAACTGCATCTTTCCCCAGACCCCAACTTTCTTAACGTGATCTATTTAGTAAACAATACAAGCTTTGTACTATACACAAGCTAATATGACACAGAGACCACCGAAAACAAAGTAGGAAGACTATCAGCTCTTTCTTGGAAGTTTCTTTGCAAATGGAATCACAGACTTTTAGAACGGTATCTTACACCTAAGATATCGCCTAGTTCAATCTCTTTGTTTTACAGAGAAGAAAACTCAGTGACTTGTGATTTCTCCATGTTCACCCAGATGAAGGCAGAACTGGGATTTTAACCCAGGGTCCCTGACCCTCAGCCCAGAACTCTCAGCCACGTCTGACTCTTAGTGGGATTTTCTTGGCAAAGAAAATGGAACAGTTTGCCATTCCTTCTCCGGTTCACTTGACAAATGAGGAAACTTAAGGAAAACAGGGTTAAGTGACTTGCCAGGGTCACATAGCTAATATGTATCTGAAGCCAGATTTGAACTCAGGAAGATGAGTCTTCCTAACTACAAGTTGGCCATTCTATCCATTATATCACTTTGCTGCCCCCACTTACAAAATATTAAGAGTACTACAAGTTTGGAACCCAGAATCTCTCCTGTAGAATAGGAACTTTACTCCAAGATATCACAGGCATATTCCATCAAACTGGACCCAACAGTAGTATGCCAAACCTTCCTGTCTGCTATGCCAGCCTCTAGGCATGGCTTAGCTGCTGCTACCCACAAGAACAAGGGTGGAAAGAAGAGCAGGCAGATGGGAGGGGACTCTTTCACTACTGCTGTGCTCCATTCATGACAACCAAAACTTTTCTCCTGTCTGCTTCCTTCTGGTGACTAAGTTACTACTTGAGCATAGTTAGTGCCAAGGAGCTAGAACCATCAGCACTGCAGAGCCACTCTGCCCATCCATTTTGCTCACATTTCTGTGAACTTCATTGGTAAACACATTCATCTAGCCTGCTTTTTAGAGTGCTGGAATTTTTTCAAATTTTCATTAGATCTATCTAGATAATATTCAGTAAATTTGAATTGAAGAGGGACAGAATCAGGGCTTAAATCATTATTTGGAAGATGAATTCCATAAAATATAAGATATATTTACTTGCTCACTGTTATAGTACTGAAATATCTTCAGCTTAGGGTTAGTCAGAAAGCCTAACTTTTCTTCCCATCCCTATTCTAACACCTCTCCAATCTATCCTTTTACATGTCTGCCAGGATAATCTTCTTAATGCAAAGGTATGGCCACATTAGTCCTCTTCTTGAAAAGCCACATTCAAGGTCTTCCCATTGGTCTCTGATAAAGGATGAACTCCCAATCCTAACCTTCAAGACCTTCTCTGATCGACCTTCCCAGACTTACCTGACACTACACCCCTTTACACACACCATGTTCGACCAAACTACACTCTTGGCTACTCATGGTTCTTCTCCTGCCCTTGACTGTCCCTGAGACCTCACTCCCCAAAAGAGGCAGCATGGCACAGTGTATGACAGCAGAACAGTCAGTCAGCCTTGCTGAACCTCAGTTTCTACATCTATAAATGGGACTAGTGATGTTCCTACTACTTCACATGGATGTGAGGAAAGCATTCTGTAAGCTTTAAAGCATTGTAGAAATGTGAATTATTCTTGTTTTTATTGTTAGGAGTCGGTGTAACAGCCTCACCATATGGAATCAGAACTCTAGCTCTGCTATGGATTCATTGCCTGCATAAGCCTGGGTAAACCACTTAGCTCCATTTCCTCACCTGTAAAATTTCCATAAAGTAGGAGTAGGTGATCTCTAAGGTCCCTTCTAGGGGACTATGAACTACAATCTTATGAATGGATTGCTTTCCACAGACATCCAATGCACTTCAACAAACACTGATGAAGCAGTTCAGGGGTGTAAAGCCCTAGGGATACAAAGACTAAAACAAACAGTCCCAGCCACCAGGAGAAAAGGTGGCAGTGAGTATAATATGCCCACGATCACCAGAATGTTAGATAGAAAAGGATGAAGCTAGAGGAAATTTCCAAAGTTTTCCAGACAAACATGAAGCAGGGAGAGAACATTCCAAAGCAGGAGTAATCAGGGAAGGCTTTACAGAGGAGTTGGCAACTATGCTGAGACTCAGAGGAGGAAAGGAATTCTAAACCTAGTAGTGAGGATTAAGTTCTAGAGAAGGTTGGGAAGGTCAGTTAGAGAGAAAGAAGGGGAAGGGAAGGGAAAAAGACGGGCATGAGGGAGTGGAGGGTATTGGAAGAAGGTATGGAACAGAGAGGATGTCCTTGGGCTCTGGGACTTTCCCAAGAGCCCCTGCCACCTGTCCCCTTACCTTTCTCCTGAGAGCCCCTCTTCCCACTAAACCAGGGAAGACCACTGTCTTCACATCTCCATCTACTAAATTCTATCTTCCTTCCTTCCTTCAAGTCAAATGCATCTTTCTCTATGTAGTTTTTCTTGACTCTCCAAGTGAAAATGATTTCTCCTTCCTCAAATCTCTCCTTGCATTTTGTCTGAACCTTTCCTTTGCACTTAATACATTCTCCCTTGCAACCCAGTAATTTGTGAACAGGCCTTTCTTCCCCTACTATAATGTAAGCTGCTCAAGAGCAGTGTCTGGGGTGCATCTATCTTTGTATCCCCAGTGCCTAACACACAGTAGACACTTCATAGATCTGCTTCTAATGACATGAAATTAAAGTCCCAAACAGAAAGTATTTTAAAACCTAGGAGCCAAATTTGCACTTAATGGTGGTTATTAGAAATGTCAACCATGTCTAAGCTGTGTTTCCTAGAAGCTTGATTATGCTTTATATAAGTTCATAATGCTGCAATATAAAAAGAAACAATTTTCAGGAAAGTTTTCACTCACATTTTATTCTTGTTCTTCTTTTTTTAACCCAAGGTTTATCAAGCTGATTCAAACCACTTTCTCTGTAAAGATAAATATTATGGAAGGAAACTTTCAGCTGATGGGTTCAGGAAAACTCTCTATCAGTTCCTGCACAACGGCTTACACCTTCGAACAGACCTCCTGGAACCCATCCTCTTCCAACTCAACGCTCTCCTCTCAGTCATTAAGAACCAGAGTTCCTATCGGTTCTACTCCAGTTCTCTCCTCATCATCTATGATGGACAAATGCCCCCAGAAAGAACCACGGGCAGTCATCTTCAGGGATGCTTGCAGAAGACAAACTGCTCCTCTCCAGAAGGGCTCTCCAAAGTTGATATCCGCATGATAGACTTTGCACATACAACTTACAAGGATTCTCGGTACAACCACACCAGCTATGATGGACCAGATCATGGCTATATTTTTGGCCTAGAAAATCTCATCCAGATTCTTCAGGATATCTCAGAAGTTGAATGACACTTGATGAAACTGCAAGGACTTTGCTGGAGTACAGTTCTCAAAAGGGACCTACTATTAGCAAGGGCAGACTATGCACCCCCACAGCTTTTTAACTACTGTGTCTACTTAGAAGAGCTGTTTGGAAGGAGAGCCCAGAAAGCTTCCTATATTAAGGCAGGAGACTTATGGGAAATAATGCTAAAGAAGCCAGCTGCATGGAATACCCACGTTTAATTAATTCCACATACTCTCGAATCACAACATAAGGCTATTAGCAACAAAGTAGAATTCAATTGAGCAGCTTGGTGGTGCAGTAGACAGAGTGCTGGGCCTAGAGTCAGGAAGATTCATCTTCCTGAGTTCAAATCTGGCCTCAGAAATGTACTGACTGTGTGACCTTGGGCAAGTCACTTAACCCCATTTGCCTCAGTTTCCTCATCTGTAAAATGGGCTGGAGAAGGAAATGGCAAACCACTCCAGTATCTTTGCCAAGAAAACCCCAAATGGGGTCACCAAGAGTTGGACATGAGTGAAAACTACTGAACCAAGAGAATTTAAGATGGGTGCATTTTGGATACCATTCAAGGGTATTTAGCTATTGAAGTAACAAAATAACCTCATTTATGGGTAAATTTACCTATCACTTGATCTCATAGCATGGACCTCAAGGACAATGTTATAGCAAGGTACTGGCGTATTTGCATCTAAGAATCTCTTCCATTTGTTTTTCTACAACCCTACAGAAACTGTGAGGCAACTAAAAACACTACTTGAAAAAGTCTTAAGACATAATATGGACAACCTCAATATCTTTCTGATTACATGGGCTACTCACTCTGAAAAACGCATGAAGAGTTCACTGAGGGGGTTTATCCTTTTCAAGAGACATTTTACAAGGTACAGAATCCAATAGAATGAGTTTACAGGTCTTAGGTTATTTTTGTCTTTTTCACTCAGGCTCATAAGGGTGGGCCAACAATAAGACTATACATGAGTAACGGCAAAACCCACAGACTAAATTCTCCATAGCCATGTGTCTCACTGAGGCTGTCTATACAGAATCATAAATGACCACTAGAATGATTCTGTTATGCATTGACCATGTGGAGACACATACTATGACACGCAGCTTCAAATAGGGTAAGAATTAGTCAAAGATGAGCCACTTATAATGAGCTACAATTTATATATGTAAAGTTTTTATTTATTTTGGGAAGGAGTTTGGGGTAAGGAGCAGGGAGGAACAGGAGGCCTGAAGGGCACTGGGAAAATGTTTACAAGATTAGTGGATAAATGTAAATATGGAGCAAGCTGCAAAAAGTTCTAATTAATTCCTTTCTGTGCAGGGTGAAAACTTATTATATTACCCTATTACAGAGATATAGAACTCAATTAAGAAAATAAATTTGTTAATAAAATTGTTTGGGTCACTAGTGTTTATTTGGTTTGTCTGATTACCTCTTCTGTTTACTTATTCTAATCATTATGCAATAGAGTGATTCTATTTCATAAGTGACCTGAGTTAGTGGAAAGCAGAGGGGAGTGCTTGGGTTGGGCTTTACAGGGACAAGGTTCAAGTCCCAGTTCTTCCAATTACTAGTTGTGTGATCCTTAGAAAGCAGTTTCCCTCTGTGTGACTCAGTTTCCTCATCTGTACAATAGAGTTGCTATTTGCACTACCCATCTCACAAGGTTGTTGAGGGGAAAGTGCTTTATTTAACCTGGAAACCACTGTTTTAAGCTGGAAAACTACACTTCATCAATTTCCCATATTTTCTTACTTGCATTCCTTCTAGAGGAAGCTAAGTTAGTTAAAAGTTCTTGACTAAAAAACCGCTTGTGCTGATTTGCAAGGCTGGCTATCAGACCTGACAAGTAGGCCTTTCACCTGAACCCTATTCAAGAAATAAGATTCTGAACTGTCATGGGAACTAATTACAATGAACTTTCACTTATGCAGTCAGTGGTTCAGCAGAAGGAACACTGGAAAGAAGTTCAGGAGAAGTTTAAGTCTTGGTACTACCACTTTAAGTTCCTCCCCCTCCTCAGAGCCTCCCTCAATTTCTTTATCTTTGAGATGAAAGGGTCAGATTAGATATTGCTAAACTTCCTTTAATCTCTACATCTCCAAGACCCTTTCCAGATCTCGAATTCTATCATTATATGGAATAAGGATGAGGCTGGTAAGTCAAAAAAAAAGTTTTGATTTTGTAGTCATATGTATTGTTTTATTCCCTCACAGGCAAATCCCATTTGCCTCCCTAATTATAGGTTCATGGGATTTGTAGCTGAAAGGGATATTAGAGGTCATCTATTAAAATGCCCTCCTTTTATACAGTAAGAAACTGGGGTCCAAAGAGATCACCTGAGTAGTAAGTAGCAGAATGAGGACTGGAAACCAAGTCTCTCGACTCCAAATCTGATGCTCTTTTCAACTATACCATACAAATATTAATATTACAATTAGTCTGCATTCCCTGAACACATAGTTCACGGTGGAAGTCAGTCTAGAAATAAAATTTCACTGACGGTTTTGAAGTCAGGAGAAAACTAGGTTCTAATTCTACCTCACACTTTTATTACCTGCAACCCAAAGCAAGTCACCTAACTTCTCTGTGCCTCTACTCTTTCATCTAAAAACTGAGGATAATATTATTTGTAATAGCTTTCTCATAGGGTTGTTGTAAAGATCAAATGAGATAATGCAGGTAAAAAGCAGGATGTAAGCCTTAAAGTACTATCTATGCCTGTCAGCTATTACTATTATGGATCATCTGCTAAGTAAATTACTAAAACACAATTCTCATAATGCAAATCTCATCTACCATATTAAATACATATTCTTCCAACTAGCTTTCAGTCTCCTCTATAATTTAGCTCCAAACTTCATATTCAGCTTCTCTTATGTTATTTTTCATACTACAAACTGTCCATTCTAATGAGGCTGGTCTCCTTATAGATGATGCACATTCCTGCCTCCAAGCCCTTGTCTTCTCCTCCATCCTCCCATCTACCTCTTCAAATTCTATTCTTCAAAGCCTACAATCTGGTCTCTTCCGTAACATCTACCTTCACTCCTATTTTAAAGAATAGGATAAAGCAGGTGGGCTGGGCCTCATGGGGTTCACTGAACCTTGGTGGAACCCCTATCATCTCCGGGCATGATCCTCAGCTTTGCGGGTTCAGAAATTCAATTTTATCACTTCACCTAACAGGGAGCAGACTGTGTTAAGGGCTGTTAAGGGGTCCCCTGCACTTGTCTTTTTGAGTTGCCACCAATGCATGCAGGAGGTCCTGAATGTGTCATGGGTGAGGCTCCCCCAACTGACATAATGTGTTGTTTGCAACCCAAAATGAACTCCCTATGTGTCTTTGGGAGGCAAGACAGGTACCAGCTGGTCTACGCCAGGCTGGGAAAATGGTTATGCAGTTGGCATCCTTTGAAGATAAGTGGACCCTCCTATCTTCATAATCTAGTGGTTTCCAAAGGAATGCACCTTTTGCCATTGCCTTGCCCCTCCCCTTCAGGAGGTTTTGTCTCTTTTTCCCACTTTTACGGCACCTTTCCTCTCCCATGCCATGTTCCTTCCTGTTTTTTCCTCCTTCTTTTGTTATACTGTCATAAATATACAAACTTCTGTAAGGACTGTAAACCCTTTGGGTTCTGCATACATGTTGATTTCTCTTGTAATAAACCTGATTTTCACATAAGTCTTGTGACATTATGATTACCTGTTGACAACTGATGCTAACCAAATTTTTAAAAAGCAACTGCTTTGCAAAGCATCAAGCCAATTTATTAATTTACATTTGAGAGATATATCTTTCTACTAACCATTATACTTGTGCTTAATATCTTGGAAACTCCACTAGCATCATAGCCTTTTAGAGTTGGAAGAAACCTTAGATTCCTTTTAATCCAACTCTCTTGTTTCATAGGAGAAGAAACTTAAGGGCCAGAAAAGTTATATGACTTGCCCAACGTTACATAAGGAAAGTGACTTGTATCTAGGTCTTCTGATCATAAATCTAATATTCACTCCACTACACCATGCTTTCACTAGTTCGGTTTGTGCTGTATATTGAGCCCAAAATCAGAGCAAAGGTCATTGAAACATCTTGGGGAGTATTTCATATTTCATCTAGTACTTTGGAGGAGAGCGTGAGACTGATGACTTTGAAGCTCTCCCTCACTTAAATTCAATTTCCACACACAAGCCAAGACCTCACCCTCATGATGTCCCCTTTGAGAATGAAGCATGAACAATAACAAAAACAACAATTTCATCTAAGCCCGAGATTCCCCAACCTATCTAACAAGAGGGATTATTTTTCATGTTCCTCTACAAAGAGGGATGCTACTTATCATTTAAGTCTTGAATCACCAGAGGTTGGTTGAGAGTATAGCAGTGCTGAAGGTGAAGTACCTGGAGGAAACACCATGGGGATGAATACCACAGTTAGCGAACCTTCTTCCCCAGTAGGAATCATAGGAAACTGTAGGGCAGGGCACAGCAGAAAGAAGAGTGTGGGGGCTACAGGTGTTTGGAAATCTTCTAATAGATTCTGATCTACAGATCAGAGATCTTTGACACGAGCACCATTCCATAGTACACTTTCCCACAGACTATAATACTCTGTCTGCTCCTTGGAAAGGACTGAATAAATAGGGACAAAATGTTATTCTCTAGCTTCTCTTGGTAACCCCACCATTCAGTTGTTTACACTGGTCAATAAACCAGCATCCTGCATTTCGATGTTCTTTCATCATTAATCATCAACTACTACCACCACTGTCACTGTCACCATCATCATCCCTAAAATGTTCCAAATTACAGCTTATTTATCACTGACTACATTTTAGACTGCTTCAAAATGAGGTGGATGGTGGCTTTCACATTTTCTTAACTAGCTATATCCAAATCAGTCAAGGATAGGTCATTCCTAAATAGGATCCCTAAAGACAAAAATTAATCCTGCCATGCTATGTGGATTACTGTGAGTTTCTGCAACAGAAGCTGATTGTTTACCTTATCCTTAGATTTTAAAATCCATCTTATCTTGCGCCCCTTACACTCTGTGCCAAGAGTTCTTTTTTTGTGTGTCAGAGATCCCTTTGTCACTCTAGCAAAGTTTAAAAGATCCCTTCCTAGAATAATGTTTTTAAGTGAATAAAATAAAACACAAAGAAACTAATTATATTGAAACACAGTAATCAAAAAAACAAGTTCAGGTGGCCTAGCCATACCAGATCTCAAACTGTATTACAAAGTGGTAATCATCAAAAGAATCTACTACTGGCTAAGAAATAGAATGGTAAATCAGTGGAATAAATTAGGCAGATAACACATAGTAATAAATGACAATAGTAATCTAGTGTTTGATAAACGCAAAGATCCAAGCTTTTGGGATAAGAACTCACTATCTGACAAAAACTGCTGGGAAAACTGGAAAGCAGTTTGGCAAAAACTAGGTGTAGACTAACAGCTTACACCATATACCAAGAAAAGATCAACATGGGGACAAGATTTAGTCATAAAGGGTGACACCAAAAGCAAATTAGGGGATCATGGATGGTTTATCTGTCAGATCTATGGATAAGGGAGGAATTTACAACCAAACAAGAAATAGTGAGCACTACTGGATGTATAATGGATAATTCTGATTAAAGTTAAAAATTAAATTTTAAAAAATTAAATTAAAAAGATTTTGCACAAACAAAATCAATGCAGCCAAGATTAGAAGGAAAGCAGAAAACTGGGGGAGGAGGATTGTTATAGCAACTTTCTCTGAAAAAGACCTCATTTGTCAAAGACATAGAGAACTGAGTCAAATTTATAAGAATACAAGTCATTTTCAATTTGATAATTGGCCAAAAGATATGAACAGATAATTTTTTGATGAAGAGATAAAAGCTACTTATATGAAAAAGTAGTTTAGCTCACAACTGATTATAGAAATTCAAATTAAAACAATTCTGAGGTAGCACCTCATACCTATCAGACAGGTTAACATGAAAGAAAAAGAAAATGACAAGTGTTGGAGAGGATGTGGGAAACTGACATACTAATGCACTGCTGATGGAGTTGTGAACTGATCTAATCATTCAGGAGAGCAATCTGGAACTATATTCAAAGGGCTATAAAATTGTGCCTTTGACCCTGCAATACCACTTAATACTAGGTCTGTATCCCAAAGAAATTTTTAAAAAAAAAGGACTTATACTTACAAAAATATTTATAGCAGCTCTTTTTGTGGTAGCAAAGAATTGGAAACTGAGAAATCCCCATCGTTTGGGGAGTGGCTGAACAAGCTGTGGTATATGATTGATGGGTTATTATTGTGCTATACAAAAAGATAAGCAGAATGCTTTCAGAAAAAACTTGAAAAACTTACATGGATTGATGCAAAGTGAGCATAACCAGGAGAACACTGTACAAAGTAATAGCAATACTGTATGATGATCAACTGGTGAATGACTTAGCTATTCTCAGCAATACAATAGTCTAGGACAATTTTAAAGAACTTACAATGAAAAATGTATCTACCTCCAGAGAAAGAACTGATGGAGTATGAATATAGATCAAAACATATTTTTTTAATTTTATTTTCATGGGGTTTTTTTGTCCTGTGTTTTCTTTTACAACATGACTAATATGGAAATGTTTTGTATGACTGAAAGACAATTTGCAACTCAAAATTTTAAAAAAATGAATGTTAAAATTGTTTTTACATTTAATTGGAAAAATTAAATATTCAAAAAAGAAAAAACTGAATGAATACCAAAATGTATTTATTTATTGCTGCTATTTAGTCTTAACTAATGTGTCCATTTCCATAGCAATCTACGGCTATGAAGGAAAGAAGGAAGGAAGGAAGGAAGGAAGGAAGGAAGGAAGGAAGGAAGGAAGGAAGGAAGGAAGGAAGAGAAAGAAAGAAAGTTAGTTCACAGATCGCAGCTTAAGAACTCCTGCTCTGTGGCAGCCCATATTGATCTTTCCCTTCTCTGAAGTTCTGGTGCATGTGTGGTCAGTTTCATGTTGCTCAATTATTTTCTAATTGAATCTTATTAAAAGTCTAGTTCTCTCAATTTCTTAGGACAAGGGAAATAGCTTACCATTGTTTTTTTAATATAAATAGCATGGCTGGCCATTTCAGACTGGATCTCATGGGATTTGTTTACCCTTCATGAAATCATCATGGTTCCAGTTCAGTTCTTAGTTTTGCAGATTTAGAAATTTAATTTTATCAGTTCATTCAGGGATGATCAAGCTCTGGGGAATAGTGCGCGCGCGCGCACACACACACACATACACACACATACACACTAATAAACCACAATGCCTAACATAAGGAGGGCATTTGATAAATACTTATTGATTGATGTTTGAATAATCCTCACATGGATGATTTAAAATGTCCTCTATTGAGAATTCTGACTTTTCATCACCTTATATTTTATGCCTAGTGAGTGTAACACAACTGGGCACAGAGACAGCTATTTGCCAGAAGTCATTCACAGTCCTATATATTTTCTGTGGCCCTAGGAATGTCAAGATGCCATCTCCCATCTGCTCAAACGTTTGCCTTTTCTGAACGAATGCATTCTTCCTTCTAAGCACTGTTGACTAGACGCAGATTCAATAAGACATTTTCTGACTTTATTCAAACACAGCACTTCCCTACCATGAAACCATATCTTTCAGTCCAAGAATTTCCAATGGTGTATAGGGTTTTCGTGACGGGAAGAAGACATGCAGAAAGAACAACGATTTTTGGAGCAATGTAGACAAATGATAAGAGATGTAATCGAGAAAAACATCAGTGAGCTTGGAAGTCAAATAAACCACTTGTGCTCTTATCCATACCTTGCCTCCCAAGCTGTCTGCTGGAAAGGATGAAGAGCAATGTATTGTTTATAAGAGAACTAGACTGGGAGTCAGGAGATCTCTCTACAGAGTCTCTCAATTCGGCTCCACCACAAAGTACCTAAGTGAATCTGACAAAGTCATTTGACCCCTCAGGACCTCAGAATTTCCAGCTATGGGATCCCACAACAGCACTACTTCCCCCATTCCTCATCTTCTCTTCACATTCTACCTCAAAAAAACATTCAAGGAACATTTAAAAAGCAAAAAAATCTTTTATAGGGTAGGTTGTTACTCTTGGTTTCCATGGGAGTGACTGCAGAAGGGAGACAGCAGAATGCCAATCTCTTAAGTTCCACGTATTTTTTGTTAGCCTAAAGACCTACAAAAATGTATGCCAGGGCCCAATATGGCAATTTGAAGGCATTAGTTGCCTTCTAACTGTTTAGTGGTTAAACGTCACAGCGCAAATCCCCTAAATAAAAGAATTTGCCCTCTAAAACTTAGACTCACTCACCTAGAAGGCCCCATGTGGCCTCAAGGCTACAAGTTCCCCATCCCTGGTTTAACTCAAAGTTGTCCTGGATAACACACAACAGCTGTGATAATTAGCAGAGAACAAGGGGGGACAGGCAGCCAGGTGACACAGAGAATAGAGTGCTGGGCCACGAGTCAGGAAGATGAATTTTAAGTTCAAATCTGGCCTCAGATACTTACCAGCTGTGTGACTCTGGGCAAGTCACTTAACATTGCCTCTGCTCATCTGTAAAATGCGTTGGAGAAAAAAATGGCAAAGTACTCCAGTATCTCTGCCAAGAAAACCCCAAATGGGGTCACAAAGAGTAGGATACTACTGAACAACAACAACAAAGCAGGGACAGAGAGTGCAAGGGGAGCCACCCTGGGCTAGAATAGCCAGACTGTGGTAGGAAAAAGAAAAATGTGGAGAAGACAGGGGAATCATGCCACAAATGCGCAAGGGGGAAAAGTCATGAGTTATTCTAGTATTATCTCTATTTCATAAAAGATGTAACTAAAGCCTCAGCACATTGTATCCAAGCATTTCTCCTCAGGGAGATAAACAATGGGAAAATAATACCAGTAAACCATGATTTTCTTCTACAAGCTACAAATCTGTATAACCCTAGATAACAGGAGTTATTTGGGGGAGAGAATTTCTACTATCCACAGTAAAGAAGTTCTTAGAGAAGGGTGATGACTATGTCCACCAACCTAAGATTACTGAAGGGCTTAGATGGGAAACTGAGGTAGGTCACACGGAGTTATATTTACTAATTCATAAGATAAGGCATTTAGGAACCATATGCCCTTTTCCTCAATCTTCCCAACCACCAATGCATCCCACCAATGGTTGGTTGGTTGTTGTTCTTCATTCTCAAAGAGGACCAAAATGACATCACTATAATAAAGTCAAGTTTCAATGTGTCCGACTGTGGCTGATCAGACCAATATCAGCTAAGAACACTCTACCACAGACTGGGTACAGATAGTCCATGTGAACATTTGGGATGGATACTCCAAATTTGCACATTCTATGTTTCCCTTGTGCTGTCTCAATTCTGCTTTGCTCATAGAATACAGCACCCTTTCTGATGTGGGCATGCCATGCTGAGTGGTCCTGTGCCCACCAATGATATGAGTGATAAATGGAGACCACAAAACTATACCCCTAAATTCATGGTGGTTTTCATTTCCCTTCCTAACTCTGGGAGAGTCCGGCTTTGTGTCATAATCTGAGAGGTTACTCACAAAAGAATGTTGTTTTTAACCTTTTTCAATCTGTGATGAATTTATGAATTTTAGAGGGACAAACCACATATCCTACCCCATTCCTACCCAATTCAACAATCATTTATTAAACACTTACAATGTACAAAGCACTGTGCCAGTAACAAAAAAGTTCCCACCTTAAGGAGCTCACATTCTACTGGAGTTGGGAAAATATATGTAACTGGGATTCCAACTGGTCCGTTTTGTATGCAATGACTCCAGACTGGCAGAGAACACATAAGAACCCACGAGGACCAAAGTTGGTTCCAGATATTCTTGAAAGAGATTCAGGTGGATGGAGGACATGACATGGAAAAAAAGAAAGACTTTGGAATGTGCAGGCATATGGGGAAAGGGGCTCTTCAACACATACTTGATTTCCAGTTTCCCTCTAAAGGCTTCAGAGAAAGAATTTCCTCTTCGATGAGAGACTGAAGCCTCTCTCTTGACTGGAGCTGAGGTCTTGTTTCCAGCAGCCATTTACTCTTGTGAATGTATTTTCTGGTATATTTTAACCTGTTACAACTCTACTTTCTGTTTGCTGTTTGGATTAGATAATGCGGTTTGCTCACTATTCACTATTTACAATGGATTATGGAATAACCAGTGTTTGGTGGGAAGGAATTATGCTGCTAAGTGTTAATATATGAGTTATCTCTGCCCTTTAGAGAATGGATAAGGCTGATTTAAGATGTATGAGACACAGATCTTCAACTTGAAGAGTTTTCAGTCTAATAGGGGAGATAACACACTTACACAAATAGCTACAATAAATAAAATGTGTGGTAGTGAAAACTGAATTATGAATGATACTAACTGTTGGGGGTGTAAGAATTGATTCAGTTTTCACGTGAACAGTCTCGGGCAGGTAAAAGTGAGGACTTCTAAACCTCAGAGTTCTCACGAGGCCCCCTAGGGAACAGCTGGGGATTGAGGCGTGAAACATGAGCTATCTTGTGTCTTTCCACCTCTTCTCAGTGGGAAACTTGCTGGGGAGAGCATCCCACCCTTGAGATTGGGCCATGGTCTGAGCACACCTGTTGTTAATTAGCTTGGGGCTGAGAGCACCCACGGTACTCACGTGCAAACTATGGGGCTGGGAGAGCTTAAGTAGGGACAGGAAAGCCTGAAGGCCCTCTTCTTGCTGCAGGGCCCTTAGAGGGAAGAGGGTCCCTCCCCTCTTCCACTCCCATCCTCTTGCTGTATGATCCTTGGCCCTTGGGAGGAGGAGGATTCCTTTATCTGGGGGAAGAACTCGCCCTGCATATGGATAAGTAACTAAGACTCTGAATAAAGCCTAACCCTTGTTTGACTCTGGAAAGTCTCTTCTCTCGATACGTTTATCCAGATGGCCACCGAAGACCTGCGAAAGGTAAGAAGACTCGGGTAGCCCTCAGCCTCTAGGTCGAACAACTAACTAAATGAAATAATAAGTGCAGAAGAAAACCAAGGTTTCACCTCACAACCCTCATACTGGCAAAGATGACAAAAAACAGAAGCAAAGTTGAAAAGATTGTGGGAAAATAGGCATACATATATTCTTAGAGATGTTAATTGGTCTATTCAGAAAAATTGTTTTGAAATTACTTAAGAAAAGTAATTCAACTGTTTATATACCTTTTGACCCAGTAATCCTACTAACTACTGGTCACATGCCCCAATGAAGTCAATGACAAAAAGAAAAGTCCTCCAAATAAACTAAAATAACTAGAAACAAAACAGGTGTTCATTGATTAGAGAATGCCTTAAACAGTGGTCTATTAAAGTAACACACTATTATACAATAAAGAAATAGCAAATATGAGACATTCAGAAAAACTTGGGAAGACTTGTATGAAGTGATGCTGAGAAGAGAAAGCATGCCCAACAGAATAAAATACAAAATGACTATGATAATATAAATAATAATAGCACTAAGTAGCAGTTGAACTCTGATTAATGGTAACAAACAATCTCACTGTTGGAGAACTGATAAGGAAATACATCTTCCTCCTGTCAATATACTGAATTTCAACGAACATGGAATTCAGTATATGCTGTCAGACACAGTTCCTGTGTCAACTGGTTTTGTTTTAGCGTTTTTCTTTGTTATGACAAAGAGCTCAGTTAGGGAAGGAGGGAGTGCTAAAAGGGAATGGCTACAGTGTAAACATAAAAGGGAAAAATGAAACATTTTAAGAAAAAGAAAGTACAGGGAGAAGGAGAAGGGATCATTTCCATCTGGGGTAAAGTAGTACCACAGAGAAGATTGCATTTCAGCTGGGCCATAAAACTTAGCTAGATTTTGATATGTGGAAAGAGAGTATTTTGAGCAGCATGAGCAAAAGGCACAGATGTAGGAAATCACAATGCATGATTGGGGAAAACACAAGTCATTCTAGAACATAGGATTTGTATAAGAGAGTAACAGGATACAAGACAGGTTGAATCTGGAAAACCAGACTAAAAGTTCTGGGAATCAATGTGGAGTCACTAAAGCCTTCTGAGCTAGGAGAGAATCAAATTAGTGCTTTTAGTAGATTAATCCATCAGTGGGGAGGGAATGAGAGGGGGAACAATCTCCAGTTATCCCGATCTATATCGTGCCACTGGATCCACATGGCTCTGAAGGAAAAACTGAAGCTGGTGATCTTGCACAGCCCTCTCTCTCTTAAATCCAATTCACTTGCAAGTCACGGCTCATCTTCCTAATGTAATGGAGAAGGAAGGACAAACCACAACAATCAATCAATCAATCAACAAGGAGCTATACTGCCATGTACTTTCTTAGGCACTGTGAATAGACAAAAATTAAATAGCTCCTGTACTCAAGAAGCTTACCTTCTACCAGTTATCATATTAATTCTACTATTCTATTCATCTGTTGGGACACCTAGGTGGTGCAGTGGCTAGAGCACTAGTCTTGGAATCAGGAAGACATCCTTATGAGTTCAAATAAAGCCTCAGACACTTACTAGCTGTGTGACCTTGGGTAAGTCATTTAACCCTGTCTACCTCAGTTCCTCATCTGTAAAATGATCTGGAGAAGGAAATGGCAAAGCATTCCAGTACCTCTGCCAAGAAAACTCCAAACGGGGTCATGAAGAGTTGAAATAACAACAACAAAATTAATCTGTTAAGATTTAATGTGGTCAGAAATAAGGAATCATCGAAGTTTTTGAGCATGGAAGAGTCAGGATGAAAGCAGTAGTTTAAAAGAAATTTAGGCTGATTGTAGCATGTAGGACATGTTCACTACAATGTCTGGATGTACTACTGGTTAAACCATCATACATAATCTGTAATTAGCCACCACCAGTTAGTCTCACGGTGGGGGAAGATGAAAGAAAGATCAGAATTTATTGAATCAGAATATATTAAAACTGTAAAGTCTTAAAGATCATTTGGTTTATCCCCTCATTAGAGAAAAGTGAAATGGCTATCAAGGTCGCAGGAAATGGACAGTGGAATGTGGGCTTGGACCCAGGTCTTTGTGACACCCAAAGATACTACAACACACCAATCTAATATCATAAAAACCTTCATATCAATTTATAACAAACTGCTTAAAGTATCAGTCTTCAGTATTATTTTTATAGAGCTTTGAAAGATCTATTTAGTCAAGTACAGTATATCATCAAACACAAACATTTCAAGATACAAAGAACGGGGCAGAGCTTACATAAGAAAATGTGAGCTTCTGTTCTGTAGTTTCTTAATATGCATTTTATGAAATAATAACAAAATTGCTCTGACTCCTTTGACACTTCATTTCCTCCATGTATCTAATACTGATGCTTTTTTTATATCTTTCTGCTATCCTCTAGCCCACCCCATTCCCCACAGCAGAAGCTTTCCCCTATAAAAAATATGTATAATCAAGCCAAAAAGGACTGGACATGTCTGAGAACAGCCAGTCTGCCAAGAGGTGGAAAGGTGTCTGAGATTCTGACTGATCACTGCTTTAGTCACAGTTCTGAGGTTTCTCAAACTCGTCACTCCTTGCGTTGTTCCTATGATTCTCAAGTAATTGTTCCACTGGTTCTGCTCATTTCACCCTGTATCAGTTCATACAAGCCTTCCCAAATTTCCCTGACTCCAACATATCTGAGAAGGATATTATTAACAAACCAGAAGCCCAAGTAATCCCATAGTCCACAAAGATGTATCAAAATGCATCCTAACATATATGACATGACTGAATACTCTCCCCTCTCAAAACTGAACCTAGGAAACAAGAGATTGAATAAATGATGTTCTGGACCCAAACGATCTCAAAGCCTGACTTAATTAAAACCAAATGATTCCACAATGGTCTTTTCTTAACTATCCAAATCTTCCCAAAGCCTTACTTTTAACTCTGAATTAATAAACATCAACTTTCACAGTGAAAAGTTACCATGCTCTCTCTTTCAAAGGTGGAAGAAAGTGAAACAATCAAGAAAAGCAGTTAAATTTGTGTAGGTTAAGTAGGAGAATGGATATGAAGGGCCAATCAACTCAGGTACTACCTCGAGCTTCAGATATTAAAATATGTATTACGTTTGCAGATAAAGTTCTATATAAATATAAATTATGATTGTTTATGTTTCTGCTATATCTGTTTCCTTATCTGTAAAAAAGTGTCGATGGCATAGTGGGTGGTGATGTTAGCATATGGAAGAAATAATACGAGTAATACCAAAACAGATTCTCCAGACAAGAAGCGATCTGCCCCATAATTACCAAACCAAAGAGGAAGACCTATGAGACCAGTCATTCCCACTGTTCCTGGGTGATTTAAAGAGAAAGCTAAACACTAGCATGTTATTCCAGCTCTTCCATAATGCCTCGTCGTCGGGGAGCTTGGGGTCTTTGGGCAGCATCATTGGCAGCTCCATCACTCTTAGCAGCCACAAGAACCTTTTCAGGCTGTGCTGGAAAGGGCAGGAAGCAGACTAATAAAACAAATGGCAAAGCAAGACCACTCCTCAGCAGCTCTTCAAAATGATCGAAACTTCTGACTTTTGGTTTAAACCAGCATCCTCTGTGGCCAAAACATAAAACAGAAGATGAGGCAAGAAACTAACGGGAAAGTATGAGTGCCAAGAACTAAGGAGGAGGGAGACAAGAAAAAAGAGCCACTGGGACAAATTCTAAGCTGAACAAGAGCCAAGCATGCTGACTTGCAGCCAGATTTGGGGCTTATTAGAAATTTCTTTAAATTTCTCTATGCTGTCACTGAGCTGCCCTGTAATGAGACAAAATGCGTGAGGGCTAATCCAAGAACAGAACAGCCTATCTTTAAATTTCTGACTGCCACAGAACTATTCTTGACTTCTCTTTTTCAGACACCTGAAGACTGTTCTCTGGAGTATGTGAGTGTTATACTATTGTACCTGTTCCCTTCAGATGCCTGAGACATATCAATAGTACAATAGGATATTGTTTGTTATTATTATACATTTTATTGTTACACATTTTATTATATTACTTCAACCTATCTCTGAACACCCCAAACACCAAAGAGTTCAAAACAATCAAAGAGCAGTCACCCTTTACAAGGCAGTATCCATGTTAGTCTCTAGAAAGAAAGATTCAAGTGTCAAGTTACTGTCATACAAAAGTAATTAAGTGAATCTACTGAAAGAAGGGGAGATATGTAGTCTGGACTTTTTTTCTTAAGAGGGGTGACACAAGGGAGGCAGCCAGATCAAGCAAAAGAGACTGGAATTCAGAGGATCTGGATTCAAATCCTGGCTTTGTCACTTATCATTACACGCATAGTTTTGAGCAAGTCACTGAAGCTCTCTGAGCCTTGGTTTCCTCATTTGTAAAATGAGGGAGACTGAACTAGAAGACCTCTCAAATCCCTTCCAGCTCCAAACTCTAGTACTTGGATTATTATTCAGACTCACCAGCCCACTGCTTTAAATATGGTAGAACAGGGTATACCACATCCAATCTTTTGTTCCAGTGGGCAGGCTGAAGGAAGAAAAAGTAGGCAATTGAACATCACGATTTGGCTAAGTATCTAATTCCTTTCTATGTTCCTGAATGTTTACGTTATTAACATCAAAGCATTACAAAACTATATCTTTACTTTCGTGCATTTTTAATGTGCGATTCTGAGCCTCAATTACCGTGATCATTATAACATGAAAAACGGATGCCGTATCCCGTTCCTCCCCTTCCCTCCTCCTTATGGTGCCTCTTTTCTATAAAGAGAGCTCTGGGCTCCATAAAGCCCAAATGCAGTTTCTAAATTGCTCAGGAGGTGTTGCTGCAGTGGGACTTTTCCTTTCAATAAACTAGGGGAAGAGCACATTCTATGCATGCGGGCTGAGTGACTGTCAGCAGGTGGGTGTTAAAATGGTCATGAACTCCTCTAGGGGCTGGCACCAACAAGTCAAATTCCAGGGAGGGCTTTTTAATACGTCTCCAAGGGAGCCCATTAACTGACACGCTGAGAGAGCCCTGACTACTGACAGTCACCAACAAATCATGAGGCATCCACGGAGAAAAAGATGAGACCCAGGTAAAACATGGCAACAGACTTCTCCCCACCCCGCTGCCCCCGGGCAACTGCGCAAGCCCTGGGTTCCCACAGAGATGCCCATCTGAATCCAGCCCAGGAAACAAAACCCTAACTCCAAGGAAAGAGGGCAAGGAGGCGAGGAGGGAGGTCAGCAGTCAGGGTTTCTCTCAGCCCGGCCCACCCGCACACTTCTGGGTCGGTAGCCACAACCATGTACTGACCCAACAGACCCTCCTTCCTGGCTGCTGGCTGGGCTGGGTAAGGGCACGTCAACAGACACCAAGGTCAGTGCGCAGAAGCTTCAGGAACATCTTCCCACCACCTTAGGGAAGTCAGCAGGCCCGGCCAAGCGCGGTCCACAGCAGCAGCTGCTGTCCGTCAACCCCCGGGACAAACGGCCCTCAGCACTCTGGCCGGAGTGAAACGTCATCCTTGGGAACGTGTGGTTATAAGTGCAATAACGAGGCAGGGCAGGCCAGGTGGGGTCGGCCTGGACAACGGGTGGGGCTGGGTGGCGGAAGGCAGGGAATGGGGGGCCTGGGCTCAGGAAGGGACAAGCGTGGTGGCGAACCCGGGGCGAGTCACCCCAGCCTGTTGGCTGGGATTCAAACTCGGGTCTTCCCTCTCGGACGTCCATCACTTGGGCAGCGGGCAGGGGGGCAGCTAAGCGTGGGCATTCGCTTCTGCAGGTGGGGCAAGGAGGAGGTGACGGGCGCCGCCGTTGTGAGAGGCCGAAGCCGCGCCAGCGCCATGGAGGATCCTCTTCCCACAAAAAGAGGGCCCTACTTTTGACCCGCCCTTTGGAATGAGAAGGTTCCTAGGCAGGCACAAGGCGGCCGCTAGCGGGCGCCGTGCAGGGAGTCAGCAGGCCGGCCTCCAGCACGCCCTAGCAGAGCGACCCTGGCCAAGTCACTGAACGCTGTTTGCCTCAGTTTCCCCATCTGCACGATGAGCTGGAGAAGGAAGCAGCAAATCACTCCAGCATGCGTGCCAAGGAAACCTCTGATGACTGAACGACATAGAAGGAAAAACATCCATTGGACCGGACTCGGCTCGATTTAACACTTTTTTATTGAACGTAAGGCAAGGAAGGGACTGAACAAATATAGGCGCGTAGCGCCCCTTATAGGGGTAGCAAGGCGAAGCGGTGACAACGGCGCACGCGCTCCTCCCTCCCCGCTCTGGACGACTACCTTCCGCCTCTCTCGGCTCGGGAGCCTTAACGCGCATGCGCCACCTTGACTCTACTCAGCTCCTCCCTCGGAGGGGCGGCGAGCACAGGGGCCCAAGATGGCGGCCAGCCGTTACCGGCGTTTCCTCAAGCTCTGTGAGGAATGGCCTTTGGACGAGACCAAACGGGGCCGAGACTTGGGCGCTTACCTGCGGCAGCGGGTGGCGCAGGCCTTTCGGGAGGGAGAGAACACCCAGGTGACCGGACTGTGGGGTTCCGCCTAAAGCGGAGAGACGGTTGGGGGGAACGAAGGGACGAACGGAGAAGAGGTCAAAGTGGGAGGGGGCGGGGCAATGCAGGTGGCGAGCTAGGCGCCTGCGCACGCCTTTCCCTCACCGGCGTGGGGCGGGGCAAAGGGGGAGTTATAACACGTGGGTATTGCCCTGGACCCCGCACGTGTGTGGAGCCGGCCGCCGGCCAGTTCCATTTCTCGTAGAATCGCGACGCGTTCTGGCTCCGGGCTCGTAGGAATGCGAGAGGCGCAAGGGATGTTAGAGGTCGTTGTGGCAAATGGCGACCGTAACCTCCCTGACGAGTGGCCATCCAGCCTTCCCCTTGAAGACTTGTGGGGATGGGGAGTGCCCCACCCTCCCGCATAAGCACCCCCTTCCATTCTGCTGGCTCTCCCAGTTTTCTTTACGTTCAGCTCAAATCTGTCTGCAGTTTTCACCCTGTGGGCCCCGAGTGCTTCTGGTAAGACTGGGGAGCAGCAGAACCGCCCCTTCCCCTCCCGTGAGGGACTTTGGTAGAGTCACAAGCACTGGACGGAGTTCTGGGTTCTAGTTCTGACTCGCCATACCAATTTGTGTGGTTTGGGGCAAGGCACTTCATTCTCAGATCCCAGGTTCTTCAGTTGTGAAGGGAAGGAGTGGAGAGTGATCTCTTCTGATGCTTCCGACTCAGAGCTTCCCATCATGTTGCTTTTTGGGGGGGGCAGAGTTTCTGCTCCTGAGTTTGTGGTAGTTTTTATCCTAGATTCTGTTGTTTCGTTACCTCAGCTGTTTATGAACCATGAAACACAGTTGACTCTTGAAGGTATGGAAGAAATTATGAAGCACTTGGTGAATCTTAAAACACACACTCAGGTGTTGGGGTAATGGTTAAGAACATACAGGTACAGACACTTAGTATTTAACTTCTTTCAGTACAATTTCTTTACCTGTAAAATGGGGATAATAAGAGCATCCAGCATATTGTGTTTGTCCTTCCAAGGAGACCATGCCATCAGAGAATGATGACATGACTTGCACTCTGTTCTGAATGAGGGAGGGCTGTGCAGGTCACCAGCCTCACTTCTCCTCAGAGCCATCTGAATGCAGGGACCAGATAGTCATCAGGATGACTGGAGAAGGCCCAGAGCATATTGTGAGCATCGAGTGAGATAACATGTACAGTGTTTTACAAGCACTATAGAAGTGCTAATTAATATTATGTTAATTTTTCTTCTCCTTGGTTGATTTAGGCTTCAATTTATTTTCTGTAGAAACTGATGAAATGGCACCTAGTTTTAGTGCCTGCCCCCTCCCATAATTACTTTGTATGTATTTTATATTTGCTTCTCTGCTTACCCGTTTTCCCTCCATGTAACTTGCTTAAGAGGAAGGGTTGGGGTTTTTTTTGTCTTTGTATGCCCAGCCTTTAGTACAGTATCAGCATGTAGTAGATGCTTAATAAATATTTGAATGATAAATAAGAGACTGTGTGTCCCTTCTGTGGCCATGTGACTTGGTCAAAAAATATCTGAGGTGGAAAATATGTCAATGCTGCTTTATAATGCAACACAAACCCCAGAGTAGCTCTTACCGGGTGGCAGCCCTTCTGCTTTGGAACTGGTTATCCTGATTGCTGACCCTAGACCACTTGATCATCATCACATTTCTGTTACAGCTGTATTGTGCATTGTGCTGTGTTATTGTAGTTGTTTCCCTTTTAAGTTAGTCTCTGCATATGTTTGGTGTTTGTAGTTATTTTAACCAGTCTAGCTTAATAGAAGAATTGTTGTTTAGTAGATAAAAAACTGGACTTGGAGTTAGGAAGGTTCAAATTCCAAAACTGGTATTTACTAGCTATGTGAACATGAGCAAGTAATTTGTATATCTGAGACATAAGCAACTCAAAGATTTGTCTAGTAAATATCAAAGACTTATCTCTGATGTTAGAATAAGAAGGGGTAGTTTCGTACCCATGGGGCAGCCAGGTAACTCAGTGACTAGAGTGCTAAGGCTGAAGTTAGGAAGACCTAACCAGATCTGGCATCAGACACTACCTATGTGACCTTGGGCAAATTTCTTAATATGTTTGCTTCAGTGCCTTCATCTACAAAATGAGGGTAATAGCACCTACTTCCCAGGGTTGTGAGGATCAAATGAGATAGTATTTATAAAGCACTTAGCACAATGTCAAATACATAGTAAGCACTATATAAATTTAGATATTATTGTTATTATGATTCTCAGAATTTTAGTCAGAAAGGATCTCAGCAGTCATCTAGTACAGTCTATAGTCAAAAAATTTCTAGTCCTGTATGCCCAACAAGCATCTACTTAAAAATCTCTAGTAAGGGGAAAACTACCCGCCTCCTTAGGCAGCCTCCTGAATTTGACGCAGCTCTAATTATGAACCTCTTCCTGACATCAAGCCAAAATTGGCTTCTTTGTAATTTCCACTTATTGCTTCTAGTTCTGACACTTGGCTCCAAACAGGATGAGCAGAGGCTGGAGAGCCACTTGTCTGGTAGGTTATAGTGCTGATTTCTTTTGGATATGGGTAGTAATAGATGGCTAATGATGTCCCTTACAGCTCTTAAATTGTGTAATTTTAAGAATACACAACAGTTCTCCTATACTTACATAACAACTCTCAAATACTTAAAGATAATTATGGTCTCCCCTCTCCTCCCCACTCTCCTTTTCAACCTGAATATCAGTATCTTCATCTGTTCAGCAGTTCCTTATTCCTATTATCATGTGGATTGAAGGCCCCTCACCATTTGGTTTGCCCTCCTCTGGGTGCTCTCCAGCATAGTAATGTCCTTGATAAACTGTGGTGGCCAGAATTAAATGTAACGTTCCTTATCCAGAGTACTTCAGTTTCTGACATATTGTAGGCACTTAATAAATGCTTGCTGATTGACTGCTTGAATAATCCCTTTTGCAGACCTGGGAACAGCTGTAGGCTCTGCCACATTTTAAAATTCACCTTCAGTTTTGCTATGAAAGATGCATAATTGAAAATAATACTCCAAATATATAGCATTAGGTTCAGTTCTGACCACATCAGAGTACAGAGAGACTATCCCTTGTTTATTCCTATAAGGTATGCCTCCTTTAACACAACACAAGTTGAATCATATTAGTTTTTTTGTCTGCTATACCACAGTGTTGACTCATTAGTACACTAAGATCCCTAGATCTTTCTCAGACCAACTGTTAGCCCTGCCTTCCTATCTGTTACTTGGCAAGTCAAGTTTTTGGATCTAAATATGAAGCTTTGTGCTATTCTTATTCAGTTTCATTATGGTAAACATCCATCCCAGTGTTCCTAGCCTATGTCAAGATCCATTTGGATCCTGGTTCTTCTGTTACCCAGAATAGTGCTAGTCCTTCCTAACTTTATGCCATCTGAAGATTAGATAAATATGCTATCCATTTTTCCAACTTACTGATAAAAACGTTAAAGAGGACAGAATCAAGCCCAGATCCCCATGGTGTGCCACTCGACCTTTCCCATTTCACATTGAACCACACCATAACTGTCCTTTGG
Source organism: Notamacropus eugenii (assembly GCF_028372415.1). NCBI lineage: Eukaryota > Metazoa > Chordata > Mammalia > Diprotodontia > Macropodidae > Notamacropus > Notamacropus eugenii. Next base: position 89,737,576 of record NC_092873.1, on the reverse strand, counting down.
ATGCAGCTATTCATCCAGTTGAGTGCAGCAATAAATGTCTGAGGCAGGACTTGAACTCAGGTCTTTCTGACTCCACACCTAGCATTATTTGCTACTGACTTCAGATCAGATGAGGCCATCTCTAGAAGGTGGCATGTGAACTGAGCTTTGAAGAAAGCTAGGGATTCTATGAGGTAGAGGTGAAGGGAGTCCATTCCAGGCATGGGAGACAGCCTGTGCAAAGACAGAGTCAGGAGATGAGACTCTGAGTTCTGGAACTAGCAAGTAGACCTATTTGCCTAATATGTAGTTGTTGCATTTGTCTTTCGTTCTTGAAGAGGGCCATGGAATCAAGATTGCAGTTGACTTTGATTTGAGTGAGGGAGAGCTGTGCAGGGTCACCCACCTCACTTTCTTCTCCAGAGCCATCTGGGTCCAGTGTCATGATAGGACGACAGGAGATGACCCAGGATGCAATGAGAGACTCTGGCCCTTTTTGGCTAAGGTCTTTTCACATTGTCACTTTGAGTGAGATATACTTATTCAGTGAATAGGCTTCTTTAAGCTGTTACTCAAGGGATGGCCCCTTTAATAAAAAAAAAAATCAGACTAGGAGGGGGAGACCTTCAGAGTTCCTGGGTAAAAGAGAAATATTTAGTATTTACATTCACTCTGTGCTAGGTGGGTGGGAACCTGTTGTCCAGTCTGTGAGCTGCAGAGTGGATGGGTTAAGACTTTGAGCAAGAAATCTAGCCAGTAAAACCCAAAGGAAAAAAGGCAGCTTTTGGCCATGGAAGTGTACCTGGGTAGAAGAGAAAAGAGGCTACTCACTCACAGGTTGTATTTGTCCTTGGTTCTCCAAGAGGACCATGACATTAAGATGATGATATGACTTGCAGTTGACTTTGATTTGAGTGAGGGAAGGCTGTGCAAAGTCACCAACCTCACTTTCTCCTTGGCTAATAATATGTAGTATGGGTAGAGAGAGAAACATGCAGCGATCTCAGAAAGGAAGGGTGGGAACCGACTGAAGGGCTTTAAAACCAAAAGTTGGAATTTGTATTTTATCTTAGAGTCAAAGCTTTTTGGGCAGGAGAATGAGGTGGGCAGATCCTTGTGCTTTGATAATTGTATGGAAAACCTGGAGACTGGGGGACTAGCAGGAAGCAAGTATAGTTCAGGTGAGAGGTGATAAAGACCATGTGGGTAGAGAGAAGTGGATTGATGTAAGGTTTTGTAGATGTAGAATTGACAGGATTTGGCATGTGTCTGTGGGGTGGTACAAAACAAGAAGGGTTATGTGGAGCTCTTGGGATTTTGAACCTGGGTGACAGGAAAGATGGTGATGCCCTCCACAGAAATAGTAAGAAGGAAGAATTTGGAGAGATGATAAGTTCTCTTTTGGACATACTGAATTTGAGGGCATCTACAGGACATCTACCTGGAGATGTCCAATAGGAAATAAGTGGACTAAATAACTGCCTAATAAATCTTTTTTTATAATTGCTGTCAGACATCAGGACACCTAAAATAACTAATGTAACAAACAAAATTAAGAGAAATAAGAAGCAGCAAAGTGAATCATTGTAATGCCTTTTGTGTGCAAAGCAATGTGCTAAGCACTTTGGGAAATGCAAAAGAAGGAAATACATAGTCTTGCCTTCATGGAACTTTCAGTTTAGTTGAGGAGACATGAAATGTTGTGAAAACTACTGGCAGCATAAGCTGATGGTAGTTGGTCTTCTCCCTTGCAATGTTGAGATGAAACTGAGCAAGTAATAAGAGCAAAACAAATTAAATCCTTGTCTTGAAAATGTTTTCTGATAGAGTTAAGAGACTAAGATTCATTGATGACCACTTTGGGTGCTAGTGAAGGAAAGGCTAGAAATAGGCAGAGCTTTTGGAATCCTCTTACTTTACTATTTCTTTCATACTTGGCTGTATACATATAGATATAGAGATGCAAATCAGTTCAATTTGTGCTTCAACAATAGTTGTTAAATGCTTGTTAAGAGCAAAAGCCTGGGAGTGTCTTGGGATGGCAATCAGTGGCAGTGCCCAGGACCAATGTAATGGGGTATTTAAATGGACAGAGTTGAGTTCATTGATTTGCTGAAGAGTTCAGCGTCAGAGATACCTTGAACACTTAAAAAATTTCAGATAGAGACTAGCAACTCTAAATAGGTGTATTAAAATGAACAGGCATCAAGTGAGTAGGGTTTTTTTATATGAGGTTAATGAATATCTGCAATGCCTGTCTCCTCTTGGCTTTACAAGTTGCGAAGAAAGAATATGGCGTGAGAAAATCAGGGGGTTTTTTGTACTGTGAAATATTTATTGCTCAGTTTAAGTTGAGCAATTAGGCAACTCCTGTTTTAATCTTTCTAAGGCATTGCTTTAGGTCCCCTCTTTTCCACATAATCCAAGGCACCTTCTTTAACATTGAAGAAATATAGGAAGCTGAAGACCTCCTGTTGCATTCCAAACACTCACTCCACAGGCTTTAAAAAAACAAAAGAGAAGAAAATGAATATGTCACATAATTTTGAGATTGGAAGGGACCTTTAACATCTTTGTCTTTTTAGCATGCAAACTCCTTAAGAGTACCTGTTTTCTGCCATGCTGAGAACTTAATAAGTGTGAATAACAATGTGGAGGGTGGTGGCAGAACTACTGTAATTGTTGACTTAACTACTAGAAAATGAGCAAATTCTTTTAATGAGTTTATTGGGTACTGAAACTGATTTCCAAGAGGTCTGTAACTACAAACCAACTCCCACTTATGTAAACCTGAATAGAAGAATTATAAAGTCTATTACTTGCTAAGAAGTCTTTCTAGAAAACTGTAAATGACATTGTATATGTCTTTAAAATAAATACACATGACTTATTATAGGAGTTAAACCACCCCAAATTTAAAATAATTGTTAATGTTTTTCTGGGTGTCTGATGAGAGTTCAAAGATTTTACATGTATTTATCTTAACTGTCATTAAATTCATGTTTCATACACAAGCAATCTTGACAGGGATATCAGCATCTGGCATGTATGTACACACCAAATTCATTTATTCAGAAGGCATTTATTAAGCACCCACTGTGTGCTAGGCATGAGTGCCCTCAAGGAACTGGCATTGTTAGGTAGGTATGTATCTGGAGCAGGAAACATGATTAGTAAATATAAAATATAGATATTTTAGAATGTTGCAGGAAGGTAGGGCCTAGGGAATTAGTATGATTCTCTGTAAGAAGGGGTACTTGATGTGAGCTTTGAAGAAATGGAGGAATTCTGTGAATTGATGGTGAGGATTCAAGGCATAGAATAAGCCTGTGCAAAGAAACACAGATGGACAGTGGAATGTCCCATATGGGAAATAGCAGGTGGGTCGTTTTGGCTGGAATATAGGATGTATGAAGGAGAGTAATCTACAATAGTCATGGAAAGGTGGACTGGAGCCAGTCTGTGAAGCACTTTAAATATCAAACAGAAGAGTGTATGTTTCTTCCTAGAGGCAAGAGGGAACCACTCCATAAGTAGTGGGATGGTGTGTTTAGCCCTGTGCTTTTTGTACCTGTGTGAAGAATGGATTAAAGAAGGGGAGTCCACACCAGAGTGTTGGTTTTGAGATGAAGTAACACTTAAGCATTCCACATATTCTCTTTCTCCTCTTCTCCTGCCTCTTTTTCCTGGCAAAATTAGATTTATGAAAGAAATCCGCCTAGCAACAGATTATCATTTTTTCAGTTATAATATTGTGTCATCTACAATAACAGCTATTGACGTGTATGTAATACTATGCCATCATAAAACACTTTGGCATAAATTATGGAATTTAATCACTTTAATCCTTTGAGTTAAGCAGTACAAAATGTTGTTGTGCCCTTTTCAGAGATGAGGAAAGTAAGATGCAAAGAGGTTACCGTAACTTGCTCGCAGAGCTGGTGAGTGACAGCCTGGGCCAGAAGTCCCGTTTCCTCATTCCCAAGTCCATTTATCTTTCCACTACAGCATGGTGCCCTCTATTACTGGAAGTGAGGATGACAGGCAGAGCCTCCCTTGGGCAAAGAGGAATCCAGCATTGCCCTCTGTAGTGCAGGGGTGGCTTAAGGGACGCTTGAGTTTCTTAATGTAGCTAGAGTGAAGCAGGACAATCGTGGAGTGACCTGCACTGCATGTATGTATATGGAGAGCCTTTTCTAGGACAGTGATTGGAGCAGTTTTTATCTTGTCATTTTTCTTTTCAAAATTTATTTCCTTCAATTTTTTTCCTTTGAATAAATATATATTAAACTCCTATTAACCGCTAGGAACTAGGAATAGAAGGATGAAAAAGGCCCAGGGCCTGGCTTCAAGGGGCTTAGTAGGGAAAATAAAATATATATGTACATATATAATATAAGAAAGAGGCAAAGGAAAGATCCATAAAAAAGTAGCCTAGGAAAATGTAAGAAGTGAAGAGAATACTTTTAGCTGGATAATCAAAGAAGGCTTCATTAAGATGAGCTGAGCCATGAGGAAAGGGAAATGTTTTAATAGGAATTGATAAGGAGAAGACAGTATTACAAGCACAGCAGACAGCTTTCATAAATGAATAGAGGCAGGAAACAGCAGGATGATATATAAAAAAAACTAGTAGTCTAGTTTCTAGTTTGTCTCAAGTGTGTGTGTGTGTGTGTGTGTGTGTGTGTGTGTGTGTGTGTGTGTGTGTATTTATTTTACTGAGAGAGAGACAGAGAAAGAATGTTCATGGAGAATAACATGGAATAAAACTAGAAAGGAAGGTTGGGGCCTGTGCAATTGCCAAGGAAGGTCTGAGTGCCAGGTAAGGTATTTACATTTCATCTTATAATCAGCAAGGGGCTACTGAAGGTTTTTGAGCTGGAGAATGACAAACTAAACCTGTAACTGGGAAGGTTATTTTGACAACTGTGAAGGATGGAGGAAGAGACTAGGGTTTAAGTAGTCAGTATAAAAGGTTATTACAATAATCTTGGCCAGTGACACAGAGGACCTGAACTAGGATATCAGCATCTAGTATATAGGTAGAATCTTCAGGATGTGAATTGATTGACTATGGAGGATGAAGGAGAGAGAAGAGTGAAAGATGACTCAAATTTCTAGCCTAGATGACTGAGAGGATTCAAATAACAAACAGCAATGTTAGGAAGAGAGAGAAATTTAGAGAAGATGATGAGTTGGAGGGTCCAGTGGGAGATTAAGGTGGATATCTAGCAGGTAATTTGCAGTGTGTCTGGAGCCCAAGACAGATACTAGGGCAGGATATGGAGACATGGGAGTTATCTGGATAGTCATTAAGCTTATGGGAATAATTGTGTGTGTGTTCATCCTCTGTTGCCGAAGAAGACCATGCCATCAGAGAAATGATGACATGACTTGCACTTGAATTTGTTTTGAGTGAGGGAGGGCTGTGCAGATCACCAGCCTCACTTCTCCTCCAGAGCCATCTGAATCCAGTGACCAGATATTCATCAGGATGACTGGAGATGACCCAGGATGAAGCAATTGGGGTTAAGTGATTTTGCCCAAGGTCACACAGCTAGTGAGTGTCAAGTGTGTGAGGTGAGATTTGAACTCAGTCCTCCTGATTCCTGCACTAGTGCTTTATCCACTGCACCACCTAGCTGCCAATTATTGTATTGTATTGGGAATAATTGTAATCGTTGAGCAAATGGTTAGAGAGGTAAGAGAGGGCAAAGGCCATTGCTAGGGTCAGGAAAACAATAAACCAACAAAAGAGCAGACAGGTAGGAAGAAAAATGAGAAAGCTGTGTCACAAAAACCAAGAAAGTTCAAGAAGGATGAAGACTGAGAAAAGGTGATTCGATTAAGAGATTGTTGGTGACCTTGGATAAAGTAATTTTAGTAAAGTGGTGGAGGGTCAGAAGCCACATTACCAAAAGTTGAAGAATAAGGTTTTCTGGAAGTGGAGTCTAGAAAGGATCTTAGAGGCATCTTGTCCAGTCCCTTCATTTCACAGATGAGAAAACTGAAACTCAGAGAAGTGACTTTACCCCAAAGTCTCACAGCTAGTAAGTGACAGAGATGAGATTTGAAGTCAGTTCTCCTCCAGAGCTCCAATATTCCTTCCACTGTACAACAAATTTAGAAAATAGTTTCTAGAAATTTTGCTGTAAATGAGAAGACAGAAAAGACAGTAGTTCAGGGTAATATCAGTTTTGAGGCTTTTAAAAAAAAATTTTAAGGATAGAGGAGAGTGGAATAGAGGGAAAGAATCTAAAAGAGCAGGGAAAGGTGGAGATAGAAAGAGAATGATTGAAAAAGCAAGATTTCAGAAAAGATGGACCCAAGAGTTGACCTTGGCAAGAAACGCTTTGTTTTCTAAAAATGGAGCAAAGGAAAAGGAATAGATGAAGATAGAGATATTTTGAAGTGTGAATGATAGGAGATGGGGGAGTTCATAGTGGATGACATCAATTTTCTCAGTAATGTTGGAAGCAGTCATCTAAATGTGGAGTTGAGAGCTTCAAAGGGGTTTTGGGACAACTGTTGTTACAGGGAGTCACTTGGAAAATGTCGGCCGATGTGGATTAGGGAATCTAGTCAGGATTATTTCATAAATTCCTCTAGCAGGACTTGGGGGCTTCATTCAGGAATAATGGAGAAGGCCAGTGGTAAGAATGACTTCTGGGAGAGGCTTTTCAGAGTGAGAATAGCACACGGTAGCAATGATTCAAGCATATTCAAGGATTCACCTGACTGAACTGCCCAGTTATAGAGGCAAGACTTCAAAGCCAGGGACATGAGGCTAGAATAAAGGTGAAGGAATGGGAGAACAGGAAAGACAGAGCAGGGTGAGTAGGAAAGAGGCATTTGGAAGAGATGAAAGGATAGAAAATTGTAATCAGAGAAGGGGAATTTGTTCGAGTTGTTAGGAGATGAATATGTTTGGGATGATGAGCTTAAACAATATCTACGTATGGATGGTTGAAGTAGGTCATGGCAATTGAGGAAGATAAGTAGTTGGCATGTCCACATGGACCTCCTTATCCCAAATATTGGAGGGATTCAGCTGAAGAAGACTAAGCTAAATACTTAAGTTAAGGAGGAAGGAAGGAGTGATTGGGAGGTCTGTATATGACAATGACAAGAATCTCGAACATGTATCCTCCTTGTTCTGCTCCAAGGACTGGGCATGATACAGTTTCTTTGGGATAAGAGAAGTTTCACTTAGCATCAGATAATGGAAAAAGTTAAGATCTCTAGGATGGAGAATTTATTAATAACAATGTTGTGGCTGTTGTTCATCCTTTCTTTTCCAAGTGAACCAGTAGCATCACAAATGATGTGGGTAATTAGATTTAAGTGAGGCAGAGTTGTGCAAAGTCGTCAGCCTCACTCCTCCAGAGTTATCGAAGTCCATTGGCAATACAAAAGTCAGGACAACTGGTGATGAACCAGGAACAAATTGTTCCATCCACCTATTCTGCTGGGGGAAGTCTTCACATGCTTGGGATAGGCATCCCACTAATACCGACATGTTGGAGGCTCATCAGTTACCCCCAACCTGATTTAGCTTCTCTGTGATATGGTTTTACTGGATGTAGCCACTATGCATGCTACGGCTTCTTGGGGCCACAGGTGAGAATTGAGTGAGCAACCCTGAAAGGGGCTCAGCAAGGCCTCATACTAGAGGTGCTAGTCCTCCCTGAATACTCCATATACCTCTTATTAACAATATAGATGATTGGGGAGGAGGATTCCAAGGGTTCAAAGTGGAAGAGGTAGACAGAAGAGGATAGAAATTGGGGAGGGGGATGTTTGAGGTAGATAGGGATGAGAGTTTGGTAAGAAGCAGTAATTATAAATGACAAAGTTTTATGGTTTAAAAAGTTTTACAGAATTATCTATTCTGATCTTTATGATAATACTATGAGATATTCTTGGTTCTATTTACAGATGAGAAACAGGTCAGGTGACTTGCCCAAAGTCACATTGCTATCAGTCTAGATTCAAATCCAGGTCTCTTGACTCTAAATCCGTTGTATTTTTTTCATTGCACCATAGCTGCCTTCAGTGGTACTCCTTTACCTAGAGTATAAATTACAAATTCAAGTCTCGCATTGCTTAAAGACCATCCAGCATCTGGCCCCAATTTATCTCTTCAACCCCATTTGTGTTCTACAGAGTGAATACAACCAGTCCAATTAGGGTTAGACTAGAGTAGGTAATCTCAAAGTTCCCTGCCGGTTGTAAATCCTCTATAATCCAGACTAGTCAACTCTTGTAGCTCCCTACCTTCCCAACATGCACTGTACATATTTGCAGCAGCATTTTTCCCCATGTTATAACCCTCCTTTTCCTGACCTAACTCTACCTGTCCAAATCCCTGCCTATCCTTCAAGACACACCATACATCCCTCTTTCTTTGGAGGGCTCCATTAATTATCTTATCATGAACACAACCTTAGAGTCATTCTAGACTTTGCCCCATCTCATAGCCAGTCATCCGCTAAATCTTTTGGATTTAATCTCTAAGCATCTCTCATTTTCACCTCCTCTGCTCCTAGACAACCTAATCCAGGCTCTCATCACCTGTTTCCTGAACCTACTCTATGTATTCCCTGTCTCTAGTCTCTGCTTCCCCAAATGGATGTTGCTAAAGCCTTCGTCTGACCTCACTTAGAAGTTGTAGTGTGCTGATTTGAGATTAAAATGCAAACTCTTCAGCCTGAAATTTTAAGCCTTCTTCAAGCTGGCTCCCACTTACCTTTTCAGATTTATTTTATATCACTTCCTTTCATGCACTTGGTGTCCCAGTCACACTTCCTTCTAGCTGAACATGACATGTCATATCCCACCTTTGCCTGCCTGGGCACCATTTGCCCTCTTCCTGGACATCCCCTTAGTCTTTTAAAATCTTGAGCTTCCTTCAAGCAGCTGTCTACCAAACCTTTCTGATTTCCCCCAGTTGTTCTTACTCCCTCCTGAAATTGCCTTGTATTTATTTATGTACAGACACATGGAATACAGGAACCTCTATATTTAGCATGTTTTTTATATCTCAGTGCTTAGCATAGTGTCTTTTATGTGGCAGGTGATTAATGTTGGATTGTATTGAAGGCCAGGCTCATCTCATTTCTTCCTTTTCTTCTTCAGTGATCATAGCCTCTTAAATTCTTATAACACTGTCTCTGTTATTCCCTTATGTTATTTGTTTAAATATGTGTCTTGTCTTCTCCACTAGATCATAAGTTTCTAGGAAGGTGCCTTGTTTTATACTTCTTTATGTCATTCACTGTGCCTAGCAGAGTGTTGTGCACATAAGAGGTACTCAATATTTTGATAGAAAGGAATAAAAATTTTATAAAGGAATGAACTAATTCCAGAAATTCATTACCAAGTAATAAAAGTCTTTCCCTCCTAGATTCTCCTGTATTGAACCCTGATCTACCTTAATTAGCAAAGCAATTTGCTATAACCCTTTTCCAAAAGTACTTCTCTTTTTTATGTCTACAATGAGTTCTCTGCTATACCAGTTGTTATCACTATCCAAAATTCAATTTTGAAAATCGAAATCAGCGCCTGCAGCACTGGTGTAGATTTGTATGTATAAAAGTTTAATATGGTAAAGAGAAATTTACTGACGGCTGAGCAGGGGAAATGCAAAAGGAGCAAAAATAGAGCTATAAAGGATATTTTGTCAGTTGAACATCATTTTATTCACATTTAGTGAGCATTGCTGAATTTTTCATAATGCTACTACTGCTGCCTTTTTTCAGGTCTAGTACATCTATTAGTCCTAAAATTTCAGTACTCATTAGATGTGAATACAAAATCAGATAATCTAAAGCTTACAAATGATATTTATAAATATTAACAATATATATCATCAGAAAACCCCAGAAATATTTATGCTGGATCCCTGAGCAAAGTATAGACCATCAGTAAATAAAAAGCTGTTGGAATTAGCTCGCTGCCTGCAGTGGAGTGCTCGCAAAGTAAACAAGATAAGTTTTGGTGTTTTCAGAGTTTGACTCTAAAAAAAACCACAGACTTGGCCATTGCTCCATTTCTTTTTGAGCAGTTTGTAGTACTTGTAATTCTTTGAGACACTAATTCCTTCTTCCTCACCTCTATTCCTGCTGATAATATCACCTCCCTAGTTGTGCACCCTTCTGGCCTGTCATTGGGACCTGAAATGTGCAACTAGAGAATAACAACTAGCTAACTTTTTCTTAATATTTTCATTGCGTATTAGATACCATACAAGTTGTTTAAGAGTCTTTGCCCTAGAGGAGATTTCATCTTCTTGCCCTAACCAAATTCTGCTGATTTTTGCAATTTTCCCATATATCTAAGAAAATCTCAGGAGGCCTAGGTTAGTCACGAAATCACAGGATTTCGGAGTTAGAAGGGACCTTAGCAACCACTAGTTTAACCCACACCCCTAAAGAATTCTCATTCTAATACATGCAACTGGTCATCGAACCTTTTCTGGATGACCTTCATTGAGGGGAACCCAGTACTTAAGAAGGCAGCCATTTCTAGATAGCTCTGATTGATAGGAAGTTTTTCCTAACATAAATCTTTAATTGACTTTTTATAACTTCTCTCCCTTTTTCCTAGTTCTTCCCACTGGACCCTACACAAGACCAAATTTAATCCATCTTCAGCATAACCAGTTTTCAGCTACTTTAGGACTTTAGCTCTTGACCTTCAAGTATTTCAAGACTTTAATGTCCCCAACCACTACCTTTTCCCCCATCTTCTCTTTTCTAGGCTAAATGTGCCTACTCCGTTTAACTTGTTTGTGTTCATGAACTGGAAGTTCTTCACCATTAAAGTCAACTAGATGGTATAGTGCATAGAGCACTGGACCTGTAGTCAGGAAGACTTATTGGCTGTGTGACCCTGGACAAGTCCCTTAACCTCTGCCAACTTCATTTTTCTCATTTGTGCTATATATATAACAGCACCTACCTCTTGGTTTATTGTGAGGATAAGTTTGTGGTAATATTTATAAAACACTTTGCAAACCTTAAGGCAACATGTAAATGCTAGCTATTGTTATTATTTTGACCATCCTACTCTGGACACTCTAGATCAAGGCACACCGCTGCTCTAGATTATTGGTAGCCTTTCTAGAGTGCAGTACCGAGAACTGAACACAGTACTCTATACCATGGTCAGACCTACATCTGGATTGTCACCTCCTTATTCAGCTTAAGGTTATAACAAAGGACAGCTAACAAGAGAGTTCATCTCAAATCTCTTACATAAAATTTGAACAGTTGTAGAAATTGAAGCAGAAACAAAAGAGGAATCTAGATTAGGAAGACAGTATAGTCAATAATTGTGATGATGACAGAATTCCAAACAGGCTGCTGATGAAGAAATAGGAAACCTAGAAGAGCTCTTTAAAGACTTTTGGTGGAAGCTAAAATTGGGTGTTTCAAGGAGAAACTTAATTGGGAGGAAGCAGAGTCAGTGGGTATGAATTGCATGTCCCAAAGCTTAGAAATAAAGGGGAAAAGATGGCAAGAATGTTAGGTTGACGGGAAAGTCAAGGACAGTGACCTCAGTTCTTGTATTTTCTCCAACAGGATGATCAGAGCTGTCCGTACCCTCTCATCCTGTAGAGTTTAAGTCTCTGTGCCATAAATAAAAATGGATAGCATTTCCATAGTGCTTTTAAGTCTTACGAAGCACTTTGCATATATTATCAGACTTAATAAAGACCCTGAAAGTCTTCCTCTGGTTCTTCTAATATGTTGAGACTATTAGTAAAACAATTACGCTGTTACTTCTCATTCTTCTGTATTATTGATCCACCTCCTTTTTTCAGTCATACACATCCTTGATGTCATTTCTTAGGCCAATTCTTATCCACAACACTGGTATTATGCTGGAACCTATCATGAATTATTCCATTATCCTTTGAGGTACCTGTAGTTTTCATTCTTCTGAGTTGGTGTTTAGTTTCTTTAATTCACAGCCAGGTTACATCACCTAGAGAATTGGTTGATTGCTTGGTTGTGCTTCATTCTCAAAGAGGACCAGAATGATATCACTATATTGGACTCAAGGTACAGTGTGTCAGACTGTGGCTGAGCAGACCAGTATGAGTTCAGAAGTCTCTGTCACAGCTGGGGCACAAATGGGCCTGATGAACATTTGGCGTGGAGATGTCTCTAAATTTGCACATCTCACATTTCTTTTGAGCTACTACAGTTTTGCTTTTCTCGTGTAGCGCAGTGCCTTCTTTGATGCAGGCACACCATGCTGGGCAGTCCTTTGCTTATGTCCCCCATGTCATGCAATCATTTCCAAAATTTTTCAGAGAGACCTTGAGAATGTTCTTGTATTGCTTCTTATGACCTCCATATGAACACCTGTCTTGTGTGTGAGTGCTTTGTCAGGTAGTCTTTGAGGTAAATATATGTTTGGCATTCGAACAACATGGCCAACCCATGGGAGCTGCACTTTCTGCAGTAGAGTTTGAATGCTTGGCATTTTAGCTCAAGAAAAGACTTCATATTGATGTTAAAGAGATGGCGTTCTCTCCAACCAAGCCTTGTCAATTATGGGTCTTCATCATTGTCCATCTATGGTCCCTCTTCAGGATATAGGTTTTATAATGCTTATTCAGTGGGCAGTTCATTCAGTTATATGTCATCAATAAATATCAACAAGCATTTATTAAGTAGCTGCTATATGTCAGCACAGTGCTCATGATACAAAGACAAAAGTGAAGCATTCCTGCCTCCAGGGAACTTCAGGTCTAGTGCTGCTATTAATCCTGCCATGTCAGTCATTTCCATTAAGCCAGGGTCAACAACACATGCATATAGAAAATATACAAAATATATGCAGGTAATTTATGAGGAGATACATGAGCAACAGAGGGAAAGGTTTCATGAAGAATATAGTGCTGTAGGTGAGCCTTGACCTTACAGGCATGGGAGACAGCCAGTGCAAAATATGGACTGAGGCGGAGGGCTGCACCTGATGAACACAAGAATACCAGATTGACTAGATAGAAGGGAGGTTAATATATAATACTCCATGACAGAAAGGTGTGAACGAGCTAATGTGTACTTTTCTTCTACTGTGTTTTTCTAGTATACACGATAAGACTAATTTCATGTGATTAATCAATTATATATTCCAGTGAGGAGATTCTATATTGGTCTAGGGCTTGATGGAATTAATACTGTATCATAAGCAGATATGTAGATAGGAGTCTTTAGAAAACTTCACCATCAGTGGGGAAGCCTTCAGGTTAGGATCAATCAATGATCACACATTTATCAATGGCTTCGTGTGTGTCAGTGAATGAGAACACAAAGGCAAAAGTAAAATAGTCCTTATCCTCAAGAAGCTTACATTCTAGAGGGGGAGGTAACATGGACATATATACGTAGAAAGAAAACATATACAAGATAACTACTGTAAAATTAAAGGGGCCTGCTGCCATGGGAATATGGAAAGGCTCCATGTAAAAGCTGACATTTGAGATGAGTTTTTAAGAAAACACTCAAAGGCAGAAGTGAGGAGGGAGTGGAGTGTCAAGGGAAAAACTGCAAAGCAATGAAATGAGAAATGGAGTGTCATACGTGAGGCACAGTGAGGTCAGTTTGACTGCTTTGTAGAGTGCAGAAAGGTGAGTGATAAGGTTCAAAAGATATGTTGAAGCAAGGCTGTAAATGAGTATAAAAACTTAAATTAGATCCTAAAAGCAGTAAGGAGCCATTGAAGTTTATTGATTTCGGGAATGACAAGGTCAGACCTGTGCCTTAGGAAAATTACTTTATCAGCTGTGTGGGAGATGAGTTGAAGTAGAAAGACTTGAGGCAAGAAAACCATTTAGGAGGCTATTATAATAGTTCAGGTGAGAGGTGATAAGGACCCTAACTGGGATGGTGGCTCTGTGCTTAGAGAGAAGGAGATGGATGCAAGAGATGTTGAAGGGTAGAAATCACAAATTCTGTCAGCTGACTGGGTATAGAGTGAGGGAACCTGAGGAAAGACTAAGGCCCAGATTTAGAATCTGGATGACTGAAAGCAATAGGCAAGGTCAGAAGAGAGGAGCTCATGTGAGGGAAAAGATAAATGAGTTCTGCTTTGGGCATGTTGAATTTGACATGACTATGGACAGTTGGAGATAAGCAAGAGGTGCTCAGGAGAGAAAGTAGGACTTTTTATATATATATATATATATATATATAATATAATTTTTATTTTTTATTTTATTTTTTATTTAATTATAATGTATAATTTTATATATGTATATATACATATACATACATATATATATGTATGTATATATATGTGTATGTATATATATATACACATATATATATATACATATATATAAAACTGGCAGTTATCTGTGCAGGCATGATAATTAAACCCATATGAACTGATAAGGTCACCAAAGGAGAGAAAAAAGAAAGGATATCCTTCACAACACTAGTGAACACCTCAGATGAGCTTATCTTCTAATGCCTTTTTGGTGGATCTTCATACTCAGTGGGTTGTAGAACAAACTCATCTCAGTTATTTCTATGATAAAATTAGGTGTTATTTTAACACGCACAGGAGATGACTTATTTGAGGAGAGCTTTTTAATTGGCACTTTGTTCTTCCAAGCCAAAATTTTTTTTTTGCAAAGCAACAAACAAGTGACTGTGGATAAGTACTTCTCAATTAGTTCTCTTTGATTGCAAGTATGTTGCCTTCTTTGAAGGCCTAACTGCTTTGCTTCTCTTGTCAAGGACAGGGACATGTTGTGATCAAAGATATGGTTCTTGTATGCATAAGCCATTCTTTAAATATTTTATGGAAAAACATTTTAAAATAAAAGGTACTTACTAGATATTTTCTAAAAATGAGAAAACATAGGGGTTGGGAATTAATGTCTCCATGGTGGCCATTTAAAGGGTGAGGAGCAGGTCAGGTAAGCTACTACCTATGATTATTTCCATTCTTTTTGCAGATCTCCCCACACCCATAGACCATTTTGAGATCTCTTGAAAATTGATCCCTGAGTGTTTTTAAAGTTGTGTTTCACTTCAAATAGGCAACTTTTCAAGGCTATAAGTT
Organism: Notamacropus eugenii; assembly: GCF_028372415.1. Classification (NCBI taxonomy): domain Eukaryota; kingdom Metazoa; phylum Chordata; class Mammalia; order Diprotodontia; family Macropodidae; genus Notamacropus; species Notamacropus eugenii. The sequence continues at coordinate 89,722,510 of NC_092873.1, read as the reverse complement.
TCCTTGTTAGAGGAACTTTCTTCACTTAGAATCCTCTATTCCAGTCTGGTCCAAATTTTAAAATGTATTTAATAGGTGAGGGTAGGGCCACACAGAGAGAAAGAGTAATGTATTGAATTTTTTGTATAATATATAATATTTTTTGTATAATGTTTTAAATGGAGATTGTGGTTTCATATACAATCCTCTTTTTGTGTTCTGCTGTGTATGGAAATGGAAATGCTTTGGTGGGCAAGGGGGTGCTGTTTAAGTTCAGAATTAAAATCAAAATAGCGTCTGACTCCAAATCCATTCTACTGCATCATTAGTTGTTAGGGTACAAATGTGGTGATTACATTATTGTCACTGATTAAACTAGGTCACTATAGAAATGCTACTGGTAGAGATTCCTTCCATTTCATCCTCACAGTTTGATTTTAAAAATGCTACCTGCATGACCTGGTCTAGTAGGCTGTCTTACCAAATTATCTGTTGGTTTTCTGCTCAGTGGTTTCTGTGATTGTGAAGCAACACTATTCATCATTTTCTGTCATCTTCCTCAGTATTTTCCAGATGAGCTTGTATTCTAAGCTAGTGTTGCCTTTGGTTAACACATCTTTCCACTTAACAAGGAGAGCAAATGTTTGATGGCTAAGGCATTTTCTAGGCTCTTTTGGTCTCCTTGTAGCAGCTGCTTTGTATTGGTTAAACTTTCCTAAGAAATGATGAAAGCATATAAAGTAAAAGTCTTTTTTTTTGTCCGTTTCTCATAGTTGGCAGCTTGTTTAAACTTATTCAAGGATAAAGCCATAATCATATACACTGTCTCCTCACCTGTTTACTTACTTCTTATTTACTCTGTCCTTTGTTTGAAATGCTAAATTATTTAAAGACAATAGATCTGAAAATGGAAGGAAGGAACCTCAGAGGCCAATTATTCCAGTTCCCTCATTTTACAGATAAGGAAGCCAAGCTCCAAAGAGATTCAGTGACTTGCCTCAGGTCACAGGTAGTATCAGTGTTGGATTTTAATTCAAGTCCTCTTACTCTTGAACCATTTCTTCCTTCCTTTCTCCTCCTCTTCTTTGTTTCTCTCTCTCTCTCTCTCTCTCTCTCTCTCTCTCTCTCTCTCTCTCTCTCTCTCTCTCTCTCTATCTCTCTCTCCCTCTCCCTCTCCCTCTCTCTCCCTCTCTCCCTCTATCCCTCTATCCCTCTCTCCCCCCCTCCTCCTTCTTCCTTTCCCTCTCCCTCTCTCCCTCTTTGCCTTTCTCCTTCTCCCTCTCCTCCCCCCCATCTCTGAAATGGCTGATAACTTTTTGACTTGCAAACAGATTTCCAAAGGTTCAGAGAAAAATTGAGTAGGATCTCATGGACTAAAATGTTTCCAGGAATGGCTGCCCAGGAGTGTGATAGAAGATGCTCAAGAAAGTAATTCTGAAGACACATAGGAAAATAATTCCATTGAGGAAAAACGATGGGATTTGTCTGATGGAACCAATATAGATATACAAAGAACTCATCAACCTACTATTCAGGGTCACATTGCAGAGGATGAATATGAGAATGGCCCAGTCCTGTAAAGAGAATGTGAAGAATGCCAAAGCTCAGAGTGAGGTAAGATGGTGGAGGAAGCTAAAGACAACAGAAAAGGATTTTTAGCTTATGTCAGGAGAAAAAGAAGCAAAGAGAAGATCTTTTCTCAGGGCAGACACAAAGGCAACAGCTGACAACCAAGAAGTCAGAGCTGAGCAATTCTCATTATGTTTCTGTTTTCTCTGCCAAGGGAAATGACCATTACACTAGAAACAACCAAAAGGGAGTTGCTACTCAAGTACAGAAATAGTAAGAGAGCAGTAAGCAGCCCATGATCACTTCTAGTCACTTGACCAAAATGAACTGTAATCTGAAAGAAGTGGTAAATGTGATTCCTGAGTCACTGTCAGTGATATTTGAAAGATCATGGAAAACAGTGGAGGTGTATAGCAAGATTAGAGAAAGGTAAATGTCCTGATTTTCAAAAAAAAGCAAAGAGAACAGAATCTGCAAACTCTAGGCTAATGGGCTTGACTTGGGGAAATGTCTAAATGAATTGTTTAAATAGGGAAATGATTAAATGAAATTAAATAGATGATTCATAAATGTCTAGAAAGGGAAGCTGGTTATTACAAAGAACCAGCATAGCTTCATCAAGAACGGGTTATTCCAAAGTAAACTGATTTCTTTTTCTTACAGAGTTACAAAACTAGTAGATGAGAAGAATGCTGTGGATAGCTTACCCAGAGTTTTAGCAAAGTTTTTTTATAAAGAATCTTATACTATTATTGTGGAGGAGATAGAAAGATGTTAGGTGATATAATCAGATATATTCCAGAGCTGGGTGGGTGACCATAACTCAAAGAGTAGTTACAGTTTAACGTCTGCGTTGCAGTGTGTCCAGTGGAATACCCCAGGGCATAGATGGTATGCTCATCAGATTTGCAGACGACCCAAAGGTGGGTCAGATACCTAACACACTGGATGGAAACACACTTGGATCCAAAAGGATCTTGACAGGCTCTTAGCTTCGGACTAAATCTAATACGATGAAATTCAGTAAGGATAATAAGGCTTGCACCTGGGTTCAAAAAAATCAACTTCAGAAATACAAGATGGGGAGCCATTGTTAGATAGCATTTGTTATGAAAAAGATCTGAGAGTTTTAGTGGACTGCAAGCTCAAGAAGAGTCATCAGTATAATTTGACAACCAAAAATGCTAATGTGATATTGGGCTGCAGTAAGAAAGAAAAAAAATCAAAGTGCCTACTATGTCCCAAGCATTGTGCTTTTAAGTTTAAGTGGTTTGTAAATATCTCATTTGAACCTCTTAACTCTGGGAGGTAGGTACTGTTCTTATTCCCATTTTACAGTTGAGGAAACTCAGTCAAACAGAGGTTAAGTGATTTGCCCAAGGTCATATGTGTCAGCTAGTAAGTGTCTGAGGCAAGGTTTGAAATCAGTTTTTCCTAACTCCAAGCTCAGCCTTTTATCCACTTCACCACCTAGCTGCTTCTACTACATAGAGTATCACTTCCAGGACCAAGTTAGTCCCACCCTATGGTAACCTCATCAGACCTCAGCTGAAATATTTTGTTCAGTTCTAGCTTATTTAGGAAGGGTATCACTAACTTGGAGAGCCTTGAGTCAGTGTCATATCAAGATGAGTTGAAGGAACTGAGCGTGTTTGACTTAGAAGAGAAGACTTAAGGGCGTATCTTCAAATATTTAAAGAGTTGTCATATAGAGGAAGCATTAGGCTTCTCTGTGACCCCTGGGTGCAGAACCAGGAAGCTGTCCAGCAGCAGAGTGATCTTCCTTGAGAGGAAGTGGGTTTCCCCCTCCTTGGAAGTCTTCAAGCAGAGGCTGAACAACCACTTATCTGCTATGTTGGTAGCAGGGATTCCTTTCAGATATGTTAGACAAGATGATCTCCTGGGTTCCTTCCAATTTTCAAATTCTGTGATTCTGCAGATTGTTGCCAATCCTTTCCTGTTCCCTAAGACACAGGCAGTTTTATTTTCTGAGCACTTTCCAAATCCAGTGCCTTCTAATTTTTTTCTTTAAGAAAGTTTCCATGATGTACAGGCAAGAGGCATCTGAGTAATCTATACACAGGCAAACACACAACCTGTGGCTGGCAATCCCTCCCAGTTGGGGAACCAGAGTACAGTGTAATTGGAAAATTAATGGAACATAGATAATGTTAATATATGCTTTTCTATGTTGATATGTGGTCTGCAGGGATCCTTACATATAATTTCAGGGCCCCAATTCTGTTTGAGTTTGACACCACTTGTCTACAGGCCTTAGCCTCTTTCATTTTTGATACCAAACTGTATTTACCAGCAGAATGTTGGTTGTCTTCCTGTATACCTACCTTCACAGTGAAGTCACTAGATTTCAAGGTATATATTGCTTAGTTTGGAGAATATTGTCAGGTTCCTCACAAAATTTCTCTACTTCCTTATTCTCTACAATAGATGTTAGTGTAACAAGGGATGTGTTCTTTAAAAATGTATGCATCTATCAAAACGTATTTTAAAGTAAACAAAAACTGATGTATTTATTTTAGAGGTGTTCCGTTTGCTAGGGCTCATGAGACAAAATGACCTCACACTGTGGAAACCTTCTCTATCTATATATGACACTGCATTCCCTGTCCAGTGTTGGTCATACTTCAGAATCTGTATCTCCATATCCTCAGAAAGTTAATCCACCTGTCTTTGGAACCCCACCCTGAAATCCAACCCAAATGACTTTTAGGCACTCTACTAAAGCTGCTGTCAACAAGACCACTGGTCTAATTCCTCATCATCTTTGAATCTCTGCAGTCATTGATACTTTTGCCCAGGCCCTGTCTCTAAATACTGTCTCCTTTCCTTCGTACATTATTATACATTAAGTGCATCAGTAATTGAGCTCATGTTTGTAAATTGTCATGAATTGTGGTTCTTAGCATCCACACATTCTATACTGTTCCTGTCCAAGGCTTCCTTATAGGTTGCCCAGTGTATCAATTTCTAGGGTACCAGTGTAACGCTCAGACTGCCCATCTGTTCTTATCCCTCTCCCATCCTGCATGCCCCATCTGCTTCCTTGTCCTGTCATATATTTCATAAATGACAGTTTAATGCCACTTATGTACAAGTAATCATGGATGATATACTGTTTATACTTCTTATGCTTTTCTCCATTATCTTAAAGGGTCCCCCACATTTTTTCATTCTTCGGAGATTATGGTATTCCATAGTTTACAACTAAATAGCATCACCAAGAGAATATTAGTGTTACAAATAAAGGGTTATGTCAAGGAACAACTTGGTTTAGTTTTAAAAGTGCTATACTTGGAATCAGGAAGACCTGGGTTCAAATCCTGGTTCTGATCCTTATTGGTTATATCATCTTAAGCAAGTCATTTGACTTCCAAGAGTTTGAGTTTTCTCATATAAAATAAAGATAATAGTATTTGTATTACCTATTTCACAGAGTTATGGAAAGTGCTTTGTAAACCTTCAAGTACTGTATAAATGAGTCATCATCAGCATCATTATATTTGAACAGTTGAGACGTTTGCGGTTTCCCAAATTCAGTACAGCACACCATCTTCTTTAATCAGTTCTGATCTAACTCATTTGTCCATCTGCTGTTCGAGATATATGTACTAAGTAACTCAGTGGACTGCCTGTTCAGCTGAACGTCATGGTTTTAGCGGTGGGTATTCTTCATCTATTTAATTTCTTCTCTCTGGATTGTTAGGTTAGTGTGTTTTAAAGGATCATGGTTTTCATTAAGGAGACCCACTAGTTTGGGGCACAACTAGCATGATAATGTCATCTACAGGAGCATCTGGAGAATCTGCCTCCATATAAAGTATCCCTCTTACATCTGAACTGTGTTTAGGACATACTTTATAGTAGTGTCAAGTACTTTTGGTGAGCATACACATCTTGTTTTTTAACTTACTATTTTTAATCAAATAAATGCTATCTCTGGGACAGTCTCTTGGATTTTTATAATTTTTACATGTACATGGATGAAATCTTATTAGAGGACAATTTTAAAGTCAGTTTTGCTTTATCAAATCAGTTTGTTAAGAAATTGTTAAGAAATTAAGAAATCTATATTGTTAAGAAACAATATAGAGGGATTCATGTAATAACTTTCCATCAGTTGTATGACTAAAGATTTTGTCTGTGAAGACCTGCATGCTCCCTTCTCATTTCATCAGAGATATTTCCATATTTGTGTATGTGATTTTTGTTAGTGTTGTATAGAGATGAAAGTAGGAATATGAATCAGTAGTTTGAAATTTCCTTGGTTGCCTTCTTTTGGTAAATTACATTCCCCCAGAATGGATTTCTTTTGAATGTACTTGGGTCCAAATGCTTCCTGACTTCATTTTCTTAAGTGTCATTTCTACTTCTTCACACAGTATTTCAGGTACTGAGGTGTTAAGTTCAAGCATGGTGGCTTTTCTGTCATTAATCATATCAATAGAGAATCTTGGATTTATTTGACCAGGAAAAATACATTGTGTGGTGGTAAACCTTCTAATGGTGAGTCTCTTGAAGCCTTTCCAGCTTAGATAGAACCTCCTAGAACTTGTTTCCAACTGCCATACATAGCCTTTAAAAATCCAAAATCATTTCTATGCCATGATGAGGCATTGGAGTAGAGTTTTTTATTGTTTCATTGTTATTGTTGTTTTTAAACAATGCTGTCATTTCCCAATACAATCTTCCCCCTTCCCCCTTCTCTGGTAATACAGAAACAGATAAGCAAAACAGACACATTTATCACCTCTAGAGAATGTGCCTTATTCTGTACTTATAATCTATTACTTCTCTACCAAGAGGACAGAAGTATGCCTCATTATCAGTCCTTGGGAGTCAAGACTGCTCCCCACATTGATCTGGATTCTGATGGCTTTTATTCTTGCTTTCCTTTGCATTGTTGTGGTAATTGTGTATAATTATGTATATTGTCTTGGTTTTGCTTACTTTTCTCTACACCAGTTAATAGAAGCCTACTACCATGGAAAGACTAGATTTGGAATCCTAAGACTTAGATTCATGTGTTGGATTTGGGCAAGTCACACGTCTCAGAGCCCATTGCCTGCAAATTGCAGGGATTGTATTAAGCAGTCTATGAGATGGTTTCCAGTCTTAGGTTTGTATGACCATCGCAGGCCACTGATCCCTGCCTTCTCTAAGTTCCTCTAATGCTTATTATCCATGCTAATTAATGGACCCTTTCCTCATATCCAGTTTTCCTTATCAGCATGTGTATTTTGTTTCTTCTTTTAAATAGTAAGGTATTAAGACGGCAGGAATCACATAATAAATTTCCCTACAGCATCTAGATTTTCAATAAATATTTGTTACTTGGTTACTTGATTGAGTTTTAAAATAAGATGTGGGGATGGGGTGAAGAAGTGGAAACATTGCTGAAGAGATTATCCCTCCAGGCCAAAAGATACGCTCTTCCTGTTTGGTCCCTGGCAATGAGCTTGTCTATTGAGAAACGCCTTCTTTCCCTTATGCAGGTTGTCTTCCTGCTTCGTGTCATGAAATCTCACACAGCCCATTGAGCTCCTGTGCTCATCTCCTTGGATATTTTGTTTTTCAGATTGCTGAGCCTGAGACCTGTGACCAGATGTATGAGAGCTTAGCACGACTTCATTCAAACTATTACAAACACAAAGTGAGCAGTCCATGGCTCAGCAGTTGAATCTCATTTCGTGGTGGGGGAGGAGGGCGGGGGATATGAAGTGGAAACTAGTAGTAATTATGGAAGATTTTTAGAGATAAGTCAGTTTTTTGAAACTAAATATATTCTTTAACTCAAATGAAGCTAACAGTGTTGTCTAATACATTATTATGCCTTTGAAATAAGAATGATTTGTAATTATTTCTAAAAATCAGTTATTTGTATGCTAATATATTTCTGAAGCTTGAGGGTACTTGAAAAAGGTACTTAACTCTTAATTATTTGCTCTTTAGTATTTTTTTACTGTTTTTTTCACTATGTAGAATAAAAGAAGTTTTCTAAGCTGAACTTCCCCATCCCAGATCATTGACAATTTCCAAAACAATGGAATTTAATTCCAAATTGATACTTGAATATTTGCTAGTTTTTTATTTCACTGGAATCAATATTGCAGTGTCGTGAGAAAAGGCTCCTTTTTCTAAATCAAGCAGGGCCGATCAATGTGGGCATTCTATTAAAGGAGAGCCTTTGACCTTAAGGTGTCGCTGTTTTTCAAGGAGTGAATATTACCTGAACCTCCCAGCAGCTGTAGGAGAATATGGTTAAAAGGGGGCAGAACTTCCCAGGGTGTTTAAAGTGCAGCAGTATTGGTTAATTAACTCTTATTTCTGTTGTTTTTGTAAGTATCCACGCCCAAGAGACACCGGCTTCAGTGGACTGACAGTGGAAGAATGCAGGATTGTACTAGCTACAGGTAATGAAACCAAACATGCTCTTTCTGGTCAGTTTGGAAATAGCTCTGATGGGGTGGGGGGGACATGCAGACACAGCGCTCACCTAATGAAACAGCTTCACTTTGATATAATGTCCTGTGGCATGGACCAGAGGAAATTTCTGATGTTAAGGAGCTCCCTGGATAACACTTTTTGACTCTAGAGTATAGATAAGGTCAAAGATGTATTTTTCAAAAGACAGTTCATCTTTAGTCCCATTAAATTAGAAGCCTGGCAACAGGGGACAGGGGAATATATTTTGCCACGTGGAAGTAGTTGAAATTGGGGTAAAAAGAAAACAATTTTATTTTTGTGGTCCTAAGGGGGCTTTATAAGCAGTGAAGGTTAAGGGTAAAAAAAATCTAGAGCCATTAAAGAAAAGTAGCTGTGGATATCCTCCTAAAATTATCTAACCCAAGGGACACAAGCTGTGGGATAGAGTTTAGACACAGTATATTTTAGAGACATTTAGAAGATAGTCCCAGTGAACAAACCTCTACTCTCATTGCTTCCTTCTTTCTTTTGTCACTATAGACCCTAAGAGATAAGGTAAAGAGATTCTGGAAAATTACTGTTTTTATTGCTAGTCATTGTGTACAAAAATAAGCTAACCTTTTCTGGAAATCAGGGCCTTGAAGTTGCCTTTGCTTACTCACAGGTACCTGATAGTGCAATGGAGACAATAGTCTTTCTTATGTACTGTCAGCCTCCAGCCTTTGGAGGATGAGGAATTAGGCTTCCAAAAGCATTTTACCCTCCATCAAGTAAATGATAATTCAGTTCATGGGTCTGCCCTGACTTGGAAGCATACACTGCCAAAGTTTGTTGGTTCTTACGTTCACGGTGTTGGTACTGTCTTGATAACAATACTCTGGATATTGGGTATTGGGATTTTTTAGCCAGCCGGCACTGCTTTATTGAAAATGTCTTTTTTTAGTGTCTGTAAGTTTATCCAAATACCACCTGGCACAGGTGGTTATCAACATTATTACATGGGTGTCATCATATAGACCCAGGAGAGTTTGAGCCAAGTTTGAACTTAAAATTCCAGAGGAAATGAGCTCTAATGGCTCACCTTTGCTGCCCACTCTTTGTTAACACTCTTGGCAGTTTTGCAAGTGATGAGAAAGCAGGACAAGAGTGAAGGGTAAGACCATGTGGGAGATTACCCACCATCTGCCTCCACTGCCACTAGCTCTCACTAGGATTTTAAGTTTCAGAAAATTTTCTGAAAAGTTACTGTCACACCAAGCTTCACATTGTTAACGTTGTGGATGAAGTTCGCTGAATGCCCTGCCCCCCAACACACAAACGCTCACATACATGAAGTCTATTCAGAATAAAGTCTTGCAGTCCATCTAGCGAACAGACAAGACATGTTTCTTAAGTGTAGATATGGCCTATTAGTACACATTTCTCAGTGTGCACTTGAACCTCTTTTTAAACAAACCTAAGAGATGAAAATATGAATGTACAAAACATGTTATAATCAGTGTTTTAAAGCTAGAAGGAACCTTCTTCACAATGATTTGAATTATCTGTCATTTCATTTTAAGTTTAACTTTTCAGGACCACATTTCTGGGTAATGAAAACCTTAAACCAGCCCTTCCCAGGAAACCTCAGAGATGTGCCATTTCTACTGTAAACCAGGAGAAATAAATAAATTGAGGCTTACCCTACAAAGGCCTGCAAGTAAATTCTTAGTGATAGCTTATTTAATGAAATTTCTCCTTCTAGGATCTTTTCTACCTTCCTTTCTTCCCCTTTTGCAGATACCTTGGAAGAATTTAAGGAACTGAATAAAAGCTTATGGAAAAAACTTCAGGATAAGTTCGCCACCAAGAATCCAGATGAGAAGACTAAGGAATAGCCTGTGTCTTTGTCCTCCCCATGTACATAAGTGTGAAGCCTTGTATATTGCCAAGAATAAAACTGTCCCTCCTTCCATCTAAATCTGGGTTTGTGTCCTCATTGGGGGCTGACACCTCTAAAGGGAGCCTATCGCTCCTGGCTGCAACAGTTCTCATCTGAAAAGTGAGGAGAAAGGGGAATGGAGAGGCCATGTTTAAACATTGTCAGGATCTATGCTTTGTATCGGAGAAACATCTGAGGAGGAAACCCCAATCTCAGGTAAACTGATCTTTTTCTGGGCACATTGGTGAGGATAAGGGAGAGTTGGAAAAGTGTGCTTCCTGCCTGCGAGTCCTCACCTTATAAATATTTGTTTTTCTGTGCCCTGACAAGACTTTCACACTTTGTTTTGCTGTGGCAGTTAAAGTGAAGAAGCTGAGAATGGGCTGATAATGAAAGAGGCAAAAACAGATCATCCGAGGGGATGGCAATGGATGATGTGATGATGGGCAGACTCCAGGAGAACTTAAGCCTGTTTCTCAGCAACTTTGGGAATGCTTTAACCCAAGAAAAGACTTGACATACCATTGTTTTAGTCAAATCAGGGACTCCAACTGCTACATGTTTCATAATTAAATGTGGGCCCTATGGAAAACCAAATAGACCAGAGTGGGAGGTGGATATATATAAAAACCCCTTATATATATTCCCAAACTTCTCTGCTTTTACCTTCTGTCAAGAATAGAATGAGCTTGGCTTTTTATAGGCAGGAATATAGTATAAGGAAAGAGGAATCAACGTAGGAGTCAGGAGCTGGATTTATTACTAGGGTTACTTAGGGAAGTCGTAACCTCTCTGAGCTTTAGTTTTTTCTCTATAAAAATTAGTTGTCTAAGTTAGATGATCTCTAAAGTCCTTTCCCATTCTAGATCTGAATAGGAATTGGAAATGACCAAGAGGTCTTTGTCAAAAACACTGCATCGGTTTTAAGTGGACCTCTTTAAGTGTGAGTGTTGGACCAGTTAGAAAAATGTTTGAACTTGCCTTTCCCCCTTTCTAAGTACCCATTTTAATCCAGCTAACCTTTGACAAGTATAAGAATCCTAATTTTAAAATTTAAGATTTAATTTCTGTTAATTTATTTAAGGCAATTAACAAATTAGTTCTCAAGAATTCTGTAAAACATCACACCAGGAGGATGGGGGAAAGTAGGGGGAGGGGGAAGCCACTCAGTACAAACCTGCCCTTCTCAGAAAATCTCAGAGATCTGTCATTTCTACTGTAGAGCAGGAGAAAATCTCTTCCAAAGGAGTCAAGGAGAACTAGATAATAAGAGCAATAATTTGTCATCCATAGGTCACCTACCCACATTGTGAGTATTTGGGGATGGGGGTAAGAACTGCCCGCCTGTGACTGCCCCAGGATTTGAAGGCAGCATCCAAGAGAAAAATGATGAGGTCTACAGTAGATGTGAGGCATGGTGGGTGAGACAACCGTGTGGGCAGGTCTGAGTCAGAATGGCGTTATTTGGAATAAGTTAAATAATGAAGCCCTAAAATTACTAGTAACAGTATTCATGCTACCTCCCCCTGAGGCATGTAGCTACCAAAATGTAGTGCCTGGAGATAAAGAGAATGACCCACTCCTAATCACCCACGTTGAGGAATAAAAATGAATTTTAAAAAGTTATTGTATTAAGGGATAAAGCTCCCAAGTGCTTTATCTTCCTGTAAGGCAGTAAGGTAAACTGACTGGTGGATTTCCACAGCTTCCCTTCCAGAACTGTCCACTGGACTGTCAGCTAGTAGTCTCCCTCCCCCTGTTGCTGGTCAAAGCTTCTGCCCTCTGGGATCCCTGACAGCAAGGGAGTCACTGTTGAGTTTGAATCCTGGCCTAAATGGTGGATTCAGCAGGGGCCATCCCACCAGTAGGAAGCAGAGAGAGAGAGCCAGGGTGTTTCTTTGCAGTAAAGATCCTCTCATAACAAATACTCCCCCTCTTCAGTCACTCTTCTGGAGAAGGGCAGTCTCAGCGACTCATGCAGTTCTGGACATCCACAAAGCCCATACGCTGTCTGCGTTTCCTTTGTTCTGTCATCTGGAATTAGATAAGACAGTTCCATCAGGATGCTCCCCTGTGCCCTCTGCTCTGTGAGCCTCTGCCAAAAGAACTAGCTCTTTGATGTCTGTCTCTTTGTTACTGCTGGGCAAGTGGTGCCTCCTGCCCCTCCCCCTTGGACTTTCAGAAAGGTCTGGAGGTTACTAAACCCCACCTACCCCAGGGAGAATTGCTCTCTTTCCTTTAAGCCAGTTGGTTACAAACCACAATTTTTATGCAGTTTGTGCCCAGTACCTAAAGGTTCCCAGGTATATGAAAAGATGCCATCAGCTAAGTGCCCTGCTCTAGATAAGACAGCCTTTGAGGTTTTTGATTTATATCCTCCCAGAGAAAGGGACAGAGTGGCCCTGCTTTGAAGAAAGCAGCTCTGTTTTTAGAGTCCTTTTTTAAAATATAAATAATCCTTGCCAGGTTAATCCCGACCTGCCACACCAACCCTACATACACGCACGCACGCACACACACCACACCCCCAAGGTATCATGTGGACTACAGGATAGACATTAACAGGAAGAAGGCCTAGATCTGACTTACACTTTTGACCAGACCCGGTCAAATAAATAAATAAACCTTTGAAGTAAGGTTGTATGGTGGAGAAAAGTCTGTTTACCATATCAGTCAGCCAGTAAACATTAAGAATAAATACAAATGCCCATTAAATGTTAGGCACTGCATTAAGAACTAGGGATACAAAGGCAGAACATTACAGTCCCTACTCTCGAGAAACTCAGTCCAATGGAGGATATAGCATGTAAACTACTTACAAGTAAGTTCTCCATACAGGATAATTTGGAAATAATCAACAGAGGGAAGGCTCTAGAATTAAGGGGGATCACTTCCATGAACAGGAAGACGGACAAGGAGTGTTACATGCCTGGATTGGGGCTGAGGCAGCATGGAATTGAGCACTGGCTGATTTAGTCTTAAGAGCTCTGGTCTAGGTTTCCCAGTGTCGGGAGATGGTGAAAGGAGGAGAGAGGGACAAGGGAAATTTCTTACCTGCTCCTTGAGCTCATTGAGCTGTGAGGTGAGATGAGACACCAGTTTCATGGTGGAGTTGAGTTTGTCCTGAAGGCTCCGTATCTCATTCTGTTCTCCTTCACCTTCATTGCTGACCAGTGACATGGCTCTCATTCGAGGGAACCAGTCCAGATTCTTGTTCTGAAATAAAGAACATGTAATATACGGTCAGTAAGATTGGGGAAGGGAGAAACTAATTTGGAAGGGATCCTAAAAAAGGAACTTACTACTCTAGCCTTGCAAAGTCGCTGGCCAAGAATAGGCCAAGAAATTGTTGCTATCAATCCAGGTCCTTCCTGGCATGGCTAGTTTTGTCATTAAAGGTCAAAGCACTGTGTCTATGGCCAAGCTTACTTTTAAACTGACTTCTGAAGGCCTTTGCTGACAGTACCACTTCTACCCTCATTCATATTATGCACCCCACAGCCCAGTAAAAGCTGGGAAGAAAGGTTTCTTCAACAAAAATGTTGGATGTCTTTTCTCCAGGAAAGTGACTCAGAAAATTGCTATCCTTAGAGAAGGAGAGGGTAGGTAGGGGGAACCTTTCAGACAAACAAAATTTCAGCCTGTGCAGAACCACCCTTTCTCTAACCTTGCCAACTGCCTGTTTAACACCCCTCCTGAGGAGGATTAAAAATTTAACATTCTGGTTCTGTTGTCCATTTATAGGCTCAGGGATCACCTGGGCTATCAGAGGAAACTGTCCTCCCCCCAAGTTTCAGATCCCCTCCCTCAGAATAAAATCTCTTTGGGGAGACAGACACATGCAGCTCTTGCCACTGCACAAGCCTTGGCCTTTCCAGAATAAATTTTAGGGAAGTCTTATAGGATCAGAAATCCACCAGGTCAGCTCAGTCCCACGACCCTGTATGTTCTCTCTCCAGTTGGGGAGTTTAACTTAGGATAATTTTCAACACCTGATTCCAGACTCCCAGTTCAGCTCCAGCAGCAAGAGCCAGGAGTCAACAGTTAGTATCGTTTTCATCTATGAGAAGGATTTCTCCAGACGCTACTCCAGCTTCCCTGCTAGCCCTTTATATAGTATCTGCAGATGTCAGAGACTATAGCCCCTCCCTCATCCCCCTTCACTAACATTCTGCAAGGGGATTGGGGCGGGGCGAGGGTGACTTCCTTTCCAACCCACCAGTTCAGACGGATGTGAAATTTCCCTCTAGTAAATGAATAAAGCCAGACCTCTAGACCAACCAGGGACCCTGTAGCAAAAACACCTGGGATCCCAAAGACATCGGAATGAGCTGGGCCCACCCTTGTCCTGGCCCAGAAATAGAGACAAGGCTCACAAACAGATGTACACACAGCAGAAAAGATCAGGCAGATGGAGCATACCAGCCACTTATGCCTTCACTTCAAGCCGACTCCTCACCCCCCACACCACCCATGCCCTCCTCCTCCACACCTTAATCATCTGAGCTACGTAGCTCTCTGGGCCAGTATAGTCTGTTTTGTTCTTCACTCGCACCAACACGATGAAATATAAGTAGTTCCACATGTTGTGTTCATACTTGATATGTTCTTCAAAGGACACGGTCTTGTTGTCAAACTTGTCCCTCTCCAGACCTGAGATTGGAAAGAGGCAAGAGAAAGGAGAGAGGAAAGATAAAAGATACCATCCTCCCCTTTATTCCCCCCCCACACACACACACACACATACAGGCTGCCTTGAGGCACTTCAGAAAAGTGTACGTGGGGGAGAGGGGGAATTCCTTGTACTTTGATGAAGACACTGATAATTGTTCTTCAGTCATCTAAATGGTCCAAGATAATCATATATATGTATACACACATATGTATATTTGTGTGTATGTATGTGCATATATACACATACATATATACATATATGTATAGTGTGTATATGTGTATGTATATGTGCATGTGTGAGTATATATATGTTGTGTGTGTATGTAAAAGCCTGAGCTGCTTTGCTCAAAACTAAAGCAATCTAGCCCTACCATAAGGTGCAGCCCCTCCTCTTGAAATAAAGATCTAAGACCCTGGAGAGTGAATCCTATAAGTAGAATCTAAAAGGTGCACAAAACAAGAGTAAGGCCAGTCTTAGTAGCCAGAAGAAGAGGGTCACATAGGAAAGAGCACTGACTTTGCAATGAGAGGACCTCAGTTCAAATCCTGAACTACCTGGGCAAGTCACTTGACTCTTCCTGTCCTCAGTCTCTTCACATGTAAAATGAGAGGGTTGAACCGGATGATCTTTTCTAGCTTGAAATCTCTGGTTCTGAAATACTTGGACTTTTGCATGTCCACACTGCCCTACCATCACCACCACCTCAAAGCAACTGTCAAGTGGATTCCCTTAATTCTTAGATGGGCAAGCCAAAACACCAAGACTTGGACAGGATTCCTAGCCCGTCCTTCCCCCAAGAACTAGGAGAACTAGTTAATAGTCTAAGTCAGAATGATATGGTTCCTTCCATTCCAGCTGGCCTAGAGGCACTCCAGAAAAGAAAACACCTCACCACAGATGAAGCATGTGGTCTTAAGGATTTCCTCCTTCTTCTGTTTCTCACTCCTCAGATCAGCAAAGGTATCAATGATCACCCCAAAGATAAGGTTCAACACAATGATGATGACGATGAAGAAAAACAGGAGGTCATAGACCACTCGTGCAGGAAACAGGGACTCCTGTTGGCAGGAAGATGATGATGGGGTGGGAGAGAGATAAAAACTAGAAGCCCCCACCACCAGGACCCCTGAACACCAGAAGCTAAGTTGTTAGGTTCTAAACGGATACAATAGGACAAGGTATCAAAGACTGGAGACCTAGAGAGCACTGAACACAAAACGGTGGCAAATGTCCAGGGGGCGTAAGATTTCAGGGGTTTGAAGATTGGGATGGGGGGAGGGTAAGTTTCTGGACAGTAGCAGAAGGTAAACAGCAGTTGAAGACAAGGAGCTGGGACTTCTAGTCCTGGCTAGCCTTTAACTTTCAAGGCCACCCAAGGTTCTCCCTCAGTTTCCTCCTCATTTCTAAAAGGTCAAGAATCACTCCTTCCCAAGCAATTTGTCAGTCAGTCAGTGAACAAGCTCTTACTATGTGTTAAAGGCTAGGGATACCCAGAAAGGCAAAAACAGTTTCTGGCCTCAAGGAGCTAACTTTCAAGTAAGGAAGACAACATACAAACAGCCATGTACATACAAGATATATGCACTGTAAAGGGAAATTACCTCAGAGAGAAGGTATTAGCAGCAAAAGATACCAGAAAAGAACTCCCACAGGAGGGAGAATCTGAGCTAAGGTTGGACTGGTTGAAGCTAAGGTTAGCTAAGGTTGAAGGTTAGACAGAAAATGAAGGTGAGGAAGGAGAGCATTTCAGGCATGGGAAATAGCCAGTGGGGGAAGAGGGGTGCTGGCAATAGCTTACATGTGTAAAGCACTTACAGTTTACAAAATGCTTTATATAATCATCTCTTTGGATCCCCCCAAAATCCTATGAATTATGATTATTCCCATTTTACAGATGAGGAAACTGGCAACCAGAGAGCTTTAGTGATTTGCCCAGGGTCACACAGCTAGTAGTTGTATGAGGCTGGATTCAAACTCAGTTTTGCTCTACAGGGTTATAGGTCTGAAAAAAGGAGATGGGAGTATTTGATCTTGGAAGTAATAGGGAGTGACTGGAACCTATTGAAGGGATGGGGGGGGGGGGGAGGAGTGGTAACATAGTCAGACCAGCACTCTCTGGCCACTGAGTAGAAGGTGGAAATAAACCTGGAGGTAGGAAGACTAGTCAGAAGGTTATTGCAACAATCTAGGCAAGAGGTAATAAGGGCTTGCACCAGGGTGACAGTCAGCAGAATGGCAGCCCACTAGGCCCCACAGTCCAAAAGCAATTAGAATTCAGCCTTGGTCTCCTAAGGCCTGTTGCTGTAGCTCTCAGAAGCCAGCTGGGTTACAATCCATGTTGCTGGGACTGCAAGGACTGTGTTAAATGCTAAGAGACATATCCCCGGAGGTGGTAATAGACAACCAACTCTTAATTTCTCTCCATTAATATAAGAGAATGGTTTTGGCATAATTTAAAACAGCAGGTTATCCAAGAAATCATTCCCATTTTGGTTTGGGGTGGTTTTTCCACTTATATGTAAAGTTAGCTATTTCTAATATCCTTAGAATTCACTACATGTCAGATTACATAAACAAGATTTGACTCAACTTTCCTCTCCTATCCTGCCTGTTCCAATGCTCTGTGTCTGATAGGGACAGTTTCACTTCTCAGCCAGATCTGTGTAAGCAAAGTTATCTGTCCTCCTTCTGCAGGAAGATCCCTATTTCATAGCCTCCCCAAGTATTATTAAGTTCAGCTTATTAAAAGCTTTCCCTTTCAGACCTTGCAGCACAAAGATAGAGATAAGTTGTAATGATGCCAATGGGTCCTTCCCTGGGGATATTAGATGAATACAACAGGGAAGTCAGTGATCAAAAAAGAAAAAAAAGCCCTAGAAGCACCAAAATATTCATTGCAGCACTTTTTGTGGTAGCAAAGAAATAGAAACGAAATAGATGCCCAGTCTGAGGAACGGCTAAACAAATTGTGGTCCATGAATGGAATGAAGTTATTTACTGGACTGGAAAAAAGGATGGATATGATGAATACAGAGGAGCAAGGAAAGGTTTGTATGAACTGATGCAAAGTGGACTAAACAGAGGCAGGAAAACATATACACAAGAACCACTCCAATGTAAACAGAAAAAACAGTAACAAAACAAATGAAACAATGTTGCAAAATGATAATGACCAAGCTTGGTTCCAAAGAAGAAACATGAGAAAGCACCTCCACCTGGTTCTCCACAGAAATGGGGGACCAAGGGTGCGGAATAATGCATATGATCTCAGTTTTTTTTATGTTGGTTAATTTTGTGGAAATATTTTCTTTCTCTCTTTCCTTTGTTCTTTCTTTCAGTCTTTCTATATTTTTATGTTTGATCCTTCTTTTCTTTCTTCTTTTCCTTTTAAAAATTCTTTATTATAAGGAATGGCTCTCTAGAAGTGAGGAGAGGGATACACTGGGAAATGTCAGGTGATATAAAAAGTATTGATAAAAAAAATTAAAATTAAAATTAAAGAATCAGAAAGCAAGATTGACCCCCATTAAGACTGGGGAACTAATGGGGAGCCCATGGGCACAACATCTTCTTTCCAGGGATAGAGATCTGGAAAGGGATTAGACCAGGAGACAGTGAGAGTACCCTGGTGGAGGCTGGAAGTGAGGGGAAGAAGGAAAATGGCTCACATCTTTGGATGGCTTTCGCAGAATATCACCCACACCCCCACCATTTCGAAGTCCGTGATTCATGACAGTAACTATGCACATCAGCAAGGTGTCACAGGCTCGCTCTGTGGTGTCTTCATCGTCATCCTCTGTAATCACAGTTAAATTGTATGTCCATCAGCCCATAAAAGGAGGTGGGGGACTCAGTCCCTCAGGTGAGGATTCCTACATTCTATGATTCTGAGTCTATTGGGAAGTGGAGGTAGAAGTTGGTAATAGCTCACATGTATATAATAACACTTATGGTTTACAAAATGCTTTATATATATTATTCCTTTGTAGTCTCACAAAAACCCTATAAATTATGATTATCCCCATTTTACAGATGAGGAAACTGGAACTCAGACAGTGATTTGTCCAGTGTCACACAGCTAGTAGGTATCTGAAGCTAAACTCTAACTCAGTTTAGCTCTACAGAGGGCTGGGTCTGGAGTCAGAAAGACGAGTTCAAATCCAGATTCAGACAGTTGCCTAGTTATGTGACCCTGAGCTTGATTTAAGGTCTGCCTTATTTTCTTCAACTATAAAATGAGAATAATAAGAGCACCTGTTTCCCAGATTGGCTGTGAGGCTCAAATGAGATATTTGTAAAGCACTTAGCACGCAGTGCCTGGCATACTGCAGGTGCTTAAGAAATGCTTATTGCCTTTCCTTCATCCCACCCACTACCCCAGTGTTCCCAAGTACCAATCCCCAACCCCAAACCATTCCCAAACCCCATACTACGTCCCATTTTCATTTGATATCCATTACAGTCACACTTCCTTTACCTTCCTGAATTTCAGGCACTGAAATGCCAGAGGAACAGCCGATCTTGTCTCCATTGCAAGTATCCATGAATGCTGCAGGGCTGTGGGGCATTCCCAGAGGACTGGCTGGAGGGGAGAGAGACAAGGGTGGCTCATGTATGCAGCATCCCTTGTATCTGTGGGTCCTGAAGACATTCTGAAAGTCATTCTATGGCCCCACTGCTGTGAATGAGACTTCTGAGACCATTGTGGAAAGTGGAGTTTGGGGGGTAGGAAAAGCTTCAAAAGTGCAGAACATGAAAACTCTACCTGCTGGTCATTGATAGGTGTTAATCAGCAGGATGGGGGTACTTCTGACCTCCTCCTATCCCTTCCCAAACTGAAGGAGGATTGGGGCAAAAGCTGAAGACCTCAGATAGCCTTTCAGATGTCAGAGAACCAAGCACCACAAGAAAGTTGGCTCTGCTTAAGGATCACAGAGATCTGAAAACTCCCATCCCATCCCCAGTCTTCAAGGGCTGCCTGGGGCAAGGGTATCATATTTCCCATGCGACCGACAGGTGGAAAAATAAACTCAGCTTCAGTGATTTGACCAAGATCAGACAGGGAGGAGAGGACAGACCTGGAACATCAGTCTCTAGAGCAGATACCCTTAGCCTTTTTTTTGTCATGGACCCCTTTTGTAATCTGGTGTAACCTATGGACCCCTTTTCAGAATAATGTTCACAAAATAAAAACAGGATTGTAAAAGAAACCAATTATATTGAAATATGGTTTTCAAAATATTCTTTGGAAAAAAGTTCATAGACCCCAGGTTTAGAACCCTTACTCTAGTCTATGCTCTTTCCTACACTTGGATTTGCAATCATGAGCACTATACCTAGGGTGGAATGACTGGGGCTTTGCCCCAAGCCAAGGGGGAACTGACAACACAGTCCCAAAGGGTCTTTTCCCCCTGCTTTCTCTGCCCCTGTGGTAGCAAAAGCATGTCTGCATCGTTCCAGGAGAATTTCCTCCTCCTTCAGCAACACCAAAGGTGAGCTTATACCACCCACCCCACTCTCTGTGGGAGAAATTGTCAGTTACATCTCTGGCTGCCACCAAGTTACTTGCTCCTTGGCCATACTTTGCCAGCTTTAAAGTGTTGTATAAATGTTAACTATCAGCAGTCATTGCTCCACTAAGGATGGAGTGGCCTATAAGGAAGAGAGGGAACAGCTGGGGAAAGCACAGCTGAGGAGGGCAGGGGACTGGGAACAGGAAGAGACCTTTGGACTTGTTATCAGGCAGCCGGTCCACCTCCAGGATGAAGTCGTCTTTGAGGAAAAGGAAGCCAACAATGGAGAAGAGGTAGACAAGGATGAGGGCGAGCAGAGCTGTGAGCAAGATGGAGCGCCCATTTCGGGTCACACTCTTGATCACATTGAACAAGGTCTCCTCACGGTAGATCAGGTCGAAGAGCTGAAAGGGGCAGAAGCATCAGACTGGGAGAGCTGTTTCAGCCTGGCAAAACGCACTCTGCCCACCTAGGACTAATCCTCTGGAATAAGTCTGGAGTCACTTCAATAAGAGATTCCATTTGATTAAAGCAGGACCCACCAGCCTAACAGACAGCAAAGCCTGGACTAGAACCAGCTTCCTGGCCCTAGTCCAAGGGCTCTTTTCTCTATGTTGTTCCTTTTTTGGGAACACTGGGACAGCAGAAATAGACAGTCAGATATGCTGTGCATTGTGACCTTGAGAAATTCAGTCCTAAATCCTGAGGATCTCCAGCATAGAAAAGTAGTGGCTATATAATGGGAGCCCTAGAGATTTCTCAATCTGCAGCTCTACCCTTTTTCAAAACGCCCTCCCCAGAACCCATCTTTGCACTGTCCCCTTCTCCCCCACTGGCCCATCCACCATCACTCCAAAAGTCATACTAGGATGCTGTAGAAGAGCTCATGGGCAAAGATGCCAAGCACACTGGTAAGGATGTAGCCGACGTGGTAAAGGAACTCCATGTCCATCACCATGGCTTTGTAGCCCCTGATGAAGGTGCCTCGGTTGCCCACAAAGCTCACTACAAACACGATCTTGTTGGTTAGCTGGTAAAAAAGCAAATGAGAAAAGCAAATGAAAGATGAGAGTGATGGACGAGGCACCAGGAGCAGCAGCATAGCAAGACAAGGGGAGGGATAGAAGAGGATAGTGGGTGTTGGGAATATAACCCCAAAGAGGTCAAAGACAGAAAGGCCCATATGCAGAAAAATATTTATAGTAGCATATTTTTGTGGTAGAAAAAAAAAGGAGAACAAAGTAGATACCCAACAACTTAAGGAAATGCTAAACAAGTTTTGGTTCATGAATATAGGAAGAATACAGAGAAACATGGTTAGATTTACATGAACTGATGCACAGCTGAAGTAAGTAGAACCAGGAAAAAAATACATGCAGTGACTACAATGATGCAAAAAAAAGGGACAATTAAAAAAAACTGAATGTTGTGTAATTAAAATGGTGAAGGTTGGCCCCAAATAAGAGATGAGAAAATGTATCTCTCGGTCCCTTCTTTGCAGACTGTGGTCTGTAGTACAGGTCTGTGTATCTGTGTTAGATACCATAATGAACTGCTTTCTCTTTTAGTCTGTTATTTTATATAGAGGGACTGATCGTTGGGTAGATGAATGATATATTTGGAAATGAAGAGAACATAAAACAAAAGATGTCAATTTGTTTTTTAAAGAGGGTAGTGGGATGAGTGAAAGAACTACTTTCTATGTGATCCATTCCTGGGATCTTCTTTTCATAAAAGAAGAGTTTGCTCTCCCTCAGTACCCCATTTCCCTGTGTAGGTTAGAGGGTTGGGCCTAAATGATCCAGTAATAGCACAGTCACAGTTCAGCCATGAATTTGAAGAGTCCAGGCAGGGATTTCTCTCATGAACATTGTCCAAAAGGGTTTCAGCCTTGGACTCCCGAGCACGAAGCATGGGCTAGTCAGACCAAGGAGTCATTCATTACCTATGGCCCCAAGTCCCTGCCCCCTCATGAGCGTCAAGCCTGAAAAATCCTTAGTCAACAAGTTTTGTTCCATATGGGAATAAATCAGAATGTGGACAAGCAAGTATAGGGAACAGGAAAAGGAGAAAGTTAACATTCCTGAAACCTGCTCCTGCCTTCTAGATGCAGCTGTGATCCCTATCAGTATAGACAAGGAGAACCTTGGAGACAAGGGATGAAAACAGGCAGGAGGGACATTGTCATGAAATGTTAGGGCTGACAGGAATGTTCAGGGGCCATCAGGTCTAGACCCCATCATATTAGAGATGAAAAATATTAAGACCTATGGAAAAGGAAATGACTTGCTCAAGATTATATAACCATAGATTATATGAGGCAAAACCTCAACTCAGACTCAGGTCTCCTTATTCCATGTTCAGTGGTTTTATCATTGTACTGTAAGTTAAACTTTGAAGCCCTCCAGCTTCAATAAAGCAAGAAATGGAAGGGGACTAAGGGTTCGTCTCCTTGCAAGGGGGATATCAATGGTGCCCTTGTTATCGTTAAGAGAAAGCCACATCAAAAAAACATCAATAAAAATTTTCAAAGAAAAAAGGAGTAAGCTGGCTGTAGGTTAGAGGGCTTGTAAAGCAAAGGGGATAATGTGATCAGTGATATGTAATATGATCTCTCATCCCTACCCACCTGCTTTCCTTCCGAGTTATGACTTGGGAGGCGGCTAGGTGGCTTAGTGGACTCAGTGCTAGACTCGGAGTTGGGAAAACTATTGACTGTGTGATCCTGGGCAAGTCACCTGTCCGTCAGTCAACAAACATTTTTTATGCCCCTACTCTGTGTCAAGCACTGTATTAAGTGTTGGGGATAAAAAGGAAAGGTAAAAGCTGGCCCCTGCTCTAATGGCGGAGAAAATACACCAACAACTATATACAAACAAGACAAATACAGGATAAACTGGAGATAATCAACAAACGGAAATTAAAGGGAAAGGCTTCCTGTAAAAGGTGGAACTGTGTGGCTGGGACTTGAAAGTTTAACCTCACTCTGCCTCAGTTTCCTCATCAGTAAAATAGGATAATAATAACACCTATCTCAAAGAACTATTGTGAGGATCAAAAAAATATGTGTGTGTATGTGTGTGTGTATAAAGAATACATATATACAGAGATACATATATCTGCACCTAAAATATGTAATTATATATAATCATGTGTAATATATTTTATGTCACATAAAATACATTCTATTTTTATATATTCTACCTTAAATTATGATTATATATTATATTATGCATATATTACACAAATATAACTATATTTATATACAATATACACTTTATTATTATATATTTATTATAATACATAATATTGCATTATAATATTACATATTTATATGATATATATGTATATATACTATATTTATAGTGATTTGCAAACCTTAAAAGACTTTACAGGGTATCTCTTTACAGGGTATCTTGGTGCATTTTTAAGCTCTGATAGCTTGAATAGTTTACGACTGCATTGACTTGGGGAACACCCTATATAAGTACTAGCATTAGTAGTGGTATTGCTAATATTCTAGCACTATGCTCCCTCTCTCCCATACCCACCCTGCTCCCCACTGCCCCTCAGGTGGCTGTGTCCTGGGACTCACATTGAGGGCCCCCAAGATGTTGAGGGTAGGTCCAATGCCCAGGTAATAGATGGAGCGCAAGATGAGGGCCACGATGACGGGCCGAATGCTGTAGCGTCTGGTGAACAGAGCCACAATGGAGAAGCAGACCAAAAGCCAGAAGAGCAAAGAGATGAGTGGGGAGCCCAGCACACCTAGAGGAGAAAGGGAGAGGGTGAACAGGATCCCTCCCAACGCTTTGCTGCCTGACTCAGGTCCCTCTAGCTCATCCTGGTTAGAAGGTCTTGAAGAAGGCAAGAGCCTAGGGTATCTTGAACTGGAATGGATGTCACAGAACTAGTCTGATGTGTACTTGAACACAAATCCGCTGGACAACATCCCTGACACTGGGGCCTCCCAGGAACCCGCAGTAACACCCCTATGTTCTACTTCTGCCTTCACTCTGACTTTGAGCAAGTCAAGTACCAGTTTCTCCACTCATAAAACCCAAACAAGTCCCACCTCTCCCTCCTCCTGCCTCCTCTGTTCATGTGCTACTAAAAAGTCTCTAATGTTATGACCCCAATTAGAATGGGAGCTTTCTGAGAACAGAAGTCAACGCCTCCTGCTCCCTCTGTTTTAAGTGTGACTTAGAGTCAAGGAGACCTGGCTTTAAATCTACCTCAGATATTGACAGTGTGACCCTAGGCAAGTCATTTCAACTTTCCATGCCTCAGTTTCCTCATCCGTAAAATGAGGGAGCTGGATTCCATGGCCTGTGAGGTGGCTTCCTGCTCTAAATCTATGATCCTATGACTGCGCCCCCCAGTGCCCAGCAGAAGCCTGCTCAAAGGGTATGCTCAGTACCAGGGGTCCAAGAAATGCATTACAAGTGATGCTGTCCCTAGCACTCTCTCTGGGAAGGCAGGAGGGTAGCAATAACCCCCTCTCCCATAAGGCCCCATTTAGAGACCCAAGAAGCCCCAGGCCTCAGCCTCCCTCCCAAAGTTGTCCTCACCTGTGGAGGCACCTTCCACATACGGGTAGAAGAAAGCTATAATAATGTTGATGAAGACAGCGAGGTTGAAGGATATGGTGCCCCACAGGGTCATTCGTCGAGAAAACCAGTAGATCAGAGGCATGCCTGGCAGTGAGAGATGAGGGAACAAAGGGCAGCCTTGAGCTTTAGGACTGCAGTAGAGAAGGGAAGCCTCTCCTGGATCACTGCCTTGTTGGGACAGAGGGGGGACTTGCTTTGCTCAATGAACACCATGCAAGGTTACCCAAAATGGACAGATTAGAGTGGACAGCTCTGACAAAAGGTGACGCAGTGGAGAAGGAAATGGCAAACCACTCCAGTATCTTTGCCAGGAAAGCTCCCTAGACAGAAGAGCCTGACAAGCTCTGGTCCACAGGGTCAGCGAGTCAGACCCAACTGAACGACAGAGCAGGGAAACAGAAAAGTCTGCTTGAACCAGCAAGCACCTTCTTGCTGGGAAAGTCTGGGGAGATAACAGCTCAGCCCCCATTAATGGTTGAAGGGACATCAGTTTTAACCCCTTTAGGGAAAGTCACCTTGTTTTTTGCACAAATAGTATGGGTTTACACTAGGGTGGTTGTGCATAGTCAACAAAGCACAAAAATTTTGTTTCCTAAAAAAAAAAAAATGGGGGCAGCTAGGTAGTGTACTGGCCCTGGTATCAGGCAGACACTGACTAGCTGTGTGACCCTGGGTAAGTCCCTTAACCCCAATTGCCTCCAAAAAAAAAAGAGATACAATTACATTGCCAGCCCCAGACTGGGAAGAAGGTTAAGTGTGCCTGATCTCCCATGTGATATACTCCTTCCACCCGCTGTCAGCCTCAGTATTCCCATAATTTTCTACTCCTCCATAAAAATCCCTTTTCTGAGCCTTCATTCACACTGTGGTATAAATGGCTAATAACAATTTGAGTGTTCCTCCATCAGGTTTGCCCTTTTGTGGGGTTCTCAAGCAGGAAGATAATTCTAAAGGTGAACTTTCAGGACATGACCTAGAGATAATGGAGAATTTTTCTTTTTCTTTTTTTCAAGACATCAGGCACACCATTTGGGCCCTTAGCTACTCTAGCTCTCTCTAAGGCAAGCCCTGACTCCCTCATGCCAAGTTCCTCCCAGCCCTCACTTCGAAGTTTCCTCTGCCACTCCATCTCGTTGTGCAAGAAGGAAGACTGGTCAAAGAAGTCGCTGACTTTGCTGCCCTGCTCATCCTGCTCCGTGGTGGTGAAGAGCCGGTGCTTGGTCTCCTCAGTCAGAAATTCACAGATGCTGGGCACAGGAAACACAATCTGCTCCATGCTCCTGTCCTGGCGGACAATCTGGGCAGGAACACAGGGCCATGTTGAAGGTGAGGGGACGAGGGAAGGATGGGAGGGTGAGGAGAGAGAAACAAAGATTGCATCCTGGAGATACACACACACACACACACACACACACACACACACACACACACACACACACACTCCATAGAAACAAACACTGAGTCACACACCTCCTGAATCACACACTGACTCCAAGAGATGTGCTCATTGGATACTGAATCATACACCTGTGCTCATCTATACATGCTGACTCAGAGAGTGACGTGTGCGGGCATGATGAATCACACAACCTCACATGCACATGTAGCATCCCTCACACCCTGTCACCTCCACATGACTCCCAAGAAGTCATGTTTAATGGGTCTGCTGCTGCACACCAACAGCACTGACCAGAGGGTGACCACTGCTGGGGAGGCAGCAAACCCTGGCTCTGGAGTCAGGGAACCTGGGTTCAAATTCCACCTCTGATGCTTATTACTACCTGTGTGACCTTGGGCAAGTCACTAAACTTTGGGACCTCAGTTTCCTTCTATGTAAAATGAAGCAGTTGGGCTAGCTGGCTTCTGAGGTCCCTTCCAACTCTATTTCTGTCATCTTTCCATCTCTGTGATTCCCCCCACACACACACTTCAGGCCCCTCTCCCTTCCCAGGGAAGGTCTCCCACCTCAATCTGGGATGTGTGGTTCTCATAGTAGGCCAGAGGGTCCTCTTCCTCTGCCTGCACTGGCACTGACGTCTTCAGCATTTGGGACAACTGCTTGTTGTTGAGGCTGAGCTGTGGAGTTATTGCCAAGGGTCAGGCACAGGGGAAGGGCCTCTAACTTATCTGGACCACAACCCTGCCCTCAGACTGTGAGCCAGGCTTGGCTGGACCACTGTCCTAATTGCCTCAAAGCCCAGTCCAGATCCTAACCTTGGCTCCAGCCCTTGGGGTTTACAGTATAAAGAGTCTCCAAAGAGGAGAAAGGATGGGAGAAAAAAGAGAGGACAAGGGAGAGAAAAGAGAGGAAGATAAGGGAAGTTAGAAGCAAAAAAGAGGAAAGGAGACAGAGAAGGAGAATGGAAGGGAGGAGAAGGAGAGGGGGAGGGAAAGAGGTACAACAAGAAAAGAGTGAGAGAATAGGGAAAAATAGAGAAAGGGAAAAGATGAGGAAAAAAGAAAAGAAATAAAAGAGGGAAACAGAGATGAAGAAATGGGACAAATGGAGGAAGAAAGACAGGAGACAGAGCGGAAGTTAAAATGAGTAGTGGATGAATCCCTGGGTGAGGATGGGGGGGAGGAACCATGGAGACAGGATCAGGGCTGAAGGAGGAACAAAGCTGATTCCTCCTCCCTCTGGCAGTGGTGGGGTTGAGGTCCTACCATGGAAGAGATGCCTTCTTCTTCCTCCTCCTGGATGCGTTTCACTGGCTTCAGCAGGTGTTGTAGCTGCTTATTGTGTCTAGAGAGCTAAGGGCAGAGAGGGTCTGAGGTCACGACCAGAGTCGGGATCCTCCAACACCATGATCTCCAGCATGGCCCATGAGAGAGAAAAGGGACGTACCTGCAAGGCCAGGATGTAGATGTTGTGGCCAACCTCTCGAGGGGAGACCTCGGAGTTCTCACGCTCCTCCTCCTGAAGGTAGGCTTTCTTGATGACATCCACCTGGGAATGCAGCCCTTGCTCTTAGCCTCCCCACAACCCCATCTGTTCCCCACATTCTCCAAACCCTTCTCCCCCATCCCCTCTCCGACCCTCACATCCTCAGTCTTCAGCCTATCCCAGGTGAGGGAATGGTAGCAGAGAGAAGAGAGCTCAAACCCCTCGACTCCCACTGAAGCAACTTCACTAAGCCCTGGCCAGGGGGACCGCCCCACCTCCCCTGTTCCTGCTACCGCTTCTGCCTCACCAGTTCCTGGGGCCGCAGGCTGATGAGGATCCTCTCTGCATTCTCGCTGTCATGCCGGCTCTCCATCAGGGCCAGAAGGAGCTTGGAGGCATTGTCCTGCAGGGCACACAGGAGACTGAAGAAGCTGCCAGGTGTGGTTGGCCAGGACTCAGTCCTGCCTACTTCCCTCTATCTTGGGTGAAATCACTCTACACTCACATAGGCCCAGGGGCTGGGTAAATGGGACAAAGGCTACAGCTGAAGAAATGATACTGACCTCTTAGAGCAGAAGAGGGAGATCTAACGGGAAAATTCCCGAGCTCATTTAATTTCCATTTCACTATTCTGCCATCCTTGTGGTATAATATCCTGAACTTGGAAATGGGAAAACCTGGGTTCAGATCTCAGTTCTGACACATATTTCTGGGCATGGCCAATATGAGAAATATTTACATCTATAAATAAATAATATATATTTACTTATAAATAATTTATATTTATAAATATATATATATATTTCCCATTGGTGACAGGAGGAAGGAGGGAGAGAAAATAGTGTTTGTTAACTGAAAATAATTTTTTTAATTTAAAAAGTCCCACCTCTGACATTTAACTAGGTATGTAACCCAAGCCAAGACATATAAAGTCTTTGAGCCTCAGTCTCCTCATGTGCAAAATGGAGATAAGGATATCTGCTCACCTACCTCACAGAGAATTTGTAAGGCAAGTTCTTAAAGAACTCCCTAAATGGGAATGCTTCTTCCTATTTCTGAAATAATCAGATTCTCTATCATTTTTAATTGATTCTATTTACTAAATAAATTCTATTTATTTGATTGTGCCCAGGCATGGTTCTTTGTCTCTGAACGTAGTTCAGAATTCAGCTGGTCTGTATTAAGTTTAGAAATCCAGTTCTAAAAATTGTTAACCACTGTTCCATTCTGGTGTGCAGGATGTTTGTTATCCAAAGAAGTCTGCTCCACTATTTCCAACCTTGCAGGTGGACTCAAGGAAGGAACATTTCTTAGTCACGAGAAGGAAGGGGGGAGGTTGTTGCTAGCTCCTCGTTCCCAGTCCCAATCACATTGTCCCCCACACCTCAACTCTGTGATCAATCATACTGATTTTATCATTCATAATGTCAGGCTCACCTATGAAGTCTTGTTCTTTGTTCTGTATTCCCCAGAACTATAAAGAAGAGCTATCACCCTCACTGGGAGTGTTATCTTTACTGAGGAACCTGAGATCCTATTCACTGGTAAATTTGTACTTTACTAATCAGCACTTTGTGCCTCAGTTTATTTTTACCATAACACTTCTTTCCATCATTTACCAGTAGCAGCAGAGCTACAGAAACCCAGGCTCCCTGGTACCCCAGGACCTACCAGCCCCCAGTGGCCTTTATATTTTCTTGCCCCACAAGGCATTATCCCTCAGATCCCCACTCCCCACTGATACCCTCACACACATTGTCAGTGAAAAACACACACACACACCACACACACACACACATATGCACACACATACCACACACACACACACCACATACACACACATGCACACACACACCACACATACACACACACCACACACACACATACACACCACACACACACCACACATACACATACACCACACACACACACACATACACACACACACCACACACGCACACACACCACACACACACACACATACACACACACCACACACACACACCACATACACACACCACACACACACACACATACACACCACACACACACCACACATACACACACACCACATATACACACACCACACACACACCACACATACACACACACCACACACACACACACATACACACACCACACACACACACACCACATACACACACACCACACACACACACATACACACCACACACACACACCACACACACACATACACACCACACACACACACCACACATACACACACCACACACACACACATACACACACACCACACACACATACACACACATACACACACACACTACACACGCACACACACACACACACACACACACACACACACACCACACACCCTGTACCTTGAGTTGTAGCACCAGGTCCATGCGATATTTGCACAAGGGGCTGATGTCATTGAGGATGAGGGCAGTGATGATATCAATGCCGTTAGATTCATGCGTCACAATGCAGGTCTGTGCATGGGTGGGGAGACAGGACAGAGTGGCTCAGGATGGACCTCGGCCAGTCCCATGCCTTCCTTGGTGCCCCAGCCCCTCTCCCCTCCACACTCAGCCCTCTCCTATGGGACTGGGGTCCGCACCTGGTTCTCGTGGCAAGGCCCTTGGCAGTACTCCGTGAGCGTCTCCAGGGTCTGGGTGACGAGCCCCACGTTGTCCTCATTGATGTAGAGGCCCAGCAGCCCCAGGCCACCCGTGGTGCTGCCACACATGATGTCCAGGAACTGCAGCGTCTCACATACCAGGTTGTAGTTGGTTTTGTTATTTTGACAGCGAAGGAAGTTCTGAAGGAGACAGATGTGGGATGTGCGGAGGAAGAGCAGACATGCCATTCCCCAGAGCCATGAACATGTGCTCCAGAAGGGACCCAGACAGGGGAAAGAGTGAGGTGCCCGGGCCGACACAGACTAGGGGGAGACATCCATGCATGAGCTGGGCAGAGCATGGTAGCAATGTACACAGTCACGTACCAACAGAAGCCTTTTAAGAATAATATTTTTAAGTCCATGTAATAAAATACATAGGATTACAAAGGATACTGATTGTATTAGAATACAATTATTTAAAAAAAGTTTTTTTAAAAATTCATGTCTTCTGCACT
This sequence comes from Notamacropus eugenii, assembly GCF_028372415.1. NCBI lineage: Eukaryota > Metazoa > Chordata > Mammalia > Diprotodontia > Macropodidae > Notamacropus > Notamacropus eugenii. The sequence goes on along the minus strand of NC_092873.1, from coordinate 89,691,792 downwards.
GCATGACTATAGTGAAAATGTATTCAATAGGAATGCATGTGTAGATCCTATATAGAATTATATGCCATCTTGGGGAGGGAGGGAGGTAATGGGGGAGTAGGTAGGGGGGGAAAATCTAAGTTTTATGGTAGTGATTGTAGAGCATTAAAAATTAAAATTAAAAAATTTTTTAAAAAATTAAAAAAAATAAAAATTCATGGACTGCAGATTACAAACCCCTGAACTAAATGATATTCAAGGACATGTGACATGAATAGTATATACATGCCTATATCAGAAAGGACTTAGCAATGTGGATAATAACTGTTTCTGACTTCACATGTAGTATTTACAATGTACAACATGGTTTCTTCAGAGTAACTCTAAGCAGGGAGAGTATTAAGACACTCATTTTAGAGACGGGGAAACTGAGGGGTGTAGACTCAGAGCCAGAAGAGAGGAGACATCAAAGGTCATGTAGTTCTGAGGTCCATGAACTTTTAAAAAAAATTTTGATAACTGCATGCCAATATAGTCAGTCTCCTTTTTAATCTACGTATTTTATTTTAGGTGCTTAAAAACATTATTCTTAAAAGGGTGCCATAGGTTTCACCAGACTGCCAATGGGATCCATGTCACAAAAAAAAGTTAAGCATCGCTGGTGTCATCCAACTACCTTATTTTATAGGGAAGGAAACAGAGACCGATAGAGTTCAATGACTTTCTCAGGGTCATACAGCTAGTCAGTGTCAGAGCTGGGACTCAAACCCCTATTCTATACTCTAAGTCCAGAGGTTTTTCCAAGACAATTCAAAGTCTCTTGGCCCCTAGAGGGAGTAAGAGTTCAAGAAATAAGAATGTATATTCCAGTGATCCAGCTGGTGGCACAGTCCATAGAGCACTGGACCTGGAGTCAGAAAGACCTGAGTTCAAATCCAACTTCAGATATTTACTAGCTGTGTGACCCTGGGCAAGTCACTTAGCCTTGTTTGCCTCAGTTTTCTCAGTTGTAAAATGGGGATAATTATAGCTCCGACCTCATAGAGTTGGTATGGGGATCAAATGAGTAAGTGCTTAATAATGCCCGTTCCCTCCCTTCCCTTCCGCTGGGCACCAGCGCAGCCTGAAGGCATATTTGTAGCTTCATTTTTCCCAAATGCCAGTTTATAGGAATGGGAAGTGCAATTTCATTTTCCATAGCAAACACCCACGACTGAGCAAGCCCATGCTCCTGGCTCATCTCTTGGCAGCCCTGCCCTGCCTCCTGACAGACCCAGAAGTTCAAGGCTCACCTGAAGGTCCCGGTTGTGGTTCTCACACAGCAGCTGCAGGAAGCGCAGGATGGGCTGCATGATCAGCACTGAGCTTCCCATCTCATTGCTCTGTCCCCGATCAACCACCTCGTGTCCCCTGTGGAAGCTGGTACTCAGGGAGTAACGAGAGGTGGGGCTTGGGAGGGCAAAGGATGCCATGCGCCCTACAGTGAATAGGAAGAGTGAAAGTGAGGGTAGGGCTGCTCACCTGCTACAGAAAATCCTTCCAAGCTCCCCACCCCTGCCCCTTCCTCTCTCCCCCTCTTCCTTTCCCCCAGCCCTGCCATCGTGTACCTAAGCCCTAACCTTTGCCCTCTGACCTTTGCCTCCAGCATCCCCAGACTCCCTGTCCTCCCGGGGCTGGCTGCCCAGGTCATTCATGTTCACGGTCACTGTGGACTTGGTCTCTTGCTGGGCCCTCTTCATTCGGTCATGAAGCACCTTAAAGAATTTCTCTGACTTCTTGTCACTCATCATCAGATTGTAAAAGGATTTCTGTAGGGGCAGGAAAGGAAATTGAATAAAGATTCAGCGCTGGAGTCTGACATTCAGGGAGCTGCTCCCTCCCCTCCTCCCCTCCCTACTCCTCCCACCCCCACCAAGGGCGTTCTATCCAGACCAAGTACATCATGTAACTCAAATCACTTAGTTCCTACTGTGTGCTCTGTCCTGTGCAAATGAGATGATATTCATACAGCATTTAGCCAAGTGGCTGCCACATAGTAGGCACTTAATAAATCCTTCTTCCCTTCCCTCCGTGCTGGGAATTCCACAGGACATCAGAGAAAACAAGGCTGTGACTGTGGGGTCAGAGTTCAGAAGAGGCAAAGGCCAATTAAGACCAACTGGTGCAGACAAGTAAGGCTACCTGGAGAAGGCAGTGGGATTCAAGTGAGACCTTAAGGGAATATTGGCAGGGTTAGACAGGGAGGCAGGAGAAGGAAGAAATGGCTAGAATTTTATAGCACTTACTATGTGCCAGTCACTGTGCTAAGTGCAGTAATCATTGTCATTGTCACCATCTAGCATTTTCAAATGCCTACCATGCCAAGCACTGTGCTAAGTGCTTTAATAATAATTATCATAGCTAACAATAACCCTGGAGGGAAATGCTATTATCATCCCATTTTACAGTTGAGGAAACTGAGGTAGGCAGAGGTTAAGTGACTTGTCCAGGGTCATGCAGCTAGTAAGTGTCTGAGGCCTGATTTAAACTCAGGTCTTTCTGACTTCCAGGTGGAACTCTCTCTCTCTATTGAATCACCTAGTTGACTTAAATGTTAGGAACAGGAGTCTGGACTTGATGAGGTAGGAAAGTGGTCCATTGTAGATTCTTGAGCACCCAGGCTAGATGTCACTGCATCTGAAGTTAGTTTGGGTGCTGTCCTCAGCTTAGGCCTTCCCATTCCATGGCTCTGGTCTTTAGGATTCGGGCTCTCCACATACCTCCAAGCCTCAATCCTGATTTATAAACTGGGGCAGGTAAGGATGGTCTCTTCAGTCCAGCTAACTATAATACTCGATGAGCCTGAGTACTGTGGTTTCTCTTATCTTACCCTACCAAATATCCAAACTTCTCAGTCTGGTCTTCAAAGCCCCTGCTGCCAGACAACTACCTGGCCTCAGTTCCATCTGAAGGACAGTGCCATGTAGCAGAAAGCACACTGGCCTAAGAACCAGAACCCCTGGGCTCAAATCTTTGCACAGATACTTACTAGCAATGTGACCCTGGGCAACTGGATCTGTAAAATGGGGGTACTAACACCTGCCAAGCCCTCTTCAGAGGGCAACTGTGAGCTTCACATGGCATCAGATACTTGGGAAAAGTAAACATCCCACAAAGCTAATCGTGAGGAGAGCACCTAAGTTTTCTGATGCCAAGGCCAGCTCGCTTTCTTCTACACCATGTAAGAATAAGGAAGATAAAAGAGAGGGAGAGAGATGATGAGTTTAAATCAGAGTGAGTAAGTGAAGCCCAGTTTGGTTTTGTTTATACTCGAGTAATCGATCATCAATCAATAAACACTGAATTAAATGCCTGCCCTGTGCCAGTTACTGGGTGTATAAAGACAAATGACACAGATATGCCCTGAAGGAGCTTATACCCTTATCAGTGATGACGAGGTACTACGAGACCCTTTTTAGGAGGAACTTAAACTCCTCCTATTTGCTACTTTTTTGATTTCTTCAGGGACAACAGGATAGCGGAGAAGCTCCATTCTACAGCAAGGCAGGGAAGAAATAAATCCTGAATATAAGTAAACCACAGTAAGTGCAATGGAAAGGGAAACAGATGGGTCAGGCCCCAGCAGCATCAGAAGACAGGAAGTGGCCAGAAAGCCAGCCAGGACCGAAAGGCTCCTCCAGGGTCCTAACCGAATGGAGGCCCCCAGCACCTGCTCCCCCCATGCCTACAATCTCTCTTCAGCAACAGACCTGGATCTCGGTGTTGCCTCCATCCAGCAGGCGAATGGCCAGGCCAATGCTCTCCTGGAAGATCTTTTCATTCTTTGTGCTCATGATCAGATCAGATACCAGCTTGGTGGCCCCCTCTTTGTCTAGCCGGCACTGGATTGTCGCAATGTGTGACCAGTCCTGATCCTGGCCTGGGGGAGAGCCAGACCAGGGAAAGAGAAGAAAGTTCTCTCAAGAACTCAAAAAATTGGAGAAAGTAGGGAGTAAAGAGACTAGTCCAGAAGAATCCAGCACCCCTTGAACTGAGAGAACAGAGGATATTGGGGGGAACCTTTGGGCCTAGGAGAGCAAGGAGGATTGGGAAAGGAGAAGAGAGAAGGGATAGAGCCTGGGGGAGCAGGGGATTTGGAGGGTGATCTCCAGGGGTACAGAAGGGGGAGCCTCAGAACTGGGTGACTAACATGAAATTGGAAAAGATTTCCAGGGTGGGAAATAAGGGGATATTACAGGGGGAATCCCCAAGGCTGTCAAGGCAGTGAGGATGGGGGTGACTTCAGGGTGGTAAAAGTGGGGTGAAAGTCACCCTGGGGATGAGACTATCTGAATTCAGGGAGTGAGAATCTAGGTCTGGGGAAGTTGAGTCGCATCCCCAAACTGAGCCAGAGGCTGGAAAGGATTCTGAGAGAGGGCAGGGGGACTCAGGATGAAGATCATAGGACCTTAGATTTGGACCATCTAGTCTCCGCCCCTCATTTGAAAGCTGAGGCCCAGGAAGGTTATTAAGAGATTTAAACCCAGATCCTGGGACATCCAATCCCATTCTCTTTCTGTTATACTCCACTGGCTCTGGACTGTGTGGTAGTGAGGCCCCACAAGAGGAAGCAAGAAAGGAAGACAAGACGCCAAGCTATACCTGGGCCCATGGAATCCGGGATGTCCCCCTTGGAGTTCATTTTCCGATTCTGCAGATAATTGTGAAGCAGCATCTTCCGAAGGTTGTTGCCCTGAAAGGCAGTCAGTGAGCCCTGTGCAGCACTGCCCACGGGCCACAGGAGGCCCACACACTCTCCACTGACCCACCCACACCACTCCTCCAGAGCCAACCTCAGCTGCCTAACCCTTGGTAGCTTTGGAAGCTTGTGCAGTATAACGCCAAGGCCAGCAGCCTTGGAGCCAGGATCCCCAGGCTCCAATCCGAGCTATACTGGAAAGCTGGGAGCAAGACCCTTGGATCCCTCAGAGTGAGCAGAGCCTGCTTCCTCACACTTCTATTCCTTGTCTCAAGAACTGTTTGTAAATGCTCTCTACCTCTGGAGAAAGAATTGAATGGAGTCTGGAGCTAGATCGAAGAATGCCATTTTCATTATTTTGTGTCTTTTTTCTTTTTGGTCTGTGCTTTCTCTTACAACATGACTAATGTGGAAACATGTTTTGTATGATTACAGGTGTATAACATATCAAATTGTTTACTGTCTCAGAGAAGGTAGGGGAGTATGGGAGAGAATTTGGAATTCAAAATTAAAAAAAAGAATCAGTGTTAAAATTGCTTTTACAGGTAATTGGAAAAAAATTAAATGTTTTTTTAAAATGAAAAAGAAAAATAAAGCACTTTATAAATCTCAAAGCCCTGATGAACATTTGGCTTTTCTTAGACTCACCCTGTATAGCCCTTCCTTTACCACTGGTAAGAATCACTATATGCAACTCATATTTCTGTAATGCTCTAAGACTGACAAATATTTCCTCAAAACAGCCATGTAAAAGTATTATTATACCCAATTTATGGGTGAAGAAACTGAGCCTCAGAAAACAGGGTGTGTATGTGTGTGTGTGCATGTGTGTGTATATGTGTGTATGTGTGTGTGTGTAGGGGAAGGGGAAAGGATTTGTGAGTTCCCTTTAAGGAACCTCCAGTATGAAAATTCCCTCCACTAATACAAATAGGCAACTTTTCTCTAAGTTCTTATCTTAGGAAACTGTCTGAGACACTGGGAGGTTCAAAGCTTGCCCCAGGGTCACACAAAATATATTGTAGTATGATATCCACTATACCAGGCCATCTCCCTATGTGCACATTACATACTTAGGAAGATTTCCTTGTTGGGGAGAAGAGAGGTTTGTCCCATGTGGAGGAAGCCAGGCTAATGAAAGCTAGAGGGAGGTGAGGAGGAGGGACCAGAGGGGTAAGGACCTAAGGGTAAATGCTTTGGACAAAAAGAACAGGAGGTTGGGTTGCTGGCACTTGTAAAAGGAAATCAGTTTTTGTTTTTTTCCTCAAAGGTGATGGCAGGGCAACATGGCAGTCAAGTCATATGCTCTGTAAAATGAAAGAGGGAGCTATTCAGCCCAAAATTTGTGCCAGCATTGGCAGCTAGATTTAAAACATCTGGGTGAGTCCCAGAGGGATGGCTGAGCAATCCTACATTCTATAAGCTTACTCTTGGTGGTACAGTGGATAGAGTGTCTGACCTTAAGTCAGGAAGATTCATCTCACTGAGTTCAAATCCAATTTCAAACACTTACTGGCTGTGTGCCCCTAGGTAAGTCATTTAACCCTGTTTGCCTCAATTTCCTCATCTATAAGTTGTTGTGTTTGTCTTTTGTTCTCGAAGAGGACCATGACATCAGGGAGATGATGACATGATTTGCAGTTGACTTTGATTTGAGTGAGGGAGGGCTGTGCAAGGTCACCAGCCTCACTTTCTCCTCCAGAGCCATCTGGGTCCAGTGGCCAGATATTCAACTGGATGACTGGAGATGACCCAGGAGGCAATGGGAGACTCTAGCCCTTTGAGACTAAGGTCTTTTCAGGTTTTCACTTTGAATGAGGTAACACCCATTCAGTGAATAGGCCTCTTTAAGTAGTTACTCATGGTGATGGCCCCTTTAAACAAAAAGAAATAACTGTTTCCTCATCTGTAAAATGAGCTGGTGAAGGAAATGGCAAAACACTCCCATATCTTCACCAAGAAAATTTCATATGGGATCATGAAGGGTCAGATTTGACTGAAATGACTGAATGACAACAAGGACCTAAAGTTTTACGTCAAGGGAAAAGAAAGAGGGTACCTAGGCATGGGCCAGTGGCCTTAGAAATGCAGAAAGAACTAAACAGCGTAGGGGTACTGCTGAGTATAGGGGAAAGAAAGCAGAGCTGGGAGCTAAGAGACCCAGATTCTAATATCAGATCTGCCACAGTCTAGTCTGGTGACCTTGGGAAAGTTACGCTTCTACTCTGGGTCTCAGTTTCCCCATCTATAAAAAGAGGAGCTAGATTAGAGACTTTTTTAACCTGGAAAGTGTGAATTTGTTTTATAATATTTCAATAACTGCATTTCAATATACCTTGGTTCCTTTATCATCCTATACATTTTATGCATTTAAAAACAGTATTCCGTATGGAAATATAAGATGATTGCACATGTATAACCTATATCTGATTGCTTGCTGCCCTGGGGAGGAGGGAGGGAGAAAAAAATTGGAACTCAAAATCTTACAAAAAAATGAATGTTGGAAACTATCTTTACATGTAATTGGAAAAAAATACTATTTACATAGAAAAATAAAAGGTAAATGCATATCTTTAAAAAAATGTATTCTGAAAATGGGCCCATAGGCTTCCCCTCATTGCCAAAGATTGATACCAAAAAAAAAATAGAAAAGGTTAGGAAACATTGAGTTAAATGATCATTGAAGTCCTTTCCAACTCTGATATCTTATTTTTTGTGAATATGTGAATACCGGGTAAAAATGGTAGAAACAGCTCAAAAGGAGGGGAGAAGCAGGAAGGGGAGGAGAGGGGAAAGATCAGAGTTCTGCCAGCCTTGCGCCTTCCCTCATCAGTCCCCACACTCACCCGATCCCCATACTTCCTCTTCTTGAGCAGCATCTGCTGTAGGGTCCTCAGCACCTTAATACATAACTTTTCCTCAGATTCCATCAAGTCTTTTGTGTGCTGGATCAGCCTGAGCACCAGATCAGGGAAAAGGAGCTCAAGCCCCATCCCCTGCAACCCCAGAGCATCCACATGCCTCCTAGCCATTGTCTCTCCTGGGTCCCTCAAAGTCCTCTCCCCATCCCTGATAATCCAATCCCATCTGACCATAGAGTTCCTCAAACACCCTTAACCCTGTTCCTCATTCTCCAGGGATACTGTTCATGTGCTCTGAACACTAGGCCAAGATGCCCGCTCCCTTCCCCCAACCCTAACACATAGCTCAGGTAACTTGGAGAAGACACAGTCTCCTCTGGTTTCCTGCTCCCTGGTGGGAATGCCCAGTGTCTTCTGACAACTGCCCCTAACTTTCTCCTGGGCTTGAATACCTGATCATTCTCTGCAGGTCTCTCCCTTCACAATTTCCCTCCACCCCTAACTGAGCCTAGATGGCTAATTCTTAGGTACACTCCGCCCTCCCCTCATGATGGCTCTGCTGCCCTTCACATCTCTTCCCTCTTAGGTGTCTCCCATTGCCACAGTGGGCCAAGATGCTCTGCCCCCTCCCCCACAATGCTGGGTCTCCTCTCACTTGGACAGAAAGCCTCCACTCTCACACCGCTGGTAGGCATCGCTCCCCTCCAGGAAGAGTAACTCAGGCCAGTGTAGCACATCCACCAACACTGACAACTCAGCTTCCACCAGGGGCTTCAGCCGCTCCTCAAGCGTGGTGATGATGTCCTAGAGAGCCCCAGGGTCAAGGTGATCAGTGAGGAGAAGGTGACTGGGACTGGAGCCTGAGCCAGGACTAGGGATAGGCAAGGTAAGCATATCCCCAGGGCACAGCACCCAGAAAGGGTCACAACAAGGAATATCCTTTCATATTCCTTCTTATAAAAGTCTCAAGCATATAACACAATGAATTCTGCACTCTGTGATCTGGAGGCATTGCTTCTGCTGTCAAGTTATATGCATTATAGCAGAAGTATCAAGCTCATAGACCACAGACCATATGGGGCCTGCAAAACTCCTCAAAATGTGGACAGAACCAAATTAAAATGTAATTGAGAATGGTTTAACAAACTAAATACAACACAATATAGATAATGTTAGTTATCTAATTAAATTAATTTCTAGGTCAGTATGTGATTTACATGTATCAGTTTCTATTTGAATTGGACATCACTGTCTTACAATGAAAACTCAAAGCCTTTCTGTAGACTGAAAACACAGAGGGGACGCCATTTTCAAACTTTGCCCAGGGTATGCATATACCTCGTCCCAGCTCTGGCAACACATGACTCCAAGAGTTGGGGAGGATAGACTATAAACTTCTTGAAGGTAGGGTCTGTTAGACTTTTTCCTTTGTAATCCCAACCCCTAGTGGTATATATTAGGTATATATTAGGAGCTTAATAAAAGTGCTTAATAAAAGGTTTTTGGTGATCCTTCTCCCCCACCCCATCAAAATCCCCATTGCCTCAGTGGCCCACTCTCTGCTACCTACAAAGTAAGGGAAAATGAATTTTTCTACAATGTGCCAAGTAATCAGAAACCCATATGTGTGCGGAGGCTATGTGAATCTGTTTTACAGTTGCGGTCACTGATACTACCAATCCTGTTAGCATCAGAATGCTAGCATACAGGTGGTTAGGCCTATAAGTCTGCCAGCTCATGAGTAATGGCCAATCAAGTGAAAAGTATTTTTGCTAAAAACAAAACAAAAAACCAAACCCTCGGGCAGACTATATTCGATCAACAGGCTATACACATTGGGAGCCCAAGTTATTGGGAAACAAGCTATTGACATGAAAATATTAATAAATAATGAAAAATTAATATATTAACTGCCCAGGCATATCTACATTTTAAAAAGAAAATGCTTATAATTAGAGGCAGCTAGATGGCACAGTGCATAAAGCCATCGTTCCATGGCCTGGAGTCAGGAGGACCTGAGTTCAAATCTGACCTCAGACACTTACTAGCTATGTGACCCTGGGCAAGTCATTTAACCTCTGCCTTGAAAGCAGCTCATTGGTTCAGGGAACAGAGCACTGGGCCTGGAGTCTAAGGACCCGAGTTCAAATTTGGTTTCAGACGTTTACTAGTTGTGTGACATTGGGCAAGTCACTTCACCCTGTTTGCCTCAATTTCCTCATCTATCAAATAAACTGGAGAAGGAAATGGCAAACCATTCCAGTATCTTTGCCAAGAAAACCACAGATAGAGTCAGGAAGAGTGGGACACGACTGAACAACAACAAAAGAAGGGAATTTTCAGCATATGACAGGGTCATAGATTTAGAGAGGGAAAGATGGCTTTGGAGACAGAAGACTGAGGTTCAAACCCCAGCTCTGGCACTTACTGTAAAGTTGAAACAGAAGACCACTAAGGTCACCTCCAGCCCTAAATCTATGATTGTCTAGTCTCCCATTTTATAGAATCTTATCATGTCAGCAGTCATAGGATCCACAGCCTATAGATACCGCTGACCCTTCACCTGCCTACCTGCAGCTTCTCGATGATGTTCTTGTAATCCCATTGGTTGGCAGTAGCAGTAACACGAGGGAAGGCCCGAGTGGCTGACTTGTAGCTCGAAGTGTTACGTTGCACAGTGCAGCTGGCACTGCTATTGAGGAGGGAGCTGATGTGGGAGTCCAGGTCCATGGGCAAGGAGATGGCTCTGCTCTTGGCTGTAAGATGGTGGAAAACAGAAAGATCCAATTGGTTGAAGAGTAGTTGTTAGACTTCTAGTGCCCCTTGCTCTGTCTCCTGGATGTGGGGGAGTCTGGGGCTGGACTCTAAGTGGACTGCCCAGACGTGTTATGGCAAAAGAGGGCTGGGGTGAAAGAGAAGAATCCAAACCAAGCCCAAATCTGATAGTCTAGTCTAGACCCAAGTTTGCTTGGATCTAAGGAGGGCCAAGGGAGGCATCTCTCCCTCTCCCCTGTACTATAGAGATTTCCCTTCCCTCCTCTCTCTTTTCTCCTCTCTTTTTCTTATCGGTCTGGGACTGGGGATTGGTTGAGATGACCTTACCAACCATGGCCAGGGTCCGGATGCAGGCCTCCACAGAACCCTTGTGATGCTGCTGCAGCCAAGGACACTCCAGCAGTCGCATGCAGGATTGGAGAAGCTGCACTACAATTGTCTGATGTGTCTGGAAAGGGGGAGGGAACCAGTGAAGGAGGGGATAGGTCTCTGATCATTGCCCTTGCCCAGTACAGAAGTGCCCTCCCAGCTCCCAGCTTTGGGAAGCACAGCAAACTATCACTGGGATACCATTGTTTCCCAACCCCAACTCCAATCTCTTCCAGGTCAAAATTTCCTCCCAAATCCTCCAAAAGGACCACAGAGTTGGAACTGGAAGGGACCTTAGATGGCATCAAGGACAATAAGGCAAATGCCTCATTTCATTCATTCATTCATTCATTCATTCATTCATTCATTCATTCATTCATTCATTGTGGAGAGCTCAGAGAAGTTTAGTGATTTGGCTATGGTCACCCAGTATGTAAGTTTCTGGGTCAAGATTCAAACCTAGGTCTTCCAGACTTCAATTCTAATCCTCTGTGCACCACGCTACTCTTCCTCTCAACGTATTTATGTCCCTCTCATTCTTCAGATTCATTCTCAAAACTAAGTTCCTCCAGGAAGTCCTCCCTGGTTCACCTCCTGGATCACCTGTATTCAACCCCTTGCATTCAGCCTGTACTTGTTTGTATTGCCATATGTGAGAGGTATCCTATCTCCCCATCAGACTGGGAGGTTCCTGAGGACATATTGTGTCCATAGGACTGGCTCCTGGAGAGTTCTTTCCATTGAATGAAGGGAAAGGGTTTCTTTCCTCTTCTCTGTGTACCTTCTCTAAGTCTTGGCTCAGGGCCCAGCCCAACGCAGATAAGAAAAGTATAGGAACTGACTAATTTCATGGAGTAAATACTGTTGTTGAGGGGAACTAAATGGTGCAGTGGATACAGTGCTGGGCCTGGAGTAAGGAAGACCCCTCCTTCCTGAGTTCAAATGCGGCCTTAAACATTTTACTAGCTGTGTGACACTTGGCAAGTCATTTTACCCTGTTTGCCTCAGTTTCCTCATCTGTAAAATGAGCTACAAATCACATTTTTGCCAAGAAAACCCCAAATGGGGTCACAAAGAGTCAGACATGATTGAAAGGACTGAACAACAAACAACCAATACTGTTGCTGTTCCTAATGTCTCAGTTAACTCATCACCCTGCCCAACTTCCCTCTACTCTCCACCCCCTACCTCCCCAGCTAGGGAGGGATGGATACTAAGGCCCAGAGAGGGACAACAATGTCCTCAAGGTAATACAGCATCTCAAATCTAGTAGTTTGCTTCCCGTTGTCTCTCTTAGCCTTTGGAAAGAGGGAAGGGGGTAGAAAGAGAGATGGCAAAAGGAAAGGATGGAGAGGGGAAAGGAGAAGGCAGGAGACAGGAGAGGCAAGAGAGAGAAGATGGAGATAAAAGATGGGGAGAAATATGGGAATATCAAAGGCTATTAGAGCCATGGGGCTATCCTGTCTGTACCTGAGAATTTGAGACTCTAAGATGGAAAGTCACTTTGCAAGGTCAGAATAGACCAGAGGAAGGTCAGAGGCTGCTTTCTAAGAATGGGGCTCACCTGTAGGGAGGTGCTGTTCTCGGAGAAGGGAGAGCTAAAGAAGGCATTGATGGTGTCTAGGACCACTGTCAGAACGTATTTCTCCAGGGTCGGGTCTGACATGCGCTTCTCTCGTTTCTTACAGACCTGGGGGTTGGAATGGAAGGTGAGAATGGATGTAAGAGGGTGTCCCTGGGCTGCAGGGACAGCAGAGAAGTCTTCAGGGAGAGTCCCAGAATCCATTCTGCCCCAGGATCAGCCCTCCCCATCTCCCAGCACTGCACCCTATCCCTTCTCATTCCCCAAATCAAAGGGCTCAGAGATGCCCATGGTAACCTCCTTCCTCAGAGCCAAGCTCCCCCAACTCAACCCAGACACATCATCCTACTACAGAGGGAAGAGAGGAAAGAGAGACTCCTTCCAAAGTCTTTGAGGCCTGGTAAAATCCTTGGTAAAATCCTCATCTATCCAAGGCAATTACAAGGGTGGGCCTCTTTACCAAAAAGAGGAGGGTAGTCTGCCCAGCTCAGAAATCTCCACAGGGACCCAGGAACAGTTGGGGAGAGGCAGAAGCCTGCGAGAGTGTATATGTGGGGGCGTGAGGGGATTTGGGGGAAAACAGGGCTTCCCTGCCTATGCCTTGGCTTCTTCCATAATACACTGACCCGAGCCATGTCCAGGGTGAAATTCTCAAAGAGAGTCCAAATATGATTACTGGTATAAATCTCTTTCATCTCCACCTCAGTGTCTACGTAACAGTGGTTGACAAAGTTCACGTAGGCCATTTTCACCTGGAAAGTGGCAGAAGGAACAGGGGAGGTTAGAAGATGAGCAGGTGCAGCCAACATTTTCATTTTTCCCTCTAAGCCTTTCCCTTCTCCCTTCTCCCCTTCCCTCCCTTTAACTGTCAGTCTCCCTCTCTCCTCTCCCTTGTATTCCTCTTTCTTCCCCTCTCCCTCTCCTTACAGCCTCACAGTCTCCCCTTTCTCCTGACTCCTTCTCTTCCTTCCTGCCTCCCTTTCCTTCTAACTTGTTTTCTTCCTTCCCCTGCCTCTTTCTCTCTTTTTCCTTGACTTACTTTCTCCCTTCTATCTCATCTCCTTTATCCTTTACCTCTCTTTTTTCCCCTCTTTCTCTCATTTCTCCTCTTCCTTCCCATCCCTCTTTCCCTCTATCTCTTTTTGTCTCACTCTTTCTCCCCCATCTTCATCTCTCTCCCAGTCTCCTGTCTTTCCACTCTTCTGATTTACCATCTCTCCCTCTCTCTAACTCTTTTTCTCTCCTCTCTTCCCTGGCTAGACTCCTCTCTATCACTCCCTTGTCTCCATCTCTCTGTTTTTTTATCTCTCTCCCCCTCCTCCATCTCCATCTTTCCTTTCTCTCCTTTTCCCTCTTTATTGCTTCCCTTCTCTCTCTCTCTCTTTCTCTTTCTCTCTCTCTCTCTTTCTCTTTCTCTCTGTCTCTTTCTCTCTCTCTCTCCTCCCTTCTCTCTAATTCTTTCTCTCTCCTGTCTTCCCTAGATTCCTCTCTATCCCTCCTTTGCCTCTATCTCTCTCTCCTTCCTCCATCTCTATATCTCTCCAGTTTTCTCTCCTTTTCCCTTTCCTGCCTCCCTCCTTTCTCCCTTTTCCTACCATCTCTCTCTCCCTCCTTTTCTACATTGCCCCTTTTCCAGTGTCCATCTCCTTCCTGTACCTCCTCTCCATCTTCTTCTCTTCCCAGTTTCTACCTGTCTCCTGAATCCTCTTTTCTCCTGCTTCCTCAGTCTCCATCCTTCCCTCCCTTTCTCTCCAACTCTTTTCGCTTTTTCATTTCTCTCTTGTCTCCATCCCTCTCCTGTGTCCTCAATCTCTCTCTCTCCCTCTTCCCCACTTCCTCCCTCTCTTTGGCCTCTCTCAAGCAGACAGAAGTGGTACCTCTGTAATACAGTCCTCATGGGTAACCACAGAGACCACATCCTCCAGGGGCAGTAGGGAGGTACACTTGATCTCAGTGTAAACATTCTTGCCCTCAGCACAGGCAGCCAGGAGATCCACCAGGGATATGTGGTACATGAGGGGGCTATTGTCCTCCACGCCATCCCTCGCTGCTTTCATCATGTCCAACATGTGGGCCATAGAGGCCTTGTCATTGTAAAATACCACCACATCATCCCCTGCGTTGGTCAGCTGTGAAAACAGAGGGAAGGATGAAGAATTTGTTACCAGAGGTCCCTCTGACCTTGGTGCCTGAGACTGGACTCCTCTGCAAAAAGAGGGTTCAGGCTCACAGGATCACAGGGCTTGATCTGAAAGGGACCTCAGAGTCCATTGAGTTCAAATCCTCATTTTACAGATGAGAAAACTGACACCCACAGAGGTTGACTTGCCTAAGATCATATAGGCAAGTAAGTGGTACAACTAGGATTTGAACCCAGAACCTCTGATTTCAAATACAGCATGACTGGGGAGAAGGAAGTACAAAATTTTGACTTTCCTCAACCACAACAGTCCTGCTTCCCTGCCCTCCTGCAACTAACTGAGCTGGGCATCAATCTCAACCACATTCCTCCACCTCCAGATCTGCCCCCTCTGGATCCTGAACTTTTCTCAAACAAAGAAACCCCATGCAACAAGTTCGAACTCACTCCAAAGAAAAAGGAGCAAGAATTGGTAAAGTTTCTAAGTAAGCCTCCCTGCCTGAGTTTTTGAGATCTACTCCCTTCTTTGAGTTTTTCAACTGAGTTCTATTAGGCCTCCTACCTGATTCCTTTCAGGACCCCAGGAAGGCTCACTCCCCACGCTCTCCTTAGGCTGACAAGCTGAGTTCCTTCAGACTTCCCCTCTGAATTACAGTAATCTTTCTGCCAGAATCCTCTTAGTCTCACTGTGTTTTAGATGCACCGTCTTAGTCCTCCCTGCCTGAGTCCTGTTAGACTTCTTGCTGGAATTTTCCCACCCCCGCAGGTCATTACTTTTATTTACTGTTTATTTTTTACTTTAACATGATCTAGGCTTTATCAGAGGCTGGGAGACACTTGGTCTTTGGGGCTTGGCTTGAAATCCAAGGTCAAACCGCAATGTGGGGAGACTAGTGATGAAGCATGTTGCCCACCTCCTGACAGAGGAAAAGGACTCAGGATGCAGAAGGAGACATTTTTAGACACGCCAATGAAGGGAATTTGTTTTGCTTGACTATGCAGATTTGTTACAATGACTTTTTTCATTTTTTTTTCCCTCAGTGGTAGGGAGAGAGGTGGGAGGGAGAGAAAACAAATGCTTGTTAAGTGCAAAAATGAAAAATAAGGTCCAGGTCTGTGAGACAGGCTTTTTATTCCACAAGCACATTCCTTGGCTTTGCACAAAGAGAAATCTCCCTGCCTGAGTCTTTCAGCTGCCTAGGTTCTATAAGTCTCCCTGGCTCAGTTCTTTTTCAATCTACTACCTGAATCTTTTCAGGTTCCTGGCCTGAGTCCTTTTAGACCTTCCATTTGAGTTCCCCAAGTGTGTGAGTGAGCCATTGCCCATTCCTTGAGATGCTGGCTCCGGTCTAAGCTTGATGCCCCCACCCCACCCCTTCTTCCCTCCCTTACACTCACCTTATGACTTCCACTCACCTCGGTCATGATCATATCCTGACACTTCTTAACGTACTTGCCCTCGGCCTTGATGACGGTGTGCAGGAAGTCCAGGTATTGCACGTGCCGCCCATGGGTGGCCAGCAGGTGCACAAAGTGTTGTAAAACAGGTTCACTGATCTCTGAGCAGAGCTGATGGTTGTTCAGGAAAATGTGCTGCATAGTCTCAGCCTCAAGGAGCTGTCAAGATCCAGCAAAGGAGTGATGATCTCAAAAATGAGGAACCCCACCTCCTCCTGGTTCTCTGGCCATTCTCCCAGGGACATCAAGAGGAGTCCAGCAACCACCATGAGATCCCTACTATTTCAACTGTGGCTTCCAAGACTAGGGACCTCTCCACATCTCCTCACAGAGTCCTCATTAATTTGAAGATCTAGATTCATAATGTCAGAGTTGTGGGGGGACTAAGGGACCATATGGGTCAACTGACCCTCATTTTGAATTGAGAAAAACAGAGGCCAAAGAGACAAGAAGATAGAGTGGAAAAAACCACTGAATTTGGAGTCACAGAAGAGCAGGGTTTGAATCCTGACTGCTATTTACTGTCTATGTAATCTCAGACAAGTCACTTAAGCACTTTTGTCATCTACAAACTGAAGTGTTGGCCTAAGTCCCTTTCCAAGTCTCTAACTATGGTTTATGAAATGATTTGCTCAAGCCACAATGGTCAAACCAAGACAAGAAAACCAGTCCCTCACAGATCTCTGTCTCAAGCAGTGTCCCCCACCCCAAAGTCAAACGATCAAAAATCAAGAAATGGGCAGGACCTTAGAGTTATCTAGTACCTAACATATAGAATGAGACATGCATTTTTAGATTTGGACAATGTAGGAATTTGTTTTGGTTAAATATGCTTATTTATTTCAAGTGTTTTATTCCTCTTCCGGTGGGGAGAGAAAAGGTAGGAAGGAGGAAAAAACTATGCTTGAATTTTTTTTAAAAATGTGATTTAATTTTAAAAAGGCATTTATTCTAATTTCTTCACTTTGAAGATGAAGCAAATGGGATTTAGGTTAATTAAGTGATTTGTCCAAGGCTACATAGGTAAGTGGCAAGGGTAGGATTTGAATTCTGATTCTCTTTTCCTTTTCTTTGCATGCCCAGAGCTAGCAGAATGCCTGGCACATAGTAGGCACTTCATAAATGTTTATCCTCTGCCTTCCTGTCTCTAGAGGCCCCAGTTTCCACTATGCCCCAGTTTCCACTATGCCCCATTACCTCTCTCTTCTTTCTGTCCCCTTGAGTCCTGAGGACCCCTCTTTCCCGGATGGCCTCAGGGTGCCCTCTCCCCACCAGGACCCTATACTATCTTCCTCCAGGGCCCTTATCCACCTCTTACCCCAGGGGTGAGGAAGAGATTGAGGTGCTTGTGGAGCAGGGCCTGGTTTCCAGGGTTTCCAGCACAGAACTTCTGCAGGAACTGGTGAGTATAGCGAAGGATTTCCATCATCTTTGCATCACCCTGCAGAAGAGGGAAGGAGAAAGATTCTGAGTCCCAAGGAAGGATCCCCACTGACGGACAAGGGTAAAGACTGGAGCTGAGATCTGGACCCAGAAAAGGATCAAGAATGGGATTCAGGTCAGGGTCCGATTTAAGGTAAAAAATCAAGGGTGAGGACAAAGGTCAGGGGTCAAAGTGAGGAATCAGGTTGAGTCCTAGGATCAGAGTCAGGGCTAAGGTTAGACTAAAATCTAAGGAGTCAGATGTGAAGATAAGGTGAGAATCCAGGTGAAAGGGTTGGGGATAAGAGATGCATTTTCTGAGAGGAGATCATTCTGGTGCAATAGAAAAAAATGCAAGATTTGGTTATCAGGAGACCCAGGCTTGAACCCTGGCTCTGCCAAGCTGAGAGACCTTGGAAAACGCATTTGATTTCTCTGAGCACCAGTTTCCTCATCTGTAAGACTGAGATAATAATACTCACACTACCCACTTCTCCAAGAGTTATTCGGAAGGCCAAGCAAAATCATAGAAAGTATTTTGTAAACTACAAAACTTTATACTGTTGTCATTTAGTAGTTTTTTCAGTTGTTGTCTGACTCCTTGTAATCTCATCTAGGGTTTTCTTGGCCAAAGTACTGGAGTGATTCTCCAGTTCATGTTACAGCTGAGGAAATTGAGACAAAAAGGGTTCAGTGACTTGCCCAGGGTCACATAGCTAGTAAGTGTCTGAGGACAGATTTGAACTCAGGAAGGAGATTCTTACTGACTCTAAACCTGGCACTCTATCCGCCATACCTCCTAGCTATCTATAAATGTGAATAATTATTATTACAGTTATCCCTCCCACATTGTCGGGATTAGGAGCATGGTGCCCCCATGACCTGTGAAATCCATGCAAAATTTTTTTGTCCCTTCCTTCATACCAGAGAAGAAGTCTGAAATATTATATAATAGTACACACTTTATGCATTTTTTAGTTTCTAAGCTTTTTCTGTGTCATCTTGTGGCTTTGCAGACCTTCCTCAAAATTCCCATTTTAATTTCTTTTGTTCACCCATGATATATCAAAGCCACGATGGGGAAAGTTGAGATGTAGAAGGGATAACTATATTATTATTAGGAGGTGGTGTGAAGGTGAGAAGTCAGAAATCATATTCAAGGTCAAGCCTCAGAAGTGAAGTCATGGTGAACTACCAAAGGTCATTGTCAGGGTAAAGAGGGAGGGATTCCAGGTAAGGGTTAGGGCTTGAGGTCAGAGTGATAACTGGATGAGAATTAGGATATAGGGGCAGAGACATAGGAAAAAGTGAGGGTTGAAGGTTAGGTCAGAGTCAGGGTAAGGAATTAGGTTTAGGGATCAATCCTCACCTTTTCATATGGGATCTGTAGCAGGTCCAACATGACTTTATGAGCATCCATGTTCTTGAGCAACCTCTGCTGTTTCTTCCGCATCTGCTCTCCGACACCACACATCTTGTTCAGTCGTTCAAGGATCTGGGGGAAAGGAATTAGAGGAAAAAGGAACTTGGAAAACACGTGTGCCTCCCTCCTGCCCCTTAACCAAGTCTGTGCTTCTGAGGCAGGGGCAGGAAACCCTAGAAGGGGTGAAATTGTGCCCTCCTGGGTATGAATGCTACGCTCCAGAATATTAACAAAAGGAACCTGAGAATGAAAAAGAGTTTCCAGGAAGATCAAATGAATCATTGAGAAAAACTAGGAGCTGTCAAAATGTCTCGATTCTACTCATCAAATAAATGAACAGAGAAATAGATAGATAAATAAATGAGTGGATAGATAGATGAATGACTGAATAAGGAAATTATCTAATTATGAAACTGAATTTAAGAGAATTCAACCTGAAGCTTCAATGTAAAAAAAAAAATCCTAATAAAAAACCAGATAGTATCACCTGCTATATTTTATTACATTTTCTCCCAGGTTCACTACCAGGATCTCCATTTCAAAAGGAGCCCAGGGTCTCCCAGCTCCCCTCATGATTGTCTGGTCTCTTCCCCCTTTTCCCCCTTTTCCCTCTCCTAGTCCTGTCCCTTTGCAGAGGCTTTTCCTTTCCTCCCCTTCCAGCTTTTATGTGTTATCTTTTCCCACTAAAATGTAAGCTCTTTGAGGATAGGAACCATCTTTTTTTGTTCTATTTTTATGCCTGGGCTTAGCACCAAGTCTGGCATATAGTAAGCACTTAAAGAAATGCTTTATCTAGCTAGCTAGATATATATCTGTCTATTAGAAAGTTGTTTGGCTAGAAGGTGGGAGGTGTGAGGGTAACCAAAGTTCATAGCTAATTCAGATGACCTTTGGAAGTATGTGAATCTGAAGTGTAGCTTCCCTCCCTAGAACCAGGACTCCTACTCCCCAGAGCCCAGTCTCTCAATGCCTTCTGACCCTCTCCAGTCCCAACTACTCACCCCCTTGACGATCTGATAGTTTTCACTGCTTTTCTCTCCAGGTGGTTGGATGAAGCCTTCCTCATCTGTGGGGTGCTGGGAGCATGGAAAGAAAGGGTCAAAGTTAAGGACCAGGGTCAGGTGATGGTCCAGACTCAAGTCCACACTTTCTTCCACTAAGGCCCTCATTGGTGTCTGCCCCTGCTCTTGTCCCTCACGCCTCCCTCCTATCTTCCTTACCTCTTTCTTCTCCTTCTTCTCATCCACTACCTCCTCTCCTTTGTTGCTACCCTTTTTATCCACCCACAGTTCTGACTTCTCCACCATAGTCCGAAGCCGATCCAGCTCAGACTTGATCACTTTGTAGTTTTCCACATCCTGGGCGGAGATCAGTAGCTGCACCTAAGGGAGAAAATGAGCAAGGATAAAGCTAGACGAAATGCCTCAAATTCTCTACAATCTGGCCCTAACCACTTCCCTCTTCAACCTTGTTTTCCATTAGCTTTCTAATGCAGGAAGCATATTGCAACAGAAAGAGCACTGAATTTGGAGAGCTAAGCTTGAAGTTATGGAACCGGAATTCAAATCCCTACTCTGTCTGTCACTCCCTGGACGCAGCTCGGAGGTATGGTAGATGGAGCACTGGTTGAGGAATCAGGAAGACCTGAGTTCAAATCTTGATGCAGACATATTTATTAGCTGTGTGACTGAGCAAATAAGTCACAAATTCATTCAGCCTCTTTGCCCTTATCTGTAAAATGGGGATAGTAATAGTACCTATCTCAAAAGGTTATTGTGAGAATCAAATCAGAATATAATAGATATATATTTAAGTGTTTGTATATATCTGTTATATATGTATGTGTGCATGTATCTACATATCTATATCTATGTTTCTCTCTCTACATATAATATATGTATGTATATGTACATACACATACACAGGACTGTATAGTCCTTTATAAACCTTAAAAGCATTATATAGATTTTTGCTGTTATCATTATTACTACCTGGCATTGGGCAAGTTGCTTAAACTCTCTAGGTCAGGGGTGGGGAATATGAGGCCACATGTGGCCCTCTAGGTCCTCGAATGTGGCCCTTTAATTGAATCCAGACTTCACAGAACAAAACCCTGTCACCAAAGGATTTGTTCTGTAAAACTTGCACTCAGTCAAAAGGCCACACCCAAGGACCTAGAAGGCCACATATGACCTCAAGGTCACAGGTTCCCCATCCCTGCTTTAGACCTTCCCTCCTCACTCCCTAGTCTGCTGGAAAACCCACCACTACAGAGGCCCCTTCCTCCATTTGCTTTCCCCTCCTCCCTCAGTCCAGTTATGGGAAGACACTTTGCCTCTACTGGAGTCACCCTTCATCTCTGCCTTCCCCCTTCCTGAAGTTGCTTAAATGATCATGGAGCTTGGATGGAATGAGATTCAATAGCTCCAACTTCTAGCCAGATAGAGGACCACTGCTCTGCTCCTATGCCCTAGGAGACCCTCTGTCTCCCAGGACTATCATCAGATGGCTGGGTCCTCCCACTTGACCCATTGCTGAATCCGTAAGACCTCTAGGCTTTCCCCTTTGTCCTGCAGTAAAACTTTCTTTTATGTGTCATTTCCTCCAATTAGAATATGAGCTCTTAACAACAATTATTTCAATTTTTCTAATTGCATACCCAGAGCTTAGCACATAGTAGCCACTTAATCCCTGCCCTCCCTACCCCCACAAGGCTGTTGGAAAAAACCAGTAGAAAGAAGTGTGAGAGACACCACCACCCCGGCAGATATTATTTTAATTCAGGTGGAACTGGCCCTCATGAGGCTGATGGCTCTTCCAGGAGGATTTACAGGCTTGAGGGGGTGGAGGTGAGGGTGCAGGGAGGGGGTGAAGGCAGGCAAGCAGGGCATGTAGGGACCTCACCTGTTTGAAGGTGTGTATGACCTCCTGGCGTTGGCTGAAGTGTTTGAAAAGCAGCTGCAGAGAGCCAGAGACCAGAGGGGCGTAGTCGTGCATAGTGAGGTGGATCAACACCCTTAAGAACATGCGCCCGCCTTCATCATCCACTTCTAGCATGCTGCTGGTCTTCCTGCTTAGGCAGGGAAAGAAGCGAGGGAGAGAGGGAAGGAGAGAGAAGGAGAAAAAAGAGGAGAGAAAGGAGAGAAGGAGGAAGGGAGGGAGGGGAGAAAAAGAGAGAGGGAGGGAGAGGAAGGGAGGAAATGAAGGAAGGAGAGAAGAAAAGAAAGAGGGAGGGAAGGACAAAAGAAGGAATGAAATGAGGGAAGGAGAAAAAGAAATAGAAAACAAAGGAAAGAGGGAAGAAAGGAAGGAAAAGAGAAGAATTATAAAGAAGGAATGTCCTTGCTGCTCTCTCAGAAGTTGCGGTTCATGGAGGAGGGTGAATGGCAAAACTCCAGGACAAGGGTAAACATACTTCAAAGAAACCTTAAAAGAGGAACTGCCCCTCATTTTACGCTAACCTATATCTATCTGATGGGAAGTTAGTTCTGCCTGTTTAAACAAAGACCCTCCTGCCCTGGATGAACTGAGGATGGATCCAGACAGAAACTGGAACAAGCAAGGTGCTCTCTGAGCACAGGTGCACCCAAGTAGCCCTTGCTGAGCTTGGGGGAGAGGGAGGATTGGAGGGGGGAGGCTGTGTCTCAGGGAGCCCGGAGGCAGGAAAGGGGGAAAGCCGTAGGAATATGGCTTTACATCCATATCCATTCTGAGAAACCTTCTGGCCATGGGCTTCTGGTCTGTCACTTGCCATGAGAGTAAGCTCCTCTTCCCCCATTATACAGAGCCTCCGGTGGAGAGACCTGGGCTTACTCACCCCATTCCAAACATAGCCTCTGCTTGCTCCCCAATCCGATCCAGGTTCATGTTAGCAGCTGTTAGGGATGAAATACAGAAGGAAGGGGAGAAAGGGGATATTTTTCAGACAGTCAGAGATTGAGGGATCAAGCTAGCTGATCTCCTTTGCCCATCTGCAGACCTCTATCCCTCTATCTTTCTCTACAAAAAAAAAGCACATGGCCCATAAGGGGTAATCAGATTCAATCAATCAACAAATGTTTATTAACAACCTCCTATGTGCCAGACACTGTGCCAACTGCTGGGGATGTAAAAAGAGGCCAAAGTTTCACAATCTACTTAGGGAGACAATACACAAACAAATACACAAACAAGTTTTATATATATATATGGATAAAAAGGAACAGAAGGAAACAGAGGGAAAGCAATAGAATTAGGAGGGTCTCAGAGAGGTTTCCTATAAAAAATGAGATTTTAGTTTCAACTTAAAGGAAGCATAGAAAGGCAGAGATGATGAGGGAGAAGATTCCAGGCATGGGGGACAGTCAGAGAAAATGCCCAAAGCTTAGTGATGGAGCTAAGCTCCGCAGCCAGGAGGTCAGTGTCATTGAATTCAATAGTATGTGTTGGGAAGTAAGACTAGAAAGGCAGGACGCCAGGTTATGAAGGACTTTGGAGGCCAGAGCATTTTGTATTTGATCCTGGAGGTGATGGGGAGCCACTGGAGTTTACTGGGTAGGGGTCAGACCCACTGTTTAGGAAAATCATTTTGATGGCAAATGGAGGATGGATTGCAGAAGGGAGAGGACCCAAGGCAAGCAGACAGATGCATCAACAGGCTCCCAATCTCTTCTATGAATCTCGAAAGGTGCAACTGAAGTGAATCCACTTTACATCATGGTGATGGGGTGCTGTGTAAAATGTTGGGAAGGGTACAAGGAAACCTGAGGTCTAATCCCTGCTCTGACAATAACTTCAAGCCTAGTCATTTCCCCTTTGTGTGCCTCTGTTTCCTTCTCTGTAAAGAGAATGGAAGGGATCAAATAGATGCTCTCACTAAGGGTTTACTTCCAGTTGCCACATTTTTGGGGGTTCTGTGACTTGATTAAACAAGTGACTTCACATCTTTGGGCCTCTGCTTTTTCCCTGTTAAATAGGGCTAATAATAATATCTGACCTGCCTACCTCCCACGTCTTACAGTAAAGAACACAACAGATAATGGCAGTGGGAGTACCCACCTCCTGACAAAAAGATGATGGACCACATATGCAGAATAAGACATATTTTGCAGACATGTCCAATGTGGGAATTTATCTTGTTTGACTATGTGTATCTATTACAAGGATTTTGTTTTCCTTTTTCTTCTCCAGTGGAGAGAGAAAATAAATTCTTGTTAGGTGAGAAAAATAAAATTTAACAAAATAAAAAGATACTAAAGGAAAACTTATCAGGGCAGAGGGCAAGCTCTATAAGGAGAAGTAAGAGTTGGCTGCCTCGAGGCAGGAGACAGGGAGTGGAGAAAGGCAGAGAAAAGACAAGGTGACAATAAGGACTGTGGGGAGCTTATCCTGGGTCTACCATGATTTCCCCATGTGGTCTCGCACAAGTCTCTCAATGTCAATGAGCCCGTTCTAGGCAAGGCAAGAAGACAGCCTTCCCCAGCCTGCCCTCCCCAGCAGAAAGGAAGACCCTGGATACAGAAGAGCCCAGGGACCCTTACTTGTGGAGTCAAAAGCTGGAGCTGTCCCATCAGCCCCACTGTCTTGCATGGGGAAAACCTCTACAAACTCCTTCTTGAAGACTGAGAGCAGGTAGGAGATGCGATAATCCAGCCGCACGTTGAGAATAAACTGTTGGGAAAATGAAGAAGGTGAAGTCTCCACTGAGCCCACCTTCACAACCTCCCCCCCATCACGGGGGGGGCATATTCTTTTCAGTAATTGATAGTGGCAAATAAGTGTGAATAGTCCCAAACTCTGATTCTTTTTTTAAGCCAACTTCCATTTGTATCTTGGATGCATTTGACACTTTACTAGAACTATGAATGTGCCTGATATTTCAGAAATTCACAACATATCAAACCAAATGGAGCCCTGCCCATTGGCTTCTGTTTCATTTCTTTCTGCCCCCACTACATGCATGGGCAGCAGATCACCACTCAGATGGATGCAAAGCACCACAGTCTGCCTCACTCTGACTTTCAGTCTCAAATTTTCCTCCATCAGAATTCTGTCCTCCCAATTACCCTGAGAGGAAACCCTTGAAATACAGGGCTATTATTATTACTTCCTATCCCAGTATTGTACCTGCTCACCACCCAAACTATAGGGGGCAGTTGGACAGATGCCAACCTAGCAGTGATTCTCTAGCCTGAAACAAAGAGGAGTGTAGCTACTTGGTCCAATGGAGACAGCACCAGGCCTGGAGTCAGGATGACTTCAGTTCAAATCCAACCTTCCTAGCTATGTGACCTAAATAAATCATTTAACCTATTTGCCTCAGTTTCCTCAACTGTAAAATGGAGATTAAAATAGCACCTACCTCACAGGGTTGTTATGAGGATGAATTAATGCTTAACACAGTGCTTGGCATAGTAGGTGATATATATATATACACACACATATATATGTGTGTATATATGTATGCATGTATAAATATACACATACATGCATATATACATACATGTATGTATATATATACATATACATACATATACATATATACATATATATGCTTATGCCTTTTCTCTTTCTCTCTCCCCCCTGCCATCCCAACTACCTGCAGGATTTCTAGGATTTTGAGTTTGGTCTCCATCACCACAATGTCTTCATTCTCCTCGAACTTTCCCCGGTCCATTGACTCCTGGGTCCCAGCAGTAGGGAGGCTGGGAGCACTGAAGATGGACTGCTTACGGCTCAGCACCATGGTGGACATCATCTGCCCTACCCCCTGGATGGACCGACGAACATTTTTCCCTGGAGGAGATTGGGGTAAAAGCCAGATATATTCAGTGACATTGGAACAGGAAGGATAAGGTAAGGTAGGCAGAAGATGCTCTGTCACTCCCTTCCCTCCCCCCTCCAATGGGTTTCATTCACCTCTTCCACACTTTATAAGTAAAGAAAAGCCTGAGTCCTTCCTGCCCTCACATCTAAACTCCATCCTATCCTGAGGGTCTCCTCCTCTGTCCTGGAGGCTGCACTAGGAGCTGGGAGGGAATATAAAGGAATGAGGAGACAAGATCCCTGTCCTCAGAGAACTCTCAATCAGATCCTATCCTCAGGAACTCCCAGTGTAACCAAGGAGACAGGCTATCCCATACACATACATAACCACTCTCCGATGCAGGAATCGGATATAACAACTGCTACTGCCCTTACTCCCAAACTAACTTCTATTTGGCAACTTTATTTCTTCACTTTACATTTATGTTGCATATATTTACAAGTGTATCTGTCTCCCCCACTAAAATGTAACTCCTTGAAGACAGGTATGTTTCATTCTTTATACCTTGTTATCTCTGGCACATAGTAGGCACTTAAAAAATGATTGATTAAATTAATTGATTACATAATCTGGGTATATACATGAAGCAAGGGGACAGAGCATAAAAGAGCAGTAAGGAAGGGGCAGGATTAATCAGGGAAGGCTACCTACCCATTAATGAGTTCTAATTTAAGTTTGGGAGGCAAGGTATTTGGATAAATGACAAGATGAGTCAGGTAGGAGAGGAGAAAGACCTGTAGGAGGGAGGTATGTGAAGGTATCTAGCAGACACAGCCCTGGGCCTGGAGGAAGACCTGAGTTCAAATTCAATCTCAGATACTTATGAGCTATGTGACCCTAGGCAAGGTCACTTAACCTCTCTTTGCCTTGATTTCTTGATCTGTAAAATAGGGATAATAACAACACCTGCCTCCCACGGTTGTCATAAGGATCAAATGAGATACCATTTGTAAAGTGCTCAGCCAAGTACCTGGGCACATAGTAGGCATTATATAAATGCTAACTATGATCATATGGATGATGTTGACAGGGTAGTGAACAGGTCAGTCTGGGGCTCAACGAGAAATGAGACTGGGAATGGAATTAACGTGGGCCTTGGTGGATGGCATCTTGAAGGCCAATCTGAGATTAGATTTGACATTAATGTACATAAAGAGTCATCAGCTACTTCTCTGGTGGCAAAGAACTGGGAATTGAGGGGATGCCCATCAGATGGGGAATGGCTGGTCAAGCTGTGGCATATGGTTGTAATGGAATACTATTGTGCCACAAGAAACGATGAGCAGGATGATTCAGAAAAACCTGGAAAGACTTGCATGAACTGATGGCGAGTGAAATGAGCAGAACCAGGAGAACTTTGTACACAGTAACAGCCACATTGTACAAGGATCATCTGTGAATGACTTAGCTCTGCTCAGCAATATAATGATCCAAGACAATAACAAAGGACCCATGATGAAAAATGCTATCCGCCTCCAGAGAAAGAACTGATAGAATCTGAATACAGATTGAAGAATACTATTTTTCACTTTTTTTCAGTTCTTTTTTTTTTGGTTCAAGTTTTCTTCTACAAAATGACAAATATGGAAATATTTGCACATGTATAACGTATATCAAATCTCTTGCCATCTTAGGGAGGGGGGGAAGGGAGGGAGGGAGTGATATAATTTGGAACTCAAAGTTTTTTTAAAAGAATGTTAAAATTGTTTTTATATGTAATTGGGAAAAATAAAAATATTATTTCAAAAGTGCATATAATAGATATTCTAAAAAAATACATGTACATATATAGTATACATACACACACATAAAGAGCTGGCTAGGCTTTGGGATTATATCTCTTCCATCAGACTGGAAGATTTCTGAGGGCAGGCTTGTGTCCCTCATACCAGACTGGGAGCTCCCTAAGAGTAAGATGTGTTTCCCTGGTGAGACTGGAAGTTTCCTAACGTAAGAAACTTTGTCTCCTTCCTGAGATTAGAAGCTCCCCTCTGTGGGATTGAGTCTATCAGTTAACCAGCATTTGTTAAGTGGCTACTATAGGTACTTGACAATCAATCAATCAATAGTAAGTGCCAGGCCCTGTGCTAAGTACTGACACAGACTCCTTGTCTCTAGGAGACCTGCAGGGGGTACCCAGCCTGGCCCATTCAGGGGGGAGGAAAGAGAGAGGGGGTAAGCAAGGGCCAGAATGAGGAAAAATGGATTTATCTGGTGGTAGAGTGAATTGTCATTTGGCACAGCATGAGTATATCTGAACCTAAATCCTGGAATGCAGGCCTCAGGGAGAATCTAAGAACTCTCAGCCAATTCAGAATGCATCATTATCCTATTTCTAACAGAGAGAGTCAAGAAACCTGCATTCATAAAATCTCAGGATCTCAGAACTGGAAATCATTTCAGAGGCAAACAACAGGATTTCCCTCAACAAACTTCAATAGTCTGATGACCATCTTTCCACATGACTGGTTTCCTTGTCAATCCCATGCCTTATTTTATGCCTTTAAAGATAACATATAAGTCCCAGAGACTGACAAGGAGGTCCATGACACAAACAATGGTTAAGAACACCTGTTCTATAAAATCCTTGACAAACGATCATCTGAGTCTTAGATGAAAGTCTTCTGGTGATAGAGAACTCACTAGCTCCACAGAATAATTCTAATAAGAAAGGTTTTGCTTACACAGATAAGAACCCAAATATGCCTCTTTAATCTCCCATCTATTGCTTCTTGCTGGTGCTTTTAGGACCAGACAGATCAAGTCTAGTCCTTCTTCCAGGTGATAACCTTTCAAAGACTCCAAGGCAGCTATCATGGCCCCCGAACGCTCACCTCCAAGTCTTCTCTTAATTAGACTAAACAACCCAGGTTCCTTTACCTGAGTCTTGCCTGACAGGGTTTTGAGACATATCACCCCACCCCCACCATCCTGACTGCCTTTGCCTGTCTGGTCAGGAGAGTCCCATCCAGGGCCCCAGTCTCACCCCCAGGATCTTCACTGTAGGCCTGCAACAAGACTGGGGGGCCCTGTACACAGTCAATGATGCCCAGCAACGTCCGGGTGAGCCGAAGCAGCTCACTGAAGCTGTAGAAGCCAAAGTAGATGAGGTTGTGGGCCAAGCTGACGACCTGTAGTGGGTTGTTGGGGAGAAAGAAAAGAGAAAAGGACTGAAGAAGGCTCCAGGCTGGTGATGCACAGGCTGAGAGGGTATGGGACTGGAGATCATCACAGGAATAAAAAGAACTCCACAGTTCTTTGGAGCTTTAGGGTTTTGAAAACGTTTTCTTATACTATAAGGCTGTGAAGTAGGCAGTGTAAGTATTATTAACCTCTTTTTAGAGGAAGAAATTAACATTCAGAAAAGTTAAGTAACTTGCCCAAGGTCAGGAAGCAAGCTAGAAGCCTAGCTAGGATTCAAAGCAGGATTTTGGTGTTTGTTTAAATCTTTTTTCCCCTTTGCACCATTCATTATCCCAAGAGGTATAAAAAGTGAATCATTTTAAGAGATAGCTAGGAGGCACAGGACTAGAGCAGTGGACTTGGAGTCTGTAAGACCTGAGTTTGAGACCAGCCTCAGATGCACATTTGCTGTGTAACCCTGCCCAGTCATTTAATCTCTCTCTGCCTCAGTTTCCTCATCTGCAAAACAGTAATAACAGTACTGATCTCAGGATTGCTATGAGGATCAAATGTGTAGCTTGTACATGAGATTCTGGTATAAATATTAGCTATCATTATTATTATTATTATATGAAGAATTTAGATAAATTCCTCAGTGTGAGATTCATGCTGAATTCTTAGAAGAAACTCAGTCTTTGAGATAGCTCAGTGGATAGAGCACCAGATCTGGAGTCAGGAAGATATGAGTTCAAATTCAGCCTCACTCAATAGCTGTTTGACCCTGATTGCCTCAGTTTCTTCATCTGTAAAATGAGTTGGGGAAGGAAATGGCAGACCACTCCAGCATCTTTGCCAAATGGGGTCAGGAAAAGTTAGAGATGACTGAACAACAACAAGGTCTTTGAGGAGGGATGGCTTCAGAGAACACCTGTGCCCTTGGTCCTAAGGGATCTTAGGCTGGGAGACACTGTCATGGGCTTAGGACCCTAGGAAACCAAACTTCTAGTGGTCGAAGCAACACATCTGGAATCAAGGAAACTGAAATTCAAACCCAGCACTAGGCACTTAGGAGTTGTAACATGGGACAAATCAGCTAAGCTCAACCTCAGTTTGTTTACCTGTAAAGCAGGGATCATAATTGCACATACCTCCCAGAGTAGATGTCAGGATAAAAGGAAATAATATTTGTAAATAGCTTTGCCAGCCTTCAAGCATTATGTAAATGTTAGCTTATGACTGTTATTATTAAACAAGGGGTAGTTTGGAGGTAGGCTGGAAAGACATCGGGCAGCAGCCATCCAAAAGAGTGACTCGATTCTGCCGCGTATCTTTTGTTCTGTAGAAAGAGGCTGACATAGTAAGTTTGGAACAAGGGCGTATGCTGGCTAAGAGGACTTTCTTAGCCCAGGAACCAAAGCAGCAAAGAAAGACAATGGGTGTGGGGGAAGGGGAGATGTTCTGGCTGAACTGTTGGAGGTCATATGGGATAAGGACTAACTGGAAGGAGGCTGAGAGAATCCCTAAAGTAAATGCCTGGCCGCAAATTGTGAGTAGGCTCTTTACCCAACCCCTACTGGGTAATAGAGAAAAGCCCACCTCCAGGCAATACCCTCCAGGTTTTCAGTATCCCCCTTAGCATCAGATTTCCTCTTTGCTACCCAGGAAGCGATTTAGACAAGGGGTGTTCACAGAATCACAGAAGAATCACACAGGCTCTCAGCTGAAAGGGACCTCAGAGATCACAGTCCAACCCCCTTATTTTTGCTGATAAGGAAACTGGTGTTCAGAGGGGGAAATGACTCACATGTTGAGCTATTTCCAGAAAAGCCAGAACTAACAACTCACATTTCCATAACACTTTCAGATTTACAAAGAGCTTTTCTCACACTGGCCCTTTTAGGTGAGTAGGGTTACATTTGGGGCCTTTTTGGTTTTAGTTGTTTTTTTCTTTGGACAGACTTGAGATTCAATTAGCATTCCTAAATGAAGATATCTCCTCTACTAATGCAGATCAGCAACCACTCTGCAGTTTAGGGTTTTAGAAAGTTGCCTGAGGCACTGAGAGGTGAGTATCACACAGTGAGTGTGTCAGGAGTGGGACTGGAACCCAGGTCTCCCAGACTCTAAGGCTGTCTGATCTCTACATTCCATCTCCCATCTCCAAATCTTTACACTGGCTATCTATCCCCTGTGCCTGGAATGCTCTCCCTCCTAAAAGCCCTGGCTTCCTCAAAGATTTGGCTAACATGCCATTTTCTATAGGAGACCTTTCCTGGTTTCCCCAAACACTTGTATTTTCTCTTCTAAAGTTATCTTCCATCAGTTCCGTTTGCACCTTGTATGTACCTGCCTATTCACATGTTGTCTTCTATTATAATGTAAACTTCTGGAAGGCAAGGACTATTTTTTATTTCTTTGTATCTCCAGAACTTAGCAGGAAGCCTGACACATTTGATGGCTGATTGATTATGTCTGTTGATTGATTATGCCAAACTATTATTATTACCTCCATTTTACAAATGAGAACGCGACGCAAAGAGAGGGAGTAACTTGTCGAAGCTCACATAGTAAGCAGCAAGGTCAGGATTCGAATCCAGGTCTCTAGTGCCATAAAGGCATCATGGGGCTTTGCTTGACCTACCTTGGGGGATGAATCTAGAGAAAACAAGAGAATCTCAGCATGTTCATTTTGAGAAGGGACCTCATTGGTCCTTTCTAGTTGGCCCCATCCCTGAAAGGAATCCCTGCCTTAACATCCCTGACAAGTGGTCATCCCACCACTCTGTTTGTGTCTAGAAACCAGCCCCCTTCCTACCTAGTATCTAACAGGAATTTCAGAAACGTTTGTTGGTTGATTTCTCATCCTATTCCTTGGGCCTTCTTTCACGTGGCTCTATGCCCCCCATTTTACAGATGAGGAAACTGAAGCAATTAAAGATGAAGTGACTTGTCCAGGGTCAAACAACTAGTAAGTATCTGAGGTCATATTTGAACTCAGGTCTTCCCAACTCCAGACCAGGTGCTCCATCCACTGTATCACCTAGCTGCTTGGCCACAAAGGTCCTACCTCAAAGGTGAGCTTGTTCTTCTCTTCATTGGCAAAGGGCACGGCCTCACTGACTACATTGTTGAGATAGTCTTCTACAAACTCCATGGTGTTGGCAAATTTATTCTTCTTATCGTCCCGAGAGTCATTGAGGTTGGAATCGTAGCTAGAAGAATGGGCATCAGTTGGGAAGAGTAGGGAGAAAGGAAGGGAGGTAGGGGAAACAAGTCCCTTCCTTCTCCCTCAGTTCTTCCCCCCACCTCAATCTAGAAGGGAACCCATTTTTCAACCTCTGGCCCCAGTTCCTTATTTCCTGTCCCTCTTCCTTATGGTCCCTTTGGCTCTCATGGGCCCAGGCCTCACTCCTTGATGGTGATGGCTGTGGGGATCTCTGTCCAAAGGCGGGCGAACTTGACTGGGGTGACGAGTTCCTGTGGGTCTCGGTCCACATGCACATGCAGCATGAGATGACAAAAGGAGGCACGTAGATCAAAGGGTAGCATCTCATCCGCCATGCACAGGAAGATCAAATCCACACCCAGCTGTTGGGAGATCTCATGGATGGCCAGATACTGGCGGTCCAGACACATGCGGGCAAACAGCTTCAGCTGGTATCTATGGCAGGGAAGGAAGGGGAAAGAAGGGTGGGGGGGAGGAGTGAAGGGGCATAGAGGGTGGGAAGAAGATGAAAGGGGAGTGAGGAATCACAAAACCTCAGAGCTAGAATGGACCTCGGAAATCCTCTGGTCTGTACTTGAGAAGAGATCTTCTCTGGTAATCAGTAACAAACATTTATTGAGCACCGACTATGTGCCAAGCACTGGGTTAGAGGCTAGTGAAGACTTCCAGACTTCAAGGACGCTATATTCTATCTATCAAAGGAGGTAATATGTATATACAAGGTAAGCACGAAGTAATTTAGGGGAGAAGGCATCACCAATTAAGGGGATCAGGAAAGGCTTCCTATAAAAGCTGGCATTTGAGTTGCAATGTGAAGGGAACAAGGCATTCTGCAAGATGGAGGTGAGAAGGGAGTCCATTCCAGACAAGGGAGACAAATAATGCAAAGACACAGTTGGGAGATAGCATGTCATGGGTATATGGAAGAGCAAGAAGACCAGTTCACCTGACAGTAAGATGTGTGAAAGAGAGTAATGTATTATTATTAATAAGGCCAGAAAAGTAGATTGGGGCTAGGCTGGGGAGAGCTTTTCATGCCAAACGCAGCTGCTTATATCTGATCCTAAAGGCAATAGGGAGCCACTGGAGTTTATTGAACAGGTGAGTGACATAGTCAAATCTGTGTGTGTGTGTGTGTGTGTGTGTGTGTGTGTGTGTGTGTGTGTTTTTAAGGAAGGTCACTGGCAGCTAGATAGATGATGGCTTAGAATAAGAAGAGACTTGAAGCTTTACAATATCTCTGGCAAGTAGTCATCCAGCATCTGCTCAAAGACTTCCAGGTAAGAGGAACTCACTAACTCCCACGGGAAATATATGTTACTTTTGGACAGCTCTAATTGTTGTTTTTTCCCCTTTTCAGGCCCAAACCTGCCTCTCTGAAGCTTCTACCTATTGCTCCTGTTTCATGGGTTTAAGCAGAATAAACCCTACCCCTCCATCCTATGGAAGCCTTTCAGATACTTAAATACAATTTAAGAAGGGGCAGCAAGTGGGTGGGGACAGGGGCAGGGTAAAGGTAGGAGGGGGAGGAAGAAGGAAACTATGGCTGTGTCTGCCCAGGATGAGTCAAAGGATGATGTTTAAACTGCAGTGGGAGGGATCTAGATTAGACTAGGAATCAGCAATTTACAGGGTTTGCAAGCCAAATTTTCCTGTATTCACTCTCCCTAGCTGAGGGACGAGGAGCCAGGATGGGGGAAGGGGAAGCAGCTTGCCCAAGAGGCAGTTACACTCCAAGGTCACATCAGCTAACACCAGCAGGGATTCACTGGCTATCAACCCAGCGAAAGGACAGGACTCGAAGCAATAGCAGTGGGGAGAGGGATGGAGGAAGCAAAAAAGCAGAGACTGTAGGAGATGGCATCCACAATTGTACTGAGGGCTGGCCCACTCCAAACTTGCAGATCACCTTTGGCGTTGTAGCACGAGTCACCAACCCCTGGTCTGGATAGCTTGGTAGTGTCTGGACTTGGAGACAGGAATACCTGAGGTGGAATTTGCCTCAGACTTTTACTAACAGTGTGACCCTGGGCAAGTCACTTAACCTCTATCTCCCTTAGGCTCCTCATCTATACAATAATATAGAAATTTTATAAAAATAATAACAATAGCATTTTTCCTTCCATGGTTGTTGTGAGAATCAAATAAGAAATACAAGTGATGTACTTTGCAAACCTTAAATATACAAATCAACAATCTTATCATTATCATCATCACCAGTGATGAAGAGGATGATCATTTTAAAAAACCAGTTACAGGACTTCCACCTATAAGGGAGAGAGATCCATTCTGAGGATCTTTTATAGAAAGAGTCATTTAAACAAAAAGGTGAGTCGCTTGCTCTGCTCCCCCCCATAGGGGATGGAGTATGGGCTGAGATGTGAAGGAAGTTGTGGAGTGTAAGAGGCAGAGGGGAGGAGGGGGGCCATTCCAGTGCGGGAGGGGCTGCAGGGATGGTTGGCTTGGATGGGCTCCACGGGGCTCCCTACCTGTAGTAGCTGAGCACGTTCTCGTCGTGGGCGTTGCCTGCCCGGGCCTCCTGGGCCAGCTGCCGAATGCTTTTCTCATGGTGTTCATTGTTCTTGTCACTCCAAGTTAACCAGACTTCCTCCTCTGAGTATTCAATGCTCAAGTATTCATGGGACTGAGACATTTCCTTCACTGGCCTCAGCCTGCGAAGAAAACACCCCCTCAGCTTGAGCCCCAGCTTGAGGGCCCCTTTCTTCTAGAACCCTGGGGTTCTTCTAAAACCCTAACCCAACTTACTCTCAAATCTGAGGAAATCAGAGACTATGAGAACTGGGAGAACCCCTGGAGATCACACAGTCTACACAGGGGTATGCCGGAGCCAGCTCAGATGGCTTTGAGACAACCAGTTGTTTTCATTTTCAGAGTGAGCATGTACACTTCAGAAACCAAACATTTCAAATTGATTTACTGTTCTGTTCATTGTCTATAAGTAACAGAGTGATGGGAAAATGCATTCGTAATGTAGATTAAATTTAAAAGTGTATCTGAGCACTCCTTTTTTGGGGGGGAGGGAAATTTGTTGTAAACACATACCAGCACACTCCTGAAGTCACAAGGTTCCCTAGAAGATGTTCTGTCTAACCTTCTCATTTTGTACATCATTAGAACCACTGAACTAGAGCTCGGAAGGACCTTAGGGGCCACTGAGTTCAACTCTAATATTTTATAGATGAGGAAACTGAGACCCATAGTGACTTGCCACCATCACATAGTTATTAAATGTCCCAAGCAGCATTTGAACCCAGGTCCTTTCACTCTAAATTAGTGGGGGGTTTTACTGTACCATGGGTAGCATCCCTTCTGTCACAATGTGAACAGGTTGCATTGCAAGGGGATCTGATTCAGTAAAGACCCTAGAAGTTATGTCTTTATTGATATGGGTCCCTTCACAAGGTGATCCATCTAAGTCTTACCAAAAAGAGTGCAACATATCTTATTCCTCCTTTATATTTCCAACAGTATCTCACCCTGTGCTCATTACATGCTAGAGCTGTTCAACAAATATATTTAAGCTGGGGAGAGGGGGAGGGAAGAAGACGTGCAAGAATTTCAACATGAACTCCTAGATGTATCCCCTGGTTCTCTGGTTGGGGGAGTAAGGGGTGATTGAAATCAAGATGAGGGATCTTAGTCTCCTAGGAGAGAAACAATCCTGGCTTGGACCCAAGGAGTGGGAGAGGACTAGGCAGGGCCTTGATCATCAAGGAGGAAAGAGAAGTAAATGGGGAAAAGCCCCAGCCCTCACTCTGTCTTGATGAGAATGTCGCTGTTCTTGGGGTCCAGGACACATTTGCAGATGAGCTCCTGGGTGACAGGGATGGCAATGTGGTTGGACACACACAAGTCAGAGAGATAGTCCAGGAACCTGAAGAAATAAGCAAAGAAGGAGTCAGTTTGCGGGGGCCTGGTTATGGTGCCCATCAAGTGGGGATGACTTTACAAATCATGGTAGATGAATGTAAAGGAATATTGCTGCTTTGTAAGAACTGCTGAAAGGGGCAGTTTCCGAGAAACCTGGGAAAACGTGTAGGAACTGATGAAGACAAAACTGAGCAGAACCAAGGAAACTATACAATATATAACATTACAAAGACAGTTTTTCAAAGACTTAAAGAACTCTGATCATGCAATGATGAACCACAATTCCAGAGGATTGCTGAAGAAGAATGCTACTTATCTCCTGCCAGAGAAGTAGTGGATTCAAGGTACAGAAGAAAACACTTATTTTTGGACATCGACCAATGCAAGAATTCATTTTGCTTAACTATGCATATTTATCTGAGGGCAACTAGGTGGTACAGGAGATAGCCGGGAAGCCTGAGTTCATATCCAACCTCAGACCCTTACTATGTATGCCTGGGCAAGTCATTTAACCTCTAAAAGCCTCAGTTTCCTCATTTGTAAAATGGGGATAATAATAGCATCTGCCTCCCAGAGCTGCTGTGAGGATCAAATGAGAAAATATTTTTAAGTGCCTGGAACATAGTAGGTGCTATATAAATATTAGCAATTATTATTACAAGTGTTTGAGTTTTCTTTTTTTAATGGGGGAGCCCTCTACTGGGAGGGAAAGAGAACGTTGTTATTAACTGAAAAAATTGAATTTAGAGCCACCAAGTTGTTCTTTCTCAACAGATCCATATTAATTCTTCCCCAGAGGATCTCCCACATTCCCCTACCACCACCACCTTGAAACCTCTCCTGATAACTCCAACTAATAGTCTCATCCTCAATTTACTTTGTTTTACTTTGTATATATTAAATATTTATTTATATGTGTGTATATATTATATATATATGTATGTATGTAAAATGTAAACTCCTTGAGTCCAGGAACTTTTAATAAAAATAATAGTTAGCATTTATTTAGAATTTTAAGGTTTACCAAGCACTTTACAAATATTTTATACTCACAACAATACTGGGAAGTAGGGGTATTTCATTATCCCCTTTTGACAGATAAGGAAACTGAGGGAGATAGGTTAAATGACTTGCCTAGGGTCACACAATTAAGTGTCTAAGGAAGAATGTGAACCCTAGTCTTCTCAGTTCCAAGTCTTGTGCTATATCTACTGTGCCACCTAGCTACCTAGGAGGCACCTAATAAATGTGTCACTGACTGATTGACTGTGGAGAGAGGCCAGAGTTGATAGATTCTGAGTTGGAAGGGGCCTCAGAAGTAATGGAGTCTGACTCCTACCCAAATCATGAGTCCTATCTACAATATCCCCAATAAATACCCATTAGTTCCTGTTGTCAAAGACCTCTAGGAACAGCCAAGTTACTCTCAGTCACAGCAGCCTATTCAATACTTTGATAACTCTGATCAGGGGTTAGAGGTGGGACTCTTGGGTTGTCCTATAATCTCCCTCAGAACTTGCTACCCAACTGGGTTTGACTCAAGAATCACTTTAGCAATGACTTCATCCTTTCTTCAAGTAATTTTAGTGAGAGTGACCAACAAGAAATGAGGTAAGTGAGTGGGAGAGGTGAAGGACTGAGAATAAGTGGAGAGTCACATGATCACCATCATGGCTTAACAGGAAGACAGAAGTCAAATGTGGGGGGAGTAGAAAAATGAGAGATGGAGTAAATAGGTATAGGGAGGGGAGATGAATGAGTACAAGGAGAGTGTGATGATAAATGGAGGTTATGTTGAGGGTGAATGGTGGTGAGTAGGGTGGTAAGTGAGTGATAAATTAGAAAGACGGTAAGATAAGGAGGTGAACAGAGAGGGAAAGTGAATGGAAGGTAAAGGGATGAGTTGGGAACAAATGAAGGATAAGAAGGATGAGATGAAGGTAAGTAAGAATAGATAGGGGAGGGGAATAGGGAAGTTAGAGATAGAATGAAGGGATAGATATAAAGTGCAGGGTAAGCAGATGAATTGGGAATTAACAGAAGGCAGAGGAATAAGGAGAAAATCAGTAGAGTGAATGGGAAGTAAGTAGGAGATGGAAGATGAATAGGGGTGAGTTAGCTTAAGTGTGAAGGGAGAACAGAAGATGAAAAGGAGGATAAGTACAAATGACAGAAGAGGATAAGTTAAGAATGAATGAAGAAATAGGGGGATGAGACTGAGTAAATGAAAAAGTAGAGGGATGACTGCAGTGTGATGGGGGACATTGGATGTACAAGCGAGGGACATATGGGGGAAAAGGAGCAGTCCCCTGACCTGGGCTCCCGATTCTTGCGCACAAGGCTCACAAATGTCTCCACTTCAGTCTTAGTAATGTGCTTCTCCAAGAGTTTTCGGTTGTTGTGCAACAAGGCAGTGATGGTGTCCTCAGCGAGGATGTCATAGCCAATCTGTGACTGCATCATCCCAAACTGCTTGGCTATATGCTCCTGGAAAGGATAGGATTGAGGACAGATCAAAAAGAGCCCAACACCATGTTTCCTGGTTCTGCCCCACAATCTTCCCTTCTCTCCAAACTCTGAAGGGCCTGGATGGATGGGGGTGGGGGGGTGGAGGGAGAAGAGAAGAAGGGACAGAAGAGAGATCAAAGACTTAACAGGACTTAATCTATGGGAAGGAGACAGCCTCTCCTGGCCTTGAAAGTCAAACAGAAGAGTTTCAATTTTAATAGGGACGCAATAGAAAGCTACTGATGTGCAGTGATAGTGGAAAGACCATTGGCTCCAGAATTAGAGAGAAACAGGGTTTAAATCCCACTTGTGACAATTACTACCTTTGTAACCTTGAGCAAATCACAACTTCAATAGGTCTCAGTTTCCTTATCTGTAAAATGAGGAGGTTGGACCAAATGGCTTTTGAGGTCCCTTCCAACTCTTCTAGATCTACAATCCCATAAGATTTTTGAGTAGAAGGATGACAGGATCAGAGGTACACAAGAGGAAGATTATCCCAGCAGTTCATGAAAGTTGAATACAAGAGGGAAGATGGAAAACCTGAAAGAAGCAGTAGTGTAGACAAGCAGCAACAAGGGTCTAAACTAGGGTAGGGTTAATGATGATAGAGGGGAAATGAGAGATGAAGAAGGGACTATAGAGGTGGGACTGATTAGATTTGGGATATAAGAGGTGAGAGGAGAGGGAAAGACTGAAAATAAATATGGGAGATCCAGTGAACTGTGGTTCCAATGACAGAATCTGTTTAGAAGGAAAGATTTTAAGCTCAGCCAGGGAGCTAGCCAAGTTCTCCTGTTGGCCCAAAGTGTTCCAATCCCTCATGACCATTCCCAGGGAGCACCAGACGTAGAGAGGTAGAGAGGGCACAGGGAAACAGGGTCAAAGCTGGAAAAGCAAGCTCACCTGGTTCTTCCGATAATCCTCCTGGGAATGCCTCAGGACACGGTAGCAGAGGCGGAACATGTGTTGGTAGGGGGCATTTTTCTGATCAGATAACTCCTCCAGCCTTACCAGTGGACCTTCACCACCCTTGTCCCGGAACGGAGCCTTCAGGATTCCAAAGATCTAGGGATCCCAATGACAGCAAGAGAAGAAAGTGAAGCCCCAAATCCTAATCTTAACCCTTAATCAACCTTAGGTCCCACTCTCCTCCTACTCTTTGGTCTACCCTGAATTTTAAACCTAATCTTAAAACTTTTTCCCCTTTTTTTTTTCTGTACCAAGTCAGATAGGTATTTCCATACAGATATTAGAAATGAAAAAGAGGATTGTATATGAAACTACAGATCTCTATTATATACAGTTTGATTTTCTTTTTAAGAATAATAATAAATTTAAATCATAGTTTTCAAAGCTGTCCTGTTTGTGCTTCTTTCCAAATTTTTCTTCTCTGTATTTAAAAAAATGCCTTAATGATCATTTTTCTTCCTTTTTACCCTTCTTATTACCCACACTGTATTCCCCTCACCCTTCTACCTACCACCATAAGAAAGAGAGAAAAGAATGAAGGAAGGAAGGAAGGAAGGAAGGAAGAGGAAAAACAAAGGAAGGAAGGAAAGAAAATAGGAAGGGAGGGGGGAGGGAGGAAGGGAAAAGAATAGCCCATGTAACAAATATGCATAGTCAAAGAAAGCAAATTCCTACTTGGCTATATCTGAAAAATATACATCTTATTCTGCATCCTGACTCTATCACCTCTCTCAAGAGGGCTGCATGAATTATAATTGGTTATTGCATTTGCCTGAGTTCTCAACTAATTCAAACTCTTCCCCTTGTCCCAAAGCCTTTCCCAGCGGAAAGACCATACACTATGGAACCAAAAAACTAAGATTCAACCTTTCCCCCTGATTCTTATTACCTCTATGACTCTGAACAATGAACTTAACCTCCTGGAGCCTCAATTTTCTCATCTGTAAATTGAGGCAGTCAGACTTGATGCCCTCTAAGATCCTTTTTTTCTTCTCAATCTACCCCATTTTAACCCTAACATGGCCTAATTTTACTTCTAACCCTAACTATAACCCTATTCCTCACCCTAATCCTAATTCTAACCCTTCAAAACAATTTTTATCTTAACATTAATCTTAAATTGAATCCTCTCCTTTAACCTTAACTCTCACAACGGAAAACCACTTGGTTTTGGACTCAGAGGCTCTTCAAATCTGGCTCTTGACAGTGAAGTCACATTACATCCATGGGCCTCAGTTCCCTCATCTGTAAAATGAAGGGATTGAACTAGATGTCTTCTGAGGTCCTTTCCAACTTCGGATCCATAATCCTATGACCCTTCTAAAATTGCTCCAACCAAACCCATCCCTAAATCTTGCTCACTGTCTCAGAGGGAGAGAGACACTTGAAGAAGGAGAAATAGCTCATCCTGGACACCAGAGGGAGGCTGATCTACAAGTAAAATGTGACGTTCTACTCTAGATCTAGATTCAAGGTTGGGGATTACCTGCAGTAGGGAGATTTGGGGTCAAGAAAGGGAATAATGACAAGGAAGCTAAATGCAAACAAACAAGAGATACACACCTGCTTGAGTATGTTCTGCTCCCGCATTAGTTTCTGCCGCTCTCGGTTGGGTTTGGTCACCATGATGTCCAGAACACTCTGCCCATTGTTGGGGACATCACTAACAAAGAATACCAGGTCCTCCAGCAACTGAATGACAAACCTGAAAGCAGGTTAAAGAATAATACTTAAGAAATTACCTGGTGCCTTTCCCTCCCAAAATCAGTCTATTTGGGGATAGCTCACGATCTGTCCACAACAGTAAAATAAATCTCTACAGGGTCAATCCCAGCTGAAAAATATCCAGAAGAAGGTTTATATCCTTAATCCTGGCGTTTAAGGCTCTCCACAATTTAGGACCAATCTACCTTTCTAGCTCTAGCTCCCACTGGACCCCTATATATACCTTCCTATACGACCAAAAGGGTTTTTTCATTGTGTACATGACTTTCCTCCACATCTTTGCTTATGTTGTAAAACATAACCTGTAAAACAACCTCCCTCTCCTTTTGTACCTAAATAATCCTAGTCACCTTTTAGGAAACAGCTCAAGTTCCCTTTCAACTCAATTGTTAAGTACCTTCTATGTTCATATCGAGTGGGTAGGTAATGCAGTGGATAAAAAGTGCCCTGTCTGGAGTCAGGAAAACTCATTTTCCTTAAGTTCAAATCTCCTGTCAGACAATTACAATCGTTGTGACCCTGGGCAGATCATTTTACCCTGTTTGCCTCAGTTACCTGTAAAATGAGCTGGAGAAGGAAATGGCAAACTACTCCAGCATCTTTGCCAAGGAAACCCTAAATGGGGTCATGAAGAGTTGGCCACAACTGAACAACAAAATGTTCATATCAGATTGGGGATAGCGACTGGCCCTGTTATTTCATTGGCTAAGGAACTCCAGAACGAGGATACCCCACTCCCACCCCAACTGATTAGTATCTTCTCTCCACCTTACAGATTTAGAATTGGTTAGAGCCCAGAGAGGTTGTGCTCTAAGCACACAGTCACCGTTTTCCAGAAGCTGGATTAGAACTCAGGTCTTTGTGACTCTGAGGCCAGATCCCTATCCATTATGTCATACTGCCCCTCGAAAATCAGAAAAAGGTCTCCTAATGAAAGTGGTGTTTGAATGAGATTAATTCTAAATTCCTAAATCTGATGACCCTGTACCCTAAGTACAGTGCTTTGTAAACTGTACAATGCTAGAGAAGTGTAAATTATTATTGTTATTTGCAGGGGTGGGGGGTAGGGCAGCAGCTGGAGGGGCATCCTAGAGAACAGTTAGGAGACTATTAGAATAATCCAGGTAAGAGGAAGGGAAGGAGAATTTGGAACTTAAAATTTTTCAAAATTAACGTTAAAAATTATGTTTACTCAGAAAATAAAATATAAAAAAAACCAATTCAGGCAAGGGATAATAAGGCCTAAATTAGTGTATTGGCTGTGCAGTGAAGAGGAAGAGAT
This sequence comes from Notamacropus eugenii, assembly GCF_028372415.1. NCBI lineage: Eukaryota > Metazoa > Chordata > Mammalia > Diprotodontia > Macropodidae > Notamacropus > Notamacropus eugenii. The sequence goes on along the minus strand of NC_092873.1, from coordinate 89,649,513 downwards.
AGATGCAAAGAAGTTGATAGTACTTTGCAACGGATGAAAGGGAACAGGAGCCAGTCCTAGGATTTCACTGGTGCAGGGGACTCTTGGCTGAGAACAATCCTTCTACCAGTGCAGATTGGCACCTTCTCTGCAATTTATCATCTTATTAGTCTAGAGTATGGAGAAGTTAAGTGATTTTCCCAGGGTCACACAGCCACTATGTATCAGGTAGGATCTGAACCCAAGTTCCTTGGCTCCATGATCAACTTTCCACTTAAGTGGGGTAATACAGTGGACAGATCATGAGGCTTGGAGACAGGAAGACCTGAGGTCAAATCCGACCTCTGACACTTACTAGCTGTGTCACCCTGAGCAAATCACTTCACCCTGTTTGTCTCAGTTTCCTCATCTGTAAAATTAGTTGGAGAATGAAATGGCAAAATACTCTAGCATCTTTGCCAAGAAAACTCCATATGGGGTCATAAAGAATCAGACGTAACTAAAATGACTGAACAACACCATTTGAGTGGTAATAATGACTCATAAATCTATAATTCTCACAAAAGAGAAAAGTGATTAGATATGGGAGGTAAGGGAGAAGTTAAAATCAAAGATGATTCTAGGATGGACGTGTGCCAGCAAATATCTAATAAATGTCTCTCAAAAACAACAGCACATCTTTAAGTTTAATCTTCATTAATAAAAGTTTCTCCATAACTTTCTTAAATATAGAAAATCAACAAAACAGCAAACCAAACCCTGACCTGCAGCATTTGCTGATTTCTGAGGCATAAATGCTGACACTGAACATCTAACAATTGGCTCCCTTGAACATGTAAGAGCTGGTTCCAGTATACTGCCACTCAAGGGGATTCCCTGATCACCCCTGCTATACTTATATGCAGCCTAAATGTGCCTCTCTTCACCTGCCCTCCACCCCATACTTCCTAGTTCTACCCTTTTGAGCCAAGCAGAACAAAGCTAATCATTATTTTCTGTGGGGCTGGTCTTAAAATACTTGAAGACAGCTATCATATCCCTTTAAAAAGGTTTTCTCTTTCCCAGACTATATATTTCCATCTCTTCACTGGATCAATGGATCCTCAATTTGGTAGTCTCCATTAATCCATTAAAATTGATTGTAGGGAGGAGGACATTCAACTTGTTGACTAAATAAGAAACAAATCAGTTGATGACTCGTGTGCCCAAGAGGGCTACCTGCGGTCATTCTGGCTGATGAAACCCTCATTGAGCTTCTCCACAGCACTGGCCAACATAGAACTGGCATCATTGGCAAAGTCAAGGTCTCGGATCTCAGACACTGGCACAGAGACGATAGCAAAGGCTTCTTTGTCTTCTTTGGTGGGGCAGGTGCCCAGCTGCAATGACCTGGAGTTAGCCTCATGGTCCCAACAGGGAATGACTCCTTCTCATCCCCTCCTCCACAGACTCCCCTCACAACAATTCTCACTTTCTCTTTCTCCTTCCCTCCCTTCCTTCCTTTCTGGAAGGCTGGATAGTACCATGAGTCGGATGGGCCGCTCCTCCTCGATGTCAATGGGAACATTTGTGCTCTGGATCCAAGTGTTGGTGCAGAGATGGCGCAGCCGAACATAGGAGTTTCTGGCACAAAGAGATCAGGGGTCATACAAAGATCATGAAATCACAGAGAGGTCAGTGGTCACTTAAAGTTCAGAGGTCTCACCCCATGGGCAGAAGCTCATGCGGTGAGAGGGGATGCAAGGTGGTATAGAAGCGATAGGTCATATATAACCTCACTCTTGCCTAACAATGTTGTTTTTGTTTTTTTCCAGAAAGCCCTGTGAACTATGAGGTAGAAAGGACAGGTATCATAATCCCTGTTTCAAGTTTAGAGAAACAAGTTTAGAGAAGGGAAATGACCTGCCCACGGTTATACAACTACTTGGTGATAGAACCTCACCTCATGCCCTAACTACTGCCATATAGTACAGATAGAGCAGAGAATACAGGGTAAGGGACGTTCCAGCACCCATACAGCCTCATACAACCTAGGTCCTGCCACCAATATCCATACACATGTTCCTTGCCCTGATTCTCCAGCATAGGGTGGACTTGGAGTCAAGAACACTTCAGTGTAAACTGCCTCCCATACAGGATATCTAGGATATACTATGTATGGGCTTAGGCAAGTCACTTCACCCCTGTGCCTCAGTTTCCTCATCAGTAAAATGATGTGTTTAGACTTGACTCGAATGCCCTTTCCAGCTCTAAATCTATAATCTTATGATGCTTCTATGATCCCTCTCTCAGGATCAGGATCAAGAAGGGATGCAAACCTAGGCACAAAAGAGTCAGTCTTCTGCAGTGTGGTGGGATCGAGCTCAAAGAGAGAAGCAATGTCATTCCCATGGGGCACAGCCACAAGTCGGTATTTGATCTTCTCACCAGCATTTCTTCGGCCACTTCTTCCCTGGGATGCCTAAGGGAAATATGACCTCCTCAAACCTCAGTCCTTCCCATTCTCTTCAACAGTGTTAGCTTCAGAACCTTCTAGTCTCCCTTCTGCACCCTACTCCCTCAAGGGGCCCAGAACCCCCCCAGCTCCCTGGCTGCTTGGCCCGGTCTACGGAAGCCCTCTCCTCTCTAATCGTTCAACAAATATTTCTTAAGCACCTACTACTATATGCCAGGAACTATATTAGACACAAGACCAACAACCAAATAATAAGACAGTCCCTGTCCTCAAATAGCCACTTACGGTTCCTGCAGCTTTCGGTTCTCCTGAATCACCCTTGTAGCTGGGGTTTTCCTAGAAAAGGAAAAAAGGATATTAACTGGCCTGCTCCATCGACGTCAGTGAAACAATAGCTAGCATTTATACAGCATTTTCAGGCTTGCAAAGCACTTTGCATAGGTGATCTCTTGATCACCTGGGAAGTGGATGTTATTATCACCCCTATTTTACAGATGAGGAAACTGAGACTGAGAGGGGTTAAATGGCTTGCCCAACTCATAGAGCTAAATCTAAGGCAGAATTTGAAGTCAAGTCTCTTCTCTGAATCCTAGTCCAACACTCCATGTACTATATAGTAAATGCAGAGTATTTTTTTTAAGTACCAAGCCATACCCACACCACACTGAAATGGAAGATGAGAAAACATCTACAGGCCCCTAGAGGGTTAGGCAGGTGTTTCCTCACCCTTCCATATTTTAAGCTGTCAGCACAGGCACTGGCTGTGGGCACTTCCAGCTTCAGAAGGAATCAGAGTTTTAGGAGGGACCTTAGGGATCATCTAGTCTAAGCCCCAATTCTGCAAATGAGGCCCAAAGAGGTTAATGGATCTACCTATGCTCACACAGAGAGTAAGATGAGATTGATCCCCCAACGTCCCCCCAACCCTTGCCCACTCCCAAACTATAACAAGGCAGAGCAGTGAGGGACAATTCAGTAACTACAGAGGTCTCCTTTCAGGTCCTTCCTCTCAGACTCCCTCATGGCACATAGACATATGCACATATCCTTACATGTATACACATATACAGAAACATCTGCATATATACACAACTCTATGCTGCTGCATACACATCTGGATGGATGTACTTATGTTCACAGGCCAGAATACTTAGATGCACATATAAATTTATGCATCAGTACACATGCTACCCATTCAAACGTATGTGCTCACAAATAGATCTATATATTTACACATCCACAACTTCAACTCATCCTTGTCTCCTGTCCTCACCTCTGCTGCCAGGTAATTGCCCGTGGCCAGGTGTTTAAAGCGGTACAAGCCATTCCAGTGGCCAGCCCCTCCACGGCAAGGGTCATGGTGGACAACCTAAGAAGGAACCACAGAGAATAGGTGAGTTGAAAGGTGTCAGGATATTCTCAGAACCAACGTGCATGGGAAAATATGAAGTTAAGCCTAAGAGGGGCAAGGTCCAAGTGAAGACTGGCACAGGCAGGGGAGGATGAGTTCAAAGAGTTTAGATACTCCACCTCCCATCCCTAGGGCTCCTGGAAGAGCTAGGCCTAGTAATTTGGGAGATACAAGCTTTTCTCCCATGGAATTATAGAAGAAATGTGGGTATTAGGGGTCAGGGACTTGGAATTTGAGAAATGAGAGGAGTTGCAGAGTAGGGAGTAGGAAGATGGGGTCCAAAGGGCTGAGAAAGGAGGTAAAGGTTGGAGAGGGCTTTATGGAGAGCATAATGATTTAAGGACTGGAGCTAGAAAAGTTGAATATGAATTTGGCCCCAGGAGTTAGGGTCTCAAGGTAGATCTGGGGCCTTGGGGTTAGAGAAATTATAATAATTGCTTAATATAATAAAATGCTTAACACTAAAGCAAGTTTACACATACAACATGGAGATCAGATTAGTGGAGATGGATGTCAGGAACTGGGCTCCGGGGCTCTGAGGAGTTCCATCCTCAGGGTCTTACCTCCACCTCCCAGAGTGCATTGGAGCTGGTGGCTGATGTGGCAGACTGGCGCAGGGTGGTACGAAGGAACACTTGTAACTTGCCCTTATACTCATCACACGTCAGAAACTTCTCTTGCTCTGCATGGAACAAGCGTACTACATCTCCCTGAAAAGGGGAAAGAAGAAAGGCTCAGGATGTGGGGGAGACTTATGGGATAGGCTCAAGGTATCCCCTAACCATAAAGTTTCTTGCTGCAAGTAACTCCCCAACGAAAAACCAGTGCCTTCTATACTTTAGTCCGTGATCTAGGAATCTTTCTCCCTATGCTTCATAGAAGCACGGAATTTTAGAATTGGAAAAAACCTCAGTGACCATCTTGTCTGAAAAGAATCCCCACTATGGCCTACTAAACAAGTAGTCATTAAGCCTCTACTTGAAGACCTCTGAGAAGGGAGACCCCTTCTACTTTGGGGCAGCTCTGCTTATTAGGAAGATTTTCCCAACACTAAAGCTAATGCAGCCCCTTCACAACTTTCATCCATTGCTCCTAGTTCTGCCTTGTGGGACCAAAAAGAACCAGTCTACTCCCTATTTCACACATCAGTCCTTCAAATACTTGGAAGCAGCTATCGTGTTACCCTCCTGAGTCCTCCCTTCTCTTGGTTAAATACAATCCCCAGTTCTTCCCACTCATCTTCATATGTCAAAGACTCAAGGCCCTAAAATATCCTTGTTGCAGTTTATTAATGTTCTTATACCATGGGGACCAGAATTGAACACAACAAGCTTCTTTAAAACAACTCCCTCTCCACCAGCCATTTACAAAGAAAAATTATGTTACCACAGCATGAGAAAATCTTGGGGGCACAAACTTCTCAGCCCAGTATCTGAGGCCTTCCATGCTTTGATCCTAACCCACCTTCCTATATTCATTCTGACTCTCATGTTTGTAATTTTGATATTCTCTTTGACCAGTTGACAGATCTTTCTCACTCATTCCTCACGTCCAATGGGTTATCAGTTCTATTGAATTCACCCCTGCAACGTCCCCTCTTCTCTGTTCCTACAACTACCACAATGACCCTGGCCCCCATTGCTATCTCCTCAGACTACAGGATTATAAGAACTTTCTAGGAGTCTTCCTATTTCTATTCTCACTTCCTATACATTGTGATATATAGCTATAGATAGAACATATCTATTATTTAATAAAGCAATGCTAAAATTACTCTGTAACCCCATCTGTATTTTTCCCTTCCTTCTGTACATTTTTAAATTCACTATGTCTTATGTCTTTTCATGTTAATGCCAGAGTGATCTTCTTAAGAAACAGATCTGGTTAAGCCACTCCTCTGCTAAGAAGAAATCAAAGCTATCAAGTCATATGAAAAATGCTCTAAGTAAATAATAATTAGAGAAATGTAAGTTAAAACAAGTCTGAGGTATTACCTCACACCCATCAAAATGACTGACAGAAAAGGAAAACGAGAAACACTGGAGGGGATGTGGGAAAATAGGTACACTAATGCACTGTCAGTGGAGTTGTGAATAGGTTCAGACCTTTTAGAGAGTAATTTGGAACTATGTCCAAAGAACTGCAAAACTACATACCCTTTGACCCAGCACTATCAGTACTATGTGCCCCAAGAAGATCAAAGGAAAAGGAAAAAGTACACAAAAGCATTTGTAGCAGCTCTTTTTGTGGTGGCAAAGAATGAGAAACTGAGGAGATACTCATCAATTGGGGAATGGCTGGATAAGTTATGGCAGGAGTGGGGAACCTGCGGCCTGGGGGCCACATGTGGCCCTCTAGGTCCTCAAGTATGGCCCTTTGGATTCAGTCAAAGGACCACACTTGAGAACCTAGGAGGCCAAGTGTGTCTTCAAGCCTGCAGGTTCCTCACCCCATATATATGAACATATGGGATGATATTGTGTTCTAAGAAATAATGAAGAGGATGATTTAAAAAAAGAAACTGGGAAAATTCATATGAACTGATGCAAAGTGAGGTGAACAGAACCAGAACAATTGGCACAGTAACAGCAATATTGTAAACATAATCAACTGTGAAAGACTTAGTAACTCAGGAATACAGTAATTGACCAGAATTCCAAAGGATTCATAATAAAAAATCTATTCACCTCTAGATAGAGAACTGTTAGACTAATTCTTTATTTTTAGACTCATTCTTTATTTTTCTTTTATTTCAGAACATAGCTAAGGGAAATATGTTCTGCATGACTTCACATACATAAAGGATATTGTATTTCTTGCCTTCTTGACAGGTGGGGGAAGGATGGAGAAGAGAGAATTTGAAACTGAAAAAAAAAAATTAAATTTTTAAAAAGTTGCTCCTCTGTTTCATAAACTTCAGTGGATCCATAACAAGTAAAGGGTGGCACTCTAGGCTCTTTACACCCAAGTACCACTCTAACTTTCCAGCCATATCTCTTATTACAGACCTATTCACAACTGAAGAACTTTCTGGCCTCCAAATAGGTCCTGTGCTCCCCACCCTCAGTGCCTTTGTTCACACTTTTCCCTGTGCCTGGAATGCTCTCCCTCCCTATCTCTGCCTGGCAAAGGCCAGCTCAACCCAGCCCTCCAAGAAGCCTTTCCTGATATCTAGTAAACATTTATTAAATACCTACTACGTACCAGGCACTGTTCTAAGACACTTGGGATACTAAGGTAAAATAAGAGTTCCATATAAGAATGCACAAAATAAATACAAGGTAATTTGGTAAGGGAGGAACCAGCATCTGGGGGGAATCCAGTAAGGACTCAGGGAAGAGATTTCCACAGATGTAGAGAAGAACAATGAGGATTACACTCTGAGCATGGGAAAAGCCTGTGCAAATACAGACTAGATTTCCTCTCAGACTTCAACTGTTTGACAAACGTACAAAATGTTTACACATCTTTATGAAATTGTGGTTTATCGTCCACTTGTATCTGTAATTTATTGTTATAAAATATTTCCCCAATATCTATTACATACAATTTATACTTTCCAAGTTTGTAGCTATGAATCTGCAGCTGAAATTGATTTCGTAACTTCAACATGCTGTGCTTTATAACTTTGTAATGTACGTGTCAAGTAATACTGTGCATTGTTAACAGTTATCGGCTTGTATCCCTTTGGAGTTCCACAAGGGCAAGAACTGTCTTATCTAAACTTTGTATCTTCCCAGGCCTTAGGTCTAGGACAATACTATGCACACAGTAGGTACTTAATAAATGTCTGCCTATGAACTGTGAACCGATTCATCTGTTCTGCAGAGCAATCTGGAATTATGCTCAAAGAGCTATAAAATTGCATATGCCCTTTGACCCACAATACCACAATTAAGTCTGTTTTCCAAGGTGATCAGGGATAAAGGAAAACAATACGTATGTTCTAAAATATTTATAGCAGTTCTCTTTGTGGTGGAAAAGAACTGGAAATTGAGGGGATGCCCATCAATTGGGGAATAATTTATTGTACATGACTGTGATGGAATACTACCTTACTGTAAGAAATGATGAGCTGGTTGATTTTAAAGAAACATGGAAAGTCTGACATGAAATAAGGAAGAGTGAAGTGAGTAGAACCAGAGAATGCTGTAGGTAGTAAGAGCAAAAAATAATCGTGAACTGAGTTATTTTGAATATATAAATATTCAAATCAGCTACAAAGGACCCATGAAGGAAGATGCTGTCTACCTCCAGAGAAGGAACCGATAAATAGAAGTCTGTATAGTATGATTTTGTGTGTGTGTGTGAGTGTGTGTCTAACTAGAGAAAGTGTGTGGCTTTCTCTAGGGTGGCATGGGGAGGAAAGAAGTAAAAAAGTGCACAGCAGAGAACAAAGAAACACAGAAGGAAGCATAGAAAGCAGGGGAACTTTGAAAATGAAGTATGGTATTGATTCATAGTTTCGTATTGAATCCTCTTTTTGTGCTGTGCTATGTACATGGAAAATTTTTTGGCCTTTTTGTATTTAAGTTGAACATGAATAAAAAATTTTCAAAATAAAAATAAATAAATGACTGCCTAATGCTAATTCTTTTTATGTACCTTTGAATCCAGCCAAGCTGCACTAGTCACCATTTCCCAAATAGGTTGAACATTTTACAGTTTCTTCAATGTTGCCCATGTTGTTTCCTCCATGGGGAGCACCTACCCCGCATCTCTCTGTCTGTAGAAATCCTAACCATCCTTCAAGGCCAAGCTCAAATGGCACATATCTCACAAAGCCTTCCTTCCCAGAAATGATCTTGCTGTTGTCAGACTTCACACGGTATTGTGTTTGTACTTCTAATCACTTTCTGTCCAATGTATTGTGGGTATTTGGGAGCATACTTTATTCCCAGCAGTGGATTGTCAGTTTCTTGAGAATAAAGATCATTTATTAGTCACTTGTGTGTTCCTCACAGGGCCTGTGTTTTTCTTGGCCTCTGACCAACAGGCTGCTGGTTACCTAACCATGTTCCCTCCTACTTTCTTGGGACCCCTTCCATTTTACCCAGCCCCTTCCCTGGAACCTCCCATTTCTGGGAATCTTCTATTCCAGAGTAGAAACTTCCAGTTTCCCAAATGATTGATGCTTCTTTGCCTGTGACTTTGTGAAAAATAAACCAGATTGGTCTGAGAAAAGGATGCTTTTCCTCCCTATAAAATACCCAAGCTGCTCTGACCCCAGAGCAAGAATTGAACAGGCTACCTTGGGACAGGAGATCTGTATCAGTGAGCTTTCTTTTTTCCTCCCATTGTCTGGAAATCATTCTACCTGAGGTCCCCAGGCAACATCTCTAGCCATATCCCTTCCCAATCTTGCTTTGGAGTTCATGTTCAGTCATTTCAGTCATATCCAACTCTTCATGACCCTATTTGAGGTTTTCTTGGCAGAGATACTAGAGTGATTTGTCATTTCCTTCTTCAGTCCATTTTACAGATAAGGAAACTGAGGCAAACAGGTTAAGTAACTTGCCCAGGATCACACAGCTAATAAGTATGTGAAGCCAAATTTGAATTCAGGAGGAAGAGTCTTCCTGACTTCAGGGCCAGCACTCTGTGCACTGTACCACCTAGCTATCTCACTTAAAAAGTACTGATTATAAATTTAGAAATGGATAGGACCTTGGAAGTTGTTATCAAGTCCAACCCTCTCATTTTTCAGAGGAAATGTGTGAGGCAAGATTTGAACCTAGGACTTTCTGACTTCCAAGTCTAGCACCAAATCACACCATACACTCTCTAGGAGCAAAAGAAGAGAAGTCTGATTGGTTTTCCTACTCCTGAGGTCACAGTGATTATATTCAATACAGGGATAAGTGCACAGAATTAATAGTCAAGAGGTATGTATCCATATGTCCATTCCTGGACCACGGACAGTGAGAGATACAAAGAAACAGAAGCCTCTGCCTTTAAGGAGCTCAGTCTAATGGGAGTCGCGAGTGTGAAATAACATACACAGGTGAATCAAATCAAGAAAATGGCGTGTAACTGGGCTGAATTGCTTTGTACCATTCAATATATGTTCTGAAAACAGAAAATGAGTGGTCAGGGAAGTCTTTGTGGAAGATGTAGAGTTTGAGCTGCATCCTGAAGGCTGGGAGTAACTGAAGTAGTTGGGGATTCCAAGAAGAAGCAGAGTTTAGAAATAAGCGGTGCAGTGGATAGAGGACTAAGCCTGGAGTTCAAATCTGACTTCACTAGTTGGATGTGACCTAGGGCAAGTCCTTTAATGTCTGCCTGCCTCAGTTTCCTCATCTGTAAAATGGAGTTAATAACAGCCACTATCTCCCGGAGTTGTCATGAGGATCAAATGAGGTAACCATCATTGTAAAGCACTTTAGAAACTTTAAAATGCTATATTATCAGGCATTAGATCATCACCATCATCATTATTAGAGATGAGGAGGCATCCTTGACATCTCAGTATTGGGGAATGCAGCAAGATAAAGCTGGATAGGGAGGCTTCTGCAAAGCAGAGGGAGTAGGACAAGAGGTTGTCAGCAAAGGGTACCCACCAGGGGTGGGAGAAGTGATGAAAGTGTGATTGTGCTAGAATGTATTCATTATTTACACTGGCTTGTTGAAATTTAGCTCATCAATCAGGCTCCTTTTCCAGACTGTTAAGTAGGTTTCACAGATGCTGGTTTCCTCCTTTAGTCTGAATTCTTGGGTTACTTGGGTCTACTCTTTAGTTCCACTTTAAATCAGTTCTCTTCACAGCCGCCCTTGAATCCTTACTGAATAGTGCCATCCTCGCATGAAAAATCTCCCAAATCCCCCTCAGCTAGGCTCTCTCTTCCAGTTCTTTGAAACTTTTTCTAATGGTGGCTCCCAAATGCCTCTATCAGCTCATTCCCTTACTTTAGCAATTTGTTGACTTCTTAGTCAACAGAGACTTCTCTTGGAGCAAACAGTTAAAGCAAAACCAGCAGATCCAATGACCTCGTCTGGCAGCACATACATTATTATGCACCCACAGTCCCTACCTCTCTATCAAAAGAGGGAAAGTGATTCCTCATCTCTTTTCAGAGGCCAAGATTGGGCATTACAATTACTAAGCATCTGGCTTTCTTTTTGCATTCTTTATTTACATTTCAATCAGCTCGCTCAGCAGTATGATATCAAGTCTTTTAAAAGTTTCTATTGTTTTCCCCCTTATTCATGACCACTCCCCTACCCAAAGAGTTTATGCTTCTGAGATTCTTTTGGAAGGATTACCACCTCACCTACTTGTCAAATAAAACTCTCTTAGTTCAAATATGAGCGTATCTGAACTCCAGTTTCTAATATGATTATTCCTTCCCCACCTAGGTAGGGTTGCCATCAAATTCATGTACATTTGGGAGAGGGTCCTTTCTGCCACAGAGGCAATGGGCAAAAGACACAGGATGATGACATAAGATCATGATTGGGGGAGGGGGGAGAGGGAAATAACAGTACACCAGAAAGACAATCATAGGAAAAAGGAGAGAGACCTCAAACTGCAGAAAACTTGCATAGAAAAAAGATGAAGAAAAAGAAAGGCAGCTAAGTGGCCTAGAGTCAGGAAGATCTGAGTTCAAATTCAGCCATGGACACTTACTAGCTATGTGACCCTGGGCAAGTCACTGAAACTCCGTTTGCCTTAATCCACTGGAGAAGGAATGGCAAACCACTCCAGTATCTCTGCCAAGAAAACCCCACATAGGATCATGGAAAGTTGGACATGACTGAATTGAGAGACAACAAGGAAGAGAAAGGGGGAAAAACTGGAGAGGGAATGGAAGGAGGATTGGAGAGGATATAAAAATTCAGAATTTGAGAACAAAATTGGGGCAGTGGAAGGAGCCCCAGAGAGGGCTGCAAGACTAAAATGAAATACTTGGGAAGGGGAAGCAAGGTTCAAGCAGCAGGAAGAGAACTAGAAGGCAGAGCTGTGGGTGAGAAAAGAGTAAAGCTCAGGCAAAGGCTCAAAGGTGCAAAGGAGAATCAGGATGGGGTAGGGAGGGGGGAATTGAGGTAGTGGGAAAGGGAGGGCTTCCCCAGCTAGAGGGATCAGACAGGGGAACAGGGCCAGGGAGACTGAAGTAGAAAGAAAGTGAGCAAGGCATGGAAGGAAAAGCTGGGAGGGTGAGCATGGGAGAGGAGGCAAATAGTGAACAAAGTGTGCTATTGGGGAAAACCACTGAGCAGTTGAAAAGTATAATTTTTTTTCTTTAAAGCCTGGGTCTCCCTAGCTCTTCCAAGCTGGAGTGCAGGGGACACTCACAAGACCAAACTCATTACTGATTAGTACAAGAGCTTTGACTTGTTCTATTTCCTATCTGGATTGGTTTGCCCCTCCTTAGGCAACCTGGTGGTTCTCTGCTCCTGGAGACCCACCATTTTGATGCTGAATTTAGGATTTAGTAGGTATCTACCTGATTGCTTAGCCAACTGCAGCTCAGAACTCCTGAGCTCCAGAGATCCACCCACCTCAGACTCCAAAATAGTAGGGATTCTAGACATATATCAAAGTATATGTTGAAGACCCTCTCTCTAGGATTCTTACCCCTTTCAAAACCTCTTCCAGGTGGTCTCGGAACTTCATGAACAGGTTGATTTTCCAGCTGGTGTTGCAGTTGACAGAGTTGACCTGGGTGAAGGGAAGTGAATTGTGTGAGGTCCCAAAGGTCCCAAGTGACTGAGTAGGTAGGGACTGGGAAAGCCTTGAGCAGCCATCTGCCAAAAAGCTGGGAGAGGGACAACTGCAGATGCCTCCTCCACCCCAGTGGCCTCCCCTTGCTCCCACTTAGACCACAGAAGAGAAGACACTCAGTTTTACAGAAATATTCATACTTCTGTACCCAACAGTTAGATCCTAGAATGAACCCTGATTGCCACATTCCTAGAGGCACCCACTTCACCTCTCCAGGCTACCTCTTCTCCCCACCAAGAGTAGCCTATATAAGGAACATACTGAGATATGGGAGAAACTGTGCATGCATCCTTCACCAGCCCAGGTAACATAGACTCCCTAAAGAATTAAGAACAGGACAAAACAAGGGTGACAGATAGCCCTCCCAGCCCCTCTGGGCCTCACCTCTTTGCAGCCAGCATTGTCACTGAGCTCATAGTTGCTAGCATGCAGGGGCTGTCCAGCATTGACAGGGTTCAGGATCACTTTATCCCCCACAACCACCTGGGGGAGAGAGAACAGGTGAGAATAACCTCCCTTCAGCTACCTAGCTTTCCTTAGGACCAGAAATCTGTCCTTTGCCTTCCAGACTTTCCATTCTTCTCTCCAGGCCTCAGTTTCCCCCATGTGAAACTGGAGAGAAGGTGTTCACCCAGCCCATTTGCCAAATGGACCAGAAACAACAATGTGGGAGAAATATCAAATGCAATTGCCTTGGCCTCTAATGGGACCTTTTGACCTTTGGTGTTTGAGGAAGTGCCATCCTTCCCAACCCTCCTCACTTCCCATTCTGGGACTCACATTGTCCCCATTGCTCCGAAGCTTCCAGAAAGGCTGGATAAAGAGCCAGGACCCCTCATTACCAGTGGCATCCAGAGTCACCCTCATGGCGTTCTTCTCCAACAGAGCTGGTAGCCTCTTGTTCACAGTCAAGTACTTATTGCTCTTCATGTGAAGGAGCTGGAAGGAAGGAGAGGGAGGTGGGGACAGAAGGTTGTCATGGGCAATGCCAAGAGGTGAAACCCTGGGCCAGGTACCAGCAAAGGGACACGCAAATACAGCGTGTCACGGCCAGAGACTCACAAATACAGTCTCTCATACACCTGGTTATACACAGTTACTCAAATACATTCAAGCACAGTCTCACTATTACAAATACACATATTTACAATCACACCTGTCAGTCACACAGAAAATCAGTCATAAGTACAGAAAGTAAAAAATACACATTTACAATTATGCCATCGGTTATAGACAGAATCACAATCACCAAAAAATACACATTTGCAAAAAGTGTGAGTTCAGTCATTTTTCAGTCGTGTCTGACTTGTGACCTCATTTGAGGTTTTCTTGCCAAAGATACTGAAGCAATTTGCCATTTCCTTCTCCAACTCATTTTACAGATGAGGAAACTGAGGCAAATAGGGTTAAATGACTTGCCCAGGGTCACACAGCTAGAAAGTATCTGAGGCCAGATTTGAACTCAGAAAGACGAGTCTTCCTGACATCAGCCTGGCCCTCTATCCATTGTGCCATCTAGCTGCCCCCAAAATACACATTCGCAATCACACCCACCATTCACACATAATCATAAATGCAGTCACCAAAATACACATTCACAGTCATACCATCAGTCACACATAGAATCGCAGTCACCAAAACACAGGCATTTAGTGATCAATCAGATAGAGTCAGTGACCAAAAAATACACATTCACAATCCTACCCATCAATCACACACACAACTAGGGCTCCCAAGTTTATCCTCTGAAAGTTCCTGTCTGTATGATACTGTTACACTAATTTGGGAGAAAAGATCTTAGACTGCTGCTCCAAATGGTGAAAATATATTAATGCCTAATCTTATAACCCATAATTAACTTGTTGGGAAGATGTTCAGTTCCTCCATCCTCTGCTGATGTGTTCAACGTTGTGTGGCCCTAAGTTTCAAAGTGTCTTTCTGTTTCCTCACTACGTCCTGTGAGAACCACTAATTCATATGTGAAATACAAAATACCAACTACAGCACAGCTCACAACCAAGCCTCAGTCACTGTGTCATGCATTTGTGACTTAGTCACAAAACCACACAAATACAATCCTACTCACACCCACACAAAATCACACTTTAGCCTCATAAAGTCACAAATATACATTTATAAAATAACATCCAAGTCTTACGGTCATACCAATCACATTGTCTTACCCAAAGAGTTACAACATCACACATTCACAATCATACTCAGGTCTCACAGTTATATTCAGAGTTACTGTGTCTTGTACCAAGATACACACAAAGTCACAAGACAGAGAGACCAATCAACCTCCTCACACACCCACACACATCCTTATGATGAAGGGGTCAGTTTACCATCCAGAAGATGGTAGCCTCTGGTCACCTTCCCTGGCCCATTCCCTAAATTTCCTCCTGATATCATCCCTCCTCCCAATTTTCTCCAGATGAAAGAGGAGACAAAAAGAAGGAAGGAGAAATGCTAAGTTCATGTCTTCTTCACAGGGCACCAGTTCTAAGCAGATGTCTATGAGCAGAAACATGAAGGAGGTTGAGGTTGGGGATGGAGGAAGAAGCAATGAGGGTGGGAGTATATAGGAGTTTAGTCTCTACCTGTATGACACTGCCATACTTCACCACATCCCCATGAACTTTCTTGTTTTCTGTCTCATTCTGCTTCTGTTCCATTTGGGCTGCATGCTACAAAGAGATACAAATCAAGGAGAAAAGTGAAAGGTGAGGCAAGGATTCAAAATGGGTCCCTTTGGCCTCATGACAAAACACGCTCCATCTTTCCTAAATAAGCTATCATGGGAACATCACAGACACTTTAGAAACTCATTATTCCCTGTTTCAGGAACAAAGTCAGACAGTGTAAAGGAGAGACTGAGGAAACTGAGGAAAACAGAAAATGGAGAGACCTCTCTATAAAGAAATAGATCCTGTCAAAGACAGTGCCAAATGACTCATGACGGGAAATGCTATTCACATCCGGAAAAAGAACCATGGAGTCTGAATGCAAATTGAAAGATACTATTTGCTCCCTTTTTTTTCTTTTCTGTGATTCCTCTCATTGGCTCTAATTCTTCTTTACAACATGACTAATGTAAAAATTAAAAAAAAAATAGATCCTGGTTTGTGAATTTTTTGGAGTGACAGTCAGTTTGGGGGTTAACCTTTTTAAGGTTATAGAAAAAATTGCTTTATATTTCCTGGGTTTTCCTTTAGTAGTTGGTGAGGTGGGAGTGGGGAATTAGTTCACTAAGTTACTTGTTTGTTTTTGCCAGACACGTGATTTCATTATTATACGGAACTGGAACTCCCGTTGAGAAAGTTCCCTCTACCAGGTCAAATCTCTTTGCTCTGTTATTTCTAGTCTTAAAGCAGGGGTGGGGAACCGGCAGCCTTGAGGTCACATGCAGCCCTCTAGGTCCTCAAGTGTGGCCCTTTGACTGAATTCAAACTTCACAAAACTATGTTCTGTGTTTGCATTTGGATTCAGTCAAAGGGTCTGACCCAGAGGGTCACGTGACCTCGAGGCTGCAGGTTACCTACCCCTGTCTTAGAAAATTCTCTTCAGCACTGAGAGGTTAAGTAACCTGTCCATGTTCACACAGTCAACATGAGTTAAAGGTAGGATTCAAACCCAGGTCTTCCTGACTGAGGTAGGCTCCCTCTACTAAGCCATACTACTTCTCAGAGTGGATTAGTGCAAGATAAGGTTACAGAGGAAGGTCAGCAATATGTTGATCATGAAAGACTTTGAAAGTAATAGAAGTGAAATGCCCCAAACTCACTATCCCATCTAGAGGCTTCCTGATTGACTGAGGATGAGGCTTGGATTGGAAGAATGGACCAACGGTAGCACTGCACAAAGCCCAGGTGAATAAATTACAAAACAAACCAGACATATTCTAAATAGACAAAGCCATTTTCTTCTAGGGCCATGATGAGAGTGGAGGATACAACATCCATCTCCCAGGCAAAGAAGGCCACTAGGGGTTATTGATTCGGTTAGAAAGCTTAGGTCCCATTTTGTCTGGAACCAGGTAGACTTCTCTTCTAATTATTTTTCTGTACTGGACCTGTGATTCCATTAGACTAGGGAACTCAAAGTGAGCAAATTCCCTCTATCAATGCACCTGCTCTGTACCTTACAACCTTAGAAAGTAGTTTAGGGAGCACTGAGAAAATAGGTGACTTGCCCAGGGTTTCACAGAGAGTATAGATTAGAATTAGAATTTGAAACCAGGTCTTACTAACTTTAAGGCCAGCTCTCTCTCTAACCATTGAACCTCTCTACTCACCTAAGTATGGAGTATTATTTCTTAAGAAATATACTCTCTTTTCCCTTATGAATAAATACCTAGAAAACAATAGTCTTGTGGTCTCTAGTGTGGGCAGGCAGTGGGTAGAAGAGAAAGGGGGAAGTGAGTGCTAAACCCAAGCCACCAGAGATGACAACAGTAGTAGATAAAGGGGGATAGGTAATTACCTATATCAAGTGCAGCAGATTTCTGACCTCTGATCCCCCAATCTCAGGCTGAAGATTCGAGTTGAGGATGTTTAGTTAGAGGCGAAAGAGGAAAACCCTTAGCCTGAAGAAGGCAAATTGCCCTGAGACAGCTCTGAGAGGATTCGATATCTTAGAAAGCTGATTACAGGTGAGAGAGGCCTGAGGCTCTGAATAGAATCCAACATTTATTCTAGTCTACACATTCTTAAAATCCTCCAAGGGAAGGAGATTTCCCAGCTGGATAGGGTGTCTCTCACACCTGTTGTTAGAGCACAGGACCTTCTGCCAGTATAAACTCCATGGGGACACCTCTCCATCCTGGGCCACATTATACATCATCCCTTTCTTTACGCCCACATGGACTGCATGACCTTTCCAATGCTACCTCTTGTTGCTTCTGATAAGGCTTTTCTCTTCACTGGACCACAGAACAGCCAGTGGACTCAAGGGAAAGAGGCCCAGTAGAAAAGACACTGGATTTGGATTCTAGATCTCTGCCTGCTCCTGCCATCTCAGTTTTGATACTTATTCCCTGTATGACCTTGGGCAATTTACTCTATTTTCCTGTATTTCTATATGTACTCCTGTACTCTATTTTCCTATATTTCAGGTTCCTCATCAGCTCCTATGATGCCACCTCTAACACCAACTAGCTATGTGACCTGTTGAGCTTGGGTCAGCTTAACCTCGATCCCCTCATCTGTACAAGGAAGATAAAAACACTACTAAGCATCCACAGGGCCATTGCAAGGAAGATACTTTGTAAGCCACAAAGCAAGGGTTCTATAAATATAACCTATGATTATTTATACCACATAGGAAAGTTCAAACTTAGTGGTGGTTCTCCTACGGTTGCTTTCCCCTTTTCACTCTAAGAAAGTCTCCCCTAGGCGTTCCCACACACCTCTTAGTCAGGAATTCCTTTCTACTAATTTCAGTTCTTCCTGCCCCTCCCCCCCATCCTCCCACTGGCCCACTAAAGCCCAGTAGACTTACTCTCCTACACTGAGTCAAGAGGAGAGAGAAGAGAGAGGAGGTGGAGGGCAGGCAGGCAGGGAGGGGCCAGAGATACCCCAGTTCCCTCAAGTCTGGGGGTGGGAGTTGGTGCCACCCTTGAGGGGATTCCCAGATGCCCTTATCCCTGAGAGTATCTGAAATGAGTCAGTGACTCCCAAGATCAAAACCAGCCCAGCTGGGATAGGCAGGCACCGGGTAGTTGGCCAAGTCCAGATTGAGAATCCAAAACTGAGACCTAGAATGTTGTAGAGAGAACATGATTTGGAGTCAGGGCCTAGGTGCTAGACCCAGTTCTGCTACTTAATATCTGTATGACAATAGGCAAGCTATTTATTTCATCTGGATCTCACTTTCCTTGACAATAAAATGGAGAGGGGAAGTAGATCAATCAGTCAGCCAATTAACATTTAAGCACCAACCAAACTAAACATTAAGACCAGATCATAGAATCAATAAAAAATTTGGAAAGGCTCTTAGAAGTTATCAAATCCAATCTCATTATTTTACAAATAAGGAAACTGAGGCCCAGAGTAAGTCACACGTTATAAGTGGCAGAGCCAGGATGTGAGCCCAGGTATTCTGACTCCAAACCCAGCAAGCCTTCCTTGAAAACATTGCTGCTCTCCTAATCTCTTATATCTTCCAGATATAAATCTATGATCCCCTTACGACCACTGAACTCTAAGGTTTCTTCTGGATACTGTGATCTCATGTCCAGAGAGAGCCAAGAGGTCTGCTGTTTCCTAACCACAGAACATGTAGTCACAGACTACCAAAGCTGGAAGGGAATGGTACTGGAATAGCTGGAAGCTACCTTGTGGTCCAAAAACTTTATTTTACAGAAAGAGAAAACGAGACCCAGAGAGTAGAAGCAATTTGCCCAAAGTCACACAGTGAGTCAGTGGCAGAGTTGCTATGAGAAGCCAAGTTTGCTGATTGCCTGGCCAGTTCCTTTTGCTCATTACACAAGTCTCTTGGTCTTTGAGTCCAACTCTCTGAAAGGGGAATGATGGCAATGAACCTAGTCTCTGAGCTCACCAAGGACAAAACAGGCTGAGATCACATACTACAGTATCTCTGTCCTTCGAGCTAGGGTGTCACTAAGTTTGACGAAATGAAAACCCAGAGACCATAACCTCCTGCCTAAGCCTCAGTGACCAGACAGCAGATCTCCACTACAGCGTGTGAGAAAATGGCATGACTTGGAAATGAATGTGAAATCAGGGTTGGGAATATATTTGGGATTAGGAAGGGCTCTGGTGACTGAGGCCTGGACTTCATACTACATTGTATTGGCAAGGGCTCCATCCAAACCTCATTCCAAGGGTGAAAGAAAACTGCTCCATTTTCCAGTTCTAAACAATCCCCTTTCACAGGGGAGAGAGCTGGGAGATGCAACTGAGCCAGAGAGGAGTCACCAAAGCTTGCTGGCATGGAGGTCCAAGTCTACTGCTCCCCTTCCATCTTCACTCTCACTGCTCTCACTTTCTATGTCTTGACTCTCATTTCCCCCTTCTCAATTTTCATTTTCCCCACTGTCACTGTTGCCATCAATACTGTCCTGCTCCCCCACCTCTTTAGTGCCATATCTACTTCCATAAGAATATCCAGGACTATATGTTAGAGACCATTCTACAATAATCTTCTGGAGGAATATCCAGGACTATACTGTTAGTGTGGGGAGCTCTACTTTCCTCAATGGAGAAAAGGGGTTGTTATTAAGAAAAAAAAACTTTGCTGATCATTTCCTTCTTTCTTCTGCTTGTTGCACTTCTTCCAGTTTCATCCTTAAATATCCTCAGTATGGCTTTACTTAGTCAAGTGCTTTACCAAGCTTTCTTTAAACTGATTACCCTCCACAGCTTCTCTCTGCTTTATGATATTGGTCATTGTCTTCCATCATCCTTCTCTATAAGATTTTTACAAATCAGTCGACTTGTTAAATTAGCGTTGCCTCTGGCTGCCATAAACCTCTGCTTGGCATGTAAGTCAAATAAATATCTGCTGCCTGAAGGGCTTCTTCAATTATTTTGATCTCTTCTCTGATGTCAGTTAAACCTCTGAATCAAATTGCTGTTATCAGTGCCAAAGTCCTTTTTTTCTGTCCATATTCCATTTTTTAAAAGATCAATAGCTTGTTTAAATAAGTCAGTTTGGAGTCATTTTAATTACAAATCATGAGTTTTTTCCCTTATTTTTATTATTTTTCCTTACTTTGTACTCATTTTGGTATTTGTTCTAAAAAGTTAATGGTCTTGCTAAACGCAGATAGCTGATTCAAGAACAGATCCCACATACATCAGTAATAAGGAATTTCTTCTCTGTCGATAGATAATCAATCTGATTTTTCTGTGATGTTATTCAGCATTTGTCCAATTCAGAACCTACTTGATTCTTTTCTCAAAGAAAAGATTCATGAAATGTAGTTGTGAGGCTTCTGTGTCTTTGTCTTCTCTCATTCCTTATTCCTGAACCATATTTCCCAACATAATTTCCACCCTCTTCACCTACCTCACCTATTTCACCTTCGAATCAAAGCCACTAAGTATCAAAATATTTATGGATTTAATTTGGAAGGTTTGATTGAATTCTTTATCCTCTACAACAAATGTGGGTACATAGGTAGCAATTATTGCCAGACTGATCTTTTTGCAAGCACTTATCATGAGCACTGAAGTACAAGATGACCAAATACCCCATAAAAATATGTATTTAGTTGTCTGATAAAACCATTTTTGAGTGCATGATAAAACCATTTTTGTCCATTCCCTTATTGACTTCTTCAAGGAAAACCTAAGGCTACCTTACTATTTAGCAGCAATTTGTTTTTGGTTTGGCTTATAGCTGGAATATCAAGATTAATACAATTCAGTTCCTGGCTCCGTATCACCACTTGGTCACTGGACCTCACATTTAGAGTAATAACAGCTAGGTTGATGTTTGTAGGTACTATAAAAGATGTCATTCTCAGCACCTTCAGCCCCTTTTCTGACACTCTGCCCTTGTCATTGCAGAAGTAGAAAGAGGCCCATGTAGGACTAAGAGTACCATTTGGTTTTTGGTTTCATAGGTTGCCATTGCCAAAGGATCATCATGTGTTTAATGAGATGCTCTGCACTTAGTTGGGTTGGTCCTCTGAAAGCAGACTTGGTTTGTTGCCAGGACCCTATTCAAAGCCTTTCCCACATAGTAGAATCTGAAAGAGCTTGAACTCAGCTGGCAAAGCCCTCAAGAACCCAGAGTCTCCTCCATTGACATAATGAGGCATCAGAGTAGGAGTTTTTGTAAGTAGATGCGTGTGAACATATAGGTCACCAATCACAGACTGTCAGAATTGAAAGGTACACTAGAAACCACATAGTCCAACACTCATTTTATATATGAGGAAACTAATGCCAGAGAGGTGAAGAAACTCACTCAAGAAACTCATCCCAAGCAAGAAAGAGAGGATTCAAACTCAGATCCTCCAACTTCATGTTCAGTGCTTTTTGTACCATGCTATACTACTTCCTATATCTATGACTGTGTTTATGCAAAAGAACACCAAGGATGTAAATTTGTGCATATGTGTCTAAGCAGTAAGTCTAAGTTAAGGGCTCTTAACTTTTGGGGATTATAGACTCTTTCGACAGTCTGGTGAAATCTATGAATCCCTTTTCAGAATATTAGTTCCAAATGCACAAGATAGAATGCATAGAATGACCAAAGAAACCAATTGTATTGAAATAATTATCAAAAAAAAATTTTTAAATAAACACATTTATAGACTCCTCCAGGTCTGTTAATGTGTTTGAATCCCTGATTATGAACCTCTGGCTTAAGTGTGCAAAGTGTTAACAAGCATTAATTATGTGCCTGCTGTGTGTCGGGTACTGTACTAAGCTCTAAATGTATTAAGTATGAGGTTGTGCATGGGCAAATACGCATCGCAGTGTGTGCCCTAGGTGTGCACAGCTAGGTTTGAGTCAGTATAGGACAGTATAGAACAGTCTCTGCCTGTCACAGAGCGGGAAGGAACCTTGTGACAGACAGGCCACCCTGTCCCCCCGCCCTCCTGGCCAGGAAGAGACACACTTGAAGTTATTTATAACTGCGACAGGCAATCAGTCCACCACCCACCCCCACTTCCTGCACTGCTCACATCTGCCAGGCAGCTGCAGGGGGTGAGGGGGGGAGGGGGATCCTCCCTTGCCCTTGGCCTCCCTAAGCCCCAACCTCTTAGCTCAGGCTATGTAGCAACCAGGCAGCAAGGGAGGAGATGAAGTAGGCTAGACAGAGTCTTGGGAAGCCAGGCTGGAGACAGCTTCAAGGTCAAAGTTTCATGTCAAGGTCAAGTCCAACCACTTCTATGTCCAGATAGGACAATAAGCAATAAAATCAGGAGTAGGGTCATGACTCAGCTGGAGGCAGGGTTGGAGAAGTGGAGAATGGACCAGGTGAGCTAGGAAAGACAGGGAGCAGAGAATTTCTGCACACTGAAGACAAAATGAGTAGCTGACACCGGGGATTAACAGCACTCACTCTTAGTCAGCTCTAGATTAGGAGCCAAGATCTCTGTATTCTAGAACTGGTTCCCCATGTGACTTGGGACAAGTCACTTCTCATTGAGAGGACCAGACGATCTTGTCTCCAAGTTTCCTTCCTTTGAATTTCTACATTCTAACATTCTGTATGGTAGGAGAGCTTCTGGCTATGACATTCTATGCTCTGTGCCCCAACATTTTATCTCATTTTATTTTTATTTACGTATTTATTATATTTATTTATATATGAATATACATTAAAATACATAAATTCATATTTACATATGTTGCTATATTTATTTATTAATATATGAATATAAATTAAAAATATAAATAAATTTATTTTTATTCTATTTATTCTTGAGACCCCTTTCAGCCCCTCCCCAGGGTCCTACTGCCCCTCACCTGGAGCTTCTGTAGCAGCACAACATCAGAGATCTTCTCTTTATCCTGTTTGGTCTGCTTGGCTTTCCAGTACTGCTTCTGGGCTGAATATCGATTCATGGGGCATACCTTGAAGAGGCAGTCTGAGAGGGAAAACAAAGGGAAATGGTGCTTTAAATTGGGAGGTACTTCCGGTAGGGAGAGAGGAAAGGCTACTAGGAGGACTATTTCATACTTTTACGGCAACAGGTGTTATCTTTGAAAGCCATATTTAGTGAAAAGAGCTCTTGACTTGAAGTCTAAAGGGCTAGGTTCAAGTTCTAACTGTTGTGTGACCTTTGGGTAAGTCATTTCCCCCTCTCTGGGCCTCAGTTTCCTCCTCCATAAAAGGTGATTGGTCTATGGTCCCTTCCAGTTCTGACACTGGGTAACTAAATTACAATGAAATGCTTGGGATTGGGAAAGCAGGCCAGGTAAATATGATATAATGCCTCAGGGCAATGGATTACTTAGGAAAGGTTACTGTATGGTCTCAACTAAGTTCAGTTCAGTTCAGTGGGCCAAACATTTGAATCCATGGTGCTAAGAGCTTATTAATTAATTAATGATTTTGTGCTCAATTCAGAGAGGGAAAGACAAACAAATAAACCTTAGCCCCAGCCTATAAGAAGATGTACATGAATAGGAGAATCAACCATTTATACAGATAATCATCATGTGGAATAGAATGAGGTCAATGGAAAGTGCTCTGGGAGAGGGGGAGGGTGGGGCTCAAAGAAAGACAAGAGAACTCACTTTCAGCTGAGGCAGTCAACTAAGGCTTCATGGAGGAGGTGGCATCTAAGCCACATAGGAAGTAGACAAGGAGGGAGAGCTGGAGAGGGAGGACATTCTGGGTAAATAGAATTTCAGAAACTAAAGCACAAACACTAGGAGACTGGTTAGGCCCAAGTGATCATGGATTTAGAGTTGGAAGGGACCTCAGAGATCACATAGTGTAACCCCCTCATTTCGCAGATGGGTAGGATGCAGGATTGCAGAAGGATAGGGTGGGGTAGGGTGGGAGCTGACTTTACCCTCTGATTAGAGACTACTAGGCTGGCCGTATGACTCAGGGTTGGACAACAGCTCATGGGCTGTTGGCACTTTGCCCGTGAAGCAGGCAGATCCCAGTAGGATCAGAGGAAACTGGGCTTTTAGGATGCTTCTTGCTAGGGTCTTACTCCCAGGCCTCAGATACAAGCATGCTGCCTTTTCTTCCCCCACTTTCTTATTTTTCCTCCTCCTCTTCCATTCTTACTCTGCTTCTCTCTTCTCTTCAGTTACTATGTGCCTAATTGCTTATTTCACTCTGTTGAATATACACTAACCTGCTTTAAGAACAGCCCTCTAGAGCACAGAAGGATGTGTCAAACCCATTCCCTTTCCTTAGGAAGCTCACACACTCTCCAGCTGAGAAAACAAGACTAGCAACCATAAAAAGATATTAAACAAGAGAGCATTTTCTCATGAAAAGAAATCCAAAATATCAATTGCCCTCTAAAAATTGTCTAAGAACTAATAATTAAAGAAATGCAAAGTAAATCAACTCTGAGGTTGATTTACTTCCCAACTCTCCATCAGAATGGCAAAGCTGACAGACAAGTCAAAAGACAAATTTTAGAGTGCACATTCACGCACTGTTGGCGGAGCTGTGAATTAGTCTAGCCTTTCTAGAAAGAAATTTGGAGTTATATCCCAAAAGTCAACAAACTATGCATACTCTCTGACCCAGCACTAATACTACTAGGTTTATACCATGAAAGGATCAAAAAAGAAGAGGAAAATGACTCATATGTACAAAAATATTTTAGCAGTTCCTTTTGTGGTGAAAAAGACTGGAAACTAAAGGGATGTCCATCAATTGGGGAACAGCTGAATAAATTATGAAATATAAATACCACAGAAGACTATTGTGTTGTAGGGGCAGTTAGGTAGTACACTGGACCAAGTGGAGGGCCTGGAGTCAGGAAGACTTATCTTACTGAGTTCAAATCTGGACTCAGATACTTAGTAGTTGCGTGACCCTGAGAAAGTCAGTTACCCTTATTGGCCTTAGTTCCTCATCTGTAAAATGAGCTGGAGAAGGAAATGGTAAACCACTCCAGTATCTTTGCCAAGAAAACCTCAAATGGGGTCACAGAAAGTCAGACAAGACTGAAATGAATGAACAATAAATTGTACTATAACAAATGATGAAGGAAATGGTTTCAGAGAAACTTAGGAAGACTTGTATGAACTGATACAGAGTGAAGAGAGCAGAACTTGGAGGACTGCTTATACAAAAACATCATAAAGACAAAAAACTTTGAAAGACTTAAGAACTCTGACCAATGAGATGACCAACTATAATTCCAGAGGAGCAACAATGAAGCTTGCCACCCACTTCCTGGCGGAGAGAGATGAACTCAGTCTGCAGAATGAGACATACAAAGATCTGAAGGCTTTAGTGGACTGTGAGTTCAAAATGAGTCAACGGAGTAATATGGCAGCTAAAAAACAAAAAAAAACAAAAAACCTAATGCAATCCTGGGCTGCATTCAGAGAGATATGTTATCTAGACCTAGGCAAAGTCATAATCCTACTTAGCC
Source organism: Notamacropus eugenii (assembly GCF_028372415.1). Lineage (NCBI taxonomy): Eukaryota > Metazoa > Chordata > Mammalia > Diprotodontia > Macropodidae > Notamacropus > Notamacropus eugenii. The sequence continues at coordinate 89,623,886 of NC_092873.1, read as the reverse complement.
AGAGTCAGCTCATACCTGGAATACTGTGTTCTTTTATAGGTACCACATTTGAGAAAGGACATCAGTAATCCAGAGAGTGATCAAGAGGTGGCAACCAGGATGGTGAAGTGTTTTAGGGTCATGCTATATGAAGAGGGATATTTAGCATGCAGAAGAAAAGACTCAGGGAGGACTGGTGCATGAAAGAGGCATGAGACTTGTTCAGCTTATTCCAATAGGATACAATTAAATAAAGGAGCAATGGGAGGAAGTTTCAAAAAAACAAAATTAGACAGATGCCAAGGGGAAAAAGCTTTCTAACAATTAGGACTATCCAAACATGGTAGTGGTTGTCATTTGTCCTTCATTCTCAAAGAGGACCATGACATCAGGGTGGTGGTGTTGTGACTTGCAAGTGAATTGGATTTAAGTGAGGCAGGGCTGTGCAAAGACACCAGCCTCACTTTCTCCTCCAAAGCCTTTTTAGTTCAGTGGTGAGATATAGATCAGGATGACTGAATATGGTCCCTGGATGCAGCAGGAGGCCTTAGCTTTTTTTTTTCCTGAGATTTTCCTCCCTACCTATCCCCCATCACTCCTCTCCCTCCCCAAGACAGCATACAATTCTATATAGGATCTACACATACATTCCTATTTAATTCATTTTCATTACAGTCATGTTGTGTAGAAGAACTAAAATAAATGGAAGAAATCATATAACAAACCAAAACATAATACACACACACACACACACACACACACACACACATACACACACAAAATGATCTGCTACATTCTGTGATTGAATTCCATAGTTCTTTCTCTGAATGTGGAAGGCATCTTGCCTTAGAAGACTACTGGGAATTTTTTTTTATGTCCTTGCATTGCTATGAAGATCCAAGTCTACCAGAAAAAACTCTTGCACACTGTGGTTGTTGCTGTGCACAAAGTTCTCCTGGTTCTGCTCCTTTCACTCAGCATCAGATCATGTAAGTCCTTCCAGGCCTCTCTGAAGTCTTCTTGTTCATCATTTCTTATGGCACAATAGTACTCCATTACATTCATATACCATAATTTATTCAGCCATTCCCTAAGCATCCCCTTGACTTCCAGTTCTTGGCAACTACACAGAGTGCTGCTATAAATATTTTTGTACATGTAGGACCCTTTCTCATTTTTATGATCTCTTGGGGATAGAGGCCTTAGCTTTTTAAGGTCTTTAACAGGTCTCAGTTTAACTGAGGCAACACCCATTCAGTGATTAAGGCTAGATATGAAATGAGGCAGAGAATGGTGGAACTGTCCTATGATCTGATAAGTGTCCCCTCACTGGAGCTCTTCAAACTAAAGCTAGATGATCATTTGATGGAATGGTAGTAGAGATTTTCGGCCAGGTAAAGTTTGGATGTGATGGCATCTGAAGTGCCAGGAGCTCAGAGCAAGGAGAGATCCCTGGGGTGGCTAAGGAAGGATCCACTGAGAAGGCATGACTAGAGCTGGGCCTTGGCACATGAGCAGTGTTTTCACAGCCACTGAGGATGAAGGGCTGTCCAATGAAGTCACAGCATGAGCAAAACTGCAGAGGCAGGAAAGGTCATGACTTGTGAGCAGGAGGAGTTGTAGGTAGGAGACCAGCCTAGCCGGTGGAGAAGAGTGCTGCTGAGCATTCAATTGCAATAAGGCTAGAGAAGGCCTTTCCAAATACACCAAGAGTTCAGGAACTTTCACAGTGGAGGCAGTCAAATAGGACCAGGCATCCTATTTGTCATGAGTCTAAGGAGGTCTGATGCTAAAATTTAAGGAAGAGGGAGAAAGAGACCAAAGGACCATAATACGAATCAGGAACCCTATGGACTGGGAATTGGCCTACAGGAAATCACAGGATTATAGATTCAGAGCTGAAAGGGAATTTAGTGTCCAACTCCTTCATTTCACAGATGAGGAAACTGAGTCATAGGTTCTTTGACTTACCCAGGGTCATATAACCAGGAAGTATGTGCGGTGAGGTCTGAAAACAGGTCTTCCAGACTCCAGGTCCAGTGCCCTCCCAGCTATGCCATATTGTCTCTTTTTTTTTTTTTTTTAAGGAAAGCAATTGTTTTATTTACCATTTAAGATGTGAAAGATTTCTCATTATAATATAGATTCAAAGTTTAAAATTATCAGGAATTTAAACATATACAGATTTTGAATAATGAGGTTGTAAAAGTAATACTGTCAAGTAGCAGAGACTAAATATTAATGATAATGTTCGGGCTGTGTGTAGGAGAGGCAGTGTAAAAATATTGCCCTTTTCCCCCTTCTCATCAAAATAAAATGATATATGGAAAATTAAATATTGGTTATGGCAAACTATAAACGAAAGACTAACACTCTGCATATCAACAGAAAACCACATGCCACAATCTAGTACAAAAAAATGGTCTCTCTTGATATGACAAAAGCCATGAAGTCTAGCTTAACACAGTTAAGATGACAAACACATTGAAAGATCTCAACGCCTGCAAGCTATTTTATAAGGAGAGTTGTAGTTGCCTTTAAACAATGTTCCAAAATGTTCTTGGAGGGGCAAAACCCAAGTAAAGGTAGCCCCAAGATATACCTAACCGGAAGGAAAGGAGGCTCCAGAGAGCCTCAGTTGTCTTCAGGGTTACCTAAGCCCTCATCTTCCTGGAACTTCCTTTCATAGGGCTTATACAATCCTGAAGACAATTGTTAGGTATCACTGATGTGGGACACAGTTCCTGAAGTCAGGATGCTTCAGTCTCTTAGGGAAAAGAGAGCCACTGCCTTCAGAATACTTCCAATATGATGAAATGTGGTGAGAGATTAGCCTTGCCTTTCAGAAACCTAATAAAGGAGACCAATGGAAACCATTAGGTCTAACAGAAGAGGCAAAGTCTTGGTTCTCAAAGAACTCTACCTGCCAGTCTCTCTCTCTCTCTCTCTCTCTCTCTCTCTCTCTCTCTCTCTCTCTCTCTCTCTCTCTCTCTCTCTCTCTCTCTCTCTCTCCCCCTCTCTCTCTCTCTTTCCCTCTCTCCCTCTCTCCCTCTCTCCCTCTCTCTGTCTCTCTCCCTCCCTCTCCATTTCTGTCTCTTTTTCCTTCCTTCTTTTTTTCTTTCTAGTACCACAGTCTACCATTCCTTCTACAACCTCATTTATCTTCCTTCACAGTCTTACGATTGACCACTTCAATCATACACTACCATCTACCCTTCAATTCCTTATACCCTTGTCCTATCACTAGACAAATCCCAACCATGGGAATCTTACCACCCACCTTCTATCATCCTACTCCCAATCTGCTGAGACTAAATAGCAATTATATTCATCAGGAATTTATATCATCTAATCTTAATTGAGCCCTCACTATCATACAGCTATGATTTTATTCTTCTCTATCATATTTTCCAACAGTGGCTTCTCTGAACCCTGTCCTCAGACCCCTTCCACCACTTCTTCTACTTTTCCTCTCAGAAGACTCTCTCCTCCTTTACTATCTGTCATGAGTTAGAGTTAGGGTTAGGGTTAGAGTTAGGGGTCTTCCCTATTCCACACCTGGAAACCTTGTGCAGTATTACCCATTCTCTTTGCCTTTGCTCCTGATGAAGACATGAACCTTCTCCTTATCAAAACTAACCCATCTCTTGTGTTCTTAATTCCATCCATTCATCTAGAGATTTGGCCCCTTGATCAATCCCTCCTCTCATCTTCAATGTCTCATATACATTGGCTGCTCTCCCAAGGCATAGACCTAGGTTCCTCTTGCCATAATCATCCTTGCCATAACCCTATATTTCTTCCCCCGTGCACAAATTCCTAGAAAGGGTCATCATCATCTATGTATTTCTATTCCCCTCACTCCTCAGTCCTTCGTAGTTTGGCTCCTGATCACACCACTCCATTGAAATTGCTTCTTCAAGGTAAATAATGATCTCCTACGTCCTAAATATAATGGCCTTTTCTCAGTCCTCAACTTGACCATCTGTAGCTTTTGACACAGTGAATCATCCCCTCCACTCAGATGATGACTCCTCTCAATTTCTGTGACAATGCTATCTTTAATTTGTTTTTATCTTTCTGTCCAGTCATTTTCAGTCTCCTTTACTAATTGATCATCTTCCTTCAACCCCTAAGACCCTGTCCTAGGCCCTCTTTTCTACAGTTCCTACATACACTCTCCCTAGGTGCCCTCATCAGCTCTAATTTGTTCAATTATCATCTCTATGTAGTTAACAACCCAATCTATACATTCAGCCCCAATCCTTCCACTGACCTTTAGTTTCACATTATTAACCACTGTAATAGCAAGAACCCTGGCATACACAGGAGGACCTGCTGTACACAGGTTCTTAGAGCTACTTTTGTAAAAGGAAAGCAACTTTTGAGCCAAGCACATATATCATTCACTTAGTTCAGGGGGAAAAGTCAGCACCCTGAACTTCAGAGAAAATACAAACAGAGAAATAAAGACCAACAGCCAGGGCTTCCAACAGTCTGACTATAAGCAATACATACATCACAGATCAACAGACAGATCCAACTATGTGACCATTACATACATGCATAGTTACCAGAGAGAGAAGCACCAACATCTGGGTTTTCAAAGCTTGGGGGGGGGGGGGGGGGGCTCCTTAAAGGCAACACAGAGTCTCATCAGGCCAAACAAACACTGTCAATGAGTAAGCCCCAAAACCAAACCTCACCTCAGAGTATTTATGCACTTTTCGGAATCAGAGGGCATCACAATCTTTGAGAATCAGTGCCTCATTAGAAATTAACAAAAGGTGTGCACCTTCCTACAAAACAAATCTCCCCAATTTAATTGTAATTAATTGTCAAGCCCATTAATGGATAGGGAATATCTTTAACTCTGATGAACACAATTAACATTATAACCATATACAAGGTAGCTTCATCTGGATAGCCTGCATACATCTCAAATTCAACATATCCAAAAGGGAGCCCACCACATTTAAAAAAGAAAAGCCCTCCTCCAAACTTCCCTATTTCTATCAAAATCACCACCATTCTTGAAGATCCTCAGGTTTACAATCACAGTCATCTTTGATTCTTCTTTCTCACCCCTGTATCCAATCAGCTTCCATGTTCTGTTGACCTGCAAAACATTTCTTGCATCTGACCCATTCTCTATGCTCACAGAGTCACCACCAGTTAATTCAGGCCTTCATTTCACCTTGACTAAACTATTGCAATAGCTTCCTAATTGGTCTTGATGTGTCCATCCCTTCCCTTATCCTATCCTCCTCTACATGGCTGCCTAACTGATATTCCTAAAAAAACACTTATGACCATGTCATGCTGCACCTCCCTCAAAAATCTTCAATAGTTCCCTGTTGCTTCTAAAATAAAATGCCTCAACCTGGTATTATGACCATCTACCATATGGCTCCTCTTCAAGACTCATTTCATATCATTCTCCTTGTGATATCCTATTTTCCCATACATAATGCACCATCCTCTGCCTCTGTGTCTTTGTCCAGGCTGACCATCATTTTTGGAATTAATTCCTCCTTTATTTCTTCCTCATGTAACCCCTAACCTCCTTTAAAATACAGTTCAGATGATACCTTCCTGATTCCACTATTATCAGACTCTCTCCTTCTTGGAAATTACTTTGTATTACTTGGCCTAGGCTCTCTACTTCCTTGTGTTGCGGTTCTAGCCCCCTAGCTCCTTGATGGCAGACTGGTTCACGTCCGTCTTTATGTCCCTAGCTCTTTGCATAGTACCTTGCTCATAATAAGTGCTTAGTAAATATTTGTTTATTGATTATTGAAATAAGAGAAAGGGTTAAGCTTGGGTGCCAATCGCTGCAGTCACCTCTTAAAGAGGGCCCCAAAAGGGGATTCCTTTGGGACAGTTACACAGCACTGGGGCAGCTCTGGGTAGCAATACCTGAAGAAGCAGGGATCAAGCCTAAAATAACAAGGGATATAAGAGTGTTAAAATGAGGGCAAAGAGGAGAGAAAGTGCAAATAATGGAGCAAGGAAGCCAGTTAGGGCACATCTTGCTGCCCGCTCAAACACGCACATATAGATGTGCACACAGACATACCACCCATACGTAACCAAAGGAAGCAAGCCAGAACCTCAGTCTGCCTCAATTCCGGGGGTGCTGAGCTCTGGTATCTTAGCTCCACTCTCTGAGCGTGTCAGGACTTAGGGCTAGGTTCGGAAGGAGGTTGTAATGGGAAAGACAGCCAAGCAGAAGCTAATAACCCCTGAGGCTTGGAGATCCAACATGGGGCTTATTACAGCTCCTGACAAACCCAGAGGGTGTGTGTGTGTGTGTGTGTGTGTGTGTGTGTGTGTGTGTGTGTGTGTGTGTGTGTGTGTGTGTGTGTGTGTGTGTGTGTTGGGGCAGGATAAAGGGAAGGGAAGTGAGGGAGAAACAAAAGAGAACATCTGAGGAAGATTCAGGAAATGGAACTGGGCAAAATGAAAAGCCTAGAAAACACCTCCTTCTTCTCTGCCCCTTCCTCCAATTCTCTACCCCACCCCCAAGCACAGCCCCATGATACATATTTGATATAGTGGAGACAGCCAGAACTTAGAGTCAGGAGAACTGGATTCGAATTCCAGCCCTGATCCTAACTAGCTGTGTAACCTTGGTCATGCACTTCTTCTCCAAACCTCAGTTTCCTCACATGTAGAATATGGATAAATTATCCTTCCACTACCTAATTTCCAAGTGAACACATTATAAAAGCCTTAAAAGTGCTATCAAAAAGTGGTTTGTACTACACATAGAGTATAGATAAATAATCCTTCCACTGCCTACTTGCCAGGTGAACACATTGTAAAAGCCTTAAAAATGCTATTGAAAGGTGGGTTGTACTGCCAGACTTGTGGGCAGTTTACCTGAAGCCTGAATCATCCTGGCTCCTAAACATCAAGGTCATGGCCCTAATCCATGTGCCCTCTAGTGCTCTGGGATCATCCTAACCCTGGCAGCTGTTATAACCTCCTCTCCAAGAACTTCGGAGTACTGTCCTAGCTCTACCACTAATTCACTTAAATAAGCATTTATTAAGCTCTTACTATGTGCTAAGCACAGAAACACAGACAGAAATAAAACAGTCCGCATCCTCAAGGAGCAGGGGAGAAAACATGTATGCATATAAGTCCGTACAAAAATAAGAAGTAAATACAAACTAATTTGGGGAAGGGGAGCAGAACTCAAAACTGAGAAGATCAGGAAAGGTTTCATTTACAAGGTGGAACTTGCTCTGGGTCTCAATTTCATATAAAAACTAGATAATGATGGGGTGATCCTATGGTCTCAAAGGTTCCTCCCAACTTCAACAGTTTGTGCTCTATGACTTCACCACTGGCCACAGAGGTAGCCAGACACCAATGGCCGATGGCCAGGAGCTGGCAAAGTGGAGCCAGCTTCTGTGGGTTGGCCCTGGGGGAGGGAAGGAGGCGTAAAACTCCAGAGGAGCTAAATTGGCATGTACAAAACAGTATTTAGACATTATTCATTTACTGTCCATCTGCCTGATTGTCCAACCATGCTCTTACTCAGGCCTCAGGCCTCTGGGAAGGCCCCTGTGGTGGGGATAAACAATTCCTGGGAATAGATGGGATGTCCCTAAACTAGGAACAGCCAATAAATGGAGTGACTCCTCCTGGTATTTATCACCCTCTTCTCTATCCCACTCCCAAATTAGAGCAGAGCTCTGCTGAGCAATCAGAACCAGGAGATAGGTAGGTACAGGCTGGCAAGGGTGCCAGGTATGCTGTTTCCCCCCACCCAGGGAACAATGGCTCCTCTTTATGCCAAGTGGCAATTCTCCTGGCTCCAAATAAAGGTTGAAGAGGAGTCCAGAGACGCTTTAGCCTGCCCTGCCACACCACCTCTGCTTGGCCCCGCCTCTAGCCTTGGCAGCCCCACCCCAGGCAGGACCAGAAGCTGTAGAGACCAGATTAAGGGGGAGGGAGGGCACTTTCTCCTAAGGGCTAGATAGGCCCTGGGTTGAAGATTGGCTCTCTCCCACCACCATCTCAAAGCACAGTAGGGAGGGCTAATGCCAAGGTGATGGCAGAAACTGGCACTGTTCAGAGTTGGAATGAGGGCATATAGGTCCCTGGTATGGACATATTGGAAGCAGAAAGGGGAGAGTCCTTAGTCTGGCCTCAGATCTGGCTGGTGCCACTCCCTAGCTTTGGGGAAATGGGGGGAGGGGGAGGGGAGAGTGGGGGAGTCAATGCAGCATTTGTTCAGCAAAGCAGTTTTTTTGTTGTTGGAAATTGGCCTCAAACTCTCTCAACTCCAGCCCCCAGGCAAATCTTCTGCCACACCCACCTTCCTGACAGATCCCCAGCAGACACACACACACACACACACACACACACACACACACACACACACACACACACACACACACACACACATATCCCTTTGCTGAAGCAAACACACCCAAATTGGACATAAACACACATACCTAGCCTCATGCATAGACCCTTCTGGCAACATAGTCCTCTCCAGAGAGACACTTTCTTTCTTTCTCTCTGTCTTTCTTTCTTCCTTCCTTTTTTCTTCCTTCTTTTCTTTCTTTCTTTTCTTTCTCCCTCCTTCTCCTCTCTCCCCACTTGTTCATTTCTGATATGTTACTTTTTTCTGTTCCCTTTCTCTGTATCAGTCTTTCTCCATCTCTCTCTGTCTCTCTCGTCTCTCTGTCTCTCTGTCTCTGTCTCTCTGTCTCTTCCTCTCTCTCTGTCTCTCTCGGTCTCTGTCTCTCTCTCTCTCTCTGTCTCTGTCCCTCTCCCTCTCACTCTCTTTCTCTCTCTCTCTGTGTCTCTCTCTCTCTGTCTCTTTCTCTCTGTCTCTCTCTCTCTGTCTCCATATGCCTCTCTCTAGCTTACCCATCCTCTTTCTCTTCACTCTTACTCATTCTCTTCCTCTTTCTTGATCATTTTGTATGTGTCTTTCTGTCCCACCCACCTTACCTATCTCCTCTCTATGTGTCTCTCTCTCACCTCATTTCTCTGGGTCTCTGTCTTTCTGTATGTCTGTCTTCTATCTTTCTATCTGTCTGTCTTTCTGTCTGTCTGTCTGTCTGTCTCTCTCTCTCTCTCTCTCTCTCTCACACACACACACACAGCTCAAAATTCCTGTATTCTACCCTCTCAGCAGGGCTCAGAGAGGAAAATCCTAGAAGGAATCACAAATTCCCAAGGGAACTCCTCCCTGTAGGGAGGAAGGGCCTTCTCATGATCCTGCCAAAACTCTAGGGAAGGAAATCCCAAGGCACTCTGCTGGAATTCTGTTTGCAAGTCTTTGCTAGCACCGTCTAACCTAAATCCCTTTTGTTGTAAATGAAATCCATGGCCTTGGATCTGCCAGCTATCTGGGGGTCTAAGCCATGGCAAGAATAAGTCCTGGAAAGGCATCCTCCTGTCTCTTCTGTTCTTGCACCTTTGGGATCCATTATGGGAGAAAGGTCAATTGGACCTGCAAACACAGTAAAAGCCTGAACACAAACTCCCTTCAATTTTGAGCTTAATAGGGAGTTTTTCTAGGCTGAGTTATTTAGACCTGCCAGCCAAGACATGAGAGGACTTGGGCCACTCAACTCTCTGGGTCCTTCTCAACAAAGGCTCTATCTAGACAATAATTCTCAACAGAATAAGGTCCCCAGGGGAGGGTCCCAGGTCATCAGGCCTATACATCTAAATGTTCCTTCCCTCACTCCATAACTCTGTGGCAGGGGGTGGAATACCTCGGAGAAAGCAGTTAGGTCGCTTTAGAAAAAACCTGGGTACATGGACCAAAGAATCAGGTGTGGGGTAAAGAAAGGGATGACCTCCATCTTTCTTTCTCTATTGACCCTTTGAGTCCTAGGCCATCTAGCAGTAGAATCCAAGCAACGCTGTCCCTTCCCCCACTCCCCCAACACCATATCCCATCCTCTAACCTGGCTGGGGTAAAAATGACTGGGTATGGGATCAGGATTTTCTTAAAAATCTGCAAATCTCCCAGAATCCCTTGGGAGAACAATTCTAGGCTAATCTCTCCCTCAGCAGCCAGCGTGGGCAGGAATAGCATGGTGGCAAGCAAGCCTGGCGTGTTCCTGCCTGCACCCCTACCCCACCCCACCCCACACGGCCTCACCCATCACGCCACAAATCTGTCTGTCTGTCTCCCTGTTTTATCCGCAGTCACAGAAAATAATAATGAGGATGACACCTTGAACGTGTAAAGCATTTTCAGGCACATGATCTTCTTTGCATGTCACAACACCCCAGTGAGGTGAGCAGGGCAGGGCTTCACCCGGGGAGAACTGAGGCCCATAGAGGGGAAATGACTTGCCTGAGGTCATACTCTAAATCAGAAATTCCCCAATAGCATATTAGGACCCCTGTAGTGGGGGAGAGGGCTGGGAGTGGCTATGGAACTATTTCAAGGGATCAGATAAGATAATATGCATAAAAGGGCTCTGAAAACCTTTATGTCTATATAAATGTTAGCTATTAGAGAGACAGTGAGACGAGAAAGAAATAGAAACAGAAACAAAAAGACAGAGATAGAGAGACAGTGAGACAGATACAGGGAAAAGAAGCGCATATAGTAATCTCTTATTATGTGCTAGGCACAGTGCTAAGCACTAGAGATACAAATATATACAAGTTAGATCGTCCCTGTGCCCACAGAGGTTAGATTCTGATGGCAAAGACAATAAATACCTAAAGAGAAGCTTGAGGGGAAGGAGAGGGGAGGCCCAGAGGGATAAGGTTCCCACTCAGGGGACAAGGCTACATGGAAGGAAATGGAAGGAAAATTGGAAGAGGGAGAAAAGTCAGGAGTGAAGTTAGCATGCCATGGCTCCATATGATAAGTTCTGGCCCAGGGACTGCCCATTCAGGAGCACAGGCCTTTTGATTCTAAGCATTAAGGCAGGGATGGGGAACCTTCAGCCCAGAGGTCACATGTGGCCCTCTAGGTCCCAGACCTAGACCCACATGTGGCCTTAAGGCTACAGGTTCCTCACCCCTCCATAATTAAGGGATCTACACATTTTCTCAATCAAAGAATACTTATGGTACAACCACTATCCTGGGGTATCCTAGAGGAGGGGATGGCCTATGAAATTTTTGTATGTTATAAAGGGGTCTTCATACTAGAAAAGGTTGAGAAACACTCCTCCATATAGTGGCTGGGGTCAAGATACAAACCCAGGGTTCCTGATTTCCAAGACTGGCTGATTGGATACTCTCCCTGCCACCCCCACAGTCTCCTCTCCCAGGTTATGGAGAGCCCCGCCCCCCCTTGCTGTTGTGGTTGTTCAATCATTTTCAGTTGTGTCCAATTCTTTGTGACCCCATGTAGGGTTTTCTTGGCAAATATAATAGAGTAGTTTGCTATTTATTCCCTCTCAAACTCATTTCACAGATGAGGAAACTGAGGCAAACAGGGTTAAGTGACTTGCCTAGAGTCACACAGGTAGGAAGTATCTGAGACCAGATTTGAACTCATGAAGATGAGTCTTCTTGACTCAGAGTAATGAAAGGTTCACAAAGAATCCTAAGCAGGAACCCAGTCTGGGCCAGTGGAGGGATGTGACACCCCCTACCACCACCACTTCTAAGAGGTAGGAAGGAAGCTCTAGTGATAAGTTTCTTTGATTATATGATGGCAAGCTGGAAGCAGAGACCAAGAGACAGACCCCCACAGAGCCCGCCCCTTCCCCCTCCTGCTCATCCTACTGCTTGCTGCTCAGGGCAGGTTGAAAGGCTTACCTCGGAACTTCTTTGGTGGATTCTCCAAGTCACCAGCAGCTGGTTCCACCACACAGCGGTCATCCACCAGCCTGGAAAATAGAGCAGTCCCATTGACAACAAATTCAATCCACCAAACGCTTTCCTGAGAGCCTCCAGCTACATGTACGTGGCATCGTAGGGGCTCAATATTGACTAAGATCATAGGATCACAGGCTGAAAGTTGCAAGGTGCCTCAGAGCCCATGTGATCTGACCCCTTCATTTACAGATGAAGGAACTGAAGTCCAGAGAGGTTGTGACTTGGCCAAGGTCACATAGGTAGGGGCAGAGTCAGTCTGTCAGATACAGAGCTCTCTGACTTCAAAACCACTATTTTCTACTGTACTACACTGCTTTCTTTTTGTTACTTTTTGAATTCTAGTGGTATCCCTCCCTCCCTTCCTCCCAGCTGTGCATCAGAGAAGGCCAACAGTGTGTGTGTGTGTGTGTGTGTGTGCATGTGTAACCATACAACACATCCTTGCACATATCAGTCCTTTCTCTGAAAATGCATAGAATTTTCCTTCCTAAATCCTTTGTAGCTGACTTGAATATTCATATGACTCAGAATAGCTTAGTCATTCAGTTACTCTCCGAACAACATTGCTGTTACTGTCCACAACTTTCTGGCAGTTCTGCTCGTTTCGCTCTACATTATTTCATGCAAGTCTTTCTTTGTTTTTCTAAAATCGACCTGCTCATCACTTCTTACAGTACAGTAGTATTCCACCACAATTCTATGCCACAACTTATTCAGCCATACCAACTGATGGGCACCTTCTCAATTTCCAATTATGCTACTTCTTAAGCCGTCTTCAAAATCCTTCTGGCTTGGAGTGAGGTAGAGAGATCAGGAAAGTCTTCATGAAGAAGGAAGCAGCATTATCACAGATTTAGACTGAGGACATATGTCTGAGTCCTATGCAACCCAGGGCAATTCATTTTCTCTTTGTAAGCCTCAGTTTCTTTGTTTTTGGAATGAAAAAGTTCAATTTAAATGGCCTTTAAGGCCCCTTCCAGCTCAAATCTATGGTCCAATGTCAGCAAAGAGAAAGCTCTCCCTTACAGTCTTTTATTTTTTTGGAGGGGAGAAAGCAAGCTAATTGGGGTTAAATGACTTGCCCAAGGTCACACAGCTATTAAGCGTCAAGTGTCTGAGGCCAGATTTGAACTCAGGTCCTCCTGACTCCAGGGCCGGTGCTCTAGCACACAATAGACCACCTCCCCCAACCCTTAGTATAGTTGTAGTATGAAATGAGGAGTTCTACAATATTCCCACATACGTAGACACAAACACAGATGGATGCCTGAAGTATCTCCATTAGGATTTCATCAATTCCAGTTAAGCTCTGCTTTCTCCAGATTCTTCTTTTAAAATATAAATATCCCAGGGAAAGTCACGTACTAGCAGAGGTGCCCAAACTGATTTGACCTACCACCCCCTTTTAAAAAACAAATTGCTCAGCACCCCTCGGAAATCTACTTTCTTTAACTCTTTAATTTTTCTAAAATTTGCATCATTTCAAACTACTACCACCCCCCTCCCACTCCCCATTGTTCCAGTACCCCCCTGGGGGCAGTATCACCCACTTTAGGAACCTATGCAAAAGACTGAGTTTGTCAGATCATTTTCCCCCCAGAGAGAAGGGGCTACTATAGCAGGAAATAATTAAAACTCAGAATTAAGGTTCAGGACAGAGAAAGGGGCGGCTGTGCTAAGTGAAAACAAGAAAAAGGAAATCCAATTTTCTTTGAGGGACTTCACAGTAGATTGGCACTCATGCCCTGAACCCTATGCCTTCTGCATAGCTTCTAACACTGAAAAGGGTAAGATTCCTCAATCCATGAAGGGGGCAGAAAAAGAAAGGGCCTCAGCACATACCAGACCTATGCATGATGATTTATGATGTATGCACACATTTACGATGATATATGATGATTTATTTTTTACGCCCCCCCCCCCCATTGGGTATAACTAGAGGAAGCCCTCAGGAAGAGGAACTATTGCTGTTTGAGGAGCTGGGGTAATGGCAACCTATCTATTCTGGGGACAGAGTGAGGAGGGGTCCCAGGATCAACATCTGTCTGAGTGTCTACCTTTCCTTCTGTGCATCATGCTGTCTGGTTGTATGGCTGGCACTCTCACAACCCCTAAGAGACAAATACCTTCCTTCCTCTTTGGACTTCACTTCCTCCTAAGGAGATGGGACTGAATGATTCCTCAAGTCCCTTCCAGCTATGGTCTTAAAAGTATAACTAAGGACACTTATGAAAAGCACTGTGATACACTGGGAAGGTCATTACCTTCTGGACCAAGAGGATCTGGTTCAAATCATGTCTCTGTCACTTACTACCAGTATGATGCTGAATAAGTCACAAACTCTCTGGGCCTCAGTTTCCTTAACTTTAAAATAGTGAGGTAGGGAATCTGCAGTCTCGAGGTCACATGTGGCCTTCTAGGTCCTTGGGTGCAGCCTTTTGACAGAATCCAAGTTTTACAGAATAAATCCTTTTATTAAAGGGATCTGTTCTATGAGGTTTGGATTCAGTCAAAAGGCTACACTTGAGGACCTAGCAGGTCACATGTGGCCTTAAAGCCCTGGACTAGACGGTCTCTAAGGTTCTTTCCAGCTTCTGAATCCATGATGTGACAGGGGGATATATCCCCAAGTGCTTAGCACAATTATTATTGAAAATAATAAGCACTTAATAAATATTTTTTTTTACTCATTCATTGAACACTATCCCCCATCCCAAGGTTCCTCTACCCTGGTACCCCATGGATCTGTCCTCTCTATTTCTCTTTTTTTTTTCTGCTTTCATTCTCTCCTTTCTCCCCCAATAAAAATTTATACATCTTCAGTTTCAGGAGGATAGAACTGTCAACAGAAGGCATCATGCTGGGGTTGGGGCTTAATCATTCCAGACCTTAAAAGATGTGTAGGACTCAGAGGGGCAGAAGCAGAGTGGGGGAAGTCTATTAGCCCACAGACATCCACTATCCAACTCACACTGACACTGTTCACTGAACAGATGGAAAAGGAGTGGAAAGAATCTTGACTTATTATCTTTTTTTTATACCTCCAAGTAGTACCAGAAGCCCTAAAAGAGCTCTTGACCCCGAAAGTTGACCCCAAGGAGACTCATAAGTCCAGAAACCCTAGAATCAGTCTGTTCTACCAAGCCTCCCCACAGTGCCACTGTCTAAGTAAGATTTAGATGGCTCAGAGTCTCTCAGCTAGGATTCCAGCATCAGAGATTTAGAACTGAAAGGAGTTTAGAGTTTAGTCGTCACTTTGCAGAAAACTGAGGTGACCCAAGAGGTGATTTGCCCAAAGTAACACAGGATAAATAAAGGGTAGAAGAAACGATAGACCATGATGTAAAGTTGTCACCTCTTTGTTTTGAGTATAAACTGTGTACTGGGATCTTTAAGGAAATTCAGATTAAGTGCTTCTCCTCTCTCAGGATTTCCCCATAATCTCTGCCCTCAGGAAGTTCCCATTCTAATCCAAGAGACAGGGGAACCTATCTGATCCCAAGTGACCCCAGGTTGCTGTCTCAAGGAAGTAGGAATGCCTCTGAAGGACCAGTTTTGTGCAGGGTTGAGAAGGAGAATGATAAAGAATGGCCAAGAGGGGAGGGATCACGGGAGCTAGAATTGGAATGGATTTTAAAGACCATTTAATCCAGGGGTTTTTAACCTAGAATTCATGAACTTTACACACACACACACACACACACACACACACACACACACACACACACACACACACAATCTAGTCTCAGACACTGTGTGACCCTAGGCAAGTCACTTAACCCCATTTGTCTCCGTTTTTTCCATCTGTAAAATAAGCTGGAGAAGGAAATGGCAAAATACTCCAGTATCTTAAACCCCAAACAAAGAGTTGGACACAACTGAAAATAAGTGAGCCAACAACAACCATAGGTTTCACTAGACTGTGACAGGGGCCCTTGACACACACAAAAAGTTAAGAACTCCTGATCTAATCCAATCTTCTCAATTTACAGATGAGGAAACTAAGGCCCAGAGAGAGTTCATGACTTGTCCAAGGTCACAGAGCTGGTAACTAAAAGAGCCAGAATTCAAACCAACATCCTCTGATTCAAATCCAGTGCTCTTGCCCTTGTAAACAGTGGATGAGAGAAATAAACTAGGCAGCTGCCTGTGAGGGACAAGCAGTCAGTTTTTGCTATTTACAGGGGAATGAATTACAAGGAAAGGAATTGATGAGATATAGGGTGAATATTGAGAGAGGGGGGGAACACAGGAGGGCAGCAGGTCCAACAGATGCCTGAAGACCAAGCTATCCCTGGATTTAAAAACATAGTCTACAGTAGCTACAGACAAGGTCAGCAGACTATAACAGTCTTCTTCATGGTATAATTTAAGAGGCCTCCCTGAAAATGCCCCTTGACAAAAATATCCTCACATCTAGCCAGCCATAGCACCAGGAATTCCTACATATTTTCTCCTTCCAACATTTACCATCAGGGAGGAGTAACCCAGAAAATCATTATCAGTCACTAAGAGATTAGTAGGAATTACTTTATCAGAAATCACTTTATCAGATCAGTTGGTTACCTAACACAGAGTAAGACCCAGAGGGGATGGGACACAAGACAGGTAAATCTAGAAGAGGGAGGAGAGAACAGATCCTAAGGAGTGGAGGGACAAAGCAAGAATGTCTTGGTCAGAGTAGAAGTTCTAGAAGTTGTCCCTTTTTCTCCCCACCCAAGGCCTGAGTAGCAGTGGTCATGAAATACTCTCAAGAAATTCTTCCAACTCCCCTCTACCACCACATGCACAGGCCCATGAGTCCCTTATCACCAAACTTTCTCTATCCTCCCATGCCTGCATGCCCAATAATGAGAAACATCACACTTTTCAAAGGTGGGGAGTTATGTAGGAAGGAAACCTCCAGCCCCTTCATCAGGGCTTCCTCCGCCAAGTGAAATTCAGTTCAGCAGCCTCTGAGCTGCTGCTATGATGCTGTTGCTGCTGCTTCTACTACTGCCACTGCCCAGAGAGGAGAGCAAAGACAGTCCTCGCTTTCCTAGCTGCCAGCTTGGTTGTTCCTCCTAGTTCCAGGACAGATGCAGGGTTCCCGAGAGGCCCTGGAGGCAGATGGCAAGTGAAGAAGAGAGAGCAAGCTGTTTCTCAAGCTCCTTTCCTTTTGAGTGCTCTCATGATACACCCCCTCTCCTCTCCTACAAAAAGCCCTCTTGCCCTAAAGGCTACCCAAGATGGAGAAGTCATTTCTAATACCAGTCTCCTCCTTGGAAGAAGTGTGGTATAGTGGAAAAAAACACTGCCTCTGGATTCAGAGAACTAGGCTCAAACCTCACCTTTATCATTTACTACCTGAGTTACTTTTGAGCAAATCAACGCTAGGCCTCAGTTTCTCCACCTGTAAAATTAGACAACTGAATCTGATGGCTTCTGAGGTCTGTTCTGACTCTATAATACTTTAATACCTCAAATCTTCATAGATTAATTAACAAATTAAACAAACATTTGTTTAATGTCTACTATATACTAAGTACTATGCCAGGCACTAGAGAAAATACAAACTTATTCCCTCTGTCATCATGGTGTAATGTACACAGTATAGTGGAAGGCACACTGGCTCTGGAGTCAGAGGGCTGCTTTTTTTAAGCAATGTCTGACTAATTGTGAATCCATATTGGTGTTTTCTTGGCAAAGATAGTGGAGTGGTTTGCTATTTCCTTCTCCAGCTCACATGACAGGAAGAGAAAGTGACTTGCTAGGGTCACAGATCTAGTAAGTGGCCAAATCTGAACTCGAGTCTTCCTGACTCCGGGGCCAGCACTCTATACACTGTACCACTAACCCACCTGGAGTCACAAGACCTGGACTCAAATCCAGCTTCTGACAACTTGACCTCAATTTCTTCTACTGTATGTAAAATGAGGGAGTTAGACAAGATGACCTTTCAGGACTCTTCCAATATGGGTCTTCTAAATTTCAAAACACATCCACAATTAATTAGAATACAAAATGACATATAACAAGTATCTCGGAGAGGCCAAAACAAAGTGCTCTGTGAGGTTCAAGGGGGAAGTCATTACTAACACAAGAGACTTAGGAAAGACTCGTTGGCAAAGGAGGCATCTGAATTGGTTTTTAAAAGATAGGTAAGTATTTGACAAGAGGGTTACCACTCACAGCCCTATCTACAGTCATAGTAAAACTTGGGGGACTAGCAGGAGTTGTTTCTACTTCCTTCCCCTAAGCAATTTCATCACCCCTTCTAAATACTGAGTTTATGTCTTTGGTAGGAATTCACTCCAGGCATCACCCTTGGGAGAGAGAGGAAAAGCATCTGTGTTTATTAAACTAACATAGGCCACAGGTGTGCATAATTATCCTTGTAATCAGAACTCTATTCACACAGGCCATCCCTTAAAAAAAAAAAATTTAGCATCTGCTCATGTTACCTCATAAGAGTTTAGGGCAACACCATGGCCCATCTCATAACCCTCCCCGTAGGCTCTGGCTAAACTTAGGGGAAGGGATGGATACATCACTAAGATGAAAGATACCACAGCACAGTCAACATTTGTACTCAGGTCCTCTGATTCCAAATCCAGGGCTTTTCCCACAATACCACATTATGTATAGATCTCTCTATTCCTCCTATTTCTTGTCCATTTGAGTTTATGCAACTATCCTTGACGAGGGGCCTCAACCTACTTCTCCATCTCTCATAACTCTCCTGGACAAATCCTCTGCTCCAGTCAGCCTGGTCTTTTTTCTGCCCAGTCTATACACAACATCCATTTCCACTTCACCGCTGCTTCTGCTGTTCCCCCTCAAATTCTCTTCTCTCTTCTCTAAATTCTATCCTTTACCCAAAATCCAGCTTAAGTCCTTTCTCCTCTGAGACTTTCTCCTTTTTCATTGACTGCTGTAGCCCACAGTGATCTTTCTTTCCTCTGATTTCCCATGGTATTGAACTATAACATTGGAAGATTTGAAACTGGACAGCACGTTGAAGACTTACTAATTCAACTCACTCACTTTATAGGGAAAGAAACTAAGCTCCAGTGAGGTTAATTTTGCCAAATATGACTCAGGTAATAGCAGAGCCAGGTCTTCTGCCTCCTGACCCACTGTTATTTCACTTACGTTAGCTTCAGGGATTCTTTATAACTTCCAAAATCTTCAGCCTGACATTCAAGGCCCTAAAATCAACCTCCCTGACCAGCCCTATCTCCCACTCCAGTCCCTACAGAATCTATGTTCCACTGAACTAGACTACTTTTGGTGCCCTGGACCACACCTGAATTCTCCTACCTCTCATAGCCTCACTATGCACTGAATGTTCTACCTCTATCCTGAAATCAAAACCCAGCTCAAATGCTTTCATAAAGTCTTCCCTGATCCCCTTCTCCCCCAAAAGAAAACTACCTTTTACTCCTCAGACCATAGAAAGCAGGTAACTTGCATGTAACTTACACACTTGTTTTCTATGTTATGTTATAGCTATTTGTGTCCTACTAGACTATAAGATCCTGGAGGGCAAGGTCTGTTTCTCAGCCAATCTTTTTTTTAATCTCTCCGTATGCCTATCAGAATGCTTTGAACACAATAAACTCTTAATAAATGTTTCATGAATTGGCAGACAAAAGGGGAAGGAAGGAACAAGCATTTATTAAGGCCTTATTATAGTGCCAGGCACTATGCTAAGTCCCTTAAAATTCTCTCATTTGATCCTTGCAACAACTCTGGGAGGTAGGTGTTATTATTAACCTCATTTACAGTTGAGGAAACTGAGGCAGACAGATGTTAAGTGACTTGCCCAAGGTCACATGGCTAGTAAATGTCTGTGCCTAGATTTGGACTCAGGTCTTCTTGATTCTAGACACAGCCCTCTATCCACTGCATTGCCCAGATGCCTCTAGAGAGGGGTTGAAGATGTTGCCAGAGATAGGATAAGGTGAGGCTGAACATGAAGGCTGTTCCTGCCTTATTCTGTCCTGAGGAAGGGACTTATACCAGGACCCCAAGACCTTAACTCAGGAGAAAAACAAAAAAGAAGGTAGCATTTATACTCCCAAATCCTTGAATGGTTCTTAGCAATCACCATCTCAAGGAAGTAAGACCTGCTCTGCCCAATGTGGACTTTGAGATTTAGCCTAAGAAAGGCAATGAAGGCAGAAGCAGGGTAGGGCAGTGGGGAGATTAGATAAGGAAAAAAGACTACCAAGAGAGGAAGTTGAAATGAATGTTGAAAATCATGACTGGGAATTCCCATAAGGGTAGCATTGGGAGCTTCATTGTTACTTTCCTCATCTCTGTCAAAAACAGAATAGAGCTTCTGTAGGAAGGACTGACTTAGACTAGACACAATGAAGAGCACTCTTGGCTGCAGGAGATGGGAATGGAGGATCAAAGAAAGAAGAGAGGAACCCATATGTGCATAAATGTTTATAACACCTTTTTTAATGGTGGCAAAAAATTGGAAACTAAGGGAGTGTCCGTCACCTAGGGAATGGTTGAACAAAATAATGGTGTATAAATGCAACAGAATACTAGTGTGCTGTAAAAACAAAAAAACTGAGAGATAATTCTGAGAAACCTGCAAAGACATGAGTGAATTAATGCAGAGTGAAGTAAGTAGAACCAAGAAAGCAATTTATATAATAATATAGAGAAAAACAACTTTAAGAGACTTAAGAACTCTGTTCAGCATAACGACCAACCACAATTCCACATGATTGATGATGAAGCAAACTACCCTCCTCCTAACAAGGAGGTAAGGGACTCAGGGGTGCAAAATGAGACCTTTTCATTCACATAGTCAACGAGCGAATTTGTTTTGCTTGGTTGTGCATATCATCTTTTTCTTTTTTTCAATAGGAAGAACATGAGAAGGGGGGAAAATATATTTTTTGTTAACTGAAAAAAATAAAGTTACATTTTTTGAAATATAGAGGGAGGCTATGGGATTCCTGTCTTTGGAGCTTTTATACTAAGGACCCCCAACCACTCACTGAGGAGTCTAATGACAGAGGTAGAAAATATGGGGAAGAAGAAAGAAAGACCCCATATAACAAAATATTCATAGTTCCTCTTTTTGTGGTAGCAAAGAATTGGAAACTTAAGTGGGCAAATGGCTAAACAAATTTTGGTATCTGGTACAAATTTGTACCTGGTACAAATTTTGTAATGGAATATTATTGTGCCATGAAAAACAGTGATGACAAAAAATTCAAAGAAACACAGGAAGACTTGTGTGACTGGATTATTATGGAGTGAAGAACATGGAAAGCAGGTAGTTAAATGAGGTAGCTATATGGACCGGTGGATAGTTTGTTGGACTTGGACTCAGAAAGCCCTGAAACTAAATGCTGCCTCCCATAATCTGTGACCCTGGGCTAACTACTTTTGCTCTCTTGGCCTCAGTTTTCCTATCTGTAAAATGAGGGGGAAGGGACAAGACTTGATGACTTCTAAAGTTCCTTTAAGCTCTAAACCACAGACGTATGATCATAGATATTCATATATGATCTTATAATATGCAAACTGACCACAATAATATAAGCCAAAAGAACATAGAAAGGTAAGCCAAGCATTGCATAACTATAATGAGCAGTCTTGGTCTGGGAGAAGAGATTAGGTAATGAACCTCCCTCCTTTCCTCAGAGATGTGAGGGACTATTGATGCAGAATGCTGTACACATTTTCAGATGTGATGTCTATGTCAATTTCTTCACCTTCATTTTTCAAAAGAAAGGACACCTGAGAAGGGTACAATATATATTAAAAAGACTGGGGCATATGAACAAAAGTCATTAATAAAATTTTAATTTAAGGAAAGGAAAAAAATTGGGGGAGATGATAAAAATGACAAGAACTATAAAATTCCCCTAGTCTTGAAACCAGAACTTAGTGGAAGTCCTCAAAAGAGGTTTGGTTCTTAGTAGAGAGGAAAAAAAAGTCAGCCTACAATGGGGAAAATGGGGGGAAATAATGGTTAGAGCCAAACACAGTCATTCCTGAGGTCTTCTGAAGGATACTAGAGGCAGCTGAAATCTTGGCTTAGCAAAAATGAGGCTTAGACTGGTTAAAATTTAAAGAAAAAAACTTAATGGAAGCAAACCTAGAAACCATCCACTCAAACCCCTATTTTTACAGGTAAAGAAAATGAGTAAGTGACTTGCCCCAAGGATACAAATCAAGTAAACAGCAGAGCTGACACTGGAACAGCCTACTTTCAAATAAAGGCAAAAATAGCTCTCACAATAAGGCAAGGAAGAAGGCTTGATACAGAAATAGATATAGAAATGACTGTAAATGAGGGTAGGCCTTCTGGGTTTGGCAGCCTTGGGAGCCAGGCAAAGGAGGGTATCAGTAAAATCAAGGCCTCGAAGTACTTGGGTAGCAGGGGGTGCGGTGGGGTTATCTTTAGGGAGGTCAAAATTTTATAAACATTAAGACTCTATTTAAATAAAAGTCATTATTATCACATAAGTATTAATACTAAGATGATCCTTAGCCAAGGCTGCTCAAATAGGGTTGGAGAAACAGTAGGAAGAAGGGTAGGTACCATTTTTTCTTTTCTTTTTTTTTAATTTTTAACTTATAGAATAAAACAAGTATTTCCATAATATAGTATAATTAAAAAATGATTGCATAGGCTACAAATTTATCATGTATAACTTGCTATTTCTTTAAATATATCATAAAGTTATCATGTGAATTTCTTTTTTTTTTCCTCCCTCCCATCCCAGCCCTAGAGATGATGGAGCAGGTTCCCTTTGAAAGCGATGATTGGGATTAGATTGGCCACACTGTAAACTCCAGGTAAGATTTCCATGCCCTATAGAAATCCTTCTTTTCCTTCAAGGCCCCAGCTCAGGTCCCATCTCCTCTATGAAACTTTTCCTGACACAAGTAATCTCTTCCAGGTCTTTCTATGGACTTCTCCTGGACTTAATGGACTCTATGGACTTAACATATACTGCCTAGTATCAAAATTACCTATGTACATATGATCCCCCTCCCATTAGGTTGTAAGCTCCTTCTGGGGTGCCTAGGGGGCCCTGAATTCAGGAAGACTCAAGTTCAAATTCAGTTTCAGACACTTAATAGTTTGACCCCGGTCAAGTCACTTAATCCCTAATTGCTTCAGTTTCCTCAACTGCAAAATGCGGATAATAATAGCACCTACTTTTTCAGGGTTGTTGTGAAGATCAAATGAGATACTAGTTGCTAGCACATAGTAGGTACTTAATAAACTCTTGTTCTCTTCTTTGAGAACAGGATTATTGTTCTTTCTGTTTTCCCTAAACTTAAGCCCAACCACAGTCTCCCTCAATCTGAATCACAAATTTAACCAAAACCCCCACCGCCACCCTAACCTCAGCCTTAACAACAGCTCTGACCTTGACTCTTTCCATAAGCCTTTCACTCTTTCCAATTCCTCCATGGCCCTAGGATGGGCACCTAGCTGATTTTATAGATATGAGACCCAAGACCCAAAGGCAGGAAACACAGCCAGAGGTTTATCAGTGAAGCCTTGACCCTCCCCTCAGGCCAGGGCTAGCACTCCTCCTGTAAGATTCCATTTGCCCATCTTGGACATGGACACAAAGTCCTGAGCCTATCTTTGCCCTTTCCCTGATACTGTGAACTTTATCTCATCTTTGGCCCTTTCTGCTTTATCAATTCAGGCTCTGAATCTAGACTCCCATTCCACAGAGGAGAAAGGAATGGACAGGGGGAGAAATGGGAAATGGATGAATGGACAGAGGAAAGGAATTTGCTAACCAAATAAGCAGGTGCCTGAGTTAAGAGCAGACAACTGCTGTGCTGACTCGGCCCTGGTTTGGATTTGTTTGCCCCAGGTGACTGCCTCCTCTACACCACCCTCACGTTAATCTCCCTAAAACACTACTTTCATCACAGCACGCCCTAGCTTGGAAATCCTCTGATGACTCTGCTGCCCGATACATCCTTCTGCCTAGTTTTCAAGACATGTCCACCATCTGACATAACCCTACCTAGAGAACCACTATTCCCCAACACCTACTCCACAGAGGAGGCAACAACACAAAGTTTAAAATCAGAGGACTTTGGTTCCGGAGCCATGCCACTGATTACATGGGTGACCTTACCCTCCGGCATGATATATACTGGATCCACTCAGGTCCTGATCTGCCTTATGAACAGAATATGTTCATTCCTGCCTCATTTGTGAGCTCCCCCTCAAAAGAAAAAAAATCCTGCCTGGGAAGCCTTTCCCTTCCTTCTGTCCTCCAAAATCCCATGACTCCATGGTCCATCTATAGCTCCATCTTCTCCATGAAGCCTTTCCTAATTATTCCAGCTCTTAATTGATCTCCCTACAGTCGTTACCTATAGTCTCAACTACATAACACATTCTGGCTTAAAAACACTGGCCAGTCTTACAGTAATAAATCCAGATGAGTCACGGCTCCTACAAACACTTATTCTTTGTGTGACCACAGACTCAGCCTCTCTGAACATCATCTGTAAAATGGGAATAAGAAGACTTAGACTACTTATTTTATAGGGTGTTTGTGAGGAAAGCCCTCTGTAAACCTTAAAGCCCTACGCTGCGGTAGTAGGATTGGTGGTGGTGGTTATTCAGTCATGTTCAGGTCTCTGTGACCCCATCTGGAGTTTTCTTAGTAAAGATACTGGAGTGGTTTGCCATTTCCCTCTCCAGCTCCTTTTACAGATGAGGAAACTGAAGCAAACAAGTGAAAGTGACTTTGCCCAAGGTCACACAGCTAGTGTCTGAGGTCAGATTTGAACTCAGGAAGAGGAGTCTTCCTGACCCCAGGCCTGGGGCTCTATGCACTGTTGCCCATAAAAGCATTTTGTGAGTTATTAATGAGACAATTGCTCTCTAATTGCTTCCAAGTATCAGTCTTGTCTTCCCAACAAGTTTAGCATAGTATTGGGCACAGTAGAGACTCAATTCTTGATGAATTGAAGATGAAAATTGCCCCCCAAGCCAGTCAGTCATAAAATATCTAAGAGGTCCTAGGGGTCTAGAAAGAAGGCCCCTTGGAATTCCTTATTCCAGGCAAAGGAAAAAGGGGGCCCAAAATTCAACCAGCCACAAGTTTGGTCTGCAAACCCAGGCATAGCCAATTATAATCCACAATCAGTTAAATCATTCAGTCTAATTTTGCTGAAGGCAGCTGGAGCCAGGACAAAGTCAAGGGATCCAGAGAGCTCAGACTGTAACACCTATGAGAAGAGCCAACCCCAGGAGTCAAGGGGCAGAGGGCAGCCCCCCACAGGGTTTCTTCTTTCTGATCTCTCCCAATGGCTCCTCCACATCTGCCCCACCCCATTCATTCTTTCTCAGCCTGATAGTTAACCCTCAGTGTGTTGCTGTCATGCCAGAGGCCCAGCACTTCCTCCATTTTCCCCTAATCCCCCAATAGAGCATCCCTGCTTCTCCATACAGAATGGGGATACCCCTACTCCAACTTACACATGAAATGAAAGCCATAGAGAATTGGTGAGGGTGTGGGAGGGAGTGAGGAGCCCTGCATCCCTTCCCCTGGTTAAAGGGTCATAGATTGAGAGCTATAAGAGGTCATGGAGGTCATTTAGCCCACTATTACCCCTTGTTTTACTGCTGAGGGAACTAAGGTCCTGACAGGTTAAATGGTTTATCCAAGATCACATGGACAGAGTACTCTTTCCGAGGTACTACTGCTGCCTCATGAGGAGAATGTCAAACCGTAAATGTGTTAGAAAGGAAGCCCAGGCACTTATTTGGGAAAATAAAACATTAATAAAAGCAATAAAATGGAAAAATCATAATATTATAATAGTAATAATGAGCTGATATTCATATGTAGCATTTGAGGAGATTCCCCCACAGCCTTCAGCTTATCTAACCCAACCCCACAGTCACTCTAGAATTTTCCAGGTAGTCTGGCTGGAGAGGAAGTAGGAGTAGGAATGGAGGGGTGGGGAGGTGTGGAGAAAGAGGAAAAATCGTAGGAGCTGAGACAGAGACGATCAAGACAGCCTCCCCTCGTTTATTCTCCTCTCCAAGAGCATTGCCTACTTCCAGAGAGAGTTGACCCAGGCTGCCCCAACCCTACTGGGTCCCCAGCATCTGAAGAAATCTATGGACTGACAAAATCGATTCAGGTCCAGGGACCATAAACAAGCTATCATTAATATACTGGTCCTTCATTGGTAATATTTATTTCCATACTAGCAGTAAGACAGAAAATACAACTCTCTTTAAAGAATTAAAAATTAGTCTCACACTAAAGATGATGAGAGGTCCCAGTTGGGACCACTAACAGCCTCCTCAGGCCTTTCTGCCTCTATCTCTCTGCCTTCCAACCCATCTTTCACACTGCTGCCAAAATAATCTTCCTAATTCACAGGTCTTCATAAACTGTCAGGGCTAGTCGGGATCTGAGATCCAAGGAGATGAAAGTATTGGCTCAAGTCATTAACTCACAAAGTTAGTGAAGGGGCAGCCACAAATTAAGCAGATGAAATGTCAGTGAAGCAAAGAGGGGACTGCACCTGGGGATCCCTAAGGGAAAAGGAATACAGTCTGAATCCTATCAATCCTTTAAGGTCTACTACCTCAGCAAGCCTTCCGTGGCTATCCCCACCCCATGCTCTCTCTCTCTCCCTCACTGGAGCTCCTGTGCTAAGCACTTAATGTGTATTTACCACTTTACACGATCACCCAGCTTTTCGTGTGTATGCACTCGAACGTGCATTCCTGAAGGGCAAGAACATTTTAGTTTTTGTCTTTGCATCCCAGGACTTTAGCATCCAGCCACACATAAAATTGGGGGATTCATTGATCTCTCCAAATACTGGACCATAACAGAAACGAGTGATTTTTCCTTTATCGATCACATCTCAATAACAACATTTGACTCTGTCTCACACAGCCTCCACCACAGTTCAAGCCTTCAAAACATCTCACTTCCTAAGATCACAGGATCATAGAGTCCAAGCTGAAAGGGTCCTTTCCAGGTTCAAACCCTTCCTTTTACAGAGGAGGAGGCTGAAGCTAGAAAGGTTACAATGACTAGCCAAAGGGCATGCAGCTACCATGATAAGTGTCTGAGTCAGAATTTGAACTCAGATCTTCCAGACTCTAGATCCACTGCTCTATCGACTATAACCATCTACCTGTCTCTTAAAAGGCTTCTGTTTCCAGTCTTTGCCCCTCCAATCCTTTCCCCATACATTATCAAAATAATTTTCCTAGGCACAGGTTTGCCTGTGTCTTTCCCTACTGAAAAACCTATTGCCTCCCATTAGATAAAAACCTGCTAGCCTGCCATTTAGAGTCCTATATAGTGAGACTAAATCTTCCTGTCAAGTTTTATTTCCCATGATTTCCCTTCCCATCTTGGAATCCTAATTTTCCTTCAAGACTCAGCACAATGGCCACCACATATGAGAAATCTTTCCTTATCCTCCTAACTGCTAAATGTTTGCTCTTCCTCAAATTCTCTTGCATTCACTTATCAACCTATATGTCATATCCCCAAATAGAATGTAAGCACCCTGAGGGCAGGGATTGCTTTTTCATTTTTGTGTTCAATCTCCACCTTGGATCGCAGCAACTTACACACAGCAAGCATCTGATAAGTATGGAGTTACCTAATGCATCTTTGCACTCCCAAGGGTGAACATTATTCTAGATTGTTCCTTGGAGGTAAGACATACACTCTCTGTCTCTGAATTCCTCCTTAAGGATTTTCTGGCTTAGTAAAAACTACCAGAACTTGCTGTCTGCTGGCCTAAGTATTTGAGAAGCTAGGTCCTCTACCATACCACAAGGCTTTTAGTATATATTAAGTACTCAATGGATACTAAGAGTTAAATCTGTGAGAATGGGTCTTATATCCTTAAGGATGCAGGGAATCAATTGTACTATGTGAGAGGCACTGTGCTGAGGACTGTGGACACAAAAAGAGGCAATCTAATGAAGACATATATAGTCATTAGAATGAGGCTGCTGGGGCACTAGGTATGACAAGCAAGAATCCTCCTCCTACATACATTCTCATAGGAAGGATAGAAAGGGTCTTTCCTTGGGCTTTCTCTACCTAAAGTCTAAACTATCAACTCTAGCTTCCATCCATTCAAGTCCAATGGTAGAATTCAGCCAGTCTGCCTCTTGTCCAGCCACTGGATATGGCCAACACCTTCTGGAGGCACTTCCCCTCATCAACACCATGATCTCAGCCCCACCACCCCCTTCCTTTGCCCAGTCCTATATATACAGTTCAATAGCTGCAGGACCAGCCTAGGCCAGACTGTGGAAATCTGAGCCCCTGAGTCAAGAGCCAAAAGGAAGAGATTTCTGGCTCTGGCTCTTTCTCCACAGTCTGGTTGAGACAGGTGAGGGCTGGCTTTCTGGATGGGCCCCCTCTAAATCTGTTCCCTAAGACTGTCAACCAGAATGACTTCCCCTTAGCATAAGGAGGCACTGGAATGGACCAATGTCATGCCCAAAGGGTCAAAAACCACCAGAAGAGAAGGAGGAAGGGGTGATGGGAAGCTTGAGGAACAGCAGAAAGGAGCTCAAGTCCAACTTACAAAGGAAGCCCTTATCTAGGACCCAGAAACAATAGTTCATAGATTTAGAATTGCAAGGGACCACAGAGAGATAGTCATCTATTCCAAGCCATTTCATTTTACAGGTCAGTCATCTTGCCCAACCCCGTCATATTTTACAGGTGAGGACAGTGAAGCCCAGAGAGGTTGAGTGATTGCCTTTGGTCACACAGTGGGTGACAGAGCCAAGATCTGAACCCAAGTCCTCTGACTTCAAATCTAGTGGTCTTTCCATTGTACCAGGTGGTAGCCTGGTACAAAGACAGTCAGGCAGTTCACCCATACAGACTCCCCCTGGTTTTTCTTCATGGAACCAAGGACAAAGCGCCACTCCTCTGTGCATTAAGACCTCCAAGGTTAGAACAAGGACCTCTTCCCCTACTCCTTGGGGTCAGAATTCCTTCTTATACTTAGCCACCATGGGCAGCCCTCTCTGATCTATCTCTCTGATTGCTTCAATCTCCAGAGCTGCTTTTGTCTGCTATTGCTACCAAGATCAGGACTGCATTTTCTAGCCTCCCAAGTGAGAGAGGAGAGGGGGAGAAGGTACTTTGGCCCTACCCAGCTTCTAACCTCTTCCTCTCCAAGAGAAGGCAGGCTTACCTCCCCTGAAGCTCCCTACTACCCAACAGCAGGATCCTGTTCCTCCTAATCCACCCCCTCCTATGACTCCCTATTTCTCCCCTCCTCCTCTGCTCCCAGCTTGTCAGTGAGTTAATGTACAATCTTTGATGGGTACTCTAATTAACCAGAGAAATCTAATTGACCCCTTCAGGTGGGGGGGGCAAGGAAGTGGGAGGAAAACAAGGCCTGACTGAGAAGAAAGAGCCCTAGAGGCTTCCAGGGTCTATTTAGAGACTGTTGACTGACCTCAAGTACAATGGAAAAGGCAAAGGACTTGGAGTGAGAAGCGGGGTTCAATCCTTGTCCCTACAGCTTATTCCCTTGGGCTGTCTCATCTGTAAAAG
This sequence comes from Notamacropus eugenii, assembly GCF_028372415.1. NCBI lineage: Eukaryota > Metazoa > Chordata > Mammalia > Diprotodontia > Macropodidae > Notamacropus > Notamacropus eugenii. The sequence continues at coordinate 89,594,508 of NC_092873.1, read as the reverse complement.
GAGGAGGTCAGACTCAATGAGCTCTAAGGTGCATTCAGGTTCTAAATATATGATCCTTCTCAGCTGAAATGTTCAATTACTGGATACCTCGGCACAATGCTAGGCACAGAGTAATAAAGATGACACGTCCTTCCAAACTGTACACAAGATATCCCGTACCCATAGCTAATTTCTCTCTCTCTCCCCTCTCCCCCTCCTCTCTCTCCCCTCTCCCCCTCCTCTCTCTCCCCTCTCCCCCTCCTCTCTCTCTCTCTCTCTCTCTCTCTCTCTCTCTCTCTCTCTCTCTCTCTCTCTCTCTCTCTCTCTCTCTCTCCCCCCCCTTCTCCTCCTCTCACTCTCTCTATCCATCCCTGGTATCTTTCTGTCACCGTGTCTCTCTTCTCTTTCTGTCTGTTTCATCTTGCCTTGCACAGAATTCATGATTTCCAATCCTCTTCCTTATGAAGCCAAATGGTCTACAGGCAGAGGTTCTTAACCTGGGGTCTATAGATAGGTTTCAGAGGGTCAGTGGCCTTGGATGGGGAAAAAGTTCCATCTTCATTTCAACATAACTGAATTCCATTGTATTCCTTACTTTTTTTTTTTTTTTTTAGGCAATAAGGGTTAAGTGACTTGCCCAGGGACACACAGCTAGTAGCCAAGGTCAAATTTGAACTCAGGTTCTCCTGACTCCAAGACCAGTATTCCAGTCACTGTGTCACCTAACTGTCCAATTCTAATACATTTAAAATCAACATTCTGAGAAGGGTTTCACTAGGCTGTCAAAGGGGCCCACAGCACAGAAAAGTTTAAGAATCCTTGGTCTAAGATCCTCATTTGACAGAAAAACACTGGTCTTAAAAGCCCTCACTTGGAGTCTGCTCTGATACTACATGATCTTGGGCAAATCAATTTTCAGGAACTCAGTTTCCTCATCTATAAAATGGAGATAAAAATACTTGTAGTATTTACCTCATAGAGCTGTTAGGAAAAAAGCCTCTTGTAAACCCTTATAACAATGTTGTAAAGACAAACAACTTTGAAAGACAAGAACTTTGATTGATGCAATAACCAAACACAATTCAGAGAGGATCAAGGAGGAAACATGCTTCCCACCTCCTGGTAGACAGGTGATGGACTCATGACACAGAGTAAGATATACATTTTTGCACATAATAATGAAAAATAGTTTTTGTTGACTATCCATATTCACTATAAGATTTTGATTTTTCTTTGTCCCAATCAAGGGAAGTGAGGGGGAAAAAATACCTAGTAGTTGAAAAAAATTTTAAATAAACTATTCTATTACTGTGAGCTCTTGTCATCAATAAATACTTAATGAGCATCTAATATGAATACTGTTCTAGGATAGGCCTTGGACCCAGCAACTACATGAGATATGATGGTGAAGCTAGGGAAAATGATGTCTTCCAAGGATTCTAGCATCACAGATCCTGAATTAGAAAAGATCTTGGAGGCCATCTATTCTAGTGGTGTTAAACTCAAATAGAAACAGTGGTCATTAAATCATACAAAAGGATCCCTTTGGGGTACATATGTTGACTTAGAAAACCACATACTAACATTATTGATGTTTTATTGTATTTTATTAATTTCACTAAATGTTTCCAATTTCATTTTAATCTGGTTTCAAGAGTACTGTGGTCTACATATGGCCCAGGACCTCATGTTTGACACATCTAACATAGCCTAACTCCCTCATTTTACAGATATAGTAACTAGGGACTTACAAGGTTTGATGACTTGTCCAAGACCATACAAAGGATAGAGCTGGGATTTGAACCCATGCCCTGATTCCAAATCCAGGGTTTTTTCCCCACTGTCTCTCCACCTCCCCAAAGCAATTGGCCCTAGATGTGACCCTGAGTCTTACTTGTTTTCATGCTCTCCTTTGGGTGGGCTGTCAAATGGTCACCTGCTTTCTCCTGATCAACATTTGCCCCGGGGCCTCCTCTCAGGCATTTCACTGGGTTTAAAAGATTCCTCAGAAAGGAACTTTCCACCGAGGAGGAGTGGGGGAGGAAAGCAGGGAGGGGTCAATAGCTCACAGGGCCTAGTACTTAACTTTCACTTAATAAATATTTGTTGATTGATTGAATAATCCCCACCATTCTCTTTTCTCTCCACAAAAGTGACAGGTGGATTTACCTACAGAGGTAAATCAGCTAGAGGGGAGGACAGGAAGTGTCTTTGCCTAACAAATAGGACGACAGGAGAGATTCCAGAACCAAAGAATCCTGGTCTTGGGGGAGGGAGGGGGACTGGGGAAGAGGGGTAGGTGTTTATAAGAAGCAACAGGTTTCTGAATGGAAAGTGCTTCTCTACAGAAAAGATTGAAAATGGAGTTTGGATAAGGAAAATGGGGCCTGCCAACCGGTGGAGTAGGTATGAGACTGAACATCAGCTCACACTATCATAGGCTCAAAGTTGGAAAGGACCTTGGAGGCCATCTAGTCCAACCACCTTATTTGACAGATAAGAAAAGATAGGATTGCACAGAGATTCTAAGCAAGTAAGTGTGAATTTGTGGGTCATGCTCCTGGCATGGGGGGGGGGGGAAGAGATGGACGAAGACACACAGGGTAGTAAGATTTAGAATTAGAAGAGATGTAGAGACCATTTAGTCCAGATTCCTTATCTTAGAGAAGAGAAGTTGTGACTTGCCCATATTTACAAGACGAGAAAATTTCAGTCAGGATTCAAAGCTAGCTCAGATAACGGCAAATCCAGTGAGTTTGGTCACTCTTCCAAGGAGTTGTGCTCCCTCAGCTCTAGAGACTAAAGCTCTAGAGACTAAAGAATCAGGGTTTAAAAGGGATGGCACAGAAGAGCTGTGAAGCCACCCGATTCCCAGTCTCTGCAAATAAAGCAAGGTCTTGCACCTGCTTCCTTAATTCTAAGTTGTGGGTTCCAACTCTCTCTCTCTCTGTCTCTCTGTCTCTCTGTCTCTCTCTGTCTCTGTCTCTGTCTCTGTCTCTCTCTCTCTCTCCCTCCCTCCCTCTCCCTCTTCCTCTCCCTCCCTAGACAATAAGCAGATACAGCTGTTTATCTACCTTCATACGTAGGGGATTGCAGTATGGAATTAATTAATGTTTGCAAAATGCTCAGGGAGACCCAAGGGTTGGGAACCCTGAGGCGCCAGGTGACTGCCAGACTTGTTGACAGACTGCCCGAGAGGAGAGGCTTGGGGGAAAAGGGAGGGAATAGGATCGTCTAGCTCCTCCGTAATGGAAGGAGTGGGGGGTGTACCATAGCCTCAGTATAAAAAATGGCTAGGAAAGTGGAAGGGGAAGGTTAAAACTTTGTACCCATTTGGATGTCCCAGTATCAGGCACAGAATAATAGTTTCACATCTGGTAAGTACCTTAGAGAACGTTAGGTCCAAAAGAAAGGAATTCGAGGGAAAAGATGCTAGGCTAAGAGCCCGCGAATGGTAGACACGCTGGTGTGGTGCTGCCCTGCAGGTGCCCACGGGGTGTGAGTGTCAAGAATCCCCTCAGAGAGCCCTTACTCACATCCTTTCTCCAGTCTAGCACCATAATACACTCTTCCCTGGGGACCCCCGACCGACCCTCCCTTCATTCAGCTGCAGCTCAAGCCTTCTGTTTCTTTCATACCTGGGGAGGGAATGAGGGTGGAGCTTAGGGAGAAGTGCTCAGGCTCTTCCCCTTTACCCCCCTCCTGGAAGAGAAAGCGGAGCCAAGAAAAGCTGAGACTCCGCAGGGGAGCCAGAAGAGGGGAGCGGTAACAGGGGCGGGGGACAACCACCCAGCGCTGTCAGGGCCCTCGCCTACTACCTGAGCAAACATTCACTTCCTTTCTCAAAGAAAAATATGCAAGTATTTCCACCTCCCCCCGCTGCCTCCTAACAAACTCGGGGCAGCTGTCTCCGAGTTCGGAACAGCCTAGGACTCTCAGTCGGTGGGCGTGGGGAAGGAGGGGCACTGCCCACAATGAGGGCAAGGGGGACTCGCTACCCCTTAACCCCTCCGGGACCAGCCCCCCCCTTCTCACTCACCCTAGGGTACTGATGAAGCCATTGACCGAGCCCTCGGCGTACAGGGAAACGATGTCCCCGATGTGGAGGAAACTTGACATTTCGTTCATGATGGCAGGCGAGCGTGCAGGCTGAGCACCCGAGGGGGCGCACTTAGAGAGGGTTAGGAGGAAGGAGTCTTCCAGCGGGGCTAAGAGGGGCGCGCCCCCAACCTCGGAGCAGTGCAGTCAGCTGTTGCCAGGGTGGGTTCTGTCTGAGAGTAGTGCGGACGGAGCGGAGGGGCGCGTTTGTGCCTGGAAGGCAGACCCGAGGTCTCCGCGCGCCCTCCCGCACGCCAGCCTCGCCCGGCTACTGCCCGCCCGGCTAGCTACCTGCAATGGAGGGAGAGCAGGAAGTCTGGGGCCGCCACACACATGCAAATCCAGCCCCGGGAGGCGGGGAGGCCACACCCCGGCTCACCCCACACCCCCCTCTCCCCGGCTAGGGCAGCAGGGCTGCGCCCAAGTCAAGGCGGAGGAAAGTGGAGGGACGGGAGACCCTGCTTCCCAATCACCCGAGCGGGGAAGGGACCGAGACGTGGCACATTCCCGCTCCCAATCACCCCAGGGCCCTATCTTCCTCCCCTGCACTGATCCGAGACCACAGCCCAGGGGCCGTAGACCAGGTGCTGGGGGAGGTGGGGAGGGGTGGAAGGGAGCTGAGAACTCTTGGGCTGAACACGCAACCGAAACAATCCCAAATCCACCCGAAGACCCCTTCCCAGGGCGCACCCAACCGGTTGCGCAGCAGGGTTAGTGTGACCCTTCTCCCAACTCCAAGAACTGGTTCAGATTTCCAACTGTGGAGGAGACAGCTCCGCTAAATCCATAATCTCGGGGCGGGGGTAGAAGGTTGGAAGAACTGGGCTGTACTGAGTAGCAGGGATGAGGACAGTAGGCACTTTCTCCTGCCCTGAGTATCGGTGTTGGGGAGCCACAGGACTTTCCAGAGGTGGAAAGAAGTCAGCACAACCCCCCCACCCCGAGGTTTCTACTCTGTCCTTCTCATTTTGTGTCTGGCGCTCAAGTGGATGCAGAATCTTCCAATTGCAGGGCCGCCCCAAGACTACTTCGAATGCACTCCCTTCTCCTTCTCCCAGTCCAGGACTGTCCCTCATCGTCCCCTGGGTAGGACGCGCTGGCCAGGCCCCCTGTAAATCACTTCATCCGGCAAAAACCTGAAAAGATCTTTTATTGCAAAATATAAAGTCCTCGGCTTGGGGTGTGGAAGGGAAATAGAGTAACAGGGTGGGTTTTGTTTTCTGCATTTTTTTTCCGCTTGGGATTCCTCTACACAAAGCAAAAGAATCCAACTTTCGAATCTGTTCAGTTTCTCCCTCTCCTTGGAGCCGGGTGAAAACTCTCCCTCTCTCCTAATTCCCCAGCTCCTCCCTCCGCCCCTGCTCCCCGCCCCCACTTACACACACACACACACACACACACACACACACACACACACACACACACACACACACACAAACACACACACACACACACACTCTCTCTCTCTCTCTCTCTCTCTCTCTCTCTCTCTCTCTCTCTCTCTCTCTCTCTCTCTCTCTCTCCCCCTCCCTCCCCCTTTCTTCTTCTCAGAAAACTACTTTTGCTCTTTAGTATTAATGTGCTGCAAACAATGACATGGGTATTGTGCTAAACCCATGCACTGCTAGGTTCTTGCCCTCCAGCATAGGAGGCAGAGCTGCTGTGTGAGAAAAGACACATTCTCGAACACGCGCGCGCGCGCGCACGGGTACTCGATCACTTACAAGTCGGTGCACCATGCACGAGTACCCGTCACTCTGTAGGGAGAGTTTACAATCACTTAGCTTTGTTTTCTGTACTTCGTTATTTATTTTCCTCTCTTATTTGACTTCCTGAGGCGAGGTAACTACTAGACCGGCGACTTTCTCCAAATTCACCTCTTCCTGCCCCTAGGGAGGCTTATTTACAGAGAAAAGGGGAGCCCTGGAGGAGGATTCTGAATGAGGAAGAGGATGGATGGAGGGGCTACCCCAGAGTTACTGGACAGCTTGGAAAGAAGCTCCCTTTCCAAAGGATAAAAGATGAAAGCAAGCGGCTGAGTTGGGGAAGGCCTTTAGAGGAGTGCCCTGCTGGACAAAGACTCAGTATTGGAAAGGACTTTAGATACCACCTACTCCCACCTCCTCATTGAGGCTGAGAAGTGGGAAATTATTTTCTATTGCTTTTGGTTCCAAAAAGTCAGTGGGAATCTGATACTAGAGCCCCCAGTTCAATGTCCTTCCACTCTGCCAAGTTGTTCCCAGGGCCTTCCTGTTCTAAATTTGAGATTCACAGGCTTGGGAGTTTGGGTACACTGCAGGCTCAGTTTTATTGAAGTAGATGGTAGTAAGACCACTTGACCTCCATGATACCGTATCAGAGGCTGGAAAACCTCTTCCAAAAAATATCTCCCTCATTGATTGTTGCTGTATTTGAATCCTTTTTCCAAATGTCTGCCTTAAGAGAACAACTTCAACTTTGGCAGCCAACCTAGGAGCAAGATCCTGCAGAAATGGCACAGTAGGTGACTTCTCAGATTAGGTGGAGCCTAAAAGGGGAGGATATAGGTAGGGCTTACTTCTTGGTTCTGGGTACCACTAGAGGTAGTTGGGTAGGAAGGGAAAGGGAGAGAAAGGAGAGTCTTGTTGGAGAAATGTAAAATTTTAAAATCAGTTTGGTTTTTTTTTTTTTTTAAGACAATGCAGTAGACCAGAAAAAGTGTTGATACTGGAGTCAGGAAATCTGAATTTGAATTCTTGCTCCTATACCAAATGTATCACCTTGAGACAGTGCGTCCCCTATGAAAATTTTTCTGATTCTCCCCTCCTCCATTCCAGCTAGACTTGATTCTTCTTTCTCTCCCAAGTCACTCATCCTTCTCCAATCAATCAACAAGTATTTCTTAAGAACCTTCTATGTGCCAGGCACTGTTCTAGACTTTGTCAATATAACAAATAAAACAACCCCTACTCAAAAGAAGCTTACATTCTAATGGGGTAAACCACAAGTACCTATATAACTATGCAGAATAAATACAAAGTCATTCAATACAAGGTAGTTTGGGAGGAGGAGTATTAGGTGATTAGAAAAAAAAAAGATGATTCTTAAGCTAAACCTTAAAGCTTTGGAGAGAGAGATTCTATGAGGCAGAAGTGAAGATGGAGGACTTTCTAGGCATGATGCAAGAGACTGAAATGGGAAGTAGGAACAAAGAGAAGGCCAGTTTTTCTGGATGGCAGTGTGGGAAGGAGAGTAATGTACAGTGATGCTGGAAAGATAGTTTGGAACTAGGTTGTAAAAAACATTAAAAGTTAAACAGAGGAGTTGATATTTCATCCTGGAATCAAAAGAGAACCACTAGAATTCAGACAATGGGGGAACACATGGTTATATCTGCACTTAAGGAAAATCACTTTGGCATTTGTGTGGAGGTTAGACTAGAATAGCGGACAGATTTGAGGCATGGAGCCCAGTTAGGAAGGCATTATAATAATTTAGGTAATAAAGTGATAATAGCCTGAACAAATGTGGTATTTGTATGAGGAGAAAGAGGGTTTGGATGTGAGAGATGTTATAAGGACAGAAATGGCAAGGTTTAGCAGCTGGTTCCATATATGGATGATATAAGGATGATACCAAAGTTGCAAATCTAGAAGACTGCAAGGGTGGTGGTGTCTTTGACAGAAACAGGGAAGTTGGTAAAGAAGAGTGACTCTGGAGGAAAAGATAGTAAGTTCTGTTTTGGACATGTTGAGTTCATGATGTCTTCTGGATATCTAGATTCTTTTTAAAGATATTTTAAATATATTTTTATTTATTTCATTAAATATTTCCTAACTACATGTAAAAAAAATTTTAACATTCATTTTTTAAAATGTTGCATTCCAAATCTTTCCCTACCCCTTGACAAGGCAAGCAATATAATAATGATTATGCAGGAGAATTTGTGCAAAACATATTTCCATATTAGTCGTGTTGCAACAGAAAACACAAAAAAAAAAAATAAGAAAAAAAAATTTTTTAAGTATGCTTCAGTTTGAAGCACCCAGAGGTCATCTGTTCTCTCTCTGGAGGTGGATAAAATTTTTCATCATAGAGTTGTCTTGGATTATCATCTTGAATAGAGTAGCTAAGTCTTTCACAGTTGACCACTGGACATCCAGTTTCAAATATCCAATAGTCAGTTGGTGATGCCAGATTAAAGTTCAGAATAGACTGAGACTAGAGATATAGATCTGTGCATCAGCAGCACAGAGATGTTAGTTACACCTAAGAGAGCAGATGCGGTTACAGAGAGACATAGAAAGATGAAAGAAAAGAGAAGAGAAAGAGAAGAGAAGGAAGCTTACATAGAGCTTTGAAGAACACTCATAGTTAGGGGACACGATATGGACCATGAACCAGCAAAAGAGACTGAAAAGGAGCAGTTAACCAGGTAAGAGGAAAACCAGGAGAGAGCAGTGTCACAAAAGCCCAGAGAGGAGAGAGTATCCAGGAGGAAGAGGTGGTCCACAGTATCAAACATAGTAGATAGATTGAGAAGGATGAAGATTGAAGTGGAAAAAAAAAAACAACAACCTGATTTGACATTAAGAGAAACTTGGTAACTTGGGAGAGAACAGTTTCAGTCAAGTGATGAGGTAGGAAGCCAGATTTCAAAGGTCTGATAAGTGAGTGAGACGAGAGGAAGTGGAGGCTGTGAGTAGACATAGCCTTTTTCTAGAAATTTGACTGTGAAAGGGAGGAGAAGATGGGACAATAGTAGGGTCTAGTTAAGGCTTTTGCTGTTTTTAGGATGAGGGAGATTTAGACATTTTTGAAGGCAGAAGGAAAAGAACCAGCAGATGGAGAAAAGGTGAAGATTAGAGAGGGGATAATTACAGTTGTAATCTGGAATTGAGAGATAAGGGAATTTTAGGGAGCATCAACATGGATGTTGAAGTCACTTCATATAAAAACAAGAGTTGGGGAGGAGAGGAAGGTGGTGAGCCAGGAGTTGAACTCCTTGAGAAAGGAGGGAAAGTAACTAGGGGGAGCCTATATTACAACAGCTCTCATGATCTGAATTGGGTATAAAATGTTTGACACTGGGAACATCAAAGGAGGACAGGTTTCTGAGTGAAAGCAATACAAAAGAAGTCTGAAAACAGCTATGGGGAGCAAATAGTTCTCCAGAACCTGATTTAAGACCAGTGTGGTGGGGGTTGTATGAGAAGGTGCAACCTATGATGGAGAGATGGAAATATAGTGTCATGGAAGACTGGAAAGGAGCCAGCCAGATCTTAGTAAGAGCTAGTAGACGGAAAGTTAGTAAGAGAAAGAGGACTAGGGTGAAGGGAAGTTTGTTCACAATGGAATGGGAATTCCTACAGTCAAAGTGGAAAGGATGAGTAGGGTTGCAGTAGGACCCAAGTAGGTTTGAGAAAGAGAGGGATGAGAGAACAGGAGGTGAAAGGTCAGGATTGTTTGCTCCACCGATATCTCTTTATCCCGTTCTAACTTGGGCTTTAGCTATTGATAGACCTGTCTCTCTACTGATTAAGACATAACAACTTGAGGACAGCTAGATGGTGCAGTAGATTGAGTGCTAGACCTGGAGTCAGGAAGAATCTTCTTCCTGAGTTCAGATCTGGTCTCAGACACTGTGTGACCCTAGACCAGTCACTTAACCCAGTTTGCCTAAGCGTCTTCATATGTAAAATAAGCTGGAGAAGGAAATGGCAAACCACTCCAGTATCTTTGCCAGAACCCCAAAGGGGGTCACAGAGGCATACATAATTGAACAACAACCAGAACAGACATACTATTACTTTTGAACTTTATATCTCCCTCAGCATCTACGTGGTATAACATCCATCATCGCCACTTGATAATACTTTATTTGTATAAATTGTAACAAGGAGAAATAGCAGAGGTGGAGAAAAGTAGATCAAGTGTAAGGAAACAAAGTTATTTGCCAAGTATCCACTACACATTGATTAGAGCTCTAGAAGCTAAGGAGTTTCTAAGTTTGAAGGACGTAGAAGAGAAATAGCTTCTACCTCCCCTTAAAGGCATGAGCTGGTTACAAGGAAAAGTCTCAGCATTTAGAAGTGTCCAAAAATGGAACAGGCTGCCTCCTGGAGGATTGATTTCCCCATCAATGAAGGTATCCAAACAGATGCTCTTTAGGAATGTAGAGGAAATTCATATTAAGGTAGGGGTTGAATTAGATGGTCTCTGAGGTCCTTTTCAGCTCTGAAGTTCTTTGACTGTGATTCTTTGAGTTAAAGGGCACCTCTGCTCATCAGCCCTACCTCCCCACTCATAAGAAAGGGACCATACCAGTATCCAGGACCAGCAATAAGCAAAGGGGGCAGGAGCTGGAGAACTCTTCACTCCCCACAGCTGCTTTCAGACTTTTTTCTTGCTGCTTTCACTCAAAAACCTGTCCCCCTTCAATGTTCACAGTGTCAAACATTTTACAGCCAGTTCAGATCACGAGAGCTGTTGTACTATAAGCCCCCTCAGGTCACTTTGCATATTCATTGTTATTGCTGCTGGGGGGGGGGGGGGTTGGAGGGAGCGATTCATAGAGGTGTCCAGAAAATCCAGATGCCTCCCCAACCTAGGGAAGTAGCAAAGGGCCCCAAAACATCATGTGTTGGCAAGGACAATGGACTTGGACATAGGAGAGAGTGGGTTTGAATTCCCACCACTGACGCAAAAGATTGTGTGACACTGGGCAAGTCCCTTGGCCTCAGAGAACTTCAAGTTCCTCAAATGGAGATGATATAAATCATTCACAGGATTATGGGGAAGATGAAATGAGATGATGTCTATTAAATGCTTTTCAACCCTTCAGTACTCATTGATGTGGGTATTACCTCCAACAGTGCAGATTGCAGCACTCTTATCATCTGGTCCAGGCTGTCCAGGAAATCCTACTGAACAAGCTGGAGGCCTTTCTTCACATCTCTTGACATTACATGGACTGCAGTGGAGCACTTAGTGGGCTCAGCGTCAGCTAGATGGTGTAGTAGACAGAATGCTAGACTCAGAGTCAGGAAGACGTGAGTTTTATATATTTCAAATTCATCTTTAAAGAACTTAAAACTAATAATGACTTTCTTCCTCCCTCTCCTCCAGAAGACCAGAGAGTCCCACAGACAAGTAACTTTATGCTTACTCCCTGAGGGAGTGATAATACAATCTCACATTTCTCTAGCACCTTGAAGTTTGCAATGTACTATGGTTATAACTGGAGGAGGAGAACAGGCAGGTCAATAGCCTTCAGGAAATTGCAAAGCCCCTTTAATGACCCCAAACTTCACTGAAAACCTAAAGTCCTTCCCTTTAATCTCAGTATTCTACTGGTAATGTATATGGTGGCTGACCATGGAACACAGTGATTAATAAACACTAATTAAGCACTGACTGTGTGCCAGTCTCTGTGCTGGGGAAACAAAAAAAGCCAAAAGAACTTCTACCCTCAAGGAGTCAGCAGTAATAAACAGGTAGGTTCAAGATAGGCATATACAGACTAGAAGGAAGTGAACCTTAGAGAGGAAAGTTCACATGACCAGGGAGGAACCAGTGTCCAGAGTATTAAAAATGAATTCGGACAGTGGAGAGGTGCATGGTGTGAGTAGGTTGCAACAACAGAAAATAAGGAATTTACAGCAAAAGATGTCATAAAGGAAATGGATGAGTGACAAAAGAGGGGCTGGTGGCATAGCAAGAAAGACAGTAAGTGGCTAGCCAAAATACTCCCCTGGCATCTTCACAGTGGCCCCCAGCACCACACCCCAGTTGTGTGAACTCCCTCCCCACGGCCAGCTCATGGGATAATATGAACCAAAGCCCCACCAGATTCATCATTAGAGGAAACATCCAAATGGCTGAGATTAGAGATCCATTTCAGTATGCCCAAAATAAGCCAATGAGGTGGCTGGGGTTATTATTATCCCCATTTTATGGATGGGGAAACTGAAGCTCAAGGAGATAAAGTGACTTGCCCAGGGTCACCCAGCTAGCAGGTGCTGCAGACAGAATCTGAACTCAGATCTTCCAGACTTCAAGTCTAGCACTTCTCACAGCACCAAGAAAAGACACACTGGCTTAGAAAGCCAGTCCCAGCCCCTTGGCATCACTGGGGTGAAGAGGGCTGTGAAGGCTGAGGGTGAGTTGTGGGAAGTGGCAGTTCTAAAGTGGCAGTCTTCTCTTTTTTTCCCACTTAATAGTATTTTATTTTTCCTAGTTACATGTAAAAAGTTTTCAACATTCACTTTTATAAGATTTTGAGTTCCAGCTTCTTTCTCCCTCCCTCCCTCCCTCCCTCCCTCCCTCTCCTTCCTCCTCCCCAAGAAGGCATGCAATCTGATATAGGCTGTACACGTACATTATATTAAACATATTTCCACATTAGTCATGTTGTGAAAGAAGAATCAGAACAAAAGGGAAAAAGTGGTCATCTTCTCATTCCTTCCTCATATCCTCCTTGTATTCTTCCTCTAACTCATTCTGAGTTTCATCTCATTGGTCAGGCTGTCTCTGCTTCCTTCCCCATTCATCCTTCCCTCCCCCCCCCTCCCACCTATAGGGCTATCCTGGTAATCCCCTTTGGGGTGCTCCTCCCTTTATCCCCAAGAGCCAGACACTTCTGTTGCTTGAAGCAAGCTATGAATGCCAAACTCTTTTTCCTCCCCTTCATGAGACACAGTGGGTAGAGCACTAGGTCAAATCCAGTCTCAGACACTTACTAGCTGTGTGATCCTGGGCAAGCCACTTAACCTTCTACTTCAGTTTCCTCAACTCGAAAAGTGGGCTAATAATAGCACCTACCTCCCAGGGTTGTTGTGAGAACCAAAGGAGATATTGGTAAAGTACAGTGTCTGGCATGTAGTAGGCACTTAATAAATGCTTTCCGTTCCTCTTTCCCTGGCTCAGCCTTGACCAGGCTGGAGTCATGGGAAGGCCAGAGCACCCAGTGACTCAGTGTAATAACAGCCAGCAGCAGTCATCCCCAGCCAGCACTGGTGGGTGGGGTCCAGCCCAGACCTCGGCCTTGGGCTCCCAAAGAATTCCTTCCTTATGCCATAAGAGACCTTGAGCTGGCAGGCAGGCAAATGCCCAGGCCCATAGACACCTCCTCTCAGCATGGTATTGTGGAAAGATCCCTGACTCTGCTGCTTATGACTTGGTTAACAGTGGGACAGTCACTTCCTTTTGAGCCTTCATTTCCTCACCTGTAAAATGAAGCTCCAAATCCAATAAGATACTTTCATCAGCTCAGGATCTATGCCTTTGATGGTTCCATTGGATGCCCTGCCCTCCCAGCTTGATTTTGATTTTTTTTCTTTTTCTAATTAAAGGGGCCATTCCTTGACTATTTCTTAAAAAGGCTTATTCACTGAATGGGCATTACTTCACTCTAAGTGAGTACCTGAAAAAGCCTAAAAGGGCCAGAGTCTCCTATTGCATCCTGGGCCATCTCCAGTCATCCTGATGAATATCTGGTCACTGGATCCAGATGGCTCTGGAGGAGAAGTGAGGCTGGTGACCTGCACAGCCCTTCCTCACTCAAAACAAAGTCAACTGCAAGTCATGTCATCATCGCCCTGATGTCATGATCCTCTTTGAAAACGAAGAACAAACACATCCAAAGACCAGCCTATTCCTCTAACCAGAGTTAACCAAGCCTGGGGAACTTTTTTCTTCCCCTTCATGAGATATAGTAGAGAGAGCACTGGGCATTGAGTCAAGAAGATCTGAGTAGAAACCCAACCTTAGACACTTACAAGCTGTGTGACCCTGGGCATGTTGCTTAACCTCTGCTTCCTCAGCTAGAAAGGGGGGATGATAATAGCACCTACCTCCCACAGTTGTGGTGAGGATCAAATGAGATATTCATTAAACCCTTAAGACTAGTTAGCCCTAATTAGTGTCTGGCACATAGTTGGTACTTATTAAAGGCTTTTGCCTTCCTTCCTTCTCTTCAGCACTTCCAGCTTTACTGTCTGATAGCTTATTATCAGAATTTCTCCCTCCACCAATGCCAGCTCATTTTGTGTGTATATATATATATATATATATGTATATATATATACACACAAAATGTATACACATGTACATATATGTGTATGTGTGTATACAGATACATATATGTGTATACATATATATGTGTGTGTATCTATGTGTATACATATATATGTGTGTCTATCTATGTGTATATACATATATATGTGTGTGTATATATATATATTTCCTTTTCTGGGAATATGGAAAATCTTTCTATAGTACTAATAACATCTGGTTTACATGCCACTTTAAAATATACTAAGTACTTTCCTCACAACATCACTATTAAATAGAAAAGGAATGAATATCAAATGGTAAAAATTCATGCACTTGTTCACAATAGAAATGGGGAAAGGCAAACAGAACAAACACATGCTTGTTTGGAGAGCAGTGATAAGGCTGCTGTCATCAAACATTCTTTGGTCCTCAGTTTTCCAGTCTGTAAAATAAGGAAATTGGACTAGATGAGCTCCAAAGTCCCAAGCGACAGTAACAAAATTATGAGATTTATGAAGCTTCTCTCCTAGCCTACGTCCTAATCCTCCCTCTATCAGTCTGTCTGTATTATCTTATACACACACACACACACACACACACACACACACACACACACACACACACCTTCCACAGTCTATTCTGAAGAGTTAATTCTGTACTTGATGAAGTCTAATAAAACTATCCCACCTTGCTGGTCTGAGATTTCTGGACTGAAGTGAATCTGCTATCTATGAATAATTTAGCAGGAAATAACCAAAATCCCTCACTCCCTTGCCCTCACAACCCTGTTCTTCCAGGATTATTCCAAAATGAAAGGAGAGGGAGTATAGAGGGGGGAGGAATATGAGATGCTACACCAAGAACCAGACTCAGTGACTGCCCTAAAAGATTATGACTGTGCCCCTCCCCCAGCAGGCTGGCCAGGGCACAGGCAATTCTGCAGGGACAGGGAGAGAGAGAAAGGGCTGCTGTTCCCTCTGGATCAGAAGAGACACTGAGGCCCTTGTCCTGGGGCAGAGTATAAGGGGAAGGCAACAGTTCCAGATAGAGGGGGAAGGGTTCCTGAGCAGATCTGCTCCTTTTCCCCATGGACCCCTTCCCTCCAAGAAAATTCCCCACCTGTCTATACACAATGATTCTCTAAAATATCCCCAAAGACTGAGTGTAAGGTTACATTTCAAAGGCCCAAACCCCAAGAGTCAAAAAGTGATCTCAGATTCTCTCAGCAAGGGGGAAACTGTTCTGTATGATAGGGATCTAGAGTCCCTGCCCTGAGGAGCCCCCTCAGGCTGATAGAGGAGACATAGTCTTTACCCCCAGAGAGTTTTCCAGTCTGATGTAGGAGATACAGTGCCTGCCCTTGACTGGGACAGCTCCAAGGCTGATGGGGGAGATAAGCTGTATCTACAAGAAGGAAAGGGAGAAGGGAAGGGAATGGGAACATTTTCAAAGAAATAGAAAAATAAGTTCCCAAGGCCCATATTGCTAACTGAAAGCGTAGATTGGAGTTGAGGGAGAAGGGGTGCCTGAAGAATGTGAGTTTAGACCTAGGTCTTTGCATTAGAGAGAGACCTACAGGAAATCACATGGGTTCTTTTGCTTGAAATCTCCTCTTCCTTGGCTTCCTTGGCTTCCTTCCAGATTCAACAAAAATGCCACCTTCTGCAAAGATCCCTTTTCTGATTTCTCTTAATGTCCTCCCTCTCTTGACTGTCCCTCCAAGAAGGTGGAGCATGCACAGCAACCACACCAGGTAAACCTTCTCTGAAAGGCCAAGGCCTCAAAGCCATTGGTGAGTTAGGGGAAATCGACCCCAAGCATGTGAAGACTTCTCCAGTAGAATGGGTGGACGAGAACAATTTGTTCCAGTGGCTGTGAAATCGGCTGAATCAGGAGCTGTGGAGGGCTTAGAGCTTGGTCAGATATCAAAGATGACAAGGTCATCCACTGAATCCTGGACCATCTGCAGTTGTCCTGACTCTTATCTTGCCACTGGAATTTGATAACTATGGAAGAGAGAGTGGGACTGACAATTTTGTGCAACTCTGCCTCACTTAAATCCAATTCATGTATGAAGACAACACCTTGTGGTGTTAACGGTCCTCTTTGAAGCAAAGAATGAACAACATTGTTTCCAATTGTTCCTGCACACATTTTGTTTGAACATGTTTGAATGTGGCTCCCCCAGTGAGACTGGAAGTTCCTCAAGGGCAAGGGGTGCTTTTGCCTTTCTTTTTAAAAAAAAATTCATCACTTAGTGCAATAACTGGTGTGTAGCAGCTGATTAATGAATGCTTCTTGAATTATTTTTGCCAGCTTTTTATCAGAGAATCTTAAAGTTAGAAAAGACATAAGAAGTCATCCAGTTCAACCTGTACCTGAACAAGAACCTTCTCTACAACATTCCTAACAAGAACATCTCATCCTTGTGCAGTTGATTTTTGGAACATATATTTAACATTTTACATTTATTTATATGAAATTAATTCTAATTAGATTTGGCTTGTTGCTCCAGCCTAAGCTACCTTTAGACCTCGATATTTGTCATTCAGCAAATTACCTTTCCATCACAGTTGAGTCTTGTCCCCAGATTTGATAAACATACCATCATGGTCTTCATCTAAATCACTGACAAAAAGTGTTGACTAGTACGGGGCTAACAAGAGGGCTCTGTGACCCTCCAGGGGAGACCTGCCTCTGGAGGATTTTGTTGTTCCCCCATTTACCATCATTCTTTGATTATGGTCATTCAGCCCGTTCTTAATCACTTTAATTTTATCATTGTCTTAGCCGTATCTCTCTGCCATGTCCACCTTAGCTCCACATTCTTTTCGTTGGCTACAAATCACATGTACAGACTATGGACCACAAGATACACAGGAAAAGATAATTACCAGTTGTAATGGGAGACTGGCCAGTGGCTCCCCAGAGAGGCAGTTATGGTGTAGTACATATGAAGCTGATCTTGAAGTGAAGACCTCTGACATCCACTGGTCTATATGCTGGGCACAACCTCTTGGTCCCTTAAGTAATTCTCAAAAATGAGTTACAGACCAGACGCTGATCTACTTGCAGAGACCCTTCCTCATTAGAAGTTCTCTGAACTAATGAAATCACAGATGAGGTTCAAAAATAATAGTAATGATAATAATAGCTAACATTGATAAGAATGTTTACTATATGCCAGGTGTTCTTTACAAATCTGATCTCATTTAATCCTCACAAAATCCCTGGGAGGTAGGTACTATTATTACCCTCATTTTACAAATGAGAAAACTGAGGCAAACAGGAAGGTTAAGTGACTTACCCAGAGTCATACAGCTAGAAAATATCCGAGGCCAGATTTGAACTCAGGAAGTCTTCCCAACTCCAGAACCAGTGCTCTGTGCACACTGAGGCATCTAGCTACCTCTTTAGAACTTAAAAGGATTTATTAAATCATTATTGTGGGCCCCTTTCCTTAAGGAGATTACAATCTAATGGGGAAAACAGCACACAAAGGGGAGCTGAAAAATGGGGGCAGGGAATAAAGGAAAAATGGTACTGAAGTCTGAAAAATCAGAAGCAGAGCCAGGAGACTGAAGCTTGGCCAACCTGGGGCTGTCTCCAAAATGGAGGCCATGGTGGGAATCCACCAATGGGAGAAGGGAACCAGCATGGTGGAAAGAGGTTCCAAGGTGAGAAGGTCTTAGGCACTGAGGGCAGTGAGAAGGCAGATGAATCATGGGTAAAAATGAGAAGTAGTAAGAAGAGCTAGGATTTGAAACCTGGTCCTCTGGATGGAATCTGGTGTTACTTCTGGGACACCTATCTGTCTCTCTTCCTATGTCACAGATGTCTGGGATTCAAGTCCCAATGGTGCTATACTTTCATGACCTTGGGCAAGTTACCTGATCCTCAGTTTCCTCATTTGTAAAATAGGGTGGGGAAAGGAGATACTTGTAGTATCAGTCTCACTGAGTTGTTGCAAAGAAAACTTTGTAAAACTTGAATAACTCTAGAAATATGAATGTTATAGAGTGTTGAAATGGTTCAAGGGAGAGAAATGTTTGATAGGGTCTGGTATCATCATTATAGGAAAGTCTAATAGAAGATACTCCATATGATCTGGCTCTGGGAAAGAAGGAATGGGAAGCACTCATCTAAGTGGGAGGGGGGAAAAGTAGGTTTTGGGACATTGTTCACGGGGATTAAGAGTTTGGTTCAATCATTTCCCTATTTCTTTCTTCCTCACTATTCCAAGTTTCCCTCACCTAGGATTTCCTGAATCTGACCTCAACCATAAAAAATTTAATATTAATTTGTTCTGCCAGGGTACCCTGGATCAGGATAAAAGTGGAACTTGCCCAGGATTTCAGGATTTCCCTGAAATCAAAGGCAGACCCACAGTATTCTCCACTGATTTCCTAGATAGGAGAAGAGAATGGTAGAATAGACAGATTAATCATTTCCTCTCTAACTAAGAAAAACTGTGTGGTTTATACATGGTCTCAGGGGTTTCCCCACCTCAACTTTGGTTCTCTCCTGACCTGACCTGGAGTTGAAGGAGGCTGATGAGAGACCACGATAGGGTATAGTTAGCCAAGAGGAAGAGTCATAAATTATACTTTTTGGAAAGACGTCATAGAATCATGGGCTCATGGGAAGGTGAATGGGTTTTTGAGAAGAAGGTAAGAGGAAAAAGAATTAAAGGGAAAAGTAGAGAGGGCCTTGGTTAGGGCCCCTTGGAGGAGCGGTCCATAATCTGAATGATTTGAGGAGCACTGGAAGGGTCTCTCCCAAGTATCTCCCCAGATGCTGCTTGAAATGCCACCATTAGCAGCTTGTTCCTTGGGTTAGACATTATCCTCTCCAACTGACTCCACTTTTAAATTAATAGTATTTCATCCATGCATACTACTTTGAAATTTAAAAATACTTTTCAGACAACAATCCTATAATGTAACACAAATCTTATTAACTATTTTACAAATGAGGAAATAGACTCCAAATCAGATGCCTTAAGAGATTCACCTAGAGGCAAACTGCTAGTGATCATTGGAGCTCTCCCTTTAATTCAACTCTTTTGATAGCAAGACTTTTCACACTGTGTCTGTAATACTCTGGGAAGGGATAACACATTAAGTTGTTAACATCCCAGCAGGTTCTACCAGAATCAACAATTCCAGAGTCACCAAGTCTCCAAAAACCAGCAAGTTCTTGCTGTGTTAGACAGGGGTCCTGTATCCAGGTCAAGGACTCCAAGGGGCCACAGAGGGAAAGGCCAGAAGACTCCTGAAACAGACACCAAGAGGTTAGCTTAGACAATTCCCACCCTCTATTGGAGGCTAGTGGACTTTCAGGTTCTTTTGTGAAGCCTACCTGTTATTGTTTTGAGTCATGTCTGATGCTTTGTGATCCCGATTGGGGTTTTCTTGGCAAAGATACTACAATGGTTTGCCATTTCCTTGTCCAGCTCATTTTACAGATGAAGAAACTGAGGCAGATAGGATAAAGTGATTTGTCCAGGGTGAACTTGTCCAGTTAGTGAAATGTCTGATGCCAAATTTGAACTCAGGAAGATGACTCTTCCTGACTTCAGACCTGGCACTCTGTGCACTATGGCACCACCTAGCTGCCATCCTAAATCCCCAGTTCCCTACACCACTCCCATCCCCAGTGTGACAGTGGTCAAAGGGAATGACTCATCCTGATGTGGGTAGGTGACCTGGGGCAAATCTCTCTTGTTGGCCTCATTTTCCTTTCCTATAAAAGGAAGGGGTTGGAATAAGAGAGCAAATTCACATCTAAGTTCTGCTACTTATAGCTACATTGTTGGTGGTGATCCTTCATTCTCTCTATCAGGGAGGTGATGCCATGACATGTAAATGAATTGGTTTTAATTGAGGGAGGGTTGTATAAAGTCACCAGCCTCACTTTGAGGTATCGAATAAATCCCTTTCCTTCTCTGAGCCTCAGTTTCTTTGTTCAAAGAAGGAATATGACTTAATGATATCTAAGAACATTGAATGTCTTGGACAGAACAAATTGGCAGAACAAATTAATATTAAATTTTTTATGGTTCGGGTCAGATTCAGGAAATCCTAGGTCAGGGAAACTTGGAATAGTGAGGAAGAAAGAAATAGGGAATGTCCACTAGCCTCCAATAGAGGGTGGGAATTGTCTAAGCTAACCTCCTGGTGTCTGTTTCAGGAGTCTTCTGGCCTTTCCCTCTGTGGCCCCTTGGAGTCCTTGACCTGGATGCAGAATCCCTGTCTAACACAGCAAGAACTTGCTGGTTTTTGGAGACTTGGTGACTCTGGAATTGTTGATTCTGGTAGAACCTGCTGGGATGTTAACAACTTAATGTGTTATCCCTTCCCAGAGTATTACAGACACAGTGTGAAAAGTCTTGCTATCAAAAGAGTTGAATTAAAGGGAGAGCTCTAATCATTGGCATCCAATGTCTTGGACACTGAATGTCTCAGAGACACGATAGATGGATTTCTGGGATAGAAGATGAGGGTAGAGAGATAGGAAGGTAGGGAGGTGGGCCAAGTGAAAAGAAATGGGAAACCAAGGATTTCAGCTACTTCCCAATCTTGCTAAAAGGAGCCAGAAGTAATTGAAGCACCATGACTCAATGGAAAGAGCACTGATGGTGGAGTTAGAAGACCTGAGTTCAAATCCTGCTTCTGAACCTTATTACCTGTCTGACCTTGAAGAGCAAAGTCCCTCACCTCACTAGGCTTCAGTTTTTTCATATGAGAAGGTTGAATTAGATGGTCTCTGGGGCCCCTTTCAGCACTTTCTGATGCCCTAAAATTTAGGAGACCCTTTTTTTCCTTACCTTGAATCATTTTTTAAAAATTTATTTTGTTTTTAATTTATGAAATAAAACAAGCATTTCTATAACATAACAGAATAAAAATGGCTGCCTATGAAACTGCAATGTATAACTCACTATTCCTTTTAAAATATTTAATAAAGTTATCATATAAATATAATTTTTCCTCTTTTTTCTTCCCCTCTCTCCTCTATCCCTAGAGATGGCTACCATTAGACACACACATATTTGTGTGTGTGTGTACATATATGTGTAAAAATCATTTTATATAACCTTTTATTTATCAGTTCTTTTTCTGGATGCAAATAATGTCTTCCTTCATAGATCCTTTGTAGTTAATTTGGGTATTTCCTTACCTTGAGTCCTGAAGAGTGATATGGAGTGACAGAAATGATTGGCAGAACTCAACAGTCAGTATTTACCAAAAATAATTTTTATTTCTACGGCACTTTAAGGTTCAAAAAGTACTTTCCTCGCTTAAAATTCTGGAGGAAGATAAGCAGTACAGTGTTAATTATTCCCATTTTACAGATAAAGAAACAGAGATAGAATTAATTTGTTAACCCAGGGTCTCGGAGTAATTCAGGTCTCCTGACTCCAAGTCCATATATACTGGACCACACTGCTTCTCATTAAACACCTACTATATGCCCTGGTTTATGAGCCAAGTGCTATGGAAAGAAGCCCAAGATGTTGGGAACCTGGTCCTTTTTGACAAGGTTTTGTCAACCTAATTGGAACAGAAAACATTGACACAGAAAAGGATAACCCAAGTGCATACTAAGTACCTTCAGTAAGGATGTGAGATATTTAATGCATTCCTTCTGAAAAAGAGAGGGGCAGCAAGCACCAGCCCTGGACCAGGAGGATCAAATTTGGACTTAGGCACTTACTAGTTTTGTGGTTCTGGGCAAATCATTTAAATCTGATCTCCTCAAAAACAAACAAACAAAAAGCTTACTTTAAAAAGAGACGGAAATCACTATGGGCTAGGAGAGGTATATGGCCCTGCCTGAGGTTGTGCCTGCTTGGTTTGGGAAAGGTCACTATGCCTTTGAAGTCAGAGACCAAAATGAATAGGAAGAGGCCCTAGGCAGCCTGGGCTGCCTCTCTGACCTGTATTTGGGCGAAGAGGGAGCCTATCAGAGACTGAAAGTGCTGGATGACCCTCCTAATGAGTGCCAGAGTCTCTCTGGAGGCCTTTGCTAGTCTCCATCTCTTCTCTCCACCCATCCTCGCCACTGCAGTGATGATCTTTCCTCCAGCTCCTCATTCCAGCACACCCTGGCCTGACCCTCCCTTGCCTCCTTCCTCCAAGCCCCACCTTTCTGTTCTCCCTTCTGTCTTTGAGTTCCCCAGAATTCTGCCTGGCTTTCTCTTCAACCCACACCCTGCTGCCACCCTCTTCCCTCTCTCCCCATTAGCCAGGGCAGGGTGAGAGCAGTAGGGGTGACATCCTTTCAGTCTTCCTCCCACCCAAACAGGGTGGGTCTGACTGTTAAGCAGCTATTGTAGGGCCCTGTCTTGCCTCTCCTCCCCCGGGAATGGATCTGATTGGTGGATCCACGAATCTGTTCCTGTATCTCCTGTGGGCGCTTGTCCTGAATACCAGAGTTGTCTCTAATTGCGGTAACCCTAATTCATTCATTTTTCATTGTATTTCGCATATGCTGAGTAAGGGCCTGCTGAACAGAATCCTGGACTCTGCATAGTGCATGCAGCAGGAAGGGTGGAAGGGGAAAAAATTCAGGTTGCCAACGATCTGATATATAGAGAGGGATAACATCAGAGGGTTATGGAGTTATTTTAAAGGAGGAGAGCTCTGAGGTATAGAGACAGCTGTAATGCTTTGCAAAGAGCACTACTCTTG
Organism: Notamacropus eugenii; assembly: GCF_028372415.1. NCBI lineage: Eukaryota > Metazoa > Chordata > Mammalia > Diprotodontia > Macropodidae > Notamacropus > Notamacropus eugenii. The sequence goes on along the minus strand of NC_092873.1, from coordinate 89,571,700 downwards.
GAGTCAGGAGACCCAGCTTCTAGTTTAAGTCACTGCCACTTAATAGGTATCAGTGTGATGATTAGCAGGTCACTCTACTTCGGAGCCTCAGTTTCCCTCTCTGTAAAATAAGGGTATCTGCCTTCTCTCTTTTACAAGATTTTTTTGGATGAACAAATGAAACCTGGGCTATAAAGCGCTCTGCCAAAACTCAGAGCATTGTATAAATGTGATCAATACTAATATTATTGCTGAAAGGCCGACCAAGTTCCCAGGAGGCCCAGTTCTGACCTCATTTCTGTTACTCAGTGTCCATGGTATAAGGGCTCAGAGAAGAAAAGAAAGGGATTGTAATGACAGGTTCCCAAACACTGGAAAACTCTTTCCCTTTCCAGTTGCTCATGCTCATGACCTTGCCTCTTTTCACCTGTTCTTCCTAGCCCAAATCAGGTGCCACCTCCTGATGCCTGCCTTCCCAGACAACTCCAGAACTCACTTAGACATTTTAGTGTTTGCTTACACGGTATTTGAATTTAGTGCTTTGGTGTTTGCTGTTCTCTTATTGTATGTGTGTGTCTAGTCTCCTAGCTTAGAGAAAGAGCTCTCTCCTTAGAGATGAAGTCTTTTTGTCCTTTTGGACGTCTTTTGCATCTTCTTTTTTAAGTGTACCTGTTTTCACATCTGCTAGAATGTATGTTTTCTTCATTTCTGTCTTTGTTTCCTTAGCCTACAGCACTTGACTGCCATATATCAGGGGCCAGCCTGCTCCTCTCTTGCCTGTGCTTCTCACTCTCCAGACTTCAGCTCCCATGCTCACCCTGGAACTTTTCTCCCCCTTCTGGCCCCTTTCTCTCATTAGTGAGTTCCTTCCAGGGGGCTGGGCTTCATTTTGGGAAATGGGTGCAGGTTGGGCATGTTCCATTCCCCTCCCAGCTGTGCTTCTGACTCTCTGGACTTTTATACCGCACCCCAAGCAGGTACCTTCTCTTTCCCCTCCCTTTCAGGTACTATCTTCCCTCCCACTTAGAATATAAGTTTCTTGAGGGTAGGGATTGGGGTTTTTTTGCTTGTATTTCTGTCGTCATTGTTACTGTTCAGTTGTGTCCAATTCTTCATGATCCCTTCTGGGGTTTTCCTAGCAAAGATACTGGAGTGGTTTGGCATTTCCCTCCCCAGCTCATTTTACAGATGAGAAAATTGAGGCAAACAGGGTTAAATGACTTGCCCAGGGTCATATAGCTACTGTCTAAGGCCAAGCAGAACCCAAGTTCTCCTGATTCCAAGCCCTTTCCTCTATCTGCTGTGCCACCTTGCTGCTCTAATAGGGACTCAACAAGTATTTCTTGATTTGAGTTGACTTAAAGTCTGTGTTTGACCCTGCAGGGTTTCATGACTTTAGAGAGGCCCGTGAGAGGGGAAAAAGGAGGAAAGGGAAGGGAAGGTAGAAGGGTCTTTCAGCAGATGGAAGAAACATGCCGTCACTCACTACTCAGAGCCCCCTCCTCTCTTCCCTGTCTCAATTCCTTAATCCCCAATTGTGTCCTGTGCAGATGGTTTAGAACCTGCTGGATAAGACAATTCCTGAACCTCAAAGAGGGAGGAGGGAGGATGAGTTGTTCAAGCAGGTGCTGGATGGTTGCTTGCCAATCAATTATGTTGTAGAAGGAAGTTTTGATCAAGCACATGTTGGATTAGATGACTTCTGAGATCCAGCTTAGTTCTGGAATTCTTAATTTCCATGGGAGGCCTCAAAGGGAGGAGAGGCTGAGCCTGGGCCTCAGTGCAAACATCTGCCCCAGAAACAAGAGAAGGAGAGAGGTTCTGAAAACAGACTCGAAGGAGTTTCTTTCTGCCTGATGGGCTGGCCTCTAAGGTTCACTCTAGGGCATAGGGCTGGGCCTAGCCAGCTGTTCCATTTGGAGGACTGATGGGAGAATCTGGAGCCACGGGCTGAGCCTTCAGTAGGGGGTGAGAGCCAAGTGTGCAGTTCAGTTCAGTTCAGCAAACATTTATTAATTTCCTACTGTATTCAAAACACGATGCCAAGTCTGAGAGCTGATAAAAAGTTTAAATAAATCAAGGTCCCTCCCTTCCTGGAGTCGAGGGGAGCGGGGGAGGTGGAATAAACAATATTCCATTATAAGTGAGTTACAGAAAGACAAAGCAAAGGGCTGGTGTGGGCCAGAGATTGTTACTAATAATGGGCATCAGGTAGAGCTTCATGGCATCTGAGCTGGACTTTAAAACATACAAAGAAGGGGAGGGAGGGCATCTCAGGCAGAGGGAGGTTGGAAAGCTCAGCATTTTTAAGAAATGTAAAATAGTTCCCCCACACTCCCATTTTCATGCTGTACCCCATGCCTGGAACAGTTCTCTCCTCATCTCCATCTGCTGGTCTCCCTGGCTTCCTTCAATTTCCCCTTGTGTGAGAGCCCTTTCCTACTCCCTTCACTGAAAGTGACTTCTGAGATCACCTTCCATCTCTGCTTGCCTATTGCCTCCCTCCTTTGAATGTGAGCTTCCTGAGGATGGGGAACCACAATTTGCCTTTTTTTTTTGCTTCCCTGTCACTTAGCACAATGCTTGGCACATAATAAGAGCTTAATAAATACCCTTGATCAGTCACTTGACCTCTGGTTGCCTCAGTTTCCTCAACTGTAAAATGAAGATAATATTAGCACCTACCGCAAAGAGTTGTTGTGAGGATCAAATATTTGTACAGCACTTAGCACAGTGCCTGGCATACAGTAGGTGCTGTATAAACGCTCTTCCTTTGCCTTCCCCCATACAGACCATCCTTCGCTAGGATGGGAAAATAAAGATCCAGAAAAGTTAAGTAACTTGCCCAAGGTCCCAAAGGTAGTAAGTGGTAGAGCTGGGATTTGAACTGAGGTCTTTTGAGTACGGACAGATTCATGCCAATAAACCTTGCCACTGGTAGGTCTTACCTCCCGTGGTCTACATATAAGAGGTGCTTACTAAATTTGTTGACAAGAATATGTGTGTGGGAGGAGAGGAGGAGGAGGAAAATGAGAACTAGCATTTTGTAGGCTTTAAGGTCTGTAAGGTGCTTTACATATCTTTTCTCACTTGAATGTATTTGTGAGCATGCCTGGGATATCTAGTTTGAACATGAGGATGCCATGCTGGCACTGAAAGGGTTATAATAGTGAATTAGAAAGAGCCCATTCAGTTCTGAATCGCTTGCTGGCCACCAGTTCCCTCCCCCAGGGGAAGCCAAGCTATTGAGTCCAAAGGAAAGAATACAGGAGCAGGGAGCTTAGATCAAGTGTGTACTAAGGCAAAAAGGAACAATTGGGAGCTGTGTGGAGCAGCTGGGGTGGAGGGCCAAGGTCACAGGGTCAGTACTGAGGGAAGGGGGAGGGACATTTGGCCCATGCTGCACTCTTCAGCAGTGGAAGCCGTTGCTAATGCCTTGGTGTTGGTCCTTTATCTCTTCAGGGGAGTTAAAGGCTGGAAGGAGGCCCACGCTTAGATGACTTCAATCAATCTACTAACAAGTACCTACTGGGTGCTAGGCATCGCGCTAGGCACCGGACATACAAAGATAAAAATGAAATAGGCCTGACCTCAAAAAGCTTACATTCTATAGGGGGAAACAACTTGCCTCCCTGTCTATAGCTGGATCCCTTCAGCGCCTGCTAAAGCCTGTGGACTCCATCTCAGAATGTTTTAAAGTGAAACAAATTCTATTAAAATATAGTTATCAAAGTATTTTTAAAAATAAGTTCATGGGAGCAGCTAGGTGGTATAATGAATTACACACTGTCCTGGGAGTCAGGAGGACCTGAGTTCAAATCCAGCCTCAGACACTTGATACTTACTAGCTGGGTGACCTTGGGCAAGTCACTTAACCCCAATTGCCTTGCCTTCCCCCTCCAAAAAAACCCAATAAGTTCATAGAGCCAAGGTTAAGAACCCCTAGAGAGAGATACCATGCTGTAGTGGATGAAGTGCTAGATGTGAAATTAGGTAGATTTGGGTTTGAATCCATTGGATTGTGAGCTCCTTGAGGGCAGGGGGTGTCTTTTGTCTCTTTTTGTATCCCCAGCACTTAGTATGGCATCTGGCATATTGCAGGCTCTTAATTAACATTTACTGGTTGATGGACTGATGGATCCCACCTCAGTTATATAGCTTCCGTGTGTCCAAGCCTAAGTTTCCTCATCTATTAAAGGGGGTGGTTGGACATGATGACTTCTAAGATCCCTTCTACCTCTAAGTATGATGTACGCAGTGTGTGTACATGTGTGTACATGTGTATGATTACCAGACTTGTGATTTTATCAAAATAGGCAGCTGTCAAAGAGGAAATTCCCTCCACCAAATTAAAGCATTACTCCCTCTACAATTTATAATCTTAAGAATGTTGCCTCAGGCACTGAGAGATTAAGGGATTTGTCGGTGTCGCAGGACCAATTTGTGTCAGAGGCAGGATTGGAACCCAGGTTTTCCTGACTCAAGCTCTTTCCTCTAAACCAAGCTGTCCCAAATGTACAAAATACAATAAATACACAAAATTAATAAAAGGTGATTTAAGGGATCAACACGAAGGGCCTAAACAATGATAAAACGCTTACATGTATCCCTATCATCATGAACAATGAGAGGGACTCTAATTAGACAGAAGGCATAAGAGTGGTTCTATCTACTGATGATCTTAAAAGAAGAATGGAAAGGAAGGGGAAGAAGAATGGAGAAGAAAGAGAGGAAGATTGGGGAAAATTATCTCACATAAGGCACATACAGAAGTCTGTATAAACAAGGAAGATGCAGTTTGGGAGGACAGTTAACCCTTGAACCTCAATCTCATCTGAACTGGTCAAAGGAGAAGAATACACACACACACACACACACACACACACACACACAGTTAGGTAAAGAAATATATTTCTCTTCACAGGGAAATAGGAAGGAAAGGGAGCAGGGAGAAGAGAGAATTGGAAGGAGGGGAGATTGAAAGATTAATACTAAGCAAAGCTTACTCAAAGAATGTACACAAATATTATAACTCTTTCTGTGATGGCAAAGAATTGGAAATTAAAAAGGTGCCCATCAATTGGGGGATGGCTAAACAAATTATGATTTATAAATGTGATGGAATACTATCGGTCTATAAGAAATGATCAAAGAGACAGTTCCAAAAAAGCAGACTGGGAAGAATGGTATGAATGGATGCAGAGTGAAGTGAGAGAAACCAGGTGTACAATCACTTACAATGGTAACACTCTAATAAAGACAGATAGTGAAAGCCCTGGGAATTCTGATCAGCATTGATTTCAGGGGACTAATACGTACTACCTATCTCTCCAGAGAAGTGAATGAATGTTGAGACATTTTTTGGAGGGACATGGCCAATGCAGAAATCCGTTTTGCTTGGCTATTGTGAAGGAAATGTATAAAACCTGTGTGCTTTGAGTTTGGGGGACATCTTCCCAGAAAGAAATGAAGCCTGCAGGGTGGTGCTGAAGCTATCTCAAATGCAAGTGTCCACTTAGGTCCCACATAGACATTCTAATGAAATTGACAAGAGACTTCCAACCCCACCAAGATGACTGCAGGAAAGCAAACCTTGGGGAGACACCAAGGTTACTCCAAAGTTAAGACAGTCTTCCCATCCCCACCCCCTAAATCACCTAAGGCTGAGCAGCCTCATCTGATAAGAGTTCTTTTGGTGCCTAACCTCAAGCTACACTCTATGAAGTGGCTATAGCCACCTGCCCATCTTTTGATGCTAATTAAACTTTTTATCTTCTAACTTTACTTTTTGTGATTTATTGATCCCAGTCTAGGGGACCTAGATATCAGCAATTAATCTGCAGGAGGCTGTCAGGATCTTTGGATTAAATAATCCCCCAACATTATAGATATTTGTAGCAGGAGGTCTTTATGTTTTTTTTAAATTGAGTGTGGTGGGAAGGAAAGAAGGTGGATTTTTGCTGATTGAAAAAAATTTTTTTTTTTTTTAGATGGGGTAAGCTCATTTATTTTACATTTCTTTTTTTTTGTTTGTTTCTTTTTTTTTTATTTTGTAATGTTTAACAATCACTGCCATACAATTGTGATTTTATCCCTCCCACCTACCCCCCACTCCCCCCCTCCCTCCCCACGACTGCATACAATTCTGTATAGATTCTACTGAAAAAAATTTTTTAAAAACTTTAAAAAGAGGTAATTTGAGGGTGAGGAAGGCACTAGCAGTTGGAGCAATCAGTAAAGGGCTCATGAATGATGTAGTGCTTGATCAGAGGTTTGGGGACACTGGGAATTCAAGTCAAACAATAAGCATTTATTAATTGACTACTAGTTCATTGAGCAGAGTAGTGACATGGTTAGTCCTGTACTTTAGGAATATTACTTTGGAATAAGTGTGGAGGGTGGTTTGTACAGGGGAGAGATTTGAGGCTGGGAGACCAATGAGCCAATCAATAAACATTTATTAAATGCCTACTATATGCCAGGCACTGTGCTAAGTGCTGGATCAATTAGGGGGCTGTTTCAGTAGTCCAGGTAAGAGGTGATAAGAGCCTGAACTAGGGTGGTGCCTGTGCAAGTGTGAACAGAAAGGAGAACATTTTTTAATTTTTAATTAATTGTATTTTTTCTCAATTACATGTAAAACATTTTTTTAACATTCATTTTTAAAATTTTGAGTTCCAAAATTGAGTTTGTCCCTCACTCCCTCTCTCCTTTTCCCCTCCTTAAGAAGGCAAGCAATTTAGCATAGATTATACAAGTAAAGTCATGCAAAATATATTTTCACATTAGCCATACTGCAAAAGAAATACAGACCTCCCGTCCCCCCCCCCAAAAAACAAGAAATATTTAAAAAATTAAAAATTCAGATTCCATCAGTTCTTTCTCTAGAGGTGGACAGCATTTTTCACCACAAGTCATTGTATTTATCAGAATAGCTAAGTCATACACAGTTGACCATTGATAAATATCTGGTCACTGGACCAGATGGCTCAGGAGGAGAAAGTGAGACTGGTGACCTTGCCCAGCCCTCCCTCACTCAAAACAAAGTCAACTGCAAGTCATATCATCATCTCCCTGATGTCCTGGTCCTCTTTGAGAATGAAGGACAAACACATCCAAAGACATCCAGTACTGTTATTACCATGTACAATGTTCTCCTGGTTCTCACTTCACTTAGCATCAGTTCATATAAATCTTCCCAGGTTATGTTTTTTTTTAAACTATTCAGCTCATCATTGCTTTTAGTACAATAGTATTCCATCACAATCATATATCACAACTTGTTCAGCCACCTAATTCGTGGGCATCTTCTAGATTTCCAATTATTTGCCACCACAAAAAGAGTTGCTATAAATATTTTTGTACAAATAGATACTTTTCCTTTTTTTTTTAAATCTGAGTACGGTACAGAACCGAGTAGTGGTATTGCTGGGTCAAAGGGTATACACAGTTTTATGGTCCTTTTAGCATAGTTCCAAATTGCTCCAAATAACAGAGTAGTTAGAAAGGGAGGAAGATTTGAAGGATGTTGTAGAGGTTAAGTTCTGGGGCTTTGTTCATGGAGACTTCTCTCCTTTACTTTCCTGTGGGGCCCAGCCCTGAGGTTAATACAATGTCAATTTTAGCTCTAAATTCAAACTTGGAAGAGTAATTCTTGGTGCTTTTACCTTCCAATACTCTGGTTTTCCTCTGATTTCATGGAATTATAAACAGGTAGTAGGACCTATAATTAGAAGGGGTCTTAGAGCAATGATGTCAGTCTCAAATAGAAATGGAGCTGGATACATAAGGATTCCTGCCAGCTGCTGCAATTCTGACTTAGAAAACCACATATCAATATTATCTATGTTCAACTGTATTTTTATTTCTTTTTAAGAATATTTCCTACAAATCTCACTTGGGAGTATTGAATATTTGATGTCCTCTGCCTTAGAGGACATCTACATTAACCCTATTCATTTACAGAGGAGAAAACTCAGCATCAGAGAAGTGAAGTGATTTAAAGTCCCACGGTTAATATAGTCAATATCTGAGGCAAGAGCCTTTCTCCTCTAGGGATCTTTCCAATAGGCCCATAAAATAGTCTTGTCCTTGCAAGACACAGGAGAAAAGAAGAAGAGTCTTGAAGACTGGGCGGCCCCAAGATCCAGAAGTCAATGCCTTTCCCTCTTGGCAGCAGCCACCGTGTAGACAGAAAAAGCAGGTCTGGCTGTTCCCCAGAAACCAAAGGGAATGACTTAGTGGTGACTCAGAGATTGGCAAAGACCAGCCTGATTGATAACCCAGTGTCCCACCCTCCCAGATCCTCTAGCATCAGGGGAGATGAGGATACATAGTGACCCCAAAGTCTTAGGGAAGTTTTAAGCTGCCTTAGACTTTGGTGATACCACATACGTATAGTGCATATATACATATTAATGTATATATTTTCATGTATATTTGCCTTAAATAATTTTTAATGATATTTCCTGTTTCTTATATCTTCATAGTTACCCCAAGTATCCTTCCCCCTCTGCTCCCAGAATTTGTTGTTGTATGACTCTTCATGAACCCATTTGGAATTTTCTTTGCAAAGATATTGGAGTGGTTTGGTATTTCTTTCTCCAGATCATTTTACAGATGAGGACACTGAGGCAAACAAGTTTGTGACTTGCCCAGTGGTATATGGCTAGTAAGTGTCTGAGGTCAGATTTGAGCTCTGGAAGATGAATCTTCCTGATTGCAGACCCAGTACTCTATCCACTGGGCTACCTATCTGCCCGCTATATAAAAAATAGCATTTTTTAAGAGAGGAAAGAAAATCAGCACAACTGAAAAAGGCCAAAAACTTGAGCTGTGTGTAACACTTGTGGACTTCTCACCTCCTCAAAGAAGTGAGGAGGGAGTGGGGGAAATCATGTATTAGTGTGAGTGTGTGTGTGTGTGTGTGTGTGTGTGTGTGTGGCAGGAGTGGTCAAGGGTTGGGATTGGTCTCTGTCCCTTCTTTATTAAGTCTCAGCTTCTCCTTTCTACTAGGTTGTTGCCAAGAATACAAATGCCCCTACCCTCTGCCTTCTTGTCCATCTCTACTGATGGTTCCTAAGCCTAGCCAAGCACATCCTGCCCCACACACCTGTAAGAGGAGGCAGCAAGCATTTTATCAGAGGAAGTGAACAGGATGTAAACTGGCCATGCTACCTGTGGTTGGCAAGCAGGAGGTCCCAGTGCAGACAGCACCATCATCCTGGCCTTGGGCAAGTGGGGATGAGAGGTATGAGAAATAAGTAGAAGAGAGCCATGTGGGTCCTTGTATAAAACCTAAAGGGTCTAGAAATGGTTGGAGTCTGGGTAAGGCATTGGATAACTGGGTATGCCCATCCTCAAGAACCCCTGTCTCTCCTAGCCACAATCCTGATGCTTTTCCTAGCTACTTGGTGTTCTATTTGTCTTGGGAGAAACATGGAGCCTCCTCTAATGTCCCCAAGGAGAAAGAGGGAAAAATCTAGGAGGTTAGGAAGTGTCTTGTAAGAGATAATGGAGGGGCAGTGAGGTGGTGCAGTGAATTGCACACTGGTCCCTGGAGTCAAGAGAATTTGACTGAGCTGTGTGACTCTGGGCAAGTCACTTAACTCTGATTGCCTCCAACAAAGACAGAGAGAGAGACAGAGAGAGAGAATGGAGTAAAAGGAGACAGGAAGTTGGAGGGGCAACCTAGCCCTAGAAAAAATTGTGAAGCCAGAGAAATTTGTCTTCATCCATTTCCATGTTACAGGCAGCCAGCCCTGTATGGTACCAACTCCAACTGTTCCCCTTAATCCAATGCCTTCCTTCAGTCCCAGAGCTTGGCACTACGATGCTCTACTTGCCCTCCTAAAATGTCTGTGTCCTGTATCTCAGTTCATCAGGATCAGGCTCTCTGGACTTTCAAGGTGATAAACCCATCCTCACTAACTAAGGGCTGGAGAGGACTCCACTGCTCCTTTTATCCCAGATTATATCAATATTAACAGAGCTGTAATTAAAAGAACACCTTCCATATAGTGATAAGACCTGGGTACAAGTGTGTACAACCATAGGGCAGGCCTCAAAGCCAATATAAAGCTGGGAAGAAAGGAGTTGAATCTCTTTCATTTGGACCCCAACGCCTTCATATTGACACTCTGCCTTCCACCCAGTTCCTTTAAGACTACTGCCTGATTTAGGGGTATAGGGTGGGATTTGACCTTTCACAAAAAGCTTCATTAAGGGGTTATAGAATCATGGAACGGGATCTCAGAAATCAACTAATCTAAATGGTACCTGAACAGGAAACACCCTTGCCCCCAACAAATAACTATTCAGCTTCTCATGAAAGACAAAGACATCCTCCCCTTCAAATGCAGCCATAGAGAATTCACTGCCCCACTGAAGCACTTTGGGGCTCTATCTGGAAGGTCACTGGGCCTTTCCAAGTGAACCAAGGGAAAACAAGCCCTTGGAAATCAAACTGGTTTTGAGGTGTGCAGTTTCTCACCTATGTATTCTAGATTACCCGTTCCCACTCACTAGGACCTCCTATTGTGGTCTTGTGTGGTCTACCCTAGAAGCACTCTATACCCCAGATCCAATTCCATCCCATCACAAAGTCCTGTGCTAGGTCTCTTTCCCCTCAGGGAGTTGGTTCTTGGCTCTAAGAGAATACAGCCTGCAGCTAATCTGATACACTAATCCTTGTTAATCTTTTAATGGCTAAACTCTCCTAGGTAATCCCTGTTTACAAAAGATAGATAGATAGATAGATAGATAGATAGATAGATAGATAGATAGATAGATAGATAGATAGATAGATAGATAGATGATAGATGGATGGATGGATGGATGGATGGATGGATGGATATAGTTATGGGTGGGGTGGGGGGAGGTTGGAGTAGCTCTCAATTTCTATTCCATTTTTATGTAAAAATGACTCTGCCAGATGTAGAAGGCCTACAAGTGTTGCCAGATGTAGAAGGCCTACAGGTGTGGGTTATATTTAACATCAGATAAATAGACATAAATATATGCATATATGAGGCTCAGTGTATAGAGTGCTGGGTCTGGAGTCAGGAAGACTTGAGTTCAAATGTGGCCTCAGACACTAACTAGCTATGTGACCCTGGGCAAGTCATTTAACCCTGTTTGCCTCAGTTTCCTAATCTGTAAAATCTGTTGGAGAAAGAAATGACAATATCTTTGCCAAGAAAACCCCATGGACAGTATTGATGTCCATGAGGTCATGAAAAGTTGGATACAACTAAACAACAATAGTTACGTGTATATATACACACATACATATATGCATATTAAATATACACATACATATATAATATATATAAGTATGTCTGACTGAATTTTTTCCTCTTATTCCTTTTTTTCTTTTCTTTCCTTAACAAATATTCTTTATTATATGGGATGGCTCTCTTGAAGGAAGAAAGATAAATAAGGGGATTCTAGGCAATGTAAACAAAAGATACCACTAAAAAGTGACTAAAAAATAAAGAGAGGAAAAAGAGAATTGATCTTATCAGATCAATTGCAAACTGGGTCTCTGCAACCTCAGAGAGGGGACAGAGCCGAAGGATCCCTAGAGATGTCCCTGCAAACTACGGCTGTTCTATTCCATTGCATTACCACCTTCATTTGTGAAACTTTCTGTTTTCCAAAGTGCTTTCATATCCATTACCTCAGCTTGATCTTGTCAGGCAGGCGGGACAGGTATGATTATTAACACTGCCTTTTGATTGTGAGGAAAGCAAGGCCCTGAGAGGGAAAGGAGTTTTCCCTAAGTCCCACAGCTAGCCCCTGGCAGCGTCGGGACAAGATTCTAAATCTCCTGATTTCCAGGCCAGTACTGGTCCCACTGCCCCATACTGACTGGTTCCAGTTCCACCTGGAAGGTCCCTGAAATCTCTATCTTCTTGCTCCCTCTTTATTATGAGTGGGAGAAATCAAAGCCCAGAGAAATGACCTAATTTATGGTTTGCCTCAAAGTGAGACCTGGTATCCTAGTGATGATAATAATAGCTAATATTCGTATAGAACCTACTGCGTGCCAGCACCGTGCTAAGTACTTTACAATTATTGTATTAAATCATTTGTGTCATCTCCATTTCACTGACAAGGAAACTGAGGCAAACAGAGTTTAAGTGACTTGGCTAGAGTCACACAGCTACTAAGTATCTGAGGTTGGATCTAAACTCGAGTTTTCTTGACCCTAAGCCCCGGGTTCCATCCACTGTACTACTGGCACCCCACGACTCTCTCATCTCAGCCCAGGGCCCACCCCTTTCTTAATGGCACTGCCATGAGCCAGTCTTGTACCTAAGAAAAGCCCAGGAGTCTGAGTGAGAGAAACAGAACTGTCGTTACCCCAGTTCCATGCATCTTCCAGCTATTCTAACAGGGGTTCTGGGCATGGCTATTCTCCACCTAATCCCTGCAACAGCCTGGGCAAGAGGAGCCTGAAGCCAGAACTGATCCAGGATGATAGAAAAATTCCTCTCTTCGGGGGGCATCTGTAGAAAATGAGTGGGTGGGAAAAGGGGGATTGGAAAGTCTAATCTTAGGAGTCCCTATATCCCCCTCTACCGGGCTCTTACCTCTCCCACCTCCAGCTTTCTCTTTCCAACAATGTTAGAATAATTAGCCAGCTAGGCAATTAAGGTGCAGCTCTGAGTCATCCTGGTCACGGGCTGGGAGATCCCAGGCCCAGTAGGGTAGGGCAGAGAGGGGAGTGGCCCCACTGACTAATGGTGATCCATCCGAATGTAATCATGCAGCCTTCTCCGTTGGCAGCTATGAACAACTGGGAACCATTACAGACAGAGGTTGTTGGCATAGTTTGTCAAGTCTTTTTCCTTCTCATCCAACAGAAAGAAACCATCCAGTCTCTTGAAAGTGAGGTTGGAAGAGGGGTGTGACTCTTCTACTCTGCCAGTGGGAATCTCTTTCCCCAACCCCTAATCAACTCATTTGTCCATCTCTGTTGACTCAGTAAAAACAGTCTCTCTCCCAAAGCAGAGGGCTGATGAATCTGTCAGGCCAGGGAAATGGCAGAAGAACCGGTATTCAGAGCTGGTCCAGACTAGAGTGAACCAAAGCATCATCTCACCAACAGAACAAACTACAACATTTCCTGGTGTCCAGGGTGGGAATGTTGTGGAGCAGAGGTGCTGCCCATCCTGGGATCACTCATAGGAGGAGGCTGGATGTAAATTCCCTGGATAAGGAGCTGGACTTGAAATTAGGAAGACCTAGGTTCAGATCCTTATCAAATATCTGTAAAGTTCATAGTGCTTAGCGTAGTGCTTGGCACATGACAGGCTCTTAATGTTCACTCGGGCACTTGTGTGACCCTTGTGTTAACCCCTCTATGCCTTCATTTACTTGTCTGTAAAGCAAGGGGGTTATCACTGATGTCTATGAATTTCCTGGTTCCTGGAGCGACTTCCCACCTTTCCTCTACCTGACTTAGGGAGAACATCCCATTCTTTTGAAGAAAACTGAGGCTCAGGGAAATCACAGAGCAGCCAACCAGGTTCCTTATTACAGAGATCCAGGAGAGGTCAAGGGGCTGAGGCCCTCTGGTCCTCCTCCTTGCCACTGGCTTAGATGTGTCATTCACATTCTAGGTCCATGGGCCTGAGTGAGACAATCCAGGACCTTCAGGAGACCAGCAGAAAGTCTCCACTTCCACCCTACAGAGGTACATCCTCCCCTGTAGCCCAATAATTCAGGGACCTCTCAGTCTCCTCACTTGGAACCCCTCATGGTGGGCAGGGGTCCTGAAAAATAGCCCCAGCCTAGTCTCCGGGGGCCCAGGGCGGTTTTCCTGGCTTTGTCTCAGTTCTGCCTGGGCAGGAACTTCCTGCTGGAGAATTCCCGGATCCTCCTGGCCCCACCTGTCTACTGTAACCAGAAGAAGCTGGGACTGTAACAGGATCCCCTATGGAGGGTCTGGGACACAACACCTTGGGGACAGGCTTCCCAGGGGACTGTCCTTGATGGTGGGTGAGGGATACCTTACTTGGCATTGTTTATTCTCAGAATCATGAAATTCTGGAGTTGGTAGGAACCTTAGAGGCCATCCATGGCAACCACTTCATATTTCAGATGGGAAGACTGACCTAGTAAATTACAGAGCTAGGACATGAATCTAGGTCTTTTTCCATTATTTCATCCAGCCTTCTTGCCACCCTTTCCCCCATATCCCTGCTCTTAGTTTCCAAATCTGCTTCTTTCCTGAGTTCTCACATTCCCAACCTGGGCTCTCTAAACTTTCTGAAGCCTTGACTACTCCCTTGAGGGCAAGATCAGGGGACAAGATGAATAAACTAAGCAAGAATTTCCCCATGGACCAGCCCTGTTTCAGGAGCCAAGAATGAGGTAAGGAGATCAGAAATTGAGAAGAGATGATATGCAAAGTCAATCTGGATTTTTAATAATACTGACTGAGTCTGCTCGATAAGGGGCACCTTCTGGGCACAAGGACTGGCAATATCAGTCATGTGCCCCAGATGGGAAGACAAACGGACCACGCCACCCAAGCCCATCACATAGACATGGGGAAACAGCCCAACCCACGACACCATCTTCATGGAAGTGCTAGATGGGGACAGGGACACCCTCTCCACCTTTTCATTCCTCCCCCATCTGAGGTGTCTGCAGAGGGAGAGAGCAGACTCAGTGGAACCATGACCAGGTCTCAGTCTGGGGGCCAATTTCCCATTTCATCCATCTCTTCCAGGAGCAGGTGCTGGTGGGAAAGAGAAAGAGGCAAAAAGACTGAAAACTCTCACCTTCCTCCCATGACCCAATTTCCCCATGGCCCTCCTACCAACTCCTCACTTCCCTTTACCTGCTTCTTCCAACCTAGTCCCCCCAAGCTATGTCTTCCCAGTTCTCCTCCCTGCCAATTCTAACCGCCAGCCCAACCTCCCTATTTTCCTGCTGCCTCTTGATTCCAAACCACCCAATTTTATGGAGAGAAATGGCTCCTCTCCCAGTCGTGTAGAAATCTGAATAGTAATAATAAAAACTGACGTTTATATATCAATTTAAAGTTAGCAAAGCACTTTCTACATGCTCTCATTTGAGCTGCACAGCCACCCTGTGAGTTAGAATAAGGGTTAGAAATAGAATTAAGGTTAGAAACAGGATCAACTAAATACGTTAGTTATTATTAGCCCTTTTACAGATGAAGAAACTTCATCAGCCAGATTAAGTGACTTACTCAAGGTAATATAACTTGTAAGCATCATAGACAGGATTCAAACCCTGGATTGAATTCCCCCATAATTCTCTAGCACACAGCAGATAGCCAATGGGGAAGACTTCTGCTGGGATATGAGGCACTGTGTGACTGACTCCTCACCTGCCCCATGCCCCATATCTTCACCTTAATTGCACTGACTCTCATCCTTACCTCATTACTGGAGTGGGGAGCCAAAGTAAGCACAGGGAGGGCAGGTTTATCCTGCCCTTGACACCCAGTATGCTTCTTCTGCCTTTAAAAGGGAAGCACATTCCTGTCCAAGGTCCCCAGTATGCTCCTGAAGCTGAGGACCTTCCTGCCCACCCCACTGCCTGGTATCTCTAAGGGTAGAAGGAGATGAGGACATCACACTTTTAAAAGTCTCCCAAGATGCCTCTGAGGTGGCCCAATCACCCAAAACCACTACTGTATTTATGTCAAGTTGGGCTTTTCCTCCATATTCATCTAGTACTTTTCATACTCAATTAATATCATATGAAGCCTGACCTCCCACCGGCTTAATAGGATTTGTTGAACCATGGCACTGATACTTAAACTGGTGGGGCTGAGGGAGAGTCACTCATAACAACGGAACTTTGCCCAAACACATACATTTGACTAGCACCAAAACGTTAGAGGAAAGCACTAACTCCTTAGGACTCAAGTCAGAGTCTTCTTCAGATGAATAAGGGTAAGAATGATTTTTAAAGGTGTAATCACCAAGATTGGGAAGGGAATTGGCACAAGGAGGAAGGGTCACAACAGAGCCATAACTAGAAATTTTTGGCCCTGGGTAGAAGTGTCAATCAACAGTGTAATTAATTTATAATGCAAAAATAATAAAATTGAGACAAATTCAGTTGAGGATGAATTAGCATTATAATAACCATACTTTGCACCCTTTAGACTTTGCTATCTGGAGATAAAGCCTTTGTTACCTACCCCTAGTTTCAGTTCTGAGTCATAGTCCAGCCCTGTGAATGATAGTGATATCTGGAGGTAGAGAGATTTATGGTTTGTGAGTAAATATGAGAGGCTGTATGTGTGTGTGTGTGTATGTGTGTGTGTGTGTGTGTGTGTGTGTGTGATTTTGAAACTTTTTGTGTAAGGTAAATGTGTATGAAACTCAATGTGAGTTGTTATTAGAAAACAATAGAATCACAGAACTTTAGCAGCGGAAAAGGTCTCATCTTGTCCAAATCACACATTTTACAAAGGAGTAAACTGAGGCCCCTGAGGAGAAAGGAGTGTTACCAATGTCATACAGCTAGTAAAAGCCTGATGAAAACCCTGGTCCCCTGTCTGTCAGCCCAGGACTTTTTCCATTACATTGCAGCTGCCTTCCCGAGAGAGCCTGATTGAAATCTAAAAACTCATCAACAGTGTGAACAAGATCAGTGGGGACTTAATCCCCAAAACTGGAATGGGAGGGCCCTTTTGACATTTTAAGGAGGTAATTTTAAGACAAATGAAAGAAGATTCTCCTTCACTTCACACACCTGTTATTAAATACAGGTAGCTCCCATTATGTCAAGGGTTTATATGCAGAAATAGATTTTTGTTGAATGAATGGATGGATGGATATTGAATGCAGTATTAATGAGCTTTAAAAAGTTTTGAACAGCATGGCACAGTGGACTGGTCAATGACAGTAAGACCTCAGTTAAAATCCTACCTCAGATGCTTACTAGCTAGTTGTATAAATCTGGGTAAGTCACTCAATGTCTCTGTGCCTCAGTTTCCTCACCTGTAAAATGAAGGGGTTGAACATCATAGCCTTTAAAGTATCTTTGATGTCTAAATTTAGGATCCTATGATTCTACACACAAGCACACACATGTGTATGTATGTATGAGTTTAAACTACAAATAACCTTTTAAGAGAAACTGAATTCCACCTAATCCTTAAGGTTGATATCAAGGGGGACAACCAAGATTTCCTGCAGATACTCCTTTGGGACAAGTCTGCCTCGTGGCAATTTCTATGATTTTTGTGTGGGAATATATGAAGGAGTGGAGTTTTCTAAGGCACAGGGCTTAGCACAGTGCCTGGCAAATAGTAGGTGCTTAATAAATATTTATTGACTTACTGAAATAAAGTGAAGTGAATTGGGTCACCCTCAGCTCAAAGAGTCAGAACTCCACCCCTCTACAGATCTTTGACCACCCACGAGTTGGTGTCTACAAATTCTGGTGGAATGAAAGGGGCTATCAGCTTATGTGTAAAAGTGTTTATGTGTTGGGAAGGATATAAGAGGATGCAAGGGCATGCCAGAGCAGGGCCCTTTGGAGATACAACAGGGGCCCTTCAAAAAAGAATTCTCCTCCCAGAATGATTGAGTAGCCAATAGAGAGAAAACAGGCCTCAGGAAGGAAGGGCTAGGCTGGAGGATAGCTGGTAAACCTTCCCTGCCTTGCCTAGAGCATCATCAGGTTGAACCAGAGGATCACCAAGTTTCCTTTCAGCTCTAATATTCTAGGATTCTGGGATTCCTGAAATCCTTGTTTCCTTGATGTCTAGAAGGCAACTAGGCCATTAGACAAAACCATACCTGGCCATCCACAATGCCTGCCTCTTCCAAGGTGACCTCAGGCTGGATCAGAAGTTCTCGACCTTCCTGACCACCTGTCTTCCAGAGCCTAGACTCTCTCTGAACTGCCAGAAGCTTCTTCAGCTCATTCTCCACAAAGCCTAGAGGAAAATGATCACCATCATGATCATTACCACCACCATCATTAAAGTCAACATCATCTTGTATTACTAGCCAAGATGACCATTCCAACAGAAGAGGGTTTACTCATGTTCTACGTACTGCTCCAACAAAGCTTAAAGTTTATACCAAACTGAATAATGATCCAGAAATTCATTGAGAAAGTATTGTTTACCCTAGAAGAGCCCAAAAAATCAGCTCCTACCCCAATGCAAGAGTTAATACACAGAGCTAACCCTATGGTAGTGGTGATGTTGGGGAGTAATCCTCCCAAAGAGGTAGTAACTTGTAGTGTTTAAGGTGGATAGATGAAATAACATTTGTTAAACATGTACTAGGGCAGCTAAGTGGTACAGTGGATACAGCACTGGGTTTGGAATCACAAAGACTTATCTTCACAAGTTCAAATCCAGCTTCAGACACTTATTACCTGTATGATCCTGGGCAAGTCACCTAACCCTGTCTACCTCAGTTCCTCATTTGTAAAATGAGCTGGAGAAGGAAATGGCAAAGCACCAGTATCTTTGTCAAGAAAACTCCAAGTTGCAAAGACTCTTCTCATGAACAGTTGGACACACAGAAACAATTTAACAACAAAGTATCTACTAAAACACTGTGTTAAGTGCTTTACAAATATTTCATTTGATCTTCACAGCAACCCTGGGAGGTAAATGCGCTCATATTCCTCATTTTACAGCTGATGAAACTGAGGCAGACAGGTTAAGTGACTTACTTGCCCACAAATCTAATAAGTGCCTGAGGTCAAATCTGAACTCAGTTCTTCCTGATTCTGAGTCCAGGTTGCCATCCACTGAGCGACCACTGGATAGCCAGAAAGTCCCAGAATGTGTACCTTGGAAACCCTAGGGAATTATAGTAGGAAGCAGCCAGAACCAGTACCATCTTACCTAGACAAATGTAGTGCTATAGTGCTCAGACATGAACAACATGTGTCCAGAGGTTCTGAGCTCCCTAACACTGTCCTGAGAAACCAGGAGATCCATCACTTGGAACCAGAAAGATCTAGGCTATATAACCCTGGGTAAGTAGAGGTTAGTGAAAGATACAAGGCATCCAGGGCAAGACCAAGCAGGGCATATCACAACACCCAAGAGTGTGGCAATGGATGGAACCTGGTCCTGCTGCAGGAACTAAAGCAGGAGAGATGAGTAATTAAAAAAAAAATCATTCAGTATCAAAAATTATTTCAGATCCAACTTCATAAAAACTGCAAGCAGTAATTCCAAGGAAAAAGTGGATTTTCTACAAAGACTAAACTGGAAGACGTGAAGCAAGAAATGAAAAAATTCTAAAGGAAAGAATGGGAAGGAGAATAAATAGTTTAGAACAAAAAATGGCTAATTTTACCTAAGAAATGGACTCCTTGAAAATTAAGTAGAGCAAATAGAAATCATTGACTCCATGAGCAAACAAGAAGTATTAGAACAATATCAAAAGACTGGGAAAACAAAAAAAATGCAAAATATTAGATATCCAAAAAACTGACCTAGAAAAAAAAGAGAGGAAATAATATTTACATACTGTCTCCCAAGTACTAGGCACTGTGCCAATAAGCACTTTACAAATGTTATCTCATTTGAGCTTCACAGCAATCCTGCATCGTAAATACTGTTGAAACCCCCTTTTTTACAATGGAGGAAACTAAGGCAAATAGAGGTTAAGTGACTTGTCCAGGGTCATGCAGTTAGTAAGTGTCTGAGGTTGGATTTGAACTCAGGAAGATGAGTCTTTCTGAATGCAGGCTCAGTATTCTACCCATTGTTTTATAGTAGATAGGTCAAGGAGAGCTTATTTAAGAATTATTGGGTCTGACCTTATCTCTCTGTACTCACCCATCCCACCCTTTTTCTGCGAAACATGTAGTGCTGCCACAATGGTACGCATGAATGTTCTGGCAAATGCTCTCAAAAACATCAACAATGCAGAAAATCAAGGAAAATACCAGGTTCTCATTAGGATGTGCTCTAAAGTAATTGTCAAATTCTTAACTGTGATGATGAAGCAAGGTTACACTGGCGAATTTGAGATCATTGACAATCACAGAGCAGGAAGGATTGTTGTGAACTTCTTGGGCAGATTGAACAAGTGTGTGGTGTAATCAGCCCCAGATTTGATGCTCAATTGAAAGATCTGGAAAAGTGGCAGAATAATGTGCTACCATCCTGTCAGTTTGGGTTTATTGTGCTTACAACCTCAGGACCATGCATCATGGACCATGAGGAAGCAAGATGAAAACACACAGGAGGAAAAATCCTGGGATTCTTTTTCTAAGGGTGTAAAACACACAAATAAAATGCTGTAATGGAAAAAAAAAATGATTGGGTCCCTTGAAAATTATGGTTAAAAAAAGTCTGGAAACTATATTTCAAGAAATCATAAATAAAAACTGCCAAGATCCATTAGAGACAGAGGGTGAAATAAAGATAGAGTCCATAAATCACTTTCTGAAAGGGAATCCAAAGAAAAACTTCCAGGAACATAATAGCTAAATCCAGACCTCCCACATCAAAGAAAAAAAAAAGGTACTGCAAGCATTCAGGAAGAAACACTTTGAGAACCAAGAACTCATAGTCTAGATCACACAAAACCTGAAGGCATCTACCAAACACCACAGGAGCTCTTGATATATAATATTCCAAAAGGCAAAAAAGATAGGCTTACAACAAAAAATAACTTGACCAACAAAGCTGAGTATAATCCTACGGGGGCAAACCCAAAAATAGATCTTTAATGGAATTGAGAACTTTCATATATTTCTGATGATAAGATCAGAGCTGAATAGAAACTTTGAAATACAAACACAAGAATCCAGAGAAACCTAGAAATGATAAATGTATTTGGTCAACTGGAGGAAGCTGTAAGATGATACAGTACTAACATTCTAATGAGAAATACATGCCCCCTCGAGAGCTTTAATATCTTCAAAAGATAGTGAGGGAGATAAATAAGAAAAACAGAGGTCCACATTAGGGAGGGGGGCATTGATTGATTCTATTCTGAGGGCTTAAGAGAGGAAAGAGAAGGAAGAAGAAAAACTATTGTGGACTGGTTTATTGGGGTATGTGAGGAGAGTGGAGGAATCATGGAGGAAAAAGCATTCATTCTTATCTGAAATAAAGGAGACCTGAATATTCATACTAATAATCTGGTGCAAGTATGTAAAAATATATCCAACCCAACATATAAACAAGCAGTGAGGGAAGAATGATTAAGATAGAGGATAATACAAAGGAGGGGAATAGCTGCAAACAAAAACAAGTTTACTGATCCTAAAGAAATAAAAGAGAAGAAAAAAGAAAAATAACTAGTGAGTAGCTTAAAACACTATTTAAACAATTAGGAAATGGTTGAACAAATTGTATGTGAATGTGATGAAATATTATTGTCTCATAAGAAATGATTGAAAAAGTTATTTCAGAGAGTCCTGGGTGATGTGAATTGATCTAGATCAAGTGAGCAGAATCAGGAGAATTTATTTACACCAGATTTCTACCAGATCAACAACATTGTGAAGAAAAACAGCTTTTAGAGACCAGAACTCTTAAATGCAATGAGCATGTCTCCAAAGGACCCAGTAAGCAGCATGATACCCACCTCCTCACTGAGGGATGAGGGACACAAAGCACACAGTGTATCCAAACATTTTTGGATATCGTCATGTATAAATTTCTTTTGTTTGACTATAATTATTTGTTGCAAAGGTTTATTTCACCTCTTTCTTACTCTTAGTTAAATGAAGGTGGAGGATCAGAGGGAAAAGGGAGATTAGCAATAGCTATGCAAAAAAAAAATCCATTGTAATTTTTTTATTAACTCAAAGGAAAAAATAAGAGGAAGTTCAGAAAGCAAAAAGTTCTTTTATATACTTTAAAAAAATACAGTGTGAAAGAGATTCATAGTTTTATATAGAATCTTCAGTGTTCTGATGTGTATTTCTTTTTTTGGTATTTAAATTCAGAATAATTTTTTAAATTAATATTTTAATTATAATATAATACTATTTTAAATTAATATTTTAATTTCAATATAATATTATATTATAATAATATCCTTTTAAAAACTATATAATATTGATGAAACATTGACCCCATCACTCTAAGGCAGCGATGGAAAAGTTAGCACTTTCACTCCACAAAAGAAGCTTGATAGATATTCTTAGCACTTAGATAAAAAACCTACAGAAATGCAGACATCATTTTCCTACATTATAAACAGTAAATAGTAAAAGCTGATAATATGAATGCACCACTGGATTTGTCAAATATAGTTCTGAAACAGTTAAGATCTAAGAGCAGATTCAAAATCTACCTAAGTGATGGACACATGAGCTCAGTCAACAATATATTAGCAAATATAAAGGAGATAACTTAAGACTCTGGATAGCTTTTGGAACTCAAGGGGTTCATGACGGCAATTCAGGACCAGGTCATTGCCATGTGAACCTACAAAGGGTCATCCTAAAGGAGTCTAGACTTAGTAATCAACGAACACTATTCAAAGAAACAGTGGGGCCTGAGAAACACACCCAAGTGTCTAGCTCTTCCCAGATACGTAGCAAAACATGACTTGGTGGCTAGAATTATACATCACAAGCTTGTTACACAGTTCACCGAACTTACATGATTCTTAGAAGAGATAGTGAGGCTGAAAGATTTTGTGCAATACTGCCCCACTTATGCCCATGATATCATCGGTCCTTTCAAAAATGAAGGACGAATCCCAAAGTACGTTTCTCAAGATATCTTGATATACTTAAACTAGATTATTCTTACAGACTCGCCTGTAATTACCTGGACATAATCATGATTCACAAAACATTTGTAATAGATATCACCACACTAAGTATTCAGAAATTCCAAGCTGCCCAGAACAAATAGCTCTTAGTATATAAACACCTGGTCAAGGAGATCAAAATCACATGGGAACAGGAGGAGATTACATATTACTCTTATTGTCTTGTCTGTTGATGGAACTAGACCAAGGATTCTTTCAATGAGCCTGCAGAGAATGAACTTAAAAGTCTAATGTTTGTATGCAACTAGAAAAAGTAGCTATTTTGCCCACTTTTACAAAATAAGTGCCTTTTTTTGAAATAGGAGTTTTCACCGTTATTCTGTGAAATACATCTCTGTGGATTCTTAGGTCCCATCATCTTCCATCCCACCTCTACCAAAATGATAGAGTGGAAAAAGGGTTGGACAGTCCTTTTTTTCCATTGGAGAGGACATGAGATTGTCCTTTCTATAGGACAAAGAATTTAAAAGAATAATAAGCAAGATAGCTGCTTGTTTTAGAATTGTTTCTATCAGAACCCCAGTGAGAAAGATGGGAAAAGTGTATAACAATTTAAAAAAGAAGGGAAAGATTGATAGCAATTACAGGTCAAAGACCATGCCATTAGAGTATCATACTGAATGTAATCAAAAGTGATTTACCTTTGAAGTGATAAAGCCAACAAAATGAAAAGATCGAAGAGTGGATTCCAAAAGTTTTCCCTTGGATGACATTAGCATGAAACTCAGCCAACAATATTTTAACAAAGAAGCATTGAAAAAATGGCTGAGTCATTTGGTGGATTTGATTATAGAAATGGAGAAGTTTATAATGGGCAACTCAGGACTAGGTCACTGTCACCAGAAACTAAAAAGGGGTTATTTTAAGGAGCCCAGACTTTGCAATCAGTACAGATAACCCAGGAAGGAAACAGTGGAGATTACACAACATATCACTGCAGTCTGTAAAAGGTTAACACCTGCCAAATACCTAGCAAGAAATGACCTGGTGGCTAGAGTTATACTTCAAAAGCTCACATTTCATGGAACCTGACAAATTCTCATGTTAGAAATACAACTCTCAAAATGACCTGTAGTTGTCGGCCAATAAAACAGATAAGAGCTTGACCATTATCACAGACTGAATTTCTTCCTGCAATCACTCGGACCTAGCATTGCTCCGTAAAAGCTTAAGAAGGTTTTTAATAGATATTACCATCCCCAATACTCATAATTTCCAAACTGGGTGGGATGAAAACTTTTCAAAATATGGAAGCTATAGAAAAAAATCCAAATCATGTGGAAAAAGGTTGGGATGTACACATTTTCCTTGTTATTCTGCTTGCTGATATGTGATGCTTTCAGTGAGAGCCTGACAGCTTACATCCTAAGTTTTGTGTAACTACAAAAAGGAGTTAATGTATCTACCTATCCAGTAGTCCATAGAAATATATAAGTGTATATATTTGTATGTGTATACACACACACATATATATAGAGAGACAGAGACACACACACATATATAGAGAGAGAGAGAGACACACACACATATATTTAATAATGAAAGTGACATAATGGTAGGATCATTTCTGTCTGAATTCCATTAAGAAAAGATGAGAATATAATAACAGTGGTACTCATAGCAACTTATATTTCTATAACACATTAAGGTTTACAAAGTGCTTTCCTCACAACAACTGTGTAAGAAAAATTATGTAAATACTGTCTCCATTTTATAGAGAACCTGAGACTTAGAAGATGTGATGTACCCTCAGTAATACTGGTGTTAGAACTAGAATTCAAACCCAGATTTCCACACTGTAGACTGGGCTCTTTTTTCCATTGTACCATGCTGGCAGGAGTGGGATGGGTTATGAGGGACCTCTTAGGACTCAATAGAGACAGATTGAAAACAATGGTGAGGAAAAGTAGAGACTATCAGACAGACACGGCCCACCCTCACCTCTCTTAAGTCTGTCCCTCAGGGTTCAGGGACGCCTTCCTCTGGCTCAGGTACTACTCCCATAAGATCCCTCAGTCTTGTACCCCCAGAAGTCTGGAGCTGGAGGGAGTTAATACAGCTAGAGAGTTGGTAATGATGCTGACATTAAGAGACATTTATCCCCTCTCTTTAAGCCAGCCATAGAGTTATCATTCTTGAATACCTGACCCCAAACCCCTCTCTGGTCTCCCCACTTTTATGCCACTCTCCATTCAAACTGTCCTAGGGAAACTTCCTCTAGCACAGAAGACTAGAACTGAGGAGGAACAGGATAAGGATGAAAGGCCAAACTGTCTGAGATCTTCCTCACAAGGAGTTTGGACCATTTGTGTCCATGCCATTGACAGCTGCTTCCTCCATTCCTGCCTAGCCCTAGTATGGAGCCATAGTTCTTGCCCATGATCTTTGACTTCTCCTAGAACAAGCCACCAAGCTATGTAAGCTTGCTCAAATCCCTAATGACCCCTTCTCCTTAGAGGTCTCATTGCTGTTTTCCGCCCCTCCCCCACCAATCAATCCACAAATAATTATGAGTGTGGTCATCAGAGAGTGAACTCAAGTCTATCACTTCCCCTCTCTGAAGCTGTCTCCCCAGCTGTAAAGTGGGTGGATTCAGATGTCTAACTAAGGTCCTGTGTCTTCTCTCGACCACACCCACTGAGGCAGAGGCTGCACAACTATGCAGACAGCAGTGTTCTCCCCTCTCTGGAACGTCAGGGTGCTTGTGATTGAGACCCCTTCTCACACACACATACACACTATGTTCCCATGCTCTCTCCTGCTTCACTGTACCAAAGTGCTCCAAAAGCCTTCAGAATTCAGTATAAAATAAGCTGCTATGCCCAGGGTCCCCAGGCAAACAGCCATTCTGAAACCTTGGCCCAGAGATCCGTGTGACCTCCAGGTCTGGCTTATGACTGCATTGCCTTGTCATGAGCACAAAGTCCTTGTTCTTGCCTGATTAGTGACCTTTGACTCCTCCAGGAATAAGCCAGCTAACTCAATCATTCCCAAAGTTTCCCTTGACGATTACAAAGCATGTAGGAAAACCAGAGGATGGGGCTCAATATATAGTGGATGAGATAGACCCTACGTTGTCCTTTCCCTGGCAGATCATATGTTCAGCAAAGGGATGGGAGGTTTTTGCAGGAGAAAGAAAATAGGACTTTCTTACCTCAACAATTCACACTCATCTGACCACCTCCTGTCCCCTCAGCTGGAGAGGGCTGGGTTAAGATTAGATGCGGAATAGCTCTAAATCACATTTCTAACCTAACCCTGGCCAATACAGCTACTTATTAAAGATTCCTTCAGATTTCAAAACACACACCTACAAATGAACGTCACACCTCATCTTGTCATCTGGTGACACCTTGTGGCAATGATGAGTATTGCCTGCCCCTATTCAGCTCTCAACCGGCAAAACACTAGAATCAGGGGTACAGGAAGATAGTATCTTAACTTGCCTGATTCTGTAGAACCTCCCCACTCATCAAAGGGTAAGTGGTATTCCTCAAAGGAGGACATACCAGAAAATGAGTAGAGTTTCTGATTTGCTTGAAATGATTCAGAGCGACAATTTTGAAAAATTTAGGGATTCTGATCACCCATGATTCCCAAGGATCAAACAGGTGCTCTTCTCTTGATATGTAGAAGTAGAGTGCAGGTTGAATACTTTTTTGGATGGCTAACTCAAGATTTTGCTTCTGCTTGACTTTTCATGTTCATAACAGGGTTTGGGTTTTTTTCTTGCTTTCTAAATGTTGAGAGAGGAAAGTAGGGAGAGAAAGAATGCTGACATAAAATAAAATAAAATAAAATTGAATCAAAAAAATAAAGTGCAGTTTCTTGTTTACCACCCATTTTGGGTGGGGATTGGTGAAAGCCTTAGGTGATCTGAATCATCCTGTCCAGGTGCATAAGAAAGATAAGATAAGGTTTTAGAATTGCATTAATATAGGGAATTCCCCCCATGAGGAAAGCCCCTCCACTAATGAAGGTTGGCACCTTTACTGCACTTTTAGCCTTAAGAGAGCTACCTAGAACAGTGAGAAGTTAAGTGACTTGCCCAGGGTCACACAGTTATCCTGTGTCAGGGGTAGGACATAAACTCTTCTCGGTTAGACCTCTATTCACCATACCTCGCTGCCTCTATAACAACGATAATTGAATACAAATTGAAGGATGTTTTTCAGTCCTCCAACAAGTCCCCTCAGGAGGAGAGGTGTGCGTCAAGATTTATATTTGTGGGGCGGAGCCAAGATGGCGGAGTAGAAAGACACACATACGCTAGCTCCGAACCCACAGCCCATAAAATATCTGTAAAAAAGAACTCCCAACAAATTCTGGAGCAGCAAAAGCCACAGAACAATGGAGCAGATGAGATTTCTGTTCCAGAGGGACCTGAAAACCTGACGCAAAAAGTCCGTCGCTCCCCGGACCGGAGCCGAGCCCAGCCCTGCCTTGGCCACGTGGCACTGAGAGGAGCAGATCTGAGCAGGCTTCAGGGACGGAAACTCCAGTGGCCGCGCATGTCCCTCCACCCACGGGCCCCAAAGGCTGGTGAGAGGGTTTTCTCAGCTTGCCGAGAGGGGAGTGGGGTGCCCCCATAACTCAGGCCCCCTGGGGAGGCAGCAGTGGAGGCAGGAGCAGACAGGGGCTCCCCAAGCAAGCAGAAGCCTGGATCCATTGTTGAAGGTCTCTGCATAAACCCCCTGAGGGAACTGAGTCCTGTGTGGCTGCCCTGCCCCCACCTGAACAGCTGAACTTAGTCTCACACTGAATAGCAGCTCCACCCCCACCAAAAGCCCTAAGGCTGGAAGCAGCATTTGAATCTCGGACCCCAAGCACTGGCTGGGCAGATCTGGAGGCCAAGTGGGTGTGAAAGAGAATACTCAGAAGTCAAGTCACTGGCTGGGAAAATGCCCAGAAAAGGGAAAAAAAATAAGACTATAGAAGGTTACTTTCTTGGTGAACAGGTATTTCCTCCCTTCCTTTCTGATGAGGAAGAACAATGCTTACCATCAGGGAAAGACACAGAAATCAAGGCTTCTGTGTCCCAGCCCACCCAATGGGCTCAGGCCATGGAAGAGCTCAAAAAGGATTTTGAAAATCAAGTTAGAGAGGTGGAGGAAAAACTGGGAAGAGAAATGAGAGAGATGCAGGTAAAGCATGAAAAGCAGGTCCACACCCTGCTAAAGGAGACCCCAAAAAATGCTGAAGAAAATAACACCTTGAAATATAGGTTAACTCAACTGGCAAAAGAGGTTCAAAAAGCCAATGAGGAGAAGAATGCTTTCAAAAGCACAAATAACCAAATGGAAAAGGAGATTCAAAAGCTCACTGAAGAAAACAGTTCTTTCAAAATTAGGATGGAAGAGATGGAGGCTAATGACTTTATGAGAAACCAAGAAATCACAAAACAAAACCAAAAGAATGAAAAAATGGAAGACAATGTGAAATATCTCATTGGAAAAACAACTGACCTGGAAGGAGAGACAACTTAAAAATTATGGGCCTACTTGAAAGCCATGATCAAAAAAAGAGCCTAGACATCATCTTTCATGAAATTATCAAGGAAAACTGCCCTGAGATTCTAGAACCAGAGGGCAAAATAAGTATTCAAGGAATCCACAGATCACCGCCTGAAAGAGATCCGAAAAGAGAAACTCCTAGGAACATTGTGGCCAAATTCCAGAGCTCCCAGGTCAAGGAGAAAATATTGCAAGCAGATAGAAAGAAACAATTCAAGTATTGTGGAAATACAATCAGGATAACACAAGATCTAGCAGCTTCTACATTAAGGGATCGAAGGGCGTGGAATATGATATTCCAGAAGTCAAAGAAACTAGGACTAAAACCAAGAGTCACCTACCCAGCAAAACTGAGTATAATACTTCAAGGGAAAAATTGGTCTTGCAATGAAATAGAGGACTTTCAAGCATTCTTGATGAAAAGACCAGAGCTGAAAAGAAAATTTGACTTTCAAACACAAAAATGAAGAGAAGCATGAAAAGGTAAACAGAAAGAGAAGTCATAAGGGACTTACTAAAGTTGAACTGTTTACATTCCTACATGGAAAGACAATATTTTTAACTCTTGAAACTTTTCAGTATCTGGGTACTGGGCGGGATTACACACACACACACATGCACATACACATGTACACACACATAGAGACAGAGTGCACAGAGTGAATTGAAGAGGATGGGATCATATCTTTAAAAAAATGAAATCAAGCTGTGAGAGAGAAATATATTGGGAGGAGAAAGGGAGAAATGGAATGGGGCAAATTATCTCTCATAAAAGAGGCAAGCAAAAGACTTTTTAGTGGAGGGAAAAAGAGGGGAGGTGAAAGAAAAACATGAAGTTTACTCTCATCACATTCCACTAAAGGAAGGAATAAAATGCACACTCATTTTGGTATGAAAACCTATCTTACAATACAGGAAAGTGGGGGATAAGGGGATAAGCAGGGTGGGGGGGATGATAGAAGGGAGGGCATGGGGAGGAGGGAGCAATTTGAGGTCAACACTCATGGGGAGGGACAGGATCAAAAGAGAGAATAGAAGTAATGGGGGACAGGATAAGATGGAGGGAAATATAGTTAGTCTTATACAACACGACCATTATGGAAGTCATTTTCAAAACTACACAGATTTGGCCTATATTGAATTGCTTGCCTTCCAAAGGGAAGGGGTGGGGAGGGAGGGAGGAAAAGAAGTTGGAACTCAAAGTTTTAGGAACAACTGTCGAGCACTGTTCTTGCTACTAGGAAACAAGAAATACAGGTAAAGGGGTATAGAAAGTTATCTGGCCCTACAAGACAAAAGAGAAGATGGAGACAAGGGCAGAGAGGGATGATAGAAGAGAGAGCAGATTGGTGATGGGGGCAATTAGAATGCTCAGTGTTTTGGGGTGGGGGGAGGGGACAAAAGGGGAGAAAATTTGGAACCCAAAATTTTATGAAAATGAATGTTAAAAGTTAAATAAAAAATAAACAAATAAAAAAAAAGATTTATATTTGTGCCTCTGACAAGGTCTCTCGAGAAGTTGAAGATTTTTCTATTCCTTAGAAAAACTCTGCTGGCCAGAGGTTGTCAAGAAATAGAAGCTGTGAGGACATTGGGGAGAACTGTGTCTCTGCAGACAGGGAAAACTGTGGAGTTTTTAACCCCTCTGCTTCTAAAGGTTGAGAAATATTGACTCCTTGTTCTAGCCAAGAAACAGATGAACAGGGCTACTAGACTTGGAAGCAAACATCTCGATGCTGCCTCTGCTGGTGGAGGAGAGAAGCTACAACAGAATAAGCCTTGACATGTTTTGGGGGACCGTTGGTAGGAACACAGAGACCGCAGGAGTATAATGCTTCCTTCCCACTCTCCACTCCCTGCCTTTTTCTTTTGCAGAAACCTGCTGGGAACATCAAGGAACTTCGGGAAACCATGCTTGGATTCCTTGGACGAGTGAGGTTCGCCCCCGAGAAAGCTTCCTGTGAGTTATGACCACTTGTAAGTGATTGGGAATGATTTCAGATCTTGGAAAAAGAATTCTTTCCTTTTTCTATTCCTCAAAGGTTCTGTACTATTTTCTTTTATTATGAACTGTGTACTCAGAAAAGGGAAGTGAGGTTCAGTATATGGGAGGGGGAGGTCATGCATACATTTTTCCAGGTTTCTCTTCTCAACAAGCCAGAGAACTAAAAAGTGTCTCAAACCTTATTCTGAATCTAATGCTGTTATGCATTGTTTAGCTACAGAAATGGCTTCATAATTGTTAAAGGACTGGAAGGAAGACATATGTTTACAAAGTGCCACTGGTGTGAAGGATGATCGCACTGAGCTGAAAGGATCCTAGATCTAGAAGGATCTTTGATGGCTATCTAGTTCACTCATTTTACAGATGAGAAAACTGAGGCCAAAGTATGGGAAGTGATTTGCCCAAAGGTAGTAAGCCTTGGAAAAGAGATTTGATCTCAGGGTCTTCTGGATTCCAGAACCAGTGTTTGTTTGTTTGTTTTCCCCACTGTACCATGTTGGCACTATGGAAAAAGACCCTGTGGGAAGATGTATATCTGGGGGGTCTGTAAACTTTAAAAAAAATTTTGATAATTATATTCCAATATAATCAGTTTCCTTTGTAATCCTTCTATTTTATGCATTTGAAATTATAATTCTGAGGAGTCCATAGAAGCTTCACCAGACTACCAGAGGGGTCCATCAGAGAGAGAGAAAAAAAGAAACACAGAGAGAAAGGCAGAAAGAGAGAAGAGAGAGACAGACATAAAAAGAGAGAGAGAGAGAGAGAGAGAGAGAGAGAGAGAGAGAGAGAGAGAGAGAGACAGAAAATAAGAACAAGAACTTTTGCTCTAGAGCCTTCCAAATTTCTGGAGATTGTGGGTGGGGGAGAGGAGCAATGAACGATCACCAAAATCCTTGTCTCAAGTTCTTGAGTTTTACACTAATCCTAGCAGTTTTCTTGGCTTGTCTTTCATCATCTGTCTTGACTTACAGTCACATCCATGCCAGACAGGTGTACAATTTGAATTGAAGAAGGGTCATTCCAACTATCCTGTATTTCTCTCCTTTGTACTTATTTAGAATATGAGCTCCTAGAGAGCAAGGACTATTTTTTCTTCTGTTTTTTCTTTTTATTACCAGAACAAAGCCTGGTGGCTTGGCTCATGGTAAGCACTTAACAAATTCTTGATTGGTTGGTTGGTGGGTTGATTGGAGAGATCCACCTCTTCAAGGACAGGCAAGTTGTATCAAATATGGACAGCCAATAGAGTGAAAGAGGACCCTCTTGACCCCTAGAGGGGCCAGGCTTCCAGAAATATGAGCACATGAGTCCTAGACAAAGACATCAAAACTGTACCCTGAAGGCCTAAGAGGAAGTTGCATTTCTACACACTGTTGCCTCAGAGAACTCTGAACTCTGCCTGGCATTTGCTAGAGACACTCAGAGGGTCTGCATTGGATGGGATGAAAATGTTAGGAAGGGAAACATCACCACCCCATCCCTCACAGCCCCAGGAATGTTTGGAGAGTGTGCTAAGTCACTCTGTGGGGAGTGCAGAGGATCTCCATGTCATGTTCCTACCTACCACCCAAGGTGAAGGAGTTTGGTTTGGGCATAGGGTAAGATGGAAGGAAACTGTGCATTCTCCAGGTTGTTGTCCATACGTTCCCTCAAACATCATCCATCCAAAGAGAGGGGAAATGCTCACTATAATAAGGCCTAGAGGTAGAAGGGAGCTTAGTAAGTCTGTGATTTTCCTTATCTTTGCCTAAGATGGGAAGAGGATAGCAGACTGGAAGACACCAATGATGGGAGTTGTTGATAAGTATCCTGGTGGTGAGAGAGAAAGAGACAGGCATAGGGCTAGCTAGGTGGGGAAGTGGAGAGAGCACCAGGCCTGGAGTGAGGAAGATTCCTTTTCCTAAGTTTGAATCTGACCTCAGATACTCAGTAGCTGTGTGACCCTGGGCAAGTCACTTAACCCTCTTTTCCTCAGTTTCCTCATCTGTAAAATAAGCTGGATGAAGGAAATGGCAAACCACTCCAGTATCCCCAAATGGGGTCACAAAGAGTCAACAAGTCAGTCAGAGAGGAAATTGGGGAAGAAGCAGATTTTCTTCATAGGCATCAACAAGTTGAAGAAAAAAGGTAGATAAAGCATCAAGGAACAATGGAAGGAATGTTGGATTTAGACTCAGAGGGCCTGGGTTCTAATCTCAGCCTCACCACCTACCACCTGGACCTCAGTTTCCTTATCTCTAAAGTGAAGGAGTTGCCCTTGCAAGTTTGACAGTTTATGATCTTAGTTCAATCTTGAGGTTTAACCTATGAAGAAAACTGAGGTTCAGAGAGGGAAAGTGACAATAGTAGTTAGCATTTGTACAGTATTTTAAGATTTGTGATATACTGTACAGTCTATTTGCAAAGGTTACGTAGCAAGGCAATATCAGAGCCAGGATTTGACCCTGGTGCTTTGACTTCCAATCCTGTCCTGCTATGTCATACTGTCACCACATGCCACATGGATGGAAAAGTGGGAGATGGAGAGGAGTCTCCTTGAGAGGGGGCTGGAGTCGTTAGGGAATTAGAGAATGTGTGAGAATGCCCTCTGTATCACTCCCTGCTGGTAGGATAAAGGAATCTCTGATGGGAAAGGAAAGGAGGAAGATACTTACCCACTGTGTCAGTAGATTTGAAAGTCTTGTGTAAGGGAGACTGAATAGTAGCAAAACCATGGACGCTGAGACTGAAAGAGCTGTCCTCTTCTTTCTCCCTTTCTTCTTGCTCCTCTACTTCTACATCCTCCTCATTTTCCTGATGGGCCAGACTTTCCTGTAGGGAGAACTGAGGGTATGGGTTCCAGGGGCCCTAAGCTGGAGATGGGAGAAGTCAGGTCCTAGGATTGTGAGTCATCAAGTAAATATGACAGCTCATAGGACAGGTCCCCCATACATGCAGGACAGAACAAAAGTACCCAGAGCTCAGCAAATGCTTGTTGACTAGACTATCAAAATCTGAGGCATAGGGGGAAATGACCTTTGACCTGGGACTCAAACCAAGTCTACTGAGGGGTCAAGGCAACTGTGTGAGTGAGCAGAGGGGAAGAGACGTTGTAAAGAGGGCATTTCCCTTTTGTGCCCTTTCATGGCCCCTCAGACCTTAGCTGTTGCTGGCTTCCGAAGCTGCTTGTACATGTTGAGAAGTCGATTCCATGGGGTTCCCTCAGCTTTTGCTGAGCTCAGTCTAAGGTCTTCTGTGGAGAGAAGTGCCCATCACAGCTGGACAGCTCCCAAGCCAGGGACTGAAGGAGGGAGTAGGGGATGTGGGATATAACAGGATAGGGACCAGAAGTCCTATATAAGTCCTACTTGGGAAAGAAAGGGGTCCTTTAAATTCAGCTACTACCTGTCTTTTTTTAAAAAATCATTTAGTTATCCCTCATTTTTCTACACAAAGCGTGCCCCTCTTCTAATCCACTGAGAGGACAGGAGTCCTATTATTTGCAGTCCTAGGAAATAGGAACAAGATTTATTTCTATAATTTGCCCACTGCTAGTTTTCTGCATCTTTTACCTCTTGGCATCAAATCTCCCCCCATCCTTAGGACTAGAGAGACAGCCAAGACTCCCCCCAAAATGGAAAAGCATACAGAGCAGAAACCTCTAGCCCTTATCTCTTCTCTCCCCCTCCCCACCAGCCATCCCTACTCACTCTGGAGTAGACACTCCTTCTCCTCCTCTGCTGTGAAGGCTTCTGGGCTGATCTCCAAGGACCCCATGGCCATGGGGAGGCTTTCATCATCCCCGCACATGGCTTGGGCAAAATGCCCCCTGATCCCAAAGCACAATTAGCCAACTGGGATGGAAGTGGGGATAGAGGATCATAATGAAAAGACAAGAGTGGAACGGATGAAGGGGAAAGAGCAGAGAAAGCATAAAACACATTCCCTTCTCCCACAGTTGTCCTGCTCCTGTTTAGGGATCCTTTGGTACAGGGATCAAAAGAATTCAAAATTCTCCTAGTGGGGGCCACGAGCACACAGTCCAACTGCACCCAGATTCCCACTTTGTCCATATCTGCCTCAAAGGTCTCTGGTCTTGTGGGGGGGGGGGGGCAGGTCTAAGCAGGGAGCTGAAAAGAGTGCTACACTCCCAGAAAAGGTCAAGAAAAATAAGGATGGTCATTTAAGTCAAGCTAGACCCAAGATGGACCCTTAACTCCTCAGAAACTGTCAATGACAAGCCGGGGAGACTGGACTTTCAGGGCTAGAGTTAGACAAGCTTCAGCAGACTCAGGAAACAAAGAGAAAACTGGAGGGGAAATGGAGAGGTTTAGATTAAATGGCAGAGTTGGTATCCCATTGATAACCAGTTGCCCAAGTTGCCTTGATCTTTAGATCTCATTTGTTCCTCTCAGACCACTCATCCTCAAATCCCCATTTTCCCTTACCTGCCCACAGTCCTCATATCTCCTGAGGCTTCTTCAGTTTCATCATCTTCCTCTTTTTCCCGTTGGTCAGTGGGTAGGTCCTGTCCTGCAACTGCCAGTGCCAGCTTCCCCTCAGGGCCCTGGACTCCATCCTCTTGGAGCTCAGATGGGGCATGGACACCAGAGTCCCCCATCCCCAGCCCTCCTGTGTCCATCTGGTGATAAGATCCTTTGGGTCCTGGCAGGTAGAGGGCATGAGACATCTTGGCCTGAAAGACCATCTCTTCCTGGCCAGGCCCCAAGGCATCTTCTGTGCCCATTAGTGGGATAACATCCTGTTCCCGGCCCCTGCCCAAGACCAGAGCTTGTTCAGGGTCCTGGTGACTGCTTTTACCCCCTACTAGGCTCCGGAAGAAACGAAGCACTGAGGAGCGACTGGAGCTGGGAGTTGCTGGGGCTGGGAGCTCCATCCCAGGTGGTAAAATGAGACAGTGGTTGAATCAAAGAGAAGAAGTAGAAGGAGTTGAAAGATGACTGGCTTCTGCCACACAGATCCAACTGCTTAAGAACTGGAGGGAGTTTTCAAATTTAAACCTCTAACTGGAACCTTCCAGAGATTCTAGAAGTTCCAAGGCATGAGAGTGGGGGAGGGGGGCAAGGATGAGAGGTTAGAGAGAGAGAGAGAAGATTGGAAAGATGAAGGGAGAAAGATAATTAGAGGAATGGAGGGACAGATAGATGATGGATGGAGAGATGGAGGAATAGATACAGACAGAAAGATGATGGATAGATAGATGATAGATTAATTGATGGTGGATAGATGAATAGGTAGATTGATGACAGACAAAGTCATGTAGTAGAAAGAACACTGGATTTGGGAACAGGAGACTGGGTTTGAATCCCATCCTTAATCCCTAACAACCTTGGATAAAATCATATCATTTCTTTGCACCACAGTTTTTCTATCTGTTACGTGGGAGGTACCACTATGACATTAGTACTAATTGTATCACATAGGTGTTATGAGGAAAAAGTTTTCGTAGAGTCATAGATTTCAGAGCTAGAAGATTATCTAGTCCAATCTCCTTATTTTACAGATAAGAAAACTGAAGCCTAGAGGAGAGTAACTTTTCCAAATCATACAGGCACTAAGTAATTGTTAGAATTTTAATTCAGATTCTTTTGTCTCCAAATTCAGTCTTCTTAAAACTTATTTTTAACTTTTTAATTTCAATTTTTAAAAATTTATTGTCTTTTTCCTACTATACTTCCCACTTAACAGATAGGAAAACTGAGGTGCAAAGAAAATGAAGTGATTTTATCCAAGGTCATTAGGGATTGTGGACAGGATTCAAACCCAGGTCTTCCGATTCCAGATCCAGTGTTCTTTCTACTACATGTCTCTGTCTATCATCTATTGATGAGTGCATCAGTCTGTCTACCCATTTAACCATAGGAGTTTTGCTATAACACAGACCCCCCCAGAACTTTTTTCGTTATCTGAAATGGAGAGAAAAATACTTGTATAGAGGTCAGAAAACACACTCCAAGGAGCAAATGTTGAATTTTTATGTTGGAGGACTCAAGGTTGAATCCATCTATCCTACTTATTAGTCAGTTGATGTGTCGGGCACTGTGCTAAGTGATGGGGGTACAAAGAAGCAAAAACACAGTCCTTGCCCTCAAGGAGCTCATATGCTAATGAGGGAGACACATGTAAAAAGTTGTACATATAAGACCTACTGAGTAGGAAGGAAATGCATTTAAGTATTTACCATGGACCAGGCATGGTGCTAAGTGCTTTTAAACATTCAGTCATTTCAGTTGTGTCCAACTCTTCATGACCCCCTGGGTCATCCCTTCTTCAGTTCATTTACAGATGAGGAAACTGAGGCAAACAGGGTAAAGTGACATGCCTAGGGCCACACAGCTACTAAATGTTCAAAGCTGGATTTGAACTCAGGAAGATGAGTGTTCCTGACTACACTCTGTGTCACACTGGCACTCTGTCACTTCACCATTTAGCTGCCCATGGAATATGTAGAAGGGAGTAAAGTGCAAGAAGACTGGAAAGGTAAGAAGGGGGCTAGGTTGCAAAGGGCTTTCTTTAAAAGCCAAACAGACAACTTTGTATGAAGGCAATGGGGAGTCACTGGAGTTTGTTGAAGAGAAGAGGTGACATTATCAGATCTGTACTTTAAGGAAATCTTTTTTGGCAGCAGAGTAGGGGATGGATTTAATGGGTGGTGGGGAACCTGCAGTCTTCTAGGTCCTTGGGTGCGGTCTTTTGACTGAGTCCAAGTTTTACAGAACAAATGTTTTATTAAGGGAATTTGTTTTGTGAAGTTTGGATTCAGTCAAAGGGCTGCCCTTGAGGACCTAAAGGACCACATGTGGCCTTGAGGCTGCAGGTTCCCTACCCTTGGATTAAAGTAAAGAGACATGAAGTAAGGAGGGCAACCAGAATACTATTCAGATAGTCTAGAATTAAAGTGACAAAGTCTGCAGATGGTGGCAGCTATGTGAGTGGAGAGAAGCGGACATATACAGCAGATATTGGGGAGGTAGAAATAAGACTTGGCAACAAACTGGATATGAAGAATGAGTGTGAGGAGTTGGGGGCAACTCAGAGATCGAATGCTTGAATGACTGGGAAAATGGTAGTGTTTTCAACAAAAATAGGGAAGTTAGGAAGAGTTAAATCATAGATCCATACCTCTTCCTCTTTGTGAATGTAATCTCTATCCCAAAGCCCATTGAGATAGGGCTTTCTCATTGGTGGAAATGATGCCTCTGCCCTAATGAGATGAGAGGGTTTAAGCTTTCACCAGTCTCTTTGAGTCCCACTTTGGGGACTCATCAAGCTTTAAGACTTGGAGTGTTGAGTTGCTTAAATCGCTCCTGGCTTCCAGTTCTAAAGGGGAGATGGAAGCGGTCAGCCCAGCTTCAAGCTCTTGAAGGAAAAGATTCTGGAAAGACATGAGAGGAGCAGGCATGAGAGAAGCTTGCTACCCTAGAGGCTTCAAGGACCCTCCCTCTTGGTTGAGTTCCTTCACTCTGTATCATCTGAGTATATATTCTACTATATACACCTTCTCTCATTTCTGTTCCTCTATATTTTGAATAAACAGGTTTCTTTGATATTTGCTACATGAGTTCATTGCAGAAACAGGAGTCAAGACTTGGATATAGAAATGGGGATTCCCTTTCCCCAAAAAAGGATCAAGTAATTAAAAGTTATATCAGACCTGATTATGTCTCCTAGATGAACAGTATTTAAGGGAGGATATAGATATGCATCTAGCCTGGCACCCCCTTTTTCTGAGAAAAACAGAGTGATAGCCCCCAACCTCTCCTGGCAGGAATGAAAGTCTCAAGATAGCCCTGCTTCCCTCTGAGCAGCACCAGGTCATGGTCCTCACCACAGGTGGGCCCTGCTACACATGGGGGCTCTTTCTCCTTACACCATCCATATGATCTGGGCAAAGTATTTAAAATTCTCCCATTTTCCTTGTTTGTAAAGTGATACCAAGAGGAAAACAGAAGAACAGATGAGTTCTCTAAGGTCCCCTCAGCTTCAGGAAGGCTATTATTGTCATAGTAACCATGAATTTAAGTGACTTGCCCAGGGTTATACAGTCAGTATGTGTGGGAAATGGGACTTAATTTAAACCCAGGTCACTCCTGGCTTTGAGGTCAGTTCTCTATCCACCATCCCAGCTTCCTCTACCTATCTCTCTCTCTCTCTCTCTCTCTCTCTCTCTCTCTCTCTCTCTCTCTCTCTCTCTGTCTCTCTTTTTAAAGAGGCAGTTAGAGTTAAGTCACAGGGTCACACAGCTAGTAACTGTCTGGAGGCTGGGTTTGAACTCAGGTCCTCCTGACTCCCGGGCCTGTGCCTGATCCACCTTGCCACCTAAGTAAAACACTTAATAAGCCTTAAAGCATTGTAGAAAATAAAGCACTATTCTTATTACTTTCTCCTACAAAATGATACCACACTTTATTACATAATGCATAATGAGGTCATATCTCATTTATTCATTTCATGCATTCTGAAATGAACTTTAAAGCAATATACGTGTTAGCTATTTTTTTTTAATTATTATTTTCCCTCCAAAACTGGGAGACAAGTACTCAGACTTCTGTCCCCCGCCAGCTCAGGCACAGCTCCGGCCCCTGGAGGAAGGTCAGTAGATAGTGCTGGATCTATTGACTGCCTGAAAGAAGAGGTTTGGAGATGGACTGGGCTGGGGGAGGCTAGGGCTGGGACAAGGAGAAGGGGCAGAAGGCAAAGTCAATCACATATTCCCTCTGCCGGCTTCTCTGACCGGACGGCCTGGGCTGGGAGCCAGGGGGAAGTGGGATGCCACTGCATGGTGGCTGGATGGGCCTTCAGCTCCCTCAGCACTGGGATAGCAGGCTGGAGGCTATCCCAGCAGCCGGACCAAGCCAGCCACCATCAGGGCCCAGCAGCTCTCCGAAAAGGGACCTCTAGAGGGAGCTCCCCAGCCTCCTGCTCAGCTCCGCCTCCGCTCTGCGATTGGATCGGGCTGAGCAGGAAAGAGCAGCGTCTAGGAGCAGGGGATGGCCTGACCCTTTGCCGCTTGCTGTTGCCGCTGCCGGTTCCTGGAAGCCGGGGCCTTAGGGTTTCTGTTCCTGGGGAAACAGGGGCAGCAGTCCCAGGGTGAGTCCCATCCCACCACCCCAATCCTTTGTGACTTGGGATACTAGGCACTGAACCGGGTCCCGTCCACACCCTGTCTGGGATCTCTGCTTAGTTGTAAGAGTTGGAGTGGAACGACCCCTTCCCAGGATATAGGGCTCACCCCTCCCTGGCCCAGGGAGAAGCTCTCCAGGGTGGGCCAGTGCAGCTGACCCCATGATTGTGCCTTTAGGACCCTGCCCACCAGCTATCCTCTGCCTGGGCTGTGGGTTGAGTGGGGGTTTCTTTGGGCAATCTGCCTGACTTTCATACCCCTCTGCCTCCAAACTTGGGGAACTCTGAGAGTTGAGGCCTCCTGGGTCTGTTGGATGGGGAGGCCAAGAAGAAGCAGGGGAGAAACGAGGTTCTTTTTCACAGAAGCCACAGAAAGTCCAGGTTAGTGGGGGCTGAGTACCCCTAGGTGGGCATCCCTCCCCTAATGTCACTTCCTAAGCTGCTCTGAATCCAAGGGAAAAGAAGTGTTGATGTTAAGTAGGGCCATTCTGAGACTCTGGGGCCAAGACGTCTCCTGGCCCCCAAAAGACACTCTTAAAAATCAGAACTAGGCCTAGAGTAGGAAAAAGGGTGGTGTTTCTAGGTACCCACTGAATCTGAAAATGCTCCTTTTGAATCAGCTCCATTGATGGAGTCCTGAGTCCTAGGGCCTTGAGAATGAAAGTATGTCATAGAATCCTGGGGAAACTCTCTGCTCCTCATGGGGTGTCAAATTTAGAGACCAGTAGATTGTGGAGGAGGAGAGAGCCTTATCAGAAGGTGTTTCAAACTTCTCTGAACAGAGTAGGGACGGGTGTGCCAGGCAAAGGTCTGTTTTAATGAGGCCTGACTCTGATATAACTCCCCTGATCTCAATATGCTTTCCAAATAAAATATGTTTCGTTTGGGTAGGTGAGGAAAGTGGTCATTGGAAGGGGAGAAAAACTAAGATTCCCAGACTCCTGGTCCCTTAAATTAGGGTACCTTAGGGAGTGAAACGAGAGGACTCCTAGGCAGTAGACAGAGCCCTGAGTATGATGTAAGAGGACCAGGGTTCAGATCCCAAGTCTATGACTACCTGGGTGCCCTTAGACAAATCCCTTAGATTCTATGGACCTCAGTTTCCTCATCTGTAAAAGGAAGAGTTTAGTTCCCAGCCAGCTCTGATTCTAAGACCCTAAGAAATAAGGACCCTCAGAAATTACAGTTTTCTTGGGTGGGTCCTGGGTCCCCCTATAGATTTGCCCTGGAGGATACAAGTAGGAGGGGATAGGTGAAGCTTTGGTGTAATGGAGGCTAGGGATGAAATAGAGCAAGCTGGGTCATAGAGCAAGGTATAGAGGAAAGACCTAAACTGAAAGTAAAGTGTCTCAATTTCAGGAAATTCTGTCCCTTCCCCCTTTGGGGTCCAGAGAGTAGGGTGCTAAAAGTCAGGGGGAGGGGGAAGAGGAAACACAGGATGAGTGGAGAGATGGTAAGCAGGAAGTTGACAAGGTGGTAGCACAGGTGCATGATGGGTGACATCAGCAGGCCAGGCAGGGTGGGGCAGCATGGGGAGAGCACAGAGAAGCATTTTAGAGGGGTTCTTCCCTTCACCCCATCTATAAGTCTTCCTTGCTCTGGAGAGAAGTTCTCTGATCTGGTTCCATGGGCTACTCTGTAGAGCAGAAACCCCTACCCTTTCATAAGCAGGTTGGTAAAGTGAGCCTGGGTTGTGGAGATGATATTTAGAGCTGGCAGAGGTGCCCTGAGGGCTGAAGGAAGAGGCACACAAACCCCAAGGTTGTTTGTCTTATGTCTTTAAGTCTAAAAGAAATGACTGGACTTGGAATCAGAGGGCCTGGGTTCTGGCTCCATCTAGTTAGGATACTTAGTGCTCATGGGATCCAGGGCATCTCTCCAAGACGCAGTTTCCTCATCCAAAAAAATGGGTGATTATATTTGCCCTGGTTTTTGCACGAATCGTTTGTGGAAACAAGCATTTGTGAACCATCAAGAGATGTAGATAAAGCAGAGTGATGGATTGGGAAGATCACTAAATTTGGAGTCGGGAGAACAGAACTGATTTCAAATCCTACCTTGCTATTATAGGCATCTTTGGACAAATCACTTTCCCTTTTGTGGGTCTCAATTTGTTGTTGGGGTTATATAGTCATTTCTGTCATGTCTGACTCCTTGTGACCCCATTTGGGGTTTTCTTGACAAAGATACTGGGGTGGTTTGCCATTTCCTTCTCCAACTGATTTGACAGACGAGGAAACTGAGTCAAACAGGGTTAAGTGACTTGCCTAGGGTCACACAGCTAGTAAGTGTCTGAGACCAGGTTTGCACCACCTAGCTGTCCCAATAATCCTGTGAGATAGGTGCTATTATTATTCTCATTTTACAGTTGAGGAAACTGAAGCAGACGGAGGTTAAGTGACTTGCCCAGGGTCACACAGCTAATGTGCCCAGATTTGAATTCAGGTAGATGAGTCTTCCTGACTCCAGGCCTGGCACTGTAACCACTCCACTACCTAGCTGCAAAATAGAGGACAGATGATCATTAAGGTTCCTTATAGAACCTATAATCTAAATATGAGCTATTGTTTATTATTTATTCATAATTAACCTTTTTGATTACAAGCATAGGATAAAAATGTGAACATGAGTAGGTCTGCTGGTCCCGAGCATACAGATAGAGGTGATAGGGTAGGTGTGTTTTATGCTAAGTGTTCATCTGTCTTCCCACCTTACCTTTACCCCAGAACCCCCTATCCAGGCCCCTACAGAGCAGTAAGATTTTGTAGGAAGGAAGGTTCCCATCTGCTTATTGGCTGTGTGACCTCGAGCAAGCTACATTAACCTCTTCTCCTAGCCTCAGGCTTTTCATCGTTAAATATATCATAATATATTTCATATCATAATAAATATATCACAATAAAATCATCATAATACCTGCCCTGTCAACTTTTCCAAGTTTTGGTGAGGATCTAGGGAGATATTGTATGTAAAAGGGCTTTGTTATCACTATAGGGGGGAGTTTGGAATTAGGGTTGTAATTTATCCAATCTACCCACCAGTGTCCCTTAAACTTGTTAGTAGTGAGATCTCCAACCCTGAGGATGCCAGTTTTTAGGGCGTCTGACGGAAGTAAATTAGAAACAAGAGTCATCCTTGGGTTACAAAGATCGATATGACATAGGCCCTACTCTCAAAGAACCTGTAATCAAGTTCAACATAATTGGATAAAAGACTTACACACTAATCAAGACAATTAGGTAACACAGACCTGAGTTCAAATCCTGCCTCAGGCACTAGCAAGTGGCTTAACCCATCTGCCTCAGTTTCCTCATCTGTAAAATGATTTAAATAATATTAGTATTATAATGTTTACAATGGTAATATTAAACAATATAGTAGATAACTTATAAATCTGCAAACTAGAAAATATAATACTAAATACTAGTAATCCTAATAATAGTGGTAATAGTAGGACTTACTTTTCAGGGTTGTTATGGGATAAAATAAGATGATATTTGTAAAGCTCTTTTGCAAACTTTAAAGCTGCTAGCTGTCATTATGATCAATAAAAAGGACAGAGGAATAAAGTACTAGGAGAGGGAACAGATTATTACAGTGGTCACTGACTTGGGGGAGGGGGTCAGAGAGAAGGGTGACCCAAGGCAGGATGTGGAGAAGGCCACAACAACATAATCATTAGTATACTGTTATTATCAGGCAAGTACCACACCCCTCCCCCAGCCCCAATTTAGGGACTGCAGCTTCTCTTTGCCCTTCCTTCTGTGCTTCCCCTCCTCCCCCACTGATGTTTACTGGGCTGGAGTGTGATCAAAGCCTTGGAAAGAGAGTTGGAATTTGAATCAGAGGAACTGGGTTCTGCTACTTATCACCTACATGACCATGGGCAAGTCCCAAGAAGTTAACTTCTCTGGGCTTGG
This sequence comes from Notamacropus eugenii, assembly GCF_028372415.1. NCBI lineage: Eukaryota > Metazoa > Chordata > Mammalia > Diprotodontia > Macropodidae > Notamacropus > Notamacropus eugenii. The sequence goes on along the minus strand of NC_092873.1, from coordinate 89,528,382 downwards.
AATAGATGACCTCTTAAGTGGGTCCCTTTCAGACCCAGATGTTTTGATCCTCTGCTTTTCCCCCAGCCAGCGTTCCTTCCCCTCCCCCACTACTGGTGGTCTTAATCAGGAGGTTCAGACAGGGGAGTCTGTCTATACAGGTGGTATTGGAGCCACAGATAGGTCTGGGCTAGGTTGGAGATCAGGGGTGCCTCATCTAACACTTTACCATGTGTGTGTGCAGATAGGGTGCAGAGAGTGAATAGTTACAAATCTCTGTACTAGGGACAGACACCTTTGCTCAACTTCATCCTTATTTTTTTCTCTCCTAACATCATCTTCCCCTTTCTCAGGCTGGCATCATCATTCATACATGGCTTCTAGGCAGGTGAGCCGGGTTCGAGCTCCCTCATCTACTGCAGGTAAGAGTATTCCCCTCCCATCCCCTAGTTCTAAGGAATACCTTCTGGGAAAGAAGAGAGAGTTGAGATAGAAGTTGGGGTGAGACGAGGGTGAAGACTGAGGGGGAGCCTGCTTCTCGGCTTTTTTTTAAACCTGCTTTGAGTGCTAATTCCTTAGCTTCAACTTACCGTCCTGTGATGGGGTTGTGGAGTTGGGAAGATGGAACTACAGGGTTTTATCTTTTTGCCCCTTCTATGAGGGGCCAGCACCATGCTGCTGTGAGTTCATCTATTTCATGCATTTCTGTGGTCTCTCGGAAGGGGAAACAATCAGTGGAGCTGGTTCTGGGTCAGAGTCCTGGGGATAAGGGAGGTAACTCTGGCTCTTCAGCATGGCTTCTCTGGAGAGGAACTGACTAGCTGAAGATGAGACAGAACAAACAAACTGACAAAGAAACAAGGAACTGAGAGGCAGCAAGCCACAGGGAAGATGCTCTCTAGATTTAGAGTTTAATCCCAGCTCTGCCACTTGCTGCATATGTGACCTTAGACAAATTCCTTCCTTGCCCTCTCAGAGCCTCAGTTTTCTGGTCTACATAGAGAGAGGGTTGGGACAAGTGCTCAGACACTTTGTGTTCTATATTTTATTGTGTTCTATATTGTGTTATTTGTATTTATTTGTGTTCTATATTGTACTCTAAAAGATAAAAGGATGGCTTTAGGCCCTTGTGGAAGGAATGTTGTTATTGTTGTGTTTGTTCTTCATTGCTGAAGAAGACCATGACATCAGAGAAATGATGACATGACTTGCACTTGACTTTGTTTTGAGTGAGGGAGGGCTGTGCAGGTCACCAGCCTCACTTTCTCCTCCTGAGCCATCTGGGTCCAGTGACCAGATATTCATCAGGATGACTGGAGATAGCCCAAGATGCAACAGGAGACCTTGGCCCCTTTAGGCCAAGATCTATTTGGTACTCACTTAGGGTGAGGTAACACCAATTCAGTGAACAGGCCTGTTTAAGAGGTAGTCAGGGGATGGCCCCTTTAATGAGGCAAAGAAAAATAACTAAATACGGCTGGGAGGGAAGCAGCAACAGTTACTATTGATGATCACTCTTAAGCCAGAAGGGACCAGAGGCTAGGGAATAAGGGTCACATCGGGGAGAGGAGGCCCCCTCTCCCACCTCCCACCTGACCCTAATACTGAGGGTTTGGTTCACAGAGGAACAGGTGGCCCAACAGACTGAAGATGTTTTCCGAAGCTATGTCTACTACCGCCATCAACAAGAGCAGGAAACTGAGGGAGAAGCTGCCCCTGCAGACCCAGAGATGGACACTCTGCCCCATGAGCTCAGCAGGTGAGGGAAGAAGAAGCACAGAAAAGCACTTGCACACATGTGTGCATACACATACATACACATGCACTCACATATGCACACATACACATTCAGTGATGAAATGGCCTTTCTCTAACTGTTAACTGAAGTTGTATGTTATTTTTACTGTATGAAAAGTAATTGTGATATGTATTATTAAATTGTATAGGTCAGCTGGGGGGCACAGTGGATAGAGGCACCAAGCATGGAGTCAGGAAGACTTGAGTTCAAATTTGACCTCAGACACTAGCTGTGTGACTCTGAGCAAATCACTTAACCCTGTTTGCCTCAGTTTTCTCATCTGTAAAATGATCTGGGGAAGGAAATGGCAAACCACTCAAGTATCTTTACCAAGAAAACCCCAGATGGGGTCACAAAGAGTTGGACATGACTGAAATGACTCGACAACAACATTATTAATCTGTAGGAGGGATTGTGGAGAAGTCACTAGAAAGGGACCATGTAGGAAAGAAGGCAGGGTAAACAGAGGTAAACAGGGTAAACAGAACTGATAGACTAACACTGGGAAAGGCATAAATGTTGCCTGATCCCAGAGTCACCCGGTAGATACAGAATGGGAGTAGAGAGAAGATGAACTCTGAAGCCAGAGAAGGGAGGGAGTTGATTTAGGGTACATGTAGACAAGTGGTCATAGGTATGGCCATCTTCAGGGATCATGGCAACTGGTCCCAGGCTGTCCCTAAGGTTCTTTTTCTGAAGACTGTGAATACTGTGATTTTAAGAAATTAGAGAAGAAAGCTTTTTATCAAGAAGAGCCTGCCCAGCCCAGAGACTAGCTTGGTGGCAACCATAGGGGAGGATGGGAAATATTTCTGAGGACCACTAGCTCAGGTAGACTAGAAATTGTAGACTGGTAGAAAGTGAAGAGAGCCTCCACCCTGGTGACCAGGGTTCTACTGGGAAAGCTTTTGCATGTCCTGTGTAGCATATTTCTTTGTACATATTCAGTCACATATACATATACCCCTTCTTTGAATTCTGCTCTTTCTCTTATACCTTTTTCATTCTTGCCCTCCTCATTCATGCAAAACTGTAACATCTCCTCTGCCATCAATCTCCTTCCCCTCCACCGCCAATTTCCAGAACCTTGTTCTCAAAATTTGAACTTCCAAAGTATTTATTTGCAAGGTCAAGTCCTCCGGTTTGGGTGTAGAATTATCCCCAAAGATGAGGAAACTAGGTGAGGACTCTTCTTGTGGCAATCCTGACCACCTCTGTTTTTCTGTTACCACTGCAGCACTGCTGAACAGGTTGGCCGACAGCTAGCCGTCATAGGGGATGACATCAGCCGTAGGTATGAGTCAGAAATGAATGATATGCTACTGCGTTTGCAGCCCACCGCAGAAAATGCCTACAAGTACTTCACTATGATCGCCTCCAGGTATCTGCCTCCCCCAGTTCCTCCAAGGTCACTTTCAAGTAACCTCTTCTTCCTTCCCTTTCTGTGCCCTGTCCAAGTGTCAGTGGCAACCTGTGTCCCTGTGCTGCTTCTGTGCTCTCCTGTTGCTGTGTAGCAACCCCCTCTTTGTAGTCCCAGCCCTTCTGCTGATGAGGGTATGAATGCCAATGTGCACCTGTCACCTGGGAACAGGAAGGGCTGTGTTCCTGGGAGGCTATAAAAAAATGCAAATCTGTTCCTCATAGGAATGTGGTGAGGAAAGCTCTTTGTAAGTCTTAAAAGCTGTATAGAAACGTGAGTAGAGATTGTTAGGAGGGGAAGGGTAGGTGGTCACTTCCTGTGATTGGCTCTATTTTGTCTTCTGTCTTCCCTGAAAAGCAGGGTAGTACAAAGGAAAGTACAGTGCTTGATGTCAGGAGACCTCAGTTTTCATTCGGACTCTGCCACTGACCATTTGTGCGACTTGGGGAAGTCATATCCTCTAATGCTCAGCTTTTTTGGAAGATTGGAAGGTTGGACTGGATGATTCCAATGGGATGATTGGATTCGTTCAGCTCTAAATCCCATGATCCTCTGAACAAGAGTTCCTTCCAGGACTTGTGGGCTAGGGATGGAGTAGGAGGGGATTGCTCTTAGCCTAGTCTCCCTTGTTCCTCAGCATGTGTTGGAAGAACAGTAGCAAGAGAGTTTCAACCCTAAAGACAACTGGCCCCAAAACCCCTCAATTCCCCAAAAATACAAATGAGGCATGAGAGCTGCTGTTATGCTGGATTCTTGGGTCAGGGTTAGCATTACAGTTATAGTTAGGACTAGGCTCATCTTCCTGAATTCAAATCTGGCCTCAGATACTTACCAATTCTTGACCCTGGGTAAGTCACTTCTGTTTGCCTCAGTTTCCTCATCTGTAAAATGAGTCGGAGAAGGAAATGGCAAACCACTCCAGTATCTTTGCCAAGAAAACCCCAAATGGGGTCATGAAGAGTTGGACACAACTGAAATGACTGGATAACAACAAAAGGGCTGCCTCATTCTTCTATTAGGGTTCAGTTTGTGGTTAATGTTAGGAACAGAAGATGTGTGTTAGCCTAGACTCCAGGAGTGGGCAGGGGATGTGTTGTTCAGGGGACTGAGGGTGAGCCATTCCTCATTCCCTGAGGTGTCCCCCTCATTCCTTTCTGAACTTCCCAGGACCTAACCTCCTCTTCTGTCCTCTTTCTCCCTGCTGTCCCTGCGGGATGTCAGGCTAGCAGTGGTTCCTCGGCTTGCAGGTAAATCCCCTTCCCCCTCCCCCTTGATGTTTCAGGCTCTCCTTCCTCCTCTCTTGCCCTCTCTGTTGGACACTCTGTGCTGGGAGGAGTAGCGGGAGTCATCAGTGAGCTAGAAATGACACACAGGTTGAATGGCAGTGGGTGAACAGGAGAGCATCCCCCGACACACGCAGCCTGGGAGGTGGTCCAGCTGTGCCCAGCTGTTGGCCCCTTTAGGGGACCAAGCCCAGATGGAATTCCTCCAGGAGATCCAGGCCCAGAGTTTTTCTCTATTAAAATGTAAATTCCTTGCAAGGAAGCATTCTTTCTTTCCTTGTATCTGAATCCAGGGTACTTGGTGAGTAACAAGCAATTGATAAATGCTTGATTGAGCTATGCGACTCCTCCTCAGACTAAGTGGGCTTGGATGAATGGGGTCTCTAGACTACCTCTGGCTGCACTCCCAAACGGTAAAGGGCTGCTGCACTGAGATCACACCCTTTTGGGGGACCTCTCAACAGTTATGGCTGTCCCACATGGTGGGCTGCTTGCAGTCTCCCCAAGTACTGACAGTCTCTCCCTAACCCCAGGGAGAAGCCTGGGTGGTTAAAGATATGTTCCCCACCTCTGCCCTTCAGGCTGCTGTGGCATACGCCTGGGCCTTCCTCCTCATCTCAGAGGGTCAGGGGGTAGGACTAGTGGGAAAGAGGTGAAAAAGAAGTCACTGACTTGAGGCTTTTTACTCCCCACAGACTATTTGAGAGCGGCATCAACTGGGGCCGAGTGGTGGCGTTGCTGGGCTTTGGCTACCGCTTGGCCCTACATGTTTATCAGAGGGGCCTGACTGGCTTCCTGGGACGCGTGGCTAGCTTTGTAGCCGACTTTATGCTACAACACTGCATCGCTCGATGGATTGCCCAGAATGGGGGCTGGGTGAGCCGGGGCACTAGGGGTAGGGATGGCCTGGGGGGATACAATAGTGCTGGGAAAAAGAGGGAAAGGGACTAGGAGGATGTTTCAGAAATCAGGGTAGAACTCAGGAGGTGGGCCCAGGGTGGGGGCCTATTGAATTCTCTCTCCATCCTCCCAGGTTGCCCCTCAGCCCACTAATCCTAGTATTCTGTGTGATGCCCATCTCATCCCTAGGTGGCAGCCCTGGACCAGTCCAACAACTCCATTTTGTACGTGATGACAGTCTTGGCTGTGGTTCTCTTGGGTCGATTTATTATCCGAAGATTCTTCCAACCCTGACTCCAGGAAAGGGAGGGCTTTCATGAAGACACAAGGCCTAAGTCTCTCCCATCATCCCTTTCCTCCTCCCGGACAAAAAGGATAGCCCAGTGCTACTATAACAAATAAGCTGGGAAGATGGTGGTCACTCCAGGCTTCTTGGCATATTTCTTACCTGGGAGCCAGGAGGTACAAGGTACCATACACTAGGCTTTCAGGGTGCTTTTAGACCCTTCTCTTTGGGATCCATCTCACTGGGTTAGAGAGGAGGCCACAGCTGTGTGAGTGCAGCCTCCTAAAAACATATACACTCACACATACATACACATAGATCCCAAAGATCTATGTGTGTATATGTGTATGTGTACGTATGTACATATATAAATATGATTCCAGAGATTCCTTTGTGTGCATACACACACACATACACACACACACACACACACACACACACACACGCATATCTCTGGGAAACCTCCAAAACAGAACTTTTAACTTCTTGATCCATTTGGAGGTTAAAATTACTTATCTCTGAAAAGAGTTTTTTTTTAATATTTTAGTTTTTTATCATTGCTTAGGTTGCCTTACCTTCCCCTTCTTTCCCCTGCTTCCCTTTCCCCTCCCCAAGACCTAGATGACTCTTGATGGTGGGGGCCTCATGTTAGCCAGTAGTTATCAAGTACAGATACTGATTGGACATACCCCTCCCACCAAGGGTTTGAAAAGCAGGATTAGATTATTAAAGTTGGAAGGGACCTTAGTGGCCATCTAGTCCAGCTTACTCATTTTAAAAAGTGGGGAAACTGAGACTTAGAGAAGGAAATTGATTTAGTCATGGTCTCATAGAGAGTTAGTGGCAGAACTTAGATGAGATTTATAGACTTGTTAAAATTGGAAAGCACCTTAGAGTCAGTTTAATTCAACTTCGTTTTACAGAGGGGGAAACTGAGGTATGGGAGAAGGGAAGTGACTGACTCCCATAGTAAGTTTAGTGTCAGAGCTGAGGACTTAGAAACCATCTAGTACAATCTCTTCATTTTACTCATGGGAAACTAGTCTCAGAAAGGCAACCTGAAGATGTTCCTTACCCTGCTTCCCCCAACTCTGATCTGGCTGTTCTTGTAACCAGCCATTTTCTCAGGATTCTTGGGCCTGTGGGGACTCTACCTTCCCTTACCTCCCAAAAAGGAGACCCCCCAGGGTCCAGCTTGCTTACTTGCTAAGCCTTCACCTAGCTTGCTCCAACCCTGTACTCATCATTGTTTTCTACCCTATTCCCCCATGTTGACCTTGACCCAAACCTTACTACTGCAATTCATTAGATTTTCTTGTACTTCCCTTCCTACCCCACCCCATCCTGGCCACAATAACCACTTAGGCCAAAGACTAGAAAGAACAGGGAGGGAGCTGAGCCCTGATCCTGTGTCTCTACATACCTGTGGATGGGGGATCTCTACAATAATATGCAATTTGTGGGGTACCCTTAAACCCTGAGACAAGAGCCAGATTGGCCCAGGGCATAGTGTAATACCTGGGGTGGGGGTAGGGGACACTGAAAACTCAGCCCTACCCCCTAGTGCTTCCAATTGCCTACCATATGGACAAATTTGAGGAGCACTGTAAGGGTATCTGATAATAAATGTGCAATCCTGCAATTCCTGCCTTGCCGATTTTATACACCTGTTTGAGCACCCCTGTAGGTTCTGTGCTGCCCTTTACCACCACCACCACCACCACCACCACCACTACCACCCCCATGAAGTTCATGAAGACCTCCTGGCAAAGATCCATGGGGGGATGTCCCTGGGTTGATGAGGCGCCAGTTCTTCCGACCACAAGTACATAAGTATTTGAGCTCCAGAGGGCATTAAAAATCACCTAGTCTAGCCCTTTTATTTGACAGAGAGAGAAATGAGACCCAAAGAGGATTTGTCTGGGAGCATGGAGACCATAAGGAACAGATGTGAAATTCAAATTCAAGTCTTGTGATGGGCAGTGTGGTGTAATTTCAAGAGCCCAGGATTTATAGTCAGAAGAAAGACCTGGATCCAGATCTTACTTCTATGCTTAGGACCTGTGAGACTCTTTCATGAAGGGGGAAACTGAGGTACAATATGACCTTCAATTCTTTCCTCTGTAAAATAAGGGGGTTGGAACATGGAATCTATGTTTCCTTCTCATTCTAAAAATCCTGACTATGAATCTAGGGCTTTTTATACTAAATCATATAAATTGTTCATTTCAACAAGACCACTAACTCACTAACTTAGCCGACAACCTTTTATCTGAATGAAGGGTAGAAAGGCACTACTCTAAATGAAAAACCAGGAGGGTCTTTCATATCTCATAGGAAATTCAAATAGGAGGGGACCTTACAGCTCATCTAGCTCAACCCATTCATTTTACAAAAGAAGAAACTGAGCCCCAAGATGGCAGATTAAGAGCCAGGGCTGGACCTTAATTGTCCAGGCTCCCAGTTCAAGATTCTCTTTTTCTCTATCTCACCACTAATTCTTCTTGTGGGACAGCTGAGTGGCACAGTGGATAAAGTGCTATGTATGAAGTCAGGAAGATTGATCTTCCCAAGTTCAAATCTGGTCTCTGACACTGTATAACCCTGGGCAAGTCACTTAATGCTGCTTGCCTGTTTTCTCATCTGTAAAATGGGCTGGAGAAAGAAATAGCAAGCCACTACTATATCTTTGCTAAGAAAACCTCAAATGGGTTTGAGAAGAGTCAGTCATGACTGAACAACAATTATTCATGCCCAAACAAAAGCTAACACTAAAAGTTAAGCCACAGGGCATGATGCACACAACATACTACAAGAACAACTGCCTCAGAAAGCCTAGCTCTGTCCTTTCAGCAATGACTGTCTAATGATCAGAGAGCTCTATCCCAGTAATTCTACTGTTGAGGTATGGGGTATTGGGGATCCCGAAATACCGACATGCCGGGTCCTGCTCAAATGAATTCAAAACAAGTCTTCTTAAAGTCAAAGAAAAACAAAGTTTATTAAAGATTTTCCATACTGGGTTGACCCTTAAGGAGCCTAAGTATTTGTAACGCTTATATTCACAAGCGGGCCAGATAGCATCTCAGCTAGACAGTCTGAGCTGGATTGAATCTGAGCACCTTCATGGAGGTGAGATGGAACTTAAATACAGAAAAAGACTGAGGAAAGCATCCAGGTGTCATCAGGTAGTCGGGAGTCCCAGGGGTGGTCTTGATAGATCAAACCCAGGGAAGATCTTGATGGGAGTGGCTGGTTATAGGATCAAAGGGAGGAATATCAAAAGAATGCTAAATAGAAGACAGGGAGTATCTGTCCTGGGAGAAATGGAAGGGGAATCCAAGGAGCTCCACCAAGGCCAGACTTTGGCAGGGGTGGGGGCTGGGCCCTTCAGACTAATGGGACAAAAGCCCTCCCCACCCAAAGGGAAAAGGTCTTGGCTTGAGCTTGTACCCCATCATTCCCCACTCAAACAGATAAGACCCAAATTCTTTTGTGGGAAGGGGCGAGAGTCTCAGTTTCTAAAATTGCTTCCTGCTGGCAAGGGGTGTAGAGCTGTCCCTGCCTCTCTGGGTCCTGTTCAAGGGGTCAGACTTCAGAACCTGGGCAGTGCCCGGTCGAGTGGGCTGGAGACCTTGGATTCAGTCAGAGGTTGGTATGTAGCCTGGGCTGTCATTTGGAAGTTGATGGTTCGGACCCTGGAGGAGACAAATACAACCAGGATGTTAAGCAAACAAGGACCAAACAGACACAAAAGGGTTGTAACCAGTAGAGGAATAAGAGTAGGGGGAAATAAGGAAAGAAGCCAGGATTCCCATGAAGAGGATGATTTGGGGGCACTGCAGTTATTACGGATTTCTTGCATCCATTGTGCCTTTTCCAAAATATGTTCAGTACAGATCTCTACCTGTCCAGAATTATTGATGTTTGCTAGAGCACACATACCTGCACTGGAGGCAAGCAGGTCATAGGTGCAAATAGGAAATGCTTCCTTGGAACCATTGGTACAGCTGGCCAATGTAAATTTCCGGATATATTTGTAAGCAAGGTGTTGAGATGGAAAAAGTAATCCTTAGAGGGGTAGCCAACATAAAAGAGGTAGCATAGACCTCTGAGGAAGTCGTATTGGGGAGGGGAACTTTTCACAAAGTCAACTTCCACCCTGCCTAATGAGTTTCCCAGTTTGACCAAGGAGTTCTCCTCCCACTTTCAAGGCCAAATGTATTTAAAGTGTCAGGGATGAGGAGAAAAAGGGTTAACACTATGATTGCCAATTCAAAAGGAAACAGTTTCATGAGAGAGAGAAGTAAAAAGAAAAAAAATATTTTCCCTGGAGGGGATTAAAGAAGACTATGGCAAGGTCAAAACGTAGAAGGGCATGTTTGATAGGGGAATTTTTTTCTGTCAGATATCCCCTTTCTTTCCAGATTCCTCCATGGGCATATAGAACATGGAAAACATATTTTGAGTAAGTAAAAACATCAACAGGCCTAAGGTCAGGTACTAAGGAATGGGTTAAGACTCCTAAAACCTGTCCTCTCCTTTCATCAACATACAGAGTGAAAGGTTTTCCTAGATTGGGTAGGGTTAGTGCTGGGGTGGTGGTCAAATTAGTTTTCAGAGTCTCAAAAGCTTTAACCTTGTCCAGACCAGTGCCCTGAGTAGGGTCATAAAGGGGTTTAGCAATAAAACCCAAATCAGGAATCCAGAGACTACAAAATCTAGCCATGCCTAAAAAGAGTGGAACTTGTTTCTTAGTGGTTGCAACAGGAATAGTGCTTTTGCTCTCAGAGGTTAAGGAGAGAGAGGTGGACATGAGTTCGTGGCCCAGATACTTTATGGACTGGCATGCCATCTGGACTTTATTCAAAGAGACCCTGTACCCTCCAGTGCCCAAGAAATTAAGGGCTTTACATGTACAAAAATATTTATAGCGGCACTTGTGGTAGCAAAAACTGGAAATCAAGAGGATGCCCATCAATTGGAGAATGACTGAATAAATTGTGGCATATGAATGTAATGGAATACTATTGTGCTTCAAGAAATGATGAATAGGAAGACTTCAGAGAGGCCTGGAAAAACTTATATGAACTGATGCTGAGTGAAAGGAGCAGAACCAGGAGAACTTTGTCCACAGCAGCAACCATAGAGTTCGAGGATTTTTTCTGGTAGACTTAGAACTTCATTGCAATGCAAGGACTTCAAAAATTCCCAATGGTCTTTTAAGGCAAAAATGCCTTCCACATCCAGAGAAAGAACTATGGAATTCAATTGCATAATGTAGTAGATAATTTTCTTTTGTATTACACTTTGGTTTGTTTTATGATTTCTCCCATTCATTTTAATTCTTCTATGTAACATGACTAAGGTGAAAATGTGTTTAATAGGAATGTATGCGTAGAACCTATATAAATTGTATGCCATCTCGGGGAGGGGTGGGGGACATAGGGGGCAAGGAGGGAGAAGGAGGGAAAAAAAATCTAAGTCATATGGTAGTGATTGTAGAACACAGAAAATAAATAAAATAATAATAAATAAATGAATGAATGAAAGAAAGTAAGGGCTTCTGTGGCAACAGCCAAAGATGCAGCCTGGATGGGGCTACAAATAAGGATATCATGCACATACTGAATTAAGCTACTGCCTGGTTAGTTTCAAGTCCCTTAAATCCCCTCCCAAAGCCTGGCCAAATAAATGAGGGTTACCTTGAAACTTTTGGTGCAAGACTATCCATGTTGGCTGATATGGACTTGATTCCCCAGGAAGAATACATTCAAAGACAAAAATAAATTGTGAGTATTCTCCATTAGGCTTTTTTGCAGGAAGGATTGCAGTGTTACATGGAGATGAACAAGGGACAAGGATTTTATACTTAAGGGAATTTTTCAGTTAAAGGTTGTAGTCCTTCACAGACCTCAGTCTTAATCAGATACTGGCCAAGTTGGGGGAACACTTTAGGGTCTGGGAGGCTAACAAGGGCAGGGGTGGCAGAAGTAGCTTGCCCTGGAATTTTCAGATCCCAAACAATTGGCTCAACTGTCTCCCACACTTTCAAGTAAGCATGGGGAGATCTGGTGAACAGAGGCAAAAGGGAGATTAGAGAAAATTCACTACCCAATTTCACCATCAGGTCCCTTCCCAATAAGGGGGCAGGGCCAGAGGAGGTCAAAAGGAAGGAGTGTTTAAATAACAGATCAAGTAGGCTGGGGAGGGGGTACATCTTCTCATACATTCCTTAGTTTCCCCTTCAATGCCTGGTCAAAGGGCAGGTAGAGTCAGAGTAATTGTTAAAGCAGAGGATTTAGCCATGTTAAAGTGGGTAACCTTACCTTCAGCCTTGTTTTTTGCCCCATGCTTGGTGAGAGAGGTGGAGAAAGTGGGAGCACTGCCAGCACCCAGGCTTTCCTGTTATTCTGAGTCTTGAGAAGATTAGAGGACAGGGTACTGGGGTGCAACTCCACCACTTTTCCAACCTGAGAGACAATTCTTCCTCCAATGTCCCTCTTGGTCACATGGACATGCTTCCATAGCCATAGGTTCCTGGGGTTCCCTCTGGCGGGGCACCCTGGAGGGGCAATCCTTGGACCAGTGACACTCCTTGTGACATCAAAAGCAGGTTTTCCCACTGCCCAAGTAGCCAGGCTTTCTCTAAAGGGGGGCCCTGGAGGGGTACTTCCTAGGTCTTTTCCTGGCCATGGCAGCAGCCAAGAATTGAACATTCTCCCAGTCTCTGGCCCTTCCCCTTTGTTCTCTTTCCTCTGGTGCAACAAGGTCTCTGTTGTTAAAGATTCCAAAGGCCATCTCCGGTAATTGGGCCTGAGGTGTTTGGGGTCCCATTGCCAATTTCTGCAGTTTCCTCCTAATATCTAGGGCAGACTGATTAATAAAATACATGCTAAGGATTGCTGCCCTTTCTGTGGAGTCAGGATCCAAATTTGGATGCTTTTTAATAGTTTCTACTAGCTGGTCTTGAAAAAGGGCAGAGTTTTCCTTTTCTCCCTGAGTAATTTCCCTAACTTTTTGAAAATTTATTTGTTTTTAAAATGCAGTTTTTAGGCCTTCTAACAGGCAAATTACCATACAGTCTCTCTTTCCTCTGTCCTCACTCTTTTGATAATTCCATCCTGGATCACTAGTGGGAACAGCAGCTGCTCCTGGGGGGGTATTTTGTGAGATCAGTGCTAGCCAGTCAATCCCCAAACTTTTGGGCGTGTTCCCATATAGTCCTCTTCTCCTCAATGGTACAGCAGGCAGAGAAAAAGATATGCAGATCATTCCAAGAAAGTTCAGATTGTAGGGGTATGTTGTCCTTATGACCCTCAGTAAACTTAGTGGGGTCTTCCGAGTATTTCCCCAGTTTCTCTTTAACCTGAATAAGGTCTGAGATGGAGAATGGGACATGAGGTGCTGTGGGGGCAGGGGCTTGGTCAGAGAGATAGGAAGTCCTGGTTTTCATGAGGAAGAGGCTGGGGAATGCTGACTGAACTGGATTAGGATATAAAGTCAAGGGATCAGGCTGACAGGGGGAAAGATCAACTGGTACCTGAGGAAGGGAAGGGGTCAGAGGAGGAGATACCTCAGAGAGTATGGGAGTGGGGCCTGAGGCCAGAGTGGATGTTGCCCCAGGGAGAAGGGCTGCAGAGGGAGGCACCTCAGCAAGATCCATGAAGGGGAATGGATCAGGAGTCACCAAGGGAGGAGGGGCCATGGGAGGAGATACAGGATAGGAGACTTGGAAGGTAAATGAGGCAGGAATCCAGGGGGGTTAGGGTAGAGGAAAAGGGAAGGGAAACCAAGGGAAAGAAGGGATAGCCAGAGTTGGGAGAGGTAAGGGAGTGATGGGAGGGGTTGGCGGAGATTGGGGTGGGGATAGGAATTGGGATGGCGGCAACGGAGCTAAGGGAAGAGGTGAGGCTGAGACACAAACGTCCAACTCACCCCCATTGTCTTTTTGTGGGACGACTCTGGCAGAGTCTTACAATCTTTTCTGAGAATGGGATCCTGAGAGTTTGACAAAGGCCATTATGTGGGGTATTTCTATCCATTTTTCCTTTTGGCAACAATATAATTCTAACTGTAAAAGAGTATTACATTGTAAGGTCCCAAAAATGGGCCATACTTCATGGTCCTCCAGGTGATACTGAGACCAAATTGTGTTGCAAAAGAACACCAACTTTTTCTTTTTAAGTTCTTTAAAGAAGCTAAATTTTTTCCAATTTTGTAAAAGACAACCCAAAAGTGAAATTTTGGGAATTGAAGAGGATTGACCCAATACAGGCATGGAGCTAGAAGTACCTCCCTCTGTAAAGGAGGACATGGGAGTAAGCCTTGAAAAAAACAGGAGGAAAAAAAAGTAACTGATGTTTCCCTAATTCCCTAGTGCCCAGGGAATTCAGAGAGTCAGGCACACACTTCCTGATCCTCTATGCTTTGGAACGTGTGCCCAGGTCCTCAGACTCAAACATAGCCACTGGACCAACAACCTGAGAGTGTCAGGCTGGGTGCAAGACAGCCTTCTAGCTGCCTGACCTACTGGAACCTGAGGTCAGGTTCGAAAATCCACTTCCAAAGTGCTTGGAGAGCAAGAAGAGGATAGGGAGAGAGGGAGGCTTACATACCTTCCAGTCTTGGCAGAAGAGCTTGAGAATAGCAGTTCTTCCCAGTCAGGGAACCAAAATGTTGAGGTATGGGGACCCTGAAATACCAACACTCTGGGTCCTGCTCAAATGAATTCAAAACAAGCCTTCTTAAAGCCAAAGAAAAACAAAGTTTATTAAAGATTTTCCATACTGGGTTGACTCTTAAGGAGCCTAAGAATTTGTAACGCTTGTATTCACAAATGGGCCAGATAGAATCTCAGCTAGACAGTTTGAGCTGGATTGAATCTGAGCACCTTCATGGAGGTGACGTGGAACTTAAATACAGAATATGACTGAGGGAAGCATCCCAAGTGTTGCCAGGCAGTCTGGGGTCCCAGGGATGGTCTTGATAGATCAAACCCAGGGAAGATCCTGATGGGAGTAGCTGGTTTTAGGATCAAAGGGAGGAATATCAAAAGAATGCTAAATAGAAGACAGGGAGTATCTGCCCTGGGAGAAATGGAAGGAGAATCCAAGAAGCCTCCCCCAAGGCCAGACTTTCCAGTGCCCTTCAGACAAATGTGACAAAAATCTTTCCAATCCAAGAGGAAAAGGTCTTGGCTTGGGTTTGTACCCCATCACCACTACACATCCACATTAAGATTTACAAAAATACTTTCCTAACAATCTTTGAGCAGCAAGCATTGCAAATTATGATTCCCATTTTCAGAAGAGGAAATAGAGGTGGCTGTCATAGAGTCACCTTAGACAACTATCATAGTTACCTGAAGTCTTTGACTCATGCTCTTCAACCAAAAGTCTCCAACTGATATACTTGTAGTGAGTTAAGACAAATGGAGTCCAGCACATCCATGTGAGCCAAGTCTAATTTCCACCCTCTATAAAGGAAAGTGAGCAGGTAGGTGGTGCAATGGATAGAGTGCTGGAGCTAGTCAGGGAGACTCATCTTCCTATGTTCATATCTGGCTTCAGGTTCTTACTAACTGCGTGACCCTGAGCAAGTCACTTAGCCCCGTTAGCCTCAGTTTCCTCATCTGTAAAATGAATTGGAGAAGAAAATGGCAAAACACTCTAGCATCTTTGCCAAGAAAGGAAGTCATGAAGAGTCTGACTGATTGCACAATAAAGGACAATAATAACAAAGGAAGGCATTGGGAGAAATTTGGTACTTTGCTCTCCAGTTGTGCAGTGAGGGGAGAGGAGAATGAAGGAGGTAGGGTCAGTCAAGGCTTGAGTTAGCAGCACCTAGGTGAGCTTAGAAGTGAAGCTTCCCCTGGGAGAAATGCCTTGTTCCAGGGAGTTGAAATCAGGCTGAGCATCAGATGCGAAGTGGAGATGAAGTATCAGATAAGGCAGTGACCTATAACAATGAAGGAAAACACCAGTAAACTCCTCTATTCAGTCCGGGATTGCACAAGAAGAATTTCAGAAGCTTGTAAACACTTGTGAGGTATTCTGAGCCTGAAGCTAGCAGGCTCCATGTCCAACTGTCTGAGTCTCTAGTTAGGTCCCGTTGTCACTATGTCAGATTTGCATGCATGGTGACTTGTATAGGGTTTAACCCTAACCAATGAGCACATACCTTGGGGCCCTCAAAGACAGCCAGTCCCCTAGAAAGGAAGTGCCTAGGGACATGGAAAAATTTAGTGCCAAGGCAATTGGGCCTGGAAGGGCATTCCAATAGTCATCGGCCTCACCTGGGGGTTGGGGAGACAAGGCAGTGTGGTGTCCTGGGCCTGTTCTTAAAAAACTGTGATCTCATATTCAGGTGAAGCCTGACAGGGCCTCAGCAGGGGACAGAGGCAAGTCCTGGTTGGTGATTGATTGCACAAGAAAAAGGAGACAGAGACAGGGGAAGATCAGCAGCTGTACTGGTCTAAAGGAGATAGAGGCAGAAGCCAGAGATTGTGGCAGAGCAGCAGCAAGAGTGTGGAGAGTGCTGAGGAGACAAGAGCGGGCAGGACCTGCCCACTTCCTCCAGGAGCTGGGGAAGGGATAGAGTCTGACTCTGGCACAAAGTCCCAACCACCAAGGCTGGAGATGTGAGTGTTGCCTCTGTGTGTGCTCTGGGACCCAGGCCTGCTGCAAAACTCTGTTCAGTTCCTACATAGCATGGGTCTCACCAAGTTCATATCCAGAAGCTACTGCCCCGTGAATCCTTATCTCAGCTTCTACTGGCCAGAATCCAGAAAGTTCTCCTGGCCTCCTCAGAAAATCAGTACTGGGCTGGCTATAACTCTCAACCTGGAACGCCAAGAATATTAGGGCTCTGGAAGCCCTTCTAGACCTTTCAAAGACACTGGCTTGTGAAGTTCTACTCTTATCACCACACTTCAATCCCCTCAAGGGTGAAAGGAGCCTTTGATGTCCACAGCTCTTTTTTAATACTTCAGAAGCCAATCAAATATCCTTGTCTATACGACTGGCCTCCTGAAACCAGTTACTCCTCCCTTTCTTCAAAGCACTTTGCTTACACATTATTGTGATTCTCTTGGAAACAAATTTCTTAGCATCTTGAAGAGGTTCTATGAGCTAAGAAAGCTAATGAGGCCTGATCACCATCATCATCACTAAGAGTCAGCCACTGTGCTAAGCATTTTGTAATTATTATCTCATTTGATCCTCACAACAACCCTGGAAGGTAGGTGCTATTATTATCCCCATTTTACAGATAAGAAAATTGAGGCAGGCAGAGGTTAAGTAATTTGCCCAGGGTCATGTTGTTAGTGTCTGGCTTTACATAGAAGATGAAATTTTAGCTAAGACTTGAAGGAAGCCAAAGATCCTTCTTCAGTGCCCAGAGACAGAGATGGAGAGAGGAGAGAGGGAAGGAAGACAGGGAAGGGAAATGGTAGAGGTAGCATGCACTTGAATGGGAACAGATTTAGTGAAGACTTCTCAGGAATGTGGAGCCTTCTCCCTGGAGTGGAGGAGACCTTGGATCCAGGTGTCCATTCCTCCAGAGTCGGGTGATTTCCATATAAAGGTATGTATTGCTTTAGGATCAATGATTCACTAACTCCTCAATGCCTAATGATGTGTATTTTCACGGGCTTTGTAACGTCCAGGAGTGGGAAATTTGAACTGGGTTTCAAAAGGGATTGGTTAGATTTCCCCAAAATGTAAGACCTTGCTTCTCAGCCAATGAGAATAATGGTCGGTGGTGGGAGGGAGATTTTCGTGTCAGGGTCTATATAAAAATGCCATTCTGCTTCTGTAAGCCACCTCTCTACTCCAGCTTTACTGGTGAAGGCACAGCCAGGTCTCTCATGAGGACCGAATAAAGGAGATTTTCTGTTTTTACTTTGAGATGCCTCTGAGTAGTCAATTTGAGTAGGGGTCTTACCATCCCATACACACTGATGGCCTTCCTTGCCACAAAAGAAAAAATTTCTGTTCCCCAAATATAACCAGTGTTTTCTGCACCTCTGATTCTTTGCCATTGTTTTTCCCCATGCCAGAATCTCTTCCCCCCTTCTCTTCCTCAAAGACCAGTTCAAATGCTACCTCCTCCATGAAGTCTTACCCTGTCCCTTTTATCAATAATATACCTTTAGATCTTTGTTTTGCCTCTTTTTGATGCCTAACCCATAGGAATTAGAATTATAAGTTCCTCAGAGGTTGTTTAAGTAATGCTCAATCTGGACAGTAATTTGCTCAGTTTCACAGTGTTAGTAAATGTCAGGATTAGTATTCAAACTCAGGTCTCCTGATTCTAAATCCAGTACTTTTTCCACTCTACCGCACTGTCTTTTTCTACTGAGTTCAATTCAACAAGTGTTCATTAAGCATCTCCTGTATACAGAGACCTCTGCTAGGTGCTGGGGAGATACAATAAGGAGTAAGACAGTCCTCATTGGAGCTTACAATATCAGTAGAAGAATATGTGTGTCTCTAGCTCTAGAATTATTTGTACAAGAACCTCTGGCAAGGGTTTGGGTGGCCACAAAACCCCTGAGATTTGCAGTTCTTCCTAGTGATAGAAAAGAGAAAACTAATGTGAGATCAGCTCTCTAAGAGGAAGATAGTGATAGTTCACTTAAGAGTTACCATGGGAAATTTGTTTGGAATTCTTTAGGAGAGGTGAAAGAAGTGGTGAAGTCATCCCATGGCAACAGCCATTGTTTGTCCCATCTATAGCTCCTTTTTCCAAGATCATGAAAGGTGACTTCTAAATGGACAAGCTGGAAGGTTTGTGACTGTGGGCACTCAATCTGGTCAAAGGAGAAGAGTAGAAAGTTGTGGCATGAGGGTACAAGAAGAGCCACATGAGAAAGAGAAGTGTTTATATTTTTCCAATTATGTGTAAAGACAATTTTTAGCATTCATTTTTACAAAATATTGAGTTCCAAATTTTTCTCCCTCTCTCCCCTCCCCTCTTCCTAAAATGGTAAGCAATTTGATATAGGTTATTCATGTGCTACCATGTAAAACAGATTTCTATATTAGTCACAGTTGTGAAAGAAGAAATAGACCAAAAGGGGAAAAAAAACCCATGAAAAAAATAAAATGAAAATAGTGTGCTTTGATCTACACTTAGACTCTATCAGTTCCTTCTCTGGATGTGAATAACATTTTTCATCATGAGTCATCTTGGATCATTGTATTGCTGAGAAGAGCTAAATCATTCATACTTGATCATCACACACTGTTGTTGTTACTGTGTACAGTGTTCTTCTGGTTTTGCTCTTTTCACTTTGCATCAGTTCATACAAGTCTAAGAAAACAGATCTTTCTTAATCCTATTAGAGAATTTTGATATGTAAAGAAATGGGGCATGGGGGTCAAAATAGGAACCATTTCATAACTACATTTCCAAGTGCAGAATTACTATGAACAAGGACCATAATAAATAAATCTGATTTGTAGACATGAGTCTGACAGTAACAGGATATTCTATTTGTTGTTGCAATGAGAGGAAAAGAGGAAGAAAATGACTCATTTCTTTCTAGCAGTGGTAATGGTAACGTGACGCTATGGTCTATTGGTGAGCAGAGTTGTCGTTCCTTTTCTTTGGTCTCTATTGCTTGTGTGGGTCAACCTACTCTTTCCCAGTTACCCCATTAACTCCTCCCATAGGTTGTGACTATTCTATTTATTCCCTCAGCTTTTCAACTCTGGAGGAATGGTTTTTCCTTCGAACCAGCTTCATAAAGATGGGAAGAGAAAGTGACCAAGGCCTAATTCTTTTTTTTTTCTTAATAGTATTTTATTTTTTCCAATTCCATGTAAAGATAGTTTTCAACATTCATCTTTGTAAGATTTTTGAGCTCCAAATTTTTCTCCCTCCCTCCCTTCCCTACTTCCTCCCAAGACAGCAAGCAATCTCATATAGCTTATACATGTACAATCATTTTTTCACATTAGTCATGTTGTGAAAGAAGACTCAGAACAAAAGGGAAAAAACAAAAACGGAAGTGAAAATAGTATGCTTTGATCAGCATTCAGATTCTATAGTTCTTTTTCTGGATGTGGTCAGCATTTTCCATCATGAGTTCCTTGGAATTGTCTTGGATCATTGCATTGCTGAGAATAGCCAAGTTTATCATAGTTGATCATCACACAGCGTTGCTGTTACTATATACAATGTTCTCCTGGTTCTGCTCACTTCACGCAGCATCAATTCATGTAAGTCTTTCCTGCTTTTTCTGAAATCCCCAAGGCCTAGTTCTCATACCAGTCTCAGCTCATCACAATTTTACTCAGTTAAAGTTGCTAACTCATTACCTAGAAAGCTCTTGGACTAGGTTTTTCCTCTTTATTCTGAGGAACTGTAAAATTGAATCATAAATTCTTTTCACAGTTCTGAGCCCTGGCCAGGGAACAGCCATGGTAAATTTTATCAAAATTGTAAAATCTCACTCCCTCTATCTTTGTCTCTGTCTCTCTCCCATTACTTTTTCTCTACTGCATTTGGATGATAAAAAACATAGATCAGGAAGGCAACAGGTAACCACATTTATCTTAGAAAATCACAGGTAAAGAGAAGGTGAGCAGGAATGGAAACATTATGGAAATAGAACTAATTTTGGGAACAGATTCTGAAAATGGAAAGGTAAAGAGGGAGGTGGGGAATGAGAAGTCATCAGTGCTGGCTCTGGGTGAAGTCACCAAGCAGAGACATTCATCCCTGTCCCTGGAATCTGGTATTGGTGACCTAATGGTTGCAGCTCCCCTCCCACTTTCATGGTTTCTGCCCTCTCATCCCTTTCTTGTCTGATGCTTACTGGGGCTGCTTCCTGACATACCACCTGCTCTGGTGCTCTGTCACGCTCTGATTCTCATTCCAGATCTGTACTCTCTTCTCCTTTCCTTTTTCTTGAAGATAGGATCACTAGCTTGTTATTCAAAATCAGGCCAGATCAGTCACCAGCTCTGGACAGCTTCTCTGGGGCCTGAGGAGGGGAATGCTGGGGATTTCCCTAGTTTCTCACCTCTAGCATCCTCTTAACACACTGAATAAATACTTGTTGAGCAGCAGCTGTATGTATGGCCCTCTGCTAGCTAGACCTGGGCCAGGATTCAAAGGAGTACCCTCAAGAATTGACTTGGTTCAAGCAGCATTTATTCATTGCTTTTGATGTTCAAAGATAGTACTTTGCGAGGTGCTTGGGGGATACAGAGATGAGCCAGACTGCATCTGATGTGATCTGGGCCCCCCAGAAACCCATAGCACCTAGACTCTACCCTTCCTTAACATGCTCAACCTTACACAATAGCTATTCATGTAATTGTGTCATTCCTCACTGCCAGATCCTAAATCCTAAATCTCGGTAAACAAGGCCACAGGGTACTGCGAAGAAAGAAAGAGCCAATTTCATGGAGGAGAAAAGTTGTAAATCATGTCACTCATGCTCAATAGCCTTCAATGGCTCCCTTTTTCTCCATGGAAAAAAAAGTCCAATTTTTAAGTCTGCCCAGTAAAGCTCTTTGTAATCTGGCTTTTGGCCTGAATCTTTCCCAGATCATACCTCCCCACCTCCAACCGCGCCCTCAACTCTGTGACACAGAATTTATTTTGGATATATCTTTACACGCACTTGTCATTTCCCAATAGGCCTAGACCCTGGCACATAGTAGGTATATAAAAATGCTTGTGTATTTGTATCTACCTAGCTTTATCTCTTATTATTTCCTTCCCATTCCAGATGAATTGGTCTACTCTCTGGCTTCCATTCTCCCCACCTTTTCTCATTTTCACAGCATTGAATCATTCAGCCTGATTCCTAGTTAGTTAACTGCTCCATTCCACCCTCTTCCTCCTCCTCCCCCCCACCCCCACCCCCATCCATAACCATAGAAGTCCCTCCATTCCTGCTATTCCTGCGCTACTTTTTTCCCCATCTCCAAGTTAAGTGATCTGTTCTACCCAGATTTCATAGGTTTTGCCAGGAACTCTCTTTGGCCTTGATGTTTACTTTCTATTACAGTAATTTGTGCATTTATCCCTCTTACCACCCCCATTAATCTAAGCATTCTTCCAGCATCTCACTATATCAAAGGACCCAATGCTGGGTCCTGCAGCCTACCTCCGGGTTAGATAATAGGATGGAATTGGGAGGAGGTGGAGAAGAAGGTGGGGGAGAGGCTGGGAAAGAAAGAACTACCGACCTAGTGACTGCCCCGGGTTGGGGCTGGGGGCTGGGGGTGGGAGAAGGGCAGGGCAGGGAGGTCTCCCTCCATTAAATGGAAGAGGCAGGAGGACAAGGATGGGATGGAATGGGGTGGGGAAGCGAGGCGCTTCCATGCTCAAGAATAGGGTCAAGTTCTCATGGCATCTAGTTTCTGCATTTTCAAAAGTATGAAAAGAGACGAATTCATTTGAGGGGCAACTAGGAGGTGAACCACTCAGGACGAGAAAGAAGTCCTACCCAGTCCTTGGGTGCCAAGAAACCCTGGCCTTGGGTGAAGGAGAGATGTGGTGTCTGGAAGGGCAGTCAATAACTTCCTCTGTGTCCTGGGGACATCACTTTTCTGGGCCTCAGATTGAACTCTGTAAAATGGGCTAGTTGGTGATCCTTTACACCTCTGGTATCATACGTTCTGTTCTTGCATCTTTTTTAACGAAGGTCTCGAACTTTCTTTTCAAATACATTATGAAAGTGCAACTAACTATTTTAAACTTCACACTTTTCTGTGCCACCTGGAAATAGAAGGAAAATGCAGAGAAGGGGGCGAAAATATGCCACAAAGGGAGGTTCCATTTATACAGAATATATACAAAGCCAATTCTGGGGCCAGGGTTGAAGGAAAGCTTAGAGTATATAGAACTTTTAATCACTTTTTGTCATTTTAGGAAGGGACTCCAAAGTCAATATCCAAGACTTGACCCCTTTCTGACCTAACACTGGTTCCACACAAAGTTAATAGGGGAACAGGAAAACCTATTCATCCAAATCAGAGAACATATACAAAGAAGAACTGTTATCAGATAATACCGAGTGAAGGAGCTGTCCCATGGAGATGGAGATGATTCAGGTCCATCAAGAGAAAGTGTCCTTGATCTCACCCAAGTGAAAACTCCTCAGAGCTCTTGAAAGCAAGCTGGGAATAAGGACATGATAGGGTCAGCCTCCTTCATCCTCTTTCTGGAAGCTGGAAGTTGGCTTGACCCTATGCTGAAAGACTTGGAGAGTCCTGAAGCAGTACTCCTGCTTTAAAGATTCCAAGGGGTGGGGGAGCAGGGGGCCAGTGCCTGACTGAGAACTGAAGTTCTGGCCTTTAGCCAACTCCATCTGCCCCCCCCCCCCCCCCCCCGCCCCGGCTCCACCAATAAGGAGAGTCTCATACTAATGAGCTTTGGGACAGGAATTATGTATATAGGTTGGAATTTGTCTTGAGCTTTGAAGGGAACTAGGTAGCAATGGATAGCACCTGGACCTGCAGTCAGGAAACCCTGAGTTCAAATTCAACTGCTATCACTTACTAGCTATGCCACTGTAGGCAAGTCATTTAGCCCTGTTTGCCTCAGTTTCCTCATCTGTCAAATCAACTGGAGAAGGAGATGGCAAACCACTTCAGTACCTTTGCTAAGAAAACACCAAATGGGGTCACAAAGAGTCAGACACGACTCAACAACAATAGTGTTCTGAATGAAACAAAGACTGATGGGAAATCAGTCCAGAACAGGGGTTCCTAACCTTTTATGTGGCATGAACCTCTTTTGGAATCCTGTGGACCCATTCTACTAATGATGTCTTTAAAAGCATAAAATAAAATATGTAAGATTGCAAAGGAACCAATTATATTGAAATGTTGCTGTTGTTCAGTCCAACTCTCCATGACCCCATGAACCACAGCACTCTAATGTGGTCCATAGGATTTTCCTGGCAAAGATACTGGACTTATTTGCCATTTTCTTCTCCAGTGGATTAAGGCAAACAGAGTCCCAGGGTCACACTGCTAAGTGTCCGAGGTCACATGTGAACTCAGATCTTCCTGACTCCAGACCCAGAGCTCTATCCACTCTGCCACCTACCTGCCCTAAATATACTGGAGTGATTTGTCATTTCTTTTAAATTGAAATACAGTTAACTAAGAAGTTTGTGTTTTTGTTTTGTAGTTCAAGAATGCCAAACCAAGAACCCCTGGTCTACCAAAATATATTGACATTAGATTGCGAAGAACTTTAAAAGCCAGAAGAGATTACATTTTATCCCAGATGCAAAGATATTATTGGAGCTTCCTGGTCAGGGGAACAATCTGGTCAGGCTTGGATTTGGCCTGTGTATGAAAATGCTAGCTGTTATTATTAAACGAGGAACAGCTTAACTACTCAAAACTCAATCACTTTGACCTTCATCTGGGTATATGAAAGTTCATGAAGTCGAAGCTGAGAGCCACCATCTGTGATATAAACCCCATAGGCAGAATTGAGACGTGCCTTTCTGAATATATCCTACAGGTCTCCAAATTAATGCCAGCATTATCGTTGACTTGATCAAAACTGAGTAGTGATTAGCATGACTGATCATGATGCTTTTGTAAGAACTGAGTTGATTACATTGATTTGGGGACTGTTATTGTATCATTGTATTAGTGGCAAGTAGGTGAATAGAGCTGGGCCAGGAGTCAGAAAGATTTAAATTCAATTCCAGCCTCAGACACTTAATAGCTGTGTGACCCTGGGCAAATCACTCAAGCTCTATTTGCCTCAGCTCCTCATCTGTAAAATGAGAACATAGTGGAGAAGGATGGCAAACCACTAAAACCCCACTGAGTCCATGGGGTCACATAGAGTAGGGCACAACTGAACAACAATTATATTCATGTATACATATGTGGCTGGAACAGGGGGCCCCAACTGAAAAAAAAATGCTGATGCCTTTGTTTGGATGTGTCTTGTCCATGTGGAAATTTTGTTCAATGCCCAGTATCATGGTAATGTCAAGATTCATTTCAATTCAACAAGCATTTTTTTACTTAAAAATTTTTTATTAATGTCTTTTATTTTTATGTCATTTTCATTTCTAAATTAATTCCCTCTCTTATCCCTTTCCATAGAGCCATCCCTTGTAATGAAGAATAAAAAAGAGGAAAAGAAACAGTTCAGTAAAATTAACCAAACGAAAACCAAATCTGACTGCATAGATGGTGATCCACATCTGTGGATCTTTGTACCTTTCTATAAGTAAAAAAAAGGAGGAAGAATGGGATGCATTTTCTCCTCTTATTCTGGGTCAAAGGACAACAAGCATTTTATTAAGGTTTTATTGTGTGTGGCTGCACTGTGCTCAGCTGAGGACATGGAAACAAAAACCAGTGAGTGCCACTCTCAAGAAGCTTACCTGGGAAGAGGGGACGGGACAGCAGAACATGAAGGTGGTAAGTAACACAAAAGGTGATATTTCAAATGGGCAGAAAACTAACAACTTTGGCTCTCTAGGAAGGCTCACATAAAAGGTGACTCTTAAGCAGAGCCTTGAAGGTCACCAAGAATTGCAACGAGTAGCAAGCAGTGAGGAGGGAGAGCATTGGCATGGCAGGAAAAGGAAGGAAAGGGACTAAGTGTATATTAAGCCTCTATTATGAGTCAGGAGTTGTGCTAAGTGCTTTACAGATATCATCTCATTTGAGAGAATGGGATGTGAGAGTTGGAAATATACAAACAGAAATTATAAGCAGAAATAACAAACAGAAAGACTGATAGGGCTTCCAATTGTCTGACCATAGACAGTACATATGTTGTTATCAGACAAAGAAGCACCAAAATCTGGGTTTTCAAAATGGGGGGGTGGGAGGGAGCTTCTTAAAATGGCCTCCCAGAGTCTCATCTGGCACAGGAACCTTCTTCCAAAAAATTGTTGTTGTTGTTGTGTTCGTCCTTCATTGCTGAAGAAGACCATGCCATCAGAGAAATGATGACATGACTTGCACTTGACTTTGTTTTGAGTGAGAGAGGGCCGTGCAGGTCACCAGCCTCACTTCTCCTCCAGAGCCATCTGGATCCAAAAAATAAGCCCCAAAGCAAAACCTCACCTTAGAGTATATATACTCTTTTCCTTGTGATCCAGTACCTCATTAGAAATTAACAAAAGATGTCTGAGGTCTATTAATGGTCGGGGAAGAGGTTTAACTCTTCCCCCTACCCACCGTTAATTTTATATTAACCTTAGAGGCACTTCAAGTATCCCCTTTCCTTAACACTCTTGCTTACTAGATGTGGAAACAATCAATTTTGTCCTTGCTCCTGATCAATCTACTTACCTATCACTATACCCACCATCCCTGTAACTTTTCAAACCCTTACCACTATTTATTCCCCTCTATATGTGACCTCCCCCATTACAATGTAAACTTCTTGGGGGCAGGGACTCTCTCAATCTCTCTCTCTCTCTCTCTCTCTCTCTCTCTCTCTCTCTCTCTCTCTCTCTCTCTCTCTCTCTCTCTATATATATATATATATATATATATATATATATATATATATATATATCTGTCTGTCTCTTTATCTCTCTGTCTCTGTCTCTCTGTCTCTCATTTGTTATAACTCAATATTGAATTATAACCTAGACCCCTAGACTTGTACCAGGGCATTGCAATGGGCATAGGAGTCAAATGGCAGCTTTGTTACCCACTACCCAGTTCAAGGTCACAGATCCAGAGGGGACCGAGAAGAGGATGCAGGCTTTCTGGGGAGGAAAAGGGAAGGGAATATATTCAGAAATAGAAATGATATAAAGAAAAATAAATAAAAATTAAATAAAAAATATTAAAACAAAAACAAAAAACTTCTGTTAAACTAAAACATTGACTATGTCTGAACACATATGCCTAATTCTGCATTTTTTTGCCAAGCATCCATATTCTAAAGTTATAATTAGTTACTGTGCATTGATGCATTGATCAGAGTTTTGAGATCTTGCAGTGTTTTGTTTTGTTTTTATATATGAGTGTCTCCCTCATGTCAATCATCCTCCTGGATCTGCTTTCTTCACTCTGTGTCAGTTCACACGAGTCTTCCCAAGTTTCTCCGAATTCCTCATAGTGCTTATTTCTTTTAGCATTGTCAACAAGCATTTATTAAGCACCCTCTTAGGTGATACCAGGCACATGCTAGGCACTATGTAATGATCCTTCATGACATTTATAGAGTATAATTTGTTCAGGTATACCCCACTCATTGGGTACCCACTTTCCTTCTAATTCTTTGTTACTACAAGAAAACAGTAGCACTTTCCTTTGAATAAATCAGCCACAGGTCTCAAACTTATTATATACCTCTCCTGTCATTCTGTGTCTTTTCCATATCAGCTCTAGAGTGTGCACTTGACCTGGGTACAAATTCATCAAGATAGGCTTTTATAACCATTGATTTAACAGGCTTTGGACACACTAACTGCCTCCTCATACCTCAGGCTGGATCAGACATAAGTCAGATATAAGAACTCTGTGGTAGAAAACCAACTTTTCTCAACTCGAACTCCTCAACCAGTAGCTTATCTTCAGAAGAGCTGTGTTACTCCCTGTGGGTCAATCCTTTCTCTTGGTCAATATCACTTTGACTAAATACTAGGCTTGCTGCCAGTAATTGTAGGCAATTTAGGCAGGAAAGATTGGCTCTGGGCTACAGAAACCACTTCCACATTTGGCCTGACTTCCCAAGGAAGCCCCAGACTCTTGGTTGTGCTTACATTAGTGACCCTGTGCTTTTTTATAGTAGTAACCCTGCCCCTTTTGTGTCACAGATTGACTTCATCTCCTCAGTGAAATCATCATGATTTCTGATGTATGGAATGTAAGGAACTGAGTTTTCATATTCTCACTGGCTCTCCATGGTCAATAATGTATGGTGAACCCATGAAGGAACACAAGAGCTACCCACTTTTTGCTTGTGGCGTGCCAGCTTAAGGTTTCTCGAGACATATATATTATAAGAAATGGATATTTCTCTCTTGTATTTAATAAATAATTATTGTATTAGGACCAAGGTTTTTTCCCTTTTCTTCTTCTTCATCCAAAAACGAAGCAGTGTGGGAAATCTCTCTTAGAGATTTACTCAAGCCAAGCTCTAATCAAACAGTAAAAGTAATTCTAAGTTTGAGCTAATGGATATATAGGAATATATCCATTGTTTACTCTGACAAGTCTAGAAAAATGTTGATTTTCCCTATTTTCAAGACAGGTATATGGAAATTGATGTCTTTTTGACCAATATTTGAGTGACCTAAGTCATGTACCCCAAGAACTTCATTTTAATATAGCCCACACTGGTCTTTGTGTTAACCAGTCCAAGTTGATTGTCACCCCTCAGGAGCACCTTCTCTTTGAAGGACTTATGAACTGTGACCCCACTGCCATTAGGGGTCTTTGTTCTAAGAGAAATGGTCAAATGACCATCCTTTTATTAATAATCTGCTGGTCTTATTTTTTTTTTTTAATGTTTAACAATCACTGCCATACAATTGAGATTTTATCCCCCCCCCACTTACCCCCCGCTACCCCCCTCCCTCCCCACGACTGCATACAATTCTGTATAGATTCTACATATACTTTCCTATTGAGTATATTTTCACTATAGTCATGCTATGTAGTCAGACTAAAATAAATGGTCTTATTAATAAAATGATTAAATTAACCAAAAACTATGTCTCTTGAACCTTTTTAAATGTCCCATATATATTTATATATATGTGTGTAAACACATACATATATATATGTACACATACATACACTATATATATATATGCCCACACATACACACATACATGTGTGTGTGTATATTTCAGTTCTTGTTGCCCATCAATGCTTAATATCAAGCTCCATACCCATAATCTTGAAATTTATTGACAGTATACTCCAAGGCCAAGAACCCCAACTAGTGAATGGGACTCTGTGTCTGTTGTTATTATATTGTATTTGCTAGTCTCCTACTACCAAATATAATGAGCTACTGGTAGTTCAGTTCCTGGTTTAAAATAAAAACAACAACCACCCTGATCCTAAACCTTCCAGGATGCTGTCAGTCTGTGACAAAAAGAGATTGTTTGCATCTGCAAAAGGTGGCCCCAGAGCATATGTGGTCCAACTAATTAAATCTTTTAAAGAGTCTAATCACTCTTCTCATTCTAATGATCTCCCAATACTTCACACCAGAGAGTCTAGGCCAAGTTTCCCTCTTCTACTCTGCTATCTATGGCTTTTCTCAGCTATAGATCCAAAAATTAGATCACTGAGAGGCTTTGCAACACCAAAAGATTTTAGGACTCTGATGGCAATGTCCTTCACAAAGTCCTTCTCCCAAGGAGGACGGGAAGATGTGACCAAATGGTGGACCAATTGGTAACAGTGTAATGAAACTCAACTAGATCTAGAAAATGTATCAGACTAATTCCTGATTGGGAAAATCTAGAAAAAGTCAGAGTCATTTTTTCCAGTTCAGGTCAGTGTAAGGAGACAGACACTGAGGATCGGTTGGGATAGGAATATACTAAGATGAGCACTCCAATAATCAGGGAAAGCTGTGCACCTGAGCAAGAGAAGCTCCAAGACACACATATGGGGCACCCCTAGACTCATATTAAGACATTGCAATAGAGATAGGTGCCAACTGGAAGCTTTGTTACTCACTGTCCAGGATCACAGATCCAAAGTGAGAAGAGGACCTGAGCAGGGAAGCACTGTTCCTGGGTAAGGAAGCCCTGAGTGATGTTTTGAGAAAGGAGGAAGTTCAAAAGCCAGTAGTAGAAATAGAAGCAGCAGTGTGGCTCAATTCCCAACCACAGGGCAGGGTCTTACTTCCAGCATCTACCCCAACCTTCAGAGGAATAACCATGAAAGTCATTTCATATTAAACGGGAATCCATAGTTCTGGCACTCTAAACCAACAGTGCTTTCCAACTGGTAGATAGGAGCTAAATCCAGTAGCAGCCTCCTCTTGCACAAACTCAAACCCAGGTCAGGAATTTCCAGAGCTCAGACTGACAGGGGTGGGAGTTGGGGGTTAACAATCAGATCAGGATTAGGATCTGGATCTGGTCACTTTGGAAGCCTTGAAAGCTTGTAGGTTCATAGCCTACCTTAACACTCCAGAAATGACAACACTCAATACCCCTAGGTCAAAGAAAAAACATTGCAAGCAGGAAGAAAGAAAGAATTTCAGTACCAAGGAGTCATACCATGGATCATATATTACCTTGTAGCCATTACTATAAAGAAGAGGAGAAGTTGGAACAAGAAATTCTAGAAGGCTATAGGCTTACAACCGAGAATAATTTACCCAGAAAAATTGAGTACAATGCTACAGGGAAGGAAATGGATCTTTAATGAAATAAAGGACTTTCAATCAATCAATATTTACTAAGTGCCTACTGTGTGCCAGGCACTATGTTAAGCACTGGGGATGCAAAAGGAGGCAAAAGACAGTGTTTATTTTCAAGGAATTTACTATCTAATAAGGGAGACAACATGCAAATGATACATACAAAGCAAGCTATATATGAGATAAATAGGAAATAATTAACAGAGAGAAGACATTAGAATGAAGAGGGGTTGGGAAAAGCTTCCTGGAGGAGGTGGGATTTTAGTTGAGATTTAAAGGAAGCTAAGGAGATTAGTAATCACAGCAGAGGAGGGGAGAGCATTCCAGGCATGGGGGACTTTCGAGCATTCCTGATGAATAGATAGAACTGCATAGAAACTTTGAAGCCCAAACACAAGAATTAAGAGAAACATAAAAAGGTAAACATAAATGAACAGTGAAAAAGGACCAAGGATAAACTACATTCAAATATGGGAAGATGTGTCCCCTCAGAACTCTATCATCAGAATTCATGGAGTCCAATCAGGCAAGGGAGTAATTCTGTTACATCTTGGTGATCTTAAGAAAAGAATGGAAAGAGAAGGGGGGAGGGGGCAGTGGTAAGAGTAGGGTGAGGAAGAAGTTTAAGGAAAATTATTTCATATAATCAGGGTGCACAAATAGACATCTATATAAAAAGGAGGAAGTTGGGGAAATGACTGATACTTGAAGGTCATTCTCATCTGAACTGGTCAAAAGAAGGAAGATGATGCACATACACACACACACAGACACATACATACCCACACTCAGGTATATATTTCACTCAACAGGAAAATAAAAGGGAAAAGGGAAAAGAGAGAAGGAAAAATTAGAGAGAGGGGCTATTAACGGAGGGATTAGTCCTAAGTAAAATAAACTCTCAGGATGTATAAAAATATTCTTCTTTTTGATGTGGCAAAGACTCAGAGGGTGTGCCTATAAATTGGAGAATGAATTAACAAGTTATAGTATATAAATATGATGTAATATTTACTGTGCTAAACTCTTATCAGGGGATTGATGATGAAACATGCTACCCACTTCCTGACAGAGAAGTAAAAGACTCAGAATGCATAATGAGACATTTTTTTTAAACAAGGCCAATGTGGAAATGTTTTAATGAGTTTTGTTTTTCTTATCTTCCTCATTGGGAGTAGGGGAGGGTGGAAGGGTATAAAGACAAAGATTGGTTGATCTTTAAAATAAAAAAAATATTTCCAGGTACTGTTAAACCCCAGAAACATCTCCAATTCCTGATAATTCTGCAAATATGATCAGGTAAAGAACACTTCTGTTTTCTCAGGCTCAGTATTCTCTTCTAAGATACTATGTGAATCATGTATAAAAGGGAAGGGGTGCTCCAATTAGTGTAAACAAAGGAGACCCAAAGGACTTCATTCAATCAATCAAATATTAAATAAAATTAATAATAAAATGTTAATAAAAATTAATCACCTTAAAAACTAGGTGTGGATAAGTTCTGGACACTTATACTGAATCAATCAATCAAAAATGAAAACTAGGTATGAACAATTCTTTGTCAATTTGAAAAGTACTTTGATTATTGGATGATAGTACAGGAAATATATTGGAAACTGGTTGAAGGAACTTGACCCTCCACTGGGCCTATTTATATTACATTAGACCAGTTTAAAGTAGAGCAGTCCAGCAGTATAATTCCTGCAAAAATTTTCTAGCTGAATAATCCAGCAGCGAATGGATCAAATTTTGATAGAAGGGATTGCCCTGGAGGGGAGGAGACAGGATTGAGTTTCATAGATCACGTGACAACTTTGTGAATTTTGAAAGATTTGAAGATTTGGACTTCTCATCACTGTCAAGAGTAGGGTCCTCATAATATCTGTGGTTGATGACAATGTCTGCACCAGTAGCTGAGATTGCCAAGGACAAATAAGATACGCTGAAGAAAGGATGCTCTAGGCTCCACAAGGGCATTGACCCTCAGAGCCCAGTAGAGAAGTACACCCAAGGGGAAACCTCCTGAGGTCTCCCCCAAGAGAGAAATGGACTTCCAGTAAGTAGGAGCCATGAATTATGCTTTCCACATGTGCTTTGGTCTGCCCTGGATCTTGGGTGTGTCAGAGTGTGCCCCCGATCTGGAAAAGAAAATTTTGTACTGTTCTTACTATAGTAACTTTCTAAAAGCTAATTAACTCTGGCTGGCTAAGTGATAACCAGTGGGAAGCACAATGGGTGAGGACTGATGAGCATCAGTGCTAGAATTCCCAGCCCCTCAGGGTCATCCCTAAAACTTGGAGGGGAGTAGGAATCAACAAACTCCCCTCTGGTGACCTTGCCTGCCCAGAATGAAGTGAGATTTGGGAGAGGGGATGGGGCTGTTACACATATATTTGACAGGAGTTTGACAGGATCAATTCTTGTCAATTGACAATTTTAGACCAGCAGCTTCTAGCTAATGGAATGCTGCCTTCTCCTTCTGTTCTTCTGACATCTTCATAATATAATGAAAACATATGTATAAGTAAACCAACACTCCGGGTCATTTAATGTCACCAACCACCTTTTCTAAGAATCACTAAAAAGTGTCAGGGTCTCTAGAAATCCCTTGAGTCAGAACTCAAATTGATAGAATCTCACTGAACAAATGAAGACTGTCTTCTTATCTTTCTCCACCTTGTAGGGAGCTGATGTTAGCCAGTATGCAAGGAACCTCCAGGGACTGTCACATGTTATTTCAGGTTCAAGCCTTCATACCTAAAAGAAATCCTGAATATGAGAAGTGTAGAAAAACTTTAAGTTATAACTCAGTTTTTATTTTCCGTCATAGTCTACCCAAGAGAGAAATGCTACGAATGTAAACAGTAGTAAAGCCTTTACTGGAAATACAGCTCATATTAGTCATTTCAGAATCCACAATGGGGAAACCTCATGAGAGGAAAGAATACGAGAAAGCCTTCACTAGAGAAATAGAGTCCTTATGGATAGATCAGCAGAGAATCCACATAGAGAGAAAACTATGAATGAAAGGCATGTGGGAAAGCCTCCAAGAGCAATACTGAGACCTTAATTAAGTGTCACAATTGTGAGAAAGCATTCAGATATGTACAGGTAATCTGCATCAGAGAATTCACTGTAGAAGAAAAGCCTTATGAACATGCTAAGAGTGAACCTCTTGAATTGACAACTTAACATATTGATAACCATATGAGAAGAAAAGCTTTTGAAATTATTTGTAATTATTGAGAAAAACTGTCAAAACAATCTTTCTTGTCACTGCTTTGCTCAAAAACTTCAATGGTTTCCTCTGGCCTACAGGATAACATCATTACCATCATCATCCTCAACAACAGCTAGCATTTCTATAGTTCTTTAAGGTTTGCAAAAGGCTTTACAGATATCTCACTTTACTTCACAATATCCCTGGAAAATTGGGTGTTATTGTAATCTCTGTTTTATAGATAAGGAAACTGAGGCAGATTAAGAGGTTAAGTGACTTGCCAAGGATCACACAGCAAATAAGTGTCTGAGGTCAGATTTGAACTCATGAAGATGAGTCTTCTTGACTTTAGGCTTAGCATTCTATCTACTGTATCCCCTACCTGCCACAGAATAGATACTGATCTATGATGGTAAAGGGAGTTTTCTTTTCAGGATTTTCCTCTGCAATGAAATTTCAAGTCTGACCCCGAAGTAAATATGACAGAATTCCAAGTTATAGCTGAAAAACCGTGGGGCTATAGCTTAGTGAGAAGCTAGGAAGGTCTGAAGATGGGAGTTCTGTTCTTAGATAAGTCACTAATTGTTCCATGACCTCAGACAAGTTACTTCCAGGCCTCAGCTTTTCCTTATGCTAAACAGAGTTAATTATATCAACCTTCCCTCCATCAAAGTGCAGCTGGGTAGATGAAACATCTGCGTGCTTGGACGTTTGCAAATTATTTCAAAGGATAACAGTACTATATTAGCATAAGGGCTTGGTATGATTGCATGGTAAAATACGAAGGTGTGTTTTTTTAGATTTATTTAGTTATGAGGGCTTATTTAGCATCGTTGTCCTTTATTTCTTCATCCTTGTTCGATGTTTCAGTTCTCTTTATATCAATTTATCGATCAATATTTATTAAACACTTACTATATATCAGGAAGTATTAGCAATACAAAGGGAGGCAAAAGACAGCCCCTGAGTTCGAGGTGCTTAAAATGTAATGTTTCAGTGTCAACCATCACTGAGTTCACAGAAAGACAAAATTAAGTTGCATGTGTATATTTACTTCTTTCAAAACTTGTGTCACATGCATATAGAAATATACATGGGAACTTATAAACCCAAGGATGCACAGACAAAAGAATATTTTATATCTTCAAAGAAATTCCCTCTCATCCCTCCCTCCCTTCATGGCTCAGAATGCCTATATCAGCTAAAATGATAGTCTCCATATATGTTAACCATAATATCAGAAAGGAATTTCTTAAGTGGATTGGTTTTAAATACAATAAGATAGGAAGAGGGTTAAAGGGTCAATTGAAATTACAGATTGAGGGTATCTGTGTTTCTTTTGTCATTAATGTGACATGATATAACATAACATAGTATATGTCTATAAAATACCAAGATAAGAAAAGCCCCATTATTCAAGATAGTGTCTGGTTCAAGGTGCCTTGTCTTTGGCTCCTGGACAGCTTCACCAGGCCTTGCAGTGGCTGACACGAGAAGGGGCATTTGGGGTTCACTCAGAGAGTAAAGCAAAGCATGTCTGTTATGCCAGAGTATTATGG
This sequence comes from Notamacropus eugenii, assembly GCF_028372415.1. Lineage (NCBI taxonomy): Eukaryota > Metazoa > Chordata > Mammalia > Diprotodontia > Macropodidae > Notamacropus > Notamacropus eugenii. The sequence goes on along the minus strand of NC_092873.1, from coordinate 89,493,577 downwards.
TAGGTTAAGCTCAGAGCAGGCCAAGCTGTCTCTCCTGATTGACCAATTCATGTTTTAGATCTTTCTCAGGTCTTGGGGGTTCAAAATGGTTTGGGGAGGGGTCTACAGTATTCAGCTCATGCTATAATAGGAGATGGGCAACTAGGTGGGCAATGGATAGAGTTCTGGGCCTGAAGTAAGAAAGGTGCATCTTCCTGAATTCAAATCTGGCCTATGACACTTACTAGCTGTGTGACCCTAGGAAAGTCCCTTAATTCTATTTGTCTTGTTTCCTCAACTGTAAAATGACTTGGAGAAAGAAATGGGAAACCACTCCTATGGTTTCCTAAAAAAACCCTAAATGGGGTCACAAAGAGTTGGACATGGCTGAACAGCATCAGTTATAAGAGATATGAGCCATGAGAGAATGTTTGTAAAGTGCTTAGTACAATGGTGGGAACTTAGAAGGAACTTAATAAATTCTTGTTCCTTCCCCTTCTCCTCCCCCACTCCTCCTCTCCTTCCCCGCCCTCCCCCGCTTCACCCCCCCCCCCGCCCCGTACTCTTTTGCACAGGGTCAGTTGGACCATTCAGGCAACTTTCTCTCTTATGATAAAGATAATCCCTTCTTCCATCTTGGCCCTATCCTATCTAGAATCTGTTATTAAGCTCTTTGCTGCATAAAAGGAAAAAGAGTCACTCATTTCTTCAGGTTACTTTTCCAAAAATTCTGCCAAAGATTCAGAATAGGGGAACTAGGTGGCACAGGACCTGGAGTCAGGAGGACTTAAGTTCAAATGCAAGAGTTCAAATCTCACCTCAGACACTTCACACTCACTAGTTGTGTGACCTTGGGCAAGTCACTTAACCCCAATTGCCTCATCCTGGGTCATCTCCAGTCATCCTGATGAATATCTGGTCACTGGATTCAGATGGCTCAGAAGGAGAAAGTGAGGCTGGTGACCTGCACAGCCCTCCCTCACTCAAAGCAAAGTCAAGTGCAAGTCATGTCATTATTTATCTGATGGCATGGTCTTCTTCAGCAACCAAGGACAAACACACGTGTGCACACACACACACACACACAGATACTGTGTGTGACCCTGGGCAAGTCACATGATCCTGTTTGCCCCAGTTTTCTCACTTTTAAAATGAATTGAAGAATGAAATGACATACCACTCCAGCATCTTTGCCAAGAAATCCCCCAGATGGGATCAGTCAGTCATGACTGTAACAACCAAACAACAAAAGATACAGAATGAAATTAATATCCCATGATAACATTGACCTTAAATTTTATCCTAGTAATCAAGTCCTGTTGTCTTTAGTGCATAAACCCAGCTGTGGCCTAGATCTGAACCTAAACACTCAAGAAGCATTTATTAAGAGTTTACTATATGTTAGGCCCTGTGCTAAACACTGGGGATACAAAGAAAGGCAAAAGATAGTCCCCGCCCTTAAGAAGGTCATTGGCTAACAGGGAGAAAACATGCTAACAACACACAAATAAACTATGTACAGGATAAATCAGAAATAATCAACAGAAGGAAGGCACTAACACTGAATCTAGTCCCTTACTGGTCCAGGTTCAAGTCGTTTAGTTCTCTGAGAAGTAGAACTCTCTGTTAGAGTTTTCCTAGCTACTAAGAACACAGGTACCAGTTCTTTTATCTGTTCCCCAGTTCCTCGTTCTGCTGGTTTGTCATTATCAATTTAAAATCATAGAATTCTGTTGCAAAAAGAGAGAATCCTAATAATCTTATAAACTGATAGAATGAAAAGGAAATTTAGAAATTATCTAGTCTAGTGATTCCCAACCTGTGGGCCACACAAATCCCTGAGAGGCTCTAGAGTTATTTCAAGGGATCTTTGGTACCAAACATAGCTTATGTTTAATTACTAAATAGTAACTTGTTTCTCTTTTACCTAGGAACCCTGAGGGTCTCCCCCTCCCAGTCTGATTTTTTTTTATTTTTATTGAAGGGTCCATCCTCTGAGTAACTACTTAAAAAAGACTATTCATTGAATGGGTATATCTCACTCGAAGTGAAAATCTGATAAGACCTAAACCTAAAATGGTCAAGGTCCAGCCTTGCATCTTTGGCCATCTGAATATCCTGATGAATATCAGGCCACTGGACCCAGATGGCTCAGGAAAAGAAAGTGAGGTTGGAGACCTTGCACAGCCCTCCCTCACTCAAATCAAACTGCAAGTCATGTCATCATCTTGAAGTCATGGTCCTCTTCGAGAATGAAGGACAAACACAACAACATCAACTAGCTTACGTGAACAGAATAAATAACTCTTCATATTACATTTGATACTGTTTTTCAAAAGGAGGGAGATATTATTGTGATTCATTAAATTAAAGTTCACTTAAAATCAAGATTCAGAAACATCTTGACCAGCTAGAATGTTAGGGAAAATTAAAAAGAGAGAGAGAGAAAATTAATGAGGTTCAATAAATCAATCAGCAAATATTTATTGTGTCTGCATTTTTTTCCCAAGAACTATTTGCCAAATACTAGAGATACAGATAGAAAATTGAAACATTCCCTGACCTCACAGAATTTACATTCTTATAGGAGAATAGATAGCTAGAAATGAGACAGCTGGGTAGGGGGAAAAAGGGGGAGATGATGAATCGCCTTTTGGACATATTCTGTGAGAGGTGCCAGTGGGATACCAAGATGAAAATGTCCAGAAAACAGTTGGAAATGAAGGATATGAGCTCAAGAAAGATTGAATCTGTTTCGGAGGTTGTTGCATAAAGGTCATCACAGGAGCAATGAAAGTGAATGGGAAGTGAGAGTGTAGTAGGAAGTGAGAGGAGGGATGAGGACACAGCTATGGGAGACATCCATCCTTAGGAGAAGAATGGGTAAGCAAAGGGGACTAAAAGAAATTATCAAACAGGAAGAAAGAAACTACAAAGAGCAGTGTCACAGAAGCCAGGGGAGAAAACGATATTTAGAAGGAGGGTTAGTGGATTTAATTATGTATTTATTAATTTGGGTAAATTTGTTAATTTATATAAATTAATTAATCTGCATCTACTATGTATAAACAGGGGGCAGTTTATGCAGATGAAATCTGCTTTAGATGGATAACAAGAGCAGCCTTATACAGAAAAGGATCAGTCAGTCGAAAAGCATTTCGTAAGCATTTACTATGTGCCAGGCACTTTGCTAGGTGCTGGAATACAGACCCTGTCTTCAAATATTTTCACCTGAGAGACAATTTGCACATATATAGGTACGTATAAAACCCATACAATACAGATAGAAGATAATCCTGGAGGGAATGAGAGACCCTACTTAGGTCTCTTTTTTTTGGTTAAAGAAAAGCCTTATGTTCTTGAGACTGAGCTGAGGAGGGAATTTATTCCAGACATTGTGGACACCAGTGCAAAGGCAAGGAGGTGGGAGGTGGGGTGTACTGACTTAGAGTGGAATATCTAAAAAGAACAACATGCAGACCTAGAGTGTAAAAGACGAGGAGACAGGGTAAAAAGCTGGGGAGCTTTTTACAGATCAGCAGCCCAACCCATATCATGAGCTTGCTGCAGCCAACAGATCCATGACACCTGGGTGTTCGGCTCTGACTATCCTCCAGGGCACTGTTCAGGGGGGCTCTGGTTTGGTCTCTCCCTTTTAGATCACTTTTTTCCCCTCCCAGGTCCTCACTGTGCTGGAGAAGCTAGGGGATGGAACAGGCCCACATTTACTGTACACTCCTCCCCACTTCCTGGAATGGAGAAAATCTTGAGATGGAAACAATGGTGTGCTGGTAAATGTATAACAACAAGATTTCTAGGGAGAAGGGGAATGTGTATATAATATAACTTTAAGTTTAATCTGCATACATATATGGAAATATATTTTTCATATCTTTACAAGTGTAATCAATATTATATTGCTTGCCTGCTCAAGGAAGGGGAAGGGGTAGGAGGAAGGGAGAGAATTTGAAAGTCAGAATTTTAATAAATGAATGTCAAAATTTTTTAAGTGTAACTGGGAAATTTTAATAAAATATATAAAAATACATTTTAAAAAGTTTAATCTACATTATTAACATTTTCTACATCACTTTCTTCAATCTAGACAATTGAAAAAATAATAAATCAAGCCTGATTTGTAGAGTTTCCTGATTTCTGAGGTGTAAATTTGTTCACACTTAACAATCATCTCCAGGTCAGTTGGTTTGGGCTTATTCCAACATACTATGAGGCAGGAAGGATGAAGACTCATCTCTTGCAATTCCCAGTCAGATATCCCACACTGAGGGATGGAGGCAGGGCCTTATGAGACCCTATATCCCACTCCACCCCATCCTAACCTCCAAAGGCTATTCAGTGAGGCTCTTCTTCCCCCTCTCCTGACACCATATCTGACATCTTTTTCTCCCTAAATCCTCCAGGGTTACAGAGATGAGGTCTCATTCTCTACTCCAAATTCATGCTTCAGAGAAGGAGCCCCACCCTAATTTCAGAAGAGGTATATAGACCGGACCGAAACTCTCCTTCCTGGATGCCCCCCTCTCCTCTGGTAGTACCCTGGTTTTGTGCTTTCCTCTGGCCTTTGCTGCCCTCTAGTGTTGACATAGACATATACAAAAACGCAGAAGCTGGAAGAAACTACATATTCTAATTGCTTCGTTTTACAGATGAGGAAACTGAGGCCCTGAGAAGTGACTTGCTCAAGATTACCAGTCAAGTAAGTGGCAGAGCTAGGACTCACACCCAGGACACCTCACTCCAATTCCTTTTTTCTTTCCCCTGTACCATGCTTTAACCCTCTTTCTTCAAGCCACCTCCATCAGACTCTTCCTCCCTCTAACCCTCTATCCTTTTTCAACTATCATCACTATAATATATCTCCTAAATGCCCTTTGAACTCCTCAGCTTTCTTTCCCTAGACCCTATCCTCAGCCTTATTTGGAGGCTTTGGGGGTGAGATGGGACAAAGGGGTTTTTCAGGGTTAATGCCTCCCCAACTCTGAGTAAGGGTTGTTCAGCGGACATCCACCAAATCTCCCCACTGTTCAAGTCCATTCCATCCTATCTCATCCAATTATATTCCATAACCTTTCCATTCATAGAATTTCAGGTTAGAAAGCCAAAGTTCCTCTAATCCAACCCCTCACATTTGACAGATGAGGTCCAGAGGAGAGAGAGAGTGACTTTCCCCAGTTTATAAGCTAGTTATTCAAGGGTTCATGCCATTCCACATTCTACCATCATCCTATCTAGCCCATTCCATCCAGCTCATGATTTAGCTATGTAGGAAATTGTGTATTAGCTGTGAACTCATGGGAGTGTACTCTCCTTCCAGCATTGCAGATTGCCACATATTCATCCCTACCCATTCTGTGTGACTTTGATGTCTTCCTGTTAATCTGAAACAAGGGATCTATCCAGCATGCTAGAATCGCTCCTCTTGTTTTCTTGTCAGTTTCATGCATAGAAGAAGGAGCACCTGACTCTGAATTCCTTCCCTCCCTTTCTATAGCTGGATGATGTAATCACTGAAAGAGAAGGGCATACAACGTGGTATTGACATGCAAACAAAATGCAGAGACATGTACTTGTCATTCTTTTAAAGCAATGAAGAAGTTTTCTGATGGAATTGGAAGGGTAGATGAGCATTGGCTAGGAAAGGTTGGTCACACCCCCCTGGAGACAGTGGTGGGTTAGTAAGTATTTTAACTACTGATTTGCCCTCAAAAGAGGAAATAGGACACACTTTTAAGTTTAATCTGCATTATTGATATTTTCTCCACAACTTTCTTAAGTCTAGTAGACAATCAACAAGTTTTAGCATTTGTTAATTTCCCTCACGCTTAAAATTGAACAGTTGGCTCAGGGTTAGAACTGGCTCTAGTAAATCCTTTATAAGATTAAGCCTGCTAAGCCCAGTTCAGAAGTTTGAAGCAACTGTTTTAGAGACAAGCTTTATGGAGTGTGACTCTCTGCACTTTTACTAAAGAGCTTTCTCTCCTTCCCTGTGTTAACACTGCCTCTCCATCCCACCCAATCCCCATGGGCCATGCCATCCCGTAGCATAGCTGCTTGTCCAATGGGAGATACTGCTCCTAGTGGGAAGCAGAAACACACTCTTCAGGCAGACACAAACATAGAGAGGCAGCATTCAAGGTAATAAACAAGAATTAAGTCTGGCAGGAGGGAAACAAGTTGAATATAGATTTAAGAGAACTAACCCCAGGAATCAAGAATTGTGCTACAGAGAGGAGCAGTTTCAGGGTGCTCATCACTCATGAGAAATGCTGAGCCTCTGGGGTAGAAGGTGAAGTGTAGAGGCTCCACAAGATGAGATAGAACATTGGGCTTTGCAATACTGGAGGCATGAGTTGCTCTGGTCATCTTTATCAGTACATATATACCTCACCACCAGTATACTCTTAAGTTCATATACACTTTTCCCATTGATACTATGTGTATTTTGGGGAGAGTATTTGTTGTTCAGTTGTTTTCCATTCATGTCTGACTCTTGGTGACCCCTTTTGAGGTTTTTTTGACGAAGATACTAGAGGGGTTTGTCATTTCCTTCTCCAGTTCATTTTACAGATGAGGAAACTGAGGCAAACAGGGCTAAGTGACTTGTCCAAGGTCACACAGCAAGTAAGTGTTGGATTTGAACTCAGGAAAAGCTTCCTGACTCGTAGCTTGGCACTTTATCCACTGCCACTCCCTAGGGAGAGTATGTCTCAGGTTCATAGGGATAATGTTTTATGGTACTGCTCTTACTAACTATACCATCCTAGTTAATGCTTTTGCTGTGAGCTAACTGTCACTTGGCTATCTATTAAAGATAAGCCCACCTGTGAGAAATCCTGGGCTAAATTTTTATGAGTGGGGACCCACAGTGTATTCTTTGACCCTGGGGTTGAAGTTGTCCCTGCAGGGAACTCAGCATGCAATTCAAGTTGGGAATGGTAGACCTAGGAGGTGCACGTAGAAAACTCTGGAACATGAAGAGTCAGTCAGTAAACATTTGAGTTTCTGCAGTGTACTAGGTGTTGTGTTGAGTACTGGGAATGCAGATTAAAAAAGCAGTCCCTGCTCTCAAACACCTTACAATCCACACAGAAACAAGCTGAAAAGGGAGAGAGGAGAGTGCTGGGGGGAAAGAAGGAAAGATGCTCAGAATTCTAAAGGAGGGCAGCTAGGTGGGAAATGAAAAGATAGCTGTGCTCAGAACTCTCCTTAAATGGAAGTTTGGGGAGGAGCTCCCTGTTCCACCTTTCAATCAGAGAGGTATTTCCTTCATGTCATTTCTTCTATCATTCTTCATTTGTCATGCGTTGCAATTGTGTAACAAGTTGTCATGTGTTACAATTATGTAACATGTTTGCGCTTTTAAGCACAATAAAGTTTTATGACCATCTACAATATTTTGGACCAAATAATAATTAATAATAATAATATTTGCAAAGATTTCTGAGTATTATTTAAATTTTATTTTAAATTATTTTGAATTTTTAAAAAATCTTCCTTCTCTACCATCACTTTTTTCCTTATTTCTATAGATTGTGCCTGTCTACCTGTTGTGCCTATGTTCAAATGATCGATTTCAACTTAACTTCATTCAATTTACTTAACAATACTACAGAAAAATCAGCTGAATTAAAACATTTTACTTATTACAGTAACTATAATAATAGCTAACATTTATAGAATATCTACTGTGTGTCAGGCACTGTGGCAAGAGCTTTATAAACATTATCTCATTTGATCCTCAAAACAATCCTGAGAGGTAAGTGCTATTATTATCCCCATTTTACAGAAGAGGAAACTGAGGCAGAGAGGTTAAGTGATTTGCCCAAGAGTCACACAGATAGTCTCTGTGAACAAATAGGAACTCAGGGGTTCCTCTCTCCAGGTCCAGGCTCTATTCACTATACCACCTAGTTGTCCTATATACTATAGTGTGAGGTGCTAATTTTATCAGCTAATTTTATTATGACCTCCACTTATGTGTAAACCTCTTTGGCCCATATCTTATCATAGCATAGCGGGAACCCTATGTTATGTCAATGGAATACCTATTCTGATTTTTTTTTTTAGGCAATCAAGGTTAAGTGACTAGACCAGGGTAACACAGCTAATAAGTATTAGTCCAGATTTGAACTTAGGTCCTCCTGACTCCAGGCCCCATGCTCTATCCGCTTTGCCACCTAACGGTCCATATGCTTTTTGGTCAAGCTTTTGGGTCAATGCTTTTAGTCAAGCATCAAAACTCAGTCTAAGCCCCTGTATAAACACATCAAAACAAAAATACAAGTCATGAAAAAAATGCTCATTGGCTTCCTTACCATAAGGAAATAATTAATAATGTTAAACTGTCTTACACACTAAACATTTTATTGATTTTATTCATTAGCTTTTAAAATTACAATGATTGTTCAATACAGGTAGCTAGGTGACAAAGTGGATGGATCCCTGGGCTTGAAGCTTTCTGAATTCAAATCTGGCCTCAGATACTTACTAGCTGTGTGCCCCTGGGCAAGTCACTAGACCTTGTTTGTTTCAGTTCCTCATCTATAAAATGAACTGAAGAAGGAAATGGCAAACCACTCCAGAATCTTTGTCAAAAACACTCCAAAATAGAGTCATGAAGAATCAGACACGACTAAAACAACTGAACAAAAAAATAGTTAAATATCACACCAAAAACAATAGCAGGTAGTGAGTGTGTTAAAATGAGTGAAGTCCTACGTGAACTGATGCTGAGTGAAATTGGCAAAACCAGGAGGACACTGCATACGATAACAGCAACATTGTGTGATGAGCAACTTTGATAGACTTGGCTCTTCCCACCCGATGATCTAAGACCAATTCCAAAAGACTCATGATGGAAAATGCTGTTCACATCCAGAGAAAGAACTATGGAGTCTGAATGAAGATTGAAGCATATTATTTTCATTTTTGTTGTTTTTTTCTTTCTTGTGATTTTTCCCTTTTGTTCTGATTCTTCGTTCACAATATGACCAATGTGGAAATGTATTAATTATGATTGTATATGCATAGCCCATATCACATTGTTTGCCATCTTGGGGAGGGAGGAAGAGAAAGAAGGAGGAGAGAGGAATATTTGGAACTCACTATCTTATAAAAGTGAATGTTGAAAACTAAAATATATTTTTTTTTCAAAAGATGATTGAAGACCTAGGGTCACTACTGCATACAAAAGCCAGCATTACAATAATGAAGATGTTTGATGTTTGATGTAGAACACTACATCTAGCATTTGTTCATCATTCTTATGAGATTCTCCATCATGATGGCATTTTCCCTTTGGAGATGAATCAAAGTCTATCAGTTGTACTCCATCTATTTCTTCAGTCTCCTCTACTTTCTTTCTTTCAAGCAGTCACTTTTCCAACAAAGATAGCTTATCTGATGAAAGAAAGCCATTTTCTAGAAAGATTAAATTAAATTATTACAATCTCTTTCCCATAAGACTGGTGAAAAATTGACATGCTTTCATTCAGAGTATATTTGCTATCTTTATGTTTGACAATCTCACTAGGATGAGATGCAAGGACTATGGTTGCTATTGTCAAAAGCTGATATTAGCTTCTGAAAATCCTTCAACTAACTGGGTATCTATACTCACGAAAAAGTCCTCACCTCATTATATATATATATATATATATATATATATATATATATATATATATATATATATATATATATATGCATATATATGTATATATATATATATACATATAGCATTATCATTTTGATCTAAAACAATGATAAAATCGCCTGACTCCTGGTCATCATCACCATGAAATATTATCTTCTGAACATTTTTCATGCTTTTGTCAATAGAAACCTCCAGTGTTCTTTCTCCTAAACAATTTTCCTTCCATTGTAGCTTTTACATCTAGCTTAAGAGATGATTCATTGCTCATGCCCTTGGCATTCCATTCAAACTGATTGAATTTGCTGAACCATTCCAGGCCCTATAGGATGAATTTTCATTTGCATTCCAGTCCCTCCACAACTGGGCCAGCATCCTACAGCTCCTTTCTCATCAACTTGTCCTTCATCTTGATCACAATTTATATTCTTTTGCAAAGCCAGTTTTCAGGTTGCACCATTATATAAATTTTCTAGGGTCACCGACAATTGATGAACAACGTTTTTATCTCTCCATTCCCTTTGCATTCTTCTGTCTCCTCCACAAACATTTCAGAGATGTCTGTCAGAGAACCAAAGCAACCACTAGAACCATACTTTTTGACGGCTTGTTCTCCACATTTGTCATATAAGTCCCTTTTCTTTGCCTCAGAAAGCACTTCATAAGCTTGAGAAATCTATTTGAACTTTTCTCCTTCATTTGGATTCCTGTATGGGTGCTCTTTCCAGGCTAGAATCCTATATGCCTTTTTAAATTCTTCTTGTGAGGAATTGGGTTTTACCCCCAAAACATCATAATAAATCATTTCCTTCACCAATTTCTATAGTCAGGGAGCAACGCGGTTGTCAAAATGTCCACTTCTGGGGGTGTGAAAGGGGACTGCCCAGGAGTCCGTTGTTTGGAATGTTGGAGAGAAGGGAAAGAATAAGAAAATAATGCCATCATCTCAACACATGCACTACTTGCTATTGTTTTTATTGTAATATGCTACGATAGCTGAATTTTTAAAAGAAGAAAAGAGGAGGGGGGTGGAATGGAATAAGCTCATATGCAGGAATCTTGGATAGGCAGTGCTACCCTCTGCTTCTCAATGAGTATTCTGGAAAGTTCCTTGTCATTTCTTTTAGTATCCCAGGATGATGTTTATATGGACCTGGTTTCTTGAACCCTAAACGGTAGTTGAGTTCTCTTATGATTTCCTGTTTTATCAAAGGTTTTCAACATTTTCAATATTTTTGTCGTGAAGAGAAAATAGAGGTCAAATTAGAGTTGAGTAATTCTGCCTTCTCTTCCTTATCAATTAACATCATCCCACTCACCCTGAGCCTCAGTTTTGCCCCTTTTCTCATCCTTCTCTTTTCCCCACTATACCTTTAAAAAGCCTCACTGTTCTTAGCTTTTCTCATCAGACCTAGGTCACCCTGAGCTTTGGCATTCCTGACATTATCTTCATATAACTTTGCCATGCTTTTTGTTAGTCATCTATTCTGTGCCCTTGTTTTCATCTTCTGAACAAGCCCTTTAAAGCTCCAAACTGATTCATGAATGCTTTGTGCACTCATATTGATCTCTTTAGGTAATTGTTCCTCATTGAAATGCTTTCCCTTCGTGTCTTCAAAATTTTATTTTTGAGGACCTCTTATCTCTACAGAACTGACTTCCCTTACAGAATTTTTAGGCCCTGGCACAACACTTGTCCTTTCCCTGAAACCTCTGGAGTCTGTTGTCCTCAAATCAAATATGTAATGGACTACATTCTGCTTTTGATTCTACAAAGGAGTGGTGGCTTCTCCCCAAGGTTCAGTAATTTCTACTTCAGTCCCTTGAGGCTCTGTCCTGGGCCTTCCTCTTCCCTTTTGACACTCTTTCAGAGATATTATCAGTTTTCCTTCCTTCTTTCTCTTATCTATGCAGATAACTTACAAATTTATATATCCAACTCTGGTCTCTCTTCTGAACTTGAATTCTGAATCACCGACTGCCTGCTAAAAGGTCTCTCCAATTCAACATGTCTGAGATGGAACTAATTTTGTTTTCTTCAAAACTCATCATTTCCAAACCACGATTCTTCCAGTTAACCAGATTTGCATCCTTGAAGTCTTCCTTTTCCCTCACTCCCACATTCAATAAGTTGCCAAATATTATTGATTATTTCTCAATAAAAGACTAGAGGCAGCTAGGTAGTGCAGTAGATAGAAGGTTGGACTTGGAGTTGGGAAGGCCTGAGTTTGAATCCTGCTTCAGACACTTACTTAGTGTGCAATCCTGGGTAAGTTGATTTACCTCTCTCTGCCTCAGTTTCTCCATATGTAAAATGGGGATAATAATAACACCTACCTCACAGGGTTTTGTAAGGATAAATTGAAACAATAGCTGTAAAGTCCAGTAGACTAGCTATTGTTACTTGTCATCTCAGCATCACAACTATCCCCTTTTCCTCCCAAAGTATAAATATTCACACTGAAAATATAACAATTGGCACACATTGAACCAGTATGAGCTGGCTTCAGCATACCCTGTTATCACATCCTATGTGTAGCACACCATCCTGGATTCACTCACCAAATTCACATCACCACAGACAGACTGGGGCCCCAGAGGGTGACTGCTATTACTTTCAGGATTCTAGTGGTAGTCCTGTGGGTGGCTAATCTCCTAACACTAGCTTGTAAGCTCCTATCTGTACATGTCTTTTTAACAATCACCCAATAGACTCAGTTCTTTTAGCAAAGGCATCTATACAAACAACATTGCAATAACAATAGTTATAAAGCATTTCACCCAAAATTACAGGCACACTCTTCCACAAATATACACAGAGTTTATAGGGGGAGAGAAGAAATGAACCCAAAATACTGAGCTGGCAAAGTAACGTGTAGAGAAGACAGGTGGCCAGGCAATTCACAATTCCAGAACAACAAGACCCTGAAGTCCTTTCTTTTTCTTGAGGGTCCTCATAGAAATCCACTATAGGATACCATAGTATTAGAATTTGGACAAGTCACTCCACTGTTCACTGGTCTGGCTCCTCAAAGTACATAACATCTTGGCTGGATGGGTGGCTTAGCTGGGCTCCTTCCTGGTAGACTGCATCATCTTGGCCAGATAGGTCAGTTTGCTAGTGGATTGGATCACAAAGGTTCTTACTTATTGCTCTGGGTCCTTGACTCTCAGCAAAAGGTGCTAGAGTGTTAATAGTGTTGAGGAAGAAAAAAGAAAGACTACTTTCATCTTCCTAGGTAGATTTTACCAGTTGGTAAAACATCTTGGGGACACTTCCAGGTTCCAAAGGAAGTTGAGAAGCGTAGTCAGAGAAATAAATTACCTGGATGTCTTAGTGTGCCTAGATGATCTTGTCTTTGAAAAGACACTGGAAAAACCTGAGAAAAGATGCCAAAGTTAGTAGCTCATTTCAGGACAGCTGTTCCTTCAGTTACATGTGCTAAAGGAAAGAAACGCAAAGCCAAGGGTCAGTCAGAAACAAGATCCAGTCTTGGGCCCTTCGAAACCAACACATGTGCTTTCTGCCATACTTGAAGCCTCTATTGCTATGGAGTGGGGTAAGGGGTCAAGATTCCTTCCTCCCTCCTCACCCCCACTGGAAGTGTGAGGAAAAGTTCAAGGAGTCCCACCACTTTAAGAGACAGGAAAAGTGAGCACTAGCAGAAAGTGTCTCTCCTTTTTAGATTTACTAAGATGGAAGCTCTTCCTACTTACTGGCCATTTGTCTTAGGGATGGCCCCACCCCCCTATCATGGAGACCAAAGGACCACCCAGAAGCATCTAGTTTTGCTTGCCCTTCAGCAAGAAACATGTCATTGGAAGTGGTCTGATCATGGAGGCACTGGAAGAAACCAGGGTAAAAAGACCAGCTCTACTAGGAAGTGCCCCAGATAGAGCTGGAAATGGGGGGAGAATGGGCTGCCCTGGTTTTCCCATTACTGTATTTACTTATCTGTATGCAGACACACCCCCCAGCAGGAAGTAAATTCCTTGACAATAGGGACTGATTTATTTCTATTTATTTATAATTATTTATTTTTGTCTTTGGATCACCAGTACTTTCATATGGTAGGAACCTAATAAATATTTGTTGAATCTGAATTTTGTATTTAAAAGTAGTTGTATTAATTATTTAATGAGTGGAACCTAAAAAGAAAAAAAATGAAAAAAAAAATCCAACAGAGAAACCAAACACTGGAGAAAGAGACCAGTGCTGGTTCGGTGCAATCATGCCCAGAGAGGGGGCAGCCCATTCCTTAGAGAGTCCATTCTGCACTCCTGTGGCATGGCCAACAATCTCCAACTCTTGACTTTCCAACCTCTAGGGAGAAAGTGGGGGTTGGGGAATATTGTGTGTGTGTGTGTGTGTGTGTGTGTGTGTGTGTGTGTGTGTGTGTGTGTGTGTGTGAGAGAGAGAGAGAGAGAGAGAGAGAGAGAAGAAGACTGGTCTCAGGAGAGGAGCAAGCTGTTAGGACACTAGATAGGGAAGTAGGATGGCCATACAATCATGATATGTCATGGATGTAGCAGGCCAAAGGACCATCACTGAAGAAAAAAGAATATCTCTTTCAATATCGGTGACCTTCAGAAAAACTCTAATTGACCTACCCTGGTATAGGTCTACACCATATTCTTGATTCATTCAATAAATACTTATTGTGGCTAGTATGTTTAGGGCACTCCACTGTTACGAGGACAGTCCTGAGCTGGACGGAGAAACATACCTGGCACAATCACCTCAGGTACAAGTCCACAGGCACATTGGTGTGAGGAAAGATATGCTATTAAGCAGATTAGTTTGTGGACCTCTGCGTGTTGTTCCTTGGCCAACACCATATAAACACTATAGGGAAGGGATAGAAGAAAGCTGAGTTCTGGGAGCTTACTGTCTAGATAGGAAGACAAGATGTACAAGAGAAATAGAAGAGAAGCCACAAGTTGACCACAAGTTGAAAGAGGCAGAATCTTATTGTAGTGGACCAACCAGCAACTTTGACAAATTGACATCAATTTTATTTGCTTGATTTGCATCCAAAGGAGGGCAGTGGACAAAGAGAGATGATGTCAGATGTCAGAGATGTGCTAAATGCTGGGGATACATAATCGATCAACCAACATTTATTAAGTACCTAATATGTACCAGACATTGTACTAAGTACTAATAACAACAATAAGTGCTCATCAACTGACTGAATGGTTAAAAGAACTATATACATATATGTCTATATCTAATAGCTAGGACAGCCAGGAGGCACAGTGGATAAAGAGCTAGGCCTGGAAGACTCCTTTTCCTGAGTTCAAATCTGGCCTCAGACATTTACTAGCTTTGTGATCCTGGGCTAGTCACTTTACCCTATTTGCCTCAGTGTCCTCATCTGTAAAATGAGCTGTAGAAGGAAATGGCAAACCACTCCAGTATCTTTGCCCAAAAAAACCCCAAATGGGGTCACAGTGAGTTGAACACAACTCAAACAACTGAACAACAAAAAGTAATAGCTAAAAAAAAAAGTGATAGCTGTCATTTATGTAGTGATCTAAGGTTTACAAAGCATTTTTACATATGTTATCGTATTTGATACTCACAGCAACCTTATGCAATATTGCTTTTTTTACAGGTGAGGGAATTGAGACAGAGAGAGGTAAAGGCCCAGTACTATATCCACTGCACCACCTAGCTGCCCAGAATAAGAAGATAAAGGAAATAGAAAGAAAACAGAAACATCAAAGTGAAAACTCCCAGGAATATCATAGCTAAAATCCAGTTCTTCCAGGTCAAGGAAAAAACACAGCAAGTGATAATCATTTAATATCATTTTTGAACTTTAATAAGGGCCAGAACTTGAAATCAGAAGAAGAGCCTGAACCTAACAGCCTCTTTGTTCTCTGAAGTAAACTCAGAGAATATCTCTTCCTATGTCAACAAGGCCAGATGGGGCTGACTTAACTAACGTTCTTTATGACACCATTAGCCCAAGACACTATTAATAACTATCTTAATATTTTGTGGACATATACTATGTTATGGCATGTTAATGGTAAGGAAAACACAGATATCCTGGGTCATAATTTCAATTGAAACTTTGTCAGCTTTCTTATCTTATTGTATTTACAACTAATTCAATGAAGAAAATGCCTTTCTCATGGTATAGTTAAACACATATAGAGACCATAAATCTGAGGGACACAGACACGCTGGGATTGTCTCGAAACAGATTTAAGCCTGGTCATGCTTGTATCAGACAGTCAGAAGTTTCCTTCTGGCTCCATGATCATGTATCAGCTAGCTTTAAGGGAATAAACAATATGAATTTAGCCTGTTTGCCTCTTTTAACCAAACTTTCAGGTTGACACAAGCAATGACTGTTGAAAACACAGACATCCTGGAATTAAAATTTCAGTATTCTCTCTGGCACCTTTCTTATCTTATTATTTATGAATCTATCCTAATAGGAAATTCTTTTCTCCTATTACATTTAAACATATGGAAACTGACTGAGTTAGTTCAGTCGATTGTGAGCCAAGACATGAAGCCTAATTGCTTCTCTGAGTTAGGAAAGAATTGTGTCTGAGATAATGTATAGAAAGCACTTTGTGAATCATAAAGTGTACACACACACACACACACACACACACACACTCCACCCCAGATGTTTGAGTGGTACAGGCCTTGGCCTTGGAGTCAGTTCCCTATGTCCTGTACCACTTTGCTGCCCCCAGATAACTTCAGTATTTGTAGGAACATTGATTTAAGAGCTGTGAGAGAACTTAGAAGTTGTCTAGTCCAATCCCCAGGTTTTACAGATGAGGAAATTGTAGAGAGGGGAAGTGATTTGCCCAGGATTACTCAGGAAGTAAATGGCAGAGGCAGAATTGAAACCCAGATCCTCTGTGAAATTCCAGCTGTTAAGAAACCTTAATAGAAATGCAGTGAAGACAGGAAGGTGGGAGGAAGATCCTTCAAGTAGGATCAGGGCTATGAACTTTTCAAGCTATCAGCCAATCAATAAGCATTTTAAGGTACAAGGATTATGCAAAGACTGAGGATAAAAAGATAAAAATGAAACAATACCTACCTTCAAGTAACTTACATAAAATCAGAGGATATAACACATATTACACATAAGTAAATACAAAACAAATGGTGGAGCATTAATGGGGGATGGAGGGGGAGGTTGTGGGAGAAGAGAATCACAAGCCTTATTTTGCAGGTAGCCACTGAGCTGAGCTTTTATTCAGAGGCCTAGGTGCGTTCTAGGTTTGGGGAACATCCTGTACAAAAACACAGAGACTGGAGATGGAATGTCCTGCAGGAGGAAAAATAAGTAAATCATTTTGGCTGGAATGTAGAGTCCATAAGGGGGAATAAGGAAAGGTCATCTAGAATCAGATCATGACAGACATTAACTGCCAACTAAGGGAGCTAACAGGGTGGTTAGTGGTACCATATTGCATGGGGCACTGGGCCCAGAGTCAGGAAGACTCCTCTTCTTGAGTTCAAATTTGACCCCAGACATTGACTACCTGTGTGACCCTGGGCAAGTCACTTAACCCTGTTTGCCACCGTTTCCTCAACTGTAAAATGAGCTGGAGAATGAAATGGCAAAGCACTCCATCTCTGCCAAGAATACCCCAGATAGTGTCATGAAGAGTTAGATATAACTGAAAAATGGTAGTAACAACTAAAGGAACTTGTTATCTTACTCTAGAGTCATTGGAGGCTATTGAGCAGGGAAGTGACATCGTCAGAACTTCACTTTAAGAATACTCTTTGTTAAAGTGAGGAGAACCAGGTGAACACTGTACACAGTAATAGAAATATTGAAATGATAATCAACTATGAAAGACTTCTCTACTCTTATCAATACAGTGATCTATGACAATTGCAAAGAACTCATGATGAAAAATGCTCTCTATTTCCAGAGAGAAAACTGATGAACTCTGACTGCAGATTGAAACATTTTTAAATTTTTCTTTATTTTTCTTGCTCTTTTCGCAACATTAATGCGGAAATATGTTATGCATGATTTCATATGTATAATGGGTATCATATTTCTTGCCTTCTCAATGGGTAGAGGAGAGAGTAGAAGAAGGGAGAGAATTTAAAACTGAAAATAAATTTTTAAATAAAAAATATATCATTTTGGCATCTGTGTGGAAGATAGACTGGGGGGAGGGAGGGAGAGAAGCACAAGGCAGAGAGATCAGTTAGGAATCTATTGCTATAGTCCAGGTGAGAGATGACAAGGGCCTGAACCAAGATGGTGGCCACATAAGAGAGAAAGGAAAGAGCTGTGGAGGTATAACTGATGGAACCAGGCAAATGATTAGAAGTATAGGGCAAGGAGCAGCTAGGTAGCACAGTGGATAGAGCACCTGGAGTCAGGAGGACCTGAGTTCAAATCCAGCCTCAGACACTTATGGGCTATGAGATGGAGGGAGGGAGAGAGAGAGAGAGAGAGAGGGAGAGAGAGAGAGAGAGAGAGAGAGAGAGAGAGGAGAGTGATGGGGGAGAGCAGGGGTGGAGGGGGGGGAAGAGGAATGGAAAGGAGGAGGGTAAGTGAGGAAACAAGGATGACTCTGAGGCTGGGAACCTAGATGACTGGAAGGATGATGGTGTTATTGATTTGATTAGATAATACATACCAATAGACTAATGAGATAAAAGTCATGCCACTCAGAAAGGTGGCCAGCTTACTGAGGGTTGATGTTGAGTGACGCACACTACACATACTCTAGTTCTAAATGCTAATTAAAAGCAAATGCTGGTAACAACTCCCCTATAATGCCACATTATCAATCTTAAGATGCGTAAAGGCATTCTGGGAGTAGTGGATAGTCCATTTAGTCTTGTGTTCTATGTGTGCATATGTGGGCGAGTGGTTTGTGGGAGTGAGTGACTTTTACATCAATCTTAGACATCTCAAGTTTCCTCCAAGCTATGCAAATAATAACGTATATTTCTCTAGCATCTTATTGTCACAAATCACCCTTAGCTATATTATCTCCTTTGATCTTCACAACGACCCTGTGAGCCACATAGTGTCTGCATTATTATCTACATTTTATAGATGAAGCAACCAGGGCTTAAAACAGTTATATGACTTTGTCAAGGTTACCTGGAAATTGACACAACCTGGATTTAAATTCAGAAATTTCCACCACAAGTCCAGCACCCTTCCCACTATGAAGGGTCTTCCTACACATATCCCCAGTCCTTTTGTCTTCCTTCTAAACAAGAAGTTTCTATATTTAGTTCACATTTGGCACTAATGGCCTCCTCTCCAGCCCTCCACCCCCAAGTTCAGCATTTGCAGCTGGCCTAGCATCTCATGTAGGCAGAGATTCCCTCTGCCCTTAATTCAAGGTTTCCCAGTGAAACTTCATTTTTCTCACAGTTTTGACATAGGCAGAGCTGATGAGGGAAAGCTCTAGGAAAGACTTCCATGGTGCTTCCTGCATGGACATTGGGGTGGAAGGGTTAGGAACAGAAGGTAGTAACCAGGTGGAGAGAAGGCAAAAAGAACCATGACCAAGCCACATAAGAGCAATGGGTGATTGCAAAGAAGATGAGGTGTTAGCACTCTGTAGTCCTCACCAGTTAGACTAAAGGACGTATCAGCAAGGACCCCAGCACACACAGGAGGGCCTGCTATACATTTTCTTAGATCTGCTTTTCTAAAAGGAAAACAAATTTTGAGGGGTCAGCAATCTACTTTAATTACATTCACCAACCGAGAAAATGCAAGCAGAGAAATAAAAACCAACAGACAGGACTTCTGTCTTACCATAAGCAATACATACCTCACAGATCAACAGGCAGATCCAACTGTCTGACCATTACATATATACATAGTTATCAGACAGAGAAGTACCAATATCTGGGTTTTCAAAGCCGGGGTGGGGGGTGGGGCCCTCTCCTTAATGGCTACCCAGAGTCTCATCAGGCACATGAACTTTCTTCCAGAGTGTAAGCCCACAAAGCCAAACACTTTTCAGAGCTGGAGGGTGTCATGACCCTCCTTGACTCAGTGCCTCATTAACAATTAACAAAAGGTGTGGATCTTCTTATAAAACAAGAATCTTCTAATCAAGCTTCCCTTAATGGGCTCCACCTGAGGCCTATTAATGAGCAGGGAAGATCTTTAACTCCAATTATTACAAAGGAAAAAGAAACTTAGGAGGGAGAGAATGACAGATCCTAAGCTACAATCACCCATGCTATGAGTTTGAACTCTGACTTTTTCCTGCTATGTTAAGGGAAACAGAGAGGTAAAAGGTGAATTTGAATTTATACCCCTATAAAGATAGGAATTCTAGCTTGACAGCATTGGACAGAGGCTGGGACTGGAGTAAAGAAGACTCAGTTCAAATCCAGCCTCACAGACACTTGCTAGTTGTGTTACCCTGGGCAAGTCACTTAACCTCTGTTTGCCTCAGTTTATTCATCTGTAAAATGTAGATAATAGTAGTATCTACCTCCCGGAGTTGTTGTGAGAAACACATGAGATAATAACATTTGTAAATTTCTTAGTATAGGGTCTGGCACATTGTAGGTGCTTAATGAATACTTGTTCCCTCCTCCTCAACCTTTTCCTCCATGTTTGGGCTGAAGAAAAAATTTACTACCTGATAAAAATCCTTGTTACCTATCATCCTATTCTTATGTGACTTTACCTTTGCTTTTGAATTTATATGTCTTTTTAGAGTGTGACATACAGTTGTATTGTTAAGGGCTCTGGCTATGACTTTGAGGAGATGATAGCCCAAAACAGCATGCCCAGGCATTGATTCATCTGAATCATCTTAGGGGAGGAGGGACAAATAAAATACATCAAACCAATAAATGACTGACTCTGATAGATGTGTACTACATCTGGGATACATGTGATATATACATATGTATATATGTACTATATGAAGGACAAAACTCTAGGAATCTTGTTGATTTATATGTGTGTATATATAATAACATATTGCATATATTATATAATATATATTTTACATATTATATGATATTATATATACACACACACACAATAAAAGGAGAAATTTGGAACAGAGGATTGAGGTAGAAGGTAATGATGAGGGCTCAGGAAAGATAGAGGAACAACTGAGGAACCCCAAGTCTGGAGTTCTCTGAGTGGCCTATCTGGAAAAGAATCCGAGGACTCGAGCATTCTTGAGGTTAAGGTGGTAAAGATTTATTGCAATTCTCAGCAGGCAAGAGTTCTTAGGGAAACTGTGATTTGAATGGGGTGCAGGTAAAGTTTATATAGTATATTCTATAGTAAAAAATATGCCAAGTGTGATGACCAGGTGATTCAGGGTAAGATTAGGGAGTGGTTAAGGAGGTAAAGGAACATGCAGTCTTAGGGTCTACTACACAGGTATTTTACCCAGAGTTCATCAGGAGATAGCCCAAGGGAGGGCTACATGGAGGTGTGGTTTTAGGTCCGAAACATCACTAAGTGAACTAGTGGTCAGGACTGACCAAGTAATACCAGGCTGCTCTCATCAATGTCTTGTTGGACAAGATAAATGTAAGGGAGTATACTTCTGTCTAAGTCTAGGATACATATGATTGGTCAGTGAGTAGCAAATGTCTTTATGACCCAGTACACAGCCAGTTCAGCCAGTACACAGCTGGTTCAAACTAATAAATTCTGGATACTGTAGCAGGAAAAGAAATAATGGTTGTTGCTGGGGCAGGCTATTCTTGGATTGGGGAGAAACTGCCTGGAATGGTGTTTTAAGGTTAGGGAGAAATATGATTTTGAGAAAGAATTGTGATTTTAGAATTGGTGTCCAAGCACAGGTACCCAAGCACCCCATCAGTAATACCTATAATCCAGGGGTGTCAAAATCAAATAGAAAATAGGGCACTATGAACCTAGGAAATCACCTAGTAATATTATATATTCAATTATATTTTAATTTATTTTGTTAAATATTTCCCAATTACATTTTAATCTCATTGGGTCCACTTCGAGTTTGTAAACAACACAGGGACTGCTGCTCCCATATTTGACATCTGTACATAGCTCCTGCACTTTCTCCTCCCTTTCATTTTCATGAAAGATCCAAATAATCTGAAGCTTGGAGAGGGAAGGGGGTGGAACTGAGACCTACATAACTCTTGTGTGTTTCCTTTGGCAAAGCTCTCCATTAAGAGGGGTTTGGAATTGCAAGATATCCTTAAAGAATTTAAGCAGCATTTCCAAAGACTTTCTAACTCTGTTTCTGATAGAGGCTTGAAATACAGCTCTTACCCCTGCTGAGTAGAAGAAGATGCAAAGACAGATTAAATGCCTGCTCACACTACTTGGCTACCTCACTATTGTGTGCTCCAAAATATCTTGGCCCATGCAGGGATGGATTCTCCGGAGGGAAGAATTTGACCACAGTTACAGCGTTGGCAGAGACTTTCTTTTGGAGGAGAAAAACAGCTACAGGTTTTTCCCTAATTTGATACTGGGTGTGTAAAGAGTATACCTCACCCAAGAGATGAAGCTGAAGCCTCTGGAAACTTTGGTAACAGAGAGGTGGTAGAGTCCACTTTTCTTATGGAGAAGGAGTAGCATCTCATTTGCGGACTCAACCTGAAGCCAAAAGCTAGAAGCAGAGAAAAGCTTGACAGTGACAGGCCCAGCTGAGCAGTGATTAAGAAGTTAGTACCTAGCTGGGACCAGAGGACCAGCATGCTACTGCCTGGAAGAAACTCCACACCTGCAAGAGATCATATCACATGATACCAAAAGGGGACAGGACTGGCAGGAGTAACCTCATCACATCACCAGGAAACAGGCATCATGCATTGTCTCTCCATGTGTGTAGCCTGACCACATATTCTCTATGAGTATTCCCCTCTAAATATGCATCCTGGACACAAGAATTCCCTGCAATGTACCCCTTCTAATGTGTTCCTTGGCCACAATTCCTGCACATTTGCCCTAGGCATAAACCTTCTTGTTACTGATTATGCTTGTATTTGGGAATCTCTATTCATGAGGGAAATATTTTACTGCTACATTTCTTACTATGCTGCTTCATCACCATAGACTAATTGTTTCCCCTATCTAACTACTAATAGTAAATATATCAGTGGTGGCTTGTGAGATATGGTTTTGGGTGAATGTACAGAGTGCCTTGAACACCCCTGTGGTAGACAATTTCAAGTGAGAAGATTAAAATCTATTTACCTGGGCCATAGACAGATTTATTGGTACCCATGTAGAGTTAAAAATGATCAGTGAATCTTTGGAATGGTCAATGGACATACTTGTTCTTTTTCCTGGATCCTATCTTAAATCAACAGCTGATTTTTCTGATATTCTCCAATGTATATGCATATTCTATTCCACAATTAGCTTATATAGTCTATTTATCTGTAACACAGGTTACCTGCCAAGTTTAGGGCATTTTGCATAAGACTATCCAAACTGGCAGAGCGAGAATGCTGGTGGGACATCAAGTGCCTGCATGAGGGACAGATTTGGTGTGAAAGATTTGGAAAGGAGAAACATTCTTCATTTTTTCTTAGAATGAGATACTCTTCAACACGCTGAAGCTCTAAACATGCGTTTACTCATTATTCACTTTTACGATGGTCTTTTGTATGACCAGTGTTTGGCAGGAAGGGGCCAAGGTGGTAGGTGTAAGATTGGAGAAATCCTCCCCGCTCCCCTTTAAGGAACAATGACTAGGAAAACAGATTTTTTTTCTTTTAAACCAAGAGAGCTGGCAGCCTCTAATTTCAATTTGTGGAAGACCTAGATAAATATTTCTGGAATTCTGCCCATTCTTCAAAGAAGATGATTCTTACCTTGGGGGAGAGTAGGAAAAGGGTCAATGAGGCTGTCAGTTCTCTCCTCCTCTGAGAGAGGGGTACAGACTACACAAATCTATTTCTCCATTTAAATATTGCTGGCCAGGGGTACAATTTTGCTTCACAAAAAAGACAAGAAAAATAAATTAGTGAAAAAAAGTATGCTTCGATCTGCACTGAGTTCATCAGTTTTTCCTCTCATCTAGAAAGCATTTTTCATTGTAAATCCTTTGGAATTGCCTTAGATGATTGTATTGATTAGAGTAGCTAAGTTTTTTTATAATTAATTATCATTACAATAATGTTGTTGGTGTATAGAATGTTCTCCTGATTGTACCCACTTCATTTTGCATCAGTACATATAAGCCTTCTCGGGTTTTTCTGAGATCATCCCCCTCAGTTCTTACCTGACACTATTTTTCAAAGACTACACCACACTCTCATATTCATCTTCCTTTGCTTGCTCTCGCACCCATATTTTGTATACAGCTCTTTGGGCAGCTAGGTGGTGAAGTGAACAGAGCACCAGTGCAGGAGTCAGGAGGACCTGAGTTCAAATCTCATCTCAGACACTTGACACCCACTAGCTGTGTGACCTTGGGCAAGTCACTTAACCCCAACTGCCTCATCCTGGGTCATCTCCAGACATCCTGATGAATATCTGGTCACTGGATTCAGATGGCTCTGGAGGAGAAGTGAGGCTGGTGACCTGTACAGCCCTCCCTCACTCAAAACAAAGTCAAGTTCAAGTCATGTCATTATTTCTCTGATGGCACGGTCTTCTTCAGCAGCAAAGCACGAACACGTATACAGCTCTTAAAAATCTGTATCAGTTGGGGAGTTGCATATCCACATTGGTCTCATCAGATAACTCCTGTTTACCTAATTCTTATTGAATGATCAACTGTGAAAGACTTTTTCTTCCAACATGGCTAAAATGGAGCTATATTTTGCATGATCTCACATGTATAATTGTTATCACTTTTCTTGCCTTCTCAATGGGTGAGGTACGGGCTCGAAGGAGGGAGAGAATTTGGAATTCAAAAAATTTTAATGAATGTCAAAATAAAGTATAATTGTGAAAAAAAGAAAAAGTAGACTTGGTTTCTTTTTTTTAAGCTATATTGGGAAAAAGAGGATGATCACACAAAGGACTAATGCTTGGAATAGAAGAGACAATGTCTGACAGCAGATAGAAGGAAGAGTTGCTTAATTCTTATGTTGCTTCTGTAAGTTGGAGTCCTTATGAGACAGAGACCTTGTAGGTATGTGGTACCAGGAATCTTCTTAGTCATGCTGATGCGCACACAGGTCTGAATGTTTCACTGTTCAGTTTACTTGATGGTATATTCCCTTGCTAAGTCTCATTCAGAGTTCAAAAAGGCAGGCTAGGATAAGATCTGAATGTTAATAAATTTTTAGAAACTTGCTCTCCCTGACTCTGTCCCTGTCTGTCTCTCTCTTCTGGCTCAGACCCCCACCCAATTCTCCTGGAAAAATCTGGTTTCCTTTTGGGTTACCTTGCTTACTCTAAATTTCAAGCCATGTACACATTAGCAAATGAAGTCATGACTGTATACTTTTATAGTGACTCCAAAGAACGTAGACATCCTGTATGTGTCCGTCCTTCATTGTCAAAGAAGACCATGCTATCAGAGAAATAATACATGACTTGCACTTGACTTTGTTTTGAGTGAGGGAGAGCTGTACAGGTCACCAGCCTCACTTCTCCTCCAGAGCCATCTGAATCCAGTGACCAGATATTCATCAGGATGACTGGAGATGACCCAGGATGAGGCAATTGGGGCTAAGTGACTTGCCAAGAAATTCAAATAAGCATTCAAAGGAATGTGGCTTTGTAATTGAGGCTGCAGTGGCTACAGCAAAAGAGACAAATTACATATGTGTCTATGTGTACTATACAAATACGCATACACACATTCACACCTCTGCCCATTGGTCAGAAGGGAAACAGAAAGTGAGATTGTGGCAAAGGTAGAGGCTTCCTTAGGCTGTAGACTGGATTCTGGGCATCTCACTGACCATGCACACAATGTTTCCTGTTTTCCCTTCCTCTAGTTAGTTCCAGTCAATCTGCATCTTACTTGCATCTGGATCCATTCCCAGTTTCCTCCCTATTGCCAACTCAGTGGCTGTCAGAGGAGCAATGGTGGCAGGCTCTGTCTCTAGTCATCTCGCTTGGTCTGTCAGCGTGCAGTCCCAAAGCAGGGCTCTATTCTCGTCCTGCCTTTGGACAAGTGACTTTTCCATGGAAGTCTCTTTCAAGGTGGTGCAGTGAATACAGAACTGGTCCTCGAGTCAGGAAGAATCATCAAATACTTTTTAGTTGTGTGACCCTGGGCAAGTCACTTCACCCTGTTTGCTTCAGTTTCCTCATCTGGAGAAGGATATGGCAAACCACTCCAGTATCTTTGCAAAAACAAAAAACAAACCCCAAATGGGGTCACAAAGTGTTGGACATGGCTGAAATGACTAAACTAGCAACAACTCTTTCAAGACCCCAGGAAACCAGAAAGACCTGCAGCTTTCTGCTACAATGTCCTGCCTTTGGTTCTTATGTATTTCAAGAACACCATCTTTGAAGTCAGGATTATGCTTATGTTTTCTTTGCCAGGGAGAATGACCTTAGCATTGGAAAGGACAGAATTAAGATGTCTAATGGGGATATAGTACCAAGACAAGCAGGGAAATAAGAGTATACGTACTTGCTTTTGATGAATTCAAGTCACCTAACCCAGATAAACTTCATCCTTGGCACCAAAAGAATTGGCAGATATGATTGTGGAGCCACTACTGAAAGATCATGAAAATGGAAGAGGGATTGCAGGACTGAAGAAGGACAATTTTGTCACCCCAAAGGGAAGAAAACAGAGTCTATAAACTGTAGTGAGCTAGACTTTGCTTGCTGGGTAAAGTTGAAATTTAATCACTAAAGTAATAGTAAAAAACCTAGAAAAGGAAAGATGACAAAAAACAAGTAGGGCTTTATGGAAAATGACATACCTGGCTATTTCTTTCTTGACAGCAAACTAGTAGATCAAGGGAAGGGTGTAGACATAGTTTGTCTTGATTTTATCAAAGCATTTGATAAATTATCAGACTAGTTTTGTAGGAAAAGATGGAGAGATAGCCCTGGGCACTCTCCAAGTCTCAGTTTCTCTCTTGTGAAATGAGGAGGTTGGGCTAAATAACCTCGATGGTCGCTTCCAGTTCAAAATTGAGATCCTACATGAATTTAGAGGATAATAGAGTTTGATGGATTTGGAACTTTTTGGATGGTTAAGCTAAAAGAATGGTTATTAATGATTCAACATTATGTTGGCATGGACTTCTGCTCATTCCTAAACTGCTTTACATTTTTATCAATGACTTGGATAAAGGCATTGAGGGAGGGCATGCTCATAAAATTTGCAGATGATACAAAATTGAGAGGGATAGAAATATGGGATGGGAGAATCATTGTTAACAAGAAGTTGTATGCGTGTGTATTTTTCCTGTAAAAAAGATATGGTTTTAATGGACTGCAAGTTCAATTATTAGTCAATAGTATTATAGGGCAGTAAAAAAAAATTCCATCTTGGACTGGAAGGTCATAGCTGCCAGTAATAATGAGAGGGTAATCTTCTTTGACATCAGCCCTAGTCAGACAAAATCTAGGGTATTGTGTTCAATTTTGGGCACCAATTTTGAGAAAGGCCACCAGTGATAAATTGTAGGCAGCTAAGTGGTACAGTAGATAGAATACAGGAGTCAAGAAGTCTTGATTTCTAATCTGGCTTTGATAATGGCCAGCTGTGTGACTCTGGGCAAGTCACTTAAACTCTGCCTCATCTGTAAAGTGTGTATAAGAGCAATTCACAGGGTTGTTATGAGAATTAATAAATTAACATATGTAAAGAGTTTTCATGACATTGAGAGATCGATTTCTACAGATGCAGGACCCCTGGCCTCCCTCCCTACCAGGTCTTACCTCCCCACTGAATGTCCTCTGAATGGACTCTGAATGTCCTAGGGGCTTCAACCTCTGATTTAGCTCCCTCCCCAGATTTCCCTGAATGCCAAAGAGAGGTAGCCTCAGGAGCCTGCTTCTCTGCTGGCACCATGAATGAATTGGATCAGCTGAAACAGGAGGCAAAGCAGCTCTAGAGCCAGATTCCAGAAAACAAGCAAGGATTCAGCCCGCACTGAGATGACAAGTGGCCTAGACCCTGTTGGAAGAATTCAGATGAGAACACAATGGAACTGTGGGGTCACCTGACAAAAATCTATGCCATGTACTGGGGGACAGACTCAAGGCTGCTAAGATATCTGCTCCATCCACAATCTCATAACCCAATAGGGCAAAGTCAGGGTCAGCAGAGAGCTTCCAGTCCACACTAGGAATGTTGATTCCTAGATGACCACCAGATCATCATCAGCTGTGGAGACACAGCTTGTACCTTATGTGATATAGAAACAGCTCTGGATGTGCAGAGTTTCTTTTCATCTCTGGTGCTTCTGAGGTTTCCTTCAAATTGTGAGGTGTTTGGGACTCTATATACCAGCAAAATTTTCCAGGCCATGAATCGAACATCAGTGCTGTGACTTTCTTTCCAAATGGCTATGCTTTCACCAAGCACTCTATTGATACTACATGCCACCTTTTTGACCTTATGCCAGACCAAGAACTATTCGTGTACTCTCACAACAATTTTATCTATGGTATCATCTTTTGCCTTCTCCCAAAGTGACTGAACAGGTGTCCTTGATGGTCACAACAATGGTATTTACTGTCTTGGGGTGATGATGGGATGGCTTTGACCATCAGTTCCTGTGACTCCTTCAAGATCCCAAATACCTTCCATAGCTTTAATTTTTCAGGCCAGGAAGGAGTAGGGGGCTGTGCCCTACACTACAGGCCAGAAGCTGGCCAGAAAGTGGCTGGCAATACACATAAGCCAGGGACTGGGCCTCCTCTTCCTTAGGGTTCAGTTCTTCCCCTTAAGACGGGGATGCGATTGGGAGGAACCTCTACTCTCCTCCCTGTTACAAAGCCATGGTCAGGGCCAAGAGTGGGAAGCTTTAGGAAGTGGCTTTTAAAAACTGATTTAATTTTTTTTTTCCATAAAGGAACCAATTCCAATTCTGGTTTGTTTGGTTTTTTTTGAGGTCAAGCAAAGTAGAATCTTTTGCTGTTTTTGTTTTATTAAAAGTACCTCTGATTGGATAATGTGATTAAAGAAAATCTTCCCCACACATTGATGGGCCTACCCATTGAGGGAAGCTTGATTAGGGGAGTTGTTTTGTAGGAGGGTCCCAAGTACCTTCAGTTTTTTCTATTGAGGCACTGGGTCAGAAGGTCATGCCCTCTGCCTCTGAAAAGTGTATAAATATTCTGAGGGTGAGGTTTTACTTCGGGGCTTAGTTTTTAGAAGAAGGTTTGTGTGACAGATAAGAGACTCTGGGAAGCTGCTATGCAGCCCCCTGGCTTTGAAAACCCAGATGTTGGGGCTTCCCTCTCTGGTAACTATGTTCAGATAGTTGGACTTGTCTCTTGAACTGTAATGTATGTATTGATTATGGTCAGACAGAGAAAGCCATGTCTGTTGATCTTTAATTTCTCTGTATTTTCTCTAAGTTCAGGGTGCTGACTTTTTCCGCTGAACTAACTGAATGATCCATGTGCTTGATTAAAGTGATTGTTAACCCCTCAAAAGTTGCCTTTCCTTTTAGAGAAGCAGATCAAAGAACCTGTGATAGCAGGCTCCCCTGTGTATGTTGGAGTACTTACTGATACAGACGAGGAGGCTTTGCAAACCTTAAAGTGCTATATAAATGCTAGCCATAGAATGTCCAGAGAAGGGAAACTAGGGTGGTGAGGAACCTTGAGTCCAAGTCAGACAAAATCAAGATTAATGAGCAGAAGTTGCAAAGGGGCAAATTTAGGCTTGATGGCAGGAAAAACTTCCTACTAATTACAGTTGTCCAAAAATAGAGTTGCTTTAAAAGATAGTAAATTTTCATTGGCTGTCTTCCAGGTGAGACTAGATGACCACTTGTCACTTATTATATAGTAAGGATTCCTTTTTAGGTATGGATTAGACAAGTTGATCACTAAAGTCCCTTCCAGTTTTGAAGCTCTATAATTCTGTCTTTCTTTCCCCTAAAGACAAACACATGTTCATACCTCTTGGTCTTCGTTCATACTGTGCTTTTAAACCTGGAATGCCTACCTTTTTTTTCCTTTTACAAATTCCCATAGATCCTTTAAAACCCAACTTAAATGCTTCCTCCAAAATGAAGCTTTCCCTAATCCCCTATGGTAGTGACTTTCCTTCTCATACCTCAAATAGCTCTTTTCTAACATACTTTGATGCTGTTCTGTATTATTGTTATTTGTCTAAATGTGTCATACCATTACTGCTAGCTCCCTAAAAGCAGGAATAATTTCTTATCTAAGCTTTATATCTCATGGTGCCTTGTACATAGTAGGCTTCTAATAAAAAAAATTGGCATCTAAAATGAATTCAACTTTTAATAGTAGCTTTTTTTTTCAAATTTAGATTTTTCTTGATACTCTTTGTTTTTACATCACCTTTATTTCAGAATATACCCTTAGATCCTACCAAACCTACCAACCCATCTCTTATAATAAAGAACAAAGGTGAAAAAGAAAGGCAGTTCAGCAGAACTAACCAACACATCATCCAAGTCTGACAGTATATGAAATGTTTCACATACATAGTCTCCTATCTCTAAAAAGAAGGAAAGGAAATACATTTTTCATCTTTTCTTTAGGGCCAAGCGTGGCCATTATAATTACAATGGGTTTACACAATTTATATAATTGCTTTGGGTTTTTTTATTCTTTCCATTTAAATTGTTAGTCATTTTATATGCATTTTTGTAGTTCTGCTTACTTCACTCTGTAGCAGGTCTTAAGTCTTTCCATACTTCTCAGAATTCTACATATTTATTGTTTGTTAAGATACATTAATACTCACCTTCACTCCCTGACCATGTCCTCCTACACCCACCAGGATACTCAATCCAGAAACCAATTTCTGGAGGAATTTACCCGTGGATGCCTGAAACCCCTGCCCTGTGGTCCCACTATAATGATTGATGTTGCTCCAGTTACCCAATACATTTATGCCTGTGCTCCAGACACACTTCATCTCATTCTCAAGCCATTTCCTCTCCATCCAGCACGCTATCAGATCTTTTGTTCTTTTGTCTTTCAGTTCTGAAAACCTCCTCAATTCAACTCTGTCCTCTACAGCTTCACTCACCACCATCTATAAATTTCCAGACCAAAATATGCTTCCCTGAATACTACTCTCCTAAATGTGTTGTCTTTTCCTATTAGAATTTAAGTGTTACAAGGGAAGGGACTGTCTGTTTTTGTAGCTCTAGGACTTAGGACAGTGTTTGGCACAGAGTAACCACTTAATAAATGTTTTTTTCATTCATTCATTACTCTCACATGCCACAGTGTTTCAATGGACATCACTTGTAGGTTCTTTGCTACTACTAAAGAAAACTGCACTATCTTTTGATGCAGGTCTGGAAATGATCTTTTTCTTTCTTGGAACTGATTCATTCTAAATTAAGAAACCATTTGGGATCTGAAAAGCCAAGAAAGCGTGTTGTTTTTTTTTTTCTTCTGATCTATTGCGCAAAGAGGATCATCTTCTGATACCTTGCCAAGACCCTGGTGTTCCAATACAGCTTTGTTTGACTCTTCTTTCTCGGTAACTTTGCACCTGATTAGGATTGGGGGGAGGTATGTGTGAAACTAATAATTCAACTGAGCTGGGAATGGAGGTAGTGAGAAAAGACAAAAGGAGAGAGGAAAAAGGAGATTGAAGATGAATGTGAATGGTGACCTTCCCAGACCCCTAAACATACACAGTAATCTCTCTCCTATATCTGCTACACATCAGCTGGATAGAACTTCAAATCTGATTGGCTGAGGCAGGTTCATCTGCAGACCCTCAGACTCCAACCCATCTCTGCAGGAACAAAGTGGTCATAAGTCCAACTTATAGGCTCTGGAGACCCAACTTTAAGATGCAGTTTTAGTAACCAGTATCTGTAACAAGGCTTACCTCCCTCAACTTGATTTCCACTAGATGAAAAACCATTCTGAGATAGTAGCTTTACTGGAATACCCTGGATTTGGGGAGGTGTGATAGGAGAACCTTGGCTTGGAAAGTAACCTTGGGTGGTGATCTGCTGTTTCTTGATCTTAACATTCTTTCTCTACCAACTAATTAAACTGCTTTTATTACAATATAAGATCAAAGTGATTTTTAATGACTGATTTCCAATTGGTAGAATATGAACCAAAGGGTTTATTGAACCTTCTGCACCCTAGTAGACTCTCAGAATAATAAGAAAGTGGTTTGGGGGCAGGGATGTCGTGTCTCCATTAAATTGAGTTAATTGAGAGGTTGAAAGGACCTTAGAGATAAATTTAGGTGGCACAATGGATAGAGTGCTGGACATGGTAGTAAGGAAGACCCAAGTTCAATCCAGCCTCAGACACTAGATCAAATTACTTCATCTCTACTTCACTTTCTTCATCTGTAAAATGGAGATTATAATAGCACCTACCTCCTAAGGTTGTTATGAAGATCAAAGGAGATAATACTTGTAAGATGCTGTGCAAACCTTAAAGTGCTATATAAATGTTAGCTATTATTAGAAACCATTTCAACTGCCTCATTTTATGGATGAGAAAACTGAGGCCCAGAAGATAGTTTGCCGAAGGTCACATAGGTAGTAAGAAGCAAAAGCAAGAATTTAACCATGCCCTTCTGACTGCAAATCCAGGGTTCTTTCCACTATATCATATTGCCTTTACAATACCTTCAGCCTACAGGACAGTTGGTTCCAAAGTAGAACCCAAGATACACAGTTTAACTTGCCAATAGATTACCTGGCACTCTCCTCCCCCAACTCTGGTCAATTGAGTTGGGTTACTAAAGGTGAATAGAGGAGGAGAAGGGAAGGAGAGGATGAAACAGACATGTGGACATCCAAAAAAGATAAAAGGTAGGAAAGTAGTTCTTGGGGAAAGTGTGGAAAGGAGATGGAAGGGAGGAGAGGTATATGATTTGTCTTTGTCCTTAGTTCTCAAAGAGGACCATATCAAGATGATGACATGACTTGCAGTTCACTTTGATTTGAGTGAGGGAGGGCTGTGCAAGGTTACCAGCCTCACTTCCTCCTCCACAGCCAGGTATATTATGGTGATCAAGGAAAGATAAGGCTAAAGCCTTTCAGGAAATGCCCTAAAAGAGAGAGGTTCATTGAGACTTGGAGGCAGGAGGGGGAAGATGACTAGATAGGAAAACAAGTTGTGAAAAGGAGGGAGAAAGGGATCCCACCTCAGATCACCTCAGACTATAAACATCCAAGTCCAGATCACCACCAGCTAGTAACCCCCTTACTCACTCTCCCTTGACTCATACCAGGGCCTGGGATAGGGAAGGCTCACTGCTGCTCCCTGGTCCCATGCTCCTAGTAGCTAAAAGGAAGATGAAGACTGAATTAGCTACACAACCTAATAGTTTAATTTTTTTCATTCTGACCTGGGTAAAATAATCTACTTTTTCAAAAACCTCATTAGGAAAACAAAACACCTTCTTCTAATTAAACCCTTGGTCTATTTGTTGGAAAAAGAGCAGATGCCCTGATTTTTAAGGCCACTGTACAATCCACTCCATCTGTTGCCTCCCCTCCAACATGCATTGCTCATGTTGGTATCATTCTTTTGCAGTTCTGCAACCTGGGAGATGGCTAGTACCCAGGTTTTGCCTTAGTTGGTGTTATTGGGTTGCTTAGCTTGTATGCACATTCATTTGTTTTGGGAGGCTCTCGTGGGCCTGTTATAATGGAACTCCCTATTAACTGTTTTGTTCAAGGCTGAGAATCATAAACTCCGAGTTGGAAGAGATATTTGAGGCCATCTGGTTGGTTCAACCTGTACTTGTACAAGAATTCCCATTGCAGCATCCCTGATAAATGGTGTTCCAGGCTTTTTTAAAGATCTTACTTCATATATGAGGTGCTTACCTTCTGATACAGCTTATTGTGTTTTTGGACAGCTCTAAGTAGAAAATTAGGAAAACAGAAATAAACTTAAATAAAATCTCTCAATCTGTTTTTTCTCTTGACAAAATGTTATACTCCCTGTAGGGCCATACCTTTATTACCTTTAGGTATTGAAGATCTTAGTTTAGAAGTGTCAGATGAGGGAACTGCTTTAGAACTGTAACTGAGTTTTAGATGAAAAAGCCCTGCTGGGTTTGTGTAGCTTAAGCAGGCTATAAATTTGATTTTATATAGGTTTCATATACACAGCCTTACTTGGTCAGGTGTTTAGCTTTCAGGTTGTGTTTGCCCTCATCACCGCAGGGTACTGCTAGTATAAGGTTGGTTACTGCCTGAGCTGTAAACACTCAATTCTTACTCCCAGTGTGCCTAGCATATTAGTCAGGCTGTATCTTGAATCATGACATAAAGGCACTGGGAGGAAGTTGGGGCAAGGATCTCCATTTTAAAACCTCATTTTGTAAAGTAAATACCAATTATTTAATATTTAGTAAACCATTTTTTTCTTCTTAAAGTAGTCCTACATAGATCATCTGTGGAGCATTTTTCATTAATGGTGGTAAAGACTAACCCCAAACAAGTTATGGAAGAGCTGCAACATGTATCAGTGGAATACCCAACCTTGAGGAAAGCATGGATCTTTACATGTTCCAAAATTATCTTTTATCAAGGCATACCCAATACAAGAGACTGAAACGGATGGAAGAGCAAAGATGAACAGAATCTGTTGATGATCATCCAAATTATTTTATTCTTCTTCCCTCCACTAGATGATACAATGACCAAACGGACTGTATCTTTTGTGCTTTACTGGCCCTTGCTCACCTTCTGGTGAAGATACTAATATACTCAGTTTTCACTTTTTGAACCTGTCTTTACTCAGCTGAAGTGAGTGGTAGAAGGACTAGACAGAATTCTCACTTTATTCTCTTTACCCCCTCAGGCAGGGATTCTGGGACTCAATGTCAGACCAAGGAACTTGGTGATTCAGGTAATCCAGTGTGTCCCTACCCAAACTCTGCTGTGGAATGGCAGAATTTTCTAACACAGCTTCAGCATAAGGGTCTTCCAGGGGTCAGGGACTTGGAGAAATAGATAAAGGCAAGAAGAAGGAAGAACTCAGTTTTTTAAAGTTACAAATTTTAAGAATCCTTGTTAGCAAAAGGTTATATACTGGTAAAAAAAAATTTCTTTTTAAACTATAGACCCGTTTTTGTGAAACTGATCTAGTCCAATACCTTCATGTTACTGAGAAACAAATAGGTCCTGACTCCTATAAAGAGGAGACATTTTCCTAAGCATTCAGACAGCATCGCTGCAGTTGAAACACAGCAATGCACATACTCCCTACCTAAGGTGTGGAAAGGAAGCGGACACACCTATATCCTATCTCCAAGTCTAAACTATTTAACATCCTTAATCCCTCACACAACAGTTAGTCACCCCAAGTCTACTCTCATACCCCGACGCATGATGAAGTCATATCTACTAGTAAGGGTTCAGAAGTGTATTTATTTGAAGTAATAAAGCACCCTGATGCTTCGGTTATGTGGAGGTGGGGGTAGTGTTGTACACTGAGCCTGGGCACTTCTGTTACTTCTGTTAAGTCCCTTTTCAGGGCCAGCCCTGGGGTCTTTCTAAACATAGTCATCTCTACGTTCTGTATGAAGTGGTTCAGGTCTGGAAGAAAATGAGGTAAGTGTTCATGTCTTGGCTCAGTGGTTGTCACATTCCAGTCAATGTGATCACTTGTCATTGTAACTACATTCTCCCAGACTATTGGAATACGCATCAGTGTTACAGAAAATAAGCCTTGGGCAAATGGGTCACAGAGGAGATATCCTCAAACTAAGAATTACCAGGACCATGGGTGAGATGAGTGGAAACCAGTCCATCTCAGATATAAAAAAGTCTAGCTCCAAAAGTGGGTCACAGTAACAAAGGATCATGTAAACTGAACAGCGGAGAATCTGCTATAAAGCAAGAGTTGTACAAAGGCCTTGGTTATTCTGTCCAACAGAGGCTAAACTAGTGAGTAACACAACAGGTTCTGAATGCCTAAATTTAGTTCCTCAGATCGATTTAGAGTAGGAATAATTTAACTTCCAAAAAACTCAAGTTAAACATCTCTTTAAGACCACTCCTTTACTGTATGAATCCTTCCAACTAAAATTTGGCCTCCAGAGTGGGCACCCTTCTAAGGCAGAAGGTGCCCAGTTGGTGTGGCTTCTCAGGTGAGGGAAATCGTTCAGGAAAATATAATAAACAGGCATTCTGGTTTGCAAGAATCAATTTGCCTAGGGCCTGACTTAGATCATCTGCGAGGTGATCTAATTAAAGTGGATTTCCATACTTGTAAGGTTGAGGGCCACATCCTGGAATAAATAAAGCATACAAGTACCCAACTGTTAAGGCAGTCCTCCCTGCTAACACTTGCAGCTACAACTGATGGTCACTTTGAGCCTCCAACAAGAAGTTCATCATAAAGCTGTCCAATGACTTTGAGGGCAGTCCATATCCCAGGTAAGCCATCACTTGTATGTCCAATGAGCAGTGGCCCAGCCCTGGCCCTTGCAGAGCTCCCGGTGCCGAAGGAAACAGTCATGGACACGAAATCTTCGACCACAGTGGGGGCAGGCATGCAGGGCTCCGGCATGCGTCTTCATGTGTTCAGTCAGATGGTGCTTGAGTTTGAACCGTTTGTTACAGACACCACAACCAAAAGGCCTGAGACTAAAGGTCAGCATGATGTGGCGGTCCCGTTTTGGCTTCACGGCAAACCGCTTCCCACACAGGCAGCCAAAGCGCTTACCATCAGGGGGAGGCGCTCCCCCCAGCTTTACTGGCCCATGCACAGCTTGTCCTGTTCCTCCGGGTCCACCACCCCCTGACAAGATTTCATTCCCATGGAGATCTACCGGTTTCCACGAAGGGCCACCTCCACTGGAAGTTCCTCCTGCACTGGGGGGCAGCAGGAACCCAAGCTCCCCTCCTCCTGCTCCAGTGCCCCCACTAGGAAATCCTTCTGGGGATTCCTCCATTCCTCCCTCAGGCTGGGCCCCACCCCCAACTACTTCTTCCTCAGAGTCAAGCTTCTCTTGCTTAATGTAGAAGATTTTAGGGGGCAGTGGTGTAGGAGGGGTGGGAGCTTCAGCTGAGGCTCCTTCGCCATCCGGTAACCTGCGGGCAGCAGTAGACAGAGAAAGTGAATTGGGGGCCCGAGGACGCGGGGTCCCTGATGCCGCTTTTTGGGTCTGCGGGGTCTGAGGGGCAACTGGTAAGGTTCTTTGTTCCTCTCCCTCCTCCTCTTCCTCCTCCTCTTCTTCCACCTGAATCTGCAGCACCTCTCCCAGCTCACCCCCCACGGCTACAGCCGGGCTCTCCGCGGGGGGCTGGGGTGGGGCTGGGCGGGAACACCAGACCCCAGGGGAAGAGGAGGAAGAGAGCAGGAGCGTGTTGCTGGAGGTGCCTTCACACAGCTCCCGCAGGATCTCGGAGCACTGATCCACCACCTGCCACATCTGAAGGCCGCTGGCCACCAGGAGGTGGGCAGGGAGCGCGTCCAGGGGCAGGCGCAGGCGCCCCGAGTAGATGAGCTGCAGCAGCCCCTCGAAGGCATCGGCTTCGATCACGTTGGGCAGGGTGAGCCTCGGGGCATCCCCCAGGAGCAGCTTGTCGTGGAAGTAGGGGGAGGCTGCGGCCAGCACGGCCTTGTGGGCGCGCAGCTCCCGGCCCTGCACCTGGAGGGACACGTCGCAGAACTTCCCCTCCAAGCGGTGGCGGTTTAGGGCCTCCAGGAGAGACGAGCTGTGCTGGGGGAACTCGATCTGGATCGTCCTGGGGGCCGAGACCGGGCACGAGGGAGGCGGGGCGCACGCCGGGGAGGGGGGCACCGGGGCCAGAGAGGTAGGGGTATCCATGGTGTCCCGAGGGCAGGCCCAGGCGGCGGCTGTGGAGGAGGGCACGGACTCAGACACCCCGCCCCCCCCGGCCTCCCCCGGCCTCCCCCGGCTCCACCAAGAGTTGTCCAACTTTCCCAGCCCGGGCCCGTTTCTCCTCCCGTCCGCGGACCGCCCGCTTCCTGGGCGTGGCCTACCGCCTCCGACCCTGGCCTCGGACCCCGGCCTCGGCCTGTAACGCCCCGGCTGTCCCCAAGTCCTAGCAGGGGTGGGGAACCTGCGGCCCCAGGGGCCTTCTAAATCCCTGAGTGCGGCCTCTGGACCGAATCCAGATTTTACGGAACAAAATTTGGATTCGGTCCAAAAGCCGCACTCAAGGATTTAGAAGGCCTCCTGTGGCCTTGAAGTCGCAGGTTCCCCACCCCCCTCCCTAAAAGCCCGCCGACCCCGGAAGCGGGAGCCCCGCCCACGCCATCCCGTGCTCCCCCCGGGCTTTGCGGGGTTCTCCGCCGGCCCCTTCCCCGGCCTTCCGTTACCCGGAGCCGCGGAAGCCCTCCCCCCCGCCCCCCAGTTATACCTCCGGGCGGGGACTCGAGCTCTCCGCCAGCAGGGAACGCACCGCCACCTCCGCGCCCGAACACCAGCCTCAAGGCGATTGGGCGGGGCCTGGCACGGCCGCCAATCACAAGTCAGCGTTCGCAGCGAGTGTACAAGCCCTATTAGGATTGGCCGCCTTGCGGCCAAGAATTGGAAATTGAGGGGATGCCCGTGCGAGGGGAATGAGTGAGCTGGAGGTCTGGGAGGTCTAGGACTGCCCTGGACTACGGCTGCGCCTCAGGAAACGGTGCGCAGGCGGCTCCCCGGAAAAGCTGGCGGGCCCCAGGTGGCCTGGTGCGGCGTGCAGCCCCAGCCCCGCGCTGACCGCGCCTAGGCCTGGCCCTTCTCCGCGGCGGCGATGCAGGGCAGCGCCGAGACTCCTGACAGAGCCGGGGAGCCTGAATGCAGGAAGCGCGCTGGCCTGGGTTTTTCTTTCAGTTTTTCTCATTCTTCTTTCACAACATGGGAGGGGGGAGAGAAGAGGGAGGGGAAAAGTTGGAACTCAAAATCTTATAAAAATGTTGAAAACTATATATGCAATTGGAAAAATTAAACACTACTAAGTGGGGGAAAATAAAATTAAAAATTAGAAAATGAAGATTGGCCGCCACCAGGGTTTGACAAGCGTCCGGGGGGGAAAAGCACTGACTGCTCGTGACCATTTAAGAGAAGGGGCAGCAAGACAAGTTCTCGCCAAGTCAGAGGCAGGGTAGGGCTGGGACGGGTGTCCTCTGGGGGGCCACAAGTAGCGGAGAAACTCTGGCCCTACCGCCAAGTCTTGCATTCATCAACCTTGAAACAGCCGTAAGAAGAGTTACTGCTGTGGCTGATGTTTGCCCTGTCATTAACAGCAGAGGAACCTTGAGGAACGTCTTTACAAGGAGCTGCCAACACCAAGACGCGAAATGCTAGGAGTGCTACATGAGACATACAAACCGTCGTGTTTAGTCCTGTCCAGCTCTTGGTGACCCCATTTGGGGTTTTCTTGGCAAAGATACTGGAGCGGTTCGCCGTGTCCTTCTCCAGCTTATTTGACAGATGAGGAAACTGAGGCAAATGGGGTAAAACATTTGGCCTTGATTACGGTCATACAGGTATTGTGTCTGGGGCCAGATTTGAACTCAGGAAGATGAGTCTTCCTGACTCCAAGTCTGTCACTCTTTCCACTGCAACACCTAGCTGCCCTTAACCAACCAACGATAGAGAAAAAAACGTGGGGGTAATAAGTTTTTGAAAAATAAATTTATTGCAGCCCTTTATCCAAGTTATCAGTCAATCCTAGCCCCCTACCTCTTGGTCAGTCTGGCCACCCTCGGCACATGCCCTGGTATGTGTAGGGCGAAAACAAGGAGCTCCATGAGAGGTAAGGCAAGTTCCAAATTTAGGGCAGGGAGACAGCCTAAAAAGAGGCCCTTCTGGTTGAAAAGGGAGGGCCCTTCCCCCAGAGTGCCAGCCCTTAATAATTTTAAAATAAATCAGAGTAGTCAAGTCAGAGCAGAGCTTGTGACATCAGAGGGGAATAATGTAGTCAATGGCTCCCAGTCTTGCCCTCAATGAGGAGATCCCACTACTCCTATGGGAGGTTCCTGCATGGGTTGGGCAGGGAGAAAGTCAGGAGCACAGCAATAAAAGAACAATCTCCTTTTATTAAACATGATTTTCTGTTTCACCACACACTCCAGAAAAAAAGGAAATGGGGCTGGGAGTGGAGAAAAATAGGATGGGGAGGGAGGGACAGAGAAGGCTGTGAATGGAATTGGGGCATAGAACAAGAAAAAAAAATAACCAGAGGTAGGGCAAGTCTGCCACCCTTGGAAGGGTGGATGGGGAGCACGGAAGAGGGGAGGGCCAGGAAGCTTTGTACAGAGGAATCACCCCCCAGCCCACACACACACACACACACACCCTGGATATGTACAGTACAAACCCCAGATAATTACAACAGCCAAAGACGGGAGAGGAAACGGGCACTGAAGTGGGGCCTAAAGTTGGGGAGAGCAAAGGAGAGAAGGGCACAGGGGATAAAATTTCACATATTTACAACTTCTATATACTATAAATTCGGCCCCGGCTGGGTATGTGAGGAGAGTGGAATTGTGGGAGAACTGTCCATACAAAAGAATAATATGGGTAGATGGGGTAGGGCAGTAGGGCCAGGGCCCCAATACCAAACGAAAGAAGAAAAGAGCAAGGCAGGGAGAGGGGATGGCAGTCAGGGGAAGGGGATACCAAAGAGGGGGTGGTTCCCTCCTCCCCCATGGCCCACCTCCCCCAAACCTCATCCATCCTACCTTTTCCATCCCACCAAAGAGCTATGTACAGAGAGAAACACCGAAAAATTGTGGAGCTGGCGGTAAGAGAATGGGAGAGGGAGCAGCGGGGAGGGGAAGAGGGAAGCCCAGCCCTGTCCCACCTCCCAAGGGGACAGAGACACGGAAGGGGGCCCCCTACACCACCCCACTCTCGGGGGAGAGAGACATGGCTTTTCCTAGATTAAGTTCCCCCCTCCCCCTGGGAGTAGAGACCAAGGGGAGGGAGAGAGAGCAGGAGGGAGGGAGCAGGAGAGAATTAGGGGAGGCAGATAAATTGGTGTCCCCATAAACACACACCACCCTCGTAAACCCCAACCTCTCCCTGTTGCCTCATTTCTCCCACCCACCCACCCAACACACCAGGGGAGGCTGGGGCATAAGACCCCTCACCCCGCTCTGGGACCAGCCAAGAGCAGATCAGGTGTGGGAGGAAGGGGAGAAGACTCCCATCCCCCCTGCCCAACCCCTCCTTCCCTGCCCCTAGTGGCCCCCTCCTCCCCATCTAGGGTCAAGGTGGGAGGGAGTGAGTTTAAGAAGAATGGTGGAAGGAGAAGGAGTTTGTGCGTGCTGAGCCCCCCCAGGCGCTCCTGAGAAATCAAAGGGGAGTAGGGCCCCCATCTGGGGACCCCTCCCCATAACGAGGGGGGCAGGGGAGGCCAAAATGGGGGGACGGGGAGAGTTAGATTGTCGGCTCTGGTTACAGCTAAAAAATCACCCTGAAGTCGAGAGTTTGGAGGTGTCACACCCCCCAAGATGGGAGTGGGAACTGTCCCCCGGTGCTCAGGGGAGTGGGAATGAGGCAGAAAATGGGGATAGCACCCCAGAGTGGAAGGGAGATGTATGAGAGGTGAGGGCCCTCAAAGGAGTGCCCTGGGGAGACATACAGGAGGCATTGCCCCAGCAGAAAGGGAAGGAGAGTTTGAAGGTCCCCAGCCCCTTCCCCAGAAGAATGGAGGGTAGGGGTGGGAGTCATTCCCACAGAGAAGTCAGTCCTTTGGTCCCTCGGCGACATCTGGTCTCTGGCAGGCGGTGGTCCAGGGTTGGAGATGGTAGTGGTAGGGTTGAGAGATGTCAATGAGGCTGGGTGGACTAGTGGTCCGTGGTGTTTCGGAACTCGCCGTTCTCTGTGATCTGCAGCCGGGGCGGGGGTGGTGGGGGTGGGGGAGCCAGGCCATTCCAGGGGGGAGCCAGCGTCACACGCGGGTTTGCTGGACCCAGGGTGGGAAGCTGCCTCTCCTGCAAGACACCAAAGAGGGAGAGCGCGGACTTATTGAGACGCTTCAAGGGATCCTCATTTCTGTCCCCACCAACCAACCTTACCCAACAACCATGACTTCCACCCCAACCCCAGGACTCACCCTCTTGTTCCTCCCTCAGCCCAACCCATACATCACATTTCTCACCTTCATCAAAGAAGTTGCATCCTCTGGGGGTACAGAAAGGGGGAGAGGAAGGTATTATCCTTTCCTCCAGACCCACATCCCATTATACAAGTTGAGGGCACTTAAACTGAGGAGTCAAACCAAGAAACTAGCTCGAGGAATAAAGGACCCTATGAAATCTAGACACCTAGAAGGCACAGAATGACCTTTCTATAGAAGATCTAGATCTAGAGACCAGACAAAACTGAATTCAAATCCTACCTCAGACACTTACTAGCTATGTGACACTGGGCAAGTCATTTTATATCTAGGCCTGCCTCAGTTTCCTCATTTGTAAAACAGGACTAATAATAGCATCTACTTCCCAAGGTAGTTGTGAGAATTAAGATAATATTTGTAAAGCCCCTTTGCAAGCCTTAAAGTATTATGCAAATGCTAGTTATTTTCTAATCCTGCCTCCTCCACAACTAACCTAACCTTCTCTTCTCTCCTCACCTGAATACTCATATCTTTGCCTGAATACATTCTGAACTGCGGTAGGAATTTTGTGACTAGGAGCAGTATTGGGGGGCTATACAAAAAATCTCATTAATCTGGACCCCTACTGATTTAGAATTTGTGATAACATGAACAAAGAATGGACTGAAGTTTACTTTTTTCCATGAAGAAAGGGTGTACTGAGCAAATTAATGGCAGAAATGCAACTGCAGGGGAGACATTTAACCTATACAAAAGAACAAACTTTTCTTTCTTGCGTATTCATTAAATCAGATTTCCTAAGGGCCTCAATTAGGAAACACTGTTAGCTTAGTTCGTTATTGTATGTATTTTAAAATAAAAACTCCATTTCTTTTAAATACTCGATCATTCAGATGTCTTTTATTGAAGACCAGCCTTCCCCCAATTATAATATATTCCAAATTAGGGAGGTTTGCCCACGGGAAGAGAAGGTTTGAGGAGTACAGTCCTATTGAGAGGAAATGTTATTAAAATAATAGGAAAGAGTGGCTTTCTCCCCCTCATTCTTACATCAGAAATGACTAGGGGCCAGGGCAGTAACTCCTTCCCCTCCAATCTCTACTGTTCCAGAAATCTGAATAGGTCTCACCTTTTCTTAAGCCCATCTTTCCTTCAGTTATTCTGTTTAACCTTAAAAACGAAGAAGGGTAGAGGCTAGACATGTGATTTCACTGGTGTAGGGGAACTACGGGGTGAAGAACCTCTCCTTAGCTTACTAAGAGGTCAAGGAACTTACACAGAATCAAAGACAGTCAGTCAGGTGTTGGAGGCAGGACTCGAACCCAGGTCTTCCTGCCTTTGAGGCCTGCTCTCTAACTACACTGTCAGTCAAAGTGGGGGCACCTAACTCCCAGTCTTGCTCTTATCCTACTGCTTCTATTTCTTCTGTTGGAAAGGAATGAAAGAAGTATCTAAAATTCCTCTTCTCAGGCTTTTCCCTAATGCAAACACAAAACAATTCACTTTTAACAGCAAGAAAACAGAACCCTAGATAATCCAAACACTGTGGTCCAGAATAAACCTCAAATTATTTATGGCTGGCTTTGCAGAGTATGACTTGAAATATGAAGTTTATCTGACTACTCCCTGAGGAATCATAAAATTGAAGTGAAGGTATAATTTATCCCTCCTTCTACCCAGAGATCAGTTCCCCTTCCTCTACCCTAGGAGCAAATAGCTCACCTCTCACAAGGACACCAATCCCTCATCCTAAACTGAGTTGCCCTCTCTCTCAACTTGTGATGTGTCTAGCATACAGTTTTTGTATTTTTCTTGGAGAGTTGTCAGAAGAGAAGTGAATTTAGGGAATCCTGGGTGTGGGGAGTGGGGCAGGGAGGAAGGGAATTCAAACCCCATCTTTCCTCTGGAGATTCAGCTGGAAACAGCCTACAGGCATGCCCCCTATACACTTCCATACACCCAAATTTGGAAAGTAGATAAATTAGGTTATAATTTGATTATTCATTTTATAAACCATTACAAGTTTCCTTTAAATGTTGAGGTCCTATTTTGCATTTATTTATCAGGAACCATAACTGAGAGAAAAGGTGAGCTGACAGATAAAGTTAAAATAACAATTTAAGAACCTCACTCTCTATTGCAGAATAAGAAATAAAAATAAAATGTCTTAATAATTATCAGGAGGCCAGAAGTTAACAAGATAGGTTCCCACTAATTTTCATAGAATCACAGATTCAGAGCTGGAAAGCCATCTTAGAACTAAATGAACTTAGAAATTCATTTACTTTAACTCCCTTGTTTTATAGATGAGGAACCTGAAACCCAGAGTGGAGAAGCAACTTGCCCAAAATCACACAGGAAATTAAGCAGCAGAGATGGGTTTTAAACGCAGGTCCTCTGACTCCAGATCCATCACTCTTCTGTGGCTTTTTAGGTGCAGGACTCATTTGTCTCTTACACAAAGTCCACAGCCTAGGGAGTGGTGCACTGCAGGGCTACCAATCAGAAAAGGCAGCATGTGCTAGGCAAAAGTGGGAGGGGGTTTTTACATGGTTTTCAGGTTTTATCCATCAGGAATCTCTAGGAATGAGACTCCTGGATCTCATAAGGACATTTTTCCTGTCTACAAAGACAAGTCTATCTGAGTACTCCAGGATCTGTAAGTGATTTCATGTCCAGACATTTATCTGTATGTACAGCCCTTTCAAAACAACTTTTAGGAACGTTCTCAGAACTTCCCTTCCCCCTCAAGTCCCATTCATTCCTTCTTCTCTAGTCAGGATAATGCTCCAGTATTACTTGAACTCTCCCTGATTTAACTACTATTTCTAACACTCCACTTCCACTGGGAAATCAAGTCATAAGCCTCAGATGCCTTCCA
This sequence comes from Notamacropus eugenii, assembly GCF_028372415.1. NCBI lineage: Eukaryota > Metazoa > Chordata > Mammalia > Diprotodontia > Macropodidae > Notamacropus > Notamacropus eugenii. Next base: position 89,448,928 of record NC_092873.1, on the reverse strand, counting down.
CCCCTCACACTGAAGAAAGGAAGGGAAGAGGAAAAACAGAGAAAGGAGAGGAAAGAAGTGAGGGAGAAAGAAAAAGGTCTGGAAAGAAACACATAGAAAAGGTAAAGAGAGAAAATTCCCCCACCCCTTACACACCTACCTGCTGCAATCGACATGGTCCCTATGACGAAGGAACCAGTAACCCATCAGCCCTAGCCTCAATAACATTCTTCCCTCCCATAACTTCCTAAGCTCAATATTTGCACTGGTGAAATGGGGGGTGACAGATGTCAATGGGGGAGGTAGAAGAGGAAAGGGAATTAGGTTCAAGGATAAGGTAATGAGGGAGGGGGGCTACCTTTATGTAGGGAAAGGGGATTCTCTCTAACGTAGGATGGTTTGTGTATGGAGTGGAGGAAAGATTACTGAATATGTCAAGCAAGTCTCTGTGGGATATGGGATTTCTGTAAATGCCATTAGAGAATTATCTCTGGGGAAGTGTTTTAGAACAATGATTGGATGTCTGGATATATCAAAGAGGAATCTGAAGGGTATCCTTGGTAATATCTCAGGAGGGATGAGTATCATGGGGAAAATTTTCTGTGGATGTAAATGAATCTGAAGAGAAGGCATCCTCTGTGTGTGGAGGGCAGGTCATTGTGTATGCTATCTGAGTGAGAGGGGTCTCTTGGGAGTGGAGGGAAGTGGGCTTCATGACCAACCTGCTGTGGTGCGGAGTCACCTCCCCCTGTGTCCTCCGCCAGTAGCCAAAGCGGAACCAGGAGAATTACCTGATGAGGAGCTGCAGGGGGAGAGAGTGGGGTCATGGGGTCAGGGATTAGGAATCTGAAGTGTTGAGCCTGAGGGGCAATGGGATCAGGGGTCAGACTGAAGTCAAGTGGGTGGAAAGATGTAAAGTCAAGGAGAAAAAGATAGCGATGGGATGAGGCCAAAAGGTCAAGATGAAGGTAGGGTCAGAGGGCTAATGGGGAAACTTAGGTCAAGGAGATGTGGTCCTGAATGCCAGGTGAGAGAAAAGGCTTAAAAATAAGGCCAGGGGAGGGGGTAGGGAGGTCAAAGAATTAAGATAGTAGAGTTAGCCAGTAATGAATGAGGACCAAGGGATGAAGGACACCAGGGTATATCAGTACATTCTCAGAAACTTTGGGAAAGGGGTATGATTATATTTAAAGACCACCTTAAGGGCAGCTGAAAGAGGATATAGACACTGGGAAAGATCAGATAGTCAGGGAAAAAGCATGAATCAATAGCCAAGCCAGAAGTCATGAGAGGGATTCTTACTCCCACCAAGAACTCCTCACTGATCCTAGCCTCCTTTGCTACATTCCCTCCTGTCACAGGGAATTACAGCTCCATAACCTTTCATCACAGAACAGCTGCTAGAAAGGAGAATTTTCTGCCTCTGGTGGGGACAGTAACTTCAGGGGCCTGAAGGAAGGCTCTGGGATGTAGAAAGGAGTAGGAAAGACAGGAAGGGTAAGAGTACTGACAGTGGATGGATGTTACTGGGAGTGACCAGGGCACAGACAATGGGATGAGAATGGGGTCACTGGAGGATTCAGTCATAGCACTGGGCACAGATGAAAGCGGGATGACTAGAGATTGGGATGGGTTCAGGTGGCACTGGGAGCACAAAGGACAGTGGGATGGATGGGGATGGGACACGGAGAAGATAAATGACATTGTAATTTCCACCTGAGCGTCGAGCAGCCTCTTCTTGGGCTCAGGCAGCGGTTCAGCCATGGCGGGGTGGTCCCGGCGCAGCTCCTCCTCCACCAGCATCAGCCTGAAGGGACGGGCTTCAGTGGGGTTAATGGGGGGCAGGGTGCTCAGATCCCACCCAGATAGGACTAACCCTCCCTCCTTCCCCAGAAACACCTACCCTCCCAAATATCTATCCTCCTCAAGAATAGTCAGAAACCATTTATTCAACCCTCTCCAGGAACTACAATTATCTGAAAACATTCTGCAACCATCTCCTAGTAGTTTCCTATAACTGGAAATAATCAAAAACCGGATGACTATTCATCTGGGATGTCATAATACTCAAATCAGGCAGAGTAAATTACTTCTTAGATCCCCTGTAACTTCTGATATGCTATGACCCCCCCCACTTACATGTCCCTTCTGATAACCACTTAACACTGCTGACTCACTGTAATTCCTTCCAGTAGCCTTCCTCTAGACCTAGGGTTACTCTATACTCACCCAGGATTCCCCTTAGGAATGTAATGACAACTCTTATCCCGGAAATCCCTTATTCTAAAGGCAGCTTCACTGCTCCCTGCCCCAAACGCCCTGTCCTGAGACATCTTTCCCCAACATCTCCATTGCCATGACACCCTACCCTTTGATGTACCCTCCAATCTCTTCCACCTTAGCTCCTATTACTTCTCTAGTCTAGTGAGAGTGCCCAAAGGTAGCTCTGGGGTTCATAGTGTTCTCTTTACTGAGAAGATCTTCTGGAATACTTGTTGAGGATGAGAAGTCATTGTTTGAAGTTTAGAAGTTCCTTTCTAAGAATGGACAGTCCACTACCCCCCAGAAATGGGAAAGGTGGGGTTTATGAAGTTTGAGAATCCTTGCTTAGGCTGAGAGAAGATAGTAATGACCAGGCTGGATAAGGGTGTTATCATCTGAAGTCTGCAGTCCCTTCCCAGGATACAGGGAAGTGGAGGCAGTAGAGATTAGGCAACAGTGGGGAATTTTCTAACCATTCAGAGGAAAGTTCCAAAATACTATAAGGGTTAGGGGTTGGGAAACATCTTTTTCCTGGGGGAATATTTATCCCTAGAAAAGGTTTTTTTTATTTATGCTTAGTAGTGCTCCCTTGGAAAAGAGAGGTAACTCATCTCTGGGTGCGAAAGACCTCTGGGCCTTGTGGGATGAACACAACTGTCTGTTCTCACAAGGGGCTAAGCCTAACTTGTCTTCCATCACACTGTCAACCCCCTCCCTTCCCAGGCCGCCCCTCACCTGCCAATGATGCTCTTGATCTGCGAGTCCTTCTCCACCTGCTGCTGCCTCAACCTCTTCTCACTCTGCTCCAGCCTTGCCTGATACTGCAGCAGAATCTTGCTGGTCTGTTCCTCCTGGGACAGCAGCCTTCGTTCATACTCCTCCAGTTTCCGGTTGGACATGTGCAGTCGCTCCTTCAGCGAATGGATCTCCTCCTCGTACTCCTTCACCTGCCCGCCGGGCACACCACCCCGCACTGTGAGGGATAGCTCTGACCCTGACCCAAACATGGACTCCTTTCCCCTCCCACTAAATCATTTAAACACTGTTACATTACATTTTGAAGAAAGTCCAAACCCACTGTTTTCAGTCCAGAAACTAAGCACACAAGGACCTCACTTCTTTAGCTGCCTGCTAAGTACACACATGCCCCTCCTCTCTCCTGTCGGAGGAAGATCCCAACCCACCCTGATGTCACACATCTAGGGAATGGAAATAGAAACCCAGTAATGCTCACACAGGTATACATACAGGAACATAAACATGTATACATACAGACACATACTCAGAGAAACAGAAATGTACTTTTACATATATTTGGAGTTTTAGAATCTTTTCATTTTAATTTAAGCCCCCTTCCCAGGAAGTAAAGTCAAAGACTATTCTCCCCCTTTCCTAACATGCCTCTCTGCCATAGGCCCAGAATACATGGAAGACAGGAAAGGGTAGGCCTATGTTTGACTCTCTTATCTGGGCTGTCTCCTTCCCTTGAGGTATCATGAATTAGGAGTCCAATATTTCTCCATTCAAAGCAGTATGTAGGGTCTCAGGCTAGGAAATGAAGAGTCCACTGACATAGGTCAGTGATTACAAAATTCCAAGTTGGAAAGAACTTTGTTCATCTGCCTGCCTTCATACCTAATCCATGACAGACTTTTCTCAATACTGAAAATCTTTCCTAATTATTCTCTCTCAAAGAGACCCTAGTTCGCTCTCCCCTCATCTCAGTTCTCCTTAACATCTAGCTGAAATCTTCTAGGTTACACTTTGACCTATTGACCTGTCTTTATTGAAAGGTATTAGAATTACAAACTGCTCCCTTGGAGATAAAGTCTCAGGGAAACCTTCCCTGATTAACACCTGTTCTTCCACTCCTGTCCCCCACTCTGCCTCAGCCCACAATCTTCCTTCCAGTTAATCTGCTTTCCTATGAAACCCTCCCAACCTCACTCTCCTGGGCTTGAAGTGGTCTTATTCCTGCAGGAGCCTTCCTGATTAGTCCTATCCAATCTTCAACATAATCCTCAACACCCCTCAGCCCTTCTTTAAAAAGCATTTCTGTCATCTATTGTGCATCAGCTCCACTGTCCATATGGAGCAGTAACACAGTATGGAACAAAATAATTCAAATATGTTGTATATTTTGAGTGCTTAAAAAAAATTGAGGGGTGGGGGAAATTTTCCTTCCCTGAGCACAAATTACTGAAATTTTGAGCATGTGGCATTAAGCCCAGGATTTAAAATTTTACTGTGGATAATCCATAAAATATATGACTTTCAAGATGAAAAAACAGAGTTGACTACATATTTTCAGTTGTTTACACCGATCACAAGTTTAAAGCTGAGGGAGACTCCAAAGGATAAGAAATCTAACTTTCTAATTTTACATATGAGGAAACTGAAGCATAGGTAAAATGACTTGTCTGTTGTCACACAGCTAATAAAGGTCAGAAGCAGAATCCAAATGAACCCAGGTCTACTTGAATTCAAGCCCAGTGCTTTCTCTACCACACTATGCTGCCTATATGTCCTTCCACATGGCTCTACCTTCCATCCTTGGGCACCTCACAAGTAGGATATCTGGGTCCCTTATCAGATTGAGAACTCCGTATGTGTGGAGACCATGCTTTACCCTCAGACAGGAAACTTCCCAAGAGTGAGAACTGTATCTCTTTAGTCTGGGAATATCCTGAAAGCAAAAGATTTATCTTTACTTCACTCCCAAAGTACCCAGCCCAGGACTCTATCTTCAGAGGTTACATATATCCTTGTCCTGCCTAAAAGTGATGACAGACCTCTGGTATGTATGGCAGGGTCCTGGAAGACAGCTGCAGCTAAGAGAGTACAGAACAAGAAATCCTGGTGGGAAGCTCAGGAAAGGGTCCACAGAGATAGAGAGAGGATCTGAGATGGGGGAGGAGGCGTACCCTATCCAGTCGGCTTTCATCCATGGACTTGGAGTACTCCTTCAGCTTGTACTCTTCACGTTCAATGTGTGCGCTCTCGATGTCAGCTGACAGATGGGGCATGTTGGAGACCCAAGCAACTGTCCGTTCTGAGGCTGGCATCGTGGGGTTCAGTGTGGATGGTGTCTGAGAGTGCTGGAGTGTGGCAGGGAGAACACAGAGGAAAGAAGATGGGAGAAACAAAAATATACATGGCAAAAGCAGCCCAGCTGATAATTAGGTGTGTCATTTCAAGCACAGTCTCAGACTCTCCAAATCACCTGCCCCTTTTCAAACCAAAACTCTCAGCTCCAACTCTCTTGTCTCAGTTCCTTCCTTCTCTCTTTCTTTCCTCCCATCCCCCATCTGACTCACCCAATCATCCTTTTGTCCCCTCACCTGTTTAGTGATGGAGGGCTTAAGCCCCCCACCCCCTCCTCCACCGCTGCTGCCCCCACTGCCCCCTCCTCCTCCTCCCTCCTTGCTGAGGCTCTGTTGCCGGGGACGGGCAGGGCCATAACTGGGCTCTGGTGACTGCAATAAGTTTCCACTAGATGGTCGGGGCTTCTGGGCAGCGCTGACTGTCAACTGCTGGGATTTGCCCCTCTGCAGTGGGGGTTGCTGTCCTCCTCCTCCGCCTCCTCCTCCAGAACCCCCTCCTCCGGGACCTGGAGGGGCAGGCCTCTGAGGGCCTATGGTGATCTGGGGTGGGGACAACATGTGCTGGAGGTTGTCTTGGAGTGAGAGCTGCCGTCGAGTGAAATCAGTGCCTGAAGGACCAAACTCATCACTGTAGCTGTGGCTATGCAGGATGGAGGCAGCAGGTGGCTTGGGAGCCCCAGAAGACAGATCCTCACTCTTGCTGTAGCCATGGAAAGGAGCAAAGGTATCCCCAGGGGGCTCCCCACCTCGGTGGTGGTGCTGGTGATGATGATGGTGGTGGTGATGAGAGGAGGGTGGAACATGGCCACCCCCTCCTCCATGGCCCCCTGGAGGGCCAGGACCATCAGCTGCCATGTGGAAGAGTGGGTTCTGGAAAGACAGTGGGATGCGCAACTGTTGAGCAGGAACACCATCGGTGGTGACACCCATCTGGCTCAGTCGAAGGCCAGCAGCTGTAATGGAGGAGCCACTGCCCTGTGAGAGGCGCCCAGCAGGTGCAGGCCGGAGCCCAAGGGCAGCAGTGAGGGAAGCCTGGCTGGAATGCAGAAGATCTCCAACAGCAGCCAAGTTGGAAACACTACTGCTATTGAGGCGACCTCCTGGTCCATCACCCTGTAGGTCCAGCATTGATACACTTTTGTTGACACTTAGCATCTTCTGTTCTGGCTCAGTGATGTCTGAGCTACTTGTGCAGTAGGCTGGGGAGGAGCGGGCCAAGGGTGGACGGCTCACGAAAAATAGGTCCTTACCCCCTCCTGGGGGTGGTGGTGGGGGCTTCTCCTTGGTTGGGGAGGGGAGGCGGGCCATATCCATGGAGCTATAAAAGACAGGGAGAAGGGCAGAGGAAAGATCAAGGCAGATGGTGAGGCCAGCGGTACCAGGATACAGCCCAACATGACCCAAGCAAGGATACTCATGGGGAGAAAAGGGGAAACCTAGGGAAAAGAAGTGGGGTTAGGGTAAGGGACACTAGGGAGAGGAGGATGAGGAACTAAAGGAAAGGACACTAGAAGGACAGAAATGGGGAGGGGATAGGGAAAATAAGGACCTGGGGGAGGGGACAATGGGAAGAGAAGGAGGAGAAGGCAGAACTGAGGGAGAGGAAAAGGAGCTGAGGGGTAGATATGGAGGAGATGAGGGGGTTTCAGAAGGAAGGAAAGAGGAAAGGAGAAGAGGGACAGGGGGAGGGGAGAGCCCCTCACCTGTTGAGGCCTCGAACCATGAAGGACTGAAGGTCGATGGAGCTGGAGAGAGATGGATAGAGGAATAGACACAGATGCAGAGAGGGAGAGAGGAATGAGCACAGATGCACAGAGGGAGAAAAAGGGATGAAGGGATGGCCATGTATGGACAGAAGGAAAATGATGGTAGAATGACAAGCACGAACGAACAGAGGGAAAGATAATCAGAAATAGACTGCTTATTCCTCCCTCCAGTTGGGGTTGATCCCACCCCTTGTCCCAGAACTCACAGTGTCACATCCTGTGCTTCTGTCATTAAGGATTTCTACCTATGAAGCTCTCTGTGTCAGTGAGTATCTTAGTCTTTGTCTCTTTTTCTCTACCACACAAAGTGGCTCTGCCAAGTACAGGAATCTGGGACCCAGGGAAGGGGTTCCCTCTCTCCTGGTTGTGCATATAGTCAGTACTTCAGGAAGGAGCTGGATTAGAAGGGAAGAGCCCCTGAAGGAGGGATCTTTAGAGGACAGGATGTGAACAAGAGCACTGAGGTTCTCACCTATTGAGGTCCCGCATCATGTAGCCCTGTAGCTCAGCAGATGGCCCACGAAGTACCATAGGCTTGGCCTGTAATCGCTCCCCTTGACGACTAGGCTGCCTTTGGATGTGAGGATTCCTCAGTGCCAAGCTTATATCATTCAAAAGGCGTGGCAGTGGGCCCAGCTTCAGGAGCGCCTCCTAAAAGGATAATGGGGAGAAGTTAACAAGTTTTAAGAGTGTCTCCAAGGTTGGGAAGGAGTATCTATGACCTTCATCAACTTTGGCAGTACCTTACAAATCAAGACATGGCTATTGGGGGTGGAGGGTGAGAGTGGGATTTAGAAGAAATCTATGCTTAAGGGTCAGGCAGTCTCTGGAATTAAAGGAGAATCTGAGGTAGCAAACGTCTCTGGAAGGAACATTAAGGGGAAGGTCTCTCACCTTGCTCAGCTGTGGCAACACTTCCCAGAGCAAGGCATGCAGTGTGGAGAGCTCACGACCCAGGTCAATGTATCCCTCGAAGCTGCTGCTATTGGTGAGTGTGTCCAGGTTGGAAATCTCATATAGGAACTGTTGCATGGATCCCCACTCTAACTCCAGGAATTCATTCATAAATGCTAGATATTCCTCCTTTGAGCCAAACCTGACCAGAAAGTCAAGAGTTGGGGGTTTACTCACATGCATACTCACACACTCCTGTGCTCTGCATCAGGGATTTTGTGGATGCAGAATCTGCCAGGATCTGGGTTTCCCCAATGGGTCCCTGATGGATCATGGTTTCTTTTTCCCTTCACACCCTCCCCATGGAGTGTCCCTCACTTGGTAAAGTTGGCCAGGTTTTGTATGACCTTGGCGATGAGGGTAAGGGTACGTGATGTCTGCTCATCAGGATACTCCTGCATAAGGCCAAAGAGGCTAGGGGACATAACAGCTGGGCACAGGAAACGTAGGAAAAGTGAGGCGCTGATCAGCCTGTCAGCAATATCCTCTCGTCCCCGCTCCGCACATCGAAGTCGCCATGATGCAAAGACTTCCTTCAGCTCCCTCGGGAACACACTGGGGGAGGGGAGGGAAGACAGAGAGAGAAAGAGAGAGAGAGACCGGGACTGAGTCCCAGAGACCCCTCAGGTCCCAAGGAACATGCTGAGGGGAGAAGACAGAATTAAGGGGAAAGACAGGAGGAGAGACAGGGAGGGAAGGGAGAAAGAGGGACAGGGTGCAGAAGAGAAAGAGAATAGGGTGGGAGAAAGATGGAAGAAAGAAATGGAAGTGAAAAGAACAAGAGGCATAGAGAGGTGGAGTAGGGAAGAGAGAGACAGAAGAATATATGAGATAAAGCCAGGGAGAAAATGGGGAGGACAGAAACACAGACACCAGGGGGAGACAAGGATGGAATAGAGATGGGGAGTCACTTAATAAGATACAAGGTGTTTAGACACCCAACTCTTTTGGATTACAAGGAAATAGGACAAGTAGTCTCAAATTTAATCTAGAAAGCCCTGAAACAAACCAGGGTTCATTCCTTCCCCCAACCCCTGTCCCATTCCATCAATTCCTCATATTCCATATTTGTAAAACCATACTCATCATCTCTTTTTCAACCCAACTCAGCTGCTTCTTCTCTTGATGTCCCAATTTCTGTTGATGGCACAATCATTCTCCTAATCACCCAAGGTTTAAACCCATAAATCTTTGATTCCCATATATTCCCTACAAGCAATCACCAAATCTCAGTTCTTCTCTCATAACCTCTCTTATATCTGTTCCTTCTTTTCCATTCATACTGACATCTCGTTAATTCAGGCCCCTATGGTTTTATGGATAGATTTTACAATAGCCTCTTAACTGGCTCTTACCGCCTCATGTCTTCCCATCCCACCTGAATCTATGCACCAAAGACAAACGCAGTGCTTTGTTCATGTCTTTATCCTGCTCAAAATTCCTCAGTATCTCCCTTTTACCAATTCAGTGAAGTTCAAACTCCTCTCCAGATAGTCAAGGCATTCCACATTCTGGCTCTAGCTCTAGCTTTCTTATCCCATCTTCCAGAACTCCTACGTGTTCCCTAACACTCCAGCCCAACAAGTTTATTTGCTATTTCCCAGACACGCCCCTTTGTCTTCACTACTGCCATTCTCTCTGCCTGGAGTGGTCACTCCATCCTCCAGTCTCCATTTATGGAAATCCCATCCACTCTTCAAAACCTACTTCCTTTATGAAACTTCTCTTGATCACCCTATCCAAGAAGTGCTTGGCTGCTTTGCTTCATAAGGTTTTCTATGAATCTAGACTAAATTCTTGGGGGCAGAGAGCATTTCTTATAGAACTTTGTTTCCTTCACTTGCTCAATAAATACGTGTCATATGAATTCTCCCCCACCCCCACCAATGTCCCAACTCTCACCAGTGGGAGTTGACCACCTTGCAGAGGGCCAACTCACAGCACATACGAAGATTGGCCTGGTGCTCAGCCAGACTGGATGCTGTGCACTTAATTGGGTCCACCTCACAGTTCTCCTCAGACTCATACAAAGCTCGGATGAACTCCCCTGTGAGATACACCACCAAAGGAAAGGTCACAATCTCTAAAGTAAGGATAGAGGAAAATTTCAAGGCTAGGTAGGTCAAGAAGTCAAGTGGGTCAGGGGCTGAGGTCCTAGAAGATCTGAGCTGGGAAAGATTATAATGAGAGGTTATAGTTGGGGGATTGGAGCTGTGAGAGATAAGGCTAGGTCTAGGACTAAGCAGGGATACTGTGAGCTAGGGTTCTGGAGGTAAGTGGCATACCAATGGCATCCTTGAGGTATTTCTGCCCAATCAATCTCAGATACTCTTCTATGGCTTTAGTAGCAAGTGTGTTCTCGCGGAATATGAGGTGCTCTCGCTCCAAGAACCGGTCCACCTCTGTCATGGCCATGTCAGAAAGGAAATCCTAAGTACCAAAAAAGGGCAAGGATCAGTGAAGAAATGATACAATCCCTGACCCACCCCTCACCCTAGCTCTGCAAAACGACACTGTGACATCCTTTCCCTTAGTACCAGCCTCTTCTCTTCTACTCTCCTCACTCCCAGTTGTCCTTAGAATTCCTCCCCTCCCCTCTCCATAGCTGTTCAGGCCTTACCTTGGCCTTTCCTGTACTCTGCAGAATGTGCACCAGGGCACAAGCCACTTCTTCTTTGCCTTTAACGCCCAGTGCAGGCTCTAGCACAGCACACAGCATTCGATAATGATTGGTGACATACTCAGCAAATTCCTTGTATAGCTCCATGGGTAGGATGCTCATCGTCTGATAGCGTGCTTTCAGCCGAACGGCAGGACAGCCTCCTTTGCCCTTGCCCCCTGAGCCACCTCCTGAACCTCCTCCCCCTCCAGAGCCACCTCCAGCACCCCCAGAGCCACCACTGCCTGCTGGCTGGCTGACAGGAAACCACTGCTCAGTGAAATGTCGGCCAGCCAAGCTGGCCACAGGCACAGACACCAGGCCCACATAGCCTGCTTTGTCCTTCTTGCGCTTTTTGTCCGAGTCACGGTAGAGGTGCAGCCGAAGTGAGCGCACCGCTGGTAAGTTGTTGAACTCAAAGTGTTCACCCCAGAACACTGTATCACCAGCAGCTGCCCGAGGCTTAGAGGTGGTTCGAGCATAGAGCATGTCATCCAGGCACAGTTCGCAATAATATCGCTTCTTGGGGGGCAGTTCCCGGGCCTCTATAATCCATAGCTTCAACACATTGTCCACACGTCGGCTGTTGTCCTGGAATGACAGCAGAGAAACATGAGATAAAGGAAAAGGGAATAAGAGGAAAAGATACCCAAAGAAAGAGAAAGGGTCAGGGAGCAAAATAAAGATAGCAAGACAGATTACAAAGCTAAGAGGAATAGTTAATATGCTAGAGGGCAGAATTAAGATTTAGAAAAGTTGGGACAGGCAGAAACCAATGAGTGTAACCAAAGAATTTAGTTGAGGCAAATGTAAAGAACTATGTTTAAAGTTTTAAAAATCAATTACATAAGTACAAGATAGGGGATCTCTGACTTAACAGCAATTAATGTTAAAAACAAACAAACAAACCAACCAACCCCTGGAGTTTTAGCTGGTCTGACTTCAAGAAGAGTCATGACTGTGACACAAGTACTAAAGAAACTAATATGATGTTAGCCAGGTTTCAGATTAAAGGAAGCACTGATCAAAATACTCCTGAAACACATTCAGTCTGGGTGACATCATTGACTAGAGCTTCAAGAGAAGGAGAGTGAAGAGTTGAGAAAGAGCGTCACATGATAAAACAGTTGGGGAACTCAGGATATTTAACCTGGAGAAAAAAAGACTTAAGACACAAACATTCGATTTTTGAGCTGGAAGGAGCCTTAGAGATCATTTAGTCCAACTTCCTCATTTTACAGATGAACAAACTGTGAGACCCAAAGAAGTGAATTGTCTCATCCAAGGTCACAGTTCTTGGTAGCAATAAGCTTGGGCCCCACGCCTCCTAACTGTCAGACCAATGCTCTTTTGATTACACTGTGCAGCATGCTGTCTTCAAAAATATGAAAGACTCATTTGAAAAGGAGTAGAATTACTAAGTTTGTTGTTCCAGATGGCAGGAAAAGGACCAGAGTATGAAAGTTACAAGGACACAGATTTTTTTTTTAATACAATGTAAGGGATGTAAGGATTTTAAAAATAATTATAATTGCCTTATAATAAATGTGTTAACATCAAAAGTAAGGAAATACCCACTACCAAGAGCAAGCAGAAGCTAGATGACCACTTGATGTGGTACAGAAGAAAGACCACTGGCTTTAGACTCAGGAACTCTGATTATCCACTACCTGTGTAATTGTGACAAATCATTTCATCACTTTGGGCCTCAGTTTCCTCATATGTAAAATAAAGGGTTTGGGCTAAATAACTTCTAAGATACCTTTCAGCTCTATATCTGTGGATTCTGTGTGATCCTATTTTTGTTACATTAGGAAGTTAAACTACAAGAACTCTGAAGTCTAAGAGTCCATAGTTAGGCAAAGGCTACAGGACTGATTAGGGGTGGGGAGAGGAAGAGAAGATGAGAAAAATGGAGGATCCAGAGAAAAATGATAGACTGTCCTCCATCCTCCCTGACTTTTCCTCTTCTCCTTGAGCTATTTCTCTCCCTAGTCCTCTTTCCAGCCTCCTTCTCAATACCTTGTTGGGCTTCACAGCCCTCTGCAGATTCTCGATCCATTTGTCCCTCTCAGCTGCAGAGCGACAGGCAAAACACTTAGTCCCTGATGATGTTGTCACCTAGAAGAGCACACAGGATAGACAGGTGAGATCTCATAGGCGGAGAACTCCTCCCCTAATCGCTTGCTCTTCTCCTCCCTTACCTTTCCTCAGCTTCCCCCCACTTTCTTTCCCTGATTCCCTCTAATGAAGCCCCTACCCCTTCTCCTCTGGTTCCCCTCCACAGCCCATCTTGTGGCCAACCTCAAAGCAGAACTCTTGGCCCAGGATAGAGCTGTGCACGGGCTTGATGATAGAGTCTTCATCCAAGTTGAGCTCCAAGGCCTCAGCCGCACTGCTAGGACTCAGCAAGGACTCATGGGAGTGGGACTCCTTAAAGCTTTGCATCAACCGGGCCCTGGATAGGCAGTGGGAAGAGGTACAGAACTGGAACACAGGTGGGTCTTTTTTTTTTTCAATTTTTCCCTCCCTTACCTCTTTACTCTTTTTCCCACTTAATGGTATTTTATTTTTTCAATTACATGTAAAGATAATTTTCAACATTCACTTTTGTAAGATTTTGAGTTCCAAATTTTCTCCCTCACTCCCTTCCCTCCCCTAAACCCAAGACAGCAAGCAATCTGATAAAGGTTATACATGTGCAAACTATATGGATCTTTTTTTTTTTCCAATTAACTCTCTCCCCATGAAGTTGAGGGCATGAGAGCCTTTCCATCTGCCTACACACACATTTCTTATATGGAGATATAGATACACACAGACAGGAATACAGACAGATATTGGTCTCAGTTTCATGCAGTCCTTGGGAGATGGGGGTGAGGAGGAAATTTCAGGGTAGAGGAAAGGTGAGACTTCTTGAGATGCTACAAAGGTGCCTACACATTGACAGACTTTGAAATTTTTTGAGGGGGTGTCCAAAATACACCATTAAATACATAATACTTTAAGTGCATAGCTGAACCTGTCAGAAAAGAGAACAGAATAAAATGTGATATAAGAAAATAGGGGATGAGGATGGACCAGAGATACTGTGTGATCACAGAGACAAGTTCTCAATTCAGGATGACCTTAAGAAGCAGAGAAATTGAGAAATGGGGTGCTAGGAAGATAGAGGAAACAGAGGAAGGAGACTGGCAAGTCAACATAAAAAGAGCAAAGAAGAACCCAGGGGTTCTTTTCTTGGGTGGAAATTAATTTGGAGGAGGAAAAATAGAGGAGAGAAAGAGAGGGATGGGAAGAAAGGATGAAAGGGAAGATGAGCAGATAAAAGGGAATAGAAAAAAAGACACAGGAAGGCAATTCAAAAAGGAGGAATGGGAAGAAAGAAGGAAGAAAAGAAAGATATAGGAGAGATGAATGTGTAAATAGAGATGGAGTCATAGAAGGGGAGGAAGGAGATGGGAGAGGAGAAGAGAGAAATGGAAAGATGGGAAAGAATCCTGTCCCAAGTTCCCCATGAGAATGGGAAATAATAAGAAGCCTTGAGATACTAGAGCACGGGGACTAGTGATGGAAGGGGAAGGAGTGGAGAGTCTTAGAGAAGAGGGAGGGGGGAACTCGGGTGTGGGAGCCTCCTTGAGACTATTTATAGCAGCCCCGTCATCTCGGGCTCTGGCTGCCGTCAGCACCACGCTCCCCCGGCCCCCCGCCCCCGCGGCCAGGAATACCATGCCCTCACCCCCCCACTGGCCCTAAATCCAGCTTTTTCAGCCTGAAAGGGGGGGGGGGAGAATATGACTCACCTTATCCCAATCTCTCTACCTGCCCAACCCTGGGGGTGGCTAGACATGGGGGAAGGGGAGGATAGGGCTCTCCCTAGGGGGTGGGGGGTGGGGAAGGAAACAGGGTGGGAAGAGAGACTCCAAGAAATGGAAACATACATTGGTAGATTATCCCCTCCCCGATACATGCCCTGTCCACGTATATATTTCTCCCTGGACTCAGTCCCTTCCCTGTTAACCTGTATTTTTCACTTCATCTCAGCTTGATTCCCTTCAATCTAAATGCTCCCCCAAAACACCTTAGCCTAGAACATCCTATCTACCGGATTCACCCTGTCCAGCCCTTTCTGTGACTTTTCTATCCCAGCTTCATTCTTTTCTGTCCCCATGTATATTCCCCACTAATTCACAGCCTCTCCCCCTCCCATTTTATCCACCTGTATATTACCAACACCCCAGTCCATCCCACCCACTACCCCATTTCAAACCTTCCTTCTATCAGCCTGTATGTTCTGCTTAGCCTTACCTCAGTCCTGAAACCTGTATATACAAGGTGGATTTAACATCATCTTTCCATCTGCCAATATATACTGCTCCCACCATTACTCAGATCATTGTCTACCTATGTAACCTAGCACCCCACTTTTTCTATGTATAAATAGCTATTCCTTTAGTATTTCCTCCATTTCTTCTGACCCATAGTAATCCTCCCCAATAACTATGAGCCTATTTTTTCTCAACCATTTGCCTCCACAGTCTGCTCCCCCCCCCAATATTATGTCCCTCTAGCTTGAACCCCAGCCACAGTACCGGTCATGGTCAGCGCTGCGGAATCGAGGCAGGATCTGTCGGAAGCTGCTAGTCCGGTCAAGTTTGGGCTGCGACTTTGTGCGTTTGATGGAGCTTTTCAGCCTCCGGCTCAGGAAGCCTTGCTGGGGGTGGGGTGAGGGATGCAGAGATTGGGATTGAAAGGGGAGGGAAGAGAAAGGCAAGGTCAGCAGTGCCCACCCACCTCAACAAGCAAGGAGAGATACCTTGGGAATAAACGGGTGGAAGCTAAGGGAAATCTTAGAGGGGAAACATCATGCCTGCTCACGGTTCCTATACACACATCAGCAAGAGAAGATGGGAAGGCTGGTCAAAGAAGCACGGGACAGAGCTGAAAAGAAGGGATATGTGGAGGAGGTGGGGACACAAGACAGACAGACAGACACACACTCCTCCCTACCCCCTTTCCCAGAAACCACGGATACCAGCTGAGACTGAGGGGGAGGGAGAGCCTAGCTGGGACCACATCTGGCAGGGGTGCAGTCATTCACTCACCGAGGGCCGGAAAGGGGCCGCGGGGGCGGCCTCCATGCTGTATTGCTTCCCTCCAGGGACACTCTTCCTCCTGGAGCGGCCCAGGTGGTATTCTGAAGGGGAGGTAGGAATGGGGGGGAGGAGGAGGACATAGGAAGGGGTAGAGATGTCACCCCATGTCTGTACCCTTTCCCCTAAATTCTCCCTTTCCCCCTCCCTCCACCCCAGCCTCACCTACCCCCCGGAAAGCAGCAGGAACAGCAGCGGTGATGGCAGCGAGAAGGTGGGGGTAAGGAGCTAGAGCCGGAGCCCCCAGACAAGGAAGGGGTGGGAGGCCCTATGCCCATCATTTTGGCTGGCAGTCAGTAGAGGGACATAGCTAGTGGGGTCAGAGAGACCCTAGGTAGTGAAATATATCTGCTGATTAGGGAGGCTGTCTCTCCGGTACCCTCCCTTCTACACCTTCAGGGGACATAGCTGGAGAACAGGTAGGTCAAATGTCAGTCCCCCTAGGCAGCTTGTCCCCCTCCAGCTGGGGACATCATCAACCTGCTCCTCCTTCCTGGGGTCCTTGCTTGTTCAGAGTGCCAGGACTGCTCCCCATGTCCCCCCTCCTTGGCCTGGGAAGGGGTGGGGGAGCTGTCACAGGGTTGTTGGGGTCCTAGTGAGGGTATGTGGGCTAGAGGAGGAAGTATAGAGATGAAAGAATCCTAAGAAAAGGGAGAAATGGTGGGGAATGGAATGGGTAGTGGGTAGAAGAGACTGATTCCACCTCTACTGCAGTAGCCAGGACTCTGGAGGGGGATGGGAAAAAAAGATGGACAAAGAAGGGGAAGGGTAGAAGAAAGTAAGGTTGGCTGGGGGAATATTGGGGCTCCCAAATAGGGGGAAGGGCAGAGGAGGTAGGTTGAATGCCGGCAAGATTCTGACCCCCAGGAGGTTAATGAAGGATGGTTTGGGGGGGATGGATGTTGAAGCTAATGAATCCCAGGGAATTTGGAGGGGCTGGGGTGGGGGTTGAGGGAATTCTGAGGGGCTTAAGGGGGGATGCTAAAGCTCCGGCTCCTGCTCCAGAATGGCTGCCCAGGCCCGGGCTCCCCCCACCCAGCCCCACAGTCACCACTGCAGCCAATGGGGGGGCAGGTGCTGCATCAGGGGCGGGGCCATCATCACCACGGCAACAAGAAGCTACAGGCTGAAAGGAGGGGGGGAGCAGGAAGAGCCGCTTGTTAACTCTGTGTATTCCAGAACAGGGAGAGGGGAGCCCAAAGGGTCGTCTCTATTTTCTTACAAAGATCTGCCTTTGTGGTTGAGAATTGGCCCAGACTGGGACATATAGCTTCCATGCACCTCTAAAACACCAGTGCAAGAGGCCAGCACTAACACAGTAACACCATGATGGGGGAACATACACTTGGCTCTTTGGGAACATATGTGTGTATCATGGGGACACAGTTAACTTTACAGGCACATGTGTGGGGAGAACATGGAAAATATGTGAGTATATATATATATACATATATATATTTATATATGTTTATCAGACCTACAGACAGCCTTGAGCACTGGAATATGGAAATACATGCTTAGACCCAGAAACATAGGTGACCATACACAACATGCTTAGACTCAGACACCCACATGCAAAGTGCTAGTGGGATATGTGCTTACTTGTGTGAATGCTATAACATGAGGAATGAATACTTAGCTCTTTAGCTACAAATGTGACCACCCTATAGGGAGACATGCAAATATCTGGCATGCAGATACACTGTAACATCCAACACATCCCCACAAATAGAATGTACACATGCCCCATTAACACTGCTGATACTCCACTCTGGCCCCATTTGTTTCTTCCTATCTCTTAATTCATATTTAATGTTCTAGAAGGGTCAGGAACAACTAGCAAATCCATTACTCTTCTGTTTATGCTTCAATTAAAACTTTTTTTAGTTTAACAGGTGCTAATTTGATTAAAGATCCAATAATCATTACTAAAAGAATGAATTGCATTCCATAAATGTTAGACTATCTAGGTCATTGGTGTTCTAAAATCAGCTCAGCCAATACTTTTATCTGAAACATTTCTAATCAAAACATAAAGTTTAACTTTAAACAAGTGAATATGTAGTTTTTGGAAATTAAGGATTATCAGAAGGATTCATTAATTTGCTAATATTTCAGGCATTAGAAAGGAATATATCCATATAAGGATCACCAGAAATACAGATCTGTGAACTCGAACAAACACTGGTCACAGGTACACATGCGGTTATAAATAGGCACCAAGAAAGAGACACAAAAAGGCATAAGGAAGATGGAACAGAAACACAGAGTTAAGAACAGGAATGCCAACTGAAAAAACCTATTACATGCATATGTATACATGCAGAACAAACCTGCTTATAAGCATACACAATTCCATGTCTCCACACCTCCTCTCTACACACAATGTACACACACACCACCTACACAGACTCGTAACACAGGCATTGTGCAGACACCCACACATATACACCCCATGTACACACAAGTACACTCACACACACAGAGCAAGCACCTGGGTTACCACTCTACCAGCCTCCTTAATCTTGTCATTACCTCAAAAGTTCTTTCCCCCTTCCAGTCCTCCAATCCCCAAGTCCTTAACCTTCCTTCTTCCTTTCTCTCCAGGCATCTCTTTGCTAATAAGCAACTCTGGTCGACTTTCCGGTGGAAGAGACAGAAAAGGGGCCAGGACAAGATGAACAATATACAGTTCATACTAGTCTGCCAGAAGTGGTAGGACTTTGGAGCGGGGAAAGGAGGAATAGGGTTATTGGGGACAAGATCTGTGCTGGGGACAGGAAAGGGAGGAGCTGACAGACCTGTACTGACAGTCACTGTTATGACAGGCTCCACACTAATACAGATTCCATTCCTGGAAGGCCTACACTAATCCAGTACTCCCCGTTGCTTCCCATAGGCCCAACAGGAAACAAATGACCATTTTCCTTCCTCACTTCCTTCACAGACCTCTTTCCCCTAAGAAGGCCCTGGGTCTTTTTTCCCTTCCTCTCAGCACTCTTTCATCCCTTATCACCAAAATTTAGTTTCGTATCTCAGGCTTTTCCTGAGATATTCCAACTCTAGTTCTAAACCAGCCTCCCCCATCACCATGCCTTCCTTTCTCCGCTCTTGTCTTCCTCCCCTTCCCCATCCTCCACTTTTCTCTATCTTCTTCCTTTCCAGCTCTCTTCTCCCTTCTTTCCATGATTTTCTCCCCAAGCTTTTCCTCCTCACCCTTCCTATCCAGATTTTCTTCTGCCCTCCTCAACTTGCTTTTCCATTTGCCAGGCCAGGGAAAGGGCAAGATCTTGGCTACTGTATCTATCACCCCGGGCCCAGGACGCTTCATATATAGAAAAGGAGCTTAGGCAACATGCTTGCACACTTAACCCACTGCCCCCACCTTCATCACCCTCTCGACACACTTGCCTGCATCCAGGCACACCCTGGACAACTGTGGCAGTGCTGGCTAACACTGGCTCATGCACACACACGATAAGCCCGTGACCTGGGACCTACACTGGAGACAAACACAGGGATGCATGTCCGTGCACGCGGGGTCAGCTGGACACGGAGAGGCCAGGGGCCCGGCCCCCACAGACATGCCCTGCACACGGGAGGAGGAGACGGTGACATCTCTTGCACACACACGGGTGAGACGAGTACACACGGGCATGAGCACACACCGAGGCAGCCGACACACTATCCCCTCCACCCTCAGCTGTCAGGACCTCCAAAGAGTCCCCCACGAGAGCTGACTCTGCCCCCCACAAGTGCCAAGTGATCCGACCCCAGCCCCCCAGAGAAAGCCCAGCACTCACCCCCCACCCCCGTTACCATAACTCCCCCCACTCGGAAGATGCAGCGAGAACATGCGGAGGGAGCAGCTGCCGCCGCCGCCGAGCGGCCTCCCGGCCTCCCCCTCCCCCCCGCGCGCCCACGCACACGCGCGCCCCCGCGTGCCCCTCCCCCCGAACGCCGCTTCTCCCAAACGCCACGCGCCCCCGCCCCGCCCGCACGCCCCAGCCCCGCCCTTACCTCGCACCGCCCCCCCCGCGGGGGGTCAGTAGGGGAGGAGGTAGAGGAAGAGGAGGAAGAAGGAACAGGGGGTCCCCGGAGGGGAGGAGGGGCCCCCCGCCCCGGTGGGGCGGGGGTGGGGGGCACGGAGGGCAAAGGGGCGGTCTGGCCGGGCTGGGCTCCGCTCGGCTGCCACGGCCCGGGATGGGGGCGGGGGCGCCGGGAAGGGCCACGGGGGGAACGGCCGCCGCGGGGACAGCCTCGGGTAACGGTTCCAAGCGCCGCCGCTCCCGCCGCTGCCGCCGTTGCCCGGGCCCCGCCGCCGTTGCTAGGCGACCGCTGCTGCCGTGGCCGCCTCTGTCACGAGCCCCGTCGCCCGGAGACGGCGCGAGAGAGTTAGGGGGAGGGGGGACCCCCAAAACGAACTAGGGACCCCCACACCTTTCCCCCAGCCGTAAGGACCCCCCCAACCACCGAGAGAAACGTGGGGCCACAGCTCCGCCCCAAGGAGGTGGAGTCCCCAAACAGTAACCTCCACGCCCTCAAAGGTCCTAGGAATTTCTCCCACCATGGCCTCCCTCCACCACGCTCGTGGGTGGACACTCCCCCACAGAAACCAGCCCCCCCTCAACGGACTCCCTCTTTCCCCAAGTATATTCCTATGTATGCTTGGATAGACACCCACTCATCCAGAGGACCTCCCCCATATACACACACACCTTTGGGTGGACACCCCCCATGGACCTTCCCTTGTAGAAAGACACCCTCCCAGTGGATGGTCCTCAGCCTTTCCCCTGTCCTGTCTCACACAGAAAGACTTTCCCCTAATGGGTGGACACACCCGCACCCACGGATCCATATATGAGGACAGTCTCCAACACAGCCCTTCCCCCATAAATCTCACAACACACACACACCTTTATGGATGTACACCCACCTCCACAAACACCTCCTAGAAAGACCAAGATCAGAGACCCCCAGGCCCTGAGGACATAGGGTAAGGAGAGGATCTGGGGTAAAGGAGGACTGAGGAGGGGTGGGGAGCAGGGGGACAAGGGCTTTATGGTTTACAGTGGATGATAGATGTAGAGTTCATACATACATGAAAATGATTCGTGTGTGGACATCTTGGACACACTGCACACGGCAGAATTCATACAGACATGCCACACACATCTACGACAAACACATCACATACTTAAGAGACATACATACAAGGGATATGCCATACACAGACTGCTGCCCACACATCCCAGATCCCTCAAAGCAGAGGCTTTGAAGGCATGTAGATAGATCCAAACCGGCTGGTTAGGGTCTCAAGGGCTGAGTCCAATGAGAGGAAGGGATAGGATAGTAAAAGGGCTAAGGGGCTGGCCGTGTGGGTTTTTTTTTAATGAAAGGGTCTAGGACGAACGGATCCTAGAGGGAGTGGGTACTGAGAGGGGAAAAAAGGTGACCACATAGCTGGATATTAAATGCCTGGGTCCTAGAAGTGGAAGGAGGTAGAGAGGGGTAGCGATGGAGATGGGGGGGGGCAGTTATGGAGGTGGGGGGTGGTTTCCGGGGGCTGAGGGCGTCTCTCTGCACCTTGGCGGCAGGATCTATGTTCTCTGCCTTCATCTCCCCTCACCGTTCCCATGGAAACCTTTTAAGCTAACTTCTCAGGAAGACAAAAATCTTTTTTTAAATGACTAAAGAGGGGGGTGGAGGGGGGAAGAGAGGGGGGAGAGGGAGGGAAAGAGACAGATGGAAAGAAGGAGAGAGTTGGAGAAACCGAGATAGAGGCAGAGGTACAGAGCGACAGTCATTCCGAGGCTCAGTTACAGAGATAGAAGGGTGATGAGTTGAGGAGACCTGAAGGAGAGCAAGATGAGAG
This sequence comes from Notamacropus eugenii, assembly GCF_028372415.1. NCBI lineage: Eukaryota > Metazoa > Chordata > Mammalia > Diprotodontia > Macropodidae > Notamacropus > Notamacropus eugenii. The sequence continues at coordinate 89,427,176 of NC_092873.1, read as the reverse complement.
AGAAAATAAAGGGAACAAATGGGGAGGGGGGGGAAGGTTAAGAAATATGGAAGAAGAATCGGGAAGAATAGGATATTGGAAGAAAAGTGTAAAAAGAAGTGAGAGAAAAGAGAGAATAGGTTGATTAATCCACAAACCAGTGGCCAGTTTGAGGAAGGGGGAGGGAAGGGACGACAGGACCAGAGGACTGAGAGGGAAGCAAAGAGAATGTGGATAAAAGGAGTAATGAAGGAACTAGGTCATTGTCAGTAGGGGAGCATTGATGACCAGAACCAAGGGGAGGTGGGGGGGAGGAAAGGATTTTCAGGACAGGAAGCATAAGATCTGGGGAGACTATTTTTATAAGCACCCGGAAGCCAGGCAAATCTCACAGTTAGGGTGGAAAAGGGAAGGTGGAGCTAAGACATGGGCCTTTTATCCCCCACCCCACCCCACCCCAAATCAAGAATACAGGTACCTTCCTTGAAGCGTAAGAGCCTTCTCTCCCTTGGCCCTCTCCCCAGGTCTAAGAAGCATCTTCCTCGGGCCACCCTCCCACTCATCCACACACCCAGATCCACCCTTTAGCCTTCTCTCACACAGTTCCCTCTCAGGGGCATGAGAGCTTTCTCTTCCAAAGCCCCATACCATGTTCGCCATGGGGCCGGCCCTCCACAGGCACAGAGACTGTTCGTCTCAGGAGTTTGTTTCGACTGGACTCACTCCTCCGGTCCCGGATCAGAAGGGGGTGTATCTATGGGATGGGGGATATGGTCAGATCTCTGTGGCCCACACTCCTCTTCCCCCACCAGGAAAATTATTAACATTTATCAAAGATGCCCAAAATGATGGGCCCTGTCTCACTCTCATATCCCTTCCTCCTGCCATGCCCTGTGTTTGTCTGTGGATGGGTAATTCCTCTGCTCTCCTTTATTCCTCACACCCACCCCCTCATTACTCTCCATCTCCCTCATTTCTTTCAATACACCCTAGAGCTTTCTCTTAAGCCTTTCTCAGCCCTTCTTCCAATTCATCTAGGATTTTATGTTCACCTGGTCCAGTTTCCCCTTGACCTTCAGCTTCCTTCGTCCTCTAATGTTCCCCCCCCCCAGCCCCCTTTACTGCCTGCCACGGGGGTGCAGAAGCTGCATTTATAATCAGGATCACAGCTTGTTTTCCTCCCACAGCCAGGCACTCGGCCAGACTGGGACCCAGCCCTTCCTTTCCCAAAGGCCCTGGTCACCTCTCCCCAGTTCCCCTCTACTTACCCACCTGGTTCCCCTCTAATACCTTCTAATCTCTTCCCCCAGACTCCATCATGTCTTCTTCTTATTATTCCCAGATCTCTCCCCAGATGTCCCCCATCAACTGTCTCCTACTTCTCCCTGACAGGTCCTTTCCTTCCGACAGCCCCAAGCCTGGGGCCCTTATTTCCATTATATTCCTCCTCAAACCCCCTTCCCTGATCATCTCTCCTCTCCACCACTAGAGGTCAGTGTCACTTCCCAGCTATCTCCCAATCTCCCGTAGACTCCCTGGTCACAGTATACACAGTTTCTCAATCCACTAACCCTCACCCCCAGTTCCCCTAACTCCCTCATCTACCCTCTTTTGGGTCACCCTAGGCAGACCCTGAGCTTCATGGGAATCCTTTGATATCTCTCCTGGCATTCTTCCTCTATCCACCCATTATCCTTTCTACTATCCTACCATCATCACTTTCCAGTTACATCTGGATCTCCTCTCCCTCACTGAAACAGGCTGGCTCAGCCTTTCCCACCACTGCTAATGCCCCCAGTTCTCTCACTTCAGCTCTCAGCCCTGATATCTATCAGTTATTCCACATGACCTGCTCACAACCCCTCAGCCCCCAAATCATCTTTTTCTTCCCCTTCACTCTTATTTCTTCTCCACTCAAGTCTCTGGCCCCTAAGTTTCCCTCTGGGTTCCCCTAGTTCTTCTTCATTCTCCTGTTATCCACCTCTTCCAGTTTTTTGAGTCTACTTTTCCTTGACCTCAGTAACTCTCCCAACTACCTCTGCCTTCTCTGGCTACCTAATTCACTGGCATTCTCTCTATTTACCTGATCTTTCAGACCCTTTTACTCTCTGTATTCCTTTGCTCCCCTCCATTCACCTAAATCATAAGACACCACCCCTCTCACTATCCTGTGCTCCACATTTGTCCCCACATTCCTCCAAATTGTTCATTCACCCCTCTGGTTTCCAAATCCTCTCTCCCCACCCTTTGGGCTTCCAAATCATCCCTGAACATCTGGTTACTCCCAATTCCCTGACTTCTAAGTCTCTTCCTCTTACTCTCATCTTCCCTTTTACCTCCCTGGTCTCACAATCTAGTCTCTACTACAGCCCTCATTTCTAGTCCCCTTAATAATAGGTCACCTTTGCTCCACAGCTACCCCTACTTCTTTGGTTGCCTGACTTATCTTGCCTCCATAATCCTACTATTCTACTTTGTTCTTCTATTCCTCTCCTAGCTCCCCTAATACCCTAAACCCAAAAAATTCTTCCTTTACATTCACCCTGATTTAACCCACCACTGTCCTCTCAAGTTCCCCCTTTCTGTTCCTTTCAGTCCTAAATACCCAGTCAACCAGAATTCCAGCCACCACCATTATTCTCCTCATTACTCTAACCCTCCTCCATCCCTCGCTGCAGCCCACCAGTCCTTCCTCATTCTACCTGGCATGTTATTTGCTCCTGATGGTGAAGAGATGAGATGTAAATGTTCACCTCTAAATAGGAGTCTCTTTCCTCCAACAGTGAGCAAAACATAGACAGACACTGTGCAGGTTGAACGTGCCCTCTCGCCTCTCTCCTGTCTCCTGCTTCATCCCTTCATCTTTCCCCCATCTTCATCTCTTCTTTCTTTGTTCTACACCTTACTGTCTTTCCCCTTTTAATCTGCATACTCTCTTTCCCTCCCATCTAAAGAAAGGTCCCCTGTGCAACCTCCCTTCCTCCCTCTCACCTCCTCCTCGTCCAGCATGAGCAGTTGATTCCCCGAGATGATGCAGAATCGGGGGTTCCAGCCAGGACGTTCATATGGCGAATGAACGTACTGGGTTCGGTGCATAGGGGGTCCCCGTACATCTGAGAAATAAAGAGAAGGGTCAAGGGGCCCCACATATCTGGGAGACAAATATGAAACAAGGGGAACTTTACACATTTAGAGGATAATAGCATTGTAGATAGATACAGAAGACAGGATTGGAAAGGAGACTACACATTTTGGGGGACACAAGGTGAACTTGAACATTTGGGAAAACAGGGAGCATGAAAGAGATTCTACACATCTAGGTAAATATGGGAAATAAGAATTTAGTGGGAGAAGGAATATACAAAGACTACCAGTATTTGAAAAGGGTAACTATACATCTGAGGGGAAAAACACAGAAGATGTTCTGGGGTGGGTAGTGAGAGGGATTGTGGAAAACAGACCCATTTGAATAAATGAAAAAATATTAAGTGCTTACTATGTGTAAAGCAATGTGCTAAGTTCTGGAGATAACAAACAAAAGAAGGGATTGCACATTTGGAATGAATATAGAATTATCAGAAATATATCTGGGAAGAGTGAAGATGGGGAAACACCTGGGGAGTACAGTGACATGGGGTGGGGGAAGGGTGCACATTTGGAAAGAGTGAAGGTGTCCCAAACAACTGGGTTGTGAAAACCAAACTTCTGGAAAAGGAAGGAGGGAGATACCTGTCAGTCTCAGGAGAGATGGAAGCCATCCCTTCCAAGGCCTCCTTAGCCTTCCCAGGTCCCTAGGGACAGTTTTGTTTCCTTGGGGAGTGGAAGGGAGGAGGGGGAAGCTCTTATCAGCAACTGGCCCAGGAGTTCAGGACCTTGTTTAGGGAAGGAGGAGAGATCAAATTGGCCTCTTAGCACCACCCTCAAAAACCAGTAACATGAACCCAGGGAACTGCCCCTGTCAATATCGGTGGTTCTTCCCTCCCAAATGATTGGAAAAGCAAGCCTCTAGCACAGAATATTCCCCTGGACACAGTGTGGAGAAATGGAAAAGGGAAGGAAAGGTAACAGGGATACCATATCTCATGAAAGAAAGTGGGGCTATATATATGGGGGTAGGACATCTGGAGAGAAATATCTGAGAATCTGAGAATCTCTACCTTATGCCCTGAGATGGTCCCCTGTCCCATTCTCCTAGCTTCATTGCTCCTCAAGTGCAACCCAGCCCCAACAAATTATGGCAAGGCAGTAGTAGTAATAATAAAATCAGCTAGCATTTACATACTGCTATGAGATTTACAAAGCAATTTAAATTATCTCATTTGAACCTTGAAACAACCCTGTGAAGTTTATATTGCAGTTATTGTCCCCATTTTACAGATGAAGAAATTGAGACTAAAACAGGTTAAGGAGACTGTGGGGGTATATCAGTGTGAGAAATCAGTCTGCAGGTATCAATGAAAAAAATGAGGCTATAGTGGTCAGACAGAAATCAGATCAGGGGCACCTGAGTGCTCTGAGGGTGTTAGAGGAGGAAAAGCAAGTTTGGGGGCCTCCATGGGGAAATAAAGCTGCAGGTATATGGGAGTGAAAAGAAGCAAGTTGTAAACTCCAAGGGATCGATATAGGGCATTCAGTCTGGTGATCTTTCCAAAATCTAATTTCCTTCATGGCTTCTTATTCACACACTCAAAAATGTTCCCCTATCCTCCAGCCTTTTAAGCTGGTGTCTCTGGATTAGAGGGTGGGTAGGTAGGAAACAAGAGATGACTCAGGGTCAGAGGCAAACCCTCCCCAACTACAGACATGGAACTGCTAAATACCTTAATACTAGCCACTCTCATCTACTAATACCTTAATACTTTCCAGAAATGAAAAACTCAGACAATCTGATATCAAAAACACGTTAATACTCCAGACAGTACAAATCCTAGTTTCTCCATAAACACTTCAGGACCCCAGGTGAGAAAACCTTACCATTCCACAGAGGGAGGGGCTAACTGCAGCAAAAGGGAGGAAAGTTAGACCTCAAGAAATACTTCCTCTTGGGAGAAGTGAGGGAAGGCAGGTAAACTCATATGCCTAATAGGGATTCCTATTTTTCTCCCATCATCTCTCTCCCCTCCCCTTCCCCATAGTCCCTGGCTGTGTGTCTAAGCTTGAAGCAGGAGCTTCTTTATTCTCCTTTATTTTAGTTGAAACAAATGTGTGTGTATGTGGGGGTTGGGGAGTGAAGTGAATGGTGCATCGATAAGGGGAAGGGTCTACAGTGGGGTAATCTCTTTGATTGCTCATATAGGATTCCTGTGCCCTTAATCTCATCTCCTTGTCTCACCCACCCACACCCCCAAGCCTACAAAATAACCTAAGGAGTCAGGAAGAGAGGAAAGGGGAATGGGATAAGGAATGGGCCATTAGAGGTGAGAGGAGGTAAAGTATAGCTAGGCCTTGGAGTAGAAGACTGGAGGAAGGTAGGAAAGGAACATGTTATGGACTGGGGGATATAAGATGGAGAGACAGAGATAGTAACTACCCCTTGGGAAAGAAATATCATGAGATGATAATTAGATATGGACCAGAGAAATAGATAAGCATGATAAGGGAAGAGGGTCAAGGGAAAGAAGAGGAGGGGATTAAGAGGATGGGACAGATATAAGGGAGACACCAGGTGGAGGAGGGATATAAGGAACGGACACCAGGAGAGGGGACAGATATAGGGGATGGACATAAAAGGGGACTAATATAAGGGATGTACACCATATGGGGGAGGGGGGACAGACATAAGTGATGGACACTAAGGGTGGGACAGGGACTGAATATAGGGAAGTGAAGGGAGGAGGGATATTGATGGTGAAATGGAAATAAGGTAGGACTCCAGTTCTATCTCATTGGTTAGGGACTTGGGGAGGAGGGGGAGGCCCAGTTCCCCACCTCCCAGTCTTACTTGCTCCCTCCCCCCCATCTGGCCCTCCCTCTGCCCTGGTCTTCCCCCTCCCCCAGCCCACCTTCGCTCCCCACTCTTTCCTCCCTCCATCTGGCCCCTCCATCCCTCCCTTTCCCCCTCCCCCTCCTCCATCTGGCCTCTTCTCTCCCTCCATCCTCCAGCCCTTTCTCCATCTACCTGGTTCTCACAGCCCTCTACCCCGTCATCATACTGTCCTCTCTTTTTTCTCCAGCCCTACCTTCCTATTTCCCCCCATCCTTCTTCCCTCTCCATCTCCATGTCCCTCCCCATATTCCTATATCTGTTCTCCCTTATACCTTTCCCTTATGTGTCTCTTCTAGTTCTTCATCCCCTTCATCTCATTTCTTCTCAATATTTCTTCCAGGGCCTGCTTCTCTTATTCCCCTAATCCCCTCATCGCTCCAGCCTCCATTTACACCCCCTTTCCCTATCCCCCTCCCCCCCACGCCAGGCTCTCCGGCCTCTCCTCCTCTTTCACCCTCTCTCCCCTTCGTTCCCCCTCACCCCAGGCCTCCTCTCTCCTCCGCCCCCTGCCCCTCCCCCTCTCCCCCTCCCCCTCCTGATCTTTTCCCCCTCCCCCCACCTCGTACCTCTGAAGGGGGCATAGGACATCGCGGGGATGCTCCCCCGATGGATGGAGGCTCGAGACCTGCTCATCAGGCCTGGGGGGGAGGGGGCAGGGGGGGGACAGGGGAGAAGGAGAAGAGAGAGAGGGGGAGAGAGAGAGAGAGAGGGGGAGAAGGAGGAGGAGGAGAGAGGAGGAGAGAGGAGCAGAGAGGAGCAGAGAGGAGGAGAGAGGAGGAGGAGGAGGAGAAAAGGAGCCAACAGCAGCGGCAGCAGCAGAGAGAGAGAGGGGGGCGGGGGAACAGAGAGGAGAGAGCAGGAGGAGGAGGAGATGCACTGCAGCCCCCACCCCTACCCAAAGAGAATCAAAGACAGGGACCCCTGACTCAGAAATGGAGATGCCAAATAAAGAGACCCCAGCCCCAGAGAGGGGGATGTCATACAAAGAGACCCCAGACCCAGAGAATGATAGATAAGAGAAACTTGAAGAAAGATAGGTAATCCAGATCTGGAGAGATATGTAAGATGGAGAGACCCCAGACTCAGAGGCAAAACTAAGGAGAGATCTCAGACCCAGTGAAAGAGATCTAAGAGACATCAGACGAGAGATATCAGAGACAGATCTCCAAAACTGAGACTCAGGACCTAGGAAGAGATCTGACTGCGAGAGATCTAAGAGATCAAGCCCCTCAGTTGCAAAGAAAAATTTCAGAGACAGGCATTCTAGACTCAAAACAGATTTCAGATTCAGGATGAGATGGGTTCCTCTGACACAGATTCCTCTCAACCAGGAGAGACCTTATTAACTCACTGAGATGCCTAACTCAAGAGAGACCCCAGACCCAAAGAGAGTTTTCAGAGAAAAAGACTTGAGACCAAGCAATATATTAGAGACCCCATCATTTGGGGATAGGAAGCTTCTCAGCTGCCTCCTCCACCTCATCTAACTTGGCCCCCTCTCTTCATTTTTGGGTCATGAGATGTGCCTGGGCCCCAGGGAAAGAATGTAGGGCAGTCCCTGGATCCATAGGGGACTGGGTAGGTTAGAGACCCAGAGCAGGGTGGGAAAGAGAGGGTAGCCTGAGTAGGTGGAGTTCAGGAAGGATAGGGTTGGAGGATATACTGAACCACCATATCACTCAAGTCTCCTTCATATATGATCTCTCCAATATCTTCCCCTTTCCACCAGTGTCCACAAAGTTATGGTCTAGCACAAATGCTACCATCTCTGTGCCTTCCCAACTCCCCGTGGTTCACAAAATTTACAAATATCAGAGCTAGAGAGAATCTTAGAGATTAGAGATAAGGAAACTGAGGCACATCGAGGTGGGTCTTGCTTGGTGACTCGTTCAAGGTCACATGCTTAATTTGTTGTTCAGTCATATCTGACTCTTCATGACCCCATGACAGTCTATGAGGTTCTCTTGGCAAAGACTCTGGAGTTGTTTGTCATTTCCTTCTCCAGTGGATTACTTTATGTCAGCTAGGGCCAACTACCACCACCATGACAAGGAAGTGATCTATAAGGCAAATAGTGGTTAGGTGACTTGCCTAGGAAGTGTCTTGAGGCTGAATTTTAACTTAGGTCTTCTTGGTTCTTTTGGCCCCAGGCCAAGTGCTCTATACCCTGGACCACCTAGCTGCCCCAAATGGCAAATAAATGGTTCTAATTCCAAACTAGACATTCTGACTCCAAGGCCAATGATTTCCATTTTCTTGAATTATGTAGTCTTAATCCCTCCTCTGCTTCTGTCACCTTACCTTATCTCACATTTATTTGTGTGCATCTTATTCCCCCCTATTAGATTTAAACTTTTTGAGTGCAGGAATATGCTTCTTCATCTTTCTGTCCATAGCATCCAACAGCATCAAAATTGGTGCTTAATATTTGTTGACCTTAATTTACTTGAGTTGAATCGTATTTATGACATACCCATCTCTTACTAGATGGTAAGCTCCTTAAAAGCAGTAAATATGAAGATGAGTATCTATATACATAGGTGCTACCAGTTGACACCATGCCAAGAAACCTTTTCACTATTCACTACATCATGTTGCCTCAATGTGCCATGCATATCATCCCCATAGCTAGCATTTATATGGTGATTTATAGTAATATCTCAGATATTATCAATATCTCATCTTACAGATGAGGAAACTGAGCCCAAGAGAAGTGATTTGCCCAAGTTCATATAGTAAATGTCGAGTAGAATTTGAAGTCTTCCTGACTCAAGGTGCTATCCACCAACCTCAGCTCATATTTAAGAGTTAAAGTGTTTTCCTCACAGCAACTCCGAGAGGTGAGTTGTACAAGTATTATCTTGTTATAGGTAAGGAAAGTGAGACTCAAAGAGGGTGATTGGTTCAAGATCACAATGACAAAGGCAGGATTCCGAACTCAAGTCTTTTGGGTCCAAGTCCAGTGTTCTTTTTATGTCTCCCACACATAAATTTAGGAATTTTTAAATGTTAGTCTTCATCTAATTCTGAAATTCTGGCTATACTGTGGAAGGGGGCATGAACCCCATTTCTCATCACTTTGTGTCACATCCAATTCGGTGATCCCCAAGAGTTCCAAATGATTCCAAAGCACTCCCTTTCCTCTCTTTTCCCCTCATATTCTCTCTGGACTTCTGCACTTCCCACTTGCCAACTGGGTTTCTCCGGGGTCACAACAACTTCGGGGCTCAACCCCTTCAGTTTACAGTCACAAAGGCCCTAGGTGCTGGACTGGATGGGATGCTACAGCCGTGTCTTCATCAAAGGTGGAAGTCCTGGCTCACTGTTCGGCTCCTCCTCACTCACCACGGTCTGGACAGTTTTATTAACTGTTGGTGGCAAAGGGAAGTCCCACCACCAAGTTGCACTCCATACTTAGTGTAAGGATGACTCCACACTCACCAGCCCGACACTGACGCAGGGATTGGGCGGAGTCTTCTGCCTACCGCTCCGCCCCAAACCCTTGTCACGTGCTATGGGGAACTGACTAAGGGTTGGCCGGCTTCCGTCTCGCGCGGAAGTCCTATTTTGGCTGCGAACAACGTCTAGCCCTCCCTCCCCTCCCCTTGGACTGTCCTCCTCGTCATTCTACAGCTTCCTACATCACGTGACGAGAGAAGACCGCAACGAGTCGAGTTCTTGGGCAAATGATTTTTAACGGTCATTCAGAGGCGGAGGTGGGGACGGCACGTGTCCATGGATCCAGCTCCTGATTGGCCAATCCTTCCCTTTCCCTCCCATCGCCCAGCTCCTCTAGAGGGCGGGGGTAAATCGAACACGCTGGACCTCTGGGATTGCGGGAGGGGGGGCGGTAAACTAGGAGCTTCCTTCGTCACGTGGTATGGTGAGGGTTCGGGCCTGCTTATCACGTGGTCGCCATACAGGTATGCTTCCCCTGATTTTTATGTGCCAGGCTCTGGGACAGTTTCCTCTCGCTCGGTGACGTGACCTTTGACCCCGACCCCCTCCCTTTGGCCGCCTAGGCTGCATGTTGGTGGGGCGGGGCCCCCAGGTCTGGCTCGGCGGAGTGGTGAGTGACGACCCCCTCCCCTTTCGGAAGATCCTTGAACCTGCCCACCCGGCCTCCAGATCCATCTTCTACCCTCCCCTCCCCTTCTGGGCAAGAGTCCGTGCCTCAGTGTCCTAGCTTAGGGTCTGGGCTCTGCATCCGGGATGACTGGCGGTGAGGAGGGGGAGGGCTGGGGCTGCGGAGCTGGGCTGGCCCTTTGATGGCGCCGCCTCCCCTCCCCCCAGGCCGCTTCGCTCCTGGCCTTCCTGTGCATGCACTCGCTGCTCGCCTGGTTCCCCCCCCTGCGGCTGCTCCCCCGAGCCCTCTCCATGACCGCTCGACCTCCCGAAGGCCCGGCCCCCGCCCCCACCGGCTCCGACTACGTCCCTGGCTCCGTCTCAGTGGTCTTTGTAACCTGCCCCAATGACAAGATCGCCAAGACTATTGCCAGGTTGGAGGAGGGGTCGGAGCGTGGGGTGGAGGGGCAGGCGAGAGCTTCTTGGGAGCCTTTGGGGTACAGGGCGTGGGAAGCAGTCTGCTCCGACCTGAGCGAGCTTCCCCGATTTCCAGGGCTGTGGTGGAGAAGCGACTGGCCGCCTGCGTCAATCTTGTACCCCAGATTACGTCTATGTAAGTCTTGGGAAGGGGTGTGCTGTTTCCTAGGGAGGGAGGGTGTGTATCTCCTCTCCCCATTAACTCATCCTTTTGTTGTCTTTCAGCTATGAATGGAAAGGAAAGATCGAGGAGGACAGTGAGGTGATGATGGTAAGAGCTCCCCCCTTCCAGCTCTTTCCTCCTAGGGTGTTTAGCTCCTGCTCCTCCTGTTCAGTTTCCTGATCTAGACCTCTCAATCCTTCAGATGATGAAGACTCAGACTGCCTTGGCACCGCCCTTGACAGAATTTATTCGGTGAGGACATCAAGATTAGTTTTCTGGTGGGAGTGGGCGATGATGTATTTTCAGGTGGATGAGGAAATACTGCTCAACTTTTGTTGACCTTTCCTCTTTCTCTAGTTCTGTTCACCCATACGAAGTGGTAGAAGTCATTACATTGCCTGTGCAACAGGGGAACCTTCCATACCTTCACTGGGTAAAAGATAGCACCACTCATCAGTGATGACTTCTCAGGCTAACTTCCACACACTTTCTCTAATAAATCCTGACCCCGTAGTGCTGCCTCTTGATCTTTTCCTTATTACATGTATTACTTGCTGTGAGTATTCATTGAGGGTATAGTAGTAAGCCCCAACCCATTTCCATCCATTTTTCCTCTATCAAGATAATTCAAGTTTCTGAAGGGTATATTTATCTTTATTTCCAACCATACAGAGCCCAGGATTCCCTGTTCTATCCCCCTCCCCTTCCCCTAAGGGGTTAAATAACTTTTAAAAATATAAAAAAAGCTGTAACAAAATATCACGGGAAATGGGAAAAAGGCTGTAGGGTCAGGAATCATGAAGGGGTGGCTGAGGAAGAAAGGGGCCTCTCCCCACCTGACTCCAGCCTGGGTGGTAGGGAAGGAGCCCCCCACCCCAGACCACGCCCCCAGGTACATCCCAGCTGCAGGTGAGGTCAGAAGTCAGGGTGTGAAAGTGCCAGTTGTATGTGTGTGAATAAGGGCTAGGGAGAGGAGGAGCAATCAGCTCCTCCTTTTAGAAGATGCCTCCTCCACCCCACTCCACAAGGTACTGCACAGAGCCATCAGGTCGAACCCTCCGAGCCAGCACACGGACAGGGTCTCCTCGGGACAGGTACCCAGCCCCTACCCGGGTTCCCACACCAGCTCCAGGAGATAAGCCACGACACAGAGGGGAAGGGCCCTGGGGAACTGATCTTCGGGAGGGAACAGGGGAGGGGCTTGGGGATGAAGATGATGTTGAGTTGGGAACACTCCTTGGGGAATCTGAAGGGAAACCAGCAACTTGAAGGTCCAGGGGTGACCTATGGGGAAAGAAAGGGTAAAAGCAGATTTATCCTACTTGAAATGGAGAAAATGGTTTTTGTTACAGAGGAAAACAATATTGGAATCACGGGTAGTTATATATTCAGGGATTTAAGTATATAGGAAGAGAAAAGGGAAGACACCAGAGAATTTGGGGGAAGGGGGAATCACAAGCACATAGGATGGGGGGGGTCCTCACCTGTCTGGGGGGTCTCCATCCCCAGGGGTTCCTGCAGTGCTGGCCGAGGGGTGGAAGGAGGCGAACATCCGGATGGGGCTGCTGGAGTTGTGTGGGGTGGGGTCACTTGGGTAGTATGGGACCCACATCCCCATAGCAGAATGAAGATTCAAAGGGAAGGTAGAGCCCAAACACTGCCCTCCTCCCAACCAATATGGATAGGTGAGGGAGCTGCTGAAAGTCTCCCCTGGACTATTGTCATCTATGGGGATGATGGGCGTGGTGTGTGCTTGGGGAGTTCACAGTTCCAGGGAGTGGTAATTGGGGAAGGGGGAAGACTTACCTGGGCAGGCAGCGGGCATCCGTGGGCCGGAAATTGTAGCCACTGCTGCCCTGGTAGCTCTGGTTAGGGCTGGGGGGCGGTGGAGACACTGAAGCCTGGAAAGAGGGTGAGGATGAGGATGGGAAGAGAAGTATTCTTAGAAGAGTGCTGAGACCCTCACATAACCAATTAACCTTTATTAACAATAATAACTGACATCTATGTTTTGGCATAATACTTTCAAATTAATTTTCATCTCATTTGAGCCTCACAGTAACCCTACTGTGGAAGTACTATAGCTATTATCATTATTTTACAGAAAAAGGACACTGAAGGTCATAGAAGTAAAGCGAGGCGCCTGAGGTCACACACTTAGCAAGTTCAAATCTTGACCCAAATCTACCATTTTCTAACTCCTTTCTAGTGCCCCATATCCCTTTTACCTGCAGCGCCCTCCGTAGACGTGCCCGCTCCCTCTGCTCCCTGGGTTCTGGCCGATCCCGACCCTCCTGGGGTTCCCCCAGCTCTTCTTCCTTCCCCTTTGGTGGTTTCTTCTTCCGAGGCTCTGGCTCCAGTCGCTGACGCTTCCCAAGGGGGCGTGAGACCCCCACCCCTGGGCCCTGCCCTGAAGGGAAGCTGTAAGAGGCCTCCTTACCCCCCCAGCCCCCTCCTGAACACCCCCAGAGGTACATTTTCCCCAGACAAATCCCAGAAAGGGCTCCCCACCCCCCCTGGGCCAGTGACCTGGTGTGTGCTCCATCTCCAGTGGGGGGTTCCACAGGGGGAGGAGTCCGAGCATGGAGCCCAAACAGACATTTCCGTTTCTTTATCTCTTTCCCAGAGATAAACCTAGGGGTAGAGGGAAAATAGCAGTGAGACAGAAAAGATACATTGGCCTGTCTCACTGCGCCTTCCAGAGATGAAACTTTCCTCCATTTTTGGCTAGAGTTTCCCTCAGTCTCTAACTATCTCATTTTGTTGACCCCAGGTATACTGCCCCACCCCATACCACCATCATTTACCGGTCTTTGTGGCTGTTGAGAGCAGAGAGAAGTTGAGAGGAACGCTCTCCCTTAGGGGTATCTGAGAGCTGAAGAAGGGTGAAGGTTAACAGCTGCAAATGAATCTTCTCCCAGTATTTCTTTCCCCTTGTCCCACTCAAATAGCATCCCCTCCCCCTCACCTCCCCCAGGAGTAAGCTGTCCCAGTTCTCTGAAGTGAATGGCAGGATCTCTCGGTCAAAGTCAAAATATTTCTTCTTACAGCAAACACTGAGGTGATAGAGGACAAGATGTGCAACATCCACCCTAGAGAAATGGAGGGCCATAGTTAGGTGGGTATAAGGAAGAAATGCCACCCTCTGTTCTTTTAATGCTGCTGTCTTTCCTGAGATTCAGTCCCAATTTATCCTGCCTTTTAGTGCCTCCATTGTTTTTTGCACATGGCCTCCCCCATTTGACTGGGAGTTCTATCTCCAGCCTTAAAGCTAGGCCTGGCCAGTAGGAGTTACTTGATGCATTTGTTGCCTTGAAGGCTGACAGTAGACAACGTGTCTCAGAGAATCCCCCTGGTCTAGCTTACCATCGAAGCTGAAGTCTCTTGACACTTTCGGGTCCCCCTCGGCAGACACAGCACTCAAACTCATAAAACCTGAAAATGAGCAGTGGATAAAGTAGTGGAGTAAAAGATATGGAAAGGAGAAAGGGCAGAGGGAAGCAAAAGGGTTGGGAATGGGGAAGAGAAGATGTACCTTGGATCATGGACAAACATTAAAGAATTAGCCCCTAACTCCCAGTGCCCTGCAGCTCACCTGTCGCCATACAAGAGGGGTTTGCTCAGACACTGAGTACATGCCTCGTGAAACCACTGGAGGCAACTCCGACATTGTAGCATCTTTAGGTTCCACCTGAGAGAGAGTACCAGGTGAGGCCTGCAGTTGTTCTGCCTCCACAACCCTATCATCTGCCATCACTTTCATTACTACAACTGGGTTCCCTTCCCCCAAATCTCTCCCTAGCACCTACCTTGACTCACTGGCATCACCCCCCCCTTCAGAAAGCCTCCCCATTCCTTCCCTTCTTTCTGTGACTCACTCCCCAGGGCCCCCGCAGTAACAGTAACTCTGCTGTCGGTTGCTCAGGTGTCCTGCATCCCAGTCCAGGCCCTTCAGTCCATATGGCAAAGACAGCTTCATCCCCAGCATTGCCCGTGCGTAAGGACCTTTCTTCAGGGCACCTCCCCTCTGCAGGGACAAACACATTGAGATAGTTTGGTGGTGAAGAAAGAGAAAAGTTAAGTGACAGCTTGGGGGTAGGGTGGAAGGTCAGTGTATAGAGAGAGGTGAGTGGTATCTACCATGGGGAGGAGTGATTTCGGTACCTTGGTAGCGATGGCAAAGACACACTGCCTGCAGACCCAAGGGGATGGGCCATCTCCTTCTCCAGGGGCTGGGGCTCTTGGAATGTGGCAATCCTGGTGATATGCTGGGGGGTGAGAAGAAGGATCATGGAGGGTTGAGGGTAAAGTATTGGGAAGAATGACTAGGGGGAAGAGGTTCAGGATTATAACAAGAAAAGGGTAAAGAAGGGAAATTATGGAAAAGAAATCATAGACTGTGAAGGTGTGGTTCCCCAATAGGCTGGGAGAGGTCAAATGTCATTCCTTACCATGTCGACATTTCTCACAGCTGACCAGCCGGTTCCCAGGGACCACAGACTCAGATCGACAGACGCAGCACAGGAGCTCTTCTCCAGGGAGGGCAGCTATGAAACAGAAAAGAGAGATAAGGACTGTAAGGCTCTAGCCCCATTATTCTTAAGAGCCAAGCTTCTGTCCCCCAGTCCCTGCTTCTTTTTAGGGACCAAGCTCCCTTGCATCTCACCAGGGCTAATGTCTTTCCATAGAACAAGAAACTGGGAGTCATCTTCAAACTGTACTAGACAGACCTCCCGAGCACTATCCACCTGGGAGAGAGAAAAGGAGGTGAATGCTGAGAAAGGGACATTTGATTTGAGTCAAGAGGATGGAAAGGGAATACTAAAGTTAATGTTTCAGGAGAAAAGTGGGGTTGAGGTTGAGGTCAGAGGTTTAGATCTCACCTTCTTGATAGTTCCCAGGTAAAGGAGTCCATCAGTCCATCTGGCCAGAACATCTTGTCCCTCCCAAAGCCGGGGTCTGGTACCTGGGGAAGGGGCTGGGGGAGTGGGCTCCCAGGGTTGGGGGGCAGCAGAGCGGCTCAGCCGGGAGGGCTGCGCCATTGCATCCTGGGGAGCCTGGTAGGACAAGGGGGGAAGAGTTACCTTCCCCACCCCCAACAGCAATCACCTCTTCCTGCTTGGCTCCCCCAAGGGGACTCAAAATATTCAAGATTCCAGCTTTCTCCTTGCTTCCCCAGTTCGATATCACAAAAGCCCATAGTCTTCTCTTTCAGACCCGCACTGAGGGGGTTTCTAAGATTCGAGGGAGAGGGAGCACAGACACCTGATTCTTAGTCTCCCACCCCCAAGATTCCTCCAGGGATTGGTTCTCTCAGGGAGTTTCTCTCTTGGTTCAAGGATTTTAAGAGGATGATGGATTGGAGAAAGAGGCCTCCCCTTAGGTCCTAGTCCCACCCCTACATCCTGGCTGGCTTCATCTTGGAATTTCCCTGTCCAGAGATGTCAGAGTTCAGACAACCTGCTTTTCGGGGGGAAGGGGGTCCTCAGTAATGAGATTCCCTCCGATCCATGCTGAAGAATCTTCCTATTCCTGGATTATCTTGAGTCCCACTCCAATCTGAGGTTCTCTAACCCAGGGGTGTGGGGGTGGGGCGGATAACTTCCCGTGTAGCTAGGGAGGGGGGCGTGTCCCGGTCCCAATCTCTACTCCCCGAGATGGGGCAAACCTGGAGGTGACGTGAGGCAGCCCCCTTGCAAAAGGGGGTCTCTGCATGCATGTGATTGGAAAGGCTGGGTGGGGGGAGACGAGAGGGTGGAGGGGAGCCAGAGAAGGACCCCTCCCCCACCTAGCGCCAACGCCTCTCCCGGGGGAGGGGGGCTCCCCCGCCTGGCCCCCCCCCCTCCCAGTACTCCTTCGGCCCCCCGCCCTCTCCGCCTCCTCCTTACCGGTGACAGCTGCGGCCGCCGGGGAGCTGGGGAGGGGGAGCCGTGGGGGGGCCGGGGCGGGGGTCGAGATGTCCAGGCGTCCGGGGGAGGGGGCAGACAGAGGCTGGGGGGGTCCCCGGGCCCGGCCCCTCGGTCCCGGCTGCTCTGGGGCGTATGACGCAGCAGCCAAAGCAGCGGCGGCGGCGGCGGCGGCGGCGGCGGCAGCAGCAGGAGGAGGGAGAGGAGGAGGGAGGGAGGGAGGGGAGGGACGGACTGACTGGGGGGGGGAGGCCTGGGAGGGAGGGAGGAGCTGGGGGGAGGGGGGCGGGAACCACCTCACCCCACCCCCTACGCCTCCCGGGCGGGCCACGCGGGGTGGGGTGGGGCCGGGTGCACGCCCTCCTCCCAGGACCCAGGCGCCGAGGCCGACGGGGAATCCCTCCGAGTGGCCCCGGCCCGCCCCCGGCGGCAGGGAATCCCTGCTCGGCTCCCGCCCCGGCCCCGCCCCCGCCGCGGCCTCCGCGCCTCGCGCCACAATCCGAAACTGCCCGGGAGCCGCCCCCACCAGCCCATTCCCGCACCTTTGGCCCCCCCGCGGCCCCTACCCCCCTCCCTCTAATTGCCCACCGGCCCCGCCCCCTTCCCCCCGGTTTTGCCCACCCAGCCTCCCCCGCCAAGGCGCATGCGCGGACCCACCTCCCTCCCCCAGCTTTCCGCTCCGCGCTGGCGCGCGGCACCTGCGGAGCTGGAGCGCCCCCCTCTCCCCGCCGGGCGGGGCCGTCGGGGCTGGCGCAGCGTTCCCTCGCTCTGCTTCCCCAGGCGCAGGAGGGCGGGAGGCGCGGGGCAGTAAGGAAGGAGGAGGGCCGGAGGGGAGCGGTCGGACAATTGCCGGGGCCGGGGGCGTTAACGCAGGCAGAGCCAATGGAAAGGAAACGGGGCGGGGCCCGGGCCGTTTGAATGGGGCGCTCCAGCGGGAGCGGGCGTTGAGTCATGCATCGTCCGAGCGGTCAGCCCGGCCCGCCGCGGCCCAGGCCGGAGCTGCCAGCCCCGAGCGCGCCGCGGACCTTCCGAGTGACGGACAGACGGGGACGGTGCCAAGGGCGGCACCAGGAGATCCCTGGCCAAATCGCTCGGCCCCTTACCCCAGCTTTCCAGAAAGAAACTTCCCGGGAAAGTGGTCGAAGAAAGCCATTTCTTAAGGGCCCTTTGCCTGCATTTCCAAATACATCCCTTCTTGGGCATCAGTTCTTAAAGAACAAGGGGAGGGCAATTCAGCAAAAGTAACCAACACATAAAATCACCGAGAACATGTGCTAAGATAATTTTATTTTGTGATACATGGTTATATTCACCTAGTTATATAAACTCAGTTACCACTCTAATTAAAAATATCCCCTTAAACATACATAAAAACCACATACACGCAGGACACCAAAGATGGCCCTTCTATTTCTTGTTGGCTCGAGCAGTGCCAATAACACACTGGTTTACCTGGGAGAGGAAAAGAAGAGATGCCTGTGTCAGCACCAGAACAATTCCTTTGGGATGGATACAACCCTTCCAGACCTCCTAAGGAAATCTGGAAGCAGGTATCCAGACACTCTAGCCCGGGGAAAGAGGAGAGCTATAGTGAGCCTAACTGGCAAACAGCAAAGGGGGAGGGGCACACCCTCAAAGAGCCAGGGACTGACAGGACAGAAGTGAAAAACAAAGGACCCATGGGAGATGTCTGTACCTTGGAGGCAAATCGCAGGGAGTTGAGGGACTCTGAGAAGTTTTCTTCCAATGGGGAGATATTCACAAACATAAGCCTGGGTGGGAGAAGGGGTTTAGCACAAAGGCAACATTCTCAAGACATTCCTCCGGCCCTGGTTCACACCTGTTAGTGTTGCTTAGAGCCAGTCTGCAAGTTTCTTCCATCCTTAACAAGCTAGTCTATCAGTTCCTATTCTTACTACTCACATTTTGGCACTGCCCCTTAGAGAATTCTGCAGCAGGTACGTGAGTTTGCTGTTCCGGTATGGCACATGCGACTCCTGGGTTGTGGGGGAGATGGAGGTTACAACGGGACAAGGCAGCATTTTAATATCTCAGAACAAACGGCTCGGCTGCAATCTCCCTTGCTCCTACCTTATTGCTCAGGGCCATGATGACAAGGCCCAGTGTAGAGAGGCTGCTGTTGATGGCTTGGGTCTCCTTCAGTCGTTCTCGATCTCCAGGGCCAGTGGACAAGCCAGGATCTAGTCTTTCACTCCCAGCCAGATCTATTAGGTTGAGAGAGGCTGTACAGTGTAAGTTCTGCCCCATGTGCTTCCCTGAAATCTGCAGCTGGAACACACTGTGGCTTCGCGATGACTGCTCGTTTTGTGCTGTTCGAGCCACTGCCCGATTCTGACGAGCCAGATGGAGCAGGGATTCCACCTGAATTGGGAGAGCGAGACTGCCATTGTCAATATCTTCTCAGTGAGCACACATATATTCTTTCCCCAACTCTTGGTTTTTGTAGAACATTCCCCCACTCCCAATACCTTGCACCTAATCTGACAACTTCCCACAGCCCCAAATCTTTCCTATAACCCCCCCACTTCCCAGTCTCCTCTCCTGTCCCTTGATCTTATCCCCTCTCTGTCTACCTCATTCCCTACCTCCTCTTCGCAGGAAACGGGGACATATTGGGCATTGGTGACAATAAGCTCCTTACTTCCAGGGCCAGCCAGTCGAATCTCATACTCAGTCCCCTGGCACTTTTGGGCCCCACCCACACAGGCCAACAGGTCCCTGATGGTTTCATTGTAGATCTCCACATAGCTAGCCACAAAGGTGTAGCTCCAGCCTTGGGCCTCCAGCTTCCGGGCTACTGAAAACAGATGCCTTACAGCTCTTGGGATCAGCCCCTCAACTTGCGGGTCTCCTCCTGGCCCTCCTTCCATCGTGAATGTCTTGCCACTGCCTGTCTGGCCATAGGCAAAGATGCACACAGGGTAACCATCCAGGGCTGACTGCACAAGCAGGGAGACTTCTTCAAACACTTCATTCTGTTTGCTCCCTGGTAGGAACACTCGGTCAAAGGAGAAGTCATAGCGGGCAGGAGCACTTGGTAACCCTCCTATGATGCTACATCGATCATCACTTGGCCGAGTAAGACTGAGTCGAGTGGAAGGCTCAGAGGCTCCATTAGACCCAGGAGGAAAAAGGATGAGGCCAGGAGGTGGTGTGGGCTCTCCAGGTAGAGCAGGGCGGACTCGACAAAAAACCCGAATGTTACCCTTGAGCTCTTGCAGCTGGTTGTGCAGATACCGCCGCTCCATCTCAAGACCATGCAGATGCTCTGTCCTTGTGGCCAACAAGTCTGCCTGGGCTGTGAAATCTGCCTGACTTTTGGCCAGAGCTGCCATTGATTCTTGGAGTTGTGCCTGGCATAGGTCAGAGAGGTAAGAGAGAAAGAGGGGTTAGAAAGTATGGAGGGAAGTATTAAGAGTGGACACTGTGAGAGGGAACAGAGTAACTGGTGAGATGAGAAGGAAGAATGAAGATGGGGTAAGGCACAACAGGAAAGGATATATAGATAGAATGGAAGAAAGGGAACAAGGAGAATATTACAGATGGCAAGAAAGAGGAGAGAAAACGAAATCAAAATCAAGCTACAAGAAACTGCATGAGGCAAGGGAAATTCCTTGAAAGACACAGCTCAAAAGTGAGGGAAGGGGCCTTCAGCTCAGATGAAAACTCTGAGAAGGGAGGACACACTCCAAGACACAAGTAAAAGGGAGAAGGTCAAACATCCCCCAGCGGAGGCTCAGCAAGAATTCCATGTGAACGCACACAGGACGATGCTTTGTCCACCCAAGCGTTACTCACCTCCTGTACCTCTAGCCGAGCAGCCAGATCCCTTCGTTCTTCTTGCAACTGTAACCGCTCTTCTTGCAATGACTGAACTAGGCCCTTCTGAGTATGCAGAAGTGCTTCCAGCTCCTGGACCTGAGCCCTCAACTTCCCCAGCTCCAGCTGGTCTTGCTTAGCTTGGGCCCGAGTCTCCGTCAGATCCCCAATCAACACCTTGTTCTCAGCCTCCAGAGTTTTGGCTTGTTGATCAGCTTGCCCAAACTGGCTCCTGAGTTCCTGGTTCTCCCTGGTTAGAACCTCAGTCTGTACCTGGCAGGCACTGAACTCCTTCCGTAAGTCACACAGTTGTCCCTTCACATCCCAGGCTGGACGCTTGCTAGATCCTTTCCTTGTTTTTGTAGGGGACATTCTTGATACTAGGTATGGGAAAGAGTAGCAAGGCGAATGAAAACTCTAGCTCCTTTCTCTTCTCCTTTCAGTGAGCAACAAACACCATTAACTCCCATTCCCTCCTTTTTATCTCACAGGGGAGACAGAAATGGGCTAATGGTTTTTGTAGAGCACTCAGTACAACTGCTATTCCCTCTGTAAGTGGTACATTGCCTAACCTGAGGGATTAGATTAGCCACTTACCAGGTTTTGGTGCAGAGACAGTAGAGACTGCAGAGACTGGCTTCCTATTCTTCACATCTGTACAAAGATAAGAGATAATAATTTCAATAACATCAATTAATTTGGAGCTGATAGTGACCGACTCTTTCATTTTACAGAGCAAACTATGGTCCAGAGGTTTACCTTGCCAAAGTTCACCTAAGACATAAGCTGCAGAGCTGAGATCAAGCTCAGATTCACAGGCAGCCAAATCCCTCCATCATTCTTCCCTTTCCAACTTGTGCTTGTTTCCCTGAGATCTAGCTACTGATGCCTACTCACCTGTGGTGGCCGTTGTAGTATGCCAAGGTCCTGTTTTTAGGGGAGCCTTCTGGGCTGCGAGGAGATAAGGAAGAAGGTGATAGGGAGCATCCTCAGGGCAGTTTCTATGCAGGAAAGAATATAAGAGCCAGCCTAGGGCTGACCTCTTATTCTGAAGAGATAATATACCCGTTCCTCTCAGACATGTTCATCTCCTATTGCACGTATAACCTAAGACAGAATTACTCTGGTCATGTAATTACATGAAATAGGAAAGATGAAACTCTGGATTCTTTTGTCATCTGTCAAACCTACAGGTATTTTATTTACCTGCTTCCTGTTTTTTTGCCCTGGGCATAGTGGCCACAGTGGAGACCCTGGGACGAGAGATGGCAATAGTTACTGCTGTTCCAGGACCTCGAATCCGCTTCTGAGGAAAGAGAAAGTAAAGTTTTCATGTACAACCTATATCAAATTGTTTACTGTACCATCTCAGAAAGGTGGAGGTGGGAGAGAGAGAGAAAACTTGGAACTCAAAATTAAAAAAAGAAAAGAATGTTGAATATTGTCTTTAACTGTGGAAAAAATAAATATATATATAAAGGATAGTTTTAGAGAACTTTTTCCCACCCACCCCCCTTGGGGCTCCCCACCCTTCTCAACTAATCCAGTTCTCTCTTCTCCCTGCCCAGGCTCTCACATATCTACAGTCCAACTCACCTTCTCCGGCTCAGGGGCATTCTCTTTATCTAGTCTTCTCTTTGTACCACGGCCTAGCATAGGCAATTGAGAAGATGAGGCCTTGTCCGGGGGCATCTTCAATTCCATGTTCCCCTTTTCCATCAGTGATAACTTCTATAAGAAAAAGGAAGCCACTCAGACCTCCTGGTTTCCCTGCCACTCCCACATTTCCTGACCGCCTCACATTTCTATTAACTACCTCCCTTTTGTTATCAGAAGCAAATATCTATTGAAAGCTTACTACACACACAGAACAACGTACTGGGTAACCTGCACATAAAAGTTATGAGAATCAGTTTTTCAAGAGCTTATGATTTACTTAAGGAATTGGGACAGATATATTAATGTATATTCTGGTATTCTTTCCTTCTTTATATTCTGTTCTCTCTAGATATCATAACACATACCTTCTCATCCTATATTAAATGAATAGTATAGACAAGAAGTGCTATAAGAGTTCAGAAGAATTATCAAACTTAAGGGTGCTTAAGAAAGGCCTAATGAAGGAAATAGGACTTGGGTTGGGCCTTGGAGGGCATTCCAGGTAAGGGGCAAATGTAGGAAGTAAAAAAAAAAAAAACCAAACCATTATACAGAAGAAATGAGTAAACCAGGTTGTTTAGAGCTGAGATACAGGGTAATAGCTTTAAATGAGATAGTCAAAGTATGATAAAAGCAGAATCTCCAGAGTTGGAAAATACTCGAGATCACATAGGCCAATCTAATACATGAACAGGAATTCCCTCTACAACATCCTTAGCAAGTGGTCCTCCACTCAACCATTTCAAGTGATGGGATGGATGATGAAAAACTACCTCCTTGGGCAGCCTGTTTTTGGGGTTTTTTTGGGGGTTTTTTTTTTTAATGTTTTAAGGGTTAGGAAAGTTTTTCCTTACACTAAGCCAAAATGAACTTTCTTTTATAATGTTTACCTACCACTTATTTCTGTCCTCTGGTGTTTAAAAAAAAAAAGAGTAATTCCTCTTCTGTGTAATAGTCCTTCACAAAGCAATAAGGGGTTATTAAATTAAGTCAGCTCTCATGTCTACCCCAAAGTCTTTTCCTCTTCAGGTTATACATTCCTGTTTCTTTCAACTAATCATTACATGGAATGGCCTCCAATATTTTCACCATCCTGGTTGCCCCATTCTGGGCAAACTTGAATTTGTCAATGCCCCTAAATGTAGCACTCCTAACTAGACACAAAACTCCAAACATAAGGCAGAATATATATGTGGAAGTAATGCTTAAAAGTGCAAAGGGAGATTCATGCTTGATATAAGACAAAACTTGGAGTAGCTAGGTGGTGCAGTTAGAGCACCAGTGCAGGAGTCAGGAGGACCTGAGTTCAAATCTCACCTCAGACACTTGACACTCACTAGCTGTGTGACTTTGGGCAAGTCACTTAACCCCAACTGCCTCATCCTGGGTCATCTCGAGTCATCCTGATGAATATCTGGTCACTGGATTCAGATGGCTCTGGAGGAGAAGTGAGGCTGGTGATCTGCACAGCCCTCCCTCACTCAAAACAAAGTCAAGTGCAAGTCATGTCATCATTTCTCTGATGGCATGGTCTTCTTCGGCAATGAAGGACGAACACACACATAAGACAAAACTTACTAACAATTTTAACTAAAATAGGCTGCCTTGGGTGGTAGATTTCCCATCATTATGGTTCTTGGAGCAAGGGCTTGATAGTAACAATTCCTGTTTAGGTATGGATTGGACAATATGGCCTCTGAGATCCCTTCCAATTAATTCACTTGTTCTTAATGTTGTACATATATTGATGCAGTCTAAATTCACATTAGTCTTTTTCTCCTGCAGTATTACATAGTAAATGCCATTGAACTGGCAGGCTGCTAAAATGCCTAGGCAGGTAGGATCCAGATCATAAGGAAGGCATTGAATATAAGGTTGAAGAGTTTGGGGTTTTATTCCACAGACAAAGGGAATCTACTAGAGGTTTTTGAGTAGAGGCCAATACTTACCAAAGAATATGCTAGGGAGGTTGTTAACAGTATCATGGATTAGAGGGAGTGAAGACTGTTAGGAACCAAGTATAATAATCTGGGTATAAAATGAATGGGCTAGACCTAGGGTTGTTAACAGTAGGAATGGAGAAGGGGAGGGAAACAGGCATATTCATTAAGCTCCTACTATACACTGAGACATGGTGCTAATTGATTTACACGTATCTCATTTGATTGGCTTTCTTCCTCCAAGGTCCCTTTCTGGATTCAGTCCTCATAGAAAAAGGACTATTGGTTGGGAAAAAGGTCACAGGGCAAGATGAATACATCACCCTATTACCTCAGAACAATGAAAAGAAAGATTAAGACCTTCTCAAAAATATTAACATAATCAACTTCTCATTCTTTGGGCAAAGTATAACTGAAACAATTTGGTAATCCATATATAAATGGTTTCTCCAAACCACCCAGCTTGCTTCAGTCCACAGCAGTGTGCTCAATGAAGGTTTCAATACAGCTCACATTCAAAGTGAATAGTAACAGGTTTATTTTGCATGTATATATAAAGTACTTTGTAGATGATAAAGTCTGCATTAGAAATGATACCGTTATAAAGGAGTTAGAGTTATTCTTCCAGCTAGAAATTCAGGACACAGTGACCCCACAATTCCCATTATCTTAAGTTGAAAAAGGATCTTTAAGAAACCCTGCATGGAGTCTTTCTCCTTTACATTTCAGAGGGTCTCTTCCAAACAGTATTTGTTGCTTGCTAAGGATATGATTGAAAGCTAGGATGAGAACAAGATTTTTAGAAGTCTAGAAACCATATTATACGAGTTCCAGTTGAAGTAGTTTGATGTAGTTTACCTGAAGAAAAGAAAGTGGGGAGATATGATAGTTTTCAAATATATGAAAAGTAGATTAGAGAAAAAAATTCTCTGCAAAAATTATGAGGCAGAATACAGTTTAAATAGGGAACAACTGAAGCTGTCCAACAATGAAATATGCTGTCACAGTTAAAACAGACTATGGACAATATTAGGGATCTCTCCAACGGACACCTGTGTTTCAATCGTACCACCTCATCTTCTCTACAACATAAATTAATCCCATGGGCTGAAACCGAGCTGTATTGTACTTAGGACACTTTGGTCTGGTAAAAGGGAAATTTGTGCTAGTATCATATATATGCTCATATGTTAACAGCCCCTCTCCCCCATTCTAAATCAGAGGGAAGGGAGCTAGCTCTACATTAGGAGCCAGAATACCTGGGTTCATGTCCTCACCCGGATATTTGTCGCTTGTAAGACCTCAGGCAAGTCACTTAACCACTATTTTCTCATTCATAAAATGAGAGCCTAGAGAAATTCTGAGGTCACTTCCAATTCTACATATGGGATCCAGTTTGTCAGGTGAGGTGCCCTCTTAAAGACCACAAAGGAGAACCTTTGACCTAGAACTGGAAAGGATCCTAGAGGCCACCTAGTTCAATTGCTTCAACAGAAGACAACAGGGAGTCCCAGAGGGTAAGTCACTGGCCTGACGTCATACTGGCTCACTGGCCGTCGGCAGAAAAGCAAGCCCCGGATCCACAAGGGAAGTCAACAAGCATTTATTAAGCGCCTGCTGCAAGCCGGCACCCGGGCATACCCTCCAGCCCCTTTTTAAATTAAAAACAAAAGTCATTCCTCCGATTCCAGTTTCAGCTCTTCTCCCAAAGGACAAGTGGAATGTTAGGGGACAGGAAAAGGCCGATCTTCCCTCACTACCAAGGACCCCGAGCGAGAGTACGTGTGCACCCTCACACACACGTCACGGGGGAGGCAATTTCTGCAGAGACCCGCCTGAGACACCTGGGGCCTGGCCGGCGGGGGAGGAGGGGAGAAGAAGGGGATGGGGATTTGGCCGGTCCCTGGCCAGGGCAGGCCTACGGCGAGGGCTCCCACGAGCCCCCGTGGACAAGCCTCCCCCCCAGTCCCGAGCCCGGGAGTCGCGAGTCGCGGGCCCATTCACTCACCAGCTGCTCCTATTCCGGTTCCGTCAAGACCCAAGGCGGGAGAAGGGAAGGTGCCGTAGGGGAGAGGGGGCGGGGCGAGGAGGATTCCCCCTCCTACCACCCAACAATACACATTCTAGGACCCCCAATTATATCTCCAAACATCCCAGCCTCCCGCACAATCCGCAGGCGTCGGCGCCACCTAACCCTTTTAAATTCAAATCCGCGACTCTCCAGCCAACCAAACCCCACCAGCAGCTTGTGGCCAATCACAGATCCCTCCTCTACCCCTGAACCAATCGCAACGTCTCTCCGGCCATCTCTCCCCGCCCCGCCTCGGTGGAGAACACGCCCCCTCGGCTTTCCCGGGGCGCTGGGTAGAGGGCCCTTCTATTTTCCGTTAGGAACCGCCCCTCCTCATTCTCTCTCCCTCTAGCTGCTCCGACTTCTCCCTCCCCCACTGCCGGCATCCGCGGGCTACCAAGCGCATGCGCAGACCTAAGAAGGGTCGGCTGGCCGGCCGGTGACGGGAGTAAAGTGTCGGCCCTATAAAGGTGGCCCACCCATCCCACCCCGCCTCGTGGGGCGGGGCATGACCGCGCGCTCCTCTGAGTGGAAACAATGAAAAGCATTAGCTCTAAGGTCCGAGTTAAGCCGATCTAGGTTTCCCAAGCACGGGGAGCGCCTGGTACTGACGCGTATCGTGTGCCCCCCGTCGTCAGAGGGCTGCCTACGGGTGCCGAGAGGGGAGTGACTTGCCCAAGGTCATAGGCCGGGGAGGCAGAACTTGACCTCCGCCCCATCAGAACCGGGAGGTAGGGTCTCTAGGCGCGGCCCTAACGGGATCTCTCTAAAACCAACGCGTTAGCGTCGGTGACGGGTGGGCGTGGTGACGTCACTGGCTCCTAGGCTGTTAGAGCCCTTCCGGTAGTTGTCTCACCCCGAGCCTTTCATTTCCTTTTTTTCCCCCAACATTCATTTTTAAAACAAGATTCTGAGTTCCGGATTTTTCTCCCTCCCCCTGCCCTTCTCCTTCCCTCCTCCTCTTCCGGCAAGCCAGCAGACGTGGGTTATCCGTGTGCAGCCGTGTTAAACGTGTTTTCTGTATGCCGCTTTAGGCAGGCTGTGAAAGAAGAGAGCGGACCGAAGGGAAAACAGCGGGAGAACGCCCCGTCCCGCGGCGATCTGCCTCCGTCTGGGCGTGGGCAGCGCGTCACCGCCCTTCCTCTTCATCCTCATCGTCGTTAACACGGGGCTAAGGGCTTTGCAGTCACCTCATTTTTATCCTCACAGCACCCCGGGAGGCAGGGGCGACCGTCATCACCCCCATTGTACAGATGAGGAAACTGAGGCAGGGTCACACGGGCGGTAAGGGGGCCATCCTGACTCCAGGCCCAGGCCCCCGCCACCTAGCTGCTGCCTTTTAGGAAGAAAGCCAAGACCCACAGAGAGTAGGTATTTAATGACTAATTACTGAATTTGCCCAACTGTCGCAGCCAGTTAGTGGCTGGAGGGCTACCGCTGGGTACAGTGGTGCTTTTTCTCAGGGTACTCATGTGCTGGGGAAAAAATACACATTCAAGTTTAATGTGCATTATTAACATTTACTTCATCACTTTCATAAGTCTAGACAATCAATAAAACAAATCAAATCCTAATTTGTAGACTTTGCTGATTTCTGGGGTTCAAATGCTCATCCTGAGAGTTTAACAATAGGCTGTCCCCATCCACCACTATGAGCTGGCTCCAGTACGCTCCTGGCTTTCCGGGATAACTGAGTCTGAAAATGTCATGTAGTCATTCATCTACTGGCTTATCCCTTCACAGCCCTGGCCCACTCCCAGCCCCCTACTCAAGTCACAACTTCCACCCTGATTCTTTGGGACAAGGGTCTAACTGCCTTTGAATCTCAGCTCAAGTCTACCCTGTCCCCAGTCAAACTGTCCTCTGTACTGCCATGGTCATGCTCATCTCAGATGTTTTAGTTACCTCTCTTAGTTGAATAAACAATACTAAAGTCCATGTTTCCTGACTTCCTTTCTGTATTGAGAATGCATTTTTGCTTATTGTTAATATAATTTTGCTTCTTAATGAGATTAAAGAGCTGCCCCACCCCTTAATGGGCCTACCCATTAAGGGAAGCTTGATTAGGGGAGACCCACACCTTTTGTTAATTTTCTAATGAGGCACTGGTTCTCTAGGGTTTTGATACTCTCTGGCTCTAAAAAGTGTGTAAAGACTCTGAGGGGTGGTTTTACTTTGGGGCTTAGTTTTTGAAAGAAGGTTTGTGTGCCAGATGAGACTGGTAAGCAGCTAAGCAGCCCCCCAGCTTTGAAAACCTAGGTGTTGGTGCTTCTCTCTATGGTAACTATGTATGTATGTAATGGTCAGACAGTTGGATCTGTCTGTTGATCTATGATGTATTGCTTATGTCAGATAGTTGGAAGCCATGTCTGTTGATTTTGATTTCTCTGTATTTTCTCTGAAGTTCAGGGTGCTGACTTTTTCCCCTGAACTAAGTGAATGATACATGTGCTTGACTAAAGTGATTGTTGACACCCCCCCCCCCCAAAGTTACCTGTCCTTTTAGAAAAGCAGATCTAAGAACCTGTGATAGCAGGCCCTCCTGGATGTCAGGGTGCTTGTTTTTACACCTTCCTTCTAGTGTTCTTTTCCAGTA
Source organism: Notamacropus eugenii (assembly GCF_028372415.1). Lineage (NCBI taxonomy): Eukaryota > Metazoa > Chordata > Mammalia > Diprotodontia > Macropodidae > Notamacropus > Notamacropus eugenii. The sequence continues at coordinate 89,398,494 of NC_092873.1, read as the reverse complement.
TATTTTGCTGCCTCCAATATTGAAGCCCAGGCTGAAATTGGTATTCTTAAGCTAATGGTACTAAAGGAGATCTTGATGTCTCCTGCTTTCTTGCATTCTGATTTGTTAAGCGCATCTCTACCCAGTGTGGTGACACAAGACCTTATGCATGTCAGGAGACTAATCAGGAGCCTAGCCTGATTTGGGTTCATCTTCCTATCAGTCATCAAAATATCTCTCAACATCAACTAAGGGACTTGGGAGCTTCCAACATCTCAAACTCACGAATTTGCCACTAAGGCAGGAATTCCCATCTCAGAATGATTGTTTGGTCACAAATGCTCAGGGGAAGAAGGAAAAGAGACAGCCAACATCTTGAGAGCCTGACTCAGGCTCACCTAGAGGAGCACATATTTTAGCTACCATATTTAATCAATAGCCATTGTTGCCAGAGGAGAGGGAAAGAAGAAATCTCCTGCTTCTCCTCCCCATGAGAAATCTCAGAGAAGACATTAAGCTACAGAGAGAAAGAAGAACCGAAGTTGCCTTTCCCTTTAAAGTCTACTGAATGGGAAGCTTTTCCAGTCTTAGTGGCCAATTCTCATCACCCTCTCATAGGTTGGGAAGAGAAAATCAGGAATTAAGGGACCATTAAGAGAATTGCTTCATCATTTCAAAGCACAAAGTCTTCAGTGCTAAGCCACATACATCACTGGAAGTAGCTAAGAGAGCTCAGCTCAATTCAGCTCTGGAAGTGTATTGTCTAATGTGGGAAGGGAAATGGGACTGATATACCTCCATTACACAGATCACTAGGCAACCTCTAGGAATCCAGCTGATAGATACAGGCTAGAAATGGGAGAAAGGGGAGACTTCACCCAGTTATCTACTGATATCTTAGGTCTCTGATCCCTAACCCTATACCTAAACTAGCCATGTTTCAAAAAATATTCTCCTCCATCCTCACACACTAGCTCTTGAAAATAAGGTATTTGTCAGCAAATATTTATATCTTATCTCCCCTACTAAAGTGTAAATTTTCATTCCTTTATTCATCCAGATACTTAATATATGTTCTCCTATCTTCCCTTGAGAGATTCTTCTCCCCAGAACTCTACCCATCCCCAGTCTAGGACTGTATTTGTATGCGTAGTTGTTAAGCTATTCAGTATCCAGCTCTTCCTGACCCTGTTTGACTGTACTGTCCATGGGGTTTTCTTGGCAAAGATAATGGAGTAGTTTGTCATTTTTGTCTCCAGTGGATTAAGGCAAGCAGAGGTTAAGTGATTTGCCCAAGGTCACACAGTAAGTGTCTGAGGCCTGATTTGGACTCTGGTCTTCCTGAATCTGGGCCCAACACTATCCAATGAGTCACCTAGCTGTCTCATATTTATACATAGAAGGATCTTGAGATTTGTTGAGATTGTTTGTTGAGATTTGCTTAATAATTTAATAATTTTGAATACAAAGGACTGTGAGGGAGATATAAGCGAGTATAAGGAAGGCATGGCCCCTGCACTCAAATTTATCTTATCTTGACATTTGTACTTGACTTAATTTTTTAAAAATTCCTTTCCATCTTTGCATTCAATCATATACATATTGGGTTACAGCATGATAAAAATGAGAAGCAGCTGTGATATAAGGAAAAGTGCATAGGACTGTCTCAGAAAACCTGGGGTTAAGTTCTGATTCTGATACTTTTCTGTGGCTAAGTCACTCACTCTCTCTGACAGTTTTCTCATTGTAATTCCTGGCCTACCTGCTTCAGAGAGTTGTGAGGAGGATTAAATGAGATAATTATGTGAAGGGCCTTGTGACAGTAAAAGAAATAGAATCTCAGAGATCAGATCTGGTCAAATGGTACCCTTCACCTGCCCAGTATGTGTGCTGGAAAGACTCCAGTGATCTCTCCCCAGCCCATGTGGGTTCTCTACTTCTGTGCATTCCCCAACTTTTGACTATAACATTTAGGAGAGGGGACCCCATGTGTTTGGGGGAATCTTGTCATTTTTTTTTTCTGTGCTTTGGTAAATGTCTTAATTCTGAAGTAGTGTTTATGCTGGATGGTATCCCGTTTGGGATGGTGAGGAAATGTATTTGATATAGTCTCCACCCTTTCAGAGTATGACTTTATTTAATTTTTACAACACATTGCAAAGTAGATGGGACAAATATCATCTCTAATGAGGTAACTCAGTGACTAGGTAGTATGTGGGATAGAAAATTGGGCCTAGAGTCAGGAATGTATGAGTTCAAATCCTGCCTCAGAAATTTATTAACTGTATGACCCAGAACAAGTCACTTAACTTCTCTCTGGCTTAGTTTCCTCAACAGTAAGCAGGGATAATAATAATATCACCTACTTTGAAGGTATATTGTGAGGAACAAATGAGATAATATTTCAAAGTGTTTAGCATAGTGCCTGATACATAGTAGAAATTTACTAATGTTTAATAACCATTAGATTATTATAGATAAGCAGCTCTTTTTTGTGGTGACAAAGAACCAGAAATTGGGGTGGGGGGCACCAATTGTTAAATGACTGGACAAATAATGGTATTCTGTTGTGGATGAAGTAGACAATTTCAAAGAAACCCGAGAAGGTTCATATGAACTGATGCAGTGAAGGGATGTTAAGTTCAAAATAATTAATGAAAATATTTAATGTGTATTTAACAAGTGCTTGTTTCCTTCCTCCTGTTTTATAACTGATAAAATTGAGACTGAGAGAGGTTGCCTAAATTAAGTGTTGGAAATATGGTGTATTGGAAAGACCTGCCAGGAGGCTGGGTTCAAATTCTAGCTTTGGCATTTACTTGCCATGTGACTTTAAATAAATCATTTCACTTTTCTAAGCCTCAGTTTTGTCTGCTGTAAAATGGGAATCATAATAATTGTACTACCAAACAGACTTGAGGTAAGGCATTTATTCACCTAACCATTATCCTTTTAAGCTCTTTCCCAAAATTGTCCCTCCCTTCCCACCCACTCGCATCCTTTTCTACATCTTCCCCTCTGATTTCTTGGCTCCCCTCAGCTACAAGTTCTAGGCTGTGAATCAGGCTGTCTAGGGCAGCCTGAAAGATTTTGAAAGATTTTTATTTTAAGCAAAACTATACTAGTGGGGGATCTCAAACTTCCCCTCTCTGAACTTGATAAATCTAACCTCAAAATAAACAAGAAAGAAGTTAAGGGGGTGAATAGAAGTCTGAATAAGGTAGATAAGATAGATCTCTGGAGAAAACTGAATGGGGATAGAAAGGAATATACTTTTTTTCTCAGCAACACATGGCACATATACAAAAATTGACGATGTACTAGGACATAAAAACCTCACAATCAAGTGCAAAAAAGGTGGAGATAGTCAATGCATCCTTCTCAAATTATAATGCACTAAAAATTCTATGTAATGAAAGGCCATGAAAAGTTAGACCAAAGATTAATTGAAAACTAATCTAATCCTAAAGAATGAGTGGGTTAAACATCAAATCACAGAAACAATCCATAACTTCATCCAAGAGAATGACAGTAATGAGACAACCTATCAAAACTTAAAAGATGCTTCAAAAGCAGTTCTTAAGGGAAGTTTTATATCATTGAACATCTACATTAATAATATAGAGAAAGAGGAGATCAATGAATTGAGCATGCAGTTCAAAAAGTTAGAAAAAGAAAAAATTGAAAATCTCCAACTAAACACCAAATTAGAAATACTGAAAACTAAAGGAGAGATTAATAAAATTGAAATTAAGGAAACTATTGAACTACTAAATACAACTAAGAGTTGATTTTATGAAAAAACCAATAAAATTGATAAATCGTTGGTCAATTTGATTTAAAAAAAGAAAGAAGAAAAACAAATTACCAATATCAAAAATGAAAAGGGTGAACTCACCTTCAATGAGGAGGAAATTAAAACAATAATTAGAAATTACTTTGCCCAACTGTATGTCCATAAATTTGACAATCTAAGTGAGATGAGTGAATATTTTTAAAAAGTATAAATTACCCAAGTTAATAGAAGAGGAAGTTGAATACTTAAATAGCCCCATCTCAGAAAAAGAAATTAAACAAATCATCAATGACGTCCCTAGGAAAAAATGTCCAGGGCCAGATGGATTTACAAGTGACTTCTTTCAAACATTTAATGAACAGTTAATTCCAATACTACATAGACTATTTGGGAAAATTGGTGAAGAAGGAGCCCTACCAAATTCTTTTTATGATACAAATATGGTTCTGATACCTAAACCAGGAAAGCCAAAACAGAGTAAGAAAATATTTATAGACAAATTTCTCTAATAAAAGTAGATGCAAAAAATTTTAAATAAGATATTAGCAAAAACAATACAGCAACTTATTACAAGAATAATACGTTATGATCAGGTAGGATTTGTACCATGAATGCAGGGTTGGTTCAGTCTTAGGAAAACTATAGCATTATTTATCATATCAACAACAAAACTAATAGAAACCTTATGACTATCTCAAAAGATGCAGAAAATTTTTTTGACAAAATACAACACCCATTTCTATTGAAAATACTGGAGAGCATAAGAACAAATGGAACTTTCCACAAAATAATAAGCAGTATCTACCTAAAACCACCAGCAAGCATTATATGTCATGGGGATACACTAGATGCATTTCCAATAAGATCAGGGGAGAAACAAGGATGTCCATTATCATCACTGTTATTCAACATGGTACTAGAAATGTTAGCTTTAGCAATAAGAGAAGAAAAAGAAATTGAAGGAATTAGAATAGGCAAAGAAGAAACTAAATGATCACTCTTTGCAGACAATATGATGATATATTTAGAGAATCATAGAAAATAAGTAAAAAACAACTTTGAAATAATAAACAACTTTGGCAAAGTTGCAGATTTCAAAATAAACTCACATAAATCATCTGCATTTCTATATATTGCTAACAAAACCCCACAGCAGGAGATAGGAAGAAAAATCCCATTTAAAGCTATGGTAGACAAAACAAACCCAGGGACTGTATAAACACAATTCCAAAACACTTTTCACACAAATAAAGTCAGTTCCAAATAAGTGGAAAAACATCAGTTGCTCATGGGTAGGCTGAGCTAATATAATAAAAATGACAATTCTAACTAAATTAATTTACTTTTTCAGGGTCATACCAATAAAACTATCAGAAAAACATTTTCTAGAGCTAGAAAAAAATAATATCAAAATTCATCTGAAAAAACAAAAGGTCCGGAATATCAAGGGAACTAATGAAAAGAAACGCTAGGGAAGGTGGCCTAGCCCTACCAGATCTCAAATTGTATTATAAAGCAGCAATCATCAAAACCACTTGATACTAGCTAAGAACTAGTGGGTTAGATTAGTGGAATAGGTTAGGTACTCAAGACACAGTAGTCAATGAATATAGCAATCTATTGCTTGATAAACCCAAGGACCCCAGCTTCTGGGATAAGAACTCAGCGTTTGACAAAAACTGCTGGGAAAACTGGATAACAATGTGGCAGAAACTAGGCATAGATAAACCAAAGCCTGACACTGTACACAAGAATAAAGTCCAAATGGATACATGATTTAGGTATAAAGGCTGATACTATAAACAAATTAGTGGAGCAAGGAATAGTGTATTTGTCAGATTTATAGAGAATGGAGAAATTTATGACTAAACAAGAGATAGAGAACATTATGAGCTGAAAAATGGATAATTTTTATTACATTAAATCTAAAGGTTTTTCCACAAACAAACCCAATGCAACCAAAATTAGCAGGAAAGCAGAAAACTGGGAAAGAATTTTTACAATTAGTGTCTGTGATATATGCCTCATTTGTAAAATATATAGAGAACTGTGTCAAATGTACAAGAGTACAAGTCACTCCCCAATTGATAAATGGTCAAAGGAAATGAACAGGCAGTTTTCAGAAGAAGAAATTAAAGTTATCTATAGTTATATGAGAAAAATGATCCAAATCACTATTATTAGAGAGATGCAAATCAAAATAACTCTGAGGTACTACATCACACTTATCAGATTGACTAACATGACAAAACAGGAAGATGATAAATGTTGGAGAAGATTTGGGAGAGTTGGAACACTAATTCACTGGTGAAGCTATGAGCTTATCCAACCATTCTGGAGAGCAGTTTGGAACTACGCCCAAAGGACTACAAAAATGTGCATACCCTTTGACTCAATAATATCACTTCTGGGACTCTATCCCAAAGAGATCATAAAAATGGGAAAGAGTCTCACATGTACAAAAATATTTATAGCAGCTCTCTTTGTGGTGGCCAAAAGCTAGCAGTCAATGGGATGCCCATCAACTGGGGAATGGCTGAATAAATTGTGGTATATGAATGTAATGGAATACTATTGTGCTATAAGAAATGATGAACAGGAAGGCTTAAGAGAGGCCTGAAAAGACTTATATGAACTGATGTGGTGTGAAAGGAGCAGAACCAGGAGAGCTTTGTACACAGCAACAACCACAGTGTGAGAGGAATTTTTCTGGTAGATTTAGTACTTCATTGCAATGCAAGAATTTAAAAATTTCCCAAGAGTCTCTTGAGGCAAAATGCCTTTCACATCCAGAGAAAGAACTATGGAATTGGATCGCAGAATGAAGCAGACCATTTTCTTTTGTATTATGTTTTGTTTTATTTTATGATTTCTCCCATTCATTTTAATTCTTCTATGCTGGAACCTATATAAAATTGTATGCCATCTTAGGGAGGGAGTGGGGAGGTAGAGGGGAAGGAAGGGGTTGAAGGGGAAAAAAAATCTAAGATATATGGAAGTGATTGTAGAACACTGAAAACAAAATAATAAAAAAAGAAACAATGAACAAGACCTCAGAGAGGCCTGGAAGGACTTATATAAGCTGATGCTGAATGAAAGGAGCAGAACCAGGAGAACACTGTACACAGTAACAACCACAGTGTGCAAGGAATTTTTCTGGTAGATTTAGCCCTTCACATCAATGCAAGGACCTAAAACATTCCCAAAGAACTTGAGGTAAAATGCCATCCACATCCAGAGAAAGAACTATGGAATTGGAATGCAGAATGAAGCAGAATATTTTCTCGTGTGCTGTTTTGTTTTGTTTGGGTTTTTCTCATGATTTCTGCCATTCATTTTAATTCTTCTATGCAACATGGCTAACATGAAAATGTGTTTAATAAGAATGTTTGTGTAGAACCCATATAAAATTGCATACCATCTTGGGGAGGGAGAAGGGATGGAAGGGGAGAAAATCTAAGTCTTATGGAAGTGATTGTAGAAAACTGAAAACAAATAAATTAATAATATTAAAATTTTTTAATTTTATTTTCAATGAAGATCTACCTTATCTCCTTCTCACTTACTCCCCTCCCCATAAGAAATCAAGAAAAATAAAAGCCCTGTTACAAACATGCATAGTCAAGTGAAACAAATATTCACATTGATCATGTCCCCCAAAATGTTTCAAACTCTGAGACCCTTGCCTCTCTATTAGGAGACAGATGTCCATGACATTTTATGATGTCTCTGGGATTGTATTGATCATCAATCATTAATTACCATCATATTGATAATCGGAGTTGGTGAGTCATTCAAACTTATTTGTTTTAAAGTATTTTTGTTATTATTCAAAATATTCTCCTGGCTCTGTTAACCATACTACATCAGTTCATACGAGCCTTCCCTGGTTTCTTTGAAATTGTCCACTTCATCATTTCTTATAGCACAATATTATACAATAACTTGCTCAGCCATTTCTCAATTCATATCCCGAACCACCCCATTTTCCAGCCCTCCCCCCCAGGCACACACGTACACACACACACACACACACGCACACAGCAGCTATGAATATTTTTTAAGATTAGTCCTTTACCTCTTTCTTTGATATATTTGGGGTATAGGCTTAGTATGTCGCTGAGTCAGAGGGGTTACGGAGTACAAATTGCTTTCCAGAATGGCTGGACCAATTCACATTTAAACCAACAAACTGTACATTAACGTACCTGCTTTTCCACAGCCACCCCAGCATATGTAATTTCTACTTTTAAAAAATCAATTTGCCAATTTGATGGATGTGAGGGGGAACAGCAGGGTAGTTTTAATTTGCATTTCTCTAAATATTAGCGATTTAATGATTTTTTTCCCCACATGGCTGTGTGCATCCTTCCTTGTTGAAGAAGACCATGCCATCAGAGAAATGATGACACGACTTGTACTTGACTTTGTTTTGAGTGAGGGAGGGCTGTGCAGATCACCAGCCTCACTTCTCCAGAGCCATCTCAATCCAGTGACCAGATATTCATCAGGATGACTGGAGATGACCCAGGATGAGGCAGTTGGGGTTAAGTGACTTGCCCAAGGTCACACAGCTAGTGAGTGTCAAGTGTCTGAGGCGAGATCTGAACTCAGGTCCTCCTGATTCCTGCACTGGTGCTCTATCCACTGCACCACTTAGCTGTCCCTCTTCCCCACACGGCTATTGTTAGCCTGGATTTTTTCCTCTGAAAGCTGTCAGTACGTAGTCATTGATCAATTGGGGTACAAGAGCTATTTGCATGGGTGAAAGGGGGTTGGGAAGAAGGCAGTGGTGATTAGAAGGCAGAAGTAGAAAAGTTCGGGAGAAGAGAGTGTGGCTGCAATGATCAGGAATTCGAAGGCATGAACCCGGGACAGGCGACAGAAACTTGGTGGAGAGAAGGGTTCAGAGAGAAGGGTTTGAGTGGTCCTCAACCTCGGGTCAAAACACTGAGGAACATGTGTGTATCATCTTCTGGGGCAGGCTTTTTCTTCATTGGCTCAGGGGTCCTTGCGTCCTTTCCATTTACTCAGGGAGAGGGCGGTCCACCCCGAGCCCCAATCCCGCTCCTCCCCAAAGGGTGGTCAAGGTGCGGGGAGACTTCTGCTCTTCTGCGAACTTTCAGCCTCTGTCCCTAGACTTCTTTCAGGGCCAAAGAAGGGAAACCTTCAGACCTCTGGGAGTCATGCGACTGCCTTTTCTGCATCCCACAACCCGGAGCCCTGATCTCTCTCAGGAGCTGCAGACTTCAGATTCACAGAATCTCCCCTGGACCGTCAGAACGTAACAATATTGAGAGTTAACACTTATATAGTGCTTCGTTTACCTTTCTACCCCCTTCCCCCAATCTTATTCGCACCCCCAGTCTAGATTGTACATGGTAAGATCCTAATTATGTTTAATGAATTCTGAACATAATCAAAGTCCTGTGAGGGAGTACTTTGCCCCGAAAACCACTTTTTGCACTTCATCTCATTTGACCCTGGCTAGTAATCTGTGATTTGCAGGACGCAGTGGGAAGAGCCCTTATTTTAGAAGCCGACAAGATCGGAGTTCCAATCCCAACTTGGCAGCTTACCTACCTTCTTTACCTTAGACAAATTCCATAACCTCTCCGTGTTGCATGTCCTTAAGGTCGCTTCCAACTCTGGATGTGTGATGGAAGATTTCATTGACTGCGTGGGAACTTACTCAACCAAGCAAACTGAAACCCGTTCATAATTTAGATAAACTTTAGGGTGTTACTTGAGTCTCTGAGACATAAAGTGACTTGACCAGGATAGATTATATGCTAAATTTCTCCTGATTCTAACAAAGGCAGTCTTTCCAGTATACCATGCTGATAGCCCCGCCTTTCGGATGACCCTAATTATGAGGAAGTTTTTCTTTATCAAGCTGAAATATTCCTATCACTTCCATTCATTGATCTAACTGCCCTCTGGCACCTGAGAACCCTACAGTATTGAAGATAGCTATCATGTGACCAGCTTCTGCCTACCATACGTGTCTCCTACAGATTAAATATCTCCATTTCCTTCAACCAATTTTTGTATAAAATATTATCTAGTTTCTTCATCATTGTGTTTACTGTCCTCTAGATTCTCTCCAGTTTGTCAAAATAAGAAATGAGGTGAGGAGATTAATATGGAACGACCAGACCCTTTAAAAAAGGTTTTTGTTTTATTTTGTCTTCACACCTCTTTTATTTCTGAATGTATTCCCCCTTTCCTTGCCTTTGTAACAAAGAATAAAAGAAAGGAGGGGGAAGCAGTTCAGTAAAACCAAATGTGTCAACAAAGTTTGACAGATGCAACTTTCCATGTACATTGTACCCCATCTCAGAATTTTCTTCTCTAGGGTCAAACTGGGTCATTATAATTACACAACATTCAGTTTGGGTGGACTTTTTATTCTTTTTAATTATATTATTGTAGTCATATATTTTTTTCTTTATGGTGCTTGCTACACAGTGTCAGTTCCTATGTCTTCCCATGCTTCCCTGAATTTTATTTTATTCATCATTTCTTATGACACAATAATAGTTCTTTGCATTTATGTGCTACAGTTTGGTTGAAAAATGAAAATGCAGAGATGAGAAGTTCATGAGTACAAACATTGCATATATTTTTAGATTTTTTCAATGTATTTATTGGTGCCACTGATTTTTTTTTCTTTTCTCCCACTTTTTTTTTCTTGGAAAAAATATACTCTGTTATATGGGTTGACTTTCTGGGAGAACTGATGGGGAGAGATACAAGAGGTAATTTAGGTGGTGTAAAAACAAAGCATATCAATAAAATTTTATTTTTTAAAAATAAAGTGAAAATGAAAGAGGAATCTCTACTTCTGACTCCCCTTTCCCTTCCATCTTGAAATGTGGGCATTATCAGTTTAGTACAGGCACTTTCTTTCTCCTTCTCCCTCTGGGTATCATTACCTGGTCCTCCTGACATCACTATTTTTTCTCACTGATAGTATCATTCAACCAATCTCTCTTACTCCAGTACCTCAGGATAAGAAGGTGCATGCATTAGGAAATGCAAAGAAGGAGTGCAAAGATCAGATTTTCCAGTGCCTTGTGGACTAGAAACAGGAGAGAGAACAGACAAAGTCCTGGGGTAGATGCAGAATATCCTAAACCAGGACTATTTCCTCAACTCTAACTTTTGGTTGCTATCAGACAAACTGAATTGAATATCTTAGAAAGGAGCTAACTTTATTATTATTTTAAATTTTTTTCCATTCATTTTAAACTTAAGTACAAAACAAGAAAGGAAAACATTGTCATATACAAAACAGAATATAAGAGGATTCAATATAAAACAATGAATTTCCATTTCAAGAAAACCTATATAATAAATACTACACATAGTTTTCAAAGCTACCCAGCTTTTCTTTGCTTCTTGGTAAGTTTTCTTTTGTTTTTTGCTGGGTACTTTTTACTTTATTTTTCCCTTTCCCCTAAAGAATGCTACAATTAAATGTGGATATATATATATGTATACACACTCATCACATATATGTAAGATGGTATGCATATTTTCATGTGTCTTCTCCTTCTCTGAAGATGGAAAGCACCTTCCTTTATGGGTCCAAGTCTTACCACATTTTTCTAAGTCTCATCATTTTGTATACCACAGCAGTATTCCAACAAAATGACATCCTATCTGAGAGATTGTCTATAAAATTTTTTTCCTCAATTGTCTGCATTGATTTTATTTATGCAAGAACATTATTATTTTTTTTTGAGGGATCTAATTTCTGGTATTCCCAGATTTATCTGGAAGGGGACTTAAACCAGTGAACAAGAGTAATTATTTGGTCTCTCTAAGATGTTAGACTGAGCCAAGTGAGACTCCAAAGGGAATCCAAAGGAAACAGGGAGGACCAGGGCCAAGAGGAGATAGTGCTGTAGGCTTCACCTAAAAATTCCGAACCTGTCAGGGAAATTCTAGTAAATGTTTGACAATTGGTGGGGGGTGGGAGTGGGGAGGAGAAAGGCAATGTACACAGACACACTTCTAAATTTAACTTGCATTATTAACGTTTCTCCATTACTTTTTTAAGTTTAGACAAAACAACAAATTAAGCCGTGATTTGTAGTTTGCTAATTTCTAAAGTGTAAATGCTCATACACAAAATTTAACAATCAGCTGTCAGTTACCAGCTATCTCTAGTACACGTCCAAATCCCAATCACACCGCAAGAACATCCTTATTGCTAGGGAAGTTGTTCCTTGCTCCTAGACTGGGATCTGAGTCCCACGTATTTCTTTTCTTTTCTTTATTTTGTATTTATTTAGCATTTTATTTTCCCCCAGTTACACATTAAAAAAAAACCTTTGAGTAACAAATCCCTCTTTCCTCCCTCCCCCCCCACCCGTGATAAGGCAAGCAATTCAATATAGGTTATACATGTGTAGTCATGCAAAACATTTCCATAATAATAACATTGTGAAAGGAAACAGACAAAAAAACTCAAGAAAAATAAAGTTTAAAAAAAATGCCTCGATCTATATGCGGACACCATCAGTTCTTTCTCTGGGGGCATTTTTCATCATAAGTCCTTCAGAGTTGTCTTGGATCACTGTACTGCTGAGAATAGCCAAGTCATTCACAGCTGACCATCTTAGAATTATTGCTGTTACTTTGTACACAGTACATTTCACTTTGCATCAGCCCCCACGTATTTATCTTTTTTTGGAGGGGTAATAAAAATGTTTTTGTTTAAAATGCTAACCTTCATTCTTGGTTGTTATCAGGAAAACAGAATTGAATATCTTAGAAGAGAGCGAACTTTATTATTATTTTTTGAGGGAGTTAATTTCTGATGTTCCCAGATTTATCTGGGAGGAGACAAAACACCACACATAAAGGGTTGTTGATAAGTCTCCAAAACTGAAACCATTCAATCTGCGTTCAGTTAATGCTGAGTTTAAACAACATTTACCAAATGCCAGCTTTTTTTCAGAAACTGTTGTTACATACCTGCCATTGAGGCCACTATCATCAGCTTGTCTCACTGGAACCTTGGAGACATTGCTTCTGGGTTCCCCACAATGTGTGTATGCATATATAGCTTTGTTGTTCAGTCATTTCAGTCTGACTCTTTGTGACCCCATTTGAGATTTTCTTGGCAAAGATCCTGGATATGTTTGTCATTTCCTTCTCCATCTCATTTTAAAGATGAGGAAACTGAGGCAAACAGGATTAAATGACTTGTCACGTAGCTGTGTCTGAGGCCTGATATGAATTAATAAAAATGAGTCTCCCTGATTCCTAGCCCAGGGCTCTATCCACAGCTCCACCTATTTGCCTTTATGCATTCACACACACATATACATACATATGTTATATATATATATATATATATATATATATGTGCACATACATACATAATCTCCTAGAATCAACTCAATATCAAAGTTAACGACCATACAATTTGTTAGCAACGCAATCGGTAAAACAAATACAAAAAAACCCAACTTTAAATCTTGTTTCAAATGACATCTCCTACAAAGGTTGTCTTAATAAACATGATGCATAATTATCTACAATAGTTGAGCTATGAGACAAATCACAGGCACAGCCACCTCTAACCATCACTGTAGCTGTATTCCATTTCTGGATAATGGTGCAACCGTTCAATTCACTCAACATAGGAAGCAATCTCTTCTCAAGAATTCCCTTCATCCTCTTCACAAGATAAAAGTTGAAGCAGTTCTGGTCCTAGAGAACAAGTGATGAATCTCACCTCCCTCTTTTCTAGACAGAGGATGGGTGTGCAATGTTGTGTATGCTATGTTCAGACATAGTTGCTGTGTTGTTTGATTTTACTTAACAGTTTTTCTTTGTTACAAGGGAGGATTCAATTTGTCTAAGGGAAGGTGTACTGGCAAGTGACTATGATGTAAAATCAAAAGGCATCAAAAGCTTTTTTTTAAAGGTGATATATGCATTAGTTTGAGAGACTGTCATCTGTTTTCTTTCTAGCTCCAATATACTAAAAAAAAAAAAAAAAAAGATTTCAACCAAATATTCCCTATAACAAAGGAATCAATTAGGAAGTCCCCCAAAACTTTGTTATGCATAAATATTTCCTGGACTGGCTGGTTGCCCAGGGTGGATAAAAATTTATTGTAGAAGCAAAGAAACTAAGACCTCAAATTGTAGTTAAATTAGAAACAAAGACACAAAACTTGAGCTTCATTGCATATGCACTAGTGTAGAGGAAAATAAAGTAATAAACCTGAATTAAGTATTTCCATAGAAAATTTTGTAACCATTTTCACATCTTGAGGACCATTAACATTATATATGTCTTATTTTGTTTACACTACAATGAGGTCTTTGAAAATGCTTTCTTGAAATAAACAGTTCTATCCTAATCTTTAACATTTTATGTAAGTGATAAACCAGAAATAACTGCCTAGATTACTCTGGAGAATATGTAAAAACTACCGATTCATGTTTGCTACTTGGAGCTCTCTCTGATTGCATGGTGTTAACTACGTCCATTTTGGAGACCACTCTCCTGCAACCTGCCCCAATGAAATTTTGATTCTAAATAGATCTAACCCTAACACAATGCAGAAATGTTTTGGGTGGTTTTTTGTTGTTGCTTTTTTGCTTACATAGTATGCTCCATTGGAAGAGGACACAGAAAGTAGTATTTGCCAGTGTCTCTCTCAAGCTGTTTAATAAAAGAAGTCTTAAAATGATAATAAAAAGAAAATTTAAAAATGGTAAAGAAGTTTCTATTATTTTATCAGATGAAATCATGACTGCCAGAATTTATAAGGAGCTGATACAAATCTACAAGGACAGTTAATATCTAGTCCCTATAGACAAATAAAAAGGTATGAAGAGAAAGTGTATAAAAGACAAAGCAGTTAATAAACAAAAAATGGTTCAGCCTCATTATAGTTAAAGTACACATTAAAGTGACCATGAAGCCACATTGTCCACACATCAATTTGACAAAAATAAATACAAATGGTAAAATGTGATGCTACTGGAGCTTTTAGAAGACTGGGTCAAATACTACTAGTGGCTACTGAAATTTAGTGCAATTTTTCTGAAAAACTATCTGGCAACACCCAATGGAGGCCATAAAACTGGGCATATCCTTTGACCTTATAATCTCCCTACTGGGGAAAATATATACTCAGGAAATAATGTAAAAGATGAAAATCCCAACTGATACAGAGTGCTTTTGCTGGTACTATGTAGACAGTAAAAAACTTGGAATAGTTTAAGTGCCCAATATAGCAATAAGAATTGGTTGAGGGGATTGTGATATATCAATATAATGGAGCATTGTATGGTAATAAAAATAATGATAACAACAAATAACATTTATGAAGTGCTTTAAGGTTTACAAAATATTTTTCAAATATTATGCCATTTTATCCTCACAACAACCGTAGGAGGAAGGTGCTAATATTCCCATTTTACAGATGAGGAAACCGAGGCAAACACACCTGATTGCCTCTAGAATGACAAATACAAGTAATGTAAAAAAATGGAAAGATCTATATGAAATATTGCAAAGTGAAAAAATAGCAGGATTTAGAGTACTTACAACCATATTACAACACACACATAAGTCATAAGGACTGGAAGGGGGGTATTTATTAGTAGCCCTTGACACCTACATATTTTTATTTATTTTTTTCTAAAACCTGGACTTACATGAACTGAATACACGTACCTTTTTTAACCTTACACTTTACTACAAATTTGATGAAACATAATCTCCCACCCCCACCAAATTGTAACAGAATGTGACCAAGAACTTGCATACTTTTCTCCAAAGATTATTTATCCCAGATGAACTTGGGACAGAGTACATAGGTAATGAAATTGACTTTCCAGAAGTCCATGCAGGGGGATGAAAAGATATTCACTTGGTCCTTGGACTTTTAAGGGAAAAAAAAAATCAATGAGCTTGGGGGAGATGGCAGCATGAATAATGGTGGTCACAATGGGGCTAGCAACTTTGTATGTAGTTAATCTAATGAGCAAAATGTTCAGAGAAGCAGAAAGAGTGCTGTTCAAGGTTTTTTGCCGTAAATTCAAGCAGGAGAATAAGTTCAGCCCTCAGCTGGTGTAGACTCATGAATATATGACAACACTCATCCCTACATCTAGTACTTTTCTCTTTCACTCGAAATGTGAAACAACCCCAGTGAAAACCCAACATAAGGAAAGGCAGGGAACCTATGATACTTGGAGCTTCTGTGATGCATGTGTTACTTGCATTTTAATAGATCTTAATTTGCTGTTAGACTGTTTACTAGAGTCATAAAACCCTTGTACAGGGGTTTTGATTGATATAATATGCTGGAAAGGAGTGAAAGCAGGAGGCAGAAAGGTGGTACAGTGGATAGAGCACTAGACTTGGAGTAAGGAATACCTGAATTCAAATCTAGCCTCAGACACTTACTAGTTGTGTGACCTGAGTGAGTCACTTAACCTTGTTTGCCTCAGTTTCCTCATCTGTAAAATGAGCTGGAGAAGGAAATGGCAAACCACTCCAGTATCTTTACTAAGAAAACCCCAAATGGGGTCACAAAAGGTCAGACATGACTGAACAACAATAAATGAAAGCACGGTGGTTAGCTGGATGGGGGCACAAGCTGTTAATTGAATGATTTATACATTTGAATTAAAAGGCTCTGAGAGTGATTTAGCAATGTGGGGCTGGTTATAGGACAATTTGATAGACATCTCTGTCCAGGGTCTTGATTGAGTGGAGAGGGCCACACAAACTACCATACCTCTTATCACATTAATGACCTACAAGCTCTTCTTTTTTAAAAAACATATATTTATTTTAAAATAGTTTTTCATTTTTAAATTGAGTTCCAAATACTCTTCCTCCCTCCCACTTCTCCCCACCCACCGAGAAGGCAAGCAAAATTATATCAATCACATGTGTGAAATCATGTAAAACACATTTCCATTTTAGCCATATTTTTTTAAAGAAAAATAAAGTGAGAAAATGATACTTCAATTTGCACTCAGAGTCCACCAGTTCCTTCTCTGGAGGTAGAAATACTTTTTTCATCCTTTGGAATTGACTTGAATTATTGTATTGATCAGAGTGGCCAAATCTTTCACAGATGGTGAATATTACAACATTGATCTCCAGCTCTTCTCACTTTGCATCAGTTCATATAAGCCTTGTCCTGTGTTTTTTTTTTTTTTTTTGCAACCAACCCCTTTGTCATTTCTTATAGCATGTATTGTACTTTGTCACAATCATATGTTACAATTTGTTCAGCCATTCCCCAATTAATCATCCTCTCAAATGTGAATTCTTGGCCATCACAAAAAGAGCTGCTATAAATATTCTTGTATAAATTGGCCCTTTTCTTTTTCCTTTGATGTCATTGGAGGTATAGACCTGGTAATGGTATTTTTGGGTCAAAGGGTGTGCAGTTTTATGGCCCTTTGGATAGATTTTGATTGAAACCATTCTGCATCAACAACTGTATAAGCAGTTTATTAGTATTTTTCCCTCATCTTCTCCAGCCATTTCTGATATGTGTGATGTAGTACCTCAGAGCTGTTTTAATTTGGATTTCTCTAATCAAGAGTGAGAGCATTTATTTTATATGATTATTGATAGCTTTGATTTCTTCTTCTGGAAGCTTCATATCCTTTGACCATTTATCAATTGGGAAATGGCTTTTATCTTTTGTAAATTTGATTCAGTTCCCTATATAAGTTGAGAAATTAGACCTTTATCAGAGAAACTTGCTGTAAAATTTTTTGAGATTACTTCACTTTCCATGGTACCTTTTAGTGAAAGGTAGTTGTCCTGATTATCTTTTAATTAGATCTATTTTTGCTTTCACTTTGTCTCAGCTCATGACTGCTCTTTTTGCCTTGTTTTACTTTAGTGAAATGTAATAGATTCAGCTCTAACACTATTTTAACTGTCTTTCTATTCCATATGTCTCTTGTGCACAACATACTGTTGGATTTTTGGTTTCCAATCCATTCTGCTATCCATTTCCTTTTTATGAATGAGTGCATCCCATTACTGTTTATGATTACTGTGCATTTTCCTCCATTCTACTTTTCTGTTTTTCCTTTTTTTTTATCCTTTCCTTCCTCAAAAATCTGTTTTATTTCTTACCATGGATTCCCTTAGTCCATCCTCCATTCTATTATCATACTTCCCCCCCCCATACATATCTCTTATTCCTTTCCCCTACTATTTCCCTAGTGGGTAAGATAGGTATCTATACCTATACCCAACTGAGTGTGTATATTCTCCTCTCTTTGAACAATTTCTGATGAGAGTAAAGTTCAAGCATTGTGGGCCACTCACCTCCCCAAATGACCCCTCCACATAAAAGCTCTCCCTTGTCTCTTTTACATGAGAAAATTTTCTCTATTCTATCTCTCCCTTTCTCCTTCTCCCAGTCCGTTCCTCTAACTCCTTCATTTTTTTAGATCATCTCATTATAATTGACTATACCCATGTTTTCTATGTGGATTCTTTCTAACTGTCCTATTAATGATAAAAGCTTTTATGAACTACATGTATTATCTTCCCATATAAGAATGTAAATAATTTAACTTTATTGAGTCTTTTATGATAATTCCTTCATGTTTACCTTTTTATGCTTCTCTTGAGGCTTGTGTTTGAATATCAAATTTTCTATTCAGCTCTGTTTTTTGAAAAATTTAATATTTTACTTTTCCCCAATTACATGTAAAAACTATTTTAAATTTTTTTCCCCAAATTTTGAGAGTTCCAAATTCTCTCTGTTCCTCACTCCCCTCCCCTCCTCATTGAGAAGACTGGCAATTGGTTATACATGTTTAATCATGCAAAACACATTTCCATGTAAGTCATGCTGTGAAAGAAAACACAGACAAACCCAACCCCCTCAAAAAAATTAAGAAAAAGCATCTTTGATCTGCATTCAGGCTCCACCAGTTCTTTCTCTGGAAACATACAGCACCTTTTATCATACGTCCTTCAGAATTGTCTTGGATCATTGTATTACTAAGGATAGCCAAATTATTCACAGTAAATCATCACACAATATTGTTACTGTGTACAATGTTATCCTGGTTCTACTCATTTCACTTTGCATCACTTCATGTAAATCTTTCCAGGTTTTTTTGAGAGCATCCTGCCCATCATTTCTTAGAGCTCGATTAATAAATATTGCATCACAGTCATATACAACTTGTTCAGCCAGTTCCCAATTGATAGACATCCTTTCAATTTCCAATTCTTTTGCACTGCTAAAAGAGTTGCTATAAATATTTTTGTATATACATATATACATGCACATATATTATCTCTTTGGGATACAGACTTCATAATGGTATTGCTGGATATACATGGTTTTACAGCCCTTTGGGCATAGTTCCAAAATGTTCTCCAGAATGGTTGAATCAGTGTACAACTTCACCAATAGTGTATTAATTATGCCACATCCCCTCCAACATTTATCATTTTTCTTTTCAGTTACATTAGCCAATCTGATAGGTGTGTGATGGTAGCTCAGAGTTGTTTTAATTTCCATTTCTCTAATCAATAGTGATTTAGAGTATTTTTTCATATAACTATAGATAGCTGAGTACTTTGTCTGAAAACTTCCTGTTCATATCCTTTAACCATTTATCAATTGAGGAATGGTTTTTATTTTTACAAATTTGACTCAATTTTCTATATATTTAAGAAATGAGGTCTTTATCAGAGAAACTTGCTATAAATTTTTCTCACAGTAATGATTACTATGTATTTTGCTCCAATCAATTTTCATCATTTATCCTACTCTCTCCTTTCATCCTATGCATTGTCAAAAGTGTCTTGCTTCTGACTTTAACCTCCCTCAATCTGCCCTCCCTTCTATTGTCCCCTCCTCCTGTTCTCTTGTCCCCTTCCCCTCCTACTTTCCTATATGGTAAGATACATTTTTACACCCAATTGAGTGTATAAGTTATTCCCTCTTTGAACAAATTTTGGTGAGAGTAAGGCTCAGCTGCTTCTACTTTCCACTCCCCTCCATTTTCCCCACCACTGTAAAGTCCCTTTTGGGCCTCTTTTACCCTGTTCTATCTCTCCCTTTCTCCATCTCTCAGTTCATTTTTCTTTCTCACCCCATAATTTTATTTTTTTTTAATCACCCTATCTTATTCAATTCACTTCTGTGCCCTCCATCTATGTATATTCCCTCTAACTGCCCTAATAATGAGAAAGTTCTTACGAGTTGCAAGTATCATTTTCCCATGTAAGAATATAAACAGTTTAACTTTACTAATTTCCTTATGATTTGTATTTCCTGTTTACCTTTTTATGCTTCTCTTGAGTCTTGTATTTGAAAGTCAAATTTTCTATTCAGCCTTGTCTTTTCCTCCCGAATGCTTGAGAGTCTTCAATTTCATTAAATGTTTACTTTTCCCCCCTGAAGGATGATACTCAGTTGTTCTGGGTAGGTTATTCTTGGTAAATTTTCCCAGTTGTCTTGCTCCACAAATATCGTATTCTGAGCCTCTCTGTTCCTTTAATATAGAAACTACTAAATCTCCTGTTATCCTGACTGTGGCTTCACAATATCTGAATTGTTTCTTTTTGCCTGCTTGCAACATTTTCTCCTTGATCTGGGAGGTCTGGAATTTGGTTATAATATTCCTGGGAATTTTCATTTTGGAATCTCTTTCAGGAGATGATCTGTGCTTCCTTTTGATTTCTATTTTACCCTCTGGTTCTAGAATATCTGAGCAATTCTCAACATAATCTCTTGAAAGATGACATCTAGGTTCTTTTTGATCATGGCTTTCAGGTAGTCCAATAATACTTAAATCATTTCTTCTGGATCTATTTTCTACATCAGTTGATTTTCCAATGAGATATTTCACATTTTCTTCAATGTTTTTCATTCTTTCATTATTGTTTCTTGAAGTCTTATGGAGTTATTAGCTTCTACTTGTCCAATTATACTTTTTAAGGAATTATTTTCTTCAGTGAATCTTTATCCCTCCTTTTCTATTTGGTTAATTTTACTTTTTAGGGATTTCTTCTCTTCAGTGAATTACTGCATATCTTTTCCCATTTGGTCAATTCTTCTTTTCAAGTCATTCTTCTCTCCATTGGATTTTTATGCCTCTTTTATCATTTGACCTATTCTGTTTTTTAAGGTGTTGTTTTCTTCAGATTTTTTTGTGTGCCTCCTCTACCAAGCTATTAACTCTTTTTCATGATTTTATTGTATCACTCTCATTTCTCTTTACAGTTTTTCTTCTGTTGCTCACTTGACTTTTAAAATCTTTTTTGAGCTCTTCTATGGCCTGAGACCAATTCATATTTTAATTTGAGCTTTGGATGTAGGAGTTTTGACTTTGTTGTCTTCTTCTGAGTTTGTGTTTTGATCTTCTTTGTCACCATAGTAACTTTCTATAGTCAGGATCTTTTTGTGCAATCTGATCATTTTCCAGACTATTTCTTGATTTTTAACTGTATACTAAAGTGAGGCTCTGCTTCTAGAGTGGAGAGAACATTGTTCCAAGGTTCTAGGTTTTTGCATAGGAGTTTTTAGAGGTAATTCTGGGAACCTGTTAAGTTTTTGTTTCTTCTAATGTGATATGATCTAGTGAGGGGTGTGTTTACTACTGTCCTGCACTGTCCACTAGTCTGTTAGCAACCACAAACACTATTCTCGACCCTGGAACTATGACCAGGATCCCTTCTCCACTGGGGCTGCAAGCTCTTCTGTGCTAGTGCTCCTCACTGCCCTGGATCTGAGACCCAGATCCAAGTATGGGCAATCCTGCCCCCAATGTCAGCAAAGGAACCTCTCTAATCTTCTGACCAGTTGCCTGACACCCTTACCATCTGTGAACTGAAAGGTCCAGAAACTGCTACTGATTCAGTTGTCCTAAAGGCCTGTTCCTGGTTTGCTGGGGCACAGCCTGTGCTAGACTGACCTTGGTACAATAGACATTTCCTGATGACCAAGTTGTCTTCAGGCTATTCACTTGGGAGTGCACTCCATTCTTTTTGGGGTTCTGCAACTCTAGAATTTGTTTTAGGGCATTATTTACAGGGGTTTGGGGGAGAGCTCAGGCTAGTCTCTGCCTTTTTTCTTCCATCTTGACTCTGCCTGCAGCTCTGGTTTTTTTTTTAATCAGGAATGCTTGAAAGTCCTCCATTTCATTGAATATCCATCCTCCTCCCCCCACCTCAAGGATTATCCTTAGTTTTACTGTATAGGTTATTCTTGATTGTAATCCTAGCTGCTTTGTACCCTCCCCCCCACCAATATTCCAAGACCCTCAGCTCCTTTAATGTAGAAGCTGCTAAATTTTGTTTGATCCTGACTGTGGTTCCATGATACTTGAATTATTTCTTTCTAGATGCTTATAGTAGTTTGTCCTTGACCTGGGAGCTCTGGAATTTGATTATAATATTCCTGGGAGTTTTCATTTTGGGATCTCTTTCAGTATGTGATTGGTAGATTTTTCAATTTCTATTTTACCCTCTGGATCTAAGATACTGGGGCAATTTTTCTTGATAATTTCTTGAAAGATGATGTATAGGTTCTTTCTTTTTTTTTATTTTTTAAATTAAATTATTTTATTTGTTTTCAGTGTTCAAGAATCACTTCCATATATCTTAGATTTTTTTTCTCCTCCCTCCCCTCATTCCCCTATCCCTTCCCACTCCCTCCCTGAGATGGCATACAATCTTATATAGGTTCTACATGTATGTTCCTATTAAATATATGTTGCATAGAAGAATTAAAATGAATGGGAGAAACCATAAAACAAAACAAAACAAAACATAATACAAAAGAAAATGGTCCTCTTCTATTTGCAATTCAATTCCATAGTTCTTTCTCTGGATATGGATGACATTTTTCCTCAAGAGTCCTTTGGGAATGTTTTAGGTCCTTGTATTGCTGGGAAGGGCTAACTCTATTAGAAACAGTTCTCGCACACTGTGGCTGTTGCTATGTGTAATGTTCTCTTGATTCTGCTCCTTTCACTCAGCATCAGTTCATATAAGTTTTTCCAGGCCTCTCTGAAGCTCATCATTTCTCATAGCACAATTGTATTCCTTTACATTCATATACCACAACTTGTTCAGCCATTCCTCAATTGGTGGGCATCCCCTTGATTTCCAGTTTTTGGCCACCACAGAGAGAGCTGCTATAAATATTTTTGTACATGTGAGACCCTTTCTCATTTATATGATCTCTTTGGGATAGAGTTCCAGAAGTGATATTGCTGGGTCAAAGGGTATGCATATTTTTATGCCCTTTGGGCATAGTTCCAAATTGCTCTCCAGAATGGTTGGATCAACTCCACCAACAATGAATTAGCGTCCCAACTCTTCCACATCTTCTCCAACATTTATCATTAGAGTCTTTCTTTAGTCATGACTTTCAGGTAGTACAGGTACTACAGATAGTACAATAATTCTTAAATTATCTCTCCTTGGTTTGTTTTCTAGGTCAGTTGTTTTTCCAATTAGATATTTTACATTTTCTTCTATTTTTTCATTCTTTTGACTTTGTTTTATTGTTTCTTGATGTCTTATGGAGTTATTAGCTTCCACTTGTCCCTAATTTTTAAGGAATTCTTTTCTTCCATGAATTTTTGTACCTCCTTTTTCATTTGGCTTACTCTTTTTTTATTTTAAAAAAGTAATTAATTTGTTTTCTGTTTTCAACAATCATTTTCATAAGTTTTGAATTTTCTCCCTCTCCCTCTCTTCTTCCTCCCCAAGATGGCATGCAGTCTTATATAGGTTCTACACATACATTCTTATTAAACACATTTTCACATTAGTCATGTTATATAGAAGAATTGAAATGAATGGGAGAAACCATGAGAAAAACTAAACCAAAATAAAACATAACACAAGAGAAAATAGTCTGCTTCATTCTGCATTCCAATTCCATAGTTCTTTCTCTGGAGGTGGATGGCATTTTGCCTCAAGAGTCCTTTGAGAGTGTCTTAGGTCCTTGCATTGCTGTGAAGGGCTAACTCTATTAGAAACAGTTCTCACACACTGTGGCTGTTGCTATGTATAATGTTCTCCTAATTCTGCTCCCTTTACTCAGCATCAGTTCATATAAGTCCTTCCAGGCCTCTCTGAAGTCTTCCTGTTCATCATTTCTCATAGTACAATAGTATTCCATTACATTTATATACCACAACTTATTCAGCCATTCTCCAGTTGATGGGCATTCCCTTGAATTCCAGGTCTTGGCCACCACAAAGAATGCTGCTATAAATATTTTTGTATATATGGGATCTTTTCCCATTTTTATGATCTCTTTAGGATAGACTCCTAGAAGCAATATTGCTGGGTTAAAGGGTATGCATATTGTTGTAGCCCTTTGGGCATAGTTCCAAATTGCTCTCCAGAATGGTTGGATTAGCTCACAGCTCCACCAATAATGAATTAGTATTCCAACTCTCCTATATCTTTATCATCTTCCTGTTTTGTCATGTTAACCAATCTGATAGGTGTCATGTGGTACCTTGGAGTTATTTTGATTTGCATCTCTCTAATCAATAGTGATTTGGAGCATTTTTTCATATGACTATAGATAGCTTTAATTTCTTCCTTTGAAAACTGCCTGTTCATATCCTTTGACCGTTTATCAATTGGAGAATGACTTGTATTCCTGTAAATTTGACTCAGCTCTCCATAGGTTTTAGAAATGAGGCCTAGAAGATGTTGGAGTAGAAAGATGCATATACCCTAGTGCTTCCCCCACAGTCCACAAAATACCTGTAAAAATGACTCTCAACAAATTCTAGAGCAGCAGAAGCCACAGAACAAAAGGGCAAAAGAAGTTTCCAGTGAAAGGTAACCTGGAAGGCCAACAGGAAAGGTCTATCTCATGGGACACTGAGTGGAGAGGAGCCCAGCCCTGGCCATGTGGCACTGGGAAGAACAGGACCTGAACAGACCTCTGGGGCAGAACTCCCAGCAGGGAGGGTGCCAGACCCTTCAACCCACAAGCAACAAAGAAAGCTCCAAAGGTCAGTGTGGGAGGGCTTTCCCAGCTGGGTGAGAGGGGAGTGGGGTCCCCCCAGCACTGGCCCCAGGTGGCAGCAGAGGCAGTGGCAGCAGCAGCAGCAGGTGGTGGGCGGCTATGGTGGTGGAGGAAGCAGCCTGGGTGCATTGTCCAAGCAGCTCAGCTTAAAGCCTCTGGGGGAATTGAGCAGCTGATCTGAACCTCAGCCCTTAGAGGTGGCCCTGCCTCCACCCAAAGCCCCTGGGGGAATTGAGCAGTTGATCTGAATCTCAGCCTTGAGCACAGTACTGGGGGGAGGAGGAACACTAGGACCCTCCTCTTGACAAAGGATTCAGAAGTCAAGTAACTGGCTGGGAAAATGCCCAGAAAAGGGAAAAAAAATAAGACCATAGAAGGTTACTTTCTTGGTGAACAGGTGTCTCCTTCCATCCTTTAGGATGAGGAAGAAGAGGGCATACTGTCAGAGGAAGTCAAGGCTTCTGCCCCCAGTACCTCCAAAATGAATATGAAATCGGTTCAAGCCATAGAAGAATTTGAAAAGCATGTCAGCAGCTTGCTAAGGGAAAACCAAAAAAATGCTGAGGAAAATATCACCTTTAAAAATAGGCTAACTCAATTGGAAAAAGAGGTCCAAAAAGTCAATGGAGAGAAGGAGGCTATAAAAAGCAGAATTAGCCAAGTGGAAAAGAAGGTTCAAAAGCTCACTGAACAAAATAGTTCCTTAAAAGAGAGGCTGGAGTTCAGGGAAGCTAATGACTATGAGATAAACCAAGAGGTCAAGAAACAAAACCAAAAGATTGAAAAAACAGAAGATAAGTGAAACATCTCATTGGAAAAACAACTGACCTGGAAAATAGATCCAGGAGAGACAATTTAAAAATTATGAAACTACCTGAAAGCCACAATCTAAAAAGAGCCTAGACATTATCTTTCATGAAATTATCAAGGAAAACTGCCCTGGTATTCTAGAACCAGAGGGCAAAATAAATATTGAAAGAATCTACAGATCACCTCCTGAAAGAGACTCAAAAAGAGAAACTCCTAGGAATATTGTGGCCAAATTTCAGAGTTCCCAGGTCAAGGAGAAAATATTGCAAGCAGCTAGAAAGAAACAATTCGAGTACTGTGGAAATACAATCAGGATAACACAGGATCCAGCAGCTTCTACATTAAAGGATCGAAGGGCTTGGAATAGGATATTCCAGAAGTCAAAGGAACTGGGGTTAAAACCAAGAATCACCTACTCAGTAAAACTGAGTATAATACTTCAAAAGAATAAATGGTAATTCAATGATATAGAGGACTCTCAAGCATTCATGATGAAAACACTAGAACTGAATAGAAAATCTGACTTTCAAACATAAGAATCAAAAGAAGCATGAAAAAGTAAAACAGGAAAGAGAAATCATAAAGGACTTTCTAAAGCTGAACTGTTTACATTCCTACATGGAAAGATAATATTTGTAACTCTTGAGATTTTTCTCAGTATTTGGATAGTTGGAGGGATTATACACACACACACACACACACACACACACACACACAGAAAGTACAGGTTGAGTTGAATCAGAAGAAATTATATCCATAAAAAAAATTAAATCAAATTAAGGGGTGAGAAAGAAAAATATTGGGAGGAGAAAGGGGGAAATTGAATGGGGCAGACTATCACTCATAAAAGAGATAAATCTTGTTCAATGGAGGAGAAAAGGGAGGAGGTAAGAGGGGAAAAGTGAAGCTTACTCTCTTCACACATGGCTTAAGGAGGGAATAACATGCTCACTAAATTTGGTATGAAAATCTATCTTACACTACAGGGAAGTAGGGGAGAAGGGGACAAGTGGGGTGAGGGGGATGATAGAAGGGAGGACAAATGGGAGAAGGGAGTAACTAGAAGTAAATACTTTTGGGAAGGGACAAGGTCAAATGAGAGAATAGAATAAAGGGGGGGACAGGGTAGGATGGAGGACAATATACAACATGACTATTATGGAAATCTTTTGCAAAACGACACATATATAGCCTGTATTGAATTGCTTGTCTTCTCAGTGGGGATGGGTAGGGAGGGAGGGAGAGAGAGAAGTTGGAATTCAAAGTAATAGAAACGAATGTTGAGAATTATTTTTGCATATAACTGGGAAATAAGAAATACAGGTAATGGGGTATAGAAATTTATCTTGCCCTACAAGAAAAGAGAGAAGATGGGGCTAAGGGAAGGGTGGGATGTGATAGAAGGGAGGATACATTGAGGGAAGGGGTAATCAGAATGCAAAGTATTATGGGGTGGGGGAAGGGGAGAGATGGGGAGAAAAATTGGAACTCAAAATTTTGTGGAAATGAATGTCAAAATCTAAAAATAAATAAATAAATAAAAATTTAAAAAAAAAAGAAATGAGGCCTACATCATAGATATTAATTGTAAAAATTCTTTCCCAGTTTTCTGCTTCCATCCTAATTTTGGTTGCATTGAGTTTGTTTGTGCAAAAACTTTTCAATGCAATGTAATCAAAATTATCCATTTTTTACTTCATCATGTTCTCTCTCTCTTGTTTGGTCAGAAATTTCTCCATTTTCCATAAATCTGACAAATACACTATCCCTTGCTCCCTTAATTTGTTTATAGTATCAGCCTTTATACATACCCATTTGGCCTTTATTCTTGTGTACAGTATCTGGGATTGCATTTGGCCTCTTCTTTTTAGAAACTCTTTTCTTCAGTGAATTTTTGTGCCTCTTTTATCACTAGGTCAATTCTATTTTAAAAAAATATTTTCTTTAGTATTTTTTTATACCAGTTACTAAGCTGTTAATTATCTTTTCATAATTTTTTTGCACCACTCTCATTTATTTTCCCAACTTTTCCTCTTTCAATCTTTTCTCTTGAACTCTTCTAGGAATTCTTATAGGACTTGGGTCCAATTAGCATTTTCTTTGAGGCTTAGTTTGTATCTGCTTTCACATTGTTGTCTTCTGAGCTTATATCTTGGTCTTTCTTGCCACTGTAGTAGCTTTTTATGGTCAAGTTATTTTTGTTGTTCATTTTTCAAGCCTATTTCTTGACTTTGATCTTTATGTTAAAGTTAAACTTGAGTTAAAGTTGAATGAGGAGGCACTGTCCCAAGCCTCAGTCTTTTTTTGTGCTGTTTCAGAGCTAGTTCAAAACTTGTTGGTACAAGTTTTTGGTGCTTCCCAGGTGGAGTGAACTGGGGAGAGGTGTGATCACTGCTCTCTTGGTCTTCACTTGGGTCCCCCGGAAGGGCTCCCACTCCCCTACAGCCACAAGCAGTAGTAACTCTCTCCATCTGGGAACTGTGAACAGTGTCCTTGCTCTCTTGTGACTTATTATAAATGCTCCTCCATGTTTTGGAATTGTGATCCAGAATTGCTTATGGGCAAATGAGTTACCAATTTTGCCTGTAATCTCCTTCTGACCAGTTGCCTACTCTCCCTACTCCCCCCCCCCCACCTTATTGTCTCTGGCTGACAGATCCCAAAGTTGCTGTTACTTCCGTTGCCATTGCCACCATTATTGCAGCACTACTTATGCTGCTGTTGTGCTCCAGGCTGGGTCCCTCTCCTGTGTTACAGACTGATCCTGCATCCTCCCAAGTTCCCATAGACTGCAAAAATGTCTCACTCTGACCTTTTCTTGGTTCTTCTGCTCCAAAATTTGATTTGAGTTTTTTTTTTAAGTTGTTTGGAAGAAAATGTTAGGAGAGTTCAACTGGGTCTGTCCTCCACCATCTTGGCTCTGCCTCCGGTCTGTGTAGTCTTTATTTTGATACTATAAAAGATCTGTAATTTCATTAGAATGTGCAACTCCCCCCACCCACAAAAACTGAAACCCCCTCCAAGATTTCTCATCCCACTCAATTATTGTCTGTGTTTTTTTTTCAAAAATCCTTCATAGGGATCTGCTTGTTATATTAGAAGGCTTACTCTTTTTTGTTCTTTTATGACCTCTTCAGTCCATCTGTTGTCTCCATTTATTCTCTACTCGTTACAATTTATTCCTTAAAGTCTGAGTTGAGTGGCGAGCATAAAAAGGCAAACAAATGCTTCCACCAGATTGTGGACCTCTTTAGTCCATCCCTTATTGTTGTCATTTTCTCAGTCCCAGATCCTTCTCTGTGTAAAGCAAATAACAACATTGAAATGAGTCCAGAAGCTACCTAACATGGTGGTAGTGCTAGGGGCATTCACTTTTTCATTCTTGTAGTTTAAAACGTTTATTATGTATGTGTGTATATGTATGTCTGAAATATACATACATATATACATACATGTATGTATATAGAAGCACATTTATGTATATATTATATATCATATATGTTATTGTTTAGTCATTTTCAGTCATATCTGACTCTTCATGATCCCATTTGATGTTTTCTTGGCAAAGATAATGAAGTGGTTTGCCATTTCCTTCTTTTTACAAATGAGGAAACTGTGGCAAACCGGGTAAAGTGACTTGCCCAGGGTCACACAGTGTAATGGTAATTTAAATGAGATCATTCTCATTCATTAATAGGCCCATGTAACCTGCTTAAATCACATGGAAGCCTAAGTCACATGTGGTGGGAGGGGCTTGCTGAATAGGGTGAAATAGGAAGGGTGGAACAGGACTGAGAGAAAATTATTGAGAGCAGTTACGGTAGGGGGAGAGAGAGGGCACAGGCAAGCTGACAGCTCTGCTCCTGAGTGTTTGCTTGTGGAAAGGTCCGAGCAGGGAATGGTTTTGTCCCCTGCAATGATAATGTGTATTGACTTCTTAGCTATTAAGATAGATTTGGCTTTCTGGTTTGGGGATTTAACTTTCTGGTGTCTGAATAAATGTTGTTCTTCTGCCTTCTATGTGGAAAGTCTGTTATACTTTGTGATTCCTAATTATGTCAGCATATTCATAGTCATCCTAAGTGCTGTGAATATTGCCTGGGTGATACACATAGCTAGTAAGTGTCTGAGGTCAGATTTAAACTCAGGTCTTTCCTGACTCCAGTCCAGTACTCTAGCCACTGTACCACCTAATTGCCATAATGTTAAATATACAAATGTATGTATGTGTGTATATGTGTGTATAACTATATGGTATGTACACAGATTTAGAGCATATTTAGTACATATACATATAAGTATTTCTTTAGTACTTTAAAAACTTACTAAACACTTTTTCCCTGAGAAGCAGGTAATACAAATATTTTGTAAAAAATATCTTTATTTTAAAAATCAGGAATTGGAGTGAAGGTCTTTCATCTTCAGTTCTAACACTTTCCATTTCACCACTATACTGATCTTCCTTGGTCAATGATTAACTCTACTGAATAGTGGGAAGGGAGTAAAACACAGTCAGCGGGCATAGGAATGGTTTTAGGGAAGGCATTGGAGGGACAAAGAGAGCCTAAGTGACTGAGATGGTTGTATCCCTAGGAGAGGAGTGAGCCAGATTCCAGGCATATCTTTCCATGTTACACTCAAACCACATTTACATAATTCCTGCAGACGTTAATGTCTTACATGGGCATACATTTCTCACACAAGGAAGATAAGATCATAAGTGAAGAAGTATCCAGCTCTTATCCCACTGAGGTCAGTGACTGGTAGGAAAAAAAAAAATCAATTGAAGGTCATGTCATAGATCTTAGAATAGTAAAGAACCTAAGAAGTCATGTAATCTAACACTTCACAGAAGCATGAATTAAATCCCTATATAACATCACAGATGAATACTCATCCTATCCCCTATGAAGACCTCCAGAGTTGGGAATTTCATGAAATACAAAGGTTGCCCATTCCACTTTTGTTCTCAAAGGAAGAGTAGTATATAAAATAGAAAGAGCACTTGCTCTGGGATCAGGGGACCTGAGTTCAAATCTAACCTCTGATATTTGCTATGTGATCTTTAGCTAGTCACCTAATTTCCCCTGGCCTCAGCTTCCCCACTCATAAAATGAAAGGGTTGGATTAGATGGACTCTGAAGTCCCTTCTGCCTCTACGTCTGGCATCCTATGATCTTATGAACTCTGTTTATTAGGGTGTTGGAATTAATAGAATAAACATTTGTGTTTTTATAGTACTTCAAGGCTGGGAGTCAGAAGACCTGGGTTCTGGATACAGCTTACCCACTTCTCCTGTCTAGGTTTCAGTTTCCTCCTTATAGAATTTTGCCTTGTCTTTCTGCCTTTCTGGATTTCCCAGAAGCCTTAGCAATTCAGAGGGGGACAATATGGTAGAATAAATTCTGGGGCTTTTCTACCATAAAGAGCCCACCTTTGGGCTCATCCCTTGCAATTGTTGCTGTTTTTCAGTCATTCAGTTGTGTATGACTTTTCATGACCCCATGGACCATAGCACACCAGGTACTTCTCTTCTCCAACCGTCTCTTGAAGTCTGTACAAGTTCATGTTCATTGTTTCTATGATACATCTCATCCTCTCCTGTCCCCTTCTCCTTTTGCCTTCGGTCTTTCCCAACATCATAGTCTTTTCCAATGAACCCTGTCTTCTCATTATGTGGTCAAAGTATCTCATCTTCAGCTTCAATATTTGACCCTCCAGTGAATAGCCTGAATTAATTTATATGTTGACTGATTTGACCTCCTTGCTGTCCAGGGGACTCTCAGAAGTCTTCCCCAGTACCACAATTCAGAAGCATCAATTTCATGGGGCTCAGCTTTCCTTATAATCCAACTCTCATTGCTACTGGAAAAACCCTAACTTTGGCTATACAGACCTTTGTCAGTAAAGTGATATCTCTGCTTTTTAGCATGCTGTCTAGATTTGCCAGAACTTTCTTCCAAGGGGCAAGTGTCCTTTACTTTCATGGCTGCAGTCACTACAGTGATCTTTGAGCCCAAGAATATAAAATCTGACACTGCTTCCATTTCTTCTCCCTCTATTTGCCAGGAACTGATGGGAACAATTGCCAAGAGGTTTCATAATTGCTCTTCATTTTCTGCCATCAGAGATTCCTTACAGAGAGTACTATAAAGGAAGGATGATTGCAATATATGACCCCTTTTGGGGTCCTCCATATGAAGTTAAGATATCACTAGTACAGCAAGACTATGAGGTTCCTATCAGACCACACCAGGCTAAGTTCAAATTCAAGGGGGACATTACATGATTATTAGTCTCCCAGAGCATGATATAGGCTTTGAGCTATAATAAATCTAACCTAGTGATCAAAATGGGTGAGGAGGCAAGAATCTTTGTTTCTCTTAGGTGAATACGGTGATGAATATGGAGTCCAGAAGACTTGGATTCAGATCTATCCTCAGATATTTATAAGAGGTGTATGAACCTGGAGAAGACACTTAATTGCTCTCTGCCTCAGTTTCCTTATCTGTTAAACCTCTCAGGGTTGTTATGTTGTAATGCTTGTAAAGATCTTTGCAAATCTTAAAGTACTATTAAATAGTAGCTATTTTTATTATGGAGTTTTGTCAAAATAACAGCCTGATCATAACAAGTACTCTTTTCCAACAACCCAAAAGACAGCTCTATACATGGGTGTCACCACATAGTTAAAATAGAAATTAAACTGATTATATACTTCGCAGACAAAAATAGAGAAGCTCTATACAATTAGTTAAAGCAAGATCTGGAGCTGACTATAGCTCAGACTTTGAGTGTCTTATTGATTGCATAACTCTGACTTAACTTGAAGTAGGGAAAACCATCAGGCCATATAGGTATGAGCTAAATAATCTAAATCTCTTATGAATGTGAAGTAGAGATGATGAATAGATTTAAGGGATTAAATTTGGTAGACAGAGTGTCTGAAGAACTATGGACAGAGGTTCGCAATATTGTACAGCAGGCAGAAACAAAAAAAAAACTTTTCAAAAGAAAAGGAGCAAAACTGCAAAATGGCTTTCAGATGAGGCTTTACGAATACCTAAGGAAAGAAGGAAAGGGAAAGAAGAAAGGGAAAGATATACTCATCTGAATGCAGAATTCCAGAGATAGCAAAGAGAGATAAGGTTTTCTTAAAAGAGCAATGCAAAGAATTAGAAAAAAACAACAGAATGGGAAAGACATGGGATCTTTACAAGAAAATTAGATATATCAAGGGACAGTTTCATGCAAAAACAGGCATGATATAAAACCAAAATGGTAGAGATTTAACAGCAGAAGAGATTTAAGAAGAGATGGCATGAATACGGAAGAGAATTATCAAGGAAGATCTTAACCTCCCCAATAACCAAGATGGTGTGGTTGCTGATCTAGAGCCAGACATCCTAAGAATAAAGTCAAGTGAACTTTAGGAAGCATTGCTAACACTAAGGCTAGTGGAAGTGATAGAAATCTGGCTGAGCTATTTAAAATTCTAAAAGATGATGATGTTAAAAGTGCTACACTCGACATGCCAGCAAATTTGGAAAACACAACAGTGGTCTGAGATTGAAAAATAGCAGTTTATGTCCTAATCTTTAGAGGGGCAATGCCAAGGAATGTTCAAATTATAGGACAGTTGCGTTCATTTCACATGCTAGTTATGCTTAAGTCTGTGAGTTGGCTGCAGCAATATGTGAACCGAGAATTACCAGACAAACAATCTGGTTTTCAAAGAGGCAGAGGAGCTAGAGACCAAATTGCCAATATTTGCTGTATTATGGAGAAAGAAAGGAAATTCCAGAAAAACATCTACTTCTGCTTCATTGACTACCCTAAAGCCTTTGGCTGTATGGACCACAAAAACACATGGCAAGTCCTCAGAGAGATGGGAGTACCAGATCATCTCATTTCCTGAGCAACCTGTATGTGGGCCAAGAAGCAACAGTTAGAAATGAACATGGAACAACTGATTGGTTTAAGATTAGAAAAGGTGTATGGCAATTTTCAGAGGAAGAAATTAAAGCTATCTATAATCATATGAAAAAATGCTCTAAATCACTATTGATTAGAGAGATGCAAATCAAAACAACTCTGAGGTACCACATCACACCTATAAGATTGGCAAACATGACAGAACAAGAAAATGATAAATGCTGGAGAGGATGTGGGAGAGTTGGAACACTAATTCATTGTTGGTGGAGCTGCGAGCGCATCCAACCATTCTGGAGAGCAATTTGGAACTATGCCCAAAGGGCTACAAAAATGTGCATACCCTTTGACCCAGCAATATCGCTACTAGGACTATATCCCCAAGAGATCATAAAAATGGGAAAGGGTCCCTCATGTACAAAAATATTTATAGCAGCACTCTATGTAGTTGCCAAAAACTGGAAGTCAAGGGGATGTCCATCAATTGGGGAATGGCTGAATAAATTATGGTATATGAATGTAATGGAGTACTATTGTGCCATAAGAAATGATGAACAAGAAGACTTCAGAGAGGCCTGGAAGGACTTATATGACCTGATGTTGAGTGAAAGGAGCAGAACCAGGAGAACTTTGTGCACAGCAACGACCACAGTGTGTGAGAGTTTTTTCTGGTAGACTTGGAATTTTGTAATAACGCAAAAACTTCTTATAAAAAAAAAAAAATCCCAAAGGTGGTTATCAAGGCAAAATGCCTTCCACACTCAGAGAAAGAAATATGGAAGTCACTCACAAAATGTAGCAGATCATGTTTGTGTATGTGTATGTGTTTGTGTATCATGTTCTGATTTGTTATACGATTTCTTTCATTTATTTTAGTCTGACTACATAGCACGACTATAGTGAAAATATACTCAATAGGAAAGTATATGTAGAATCTATACAGAATTGTATGCAGTCGTGGGGAGGGAGGGGGGGAGTGGGGGGATAGGTGGGGGGGGATAAAATCTCAATTGTATGGCAGTGATTGTTAAACATTAAAAAATAAAAAATAAAAAAAAAACAAAAAAAAAACAGAAAAGGTGTATGGCAAGACAGTATATTGTAACCTTATATATTTAACTTATATGCAGAGCACATCACGTGAAATGCCAGACTGGATGAATCAAAAGCTGGAATTAAAGGTGCCAGGAAAAATATCAACAATTTCAGGAATGCAGATGATATCATTCTGATGGCAGAAAGTGAAGGAATTAAGAAGCCTCTTGAAAGTAAAAGAGGAGACTGTAAAAGGCAGCGTGAAGTTTAACATTAAAAAACAAAAACAAAACAAAACAAAAAAATCTAAGATCTTGGTAACTGGCACTGTTACTTCCTGGAAAATGGAGGGAGAAGAAATGAAGGCAGTGCCAGATTTTATATTGTTGGCTCACAGACACACACAAACACACACACACACACACACACACACACACACACATACACACACACACACACTTTTTCCTTGCGCACTGCAGATGGTGATTGCAGTCATGAAATTAAAAGATGTTTGCTCCTTAGAAGGAAAGTTATGGCAAATCTAGACAGCATACTAAAAAGCAGAGATATCACCTTGCTGACAAAGGTCTATATAGTCAAAGTTAGGGTTTTTCCAGTAGCAATGAAAGTTGGATTATAAGGAAAGCTGAGTCCCATGAAATTGATGCTTCTGAATTGTAGTGCTGAGAAAGACTTCTGAGAATCCCTTGGACAGCAAGGTCAAATCATTCAATACTTAAAGAAATTAATTCAGGCTATTCACTGGAGGGTCAAATACTGAAGCTGAAGCTGAAATATTTTGATAATGGGAAGACAGGGCTCATTGGAAAAGACCTTGATGTTGGGAAAGACTGAAGGCAAAAGGAGAAGGGGACAGGAGAGGATGAGATGTATCATGAAAACAATGAACATGAACTTGTACAGATTTCAAGAGATGGTTGGAGAAGAGAAGTGCCTGGTGTGCTAGGACCCATTGGGTCATGAAGAATCAGACATGACTGAACAAATGAACAACAACATTTTTATTATCTGCCTTCCTTTGTCCTTAAGGAATGCTTCAAGAGTCCTTCTGTCTTGTACAAATAGCCAGGATTATAAGGAAAGCAGGAAATAGGGTGGGGGGAAAATTATAGACAATTTCTCAGATAAAGGTCTTATATCTCAAACATATAGAGAACTTTGGCAAATTTATAAGAATGAGTCATTCCTCGATTGATAAATCGTCAAAGGATTTGAATAGGCAATTTTTCTATGAATAAATCAAAATTATACATAATCATATGAAAAATGCTCTAAATCATTGATTAGAGAAATGCAAATTAAAACAACTTTGAGATATCATCTCATACCTATCAGATTGGCTAAAATGATAGGGAACATGAAAAACGTTGGAGAGAATGTAGAAAAACTGGGACATTAATACACTGTCGGTGGAACTCTGAACTGATCCAACTATTTTGAAGAGCAATCTAGAATTATGCTCAGAGCTATAAAACTGTATAAATCTGTTATCTCAGGTGATCAGGCATAAAGGAAAAGAACTTATACATTCTAAAGTATTTAGAGCAGCTTTCTTTGGAGTGGCAAAGAACTGGAAATTGAGGGGATGCCCATTATTTGAGGAATGGCTAAGTAAGTTGTGGTATATGATTGTGATGGAATACTACTGTGTCATAAGAAATGATGAGCTGGTTGATTTTTAAAAAATGGAAAGAATTGCATGAAATAATGAAAAGTGAAATGAGCAGGACCAAGAGACTATTGTAAACAGGAATAGCAATATTGTTTGAAGAATAAATGTGAATTACCAAGTTATTCTGAGTAATATAAATACTCAAATTAAGAACCTATGAAGGAAGATGCTATCCATCTCCAGAGAAAGAACCAATAGAAGTATGTATAGTATGATTTTATATATATTTGTATATCTGTGTCAAATGGTGGCCTTCTCTAGTGCAGGATGGGGAAGGAGATAGTTTAGAACTGAAATGTAACAAAAAATTTTTTTTAAAGAAACAGAAAAAAAAAAAGAGTCCCTTCTTCTCCTAATTTCTATGTGTTGTGGAAGTTCTTGAGGAATTTCCCAGAATACAACAGATGACAAAAGGGGAGAGAAAGAATAAGATGAGAATGTCTGTCTTGACCAGAGTGACTTAGAGCTGCATTGCATAAGAGCATCTTTCACTTTAATTTCATACACATTAAATTATAATGACCTATGTGCTGCTTGTCTGAATCACTGGCTATAGAGGAGAAATAGATTAAGAGAACAAATGATTCCAAGGACATGGGAGTAGAGCCAAAATAACTGCATTTATTATTTTTATATATTTTAAAGTTTTAAATAGATTTTATTGCTGTTGTGCTTTTATAACACATATTTCCAATTTATTGTTCCCCTTTGAGAGCAGTTTCTTATGACAAAGAATTTTATTCCTTTACATAGTTTTAAAATTTTAATTATTCATTCCTTAGTTGTATTTGGGAAGTCACAGTACATGCAAATAGATAGCTACTTTTTTTTTTCCAGGAACAAGTTATTTTTTTTCAAACTCTCCCCTCCACCATTTTCATCAGTATTGCCATCAACCATTTTGTTTGAAAACTTATTGTAATTTTTAGCCATTTACCACGAAAAAAGTGCTTTTTAACATTCACTTATTAATTTTGAGTCTCAAATTTTCTCCCTCCCTCCAGTCCCTCTCTCACTCATTGAGAAGGCAAATAATATATCAATTATACATGTGAAAACATGCAAACCACATTTCTGTATTAATCCATTAAAAATAAAAATTTTAAAATGGAAAGAAAGGTCTTAATCTGAATTCAGAGTTCATCAGTTCTGGGAGAGCCACTTTCAAGGAAAGAGTGAAAGAAAAAAAACTCAGGGGCAGTGAGCCATAATGGAAGGAGTATGACCTTTAATCACCCTCTTGTGGTCATGGCAGGTGTTGCAGCCTGCTGAAAGCTCAATAACCTTGCTTGGTCCAACCAGG
This sequence comes from Notamacropus eugenii, assembly GCF_028372415.1. Lineage (NCBI taxonomy): Eukaryota > Metazoa > Chordata > Mammalia > Diprotodontia > Macropodidae > Notamacropus > Notamacropus eugenii. The sequence continues at coordinate 89,360,902 of NC_092873.1, read as the reverse complement.
GAACATTCATGTGGAGGGCAGATATTGTAGGCTATCAAAAATTTCTTGACTAAATTTTAATCTATGTGACAGCAGTCTCGTATGCTTGAAGGAGACAGCTTGATCTATACAAACAAATAAAGGTGTCACATGTACAATGAGAGGGACTGAACTCTTTTTTGGCCATTTCCAAACCATTCTGCCTACACTTTGGCCATCTTCCTCAACCTTTCTCAAAATGGTACCTGCACCCTGCCCTTAGGCCCCTTGGCTTTGATAAATGAAATTACATCTTTCCTGGAACCAGGTCTTGGCATCACTTTCTGACCCTTTTCAGACACATTGCTGTGCTTCCCCTCTCCCTTCCAGCTCCCCTTTATGTGTGGCCTTCTCTTATTAGAATGACTCTAAGCTCCTTGAGGACAGGATATGTTTTGCCTGCTTTTATCTGTACCCTCAGCAATTAACACAGAGCCTGGCATACAGTAAGAGCTTAGTAAACGCTTCTTCATTCATTCACTCATTTTCAGAAGTTCCTAACATCGAATTCAATGAACTTATTTTTTAAAGTAAATTTTAGTCAATTGTCTTCTGTTTCTTACGTCATAGTTATCCTAAATATTAGACCCCCTCCTCCTCCCAGAGAGTCATTCCATATAACAAATGACATTTCTTAAAGGGGAAAAAGTACAACTGATCGATACATTGAAAAAGTCCAGAAACACAGGCCATGTTACACCTGTGGACCTCTACAAAGGGGTGTTCTGGGAGTGTCCTTTCATATCTCTTCATCTGAGCCCTGCTTGTTCCTTACAATTCTATTACACTCACTTCTGACTTTTTGAGTGTAGTTCTTTCCATTTACATTGTGGTAGTTAATATTCCATTACATTCATGTTTAGCTATTCCAGAATCTATGGGCACTTACTTGGTTTCTAATTCTTTGCATAACAAAAAGTGCTGTTATATTTTAGTGTCTATGGGGATTTTCTTCTTATTGATGGCTTCCGTGGGGCATAAGCTCGGTGCTGGAGTCTCCGTCTGGTTCAAAGGGAATTTTGGTCACACTATTTACATAATTCTAAGTTGTTTTCCAAAATGATTGTACCATTTCAATTTCATCACAATGTATTTGTGTCCTTATTCCACAACTTCTCCAACATTAATGATTAACATTTTTTAATCATTTTTTCCAATTTACAAAGTGAGAGGTGAAATGAGGGTTATTTTAACTTACATTTTTATTATTATTAGTGATTTAGACTATTCTTTCATGTGATTGTGAATACTTCATAATTCTTTTGAAAACTGTTTGTATTCTTTGACTGCTTATTTATGGGGAATGGCTATTAATTTTATATGTATTTATTAATTGTTTATATTTCTTGGGTGCTGTTCAGTTGTTTCAGTTGAGTCCAACTCTTTGCGACCCCATTTGAGGTTTTCTTGGCAAAGATACTAGAGTGGTTTACCATTTCCTTTGTCAGTGGATTAAGGCAAACTGAGGTTAAGTGACTTGCTCAGGATCACACAGCCAGTATGTGCCTGAGGCTGGAAATGAACTCATGATGATGAGTCTTTCTGATTTCAGGCCCAGTGGTATATCCACTGCACCACCTAGCTGCCCATATTTCTTGGATACCAAACCTTTATTAGAAAACATTTGATCCAAAGATTTTTTCCCCCTATTTGACCACTTCCATTTTTGTCCTAGGTACATTAATTTTGTGCGGAAGCTTTTCAGTTTCTGTAACCAAAGTTTGATGTAATCAAAGTTATCTATTTTAACTTTTGTAATTGCCTCTCTCTTGTTTGGTTAAAAATATATTTCCTACTAAAACCATCAGCAAGCATTATCTATAATGAGGATAAGTTAGAAGCCTTCCCAAAAAGTTCAGGGATAAAGCAAGGATGCCCACTAACACCAATATTATTCAGTATTATACTAGAAATTAATAAGAGAAGAAAAAGAAATTGAAGGAATAAAAATAGACAATGAGAAAGCAAAACTCTCACTCTTGGCAGATGACATAATGGCATACCAAGAGAATTCTAGAGAATCAGCTGAAAAACTAGTGGAAATAATTAACTTCAGCAAAGTTTCTGGATATAAAATAAATCCACAGCATTTCTACATATTACCAATAAAGTCCAGCAGCAAGAGATAGAAAGAGAAATACCATTTAAAATAGTTATAGACAATATAAAACACTTGGGAGTCTGCCTATCAAGACAAACCCAGGAACTATATGAACACAATTACAGTTATTTCTCCAACACCATCTGCCAATGGAGTTGAGGGCACATGATCTTTAGAAGAGGTTAAAGGGGAGGTATGAGGAATTTCCTTAGATAAAGGTTTGAAACAGATGTTGCCTCTGGTGAATCAAAAACAACAGGTTAAAAAATATGAACTTTGCTTAACTAGCAGGATGCTCTTAGTTCTAAAAAAATAATCTAGGAGAGGGTGGGGATTTTTTTGTGTGTGTCTATGTGTTCTGTTGCACCTTGTCTGAGAGCTGTGTTACTCTCTGTCTGATCGCCTGTCCATCCACCCCTGCCTCAGTCCAGCTCCGGTTTCACCATGACTACCACCACCACCACCTTCAAGGGCATCGACCCCAATGGCAGGAATAGCTCCCAGGTGTTAGGTCTTCCAGGTGGTGGGTCTAATTTTACTTTGGGTTTTGATGAGCCTATAGAACACCAATGAGAAAGAACAAAATGGCATCTAATATTTTTGGAACATCTGAAGAAAATCAACCTTGTTGGGTCAAGTCAGCAGGAGCTCAATCTAGTAGGGATAATTCTGAACCATTTGGACTCCAAAGAAGAAACTCTTCTGAAGTTGGTCCTGGAGATTTTTTAAGTCCAAAGGGAGAAGGTGATGTACATGAAAATATGGAAGTAGACTTACAAGTTGACCTGGGACAAAATGAAGAGAAATTGGTACCTGCTGCATCTGTTCCCAGCACAGCTGCATCAGCACCAGCACCATCCAGAACAAAGCCACCTGGTGGCAAGTCCAGCTTAGTCCTTGGTTGAAAAGGACTTTTTTTCCCTCTCCTCCATGCTTGTGAACTGTACGACTTGAGCCTGACTGTACATCTCTTTAAAATTTCTTTCATTTAAAAAGCACTTTATGTGCTACTGCCTTTTTTTTTTTTTTTAAAGAACAAGTAATCCCCCATTTGTATAGGTCTGCAGACCATGGCATGAGTGTTCTCTATAGTAGATTGATAAGGGAACACTGAAGTTTAATGATGTGTTTCCAAGAACTAAAAACTCAGGTGGTTTTTTTAAACTCCATTCTTGATCAACCTTATTTATCAGTTTAGGCTCAATAAACCCACATAAACAGTCTGAAAGTACAGTTCTTCTCAGATCCCCAAAACACAAAGTTGTCTTCATCTAAGACTGTCTCTTTGACTTCAATCTAGTTTATCCTGTAAATATCCTTTGCCATAAGCATGCACACTTTTCTGTGCCATATGAACCTGTAAAGAGCCCTGGGCCTCATGCCTTGCTGACTGGAAAGCAGAGAAACTGTCTTTAGATTTTGAACACAGGAATTAAACCAGGTGTAAAACTCATACCTGACAAGCTGAGTCTAAGACGGAAGGAGTTGAGTGTCCAAATGAATTTAACTGGATTCAGAAACAGTAGAGCAAGGGGAATAAATCATACAGAAAGTAGAGTATTCATCAAGGAATATCTGTAGGGGTATTTTCCCTACAAAATGACTCAGTGCTGTGTGCATGATCATGCTGGTGCTTGACCATGAAGTGAAAGTCTCATCTTTAAAATATGTTGTAATTTCATTAATCTGGGCTGTTTAAAGTAAGCAACAGAGAGTTTTGAAAAAAAGAAAAAACAAACTAGGTCTGTGGAGATAGAGATTATGGGTTCTGGAGAACAATCTGAAACTATACACAAAGGATTATAAAACTATGCATACCCTTTCATCCAGCAATACTACTATGTCTATATCCCAAAGTGATCATGTGCCTTCAAATCCATTGTGTAAGAAATAATCAAGAATTCTATCTGGCCATGAACGAATTTAGAAAAAGAGAGTTTTATTTTATGTATAAAAAGGAGAACTTGACCTCCAGGCAGAGTCCGGCCCAACCCCCTCCCTCCCCTCTCCCCCCATACTAGTTACATAAGTCTTTTATAATTCATCCAGATTTGAATTTTGTGCCTTGAACCCCATTGGTCAGCACTCCAGGGTTCACTAAACCCCACCCCTTGATTATATTTTACCTTATTTTTTATAGTTTTAGTCTATTTTGTCTGCAGCGGATAGCAGACAAATGGAGAGGAATTTTCAATTGCTAAGGGAATTGACAAAAGCTGTGAGTTTGAAGATATATCAGTGACAAAAGTGGGTTTATGGCCTTATTCCATCCTTTGTGAATTAGGTCTGGCCTGGCAGTTATCTTTGACATATAGGAAGAGACCTTTTAAATATGTTGTTTTTCAAGCAGCCAACATTCCCCACTGCTCTCTCTATAAGCAATTTTTTTTGTCTCCGACATTAGCCATCAGTATGAATTATCATTTTACATAATTCTTGTGGAAACAAAATTCAATTATACCTTACAATTGGCAGGTGGTGGTGTTGGAGAAATTATTAAGGAAAATTGCCCTGAAGTTTTAGAACTAGAGAGTAAAATAGAAATTGAACAAATCTACCAATCACCACCTGAAGAGATCCCAAGATGAAAGCTCACAGGAACATCACAGCTAAATTTCAAAGCTCCTAGATTAAGGAGAAAATACAAGCAACCTGATGGGGTGGGCGGGGGATTTAAATACTGTGGAGCTATAGGCAAGATAACACAAGATTTAGCAGCTTCTAGTTAAAACACTGAAGGGCGTGGAACATAATATTCTGACAAGCATTTCAAAGAGCCTTCTAACCTCAGCGAGGGAAACAAGAAAGTTCTGTTTTCCAGTCCTAGGTGATAAAGGTTATGACCTAGCATGGACAGGTTAGAGGTCAGAAACTAATTCGAAGGCTTGAGGAGCTATGTGAGCAAGGGCCTATCAGAGAGGAGAACATAAAGTCACATGGCCAGGAAACTATCACCGAAGATCCAAAGTCTGGAAAACAGTATAAGAAGTCCCATCTTTCTGAATGTGTTGTACTTGTCCTGTAACCTTCCTGGGGAGGGTGCCTGTCCATTCATGGGGAATGAATGCAAAGATTAATAACGACTTCCCTGATTTCACAACAGGCATTTTTCTTTGTTTAAAGTGAGCATGTTTCTCACTGTTGGGGGCTTGTTAGATGGGCTCACTTCTAACATTCACCCTTAACCTATGTTACAGAGGAATTTGTCTAAAAGGCAAGTTTTTATTTTGTAATTACCTCCCCTTGAGGAGTTTATGGGTTAGATTCCTTACGGACCAAGCCTTAAAACCAAATCACTCTGGCTCTCTTTGATTAGCCAACAATAAGTTCCAGACCAAACCCCACCTGGTCATTGTTTGGGTCTGGATGGCTCAGAGTGCTATTTACATAAATGGCAACTGGTTTTTTCTGTTGTGGTTGTTCAGAAGCCCTGAGGGTCTTACCTTCCCAAATTGTTTTTTTCTTGGGGGGGGGAGCCTAGGGTAAAGAAGCCATCCTTTGCCTCAATTCTTACCAACCTCCATCACAGAATGGGTGTAAACCTTAGTCAAACTAGACCTGTTAAAGACCTTAGCTTAAAAAAGCCAAGTCTCCCACTGCATCCAGAGCCATCTCCAGTCTTCCTCATCAACATCTCACCACTGGACCCAGATGGTTCCAAAAGAGACAGTGAGACTGATGACTTTGCACAGCCCTCTCTCACTTAAATAGAATTCACTTGCTAGTCCTGGCATCACCTTTCTGAAGTCAAGGTAGTTTTCACAAACTAAGAACAACCAGCAATCTTCCCCTGGGGAATCAATTCTATAGTGAATTGAATATTCATCCTAGTACAGTCTACTTTTGTAACCTCACCCAATTAACTCAAATTCAAATCTATTCAACCCAAACCATTTTAGACTCTCCTTTCTTCTGCAGACTAATCCTATCACCTGAGGTTTATTGCCATCTCCCAATGATGACATAATGGGGAAGAGTTGAAGTGATTCTTAAACCATCCCCTAATTAAAACACCTATTAATCAGGGGGCGTAGAAAGGTATTCAATGTACAATATAGATTGTACAGAACTATTTATTACTTTAATACAAATGCTAAACACAAAAGACAAGTTCACATATAGAGAAAAAAACTAAAAAGCAGCAATAATAACTTATAATTATTGCTATCTCTTCTCAGGAGACTTAAAACCATCAAAATATAAAATGCTTATCAGGAGTGCCAAATAGACTTTTTGTATTTCATCTATGTGTGGGATACAGCTACCCTTACTTAAAATTAAACTCAGAGGCTTGTCAAGGTAGAAGGCAAAAAGGAGTTTATTACAATCTCATGAAAAGGGGCACTTCCCTTGAGACCATGGGTGGTGTCAGCAAGAGTGGAGTACAATATTATATAGTCCCTAACGCAGAAGCCCACTAGCCTCTCTTCCCAATGGCTGGGAATCCAGGTGTACAGGAAGCCTATTAGCCTCTCTTCCCATTGGCTGGGAATCCAGGTGTACAGTCTAAGCTCGGGAATCTACCCCAGAGACAAAGAACACGGAAAGGATCATTGCTCACCAGTGAGGGTTTTTATTACCAAATACGGAACTTAAAGGAAGAATGCTGATGTAGCCTTAAGGGGGGGAGGGGAGCATAGTACACTAGGTCACGTGACTGGAACTTTGGTGGTTCTCCTTCATCCAGGAGCATTTTATTTGCCTAAGGGGGATACTTAGTTATTTTAGCTTCAGCAGGAAGGGTGGGGGTTTTGGAGAATTCATGCCTGAGGGGTCTTCACTTAACCTGATTTCACTCAATCTATGAACCATTTGGGGCCTTCCATCTGAGAAAGGTCTAAAACCTGGATTGGCCAATCAGGAGAAAGACATTTTTGCCCACTCTGAGCTTAACCTGCCACCATGCTTCATGTGCTCTGGCATAAGAGGCATATTTTGCTTTGCTCTCTGAGTGAACCCAAAATGCCCCTCCTGTGTCAGTAACTTCAAGGTCAGATGAGGAACTGAGGCAAATAGGGTTAAGTGACTTGCCCAGGATCACACAGCTAGTAAGAATTGGGTACAGGTTCTGGGAACCCCCTGCAAATCTCCAGAAATCTTCCCATTTGATCTGGCATTCACCTGAGGCTATAACCCTTTCATTATGGCTTTGTCCAATTGTCTCTGACTGCTTCCCTTCCTTGATTCTACCACCTTCCACTGTCTGTGGCTTCCCAATTGCCTCCAGCAGTTTCCCCCCCTTTAACACATCAAAATCCCACACTCTCTTGGTTCTGACCTCTAGATACCTCAGTCCCAACAAGATCCTCCCCTAAGTCCCTCCTATCACCCCAGACTAATAGATCACCCGCAGATCCCTCCCACAGTCTTTCTGTATGTAAGATCCTTCTTGCCTCCATAAATGTTTAGATTCAATCTAGCTGAGAGTCAATCTGGCCCACTTGTCAATACAAGCATCACAAATGAAGAAGGCTCCTTAAGAGTCAATCCAACATGGTGGATCTTTAATAAACTTTATTTTACTTTGGCTAAAAGGCTTGAGTCAAATTCATTCAGGCAGGACCTGGGGTGTTGGTATTTTGAGGTCCCAAGCACCCCAAATCTCAACATTATCGTTCCCTGACCTCAACAGTGTCTGAGGCTGGACTTGAACCTAGGTTTCCTGACTGCAGGCCCTATGCTGTCTCCCATTATTTTTTTTTTAATCAAGGAACTTTTTCAAGAAAGACTAACCCCTAACATCTGATTCCTGTCCTTGATCCCTATTTCATTTCATTTTTCACCTGCCACAGTTGGAAATATAGTAGACACCTACAGGTCTGATCCCTCATAAGTTTTGATCTGTTCCATTAAAGACCTGGATCAGTTTGCCCTCTCAAGGGGCTAATCATATTATTGCTGGACTTCATGTGGATACCCCATTGACTCTAGCCCCACTTCAGCTTACAGTTCCTGAGCTGAAGTGATTTATCACCTTCACTCAGCTTTCCCAGTAGCCGCAATTACAGTTATATACCATCACACCTGGATCAACTTCATTTTCTTAGTCTCAACAATTCCACCACCACATCCACCTCCTCTTCAGTTTTTCGTCAACTTCCTGTTTCAACAATTTAACACACTCACCAAACTACTTTATTAAACTGATTTTACTTCTTACTTACTTACCTTTTCTCACTTACCTTGCTTGACCAAGGTCCTTCTCCTTTCCTTTTTGAATTTACCTCTTTAAGCTCAATCACTAATCCTCCTTAATCCTTTTATATCCTCATTAATTACCTTTAAAGCTAATTATCTTTCAACCTAGAAGGGGAATCTGGACCACTCTCTGGATGTGGAGATTGTTTTTCAAATTTTCTTCAATGTGTTTGAATTTTTCTCCTCTTCAAATTCAACCTCTAACTTAATTCACTAATCCAAACCCTTCCAAGTCACCTAAGCGATTTCCTTTTCCTTCTAATCCATCTTAAATTCTCTATTGTTGTGTTCCTTCTTCCACAACTTTCTCCAATAGAAGCCAGAAGCAGGAATACACTAGAAGACGCAGAACAAAATGAGCCAAAGAAAATACACACGACATGCCTGAGAGATGCATCATGGAGAGATTGTTTATCAGGTGAGTTTGGAGGGACCCTGAACATACGGTGAAAGTTATGGTGACAGAAAAAAATTAGAAAGACCCTCTGGTGATCATTGAAAGTAGATGTTCATTTGGTGATCAACTGAGAGATAAGGGCCATCTCTATGGGAACATGAATTAAGGTAAGTGAGTGATAAATTGACAGATAGACAGACAAATCATTTATCAAGTGGTCGATATGTGCCATACCCTTTTCTAAGTGCTGGGGATACAACTACAAGCAAGCAAGACATTCTCTTCCCTAAAAGAGGAGAAACAACACATAAAGAAGAGCTAAAAGAAGGGAAGAAGTAAGCGAGATAGCACAGTGGATAGACTTGTTTTCCTGAGTTCAAAGCTGCTTGACCCTAGGCAAGTAATGTCATCCTGTGAGAAGGTAAGGCAAATCACTCCAGTATTTTTGTTAAGAAAACGAAAACTCCAAGTTCAGTCACAAAGTCAAACAGGACTAAAATAACTGACAACCAGAAAGGAAGGCAGTGGAATATATGGTGGCATGATTGTGAAATGGTGACCGGAAGTGATGGGTGATTTTCATCCTTTCTTCCTTTTATTCTGAAAATAAAATCCAAGAATGTGCTCTTTTAAAAGTTCACTTAGGTCACAGGCAATATCCAGTTGATGACAGGGAGGAGGAAATAGAGGATATGTGAAGTAACCAGGAGTTTTGATATTTTATATTCTCCTCACTTAATTCCATAAGTGTACCCTCAGATATTAGTTGAGTGTGTTTTTCTTTGGGTCACAAGAATTTGGGAATAGAAATGGAGACATGAGCCAATTTTTGAGAAATGCATGAAGTATTTGTAGACTGATGATTTTTATTTTTAAACTCTAGATAAAACTCAGCAGAACTCAAGCAGGCACTGGGGAAGTTGGCAGTGCTTTCCAGAGCATGTGAAGAATCTAGGCTGGCAACCTATATTTTCCCATGTGTAAGAGACCTGGGATTAGTAGCCTCAGATTGGAGGGTGATCTAGTGGGATACACTGTGATTACACTGTTGTAGCTGAAATTAAGGTAAAATGAGGCACAAAGATCTGAGCACAATCAATTTATCAGAATTTACCAATAAATAGGATCTTAGGTTCCTCAGAAAAGCTAAAACCAGAAGGAAAGGTAAACTAGACTTTTTATAGTTTTTATGGGAAGCACAGACCAAAGAAAAGGACTTCATAGGTGGGCAATAAGTTATGACTGACTGGAAATCAGAAATGTGGGGCTAGCAGTAATGCCTGATTGATTTATGCAGCTCAGTTGCATCCTGCAGGGTTTGTTAGTGGAGCAAAGATAACAGACTTCCTGGTGCCCACTTGCATCTCAACAAGGCTTCTTCAGTGATAACAGAATTCCCTTAATTGCGCCTGGGCAGGAAAATGTGTAGAGGTGATTTATGGGGCCAACTTAGCTCAAAGAGGAATGCTGAACCTACAAACTTCTTAATTTAGAGGCAAAGAAAGCGTCTTAGGTAGTTACACAAAATATGGAATAAAATCAACTACAAACAGAATTACAAAAACAGAATTAAGAAATGGAATCAATTTTACTTTCTCAGTACATAAAGTAGTTACAATACCTCTGGAAGGCACATGGACTTTAATGCTCACTTATGTGTGGTACAGAAACCCTTACCCAAATTAAAGTTAACACTTTACTTGACATTCAAGGCAGAAAGTAGAAAAGAATTTTATTACAATCTCAAGAGAAAGGGCCACTCCAATCCGACCAGCAGTCAGGGAGAAGCAGCTTACAGAAGGCAAAAGTGTGGTTATATACTTCTAACACGGAAACTCCCCCAAACCACCCCCCCCAACAGCTGACCCTTTTCCCCCCATTGACTGGGGGTCAGGCTTACAATCTAAACACGGAAAACTAATCCCCTTACACGGAACAAGGAAACAGAAGTTCAGCCAATACAGATTTCAAGCAAAATTCATAATCGTTTTTGGATTGCGTGGGCTGAGGTGGCACTTGGGTCTTGGGTTTCATAAATTTCGGGTTTCTATTAATCATGTCACTTTAGGGAAAAGGAAACTTAGACCTGCTTAATCTGGCCATGTTACTAAGAAGTATTCACCTATCCCACTCACCTATCTTCCTCCAGTGCCCTAGTAAAGGGAAGATCCTATGGCAGAGAGATTATTTGCATGTGTATGTTTGTCCTTTGCTGCCAAAGAAGACCATGCCATCAGAGAAATGATGACATGACTTGCACTTGACTTTGTTTTGACTGAGGGAAGGATGTGCAGATCACCAGCCTCACTTCTCCTCCAGAGCCATCTGAATCCTGTGAGCAGATATTCATCAGGATGACTGGAGATGACCCAGGATGAGGCAATTGAGGTTAAGTGACTTGGCCAAGGTCGCACAGCTAGTGAGTGTCAAGTGTCTGAGGTGAGATTTGAACTCACCTGCTCTATCCTGCTCTATCCACTGCACCACCTAACTGCCCCACTAGTGCATGTAACTCTTCAGTTAAAAAGGAAATTTCTAACATCTCTTTCCTCCTTTCCTAAAATGAAAAGATGTATTAATATTGACTTTTTGGATTAGATATTCATTTACTGATACCAAGATTTAATTACTCCCAAAACAATTCTTCAAAATTATTTCTTATTAACTGTCATATCATTAACAATTTTATAAACTGACAAACTCACTGTGAGACCTTGTGGAACAAGTCACGCCCCCTCGGTGAGCCTAAGTCTCCTCCTTCCTTACGCTAGATTATTGCTGAAGTCTCTTCCAGCTCTGACATTCCATAGGTTTGTTTCTATGAAAACCAGTACCCCAGAATTCTCAAATACGAGAAGAAGTTTAGGTCTGCAGGAACACCTACGCTTACACACAGGAAGAGGATTCAGTGCTTCCTTCGCTCATAGACCTATTTGGGCAGACTTGGGATTTAGAAGTTGTTGCATATTTTTGAGGTAATGGCAGGAAAGAGGAATGGTGCAGGGGCCCAGCTGCCAATTTCAGTCTCCCGAGTAAGGATTTTCCTGATCAAGTAGTACAGTCAATGTGGTGTCAGTACAGGTAGCCCTTGCACCATGGGCATTTGGGACTGTTTACATGTCAGAATGAAAAGCCTTTAGTTCCTGGAGGTATAACAGATGCAGCCAGACTTTGGAATCAGGAAATTTTTTTGTTTCTGGTCATACTCAGCATCTGTGTAACTGTGGGTAAGTCAATAATAATAAGGCTCTCTGAGCCTTATTTCATCATCTGTAAAGTGGGCCTATCTTAAGGGTTGTGGCATGTCTCAAATGTATGGGCAACACTCCCTCTGGCCATTTCCCCAATTCTCATTTATATTGGCCAGCTGAATTCCCGGAGTGACTATCTACCACTTTCAGTGTCTTAGGGGTAGCTGTGAGGAAGTGAGTTTCTAGCTCAGGAGCCCCCACTGATGTGCTTCCCATTGATAATCCTCTAATGTCCTCAAAATAATTTTTAATGAAGGTATTTACTATGATGGTATAGACTTGAAATACAGTGGCAAGAATGGTAGCTGGGGAAAAAAAATCCCCCCCCCCCCACCTCTGGGTATACTCCCCAACAAAAACACACAAGATTGATGGATAGAGCAGGTAGAAATGTAAAGCACAAAGGGTGTGAGGCACACATGGCAAAGGGGTAATTCAAGATTCCTGGTTAGTAGTAGTCTGGTTCTTCTTTCAAAGAATCTTCACGAAGTTCTCTTGAGGAGTAGCAGCATCTGTTGGGCTTGGAAGGTCAGTGACTTATAGAATTAATAGCTGGTCAGTTCTCTCTGCCATGAGAGTTTTATGGTCTTTGATGCCTCCCTGCCATATGTACTCTCTGCTACTGGCCTAGTAGCTGGATAAACTCTATTATTGATCCAATAACATCTTTACAATACCATGGTTAATAGGTAGCGCAATTCCCTCTTACAGGTTTGGATAAAACTTGAATCCACAGGATTGTAACTCTTCTACAACTAGGGTCCCAGGTATATTTCTATTTCTATAAACACAGGTTTTTCCAGTGTGATGTCATTTATCTGTCTTCATCCAATGATCAGTCCTACAATTCTTTCAAATTGATTAATATACCTATAGTTTACACTTGTGATTGAATGATTCAGTCTAATAGTCTACTCCTTCTAAGACTGCATACTAATATATGTAAATCACTTTGAAAACTTTAAAGGGCTATATGTTATAGTTATTATTTCTGTCTCTGGAGAATTAGGTCACAGAGGATAGATGCAACAAGAAAACTCCTTCCCCCCTAAATTACCACTAATCCAAGTAGTGCTGAGCCAGTGTCTCCATCCTGTACAGCGTGATCTGCTCAGCTGTTAAGGCTTTCAAGTCAGGATGGCAGAGGAGGAGGGCGATACGGATGAGGGAGATGTGTTCTTGGCATTTGCCCAGGGACCTACTCCTCCCAGGGGCCCCTTTCTTCGGGCACTAGATAGGGCCTTTTTCATTTTTCTTGCCCTCTTCCTGGCAGTGCTGATGCTAGAGGCTGCCTACAAGTTGCTGTGGCCAATACCCTGGGCAAACCTCTGGGGCTGGCTGCTTGGAACACCTCAAAGAGAAGAGGAACTGGAGCTGTAATCACTGAATGACTCCTCCCTCTCAACTCAGGTGAGAAACAGGACCAGAGATTGAGGTTTCCTGGGAGGAATCATGTGAGACGGTGGTAAAGGAGTAGAGAATAACAGGAAAGGAAGAGAGAAGAGGGAGCTCACAGTGAACGGCTCCCATTGCTTCTGTAAGATATCAGACAAGTTTCTGACAAGGTGGGGGGAGGGGAGGGCCATGGGAGGCTCCAAAGATGAAAAAGTTTGGAAGAGCCCTGGGTGGAGGGCTGACAGCTGGGAGCCCCTCATGGAAGGGGAGCTAATAATAATAACTAGTATTTACAGAGAACTTGGAGGTTTACAAAGTGCTTTGCAAATATTATCTCATTTGTTCCTGATTATACCCCTGGGAGGTGAGAGGTTCTATTACGGCCCCTATTTTAAGTAGGAAGAAATTAAGGCAGGCAGGTTTTAAACAGCTTGCCCACGAGTGTGCGGGGCAGGACTTGAACTCAGGCCCAGCATTCGGTCCTCTGCGACACCCAGCTTCCTCGGATGATCTAGTTCACCTGCTACTTTATAAAGGAGGAAACTGAGTCCCAAAGAGGGGAAGACATTCGAGCTGAAGCAGAACTAGAGCCCAGGGCTCCTCCGTAGCTAGGACACTTGAAGAAAGAGGGGGACATACCCAGGCTCCGTGGGAGGTAGGAGGGGGCGCCCCCGCTGCCCCAGTCTTGTTAACCCTGCTTTCTCCCCCGCCAGGGACCAGAACACGCGCCAGGACCAGTCCTGTGTCCCCCCGGCCTCCCCACTCCCCCCAATAAAGCTGGGGTTCTGTGAGAAGCGTCAGCCTCCGCTCCTTTCCTCTTCTCTCCCCCCCACTCGCCCAGGCAGAAAGAGGCCATTGGTTTTTTAAAAGCCTCGTTTCCAGTCTTGGACTCTGGACGCCCTTCACCTTCCCCATCATCACTAAGTGCTCAGGGTCCACCGGCCATTCCCACAGGGCGGTCCCCTCCAGCCCCGGGACCCCCAGATGAAGAGAGAGTCTGAAGCAAGAGCTCCCCGCCCCCACCCCGCAAGGCGAGACGGGCGCATCCCCACGCCCTGGAGGCCGCCATCTTGCGGTACGGCAGGTAAGCCGCAGCGCCGGGTGTGCGGGGCCAGCTCTCCCGTCCCTGGGTTGCCACGGTGACCTTTGAGGGCACTGACGCTGAGTCGGCGTTTTGCTCTTCGGCCCCCAAGGTTCGAGATCGCTACTGTTTACATGACTCTCCTGAGCGGTGGAGAGAATGATTACTTACGCGCACACATTCCGTACGGAGAGGAATAATCCCGATTCACAGAACCCGCAGCCCCCAGGCCGGTTCTTGGGGCTCCAAGAGGCGGTTTGGAAGGTCGGAGTGGCCTGGGCACGCACCAGAGGTGGAGGCAGGGTCAGACAGCAATATAAGCCTTGGAAGAAAACTTTCCCTTCGTAGCTCGCCTAAGTCCTTCTGGCAGGCCTGGGACAGACGGTTCCTCCCCGCAATGGACCGAACGGTCCACTACAGTGATCTCCCCGCCCCCCTCCATGCACCCTCCCACCCGCCAATACTAGTTTGGGAGCGCTATTGGGCAAACGATAGGGAGAGCAGAGGGACGCCGGTGTCTGATTGGTGGAGCAAGGGTTCCATCTCGTGACCACGGGTTGGCAAATCCCCGGAGGTATATCCATTCCCCACTGCCTGGCCTCGATTAGATTGGGTTCCCTCAGTCTTGAGGAATGCCGTACGGCAAGATGGCCCCCCCTTTCCCCTCAAGGACTTCCGAGTCCTCAGGCCTCAGAGAAGCCCTCCCCTCTGAGGCATTTGGTCGGAGTGGGCCAATGAAACCACCGGGAGACTTGCAGTCCGTCTCCCGCAGAGGGATCCAGCAGGTAGTTTGTGTGTCGTCACTTCCTATATCCCTCGGTTGACTCCATTAGGGTGGGATGGCGGCGCCCAGGGACGTACGGGGCGGGGCTGAGACATGATCGCTTCCGTTCCTGCGCGTTGTCTGACGCGGGAGGGGGGGCGGAGAGTGTGAGAGAGAGGGAGAGGGAGAGCTGAGGGTGACGGAGCGGGGGGCAAGGGGGAGGGGGGAGGGACGGACAGCGACGGTGGAGGCGGCGGCCGCGGCGTAGGGACTGTTTCTGAGGTGGGGGCCTCACGAGGCAGGCGGGAGGAGGGAAGAGTCTGAGGGGAGGACCCGGTGACAAGGCTGGGGTGGGGAGAGGGGGAAGGCGGCCGGAGACTCTCCCTTGAGGAGGAAGCGCGTGCGCGCACGGGGGCGCGCGCGCATGTATATATATATGTGTGTGTGTGTATGTGTATGGGAGTGAGTGCGAGAATGGGGGGGCGGGGGCCCAGAAGCGCCTACGGGGGGGCTTGGCTAGGGGCTTCTGCGGTCCGGCGAGGGGGCCGTGAGCGGGGACCATGAGGACAGGAGGAAGCGTCCGCCGGGCCCGTGCCCAAGGAAAGCCCCGGGACTGCTGCGCTGCTGACAGCCCCGAAGGGAGAGGCGAGGACAGACAGGCAGACAGAGAGGCTGGGTGAATGAAGATTTGAGGAGCGGAGCAGAGAGAATCGGTCTTTAACGGGTGTGAGATGGGCCGCACGGAGGGCAAGGATGGCAGCCCTGCTGGTGCCTGACACAGGGCTGATGTTTTAAGAAAGAATAAGATCCTGGTGGCTGGCAGCAGAGAAGATGGGACCGGAAGTGGAGGGGAGAGGATTGAGGGTTGGAGCCAAATGGGTGGGACTTTAGAGTTTTGGGGTGGGGAGGAGGTTGGGGGCCTTGGAGAAAGCTTGTGGAGTCAGCCTTGTCTCAGAGGACTAGACACTCTCACGACAGGGAGGTCAGACCGAGAAATCCTTGGGTAGGCAATGAGCAGGGGAGGGGGGAGCAGGCATCTATTGAGTAACGTGAGACTGATGCTATAAGGTGTGAGAATGGGGGGGATGTCCTGGAGGGGCTGTCTCTGAGGCCCCATCCCCCCCAGCAGGATTCCTGAAATCCCCAACACCCCCACCAGGGGCTTCGCTCCCCCCATGGCTGCCGCTAACAGCATTATCGTACTGGATGATGAGGAGGAGGATGAAGCAGCTGCCCAGCCAGGGCCTTCCTCTCCACCCCCAAATCAGGCCCAACCCCTGGCAGCAACCTCTGATTCTCCCCAGTCCAGTGGGGAAGGCAGCAGCAGTAGTGGGGGCAGCAAGAAATGCTACCAGCTGGAGAATGAGAAGCTGTTTGAAGAGGTGAGCTGCAGGGGAGAAGGTTCTTATGCACCAGGGAGGGGGAGCCAAAGAAGCTGTCCTTAATCACTTTGTCCTACTAACTCTATCTTTCTGTTTTTCTCAACCTTCTCCCTTGTTTCATTTCCTCCAATCCCTCGGACTTCCCCCTTCACCCTCCCCTGCTCCACCCCAGTTTCTTGATCTGTGTAAGAAGCAAACTGGAGAACACCCTGAGGTCGTCCCATACCTCTGTAACCGAAGGCAACGTGCTCGTCCTACGTTCCTGGCCTCAGCTGAGCTCCGAAATGTGCTGTCTCGTGTCCTCTCTCGTGCCCAAACCCGGCCTACCAAGCTCTATGTCTTCATTAATGAGCTTTGTACACTGCTCAAAGCGCACTCGATCAAAAGGAAGGTGCCCCTGACCCCTGCTTCCACTGAGCCCCCTGGGGATGCACCTCCTGCCAATCCTTCCTCCAACCCTGCCCCTACCAATGAAACTGCTCCTGGCTCCCCACGACCCCGAGGTTCACGGAGACAGATCCAGCGCTTAGAGCAGCTGCTGGCATTGTACGTGGGAGAGATAAAACGACTACAAGAAAAGGAGCTGGACCTATCGGAGCTAGATGACCCGGACTCTGCATATTTGCAGGAGGGGCGGCTGAAACGCAAGCTGCTAGGACTCTTTGGGCGTCTGTGTGAGTTAAAAGCATGTAGCTCCCTGACAGGCCGTGTGACTGAGCAACGGATACCCTATCGGGGCACTCGATACCCAGAGGTCAACCGCCGTGTGGAGCGTCTCATCAATAGGCCTGGTCCAGACACCTTTCCTGACTATGGGGATGTCCTTCGGGCTGTGGAGAAGGCAGCCACGAGACATGGCCTCTGCCTCCCAAGGCGACAGCTCCAGCTTCTCGCTCAGGATGCCTTTCGAGATGTTGGCACCAAGTTACAGGAGCGGCGCCATCTTGATCTTGTCTACAACTTTGGCTGTCACCTCACAGATGACTATAGGCCAGGTACAGGGAGTGGGGCCACACACACTAGACCTGTGGGGAGGGTGTTACTCCTTAGGCTTTGGAGCTAGGCGTTCTGGTTCCATGTCTTCACACTGCACACCTCCCTCCTACCTCAGGCATTGACCCTGCATTGTCAGACCCTGTCCTGGCTCGTAGGCTTCGGGAGAACAGAAACTTGGCACTCAGTCGGCTGGATGAAGTGATCTCTAAATATGCAATGATGCAAGATGAGAGTGAAGAGGGTGAGAGACAGAGAAGGAGAGCCCGGTTTTGCCAAGGAAACTCTCCTCACAATGAAGACCTTCCAACAGCATCCACAGACTCGGGAGAGGTATGGAGGCAGGACAGGGGATGCCAATGTCAGATCAGATATTTCTGAAGGACTGAATCCTGCCCAGGTCTTATACAGGGAATCTGTGGGGAAGAGAGTAACTGGTTGTGGGAGGTGAAATACTCAGGAGAATAAAGATTTAGGAGAATGGTTTCATTAAAGGCCTTCCCTCTCTTGCAGGGCCCTAGTGGAGAAAAGTCCACATCCTGCCCCACTGTCTCCAAAGTTGAGACAGATGAAGAGGAGGAGGAGGAGGAGGAGGATGAAGATGAAGATGATGATGATGATGATGAAGATGAAGAGGAGGAAGAGGATGAAGATGAAGATGAGGAGCTCACCGATTCAGAGGAAGAGATGGAAGAGAGCCAGGAGGGCCCAGGGGAGGAAGATGAGCCAGGTATTATGTGAGGATGCCATTCCCAAGTACCATTCCCAAGTTGTTTTCTCCCTCCATATTCAGTTTCCCATCTTGCACTCCCATTTTCTTCCTACTGTTAACCACTTTCCATACTAACCCTGCCTCCTGTTTGTTTTTTACAACTTTCAGGTAAGAAATATGTAGCTTCTCAATCTCCATTGCAGAGGACTGCTGAGCAGGATCTGGAGCCTGAACAAGGGAGCAACAGCAGCAGCTCTTCAGTGGAGGATGACGAAGCAGGAATGTCAGGGTCGTACTCCCTACCTCAAAGGAAGAAACCTGTTCCCACTTGCCTTGAGAACGAAGACAATGGGGAACAGCTCCCACCAGAAGAGTTGTCCCAGGATGTTGAAAGCCCAGCCTCCCAACTATTTGAGTTGGTGATTGAAGCCTTACCCTTGGACACAGTCCCCTCTCCTGAGGATAGGAACCTCCCTTCTCCCAAGAAGTGCCCAGTACCTCCCCTCCCCACCAGCTTCCTGGAGAATGGGGCAGCCATTGTTACCTCTACTTCCTTCAATGGTGGGGTGTCTCCTAATACCCTGAGGGTTCCTAGTCCCCCGCTCAAGAAGTCTCGGAAGGAAGACATGGCAGAAACAGAACTAATTGGACGCAGGTAACATGCATAGGAGAAATGGGGTGGAAGTGGGGGTGCTTTTTGGCCATGAAGTGATCTTTAGAGTATAAACTACATGGGATTCGGGAAAAGGGCTTTTTCAAGAAGTACTAATACTTACTCAGTTGCTGTTTCCCCAGCTGCATTGACGTGCAAGCTGCAGACGAACGAGAGAATGGAAAGAGGTGTCACTTCTCCATTGCCCCCTCCCCCTTGGCTTCTTCCCTGGTTCCAGTTGCTGACTCTTCCACTCGAGTAGATTCGCCCAGCCACGGCCTGGTCACCAGCTCTAGGTGTAGCCCTCCACCATCCAGGCCCCCTAGACCACAAGCTCCCAGGCCAGCAACCTGCAAGGTTAGAAATGGGGGTCAGGGAGGGGTGCTCATCTTTTTTGTCCACCATTTTTTCTCATTATTCTGATTTGCTACAGTCCGCATATTATTTCTTCCTCTTTTGAGCTGTAAAATGAGGAATATTGAACTCACTGATGACTTTCAGGTCTAAATCTGTGCTCCTTTAATAGAGCTTCCCTCTCATATCCAACTGCCTCCTCCAACCTCTCCCAAATTCTTTTTCTTCTCCCCCAGATGAGTGTGGCAACACAATGTGACCCTGAAGAGATCATCGTCCTCTCAGACTCTGACTAGCTGTCTGGCTTTCCCTGCCCTCACTTCCCATGGCTTTTTTGGGGGGGAAGGAGGGGGGAGCTGACTTGTACCCTTTTTGTTGGTGTTTTGGAAATAATAAACACTTTAAAGATTTATAAAAATGAAACTAAATAAAGTTCTTTTCTTACTGTAATTAATTCTCATTTCTATCCTTCACGTACCTCCTTCCCTGTTTCCTCGACACTGGGCAGCTCCCATCCCTTTCTCAAACCCACTCCATAATTTTCTTCTACTCAGTTACTTGTGAAAAGTATTTCAGTTTTGGGCTTTGTACACTCCACCAGAGAGCAGTGTGACCGGAGCTTTGATTGACTGCTTTGCCCTGCAGACTAGAACTAACTCTCCCTAGTTTTGACTTCCACAATTTACGCCCAAGATCTCGTTCTCCACACCTGACACTTTACGAACCCTGCTCCACCACCCCTGCTAGCACACCAGCCGCCAAAACACTCTTCCCACGGCCTGGCCTCCTTTCCCCCGCTCCCCGTGCGTAGCGCCACATGAATAAGAGGACCAATCCAGCGACAAGTTCAAGTCTCTTTAGCCAATCCACACTTGACTACCCTCTCTAAGACAAGCAATCGCAGCCTGGAGGCGGGTGAAGGGGAGGGAGTAGAAATCAGAGCCAAGTAGCCAATGGTAGCAATACAGAGGCGTCTGCGCTACCATTGGCTAGTTAACTCATTTCAGCTTTTTTCATTTGCTTTCATTTTACCTAAGCAATAACTGATTGGTTCTTAAACCTATCGTCAATGGGGACTGGCAGGATTACTGTTTTAAAGGGAAAAACACCGAGTCGGCTGAAACGGTACACGAACACGCTGTGGTGAAATTGTACAGGTACCTTTAAAGTGGAGTGATGTATTTATTCCTTAAAGGGGAAGTGGCAGAGTCGGCGAAATCTGTCCCAGTAGGGCGGTGGAATATGGGCCGGCTCCCTTAACGTCTGCGGGGCGGGGGGCGGGCCGGGGGCGGAGGGAGGAGGGAGACGGCGCAAGATGGCGGCGGGAGGGGCCCGGGCTGCGGCTCTGGCCGCTGAGTGAGGGGCGGGGGGGCCCGGGGGCGCGCGGCCCGGTAAGCGGGGACGCGCGCCTAGAGGGGGGAGGAGGGCTAGTCCAGAAGGGAGGGCTGGGTGTGCAGTGGTGGGAGGACCAGAGGGGGGTGGGGTCGGATAGTGATGGGGGGGTGTGGAGTGAAGAGGCGGGGTCTAGAAGATGTGAGGGGGAGGGGCCGGGGAGGATCCCGTGAGGCGTGGTCTAAGAAGGGGGCGGGGCCTGTGGGGATTCCAGAGGAGACAGGGTCTGAGTGGGGGCGGAGTTGTATGTGAAGAGGGGCGTGGTCATAACAGGGAGGCGTGGTCTGATGAAGCACCGGGGGTGGGGCTTCAAGGGGAGGGAAGGATTTGGGGGACCACCCTGGGGAAATTCGTGAGACTCTCACTTCTGCACGTGGAGGCAGAACAGTCAAAAGGGGAAAAAAAGAAAAGTAGGTTCCCGAATGGAAGAGTATGTGATTTCTCTTCCCTGGGCCTCGGTTTCCCCCATCTGTAAACATGACAGCTAGCAGAGTAGAAAGGACATTAATTAAGTAGTCACAACATCAGGCCTGGAAGGGATCTTAGAGATTATCTAGAAGAGCCTCCTGATTTAACAGAGGAGAAAACTGAGGCCTGGAGAAAGCAAAACTGTGATCTAGAATCCACCATTCATCCAGTTTTTGGCAGTCCAGTTCCTCCTCAACCCAGGGGTTGACTCTGTCTGGTGGTCATTTCACGGCAGCACAGCCACCTCCCAGGCCTCTGAGCTCCCTTCTAACTTTAATGTGCTGTTCTGTGGCTAAAGTCAAAGAGCTTAGAGCATGGAAAGGAAGCTGCTCCCCATCCCAAAGGAATCCCTCACTTTTCCTGACCCATCTCTTTTCTTTTTTTTCACAGAGACCCCCCCGGCCGCCCTTCCTCTTTCTCTGTTCCTGTGGCTGGGGGGGGGTGCCCCCTTCCCTATGTTCTTCCTTGCAATGGAGCCATCCCCACTCTCTCCCCAGGGGGCCCCTCTACCCCTGCCTATGTCACTGGCACCTCCCCCACTGCCACTGCCAGCAGCAGCTGTGGTACATGTGTCCTTCCCTGAAGTGACCAGTGCACTGCTGGAGTCCCTTAACCAGCAGCGGCTACAAGGGCAGCTTTGTGATGTGTCCATCCGAGTGCAGGGTCGTGAATTCCGGGCTCACCGGGCTGTCTTGGCTGCTTCTTCCCCTTACTTCCATGACCAAGTTTTGCTCAAGGGCATGACTTCAATCTCACTACCCAGTGTCATGGACCCTGGGGCCTTTGAGACTGTTCTAGCCTCTGCTTACACAGGCCGGCTTAGCATGGCTGCTGCAGACATTGTCAACTTTCTCACTGTTGGTTCAGTGCTGCAGATGTGGCATATTGTGGACAAGTGCACAGAGCTCCTTCGAGAAGGCCGGGCCTCTGCAGCCACCACCACCACCATGGCCACCACAGCAGCTGTTGCCTCTGGGGCAGGAGGCCCAACAGGAGTTGGGGGAGCTGGACCCGCCACCACAGCCACAGGTTCTGGCCGTCCTCATTCATCCAGCAGGGCTAGTGAGAATCAGTCCCCTAGCAGCAGCAATTACTTCAGCCCCCGAGACTCTGGTGATTTCTCATCTTCATCTCATGATGCATATTCAGCCTCTTCTATGGGAGGAGGAGAAAGACGGAGTGCAGGAGGCCCTCTGTTCCCTACGTCTGTGGGGGGCAGTGGGGGCAGCACTTCTGGAAAGCTGCTGCTAGAGGCAGATGAGCTGAGTGATGATGGAGGGGATGGAGTTGGGGTAGTAGTTCCTGGGGCTGGGCTACGACGCCCTACTTATGTGCCCCCCAGCATCGTGCCTCAGAAACACTGGGTATATGTTAAAAGGGGGGTAGGCTGCCCTGTCCCAGCTCCTCTTGCCTCTCAAGACCCAGACCTGGAGGAAGAGGAAGAGGAGGAAGACCTGGTATTGACATGTGAGGATGATGAGGATGAAGAGCTAGGTGGGGCTTCAGGGGGTCCACCAGGTGGGAGTTCAGACCCTGGCCTAAGTATCACTGATGTACGGACACTGACTGCCCCCCCAGACAAGGGTGAGGAACAAGTGAATTTTTGTGAATCATCTGAGGACTTTGGCCCTTATGAGTCTGGGACAACTGGGCCAGGGCTGGATGACCCTGGAGGACCAGCCCCCTCTTCCTTTGCCTCCCACCAACCCCGCCCTTTGTTACCCCTGGACATGCAGGGCAACCAAATCTTAGTTTTTCCCTCCTCTTCTCAGGCATCAGCACAGCCCCCTGGAAACCAGGCTGAACATGGAGCTGTGACCTTGGGAGGGTCAGGAGGGAGCAACTTGGGAGTATCTGGAAGTGGTGGAGGTGGTTCTGGGGGGAGTGGTAGTGGGGATGGGAACAAGATCTTCCTCTGTCACTGTGGGAAAGCTTTCTCACATAAGAGCATGCGGGATCGACATGTGAATATGCATCTGAATCTGCGCCCCTTTGACTGTCCTGTGTGTAACAAAAAATTCAAGATGAAACACCACCTGACCGAGCACATGAAGACCCACACAGGCCTCAAACCCTATGAGTGTGGTGTGTGTGGGAAGAAATTCATGTGGAGGGACAGTTTCATGCGGCACCGAGGCCACTGTGAAAGGAGACATCGCCTGGGGGGAGGGGGGCCTGCAGGGACTATAGGGCTACCCAAGAGAGAGCCTCCTGGAGCTGGCAGTGGAGATGAAGTAGGAGGCACCACTTCTCCCCCCAACAGGAGGGTCTGGTCCCCCCCAGGAACGCACAAGGTGGAGATGGGTTTCAATGGCAGTGGAGGTGGACATTAACAAACTGTTCCCTCATGATTGGATCCAAAAGCTGGAGAAAGCGGCTGATGAATAATTCTCACAATTCTCTTTTGTTGGGCTGATACCCCTGGAAAGGAAGAGTAGGGGCATGGGCCAGGGGCTTGATTCCTCCAAAAATCCTTGGTTTTGGGGAAAGGAGATAATGGGACTGAGGACCCCCGGTGATACGCCCTCTCCTCCATGGATGTGTATATAAAGAGGGAAATTCATGACAGTTTTCTCTTCCCCCTGCCCACACCCATTAACCCCATTCCATTCCCCAACATAGGGAAACCCTGGAACTGTGAGCCTTCTACTTTCCCCTCCACTTGTGGGAACAGGTAGATAATAACACTTAAGACCCAGCCCCCCAGGTTATCCGGTACCTGGAGAAGGGTGTGCATGGGCAGTGGTATGTCCAGAATCCCCAAGGGTTCCAGGGCCGGTGGTCTCATTTGTAGTTCGTGCTTGGAGTCTGTGTGTGTCACTGTGGTGACTAGACCTGCCACCTCATTCCTTCTTCCCACATCTCCTCTCCCCCTTACAGGATTATTAAACCTATATCCATTTCTTCCCATCTAACTCCATCCCTGCAGTAAGTCCCCAAGGGATATGCACATATAGGGGCTTTCAAGGACATGGAGGGAGCCAGTTTGGGGAGTTTAAGGTTTTTATTTTTTAATTTTATTATTTTTTTTAACGGTGATTAAAATATTTATTGGTCTCTTCACTTGACCTGACAATCACCTGTGTCTCATTGCTAAGAGAAAGTGATCAGGGTGGGGCTAGGGACACGGGGAAGGTGGGTCTCGGGCTTCTGCCTCTCCAGAACAAGGAGGTGGGACTAAGTGATTCTAAAGTCTCTCTCCAGGTATGACAGGCCATGATTCTGTGACCAAAGGCCCGGGTCCAAAGAATGGAGTGGGGACTTGGTGTGGTAGGGGCTGGGAGGGTCCGTCTGGACTGGATAGCCGAGGAATGAGGAGGAACTCCGCAGGGTGGGGAGAGGGAACAAGGTGTTGTCTCTTGTGTATTGGTACTGGGATCTCACCTCCCTCCACCCCACGATTCTTGCTAAGGGGATTCCCAGTACTTGCCTTTTAGGGGAAAGTGAAACTGAAAGGAGAACTAACGGCAGCAGTAGCTGCTGCAGGGGCTTGGGAGAGGAGCTATGAAGTCGCTGTCCCTGCTCCTGGCCTTAGGTGAGGCAACCCCCTTCCCTCTGAGTCCCACCGGCAGGTCGGGTCGTTGCCCCTCCCACTCTCCTCAGGGTCCCAGCGCTCTAGACCCCTGTTCAGAGTGGGGTGATGGTGGGAGGTGATTCCTTGAGGATTTAGCCCTTTCCCCAGCGTCCCTCCTCTCCCTAGGCATACTGAAATGGGCCGCTGCTCGCCTGGGGCCCTCGGTGTTGGAGTGCTGGTTTGTGGAAGAGCAGGGTGGTGGTGGGGGCATGCTTCGGGGAGTGACCAAGCGACCTGCTGTGCTGCTGCTGAGACAGGGGCCTGGGGAGCCGCCACCGAGGCCTGACCTTGACTCTTCACTCTACCTGAAAGTGTATGGTAAGTGTTCCGACTGGACCACCCCTTCGTAGCCTGAAAGGAGCTTCTCAGTCCTGAAGTCTCAACCCTTGACAACACCCCCTCCACCTGCTTTCCTCAAGGACTTGGAATCAGTGTTATAGTGGAAAGAGGACTGGAGTTGGAATCCAGAAACATGGATTCTCACATCTGAATTTTATCATTTATTAATTTTAGGATCTTGGTCAAGTTCCCTAACCTGAACCTGTAAAATGGGGAGGATATATTTGTTCAACCCATCTCACAGGGGAGTCCTAAGAATCGTAGCTCTAAATCTGAAAAGGACCTAAGCAGCCATCTAGTACAGAAAATTCCCTTTTCAGTTGGGAAAACTGAGATAGAAGGCGTTTACATGCAATTTTGAGATCAGATTTGACACCAAAGCTAGTCCTCTCTCCAGATAATTTGGCTGAGCTAATGTTTGCACAGAGCTTTATATACTTAAAGTGCTAGGTAAATGTAAGCCATTATTATCCTTATTCTGTTTAAAAGTTTATTCTTAATTAGCATGATCCTTCCCACTTCTAGATCCCCTTCCCTTCATTTACCAAGACTTTACCAAGTTGATTCTCAGCTTTCACCTACTTCCCTAATCTCCACCCACTGGAAGTTCTACCCGGGTTGCCACCTATCTCTGTCTTCCAGTGCTGATTCTCCTAGCTGACACTCCCTATTTCTCCTGTCCCAGATCCTGCTGGCTCTCTTGGCGACTCCCTGAAGGGGTCAGTAGCCCCAAGCTGTGAGCTGAATCGCTATGTCCCCAGCCCTGCAGCCTCGGACTGGGCCGCTGGTCTAACCCCTGAACCTTACTCTCCTCGGTCATTGGATGGGACTTGGCTGGTGCTCAGTTTATCTAGCCCCCAGGTTCGCCTTTCCAGCCTCCTGCAGCTGTCTCAGTCCCAGCCTGTCCCCTCCTCAGTTACCATAGCAACAGGTAAGGGAGTGAGGTAAGGGTGGGGGCATCTTGGAGCTAAAGTCAGACCTAGGTAGGGTTTGGAGCTTTGAAACTCAGGGTTCTGTTCCACACTTTTAATTGATCAATCAAGATACTGAAAGGGGAAGGGATTTAAAGTTGATGAAGGACTGTGCATGTGGGGTCTTCCACCCCTTCCTTCATAACTTCCCTTTCCTTCCCTTTTCTCCCGTTTCCTCATTCTTTTTAGTTGCTTTTCCCTGCAAATATTTCCCTGACAGAAGGCAATTTGCTTCACTTAGCCTGAGACTCAGGATAACTGGATTCTAATTTTAGTTCAATCCCTGACTTATTACTATATGACCCTTCAGTTCTTGGGGCCCCAATTTTCCCCTCTGTAAAAAGACTGGATGGTTTCAAAAGGCCCTTCTGACATGTTGCATAAATCTCCCTCTTGTTCTGCAAACAACACCTAGTTTGCTTTCTTTTTACTCCTTCCCCCCAACCCCTTTTTTGCTTTTTGAATAGGCTGTTCCTCCCCATTCCACCCCCAACCACCACACCAAAACCAAAGTACAGGAAGGAAAAGGTAGAGAGTTGATTTAGTTATGAGGCAGCTGCCTCATATTATCTGATCTTGGCTCAAGTGTGAAATCTACCTGGTTTCTTCAGTATTAAGTTTGCCTCTTCTCGGGACATCCACAGCTGCAAAGGAAACCCTGTCGAGTCCTTTGTCCGAAGAATTTGTGGATTTTTTTTTTTAACCTTGATCCTAGATCTAATAATCTACCCCCACTCCTAACACAACTTGTATGCATCTCTCTGTGATGCCCTTATTATGCATTACAGTTTTTTGTATTTCATATCTGCCTACTAAGGTCTATTATGGCAAAGGATTTTGTCTCATCTAAATTTTGAATATCCCCTCTAGTATAAGCATTTTATGCACCATCATTTGTTTTTGAACTCTCTAGACATTAGGCAACAATGGGTGCATTTCTGCTTTTCTGCAACTACCTCCCACTCCTGTCCTTATAGACAACATAAATAAACTTCAGTAAATAGGCTTGTCTTTTTCCATCCCTTTCCTCATTCCCGTACTTGGCCTAATCCCCCATCCCTTTTTCTGCTAGAGGAGACCAGAGATGGCCCTGGGTCAGAATCACCCAGAACCTCCACCACCTGTGTCCCATTCCCCACTTCCTAGCTCTCCATTCAGCTTAGATTTCCTTCAGCTTTAACATTCTATTAGATTAGGTACCTCTATAAATGTGCCCCCCTCCCCAGACCAGCCTCTCCTACCATCACTCACTTTTCCCCCTATGTGTGAGTGGAAAACTGCTTGATGCAGTAAAAGTTGAGGGTGTGAAGTGAGAATGGGTACATACATGGTTAGCATGTATGTAGGTAGGTTAGTTTAAAGGGCTATATCAGTGACTACACAGATCTCAAGGCTGAGAAGGGTTAGCCTTTCAAGGGTCATAATGCTCTAGATTCTGATACACCCCTCCCATCTCAGGCACCCATCTGCTGGGCCCTGTCCTTCACAAGACTGAGTACAAAACGATACTATGTAGGAGCACAGAAATGTTGTCATGGTCACCAGGGAACTGAGAAAGGGAGTTAATGTCAAGGTGACCAGGGGCAGGGCAAAGTGCAAGGGTCTTCCTGCCTGGTTAACTGATGGAAAGATAGAAATTGGATCAAGAGAAAGGATATTGAGAGATGGGCCCCCTAAGTGGAGTGTCCTCATTAATTCAATTTCTCTGCATTTTTTCCCATTTCACAAATTCTTTCCCATTCTTCCCTACGTTCCTATTTCCTTTTACCATCCCCAATCTTCTCCCATACCACCAATTCTCATTCACTCTATCCACTTTCTCCACTCATTTCTCTCCCTTTTGCTGCATTCCTACTAATTCATGCCCAATTCTCTTCCTTTCTCCCCATTTCTCCATCCCAAAAGCTGTGTTGACGGTCCTTTCTCACTCTCCTGCTGCCCTGGTGAGGCCTGGTAAGAATGCCACGTTGGACTTGAGTTTTACTTACTTGCCTCCCAACTCTGGTGGGGCCCCTTCTTCCCTGGGCCCCCCTCCCTTCGGGTTGGAGTGGCGGCGCCAGCATCGGGGGACTGGACAGCTGCTCTTGGCCGTGACTCCAGGACTGAGCAGCCAGGCCCTAGGGTCTCCAGAGGGGGCAGTGGCATTTGCTGCCTGGGACGAGGAAGGAGTAGAGGGCCCATGGAGTGGGAATGGGACTCTCCTGCTGCCCACCGTACAGCCTCACCAGGAGGGTACTTACCTGGCTACCATCCACCTTCCTCACCTGCAAGCCCAAGTAGCCCTAGAGCTGGAAATACGGAGTAAGTGAGGGAGAGGACTGGACAGTGGAATACCTGAAGTAGGGAAAGGGGCCTGCGACTGAGATGGGGAGGGGGAGTGGGATGTGTGGAGAGACATTGAGTCCCTAGGGGTATTGAAGGCAAGATTGAACTGGGAAGAGAAAGGGTTTCTGGGGACTGGGAAGAGGTCAGTTAAGGCTCCCTAGGGGAAGACAGATGAAACTAAATGGTATAACTGTGTTTGATTACCTCCTTGGCACTGATAATCACAATACTCTTCCTCCTTCCTGCAGAGCCCCCAAAAGTGACCCTGACCCCATCACCTATGGTCTGGGCATACCCAGGGCAAGCTCCTCCAGAGCTCCTCTGCCTCATTTCCCATTTCTACCCTCCGGAAGAGCTAGAAGTGACTTGGGAGTTTTGGAATCGTACAGGAGGAGGGAGCAGGGTGGCAGATGGCCAAGCCTGGCGCTCCAGCTACCGCTATCACCCAGATGGCACCGTCAGCATCTCAGCATACCTGCGCCCTGCCACGGTTACAGTGGAGCAGCATGGTTCCCGCTATGTCTGCCGGGTCCACCACTCCAGCCTGAAAACCAAAGGACTCAGTGCCCAGGTGTCTTTAGAAGTGGCAGGTAAGGAAGGACAGGGTGATGGGAGAGGAAGAAGCCTGTGGGTCCAAAGGGCTGGGAGCAGAAATCCCAGACAGAACAGATATGATCTCCCCTCCACCCCCAGGAGTCTCTGGGCCTTCCTTGGAAGATGGAGTAGGGTTGTTCCTCTCAGCATTTCTCCTTCTCGGGATCATCAAAGGAATGGGGTGGGTTGGTAAGTCTCTGTTCCTCATCCTCAAATCTGGGGGCTCCTCCCCACAAAAAACCTGGGAAAGGCTAGTCCCCTAAAACTTCACCCTATCAGTCCTCCAAACAGCAAGACCCTTGGGCCATACTGCTGAAATTTTTATTCACTATTTCAAAATCCCACCTTCATTCTTCTCCTTTTATAGAAATTTCTGCATATGCTCCCCTCCCACACACCCCAATACATAACACTTCACAGGCCTGAGGTATGTAACCAGTCACCATTCTCACCTCCATCTCTCCTCCACAGCATCCTTCCTGTCTCCTTCCACAGATACAAAGGAAAAGGTAACTAGCTCCCTGGTGGCTTACATCCTACTGTACTCTCTTAAAATAGAATTTCAGCCCCCATTTCATCTGATCCATTACCCATATAGACTTTTTATTTTCCCTACTATCAGTCTTTAAAGTCACCCTACTGTACCTCCTAAAATTCCTAGTGGTCCTGACCTTGGGCAAATTACTTGTCATATCTAGGGCTCAGCTTCCTCATTTGTAAAATGGGGTGTGTGTGTGTGTGTGTGTGTGTGTGTGTGTGTGTGTGTGTGTGTGTGTGTGTGTGTGTGTGAGAGAGAATTCGTTTACTTAACTCCCCAATGCCCCCTATTGCCTATGATGCTGCACTTTCATTTTTTTTCATTCTTGCTTCCAGAAATCTCACTGAAAAAAAGATACAGGTGCTTAGAGCTCCAAGAGAGTAGGGGCCGATTGATAAGGCGGATCGGAGGTGGTTTGGCTAAGGAAAAGTGTGTCTGTCAGGAGAATAAAGCTGGATTAAACAGAATAGTTCCAGTTGTGGTTAATGCATCCTATGATGTCCCTGTTCCCTCTGCCCCACATCTCTTCTATATTCTTAACTACTGAAGTTTAACTAGGTTTTTTTCACCTAGGGCAAAAACAGTAGAGACCTCCCCTCCAAGAGGAAGTGGGGGAATGTGGTGCCCAATTTTTAGGTGTGTGGTGTGTGTGTGTGCCTCTCCCCACACCAATAGGGTGAGAAGCTTGGCTGTTCTGGAGAGGGAGGAAGGCTTCCAGGAGCTCTGGGCAAAAAATGGGGGACACTTCAAAGTCTCAGTTGCGTCCAGACCTTGAGAAGGTGGTGGACAGCATGAAGTATTCTAAAAAGGCTCTCAAGAATTCAAGCGACTGAGGCCAGGCTATTCAAGGAGGGAGATTAGTTTAGCACGATCTAGAGCGTTGCCGGGGAGACCTGGCACCTGGGACTTCAGGGATGGTGCAGGAAGAGAGGGGCTTCAATTCATCAGTCGAGACCCCAGCAGAAGTAAGTCCCGGGACGATGAACCCGAGGTCTCGGGGGAAGTTGCTGGGGTGGGAAAGGACCTGTGGGTTCCCCTCCCTATCTTCCACTAGCTGATAACCCTCTCTTTTAGCCCGGGAGAGCTCTGCCCCTTGCGTCACCATTGTTTTGGGGTTCAGCTCTAGTAAGGACCGGTCCCCAGGATCCGCACTTGTGTACCCAGGCTCCTCCTTCATTGCGGCAACCCCTTCTTCCCTGGGCGCTGAGGCGGCTTGGGGAAGCTGGGAATGCGGAGTCCCCAACCTTTCCCACTGGCCCGTCCTCAGGTGAGGGGGGCGGAGCTAGGATTCTGGTCCTCAGACTGCGGTGGAGAGAAAGGGACCCCATGTGCCAGCGCCAGGACCAAGCCCTATCCTGTCCGCCCTGGTTACGGTTCTGCCGCAGCCCCTCCCCTGGCAGGTGCCCACCTGCCTCTCAATAGTGCGCATGTTTGGAAAACAGGTACAGAATGGAAGGACCCTGGAAAACGGGCTCGCCCAGCTCCAAAGAAGGAGCCTCGGCCCGGGAGAGCCTAAATCCCGGAGCCCAGGGATCCGGAAGAGGTTACGGTAGCTCACCCGAACGCTCTCCTCCGCCCCCCAAACCCTGCGGGCCTCGTGGAAAACCCGTACTGGATTCCATCTCCGCCCCATTCCCGAATAAGAGCGAGGAAGGGAGGTGGCGCGAATTAACGGGACACAGTCCCAGTCCAGAACACTCCTGGCTGCGAGGACCCTGGTCATTTTCCCTAACTGGACGGGCGTGGGAGTGGGCTGTAAAAACTAGAACTTGGGGACCGGATTCCCCAAAGAGGGAAGGCTTCGGGGCTGGGGCTGGGGGGTCTTGGATGCCTGGCTATCTGATGGGGTGACCCCCCCCGCCCATCATACACCCAATGTCCGGGCTCTGGGCACACACCTCCCCCTCTCGCCTCCCTGTCCTTTACTTCCTTCCCTATTTGACTCCTGCCCTCTGAGCGGGCGGACGCCGGCAAGGAGGAGGGAGGGGGAGGAGGAGCGGAAAGGGAGGGGGGGGGGCGGAAAAGACAGGGAGGGGACTCGGGGCCCCGGCCTGAGACCGACGGGAACAGCTGCCCCGAGGCCCGTGCCGCCCCTGCTCCGCCCGGAGCCAGGTCAGAGCCCCAGAGCCCCTCTCTGCGCCCAGACGCCGTCCCCTCCCCTGGGTCGGCTCCCAAACTCTCTCCGCCCTCCTCCTGCCAGATTCCCCACATACCACCCCCTACACAAGTCCTCTCCCAGCCCGCACCCACCCAAGCCTCCCTCCCTGGTCCCCCACTCCGACACAGCGTCCCCCCATCCCCGCATCTAATGAACTTGGGCAGCTGCGCCTGGCTCCGACCTCGGGTCCTCGCTCCCCAGCCCCTCCCTGGTGGTCCTGCCCCGCCTTCCCCCACCTTGACGCCCCTCCTTCCTTGTTTCTTCCCAGGCAGCCCCATGGCTCGACCCCGTTGACTCCCTAAGCCCTGATCTCAGCCATGCTCCCCAGGCCCCTGCGGCTGCTGCTGGACTCTGGAGGGGCCTCCCCTGGGGGAGTCGTGCTGAGCGGCTTTAGGAGCCGGGACCCCGAAGGGGGCGGGGGCCCAGGGGTGGGCGGGGAGGAAGAGGAGGAGGAGGAAGAGGAAGAGGTGAGACTTGGGGGTAGCTGGAGGGCGACGTGCGCCCGAAAAGTGTGCCTTCTTGCAGGTCTCTTCTTTCTCTCTCCTACGTCTGCCTCTGGTTTTGTCTCTGGCTCCGGGTCCAGGCTCCGGGTCCCTGTCTGTCTATCTGACTGCCGGCCCCCCTGTCCCCCTGTCACTGTATCTCTTAACTCTGCACCCTCCGTGTCCCTCTCCGGCCCTTTGCCCTGCTGCTGTGCTGTCTCCTTGTTGTTGTTTGGGGAGGAGGGGTTTGTTTCCACAGTAACTCGATCCTCTTGATCTGGGATTGGGGAGGAAGCCCTCAGATTTGTGACCCCTCCCCTAAGCCATAAGGGAGAGCCTGGGGGAAAGGCCCAGGAGCTTCCTCCTCTCCTGGGAGGGGCAGCGCCGAGGCCCAGGGGTGGAGGTGGAGGTGCTGGGTGTCTGGGTGATGGAGGGTCAGATGCCAGAGTTTCTCCGGGGATTGGAGCTGTGTGTGGGGCCTGAGGGCCTGCACTCCTCGGTCCCTGGGCTGGGTTGGAGGATGTGACCTGCTGGGCTGGTTTTTCGGGATTGGGCGGGGGAGGGACTGGGGCCACGTGACTTTTGAGTTTTTCTCCTCCCCCACTCCAGCTCCCAAGTAACCCCACTTCCCCTTCTCCTTTCTGCCTTAGGATCGGAGTTGCTACCTTGGGAAGGGGTCCTTGGGGGTTGAGAGGAAGGAAAGACAGAGGATTTGGGGGGAACTCATTGAGGGATAAGGCTGAGGAGCAGGGAGGGGACAGGGTCATTCCCCAGACTCAGACACTACCTTGATTGGGGGGGGTGGGGGTGGAGAGGAGAATAGAAGTGAAACTATGTAACTCAAGTTTCAATTTCTTTCTCCCCAAATCCCCGAGTCTCCTTGTCTCCATTGCTTTCCGCTTCTTTGCCATTGTCTTGCCGTTGTTTAAGGGTTCGGCTCTGGGAGGGAGGGGCCCCCAGAATCTGGGCTTGTGTACCCAGCGTCCCCCTTCACTGCAGCCCCCCCCTCTGCGCCGGGCACTGAGGCGGCTTGGGGGGGGCTGCCTCATTCCCAAGGCAGGGGATGCAGGGTGCACTCCCCGAACCCGCTGGTACTGCCCCCCTCCTCAGGTGATGGAGCAAACTTTGAGAGTGAAAGGGGGATGATCGGGGAGGTGGGGAGGCAGCTCAGTCAGCTCAGATGAATTGGTGCTGACTGGGCCCCACCCCTTCCCTTTCCAGGCCCCGGTGTCTGTCTGGGATGAAGATGAGGACGATGCCACCTTCACTGTCACAAGTCGTCAGTATCGACCTCTCAGTCCCTTGGTGAGATCCTCTTGTCTGACTTCTATGCCTTTATCTCCCTTGTCTCCTACAATCCAACTTCCTGAAAATAGCATTGAAACTAGGGTCAAGAGACCTGGATTCTAGTCTCTGCTCTGCCGCTGATTCTATTATTTTCAGCAAGAAACTCTGTCTTTGAGCTTCAGTTTCTTTATACTTCCAATTTCTAACCCTTCTAAGACACCTGGTGACTCTTCTGCTGACGCCACAGATATCCTAGAGTTCCTCAAGTCATCTCCACTGGCTAGCTCTTACACGTAGTCATTTGAATCTGACTTCTTAATTGGGGGGGAGTAAGTGAAGAGTCAGTAACCCCATCCCCTCTTCTGCAGGTTCCTATGCCTCCTCCTCGTTGTACCCGTCGACTTCGGGCTGGGACTCTATCTGCTTTGGTCAGACATCTGCTGGATGCCCAGACGTCTGGGTCTGACGTGACCTTTATGCCAGCCTTTTTGGCCACCCACAGGGCATTCACCTCCACACCAATCGTACTTGGATTGTTGGTTGACAGGTCAGTGGGAATGGGAGATTGGAGTGTCTGAGGAGTCACCTGGCCAGAGAAGTCAGAGGCCACAGGGTGTTTAGGTAGGATGGATAGATGGACTTCTCTCTCTTCCTTCCAGACTGGAGGCTCTGGAGTCCAGTCCCAGTGCTGATTTGGAAAGGACAAGAGGGTGAGTGACCCCTGAACCTTTGACCTCCTGATCCCACTCTACCCTAGCCATGGCTTAACCCCAGCTTGATTTCTTACACCAGGCTGATCCCCTCCCCCCATAGGTTAACCATCTCTGTTCTGTCAACCTGGCTGACCTCTCACCCTGAGGATTTTGACTCTGAGGTCAGGGGTCAGCTTGACCGGCTTGAGAGCTTCCTGCTACGGACAGGGGATGCAGCAGGGGAGGTTGTTGGGGGGGACATCGTTGATCTCATCAGAGATCTCCGATCCCGGGTGGCCCTCCCAGCCCCTGACCCTCCTAAGCCCCTGGTCCCCCCTGGCGATCCCCCTGCTGACCCCACGGATGTCCTGGTGTTCCTCGCTGACCACTTGGCCGAGCAGCTGACCCTGCTGGATGCGGTGAGACCCTGACCTCTGACTTCTCCCATCCTTCCCTGAATGACCCCTCACTAAATTGTCCTTTACTCCTGATCTTTTCCATGCTTCTGATCCTTCCTCCTATAACAGTCCTTCCTGTCTTTGACTTTTCCTACTGAACCCTGTCTACATCTGTATAAACTCCATGACAACTGATTCATTGGCCATCTGAGGTCTCCAAATCCAAGATTACTGGAACATTGACCCTCACCTCTCCATGTTCCCTTCTCTTTGACTGTCCCCCAACCGTAACCTTTGACCTCTCAATCTCTGTCCCACCAGGAACTGTTCCTCTCCTTGGTCCCTTCTCAGTGCCTGGGAGCGATATGGGGCCACAGGGACCGACCTGGTCACTCCCACCTCTGCCCTTCTGTCAGAGCAACAGTTACTCAGTTCAACAAGGTGGCCGGAGCTGTGGTCAGCTCTGTTTTGGGGGCTACAGCATCTGGAGAGGGACTTGAGGAGGTGAACATCCGGCCCCTCCGACCGCCCCAGAGGGCAAGGCTTCTAGAAAAATGGATCCGGGTGGCAGAGGTGAGAGGAACTGTGGGGAGCGCTGTTGGCACCCAGAGTGTGAGCACAGAGCAAAAGGAGATCAAAGGCAAAAACCCAGGGTGTTGGGGAGAAGTTTTCCTGGCCTGTGGAATTGGAGCCACTGAAGAATTCCGTATTCTAGACACAAGATAAAATAATCCACTACCTTCCCATACCCAGGAGTGCCGTCTTCTCCGGAATTTCTCCTCTGTTTATGCTGTTGTGTCTGCCCTTCAGTCTAGTCCTGTCCACAGGCTCCGGTTGGCTTGGGGAGAGATAACCAGGTATTTGTGGGGAATGGATGCAGGGGCAGATTCTTCATATGGATTCATGAAAGTTGGGTACACTCCTTTGAGGAAGAATCTGAGGATTTTAGGAGGATTGAGGATGAAAGGTTCTCAGTGACTCTCCCCTTCTTCTTACCAGGGACAGCCTCCGCCTCTTCTCCAGCCTCTGCCACATTTTCTCAGAGGAAGATAATTATTCCCAAAGCCGGGAGCTGTTACTGCAGGTTAATTCCCTTACTTTCTCTTTCCTTTACTGTTCCCTCCTGATCTCTCAAATGCCAGTTTCCAAATCCCATCTTCCAGTTCCCTCCCTCATTCCTCCCCAACTATTTTGTTTCCTTTAGGAGGTGAAGGTAACTCCCTCACAGGAGCCAAATAGCAAGCAACCTGTAAGAAATGTGCCTTCTCAGGGTGGGGTGAGTGCCTGGGGGAATAAGAGGTCAAGCTGGTTGATAGGGAGGGCACCCAAATGGAGACAGATGGAGAAACCCGGTTCAATGTAGAACCAGTAGAAAGACCACCAAACTGGGAGTCACACAGACTTGGGTTCAAGTTCTAACACCCTCATTCCTCATCTGTATATAATAACACTAAAATATTATAGCGGAGGAAAGAAAGCTGGCCTTGGAGTCAGGAAACCTTGAAGTCAAGTCTAGCCCCTGACACACACTGGGCAAGTTACTTACAGCATTCAAGACAACTCTTTAAGTTGTAGAGAAGATGTCAGCCTGAATGGGTAAAGGGACTTTCCTCATCTGGGAGGGAATTCCCTGTGCCACTGAAATCACAAATCTAGTCCCTGCCTCCATCCCTAATGGTGCTATCTACCTTGGGATTATGAGGAATATGTTTCATAAACTATGAAGTAATAGAAATAATGAACTCATCAACATAATTATTATTAAAGGACAAAGTGATGGCGGGATAGATGTTCTATTCCAAAAGGGTGATGCAGGTGAGTGGAGAAGTAGCTAAACTATGGTTCCTACCACCTGCCTTTAGGGTGTGGTCCCATACCTTGGCACCTTCTTGAAAGATCTCGTGATGCTGGATGCTGCCTCCAGGGATGAGCTGGAGGTCAGTGTTCGTGGCTAGACTTGTGGGAGGGTGGTACAAACTGGTCAGAGTGGCTTTTTTGTGTGTGTTTGGAGGTGGGGCAGGAATTAAGTTTTGGGAAACTAAGTCAAAGTTTTCATTCTTCCACCTTCCTCCCTTTTTTCCCACCAGAATGGTTACATCAACTTTGACAAGAGGAGGAAGGTAATGAGGAGGGGGACTGGATGCCTAGGCTCCCTAGGGAAGGGGTGAGGAGGATGTTGGCCTCTGGCTCCCCAAGTCTCTAGGGTCCCTCATTCTTGGGGTACCTCCTACAGGAATTCTCTGTCCTGTCTGAGCTTAGACGTCTTCAGGATGAATGTCGAGGTTATGACCTCCACCCTGACCCTGATGTCCAGCAGTGGCTTCAGGGGCTTCAGCCCCTGACAGAAGCTCAAAGGTGACCAACTTCATTAATGGAGGCTTTGGGAAGGACTGGGATATTTAACATTGGGAGATATTTGGGGTAGCAGGCTCTGACCCTTGACCTTTGACCCTCCACCAGTCATCGTGTATCTTGTGAAGTGGAACCACCTGGAGTCAGTGATGCCTCTGCTCCCCGGATGCTTCGGCCAACACTGGTCATCTCTCACTGGACAGAGTGAGAGGAGGGTGGAGAGAGTGGAGGTTGGGGGAGGTTCTTATATGGAAGCAGTCTCTAGAAGGGTTTGGTAAGGGGCTCTCAGTTTTTCCCTCTAAACTATCCAGCCCTTTCCCACAGTGTATTGGGATCTGTTGGTGGTCCCACTCCCCTTGTCTCCTGGGATCAACCTACTCTGAGGGAGGATGGCCCAAGTGCTGCTCCTGCCCCCTTGCTCAGTCGGCTCGCCCAGGTAAGGCCCTGATCCTAGACCTCAGTACCCTTCTTCTCTCTATGTGTCTTCCCCACTCTTCTTCCATTGACTTTATTATGTCTTATCTGTCCCCAGCACATGAAATGGCCATCTGTTTCCTCTCTGGACTCTGCCCTGGATGGGGCTCCTTCCTCCCACACTCCTGCTGATCCTGGTTTCCTCTCCCCAACAGCCCACTCTCCCAGGCCCCCCCGAGGTCACCGCCGCTCTGCCTCCTGTGGTTCTTCTCTTAGCAGTGGAGCAGGGGAGGGCACTTCCTTTGGGACAGGGTCTGGGAATGGGCGGGGAAGTGGACCAGGGGCCTCTGACTGTCGCATCATCCGTGTACAGATGGAGCTTGGAGAGGATGGCAGTGTCTACAAGAGCATACTGGTGAGGGGAACCTGGACACTAATAGGGGGTTGAAGAGAAATATGGAATGAGGTGACCTTGGTTGATTCTGCCTGCTGTCTTAGATTTTTGCAGCCATTTTTACACTAGGTGTAATCTTTTATTGTGTTGGCACTCTTGAGTATCAGTAGCCACCTGAGACATTTGGTGGCTATTACTGTATGACTAGAACTCTGAAAGGTTAGGGGGTGTTGGGGACCACAGCATTCTTTGTATCAATGGGATGTGAGGATCACTGGCACATTTTGGATCATGGTCACCATGTTGGATTTTCCTCTACATGTTAGTGTCTTGGGTATAGATATTCATGTTAGATTCAGGCACCTGTGTCCAACTAATCCGGTTCTTTGATTGCCCCCAGGTGACAAGCCAGGACAAGGCTCCAAGTGTTATCAGTTGTGTCCTGAAAAAAAATAACCGGGATCCAGCAATAGCTGCAGAGTATGAGTTGGTGCAACTGCTTCCAGGC
This sequence comes from Notamacropus eugenii, assembly GCF_028372415.1. Taxonomy (NCBI): domain Eukaryota; kingdom Metazoa; phylum Chordata; class Mammalia; order Diprotodontia; family Macropodidae; genus Notamacropus; species Notamacropus eugenii. Next base: position 89,322,719 of record NC_092873.1, on the reverse strand, counting down.
GATCGAGGTCAGATCAGAGGGAGGGTTCAAAGACAAGGAGTCTTGTGGAGAGCAGGGTTGAGTCATGGGGAACCTTGGTAATTTGGAATAATTAATTCTGCTTTCATATTTTGAACCTGGATCTTATGTCTGTCTTCTGATGACCATTCCAGAGTTGACCATTCCACCATCAGCTAACGTCTTCTATGCCATGGATGGAGCCTCTCGTGATTTCCTGTTGAGGCAGCGGCGACCCTCTTCAGTGCCTCCAGGGATCTCCAGTGGACTTGCTACCCCTGCAAATCCTCCCAGTGAGGGAGGAGGAGGCTCTTTTCCCAGGATCAAGGCCACAGGGCGAAAAATTGCTCGAGCACTATTCTGAGGAAACCACGTTGTTTTACAGAAGCCATGGTGACTACGTCATTGGATATTAGCCATCTTGAGTGCTGGTGGCCATGTTGGATTGGGACAATCGTCTTGTATGGTAGCTAATCATGGTTGGTCAGAAAGGAGCAGCCCTAGGTGTTTACCACGCAGCTATGTTAGACAGCCATTCTGGATTCCTGCGGCTGTTTTGGCAGGAGACAGGAATGGGTTATATTTCTCATGGCTCCTACCTTCTGAGTCGTATTTGTGCCATACTGTCACCCCTGACTCTTTTCTACTTGTCACACCTAGAATACAAAGGGCCAGGGAAAGGCTTGAAAGAGGCATGGCCTAGAGGCTCTGAGTACCAGGAATGGGTAGAGGGAGGGGAGAGAAAGAAGGAAGGTCTTACAGGGGCCCCCTTTCTCTCTATGACCCCCCCATACCCCAGTCAGGGACTCCTGTGCTGTGACAACACTAAAACAATAAACACACTACATGACCCCAGAATCTGTGTGCCTCAGGTGCTCACAGGCCCAAGCCCAGATTTATGCCAGTTGCCATTTTCATGGAAGGGTTTCAAGTGAGGGGGTTTAGGAGTAAAATTCTAATTTCCCCAAAAACTCATATTCAGCCCATGAGCTCCACATTTAAAAAGTTTTCCTATACTGAATGTCCCATTCCCCAGCTCAGACCCCAAGTTACCTATAGTCATCCAACTTGGATCTCTATCACACACCCAAAATGCATACTGAGCACCAAATAGTTCTCCTAGCAGCAGATATAAAAAAGGAAGTTTTAAGAACAAGCTAAAGAAAGCATATACAACTAATGGAACTTGTAATTCTAAAAAGTAGTGTAAACTAAAAAGATTTCAAGACACATTCAAACTTCTGGATCACAGAGCACAGCAGTTTACTGAGGAGCTAAAGATGTTTGGACATACTAGTGCACACACTTGTTAGTGTACATGCCTGCAGACTTCTCCTAAAGGGATATTGGGTATATATGTTCCAGGGTGGGTAGCAGATAGTACTAGAGTTAGAATTCGAGGACCAATGAAAATTCATTTAACCCTCCAGGACTGTTAAAATGGACTGGATATGTACCAACTCTCATGACATCTGTGGTCTATTCCAAAATCCCAGTCTTACAAAAGTCGTGTGTGGCGAGGCTAAGTACGTCACTAATCTTTTGGGGTTAATAGCGTGGAATACAATGATAGCTTCGTCATCATGACTGCTGACCGTCGAATAACATAAAAACTTCTTGTGTTTTGGTCAAAAAATGTATCTGCCTTTCATCTTTGGGCTAGGATATAAATACCTCTTTTCTTCCCATGTAGGGGCTTCAAGCTTCTGTATGAATGTAATATTTGATTATACTAGCTAGAGTAAAAGAATGAAGAGTTGAGGGTATGGGTGAAAGTACAACTTAAGCTTCTAACCAGACTCAGCAGCCCCACCCACTAGGAAAGAAATGAGGTTGAATGGACAGAACCAAGGTGGAACTATGGTTAGTATGAGAATTGGGGAGGGAGAAGGAAGGGAGGCAAGAGAACAGATCAAAGTAATGTAACTGGGTGGTTAGAAAACAAGGCAGGGGTCAGGTATTTTCACATTTTATTTGCCACAGTGCAGGTAACCCACAGTCTTTCCCTACTTTATTCTCTCCCCAACCAAGGAGGTCAAACCTTTCCCATAGACCCTGCCTTGGCAGCCTGGGCACGCTGGAACTCCTGCTGCAACTGAGCCAGAGCTTCACGTTGTTTTTCAGATTGCTTCTCCAGATCTCGGAGCTGAGATTCATATCGTTTACTAAAGAGAAATAGGAAAAACACAAAAAGATAATCATGCTAGCTGCTTCACAAGTTTGTCGGGGGAAAAAAGGGCTTAAGACAATTGTACAGCGGTACATTAGTGAGCTATTGAGGGGTCAACATGACTTACTACTGGGGAACAGATGGAATTAAAAGGGAGACAAAAAAAGAAGAAAAGTTGAAGTATATGTGACAATGAAACGAAAACAACATCACATTAACATAAGATACAGTCAAATGTGGTGGTGGGGCAGGAAGGGAGGATAATACTTACATCTCTGCTGTGATATAGTCCAGTCGCTTGCCCACAGTAGCTCGGGCCTCCCCCAGTTCCTGTTTGACCAACACTGGGCCCAGAAGCTTAAACACCACATTGGATCCATCCAATAATGCTAACTCCTGGGGATGGAGAGAAACAGTTGGAGACACAAAATGCCTGGAAGTGCCTCATGGCTCCTGGACACCTCCAAACCTGGTCCCTCACCTCTTTTACGATGTTATTTTCTGTCAGTTGTGCCTCCAGTTTCTGTCGACTAGACATAGATTTACTCAAGTCTGGGGTGGGAAGAAATGGGAAAAGAAAAAAATAAAGAAAAACTGAATGAAAATCTGATAACCTGAAACACCCTCAGTCCCAATAAATCAAAGAGAGTCGTGTCGTGGGTAGGGTCTGGCGTGGATGAAGTCACAAACACTAATGATGAAGCCATTTTAAACAACAGATCAAAATTTATACACAAAGCACTTATTTCCTCCCTCTCTGCACCACCACGGCCTGCGAATGGAGGGCAGGAATGACAATGCCCATTTTACAGATGAGGAAAACAAGGCCTGGAGAGGGGAGATGACACAACAGCCAGCACTTAAGAATCTTTTTGTAATACTCCCTTCAGAAGGAGGGAATTTGGACCCAGGCTGGGTGGCACATAGGGGTCCCGTGGGAGGCTTCCCTGAATGGCTAGCAGAGAAGCACCGGGTCTGGGTGGGCGTGTGCCGAGGCAGCTCCGAGCCCCTCCTCACTCACCCTTTTGGAGCTGCTGGTACTTCTCCAATTCCCCCTGGAGCTTTTTCTGAATCACCTCCGCCATGGCTTGGAGAAGGGCCCGGGAATCTCAGGAAGGAGGCGTGGGAGAGTGTCACTCCACAACCGGCAGCCTGGAGGCCCGCCTCGGCCGCTACACGCGCTCCTAACCCTCCTGACCCGAAGAAAGATCCTGAGCCACACACAGCGGTCCTGCACTTTCCCCTAGCACAGCTCCGGAACCCGGAGGTAGATAGGGGATGCTGGGAAAACAAGAGGCACATGGCAAATGACGGGCGGAAAAAGGACAACGTAGGCACAGGGTACGCCGGGAAATGTAGTCCTAACATCCAGACCAGGCCGCCGGAAAGATCGGCTCCTCGAACGGATTCGGCGGCGGAACATGAGCCTCAAGAAAATACAAGGCAACGCTGTTGTCGATTCTTGAAGTCCTCCCTGGCTCTCCACTTTCATCCTTCATTTCTCATCTATTACCGACACGTCATGATCGCCGCGCCGGTGTCCGACATCTCCGCCAGAGGATACAACTTTACCCAACGTGGCTTCCGGAAGACAGCTGTCTTGGATTGGTGGCTAGTCTTCGGGCTCCGCCCACTCCAACTACGACTTCCGGTGTCTTCCTTCAGTTGATGGTGGGACCGTGGAGTGGCCTTTGCACGTGGGTTTTGGAGGAGTTTTGGGACCGAGGCGCATGGAAGAGGCTCCAAAGTCGGGCAGCGGGGCCCGGGTCAAGGCCCAGGGCAAGAAACAGGTATGGTGTGCCTCTGCCCCTTGTCCCGGCGGGGCAAGCGGGAGGGACCAAGGACGACCCGAGCCGGTGGGCCATCCCATTTCTTCTTGGTTGTGAGTGGCAGCACTCATGTTATTAGTCTAAATCCATAATTCTTAATTTTGTTGATGTCGTGGGCTGCTTTGCAGTCTGCTGTTATTTAGAAAAGTATTTTAATGGCATAGAGCAAAATTCATGACATCCGGCAAAATATTAAAAATCAAATTGATGGTCTAGTAGTAGATGGGCTTCTTTATTAGCGCGATGAATACTAATACAATACTTTTAAAATATAAGCAAGTTGAAGTGAAATTTTGTTTTTTAAAGATATATCAGTGTGAAGGCTGTTATTGCTGAACTTGACTAAGAAGTTAAATTATTGGGTTGTCTTTCACAAGACAACAGGCTTGTCATTTTGGATATCCGTGTGGATTTTGGTTTTTTGTCTTGATGGTTACAAGCGTTTTAGAAGCCATATTCACAAATTTGTGTTATTGCAAATGGAATTAAAGTTTCTACTGCTTGCATTATAAAGGGAAGGTAGCCTAATCTCAAGTAACACTAGAATTCATTTTTTGGTATAGTATTTAAGTGGCTTTTTTTGGGGGGGGCTAAATCTGTGTAGATATCAGTAGTTCACATTTTTTGGTAAGTGAAGTGTGTAAGACATACAACAAATTGTATGACAAGTAAGTAAAATGAGACAGGTTTTACAATTTATTCAAAGTTTTAGCACTTTTCAGTCTTCAATGCCCAGGCGTCATGTCTTTACTTGACATAGTTTGGGTGTGGGGTGAGAAAGAGTCTGGCCTGCAAAAATCTTGCTGTCCCCTGCTCATCCCTACCTCGTTTTTTCCAGAAACCTCGACGCTACTGGGAAGGGGAAACTGATGGAGCCAATTCCCTCCCATCCGACCCTTTCACTGCCCCTGCCCCTGCCAGGGGGACCAAGAGGAATAGGGAAGACTGGTCCCAGTCCAGGGGTGTCAGGGTACCTAAGAGGTCAAAGCAGAACCAGAAGCATCTGAGATCCAAGCAGAACCAGAAGCATCTGAGGTCGAAGCAGAACCAGAAGCATCTGAGGCCAAACAATAAACAAGAGCTGAGACCAAGTCAGACCTTATCTGGGGTAAGATTCAGGTTGGGAAACAGGGAGCCTTGATCCTTGGGTCAGTAGGTAAAACTAAGAGGATCTCGTCAGCCCTCAACCAGTCTTCCTCTCATGCCCCTGTCACTTTCTGAGGTGTTTTGATATGGATTTTGTGGATGGAGGGGAAAGAGCAGGATCTCTCTGTAGAATTAAGGTAGCAGGTCAAAGTGAGAGTAAACAAAAGGTCTGGAGAGGAATGGGAAGGAATTTGGAGGAAAGAATGAAGTGGTGGGACCATTAGAATGCCTCATTAGCCTAAATTTACACTTAAATAGCGGTTCACCCAGAAAAGTAGATCTTGGGTTTCAAAGTACTCTGTAAATGTGAGGCATTGTAACAGTAAAAGCATGAGGGAGGAGGAAGGGATACCATCTCTGATGCAAAACTTCATCTTATCACCTCTAGGCTCAGGATCCATTCCCAGGGCCAGCCCCACTCTCAGAGGCTGCTATAAATAAGTTCCGAAGAGGCAGTTCTAAATTGGTGAAGGTAAGAAGGCAAATTGGGGAGGAGCAGCAGAGGGTCTTAATGTCCATCCAGTGATTGAGAAAGAAGACCTGAAGTTGACAGTCTTTCATCACTCACCTGTGACCTTTTATTTTCCCATTCTTCATTGTTGATTCACCAGTTATTGAGAAGGAAGAGTTAGGGTTCTCAGTCCTCTGATTTGTAACCTATGACCTTTGATTCATCATTCTCTCAGAAGCATCCCCTTAAGTTGGTGACTGAGCACAAACTCAAGGCAGCTGCTGATGAAGAAGAGGAAACAAGTGTCCGTGCAGCCCGGGCCGAATTATTGCTGTCTGAGGAGCCTGGGTAAGTGAGCTATTCTTGCTTGGCATCTTCTTGTTCCACTTTCAGAGGTCAGTAACCACAGCCCCTGGGATCTAACCTGTGTTGTGGTTGTCCCCTATCTCCCTCTCCATCCCCTTCTCATACCCAGCATTCTCAGTTCTGCTGAACTCTGTCCTAGTGAACTTTTCAATGAGCCCTCATTCTTCACAGATTCCTTGAGGGAGAGGCAGGGGAAGACACAGCTACAATCCGCCAGGCTGACATTGTAGAGGCTGTGGACATTGCAAGTGCGGCTAAGGTGAGGTTGAAGGCTGGGAAGGAACTGATGATGATGATGTGGAGAAGACAGCTATATCATGATGAGTGGGTGGGAGGATTTCCAGGCTTGGCTGACCTCCTGCATGTCTCTGTACTTAGCACAGTGCTTGGCACATGGTAGGTGCTATATACGTGCTTATTCCCTTTCCCTTTCCTTCATAATGTAGCATTTTGACCTGAACTTGTACCAGTTTGGACCCTACAGGATCAATTACTCACGGACTGGAAGGTGAGGGACTTTCTCCAGTTTGCATAGTGAACCTTTCTCACAATGTTCTTTTCCAGCACAATGCTTGGCACATAGTAGGTGCTTAATAAATATTGATTGATTGATTTTCTCATCCAAGGGCAGTGAGGTCTCTTTGTCAGTAACACTCTGCTGCCTTCACTCACTGTCTTTTTCTGGGTGGGGGAGAGAGATTTAAGGTATCAATAACTGTATGCATATATTCTTTTGACCAAATATCTGTGTCCTCCTTTTTTGGGGGGTGGGGGGGGAGCGCAAAGCAGAGCTCTAGGTACTAAGGGTTCCTAACACTAGGATATCTGTTTTTCTCTTCCACCAGACACCTTGCCCTGGGTGGCCGGAGAGGTCATGTGGCCACATTTGACTGGATAACAAAGAAATTAATGTGTGAAATCAACGTCATGGAAGCTGTGAGGGACATACGGTCAGTGGGATCCAGGGCCATCATTGAGTGGGTGAGGCTCACTGACCTTATGAGGGTCTCAGGGAGGTTGAGTACCTGACTCATCTTGAGGTCATTTTATGGTTTGTTCTGTGATTCTTGACTCCAGTTTCCTGCACTCTGAGACATTGTTTGCAGTTGCTCAGAAACGCTGGCTTCATGTCTATGATAATCAAGGGATAGAGCTCCACTGTGTCCGAAGGTGTGATCGTATCACAAGACTTGAGTTCCTGCCCTTCCACTTCCTGTTGGTCACAGCTGTGAGTCATGCTCAGGAACTAGGAGAAATTGATTAACCTTGGGAAATGACCTCTCCAACTGTGGAGCAGGAGATGTTTGGCAGAAAGTCTGGTAAAGGGTGTGGATTGGTGTCAGGGTGATGAGGGTGGGAAGAGGCCTTGGTTGTAACTCTCTGTCTCATTTTCTCCACCGTCCAGTCAGAGACAGGGTTCCTTACCTACTTGGATGTGTCTGTCGGCAAGATTGTAGCCTCTCTGGCAGCTCGGGCTGGACGTCTGGATGTGATGACCCAGAATCCCCACAATGCAGTCATCCATCTTGGCCATAGCAATGGTTAGTAAATGTTACGTCCTGACCCATTGCTGCTTTATGTCCTAGGACCCTCTGACCTCCCTTGCTTTTTTCCCTATCCATTCCATAGACCTAGTGGTCAAAGCTGGAAACACTCCTTAGAAATTATTTAGCTCAACCTTCTTGTTTTACAGATCAGCAATTTGAGAACTAGAGATGTTAAGTGATTTAGGGTTAGGGTTGGCAGTCACAGAATTAGTAGTAAGGAACAGAATCAGGACTCAGAACCTGCATCCTCTAACCTGTGTCCGGTGGTCTTTTTACCACATTCTGTTGCTTTTCTCCTAGAACACATCTTGTAGCCTCTCACATTTCCATTTTGCTTCCCATGACCACTTTAACCTCAGACTCCAGGCATCATCATCCCTCCTATGCCCTTATCTGACCCCTTTAGGTCTATCCCCTGTGAAGTCCTGGGCTCTGTTGCCTCTGACTCCTGACTTCCTGACCCCCAGGCACTGTGTCCCTCTGGTGTCCAGCAGTGAAAGAGCCCCTGGTTAAGATTCTCTGTCACCGTGGTGGAGTCCGAGCCGTAGCAGTGGATTCCTCTGGCATGTGAGTCAGTTAGTGTTAAGGCTCAGGTGTCTGAGACTTGAGCTTGAATAGGGCTGGGAATAAAGGGGGAACATGGATTATCTGTTACTTTAAAGGTGAATTAACATTCTTAGATGATTTTTTTTGTACTTCCTAGAGGGCACTATTATGGTTATATGTGATGTTCACAAGGAAAGATAATTGTTTTTCCGTCATAGTAACTGCCTTTTTCCATCTCCTAATTGTAAGGGTATCTAAAGGCCCAGTCTTGATCCTTTGTTTTTATCTGAACACTTAGGCTTAACACAGTCTAGCATATAGTAGGTCAGGCCTGCACAACTTGTGGCATGTGGCATGCCAAAGAATTTCCTCTACATACAAAGGATGCTTTCCTCTGCAATTTTTAAGGGCTACCCAAAATCCTTTGGTGGGCTGGAAGTTGTGCAGGTCTGTAGTACCTGCTTAATAAATGCTCACTGATTGATTGATCCACTGGAAAATGATTTCATTGTCCTTTAAAGAATTTTTTCAAATGGATATCATTTTTTAATATCACCTACATTTCCTGTTGTATTCTTCCTGTTTCTCCTCGTGGAGGACATTCTCTTAAAACAAAAAATGAAAGAGGAAAAAAAACAATTTGGCAAAAAAAAAAAAAGCCTGACATTTTCTGTAGTATTCCACACTCATAGTCCTGTGCCTCTGAAGAGGTAAGAGAAGTAACTGGTTTCATTTTTCAGTTGTTTTGTTGTTTTTCTCATTTAAGTTATAATCATGTATATTGCTTTCCTGGTTTTGTACACCTCATTTCACATGAGAGCATATAAGTCTTGCCTTTTCCAGATTGCTCATATCCATCCTTTTGATTGGTACAATAGTACTTTATTATGTTCATGTACCATTACTTTTTTAAGCATTTCCCAATCATTGAGAGTCTGTAGTTTTCAGTTGTTTGTTACTACAAAAGGCACTGCTATACATACTTCAGTAGTCTTTTTATTATCCATCTTGGAGTCCATATACCTAGGGATAGGATCTCTGGGTCAGGGAGCTATGGATAGTTTAGTCACTTTCTTTGCATAACTTCAAACTGCTTTCCAGAATGGTTATACCAGTTCCCAGCTCCAACAATACTGCTTTTAGGTGCCTGCCTGTCTTTCCACTGCCTAGCCCTTTCTTTTGTTGTCTTGGTGAATTTGCAGGCAGTGAGGTAGAATCTCAGGATTTTGATTTACATTTCTCTTGTTAGTAATGATTTGGCATTCTTTTACATATCTGTTAATAGTTTAGAATCCTTTTAAGGACTGTTTTCGCTTTACCCGTTACATTAGAGAATGGCTTTTGGTGGAATATTGTTAGTTGTGTTGATATTTTGGGCATCAGGCTTTTATCAGAGATACTTTAGTACAGATTTTTTTTTTCCTTTTTCTTGGCCATTTGATTTTTTCCCTTTCTCAAGTCTCTCCCTGCTCCAGTCCGTCTTCCATTCGGCCACTGAAGTGATTTCTTTTTTTTGCTGGCAAAATGGAATGTTTATTATTTTTTTAAATTTTTAAATTTTAAATTTTAATTTTTAATTTTCTGCAATCAGTACCACAAAACTTAGATTTTTTTTTCCCCCTACCTACCTCCCCCCAACCTCCTCCCTCCCCAGGACAGCATGCAATTCTATATAGGATCTACACATACATTCCTCTTGAATTCATTTTCACTAGTCATGTTGTGTAGAAAAACTAAAATAAATGGGAGAAATCATAAAACAAACCAAAACATAATACACATGCACACACACACACGCACACACACACACACGCACACATGCACGCACACACACGCACACACGCATACACACACGCACACACGCATACACACACACTGATCTGATTCTGCGAATGAATTCCATAGTTCTTTCTCTGAATGTGGAAGGCATCTTGCCTTAGAAGACAATTGGGAATTTTTTTTTCATGTCCTTGCATTGCTATGAAGATCCAAGTCTACCAGAAAAAACTCCTGCACACTGTGGTCGTTGCTGTGCACAAAGTTCTTCTGGTTCTGCTTTCACTCAGCATCAGATCATATAAGTCCTTCCAGGCCTCCCTGAAGTCTTCTTGTTCATCATTTCTTATGGCGCAATAGTACTCCATTACATTCACATACCATAATTTATTCAGCCATTCCCCAATTGATGGGCATCCCCTTGATTTCCAGTTTTTGGCAACTACAAAGAGAGCTACTATAAATATTTTTGTACATGTGGGACCCTTTCCTATTTTTATAATCTCTTGGGGATACAGTCCTAGAAGTGATATTGCTGGGTCAAAGGGTATAAAGTGACTTCTTAAAGTGTAGGTCTAATCATGTCACCTCCCCACTCAATAAACTCCACTGGCTCCCTATTGCCTCCAGGATCAAATACAAAATGCTTTGTTTGGTATTCATATTCCTTTTTAGCCCAGCCCCCTCTTACCTTCCCAGCCTTCTTACACCTTATTCCTTAATCCAGTGACACTTGTTCGATGAACAAGACACTCCATCTCTGGACTGTACGCATTTTAAAAAAAGCCACACACAAACATGTGGATTTGTTTTGCTGGATTATGCATATTTGTTAGGAGGTTTTTTGTTTTTTAGTGTTCATGTGGGGGAAGGGTACAATGGGAGGTAGGTAGTTTGATCCATGTTTATTAAAGTAATTTTTAGAGAAATCTTTATGTGCATCTTACCTCCTCACATGCATCCTAGCACTTGTTCTTCTGTTATAAAAAGACAAAGGCAGGATCCTAGGGTGTTAGAGGATAGTTTTTAGAGATTGACAGGGTCTAGTGAAGGTTTTTTAAGGATTGGGAGATTTGGGCATATTTGTAAGCTGCTGGAATCAATTGGAGATAAGAGTGGGGATGATGTGGAGACAATCTGATGGAGAAAACAAGAGAGGATGAGATCAAGTCCAGGTAGATGGGTTAGCCTTGGTGAGAAGGGTCACCGAATGGGAGCTAGGGTTTTAACAGATAGAGAAGAGAGGACCTCATGGTAAATGGCCTCTGTTTTCTGAGAAAAGTATTAAGTGAAGTGTCTGCTAGAGGGGAGGAAGAGGGCAGAGGTGGCCTGGGAGGCTTTAGGAGAGATAAAAGGTTTGGGGCAGTCTAGTGGTGAGAGAGAGAGAGTCAGCTAAGGAGGTGTAACTGTATTGCTACAGTGCTGGATTAGCTGAGATTAGATAATAGATTAATAGTAGATCCACTCAACTTGCTGGTATGACTTCCTTCATCTCTGTTCAGCTCCAACTGAGGCAGAGTATGGGAGAATACTGGGAACATGAAAACCATGTTGTCAAGTGGAAGAGTGATTACGTTTTGAGTTTTGCACAGCTAGGAGCCAAAATTGGATAGAAGTTGCTGCTAGCAGATTTAGCCTTGATGCCAGGAAACGCTTCCTAAGTGTGTGAAGGTAGACCTAGGAAGGGCATTTGTTCTTTGTAATTTTGGTTGTTTTGTGGTTGTTTGCGTTTACAGCACGTTGTTTTTTCTTGGCTCTGCTTACTTCACCATCATCAGTTCATGGAAGTGTTTTGATGCTTCTCTGCATTCATCATGTCCCTATTTTCCTACAGCACAGATGTACTTTGTTAAATAAGTGCTGTTTGTTTAACTGTTCTCCAATTTCTGGATATCTACTTGGTTTGCACTTCTTCAGTCCCACAAAAATATTTTACTATAAATATTTTGGTATACATGCCTAATAGTGAGATCTCTGGGTCAGAAGGTTTGGACATTTTTGTCACTTTATTTGCATAATTCCAAGTTGTTTTCTGAAACACTTGTACTATTTACAGCTCCACTAACAATGTGTTAACGTGCCCATCTTTCCATGATCTTCTTCACATTGACTATTTCCCTCTTTTGTCATCTTTGTCAGTTTGCTGGCTGTGAAAGTAAATTTTCCGGGCTGTTTTAAGTTGCATTTCTTTTACTATTTAGTGATTTGGACCACTCTTTCATATGAGTATTAATAGCTTCCAGTTCTTTTGAGAACTCTTTATTCTTATCCTTTGACCACAGGTGTATTAGGAAAATAGCTTTTGGTCTTACATTCCTATTAGTTGTCTGTAGATCTTGGATACCAAGCCTTTTTCGGAGAAATTGGATTAAAAGATTTTCTTTTCCAGTACTTTCCCTTCTTTGGTGTGTTAATTTTGTTTGTGTAGAAGCTTTTTATTTTCAAACATGATTTGTTTTATCTTTTATAATTGCTTTCATCTTTCACTTGGTTCTGAATACTTCTGCCTATAGTTGTGAAAAGTATATGATCTGCTTCCCTTGTCATTTTTTATCACATGATCTTTAATATTCGAGGCATATGTCCATTTTAAATTTATTATGTAGTATGGTCTTGATGCTGGTCTAAGCCGAATTTCTTCCAGACTGCTTCTTTTCCGTCTTCTCAGCAGTTATTATCAGATAGGTAATTCTTTCCTTAGTAATTTATGTTTTTAGGTGTATTGAACAATGAATGGGTAATTGTAACTAACCAAACTTAAATGCTTACTGAAGTCCCATGTAGACTTGTTCAGCAACCCTTGAATACTTTATGTTTTTAATAAATTCTCACCTCCTGGTATATTGCTCAGTACCTTATTCTCCATAAATAATAGCAGTTTATAGTTTTACAGAGGGACTTTCCCTCCCTGATGAAAATCATGTAATTATTCCATTTTGCATAACTGAGTGCCATGAAAAGTTAAGTGACCCATTCAAGGTCACACATCTAGTAAGTTTTGGAGCCAGCATTCAGACTCCATCCTACTACCCTACTCTGGAGTTTCCCTCATCTCCCAGCTTTTCTTCAAATATTCCTTATCTTTCAAGATTCCGATCCAAGCAGCAGAATTGTATGATAGAAAGAAGCTTAGATTTGGAGTCAGAAGATGTGGTTTCCAATCCTCACTGACAAAAAAAGATGCTCCATAGTAGGAAAATCCTTTGTTTTTTTCACACGTAAAATGAGAAGGTTGTTCTAGATAACCTCTAAAGATATTTCTAGGTATAAATTCTGTGCTCCCAAGTCTTACTTCCTCTCTGAAGCCTTTTCTCTTCCTACAATGAATTTCTAGAATTACATACTTAGTGATATGCTGCTGGCTCACAACTGTCTTAGACTTTTTTTGTCTCCCCTGCAGCAGCCTAGCACAGTTCTGGGCACATGAATCAATGCTTAGTAAATACTGATTGATTCTTCCAGGTACATGGCAACATCTGGTCTGGACCACCAGGTGAAGATCTTTGACCTTCGGGGAAAGTACCAACCTCTGACGTCTCGGGCTCTGCCCCAGGGAGCTGGCCACTTGGCATTCTCACAGCAAGGACTGTTGGTTGGAGGCATGGGGGATGTGGTGAACATATGGAGGGGACAAGGCAGTTTTCCCTCCCTTGACCAGCCGTATCTGACCCATCGTCTCCCTGGCCACGTCAGTGGCCTTCAGTTCTGCCCTTTCGAGGATGTGCTGGGGGCAGGCCACAGCAGAGGCTTCACAAGCATCCTAGTACCTGGTGAGCTGGTGAGGGTAGCTGGTGCTGCTCAGTGAACAGGAGGGATAAGAAGTCAGAAGAGAGGGTGCGACAGAGGGCACAGTGTAGGCATTGCTAGCATGCTGGTTCCTGTGGTATTCCCCAGTACTAAGAACAGGTAGCATTGGTGTAATGCTTTACGGTTTGTGAAGCTCTTTGCAAACATCAACTTGTTTTGTCCTCACAACCACCTTGGGAGGTAGGTTAAGTTATTCTCCCCATTTTACAAATGAGGAAACTGAGGAAGGCAAATTAAATGACTTCCTTAGGATCACACACAGCCAGCAAGTTACATAAGTCAGACTTTGGACTCAGGTTTTCCTGACCCCAGGTTTAGCATTCTTATCCACTGCCACCCTTTGGTTTGCAAATTAGCTTGAGGTATGGGAGATTAGGAGGGGGGCGGGGAGCGGGGATAAGGGGCAGTATAACATCAGCATCCTGCAGGTGCCCAGTGATTTATGGGGCCCGGAGTACGCACAGATGGCCTTGGGGGCAGTAGAGAAGAATGAATGGGAGGGCACACACTAGGGATAAAAGCAGACTCAGAAGGAGAGAGCGCAGTGGAACCAGGTTTAGTTTCTGTCCCTGAAATTGTGTTTCCCCCACCTTCTAGGGGCTGGAGAGCCCAATTTTGATGGACTGGAGAGTAACCCCTATAGGAGCCGTAAGCAGCGTCAGGAATGGGAAGTGAAAGCTCTGATGGAGAAGGTGAGTGCACAGATGTGTTCTGGGGCTCGCTAGAGGGCTTTGTTGGAGGAAGGTGGAGTGGGTAGGTGAGGGTGCAGATATCTATGTGGAGTGAGGTGGGTTTGGGTATGTGTGAGGATGGGCAGTGGGGAATGGCTGGAGGGGTACGTGTGCATGTCCTGAGATCATTAATACAGGTCAGGCTGGTTAATTCCAGTGGGTGTCTTGGCCCTCTACACCCCTGACCCTCCCCCGTGCATCTTCCATGACAGTCCATGATACTCTCTTTCTCCCCTTCTCTTTCCTTACGACACCTCCAGATCCCAGCGGAACTGATTAACCTGGATCCTCGGAACCTGGGGGAGATCGATGTCATCTCTTTGGAGCAGAAAAAGAAGGAACGGATAGAGCGACTGGTGAGAAGATCCTATATACCTCCCTTCCCATCTCCAACCCCCCCATCCTCCCAGTATGATCAACCTCAGACTCTTAGAGAAGGACTTTGGTTTGCACAACATACACTGGATTTGAAGTCAGAAGACTTCAGCACAAAACCTGGCTCTCTCCCCTAAGAAGAAGGCATTTCCATCTCTAGATAGCATCTGTAAAGGTGAGGAGCTCAGAGGACAGAACCAGAAAGTGGGCAGGATATGCCAAGAGGCAAGTCTGTAATTGTGGATGCCTTTGTTCTCCTACCCCTTCAAAAAAAGAGAAAATGGATGATCCCTGACCCCCCCCACAAACTCATCTAAACCAAGACTTACCTCTTGTCCAAGGCCAAAATAATACTGGTTCCCTGTCCCATCAGGGAATGTCCAGGAAGTAAACTGTTGTTTTACAAGCCAACCACTTCCTTCCCCAGGGGTTCGACCCAGAGGCTAAGGCCCCCTTTCAACCAAAGCAGAAAAAGAAGGGACGGAGTTCAGCAGCAAACTTGGTGAAGAGGAAGACGAAGGTTAAAGACCAGGAACACAGGGTGAGAGGAACTGGGCACATGGAGGGGGGTGGAGAATGAGTGAAGATGAATGGACATGTCACAGGCTGCAGGCTCTCCTACATGCCAGCCCTGGGACCTCTTTCCTAGCCCTTGTCCCATACTTTGCTGTCTTCCCTTTTAGGAGAAGGTCAGGCAGAGCCTTCAGCAACACCATGAGCAGAAGCAACAGGAGCAACAACAGAAGAAGAAACTAAAAAACCCCCAATCTGCTGGGCCTCGGCCTTCTGCTTTGGATAGATTTAGACACTGATGAAACCCCAGTTTCCTGTGCCTTGTGTGTTAGGACAGACTTGGACCCTCCTTCCTGCACCCTTGCCCAAAAGGGATTGGACATCTGGGCTACAGGGGTGGGGGATGTCGTATGTAGTAAAGAAAAACTTAGGTTTTTATATATTTTATATGAGCACGTCCATCTTTGTCTTGGAAACAGTGTTGCCATTTGGCTAACCTGGTTTTCTCCAAGGGAGACCATGTTTGTCTCTTAAGCCCACAGAAAGTGCCTTCATACTCCCCCCTGAATAGAAATCATATCCCTCCCATGTTTCTCACCTACTTTGGAGGGAGAGGCAGCAGAAGCTTCCCACTTTTAGAATCACTGACAGCCTAGTAATTCCTAGAGCTACAGCTAGTTCCTACAGCTTAGAGTTCCTAGATTCAAAAGAATCTGAATTGGAGAAGATTTAAGAGACAACATATAGCAGACTTTTCACCTATGCTTGAATTAATCCCTTCTAAGAGATGCTCAAGAAATGGTCCCATCCACTCTCTGATGCTTCAGTTTTTCTTTACATTAATCCTAAATCTGCCCATAGTCATCTAACAGACTGGCTGACCAATTTTCAGTAAATAGATTTTGGATATGTATGCGTTGCAGGTTATTTTTATTGTTTTATGGTCTTACCATGTATACAAAATCCTTCAGCACCTTTGCAGTTTGAACCTAAATCCTGATAAACTGTTTTGTCAAGTTAATAGAGGCAGATTTAGGATCAGTATGACAGTAGAGGAAAACTTTAAAATTCTCAAAGTTGTCCAAAAGTGGTAACAGGCAGTTTGGAGGGGAAGTGGCTGGTTTCTTCTCCCAGGAGGTCTCAGGCAGAGGCTAGATGGTCATGTTAGGAATCTGTAGTGGGACTTTTGTTCTTTCAAACAGTCTAAGGTTTTTTGTAAGGATTCCTCAGACCAGTTGTGAACTAGAACCCACTCCTACTGCAGCACTGAAATGGGTGTTCTGTCCACTTCCTAGCCAGTCTAAGACCTATGGACACTGCTAACAGACCACCCCTAGTGACGTGTACCCTAAAGAAGATCTGGGTAGAAAAGCACTATTAGCACCCTCAGGATCCTCCTGAATGGGGCTTTTACCACTGATTACATTATGACATTCAGGATATTTCAGGGGGAGGCAGGAACTGACCAAGTGTGTATGTGCCTGCCCTATCTGTGGGAGGAAGCCAGAGCTGAGAATAAGTAAGCTAATACTTGGGAACCGGACATTTGATTACAGTCATGACTGTGGGACTGAAAGGGACCTCGGAGGACGTGTAATTCAACCCTTTCTTATTTTGAAGATGATGGTATCAAGGCCCAAGGAGGTGGAGTGATTTGGTTTGGCCACTAGATGGCACAGAGAATTTGTGTGCTGGATCTGACTTGAAATCCTGCTCCAGACACTGGCTGTGTGTGTGACCTTGAATAAGTCACAACCTGCCAAGTGGGGATAACAATAGCACCTACCTCACCAGGTGGTTGTGATGATCGAACAAGATAAAAATGTTATGCAAATAAATGCTGGCTATTTTTTATCCAAGGTCAGGAAGGTAGTAAACTTAAACATGGGAATACATGAAAAACAAGGCCTATAGAAGATGTGATTAACAACCTCCATGTGCTGCCTTCAAACTTCCATCCCTGATTCCTCAATCTGCTCTCTGGGCCAAAGAAAACAGTTCAAGTTGATCCATGCCTGTCTTTTCCTAAACATTCTAATTTTTTCCCCTTCACTTGATTTTCTAATGGCAAAGGGAGTGCTTAGCTTCATCTTTCCCTTGGTAGTCATGAGCCTGCTTTCTCTCCAGCTGACATGGATCCCAAAACGGAGCACAACTGAACCAGACTACAGCTGGACTATAACCTCCCTAGTCCTGAACACTGCTCAGTGCATCCTAAAATCATCATTAGCTTACTGTGGTCTCATATATATGACAATACACAAAAGATGGAGAGACAAGGAGGTTTTACTGAGAAATAGCTATCACCTCCTGGCCCTGAACAAACATACTGCAACTTGGAGGACAGTCTCAACTCTGTCCCCTCTGACCATCCCAGGATGGGGAAGGCTTTTCTTTTCTCCCCTGTTGATTGGGGCCCATCTAGCCTCCCCCACATCCAAATAACTGATCTGAGTCATTTCGATACTTCCCAGCTCTTAAGAATGTGGAATGGGACTACAGATCAGGCCACTGAGTCCATGAGCCTGGGGGAGACTTTGCTGCTTGGTGACAAACTGGGATTGTTGGGGAGGGGGTGTAAAAGTCCTAGGGCAACTGCATCCCAAGTATCCAAACTCCACGGTGGCCCCAGCCCCTTCTAATCCCCTCCTTTTGAAACATCTCCAGCTTCAGCTCTTCTCTCCGGAAGACTCAGGTGTCATCAAGAATACCACCAATTTAGCATCCAGCATCTCAGTATTCCCAGAGTTTCCTGAAGCCAGGAGCAGAGTGGCATGCCCCTATTTCCTGAGGAACCCCTCACAAGTTCCCAGGCACTCTTTATTTCCCAGGGCTGCATGTGGTGAGAACTTAGTAAGATTCTCCCAAAGCAGCAGCGATCAATGGGGTATCGAGCAGCACCTGCTATCCGTGAGCTGTGGGTGGGGGCAACCCCTACCCTCTTGGCAATCACCCCAACAAAAACGTCCTCTACTGGTATTAGAGGTACACCACCGGCTGCCCTCAGAATCAGCCGCAGGACTGGGGCTGATAACACATAGCCAGTGCCTGAACCATAAGGGGGGAAGGGACCCCGGGCAGAAGGCCACTGCACTTCTGATACCTGATGCCGACTCCCCTTCAAGCGGGAAGGGTAAACACTCCGGTGGATATGCCCAAGGTACAGGTGGGGTACAGGAGGGTATGTGCTATAGGCACCCTCTAATTCTTTCTCTCCAGTTTTGGCCTTCCTGTCCCTTTGAACGATTCCATCTCTGCTAGGATATCTCTGTTGCAGATCCTGTTTCATGTGCTTTCCTCGTCGGTCAAGTTCAGCCACAAGCCCAGGGACATTGATGTAGACATCGTCATCAGTCTTGAGGACATAATGGACGTTTGGGCAGTACCTGGCTGCCCATGCCAGCCCACTTAAGGTTTTCAGGGTAAGGTTTCGATATGAGTCCATGAAAGCAGCCTGCACAATATCCCCCTGGACCTGGGCTTCCCATTTCAATACATCTTCAATATTTTTCAGATAATAATTCGGTTTCCCCAGTATGAAGAGTGTCCGGACCAAGTGACCCTGGACCTCCCGCAGAGTCCCCCAAGAGGCTCGAATAGCATCTCTCTGCTTTTGATGCTCAGGTGCAGTGCTCACTAGGATCAGAAGGAAAAGTTGGGAACCAGAACCTCTGCAGACCTCTACATTAGGGATCAGAAACTGGGGCAAGGAGAGTGGAGGCACAGGTGCAGCTGGGGCTGGCAGTGGGGGAGTGAAGGAGAACTCTTTCCTTAGCTCAGGGGGACCAAAGAAGACCCAGACACACAAGAATGCCAAAGCTGCCAGGAGCATGCAGCGTGGATGGAGGAGGCAGGAGGACATGGTGAGGGGCACAGATTCAGATGTGGTAGTGACCTGAAAAGAGAAATGGTGCAGAAGGTGGAGGATGAGTAGATAAGAGTTGGAACGCAGGCGAGGATCCCTCTAAGACAAAGCCACCCTCCGGAGACGGCCCGAGCGCTCCCCCTTCATCCCCAACTCCGTGTCCCAGACCTAACCTCCTCCCCAGCTCCTGCTCCCGGAGAGAATGGGGACCGAGGAGTGGGGGGTGGGGCGATGGATCTGAGGATGCTGATCGCAGGGGATGGAGGAGAGAGCTGACAGACGCCAGGACGGGAGGGCCGGGGAAGGAAGGGGTCCAAAGGAGCTGGGGACAAGGGTGCCCCCAGGAGCGGGTTACCTTGTCTGCAGCACCCTGATGCCCTAAATCTCGGCTCCATGGCTGCGCTGCTTATCAGTGCGGTGCACCCGCCTCATTCCACCGTCATCTCCCTGGCCCCTCCTTCTAGCTTCCCTCCCACCCCCTACACACCCCCAGCGCTGCCTCAAGTCTGCAGCCACCCTCCGCCTCGGGCCCGCGGGGCCGCTCGTCGCCTCGGGCCCCTCCCCCTCCCCCCGAGCCTGGCTTTGGGTGGTCCCTTCCCATTGTCTCCCTCTGGGCTTCTCAAGGGACTGGGGAGGGGATGGCGTTCCATCACGGAGGCCCCCCACGCAGGGTAGCGAGGGTCGGTCTGCCGGCCGGGCCTGCGCCGAGGTCCTCACACAGCGGGGGCGCAGCGGCCGCTCACCCCCTCCCCCCTCGGGGGCCGCTTGCCCCTGGCCTCACCTCCCGGCCCTTTCTCCGCCACGTGGCCGGAATACCGGGTCCGGAGGGGCCAAAGGCCGCTCCCGTTTACTAGCGGCCGGAGGGCGCCCTCAGTACACTTCCTGAAGGGGGAGGTCAACGGGGCCAGGGCTGGAGGGGAAGTGGCTCACCTTGTCCACCCAGGGCAGACTCACAGCCGATTGGTTGGGGACGTGGGCTGCCCCAACCAATTAACAAGGTAATTTAATTCCTTAAATTTCATTAAATTTCTTCAACTATATTGGATAGGGCAGAGCTCCGGCTTGAGACCGTGATGAAAAAAAAAAAAGTGGGAGGGGCGTCCGCAGCGTGCGGGAGCGCCAGCCTCTGGGCCCACGTGCTTCCCTCCGCCACAACTTGGAATGCATCTTGCACAGAAGAGGTACAACTAACTGAACTGAACAGTCACGCTTTAGGAGGCACAGAAACAGACACGTGGACGATTTTGTTATAAACTATTTATTAAGAGACAAGGCCAGTGAAGTCCTTTACTTCTTCTTGGACACACCCACAGTGCGACCTCTGCGGCCTGTAGTCTTGGTGTGCTGGCCTCGAACCCGGAGACTAGAGGAAAGAAAAGGCATAAACATCAGGACGGTAAGGAGCTGGCAGCCAAGATCGGATGAGTTACTGGTGAGGGGTCAGTTCCCTGGGCCTTCATAATCCTGACATTTAATGACTCACCGCCCTGGAAACCACCAGCTTAGTCCCGACCCTAAGATCACACATCACCAACAGCCTGCACAAGTAAAATTCAATATGACTAAATCGGAATTGCTCCCCTCCCCAAAATGTGTCCTCCTAAGCTTTGTAACTACGCCAGTGCCATATTTTCTTCCAAAGGGAGTTCAAACCCCAATGACCCCCTATCTTATTACCCTGTTGCCAAATCCCTCCTCCTCCTCCCATGAATTTCACTCCTTTCAGTACCCACAACTTCTACCCTAGTTCAAGATCTTGTTACCTGTCAGCTATGTTTTTTTCAACCCTCCCCCCAAGCAAAATCACCCATATTTTAACAGATTTTTTTGGCCTTTATTTTCCCCACTCAAAAATAATTTAGTGATCCAAAACGACCAGATCAGACCAAACTACCATGTCACACCTTTATTTGAAAACAGCTCTCCTTGCCTACTCCACAAAATAAAAAAGTGGAGCAGAGGAGGACAGACAAGTATGCACCTTCTTTAGCTTTTCCTCCTTTGTTTACCATTTATTCTTGCCCTACCTACCCATAGTGTTCAACTTTGTTGGAGTTATACACTTATTACATTCCTACAAGGCAATTTTTGTATATAATTTCATCTTCCCAGACCCAATGTGGAGGGAGCTATGTTTCCTTCACCTTTATGTCTTCAGTGCTTCTGTAGTTCCTTGTATCCAGATGGTACAGCTGATATTAATACAAGTTCTGAGTGCTTTATCATCCCCATCTAACTCACCCCCAGAAGTGCCGAAGCCCACGATGTGCCCGAATCTTCTTCAGTCGCTCCAGATCCTCACGCAGCTTATTGTCCAGACCGTTGGCCAAAACCTGTACAGATAGATGGCACATACATTTCTCTACTAGCCCCCCACCTGTCTTATAAAGCTAGAGTAATCTAAACCTGCCCCCTGTTCTATAACATCCCTGCCCTGCCTCCCCTACCTACCTGGCTATATTTTCCATCCTTTACATCCTTCTGCCTGTTAAGGAACCAGTCTGGAATCTTGTATTGCCGGGGATTCTGCATGATGGTGATAACACGCTCTACCTGTAACAGGAACGTATATAGCACAAGCCCTTTCTAAAATAGATGCTCCCCCCACCCACCTCCAATAACTTCTTACCTCATCTTCAGTGAGCTCACCAGCCCTCTTGGTGAGGTCAATGTCTGCTTTCCTCAGTACTACATGAGCATATCTTCGACCCACACCCTGGAGGAAAATAAGCAAAATCACACAGCTATGAGAAGCAGCCTTATACAGCAACAGTTATTTGACCTGGGAATACTGACTTCTGGGATTTCCATCTAGGCAATACAGTTTACTATGTACAGTTCTTATGTCAGTCCTTGGGCATTAAGACGTTCAGGTCCTTGTCATAATTTAGCAATACTATGAAACCACAAATGTGGTTTTCCCCTCCAAAGCCTTTACTAGCCTAACTTGATCTAACTCCCTCTATAGGTCCTACCATTTTATCTACACTCTTCCAATTTTGTCTGACTAGGGCAGAACACATCTCCCCAACCCCAATATGAGATATTATACATTTCTTATTTAATGTAGCCTGGGATTGCGTTAGCTTTTTGGGCTGCTATACCTGTTAGGATTCATACTTTAAGCCTGCAGTCCAAGCACTCGAATTTCTTAACCCAATGTGTTAAGCAATCAAAACCACTTGTTTTTGTTCAATATATCTATCATCTTACTGTGGGAGGAGCTACTTGGTCCTCCAAGAATACAGCTGATACCCAATGTTATAAAATGCTGATGCTTTTTAAAATTCTTGTCCCCCAAGTTTCTTCTACCTCTAATGTTACTTTAAGTCTGTTTATTGCTGCTAATACCAATGTTGCTCTCACCTAACACTGTAAACACATATTCTACCTTTACCAATCATTAGCTACATTAGCCTTGACAAGTAAGAAATGGTACCTTGTATCTTATGGCAGTTAGGTATTACAGTAGGTAGAGCAACAGACTTGGAGTCAGGAAGACCTGAATTCAAATTTGACCTCAGACACTTTACTATTTGTTTTCAGTTTCCTCATCTGTAAAATGAGAATAATAGCAACCACCTCCTAGGGCTGCTGTGAAGATTAAATGAGAGGATATTTGTAAAGCGCCTTGCATAACTCCAAGTACGGAGGAAAGAGATCAACGCATCAACAGGCCTTTAGTAGGAATTCTGAGGCACAAGGTGCTCACAATCTAACAGCAACATACAACTAACTGTACAAGTTATGTGCAGTGTAATGGAGGGTAGGGAAGGTACTAGCAGTGTATGGCAAGGGATGGGAGAAAGAGGTGGGACGCTGGGATTCAAACAGGAAAAAGACATAAGTTAAGATCTGATCTGTTTTAAAGAATGAGTCAGAATGGGAAGAGCTCTGAATGCCAAATAAGACTTTACTGAGTAAAGTGAGAAACATGATCAGACCTGTGCTTTCAGAAAAACCACTAAGTTTGCAATGGGTGCAGGCTTGAAGTAGGGAGACCAAATAGAAGGCCACGAACTGCAGAGTGTAGTGATGACCCTGCATCAGGATAGGCAGATATGTGGAAGGAATAGCATTATCTACAAGAGACCGTGAATACTGAAATGACTGTTATATAGAGGAAACGTGAAGACTGAGGATGACGCTGAGGTTGCAAGCCTAAGTAACTGGAAGGGCAGTGTTACCCTCAGCAGTAGTAGGGCACTTTGAAAGCAGAGGATTTTGGGCCAAAGATAAATGCTGTTTTGGACATATTGGGTTCTGTGAGTGGCAGAAAGAATAGTAAAGATGATGCTTATTCCACTAACGCAAGAGTTCCAGGCACTATCAATAAGGCAGCTGTCCACACTGCCCGTTCTGAGGTCAGGGTTGACATAATGGCTCCATTCTGGGTTTTCACTGCTTTCCATCAGCTGGAATCAAATAGGTCATTTAGTTTCAGCAGGACTCTGCTTCCTGCCTCAACCAGTTCATTTTAGTCTCTCTGTTAAATGAATCCTGCTCTTTGGTGGTAGTTTAGGGAAAATTATGAAAGACTGAACAATTTCAATTTAAGGACAGGAAACTTGGAGCCAGTAACAAGATTTTCTTAAATTTATTCTGGTAACAAATCCTACATTAGAAGGAGACAAACAAAGCTGTTGCAATAATTTCTAGATAGAGAATGGGAAAGAGACTAAAGTAGGGATGCCTGAGGCAGAAATGCAAGGGGTAAACTGGTGAGTGGAAGAATTAAAAACCCCACCATTACAACCCTAGGCATAAAAATTATTACTTGGAAAGAGGATGAATGAAATACCTGATGCTAATAAGCAACTTGTACCATTAAGTCACTGAATCATGTTAAAAAAAGGTCTCAAACATCATGTAGACTCAATCTCAACAGATGCACATCCAATCTCTACTTCTAATTGTTGTCAAATTCTTTCTTAGATTAAGTGATAACATAGTTCCCTCCTAAAAACACAGATCTAGAATTTGGGACCTCAGAGGCTACCTAATCCAATCCCCTCAAATTACAGAGGAGGCCTAGGGAATTTACGAGGCTTTCCTTCCTATATTAGTTTTGTTCAACTCTTTGTGATCCTATTTGGGGTTTCACCATTTCCTTCCCCAGCTCATTTTACAGATGTGGAACTGAGGCAAACAGGGTTAAGTGACTTGCCCAGGGTCACAGAGTTAAGTGTCTAAGGCTAGGTTTGAACCCATGAAAATGAATCTTCCTAACTGCAAGCTCAGCACTCTATCCATTGTGAGTGACACTTAGTTACCCCATTTTTATAGCCTTTCAAGTACTTTAAAGCTATGACCCTTATTTCCTCTCAGTCATCTTCCCAAGGCAAAATACACTGATCTCCTTCAACAGCAAACTCAGGATATCCAATTTCTGAATCCTCACCACTTGAATGGTTTTTTTCTCTACCCATTCCAGTTTACTGGCTTAGTTGCAGACTGTACCTTCCCCCAATCAAACTTGTATAAACCCTAAACACTACCTATAATTGCTGTTTTTCATATGTAACTCCTCCAATCTCATTTTAATGTGAAATGTCTATATACTGTAAAGCAGAGGTGTCACATACTAGGCCTTTAACACCATCTCCCTGCAGCCAGAATGCCCCAAATGAAAATGTAGTTGGAAAATGTTTTTCTAATTCATTATGTGGTCCCCAGGGAACATTCTGTATGTTTTAGTAGATCCTTGTTTCTTTCTGGAGTTGACACTACTGCTATAAATGAGTAGCTAGGTGGCAGAAGTAGGATCTGGAGTCAGGAAGACTTGAATTCAAACCCACTTACACTAGCTGGTTAAGTCAGGTAACCTTATTTGTCTGTCTCATCAACTGTAAAATGAGCTGGAAAGGAAATGGCAAACAATTCCAGCATCCTGGCCAAGAAAACCCCGAAAGGGGTCATGGAGGAGTCAGACACAATTGAAAAACAACTAACTGCTATAGAACACACTATGCCCTCATGGTCCAAAGCTGTTTTGTAAAAAAGCTCATACCTAAGTCACGTCTCCAGACTCCCACTATTCACATCCAATCCTTTTTCTTGCCTCTTCTATGAGAGATAATTTGCCCCATTCCATTTCTCCCTTTCTCCTCCCAATCTATTCCTCTCTCATCCCTTAGTTTTTTTTTTTAGATATGATCCCTTCCTATTCAACTCACCCTGTGCTCTGTGTGTATATAGTCCCTCCAACTACCAAGATACTGAGAAAAGTTTCAAGAGTTACAAATATTATCTTTCCATGTAGGAATATAAACAGTTCAGCTTTAGTAAGTCCCTTGTGATTTCTCTTTATCACATCTAATCCAAAGGTCTTCCATCTTAACACCTCCAGTCAGCCCATTATGCTTTTGGCTAGTTCTAATATGTAGTTTTTTTCTTATATCAAACCTAAAAGCATTTATTACTTTTAGTTCTGATTTCTTTTCTATGACAGTTAAAAAAACTTGAAGAAAACTGCTTTGGCAAGCCCTCTTCCCATTTTGGTACAGTGAGAACGTCCTGGCTCCAGAGTCTCAGGAAATGAATTTAAAATCTACTTCTACTTCTGATGCATGACTATTTATCTGACCATGGCAAGTCACAACTTCTCTGAGTCACATTTTCCTTATTTGTAAAATAAGGGGTTCAGACTAGACTAGTTCAGTGTCTTAATCTTTTTTGTGTCATGGACACTCCCTTTCACTTTTGGCAGTGTGGTAAAACCTATAAACCTCCTGTCAGAATATCTTTAAATATGCATAAAACAAATTCATAAAGGAAACTACATATTAGAAGTTAATTAAAATAGTACAACTACAGTAATTTCAAAGTAGTGGATAAGCCAAAATGACATACTGAGTTATCTATAAATACCATGGTTTGTTGCCTAATTTTACAACGGAAGGAAATGTTAAAACTACTGTTAAGAGGTTAGTGAAAATAACACCCCCTCCATCACTAAGAACTCTTGGACTAACTGACCTAAGGTCCCTGCCCACACTAGATTTGAACCTCTGAAAAACCTTTTCCAGCCCCAACATGTTCAGTTTAGTCAACATCAAGTGTCTACTATTTATCTGACTAGCTGGGAAAGAGGAAGGAGACCAGGTGCCATCCTGAAGTGTGCATCTACTGCAAGATGTTCTCCATAAATATACAATAATTGGGGGAGCACAGTCCAAGGTTAAGGAACAACCTATATAAAGGCAGAAAAGGTAATGCAAACCTGAGGAACATGTAGTCAAGTTATCACTATCCTTTAAATTATGTGAAAGGAGGGATCCAGATTTTGAAAGGCTGAGGCTCTTGACTTCCTTGAAGTACCAGTCATATACCTATCTTCCACAGGAAATCTTTCCATTCCTCTCAATTCTACTATCTTCCTTCTGTTGCTAATTTCCACTTTATCCTAGACATAGCTTGTTTGTAGACTTCTCCAGAAGGTGGTCTTTCCCATTATGTGTGGATGGAGATTGTCTTTTACCTTTCTTTGTACCCCCAGCACTTAGTGCGCTTCCTGAAACATAACAGGAACTTAATAAATGTTTACTAACCTCCCCCTCAATTCCCTCAGCCCTATTCTCTTGACTGCCTGCCCCAGTCTAAAATTGACCACCCCTCCCCCTCTTGTTTACTTTTTGCTTCTCATATACTGCCTTAATTTGAAGGCCTTCCTAAACAGAAACAGGGAAGTTTGGATTTGGGGAAGAATGGGATTTCTGCCTAGGACATGTGGAGAACAAGAAGCTTGACTCTCTGGTTTCACCCCAACTTAGGGCTTTTTTAGTAGAACAATGATTGCTGCTTCTATTTTTTGTCTTATCCTTCACCCAAGGTCTAGTTTCAAACCCTGCCTCTGCCGAGTACAAAAAAAAGCACAGCTGGAACACTTATCACTTACTAATTACGTTCAACAAGCGTGTATACAAAAAATTATACTTGGAATTTCAGGAGAAAGATCACTGTAGCCCTGAAGGGAAAAGCCTAGTAAAATAGGCCACATGACGAAATGCCCGAAGAAAAAAATCCAAGCTAGATGGTTAAAATAATCAGTAGTTTAGGCTACTTATACACTCTTGCACTTTTCTAAGCAAACGTCTCCTATTTGTCTTCCCAACTGCGTCTCAAGCTTTAGTGAAGGCTGGAACTGACACAGACTATACTGTTAGAGTTGGAAACGACTTCAAATATCACTCATCAACCCCTTCATTGTACAGATGCGGAAACCTAGACTTAAGACAACTTTCCTAACCTGTCCACAGCATAAGGGCACCTGAACCCAGCACTTCTCACACCATACCAGTCTGCCGTGCCTAGCACCGCGCTAGTACCACATGCTACAAGTACACAGATTCACAGACTTTAAGAGGGCAAGTAAGGAGGGGTGAAGCACAAGTCCAACTCCTAAAAGAACGAGTGTTTACACCGATACGTACCACTCGGTGTACAACAACCACTTTTGCGTTTCTTACGTCTTACTTCATCAAGTAGCACCCTTATCGTTTATGGGGAAGGCTGCTCCTTTTGCCCCAACCTTGGAGAAGATTCTTCTTCAATGTCTCTCAACAGTCCCTTTCTCGCCCGACCTTCCCGATCCACACGTCCGTGACTCTGGCCCTTACCTTGATGGCTGTGATGGCAAAAGCTATTTTCCGCCGTCCGTCAATGTTGGTGTTGAGCACTCTCAAAATGTGCTGGAACTTCTCGGGGATTACAAGAGACTAGGGATCGAGACAGCAGGGAGGAACAACGCGGTGAACACCAGTCAGTCCCGGTGCGCCCCGCGCCCCGAGTCACCCGTTCAGTTACAGTGGCAGACCCTTCCCTCTGCCCCTTAAACACACACACGGGGGCAGGTCGCCCACCCTCAGGCGCAGGGAACCCAGGGGGACGCTCATGCCTGGGCATGACGCTGGAAGCTCCCCAGGAAGGCGAAAAGCCACGGTAAAGGCGGCGAGACTCCCGGCCTTCGCCAGGGGGCCAGCCCCGCCGAGAGCTAGGGGAGCCCGGGCGACACCCGCCTCCCCCAGCGCCATTCTCCGTCCCTCCTATCCAAGCACCCAGGAGCCGGTTCCACGCCGGAGACCCTGCGCCCTGACCCAACCGCGCGGGCCTGCCCAGCAATCTCGCCGGCAAACCGCAGCCCTCTGGGCCGGGTCGCCCTCGGAGGGTCCCCGGTTCGGTCCGCAAACCCCCGACCCCGATGTCGCCGGATCCCTAGACCCGGGTGGGGAGCCAGTCTTACCATGGCTGCAACGGCGGCGTGAGAGCCTTCTCTGGAAGAGGAAACGGAAGTTACGTATTCGCCTTATATAGTGGCCCGCGAAGGCGGGGAGGAGGGGGAAGGGCGAAAGAGAGAAGGGAAGGCTTCGAAAAGGCCAGGCACTTCCTGATCTGACTCGTTTGCATGGACGTCACTTCCGGGCGGGGGCGTTCCGAAGGCTAATTCTTATGGCGTTGTTTCCGTTGTGCTCCTTTAAGTCCCGTCCGTTCTGGAAACGAAGGCTCGCCGAAGACACGGTCCCGAGCAGGCAGTGTGCGCACGCCGGTCTCCAGTAGAGAGGACTCCGGCAAACGAGCTCGGGGATTGGCGGGATGATTTTCACGCGCACGCCTTTGGGCCACGGCGTCATTCCTGCGCCTCTCTTGCGTGTACCCCACCCGCGGCGTAGACCGACCTGTTCCGACAGCCACCTGACGGAAGTGGCCGAGGGGGCGGGGCAGCGGCGGCAGGAATGGCAGCCCCGGAGCTGATGCAGCCGGCCGGCGCCTCGGACATGGACGAGGACGAGAATGCCCTGGTGAGGGGCCCGCGTCTGCGCTCCCCCCGCGAGGCTGGGAGTGCGGGGTGGGGGTGGGGCGGGGCTTGTGCGGCTGCGCGGAGCCCGGGAGGTGAGGAGCCCGGGCTGTCACTCACCTCCCGGAGCCCCAGGTCCGAGCGCGGGGCCGCCGCCGCCGCCTCAGTATGGGAAGCGTGTGCTGTCGTACCCGTCAGCCTCGCATACAGGCATTTTTTCCACAAAGGGTGGGCTTTGGTGGGGGAGATGTCCCCCATCCCCCACGTCGTTCCATCCCCAGCTCGTCTACTAACTGCTCTGTCTCCAGGGGAGCGGCCCCGGGCTCCAGGAGCCACTGCAGCTGGGAGAGCTGGATATCACGTCTGAGGAGTTCATCCTGGATGAAGTGGATGGTGAGGGATGATTAGATGCTAGGAACCGGGGCGGGCGGACCGGGACCGACCCTGGATTTTGAGTTTCCAAAGTGAGGACGGGCTGGAAGTTGCGGCGGGGCAGATGCCTGAGTTCTTGCAGGGAGGGCTCCTGGGAGGGAAAGAACTGTATGCCTGGATCCTCATGACTTCTCTCTGGGTCTAGTTCACATTCAGGCAAATCTAGAAGATGATTTGGTAAAGGAGGCTCTTAAAACGGTGAGACTCCCTACAACATCCTCTGTCCCTTGTCCTCTGTTTTTCCATTTCACACTCAGTAATGTTTCCCAAAGACTTCCATACCGAAATCCCCTGATATTTTTCTCTCATCGTAATCCCTGCCTACACCCTGCAGAGCATTAAGCTCAGTGATTTCTTTCCACTAAAATTGTCTTATTTCTGGTTCTCCCAGGGTGTGGATCTCCGTCATTATTCAAAGCAGGTGGAACTGGAGCTACAGCAGATAGAACAGAAATCTATCCGAGATTGTATCCTCATGGGAAAAAGATGGGAGTTTCTGTCACTGACTTGAGGGGTGAGGTGGAAGGTATGGCCAGAATTGTCTCCTCTCATCCCAGATGTGACACATGAGAAGGTGGGTGGTTGGCATGTGAGGGTTCTTCAAAGATTTGGGGGTCTCTGTCCTTTCTGTGAATTCTCTTAACTGCCCATGGCTCAGATATCCAAGAAAGTGAGAACATTGCATCACTACATAACCAGATCACAGCCTGTGATGCTGTCCTTGAGGTTAGTAAACCAATTTTTCATGTGATTCCCAATATTCTATGCAATCTCAATTGGCAGAGAAACACTGATAACCATTTCTAAGGTCCATGACACAACGAATGAACCAGGATTTAGTGCCTATAATATGCTAAGAACTCTGCTAAACTCTTTAATACAAAGACAAACATGGATTAGTCCCTGCCTTCAAGGAGCTTACACTTAGTGAGAGGACAGGGATAGATACAGCATTTACATACAGAACATAAGTTACTTTAGGGAGGTTTGCACTAGTAACTGGAGGGATCAGAAAAGGCTTCATGTAGAAAGTAGCACTTGAACTGAGTTTTGAAGGAAACCAGAAGTGAGGAGGGTAGGCATTCCAGGTATGGAGGAAGAGACGACACACAGTTGGGAGATCGGATGTCTTGTGTGAAGACTAGCAATCAGACTAGTATGCTTGGAACCTGGAATTCGTGGAGGGGAGTATTATATACTAAGGCTGGAAAGGTAAGAAGGGACCAGGTTGCAAAGAGTTTTAAATGCTAGATAGAGAAGTTTACATTTGTTCTTGGAGGTAATAGGGATGGAGCCATTGGAGCCTATTAAATAAACAAATATAGCTTAAAAAATACATTTATCATACATTTTATTATTTATTTTTGAAGTTTTTATTCTACATTTTATTTTTTATATTTTGTATAAATATACTTACATACAAAAATATGTAAATATAAATAAATAAATAGAAATTTACTAGGTGGTTTACCAGTTGCCTTGTTCCTATACCCTAAGGACTATGGGTTTTTTCATCTAACTTGCAGCTGGAATCTCTTACATATGTTATATCTTTCTATTAGAATACATGGAGTAAGGATTGTCTTGCTTTTCTATTTTTTTATCTCCATTGCTTTGCATGTATAAGTGCTTAGGAAGTCCTTTTTCACTCATTGTGCTTTAGGAAAGTTACTTTGGGGGCTATATAGAAAATGGTTTGTATTGGGGAAGAGAGCTGAGTTGAGTCAGGGAGACTAAATAGGAGGCAGTGGCAATAGTATAGACAAGAGGAGATGAGGGCTTGAACTAATGTGACGGCTGTAGTAGGGGAAAGGGCTTGATCTGAGAGATACTAGGGAGATAGAAACTGGAAGATCTGGAAACCAATTAAATATGTAGGGTGAGGGAGAATGAGCAGTCATGCTCAATGAAATGATGGTGACTGGGAGGTACCTTTGATCATAAAAGTAAAGTTTGAAAGAGCGGTGAGCTTGGAGGAAAAGATGAGTTCTGTTTTGCATATGTTGAGTTCCATATGCCTGAAGGATATTCAATTAGATATGTCTAGTAGACAGTTTGTGATGAAGGACTGGTGCTCAGGAGAGAGGCCAGACAGGGATGAATATATAGAGATGGTAACTGAACTCATGGGAGTGCATTTGGTTATTAATAGACAGACCTGGGAGAGAAGAGGGCCCAGGACAAATCCTTGGGGTATACAGACAAAAGAAATGACATGAATGATGATCTAGTAAAGAAGAAGTCAAGTAGGTAGGTGGAGAGTGAAAAGAGGGAGTCACAAAAACCAAGAAGGGAGAGAATGTTTAGAAGGACAGGGTGGTCATGTCAAGTAATAGCAATTGTGATAGAGAGGCAAATAGGATAAAGACTGAGAAGATGCCATTAGATTTGGCAAGTAATAGATCACTGGTGACTTTAGGGAGCAGCTTCAGTCCTCAGTCATGAAGTATAACATGAGTGTGAGATCAGGGGTGCAACCATCCTCACATGTAGCTGAAGTAAAGAGGAAGAGTAGTCCTGGGATTGAGAAGCACTATCCCAAGACCTGCCATCCTTCATGTCTCACATAGGACCACATGCTAGAGTTGAATGAGACTGCATTTAGCCTTCCTGCCCTTCTATGATCTTCATAATCCATGTCCTCTGGGCGATCTACCCTCCTGTACTAGGGTGTTTATTGACATTTCTGCAGGCATACTTCACCCTCTTCCCAAATGTCTTTGCTCCAACTCCTATAATGATTCTGTTACCCTCCATAAAATGTCACTTACTCCCTTCTATTTCCTTCCCATTTAGCGCATGGAACAGATGCTGGGTGCTTTCCAGAGTGACCTCAGCTCCATTAGCTCTGAGATCCGGACACTACAGGAGCAATCTGGAGCCATGAATGTTCGGCTCCGGAACCGTCAGGCTGTGCGTGGGAGACTTGGGGAGCTTGTGGATGGTTTGGTTGTACCTTCTGCCCTGGTCACGTAAGTCACCTGGTATTATGAATCACTGTGGTCACAGATTAGAGCCAGTTGTACATGTTTTAGGCAAATGAGTGCTTCCTTTTCTTATCAAGTGTCTTGGAGTCAGGTAAACTTGGGGCAGGGCAAAGGTTAGTAAGTAAAACTGAGGAGTTTGGTAACGTTGATGAGCATTTCCTCTGGTCAAATCACTTGAGGTCAGGGGTCAGATATTTTTTGAGCGATGTTACCAGAGATGTTATTAAAGTCATGTAAGTCCTTACTGTCCTCATAGCACAGGGGATGGAGAGGAGTCTTGATGAAGGGATAATTGTTCTTGTGGAGGATTTCTGGGGATGCTTGTTTCTTTTTTACCACACAACAATTTGCCATCTCCTTTGCCCATACCTAGGGCAATCCTGGAGGCACCGGTGACAGATCCTCGATTCCTGGAACAGCTGCAAGAACTCGATGCCAAGGCAGCTGCTGTCAGAGAGCAGGAAGCTCGTGGGACAGCAGCTTGTGCAGATGTCAGGGGTGTGCTGGATCGGCTTAGGGTCAAGGTGGGGATGAGGATAGTAGTGCCCCCAGTGGCCCTTGAGATTTCCAGAATATTCCCTCCTAAGATGTCCCCAGTCCCCAAATAGATAATGCCCTCTACCCTCCACTCTCTAGGAAATTCTATCTGAAATCTTCAGAAACTCTGAGAAGTTTCCTTTATTAATGTCACTATTATTCCCTTCCCACTAACGCCCATTCCCGTGACCCTACCCTTAGCTGTGAGAGGGGATGTGGGTCCTTTCCTGACAGTATGTGGCCCTTTCCCATCAGGCTGTGGCTAAGATCCGAGAGTTCGTCCTGCAGAAGATTTATTCATTTAGAAAACCGATGACCAACTATCAGATCCCACAGACTGCCTTGCTCAAATACAGGTCACACTTTGGGGTCAGGGCTTGGGGAGGGATATTGGGGTTTGGGAGAACCAGGATAGAAGGTGGGGGGTGTACTCTTTCTGAGCCTTCCCATGGAATTGTTCCCGTGGAAACTGCAGGTTTTTCTATCAGTTTTTGCTGGGAAATGAGCGAGCAACAGCACGAGAGATCAGGGATGAGTACGTGGAGACACTGGGCAAGGTTTATCTGTCCTACTCTCGCTCCTACCTGGGGAGACTCATGAAGGTTCAGGTAAAACTGAAGTGAGTTAAGGGGGGGGGGGGGGGGGCAAACGAGATGAGGTGGGGTAGGAGAAGGAGGACCCAGCTAAGATACATCTTAGCTGAACCAGGGGAGGTGGGTATAAACATAGTAGACATAGTGTTTTGTTTGGTTTGGTTTTGGGGAGGGGAGGAAAAATAGGCATAGAGATAGTTATTAGTTTTTTTCTCCATATTTTCCCCCCAGTACGAGGAGGTGGCTGAGAAAGATGATCTGATGGGTGTGGAAGACACAGCGAAGAAAGATATCCTGAGGGCTAAGGGGTCCTGGCAGAGACATGCTGAAAAAGGGAGGGGGGTTGACACTATTTCCTAGGGGGAGGGTAGCTAGACACTGAGGTCTTGGGTGAAAGGAGAACCTGGGTTCCTAGACAAATTCTGTGTCTAGACATCTGGAATCTGTAGCACTATGGGTCCCAATGTGCTCAAGCTCCGTTGTTTTCCCTGACTACTCCTTCCTAATCACGATTTTTCTCAAAGCCATCTCTCCGAAGTAGAAACACAATTTTCACCTTGGGGACCCGTGGCTCTGTTATCTCTCCTACTGAGCTTGAGGCTCCCATCCTGGTGCCCCATACAGCTCAGCGTGGAGAGCAGAGGGTATGAGGGGTAACAGGGCAGGGATTTGGGATATGTGGAGAGAGGGGCTTCTACTTTAGAGATATGCAGAGAATGGGAGGAGCAGAGATAACAGGAATGATAGAACCTGGGGCAGAGGGGATGAAGGAGGTATAAGGGTCTCTCCTAGATGACAAAGAATTGGGATAGGGGAGATGTCAGTGTTGTAGACATCTTTGACATTCCTTATTTACGTTTCCTTTAAGTCCATTGAAGTGTTTTTCTATAACAGCATTGTGATTGGAGGAAGGTGATGAGCCTTAGGAATGGTGGGTTTCTTTTCCCCAAATAGATAATGCTGTTTTCTCAAGGCTAACCCTGGGTGAAGTAGAAAAGACTGTGCCAGCCTTTGGGGAGATTGGTGTCAGAGCTACCAGTTCTCCTAGTCCTCTCTCCCTGCCTCCCACACCTCTTCCATTTCACTCAATGTCTTTCTTGATCCTAGTATCCCTTTGAAGCACTCTTCCGGAGCCAGCACTACGCCCTCCTAGACAATTCCTGTCGTGAGTATCTCTTCATCTGTGATTTCTTCGCTGTCTCTGGTCCTGCAGCCCATGATCTTTTCCATGCTGTGATGGGACGTACTCTCAACATGACTCTGGTGAGATTCCCCAAAACTTAGGGACCTAAAAACTGATACCCCTTACTATACAGTTCCAGTCTCATAGGACACATTCTCATCATTGTGGGAGACCCTAAAATAAGGGCTCCCCAAATCTTGGCCTCTTGAATCCTGCCTTGCCCCCAATAGGTCTTCTCTCCCCTTCCCTTCCTTGTTGCCTAACCAGGGAACTTTAAGACCCTAACCAGGAAGAAATGGTAATGAGGTGGGAGAGATGAAGATTTATTCCTTTCTTTGATATTCTCTACCAGTGCCCTTTCCCTAAAAGAAACAAGAGACAGAACAGTATACCCATTTGAAGGAGTGTCAATTAAATATTTTTTCTCTCTCTCTTTCCCTCTTTTCCCCATGGTTGGCCCACACTGATTTTTACCCTCAATTTACAGAAACATCTGGAATCCTATTTGACTGATTGCTATGATGCCATTGCTGTTTTTCTGTGTATCCACATCGTTCTCCGATTTCGAAACATTGCTGCTAAGAGGGATGTTCCTGCACTGGACAGGTCACTGATATCTTGGCCTTAATTTTACTGACCTCTAATTCAGTCACTTAGAGGAAACAATCCTGCGTTGAACAGGACACTGATGATCCTCATATCCACAGGGACTTTTCATGCTGAACAGCTCCTTGACTCCTTAGCCATCTTTCCCCAGTCCCTGTGCTAAACACTGGAGGAGATTAAAATTTAGATATGACACAGTCTTTTCATGTAGCTTACAGTCTTGTAGGGGGATAGAACACAAATGATTTGTAGCATGGAGCATAGAGAAGTGTAAAGTAAATCATGGTGGGGAGTAGAGATGGTGTCACCTATTTGGATCAGTGCCTCCAGAGAGGCACATGTGAGTTAGACTTGACTCTTGGAAAGTGGTTTGGGTTTGTAGACAGAAGTCTTGAGTTTGACTCTTTCCCTGCTTGTGTGACCTTGGGCAAGCTTCCTCTCCGGTACTTAGTTTCCTTATGTGTAAAGTGAAGAATTGGACAAGATAACATCTCAGGTCCTTATAGCTCTAAATATATATTCCTCTGTAGTAGGCAGAGGGAAGGGAGGACCTTCCAAGGTTAGAGAACAGTATTAATGTGCAGAGACACAGGGTGTTTTAGGTGCAGGGTAGAGGACTTTTGCTTGACTAGAGTAAGGGCAATCACATGAGCTAAGATTGATGAGGTCAGGTAGCACTGGATTGTGGAAGCCTCAAATGCCAGGCAGAAGAGCTGAAATTTTCTGTGGTAGACAGTTGGGAATCGCTAAAGAATTCTGTGCAGAGGAGTGATAGGACTAGATGTGTGTATAAGGAAACTTGTTCTGGCAGTAGTGTGAAGGCTAGATTGCAGAATTTCCAGTGAATGGATGGGAGATCTATCAGGGGAATCACTGCAGTAATCCACTAGGAAGGTGACAGTAAAACTGGAGGGGAGGAGACAGAACTGTTAGAAGTTAAAGTAGAATGATAGAACTTGGTAATTGGTTGGATGTGAGAAATGCTGGCAAGAGAAAAGACAAAGATAACAGCAAGGTTTAGCATACAAGAGACGTAGTGATGGTGCCTTTCCCTCAGATCCCTGGCTCTTTAGTCTATTTGGAAGGAAAACCAAAAGGGATTATACTAGCCTGGAATATGTACCCTTAACCACTGACTTCTGATCCTGGCTGACCCCCAGGTACTGGGAACAGGTCCTGGCTCTGCTGTGGCCTCGGTTTGAGCTGATTCTGGAAATGAATGTACAGAGTGTCCGAAGCACTGACCCCCAGCGACTTGGAGGGCTGGACACACGGCCCCATTATGTGAGGGCAGGGCAAGGGTCACTGTGGAATTATGAAGGAGGTGGGGTTGACTTGGGGATTGGGGTGGGGTGACATCCTAGGGAATTTGGGCGGAACTGAAGGACTCATCACTGGGGGCAGTATAGTAAATTAAAATAGGTGAGGCTGGAAGACTGGACAGTCTAGGAAACAGATCATTCTGGAAAATTGGTGTAACATGGAATTTTCCTTCACATCTCCTTCCTCAGATCACCCGTCGTTATGCAGAGTTCTCTTCAGCTCTTGTCAGCATCAACCAGACAATTCCCAATGAGCGGACAATGCAGCTATTGGGACAGCTGCAGGTGAGGTGGCCCATCCCAGACATAAGCCTTTCTTTTAACTGGGACAGTTGGGGGTGAGGAGGGAAGTCCTGCCTTAAATAACCTTGCTTTCTTCCATTGTTCCCTTCCTGACTGCTTTCCCAGGTGGAGGTGGAGAACTTTGTGCTCCGAGTGGCAGCTGAGTTCTCCTCACGGAAAGAGCAACTTGTGTTTTTGATTAACAACTATGACATGATGCTAGGCGTGCTTATGGTAACAGATTTCCCCCAAAACCTACAAAAATATCTAACCTACAAAAGTATCTCCCTCCCTCCCTTCCCACTGCTCCATCTCAAGAATTATTCCTCACCCAGGGAAGGATTGCCTTCTAATGAAAGGACCTCCTTTTTCTGCTCGTCAGATACTTTGAATCCCTGTCCATCTCAAAATTTGCCTCCCTTGTCTCTTTCCTTCCTACAGGAACGTGCAGCAGATGACAGCAAAGAAGTTGAGAGTTTCCAGCAGCTGCTTAATGCCCGAACACAGGTCACTGATTTTCTCTCACTTCTAGTCCTTTCCCTGAGTAAACTAATTGAAGGAATATTCTTCCAAACCTAGCTCACTCTGAGGTACACCCCCCCCCCCAACTCCAACCCCAACCTTGTGTGTCCTCCAGGAATTCATTGAAGAGCTTCTGTCCCCACCTTTTGGAGGCCTGGTGGCATTTGTGAAGGAGGCTGAAGGTCTGATTGAGCGGGGGCAGGCAGAGCAGCTTCGAGGGGAAGAAGGTGAGGACAGCACAGGGAAAAAGGCTGAGAGAAAGGAAGAATTATAAGAGCTGGGAGAAGGGGGAGAAGCTAGATCAGAGGAGTCTAACATGCAGCCCACAACACTTCTGAGTGCAGCCTGAACCAAATTAAAATGTAGTTCCTGTTTGATTTTCACGTGTTGACGTATTAAATGTATGTGGATATGTAATGTCTGGTTTTCTAAGTCATGCGGCCTGCAGAGATCCTTACTTACCGCTTAGTGGCCCCTGTAGCTATTTGAGTTTGACACCCCTGAGCTAGCTGAATATGGTGAAAGTAGGGAAGAAGAGTTAGGAGGACCTAACTTCATCTGTGAGAAGAGACAGTCTTCTAACATTATCAACCCTGTTTCCTTAATATATTAGCCCGGGTGACTCAACTGATCCGTGGCTTTGGCAGCTCTTGGAAATCTTCAGTTGAATCACTAAGTCAGGATGTCATGAGGAGCTTCACTAACTTCCGAAACGGGACCAGCATCATCCAGGTGACACCCTCTTCCCATCCTCTCATCCCGATCCTTCCTAAGTTAGTGAGATCAGTCATCAGAGGCCCAGTATCATCTTTGTGACCTGACCCCCAATCACTGAGCCCACCTTCAGATTCCAACTAGCATCATTTGGTAGTTCTCAAGCTCTAACCACCTTTGTAATCCTTTATGACCTCTGACCAGGGAGCACTGACCCAGCTGATTCAGCTTTATCACCGCTTCCATCGAGTCTTATCCCAGCCCCAGCTCCGAGCCCTCCCAGCCCGTGCAGAGCTCATCAATATTCACCACCTTATGGTTGAACTTAAGAAGCACAAGCCCAACTTCTGATAAGTTTATCCTTGGGATTCTCCAAGATGTCTCTGGATCCAATCTGTTACTAGGATGCCTCCAATTTTTCAGGGATTAAATTGCCCAACTAATGACTCCCCAGTCTCCTCACATGCCTCTATTTCCAACCCTGTTATTTTTCCCGTATATTTGGGCTCTCAGCCTATGCTGGAGACTCTCCAAACTGACACTATTCTTGGTTCTGTCCTTCTAGCCAATAAAACTTGGTGCCTCAGTTGTTTTTAAATTTCTGTCATTATTTCTTGGATTCTGAGTTGTAAGGGAGGATATGAAGAAATTGCTATAGATAGGTGTACTCTCCGGTCATTTTTGGTGGCAGAACCCCTATGTCAGGGGTTTGTGGCAGGGGCTCCTCTGTCAAGGTCCGTCTGGTGAAGCCAAAAGACCCCTGCCTTACCCTGAGGGACTTTCTAACCCCAACTCCATTCTCTTCCCCCTTTTCTCTGCCTTCTCCCTACATTTCTGAAGCAGCATGGAAACACCACTGAATTTTGGTTAGAGGACCTCAGGGCTAGGAGATAATTAAGTCCTACTGTATTCAGCCTTGGCCATAGCATACCTGGAGTTTGGTGAGTGCTGGGTGCCATATTTTAAGAAGAATGTTTAATTGTAGAGTATGCAGAGAAAGGCAGATGACCTCAAAATCAGGCCATATGAGGAGTGCTTAGTCTGGAGAAGAATGGACAGTTTAAGCTGGAGAACTGGACAGCTCCCTTGTAGTTCTGAAGCAGCGACCTAGAGGAGGGAGGAGAAGATGCACAGATTCGGAGCTCTTGTGTGTCTAGGAGCCCTGCATACCATGTGTGCCCAGAAAGGGAAGGAGAAGGCCTGTGGCCCCTGCGGCTGACAGGGGAGAGTGGTTGTATGGTGAGACCGGGTCTCTTGGTACTCGGGAAGGACTGCAGACGACTCAGACGGCTTGGGTTCAGCTCTCGCCTCTGTAACCTGGGGCAAGTCACCGGGCCCGGTGTCTTCCTTTGTAAAATAAGGGGCTGGGTCTAATCTGGACGGCCTTTGGAGTGCCTTCCATCTGTATGTCCGTAAGTCTGTGGAACAAATCAACGAAACGAAACTGCTGCTCTGGGCACGTTTTATAGGAAGCACGCTGATGGCGGGAGGGAGGCCAGCCCCGGACCTCAAGGACAGTGAAAGGCCTCCGGGACGGCCAACCTAGAGTGGAAGATTTCCG
This sequence comes from Notamacropus eugenii, assembly GCF_028372415.1. Classification (NCBI taxonomy): domain Eukaryota; kingdom Metazoa; phylum Chordata; class Mammalia; order Diprotodontia; family Macropodidae; genus Notamacropus; species Notamacropus eugenii. The sequence continues at coordinate 89,283,068 of NC_092873.1, read as the reverse complement.
GCCTAAATAATGGCGGTTTTCAAACATTTGAATCGGCGTTCGGAAGAAGAGGGATTAGCCTTGCTCTGCTTTGGTCCAGGATGCCGCTTCCCCTCCCTGCATCCTCTAGGCACCCGGGCTTACGGGGCAGGGGAAGGGCAAGGGCGTTCTCCCTCATTTTCTCTGCACCTCGTCTCGGGTCCGTAGAACTCCTTGACCTTCCCCGCCCCCACACCCCCCAAATTCCGAAGGCGGCTGCAGCTGTGAAGCAGGGACCTGCCCTATCCTGAGCGGTCTCTCCAGACCCTGTAACCAAGGACCCGCAGCGGGGACGGTTAGAAAGGCGGTTGGAGTTCAAAGGCGGGCTTCAGCAATCTCCATGGCGACGGAACCGCGACTCCAAGTGACCAGGAAGTCACGTCTCCTGTGATTGGTTGGAAGCTGGGCGGGGGGCGGGATCAACCCTCTTATTTGGATCTCCTAGGAAACACCCGCCCCTGCGCCTTCTCGAAGACTCCCGGAATCAGCCCTCTGATTGGCTTGGAAGACCTCGTTCTTCTCTTAGCCCGCCCAGCACGGCTTCTGGCATTTGAGGATGGCCCACGCTGGGCGCGAAGCTCAAGTTTGGGACCTCTGATTGGCCCGAGGGCTTCGGGAGGCGGGGTAACGTCTTGTGTCCCTTCAGCCGCACTTTACCTCCACTGCCTAGGCGCCCGCGACGTCCTCGCCGCCTTTCCTCCCCTCCCTTCCGCTCCTGGGCCCTAATCACTTTCGCTCCCCCATTGGACGTTGGGAAGAAGGGAGGCGGGGCTTGCTCGTGGCTCGTGAGCTCCCAGGTCCGGAGATGCCGGGCTCGGACTCCGGAAAGCCCCGAGCTGAAGTGCAGCCCCAAGCACTCTCCAGCCGTGCGACCCCGGGCAGGCAGGACAAACTTGGTCTGCCTCAGGCTCTTCAGCTGCAGAAAGGGGGTGATATCGCAATGATTTCCCCCAACTCACAATAAGAGAAAACACTGGAAGTTTAACAGTACCATAATATTATGGACTTTTAAAAATCACGCAGAACGTATTACCAAATAACGTCAATTCAGTTGAATGCATTTTCAACTTATACAGAAAAACATGAATCCATCTATCAAGCTGGCATTCTGTATTAATCACATTTAAAACCCAGTATAAAGTAATACTGAAGCACTTACACTCAGTAATAATGCTTATACATCACTTACTATGTGTCAGGAACGGGTGCAAAGTGATTTACAACTATGACGTTATTTGATCCTCACAAGAACCCTAGCAAGTTGGTGTTATTATTAGGTCCATTTTTCTAGACAAGGAAACTGAGGCAGAGAGGTGAAGTGACTTGCCCAGGGTAACACAAGTAGTAAGTATCTAAGACAGGATTCAGTTTTCCCAATCCACAAAGTTCCTAACAATTTTTTCTTAATGACAAATATCAACTGTATTTTGCATTGTTGACCTGAAAACTTGGCTAAAGAAAAGGCAACAGGCTAAATGCATACATTTTATGATTTAATTAATTAATTGATCAATTCCCTATTAAAGAAAACAGTAACATAATGCATTATGGAGCCAGAAATATTCTGGCTACCCAGTGCAGAAACTTCTGGCTTATATACATTTTGCCGTAAGAAAGGAACTCTCCTAGTTGAACAAATCATAAATTCAGTAAGACAAGACAATTAACAAAGTAATGTCGGTTGGGCCTTGTGATTCCAGGCTGTGTAAACATATATCTCCCTGACAAGGAAAGAAATCCCACCACTAGTGAGTGGCAGGCTTCCTGCCCTAAACAGATAACTGACATAGGAAAGGGTAAACAAAAGTTCAATAGAAATTACGACCTAAGATGTCTATATTTTCTTTACCATTAATATGCCATAACATAGTATATGTCTATGGATAATAAGATGTAAAGGAAAGTCCCATTATTCAAGATAGTGTCTTAGGTTAAAGGTCTCCTAAGGAATGTAGAGTCAGCCTTGGCTGGCTTTGTTGACATAGGAAGAGGCACCCTCCGAGTTTGCTTCAGAGAGAACAAAGACATTATTCCAAAATTTTATATTAAACATTATCAGCATGAAGTTCTAATCTACTGCAATTTTCCTAATAGAACATTTTACATGGACCCACCTAATTTAGTTTCAGGATCAACTTCAACCAAATCAAATCTGGATTTACAGTCACAAGTGGTACCATTCGAAATCTCAGGAGCTCATGAGACTCTAAGGATTGGAACATAGCCTTCTAATAGTCCTTCATGCTACGCTATACTCATCTTCTCGTTCCATGTTGCAAATTTACTTCTACAGTTTCCATTTGGTAAATGTTGCAACTTGATAAGCTATTGTTTCTCTAAAATTTCTAACAAGCATTTCTCCAATTCATTTGTATCCTTCTTATCTAAATGAGACTTAAAAAACATCTTCAAACATCTCTTTCCTATTCTAAACCCTTTATTTGTAAACCCTTTATTCTCACTGTCAGATCAAAGGGCCTCTACCTTTCTTTAACAAACCACCCATTCTCCTCTAATCTCCACCTTCTCTCTTACATTTTTTTCTCCGGGCCAGGAGATTTTGATTAAAACAAACCTCAAAACTGCACATCTCTTGTTACACCCTAATTCATCACTTCATTTTATCGTCAATGCTTTCTTCATCCATCTCATTTTATTTCCCAATCATATTGTAGTCTAACACTCCACTGAATCTTTCTTATACCTTACCAATTAATTGTTCAATTTATTGATGAAATCGCCTTCTAATAAAACAGTACATCTACTGTCCTCCAGGGAGGGGAGAAAGTAATAGAGGTATGTGCTGTGAGTTTGCCCATGGCTGCAAACCTACCCAAAATCCACTAAGATATTTCAAAAGTTACAAAAACCTTTAAACTATAATTTAGAAATTTATAGTAATGACATTACATATCAGTTACAAATTTTGTCTATATTTAGTGATAATGTTTAATATAAGATTTTGGAATAATGTCTTTGTTCTCTCTGAAGCAAACTCAGAGGGTGCCTCTTCCTACGTCAACAAAGCCAGCCAAGGCTGACTCTACATTCCTTAGGAGACCTTTAACCTAGGACACTATCTTGAATAATGGGACTTTCCTTTATATCTTATTATCTGTAGACACATACTATGTTATGGCATATTAATGGTAAAGAAAATATAGACATCTTAGGTCGTAATTTCTATTGAACTTTGTTTACCCTTTCCTATGTCAGTTATCTGTTTAGGGCAGGAAGCCTGCCACTCACTAGTGGTGGGATTTCTTTCCTTGTCAGGGAGATATATGTTTACACAGCCTGGAATCACAAGGCCCAACTGACATTACTTTGTTAATTGTCTTGTCTTACTGAATTTATGATTTGTTCAACTAGGAGAGTTCCTTTCTCATGGCAAAATGTATATAAGCCAGAAGTTTCTGCACTGGGTAGCCAGAATATTTCTGGCTCCATAATGCATTATGTTACTGTTTTCTTTAATAGGGAATTGATCAATTAATTAATTAAATCATAAAATGTATGCATTTAGCCTGTTGCCTTTTCTTTAGCCAAGTTTTCAGGTCAACATTAGTTTACAATGCCACAAATTTCTTCAAACCAGGAAAAAAGATTTCTTTTCTTTACCTGTTTTTTATCTCTGTATTCTTCAAGGTGGCCAGGGTTGTGAAAGCAGAAAGTATCTTGAAATGTTTTCCTTCTATTCTAAAATCTTATTACCCACTGAAAGTCTGATCAAAAGGTCAGTGGAAGCAAGTTCCTGTTTATTATATCACAAATAGCTGGAAGAGCTGTTTTAGGCATGAAACTTCATTAATTTTTCCAACCCTTCTAAGTTCTCTTTCTGCAATTATTTATAGCAATCTTTATGACTGACTGGGTGTTCCCCTTCAAAAATATCACAACCTTTTGTGAGTGTTGACCTGAAAGTTTGGTTAAAAGAGGCATACAGGCTAAGTGTATATTGTTTATTTCCTTAAAGCTAGCAGTTACATGATCATGGAGACAGAAGGAAACTTCTGACTGGCTAATACAAGAATGACCAGGCTTGAATATACTTTACCATGAGAAAGGAATTTTCTTAGTTCTATAAGTGGTAAATCCAGTGAGACAAGATAATTAACAAAGTAAAGGCAACTGGAATTTATGATCCCAGAATATCTGAGTTTCTCTCATATAGTATATGTCTCTGTGAAACAAGATAAAGAAGAATCCCACCGCTCTGGTTGTAGGCATCCTTCAAAAAGAGCTCTTTAAAATTGCTGACACAGAAAAGGGCATTTTTAGAGCAAAACAAAGCAGTCTGATTGATTAGTTCAGGCCTTTACTAAAAGTCCAAAAATAACATCAGATGTTATCATGTCCTCCTTTTGATCAAAGGCAAACCAAAGGCTTCACCTGTAGAACAAGGAAGGTAAAGAAAAACTTCTAAACAACCAGTCCTAGGTCTGCAAGGGGCTCAGGTAGGGAGGGAGCTGTTCTTTGTGCAGATCTGGTCCAGATTCTTGGGAAAGCTATCTACGTCTGATGTCATCTTGGAAGCTGGGAGGGCAAGGTCTCCTGTGGGCTCAGATGTCCACTCAGGAGCAAGGGCAATGGATGTGACAGATGGATCCAAGAGTCCATATAGTCAGACAGATCTTACGGGGCTCCCAGAAAACATAAGATTTGCTAATTGAGAGGAAACAGCACAACATAGCTAACACAGCTAAAGTCACATAGAACTGGTTCAGTTTCCCAGTCACACAGGGCTAGTTTCAAACAGTACAATAAGTGGCTCAGTTTCCCAGCCACACAGGGCTAGGAATGCAACACAATGAAGTTTTTCTTACAATTCACAAAATTGCATTTTTACATTAAGTCAGGTACAAATTAAATCACCCAGATGGTTCACAATAGACTAGTTTTGAGAAGGGGGATTTACATGTCACCAATATGAACAAGAAAATTAAACATGAACCATAGAAATAAATGTAATCATTATTTCCAATGTTAATTAACATCAAGTTCCTGGTGTCCTAGTTACTTATTCCCAATGTCCATTTAACCAGCATTTATTGAATCCCAGATATCTCATGTAGTTATCTGATCCCTAGATATCCTCTCTTTGACAGCAAATTTTATTCTTGGGATAGTTCAAAAAGGGAATTCTGCTTCTCTGGTTCAGATCTAGAAGTTCCCAGATAATTCGGACAATATAAATTAATTTAGTACAATCACTTAAAATTGATTCTCTGTTTTTGAAACTTCAGAGAATTTCAGTTTATATTATTTGCTGTTTCTCTCTTTACCTAAATCCTGTACCTAGTATAAGAATCTTTTAAAATATGAGGGTCCAACCATAAAATGAGTTCCTCTGCCTTTAAAATTGTCAAACAGATACTTTAATAAAGGAGAAGTAATTGTACTTACTTTTATCACTATCTTATACATTATTTGTGCAAAAATCCAAATGTGAGGTTTTATTATCAAAACATGATCAGTTTTGGAAGCAAAACATATACATCTGTATATAATTCTTAGAGGAATCAATCTGATCCTGTTGCTTTTTCTCAAAATTTGCTATCCTATTTAATTAGACATCTATCACCTTACATCTTCGTCTTATTACTTTGTCTAATCATTTCCCCCTTTGGAGGATGTTATCTCTATATTATATTTATTTGTTTGGCCATGAATATAGGTTAAAGTTGTAAGCTATTCATTCTTGCATCCTATTATAGTAATTCAGAGTTGTTCTAACTTCCATTTTTATTTAATAGATTTAGCCTTGTAGTTACAGAACTTCTTGGTTATAGAAATTTGCCATAAAAGAAAAAGAGGGACAATGTCACGTATCTTAACACAAGGAAAGAACTTCCTTAACTCTGTTTGATTTCAGGAATGAGCCATTATCTCATAGTCAATCATGTGGTCACTAGGTGCTGAAAGCAGGACTTAGGAACAATTAGGTGGGCAATATTTCTTTTTCAGAAAGGAAGTAGCAAAATTGGAAATAGAGTTAGGAAGATCCTACCTAGGCCAAATCAAAACTTTTCCAGGCATCCACTATTAGCAGTTCTCAGCCTGTCTCACATGCCAATTGGCTAGCATCCTTCACACAGGGCCATCTCAAATTTGATTGAACTATTAATTATCAAATCAAGTTACAAAATTTTTCTGTCTTCTTAAAATAACTCCTCACACTCTCTAAACATACTTAAACCATCTGAAACTGACACAAAGATATCTAGGGACAGGAGGGGTTTGAATAACCCCTGTTTGTTCCCAAACCTTCTTATCTGCCTTCCCTATTTTCAGTCAGATCTTTATTTATCTTTCCAAATCTCTCAATCCCATCATTCAGATTATTCAGTTTTCCTTTACATTTTAACTATAAGACAAGATTGCTTATAAATCATTACTTTTTACTAACATAGCTCTCTGTACTGGAATCTCATTCCAGCTTAATGGCTGACCTTACAGATTGATGTATTTATGTCTTTGTTTCACAAGCTTGTTTATTCTTCCCTAATTATACTCACTCTGGAAGAATGAGATAATTAAGGATTTAAATCTTTTACATATGATAAATTCAAACACAAATTTTAACTCTTGCTTAGGCTATGAAACGACAACAAATTTAGATCAAAATAGCAAGATCTCTTCTGCTTTACAACTCATTACATTAATTTAGGGATTAATTATCTTGCAAAGGAAAATTTAGTAGACCTTCTAAAAATCACAAGATTTTTCAAAACATTTCTTCTAAAAATATTTCCCCTTCTTTAAAAACAATTTAAAATTTATTCTGATGTTCACGAATCTTTTATGAAGAAAATTAGTTGAAAACCTTTAAAATGTTAGATATCCCTTTCTTCCTCCTTAAAGTAAAAATAAACCTTTAAAACTGTAGTTCATTACACTATGCTGGTGTCAAGTAACAAATTCACAAAGTATTATAACAAAACTAAATTCTTAGTTATTACAGAATTCCTAAATATTACAAAGTTCCTTAATCAAAAAGGTGTTTGTAATGGAGAAATTTAGTTTCTATAAGTCAAGAAGGACATATCCAATTAATTTAGTCTTATCACAATAAAAAATTTTCCTTAAATATACCACTAAAAATTGAGTACATTCTGGTATTTCACATAGATAGTCCATAAATCTTCAAACTAACATATGTGAATACATCCTTAGATGAAACAGGCTTGAAAATTACACCCAATTTTTTTAAAGGATTCTTATTTGCTCAATAGGAATTCTACAACATAGAAATTTTTGCACAGAGTTTTATAAGAACTTTAGGTCAATGCATTTCTAAATCACCTTACATAATATGCTGAAACTATAAATTTAAGACACCATATTTTTTTTTTCATAATAGCCAAGATTTCAAATGGAAATATCTGCTCTCATAGTAAATATCAAATTATCTCATTTCATCACTTTCTTTTAAAAGCCAAATTTATATACAACAAGATTTAAATTAAAATTTCTGACACCACCTCACAATGGTCTCTCAAATTTAATAATCTAAGAAAATTTTTGAAGTACAATACAATCTTAGAAGTACAATTTTAGCACAAACAATAAATTTCAGATGACATCAACTGCATTTCCAGATGATCACATAGAGAAATTATTCATCTTATTACTTTTGGCATTCAAAAACCACTTCAAAGTTAACAATTACATTAAATTAGAGAGAGATAATAGTAATGTTGTATCTGTATATGCCATTATGTCAAGCATTTCACAATCATTATATCATTTTGTTACCATAGTAAGCACCATTATTATTTTTCCCTTTAGAAATCACGAAAGAGGTCAAATACAGACATAATACATTTTTTTGTAACTGGGAAAGAAATGTGAAGTTTATCAAGAGGAGAGAGGCTGGTGTCCCAGTGGCGATAATTCTTGGAGGCAGAGCTTAAAGAATGCTTGCACAGGCTGGACACATTCATCTCTCCCTTCCCCCACAACTGCAGAATTTACTAAGCCTGTGGCAGTTTGCAGCTGCTGGGACAGGGTGGACAGAATGTATAGGAGTGGGTGATATTTCCAAGCTTTATCTACAAGGTGCCCAGGGGCACAGGACTGTCAAGATCACTGCCATTCTTCAAATTGCTGGCCCCACACTTCTCCTGCATTCTCTTCTCTAAAATATGATCTGGGATGAGAGTGGTTAACATGAACCCTTGTGGCTGTTACAAATCCCCATACTGAGATACGCTCTTAACCCTTGGGGAGGGAGTGGGGAATGTTAAGTGATCAGGATTGCGACAGGGTGTTTAAGCAAGGTGAGCTCCTGGAGTTGCTTATAGTCTCAGGAGTTTTTGTTCCCAGTAATTCCAAATGATCATTTCCCAAACTTTTCAATGATTAATCTCATAACCTACAGAATCTGCCAAGATTTTTTTAAGCTCCATCTAACTTTCCATTGCAATTCCAGGTTGGCCAGATGGAAACAACAAGGAGAAGTCTTACAGTTTTGTTTGTTTCCTAGTTAGGCCCTTAGAAGTCTCTTGCTGTCTGCATTTTAAATCTTACAAGATAACAGACTTGTTCACAGTACACGATACAGACAGAGACATACGCTGACAATCCGACAATTAAGGACAGGACAAATACAAACAGAGCTCACAATTAACAATAGAGAGGGGGGTAAATCAGAAGCTTGTTAGAAATTCCTATCATGAATTGGCTATTGTTATTCCCAGGAAAGGGGGTTGCAAGAATTCAAGACCTGACAGAATAAGGGTGGATCCTGCAACGTTTGCTCAGAGCACCCCTAGGGTCATTGGAGGTGGGGAACCCCAAAGTTTCTGACTTTCTAGAACCTTGAGAAGTGTCCTACATTCTGATTTCCAATGCCCTGGTTTCCTTTGATAGTGACAAATACCAGGTTTGTGGTCCCTTACCACATTAGGAGTAGGGTGTGGATTTGGGATGGGGGTATTGGAAACTCCCTTTTTGCTTTAAGGTCCTCCTCAGTCTGTGTTTCTAGTGTCTTGGCAAGCTGGAAAACCAGTTCAGCTATAATCTGCAGGAAATCCTTAAGGGAAAGGGGGGAACAGTGTAGAGGAGGAAAAGAATTTGGAGGAGAAAGAGGGGATAGGGTTGTTGGGAAAGAGGGGGAGTGAGGTAAAGGGAATTAGCCAGTATTGGGGTTAGTGCTGAAGCAACTTTGGGAGCCTTAAGGGAAAAGAGCTTTTGTTCTCCCTCAGTCTTTTCAGCAAGCTCAAGATGAAAACATTCCCACTCCTGGCTAGATGTTTTGTTGACCTTTAAACTTAATTTGGTTTTAAGATAAAGTAACTTTGACTGGTCCAAAAGAACCCTATTGTGGCCAACATAATCTAGGGCTATCTTTAGTTAATTGACACTAGTGCTACCAATAAGCGTGCTAATTTTTCTTGAGATCAATCTGTATAGGGGATCTATACAGAGTGTTTGACTGCAGACTTGATCCTTTCCCCCTTAGTTAGCTTTAAAGGGAAATTTTGGACTTCAACCAAACTAGTGGAAGTCCTCTGGAAGCTGGGAATAGAAGAACTTACCCAACCCATCAAGGTTAAGACTCCAGGAAAAATGAATCCTGAGGTACCCAAGTCTTGGCATTGGCGAGGTGGGGAGCTGTTCTCTCCTAGTCCTTCAGTTCCATCTGACTGTCATGGCACCATAACTGTCAACCTGAAATTTTGGCTAGTAGAGGAAAACAGGCTAAATTCATATTGTTTATCCCCTTAAAGCTAGCAGTTACATGATCATGGAGCCAGAAGGAAACTTCTGACTGGCTAATATAAGAATGACCAGACTTAAATACACTTTACCATGAGAAGGGAATTTTCTTAGTTCTATAAGCTGTAAATTCAGTGAGACAAGACAATTAAAAAAGTAGAGTCAGCTGGATTTTACAATCCGAGAATATCTGAATCTCCTCTGTATAGCATATGTCTCTGTGAAACAAGATAAAGAAGAATCCACCACTCTGGTTGCAGGAATCCTTCATAAACAGGTCTTTGCAATTGCTGACATAGAAAAGTGCACTTTTAGAGCAAAACAAAACAGTCTGATTGATTAATTCAGGCATTGGCCCTTACTAAATGTCCAAAAATGATATTACATGTTATTATGAGTAAGAGAACTTCTGAACTGGTGGCGCCAGTCAAAACCTACTTCATTGCCCACCAAATTCTAGTTTCCCTCACAAACCTGGGATCATGCTCAGAGAAAGGGTATAGAACTAATATTGGGCTAATGGGTTCAGTGGGTTCATCAACCTCGAACAGTCAACTACACAAATATCTGATAAGATGGTTTCTTTCCAGCAGGTTACTAGATTTAACTTAAGACTTTTGCTTTTGAGTCCTAGATCACAGCACCCTATTCACTAGGACATCAGGGTGGCCTCCCTTGGATAATCAAATTGAGGAATCTACTTGTTTTTAGGTCGGGACAGCCAGGCTAGATTTAACCACACCTGCTGAGTCATTCCCTAGGCTGAGACAAACACAGTCTTTTAACTTTCTGGATACCTGTGGTCTTCAGTTCTAATCTAAGACCTTTATTGTGTTCAACCAGAACCCCAAGGGTACTCACCAGGTTTTCAATATATCAATTAATCCCTCATAAATTGCACCCACCTGTGCTCAATCCAGAGATCACAGAGAGTTATTCAACTTCCATGGTCTCAGGAAACCTTTGGGTTTATTTTGGGTTGACCATCAGGGATCCCACTTCTGACTCCAATCCTGAAAAAGTTTTAGAAAAAAATCTTATTAAGCCATTTAGCAGAGGAAAGAGAGTCAGAAAAGGTGTGGCTCACCTTTCTTAAGTCTCTGTGAGATTTATATTATGTAGAGTAGACACAAGGGTATAAGGACAAACAGGTGGGTGACTAGCACATAGATAGTTGGGCAGTTTCCAGAAAAGGAAGGGTTGCTTGAGATATATATGAATGGGAAAGTATAAACATTCAATAAAATTTGGGCAAAGCCAAAACACCTAAGACCTGGGTGGACTCAAAAGAAACACTTTCACTTCCCTGAAGTGTCTCTGAGGTCAGCGTAGCCTATGGTTTCAGGTTAGACTATTTCTAATCACATAAAACTAGATTCAAACAATATTAACAAATAATAAATAACAAAGTATTTCCCCCTCAATATAGACAATTAGATTTAATTAGAAAACTTTCATATTTTTGCTTAATGTCCTTATACAAAGACTAGCTGAGGGGAACTTTTTTTTGTAGTACCCTTTTGTATACCAGGCCTGCCTCAGGATGGTCTGGCACTCATGAACCATCTAACAATTAACAAAAGGAGACTGATTTAATCATGAAGTGGAATGGATACTCAGCAAAGGTATAACATTGGTTTGGGTGGATTCAACATACTCCTTTCTTCCATAAAGAAACACATCTGATTAACAGAGGTGTAGTGATTTTTATAGCAGGATGTCTGCCAAATCTGGAGGCAATAATTCCTTATGAACTGACTAACCCCTTTCATGACTTTAGGAATCAGGAAGCTGCACCACATGAGTATTAATTCTTTCTTGCCTTTGAGAGGGAAAACTAGCTTAGCCTACATGGCATAGACTCATGTAGACATTATTTCTACCACCTACCTCTTTATCCAAGGAGTTATAGTATAGCTGAGATAGCTACCTGCAGGACAGGATAGAAATATTTTTTCTCTTTAATTCAATTTTATTTAATATTTTAGTTCCAAATTCTTTCCCTCCTACCTTCCCCTTTCCTATTCATGGAGAAGGCAAGAAAAACAAAACCTGTTATAAATATGTAAGGTCATACAAAACAAACTTTTACATTAACCATGTTTAAAAAAAGAAAAAAAAACGATATCAAATTTCTCTGATAAAGGTCTCATTTCTTAAATGTATTTGGAACTGAACCAAATGAATAAAAATAACAACCATTCCCCCATAGATAAATGTTCAAAGCATATGAATAGTCAGTTTTCAGAAGCCAAAACTATCAATAATCATTTTCTCCCCATCTCTTCTCCCTCCCTGCATTCTTCCCCCAGGGTACCCTCCCTTTTATCACCCTGTAATGGCAAGTAAAATAGGATCTTTTCTGGTTTTGTTTTAGTATAATCAAGAAGTATAATACATTTATTTGAATGTAATTAAGGAAATTCTTTCCCACTCATTGTGGGACTGGGAAGATTTGTAGGAAGGTCCACACCTTTTGTTAATAAGGCACTAGTTCTCTGGGGATGTGATGTCCTCTGGCTCTAAAAAGTGTATAAAGACTCTGAGGTGCAGTTTTATTTTGGGGTTTACTGACTGGAAGTGTTTGTTTGACCAGATGAGGACTCTGGGAAGCCACTTTAAGGAACACCGCCCCCTCCTCCTTTGAAAATGCAGGTGTCAGTGTTTCCCTGGCTGGAAACTATGGTCAGACAGTTGGGGTCCAACAGTCTGTTGAATTCAGGCAGAAGAAGCCATGTCTGTTGACTTTTAATTTCTCTGTATTTTCTTTGAAGTTCAGGGTGCTGACTCCCCTGAAATTAGGTGAATGATATATGTGCTTGATTAAAGTGATTGTTAACTCCTCAAAAGTTGCCTTTCCCTTTATGAATGCAGATCTAAGAACCTGTGATAGCAGGCCCCCCTGTGTGTTTTGGGGTGCTTATTGTTACATCCCCTTTTGTCCCCTTCCCCCTTACTTTCTTATAGGGCAAGATAGATTTCTATACACCATTACCTATATATCTTATTTCTCAGTTACATGTGAAAACAATTTTTAACATTTGTTTTTGAAACTGAATTCCAAATTCTCTTCCTTTTTCCCTTCCCCCCCCCCCCCCCATTGAGAAGACAAGCAATTCAATATAGGTCATACATGTGTAGTTATGCAAAACACTTCCATAATAGTCATGTTGTGAAAGAATAACTATATTTCCCTCCATCCTACCCTACCCCCCACTTATTATATTTTCAACTTTGACCCTGTCCCTTTTCAAAAGTGTTTGCTTCTGACTACTCCTCTCCCCAATCTTCCCTCCCTTCTATCATCTCTCCCCCCACCCCATCCCCTTCTTCCTTACTTTCCTGTAGGGTAAGATACCCAATTGAGTATGTAGGTTATTTTCTCCTTAAACCAAATCCGATAAGAGTAAGTTTCACTCATTCCCTCTCACCAACCCCCTCTTCTCCTTTACTGTGAAACCTTTTTCTTACCTTGTTTATGAGAGACAATTTACCCCTTCTATCTTTCCCTTTCTCCTTCTCCCAATATTTCCTCTTATCCCCTAATTTTATTTTTTAGATATCATCCTTTCATATTCAACTCACTCTGCTCTATCTATCTATCTTTCTTTCTGTCTATCTATCTAAAAAAAATTATATATATATATATATATATATATATATATATATATATATATATATATATATATATATATATATATATATGTATGTATTTCTTCCAAATACCCTAATATTAAGCAAGGTCTCATGATTTATGAAAATCATCTTTCCATGTAGGAATGCAAACAGCTCAACTTTAGTAAGTCCCTTATGATTTCTCATTCCTGTTTACCTTTTCAGGATTCTTTTAATTCTTGTATCTGAAAGTTAAATTTTCTGTTTAACTCTGGTCTTTTCAGCAAGAATGCTTGAAAGTCCTCCATATCTTTGAAATTCCATTTTTTCCCCTGAAGTATTATACTCAGTTTTGCTGGGTAAATGATTCTTAGTTTAATCCTAGCTCCTCTGACCTCCAGAATATCATATTCCAAACCCTTCAATCTCTTAATGTAGAAGCTGCTAGATCTTCTGTTATCCTGACTGTATTTCTACAATACTTGAATTGTTTCTTTCTGGAAGTTTACAGTATTTTCTCCTTGACCTGGGAACCCTGGAATTTGACTACAATATTCCTAGGTGTTTTCCTTTTGGGATCTCTTTCAAAAAGCATTTGGTGGATTCTTTCAATTTCTATTTTTACCCTCTGGTTCTAGAATATCAGGGCAATTTTTCTTGATGATCTCCTGAAAGATGATATCTAGACTCTAGTTCTCATTTCTTTAACACCACAAAAAGAGCTACATAAATATTAATATATTTTTATATATTATGGACCCTTTTCCTTTCTTTGATCTTTTTAGAGTATAGACCTAGTAGCAGTATCACTGAGTCAAAGAATATCAATAGTATAATAGTTTTTTTAAAATATACTTCCAAATTGCTTTCCAGAATGATAGTTGGACTGGTTCACAGCTCCACCAACAGTGCATTAGTGAACCTGTTTTCCTACAACTCCTCTAGCATTTGTCATTTTAAAAAATTTCTGTTGGTCATGTTGTGAAAGAAAACAGACAGAAAAAAAAACATGGAAAATAAAAAGAATAAAGAAAAAATTTGCTTTAATCTGCATTCAGACTCCATTAGTTTTGTTTCCCCTTCTGGAGATGGATAACATTTTTCATCTTAAGTCCTTCAGAATTGTCTTGGATTATTGTACTGCTAAGAAGAGCTGTTATTCACAGTTAGTCATTGTACAATATTACCGTTACCGTTTTCAGTGTTCTCCTGGTTCTTATCTTATCCTATTTCTCAGTTGCATGTGAAAACAATTTTTAACATTTGTTTCTGAAATTAATTACAAATTCTCTTCCTTCTTCCCTCCCCCGCCATTGAGAAGACAAGCGATTCAATATAGGTCATACATGTGTAGTGATGCACTTTTCATCAGTTCATGTAAGTCTTTCCAGATTTTTATGAGAGCATCCTGCTTGTTATTTCTTATAGCACAATAGTATTCTATCCTAATCATATATGATAACTTCTTCAACCATTCCCCAATTGATGGACATCCCTTCAATTTCCAATTCTATATAGGTCCTTTTTTTTTTTTTTAATCTCTAGTAGGGTATTGCTTAGTCAAAGGGTATGCATGGTTTTATAACCCTTTAGGCATATTTCCAAGTCAACATTTGTCATTTTAACCAATGTGATAAGTATAATGTAGTACCTCAGTTATTTTAATTATTTGCATTTCTTTAATTATTAATATTTCAGAGCAATGTTTTCATATGGCTTTTGATAGTTTGGATTTCTTCCTCTGAAAACTGCCTATTCATATCTTTTGACTATTTATCAAATGGAAAATGGCTCTTATTCTTGTAAATTTGGCTCATTTTCCTTAGAAAATTTTCTCTTAGAAATGAGATCTCTATCAGAGAAATTTTCTGCAAAGATTCTTTCCCCAACCTAGTTTCCTACTTTTCTTCTGCATTGAATAGGATAGAAATCCTCAATGCATTGTGATCCAAGGACTATAGGAAACCAGACTCTTTGAGAAAAAGGATTGAGGGGAGGAGTTCCTGTCTGCTCCTGACACAACCTCAGCACTCAGAAGCCAAGCACAAAACAATAGAGTTTGAGAGACAGATCAAGACAGGAGGCACTCAATGCTGTCCCCTCTGGTGCTGCTGCCATTGCTCCACCTGAGAATGAAATCCTTGGAAAATACTACAATTGAACCACATAGAAGCCATACAGAACAAAGCCAAATGGGCTGTCTCTGATGCCAAGAACGATCCTGGAAAAGCTCCCATTTTCTTATTTCCCTACATTATTATGAGAGTGTGTGTGTGTGTGTGTGTGTGTGTGTGTGTGTGTGAACAAATTCATGGACCACAGGTGAAAAATACCTGCCCTAGAATCAAATGAGAGGAACAGGGGCTACGATAGAGAGGCAACTGCTTTTGAATTTAGGAAATCTTTTTAAATTGCTTGCAGCTACATTTTAGATATAAAATACCTATGTATTCAGAATTAATAATTTATGAAATTAAGAAATGGAGGCAAGCATGCCCAGTTCTTTGGGTACTCCCTGGGAAAGATCACAATTGGCAGTGGGAAACAGGGAAGTAATCTTATTTTAATTAAATACAGAGGGTATTGCTGCCAAAAGCCCAGAAAGGCAGAGATAAGTCGTGAAAACTGGTACAGAGGCAGATGTAGCATAGGTTTGGGGAATAGGATGGTGAAATGAGGCAGGCAGTATGGGGAAGAGGATGGGAAGTGAAAGAGGCAGAGAATGTCACTCATGAAACCATGAATTAGGGTTGGAAGTTCTGGGCAGAATGGATATGGAGTTCTGGATATGATGGAGATGGATGAGTGCTAAGGGTCAGGAATTTGAGATCTCATTTTTATAGGGGCTTTTTAGGGGGGAGGGAACAGACCAACTCCTATTTGTGCCACTTCGGGGTTAGTTTATAAACATATTCAAATTATCTCAGTGTTATTGGTAAAACTTCAAAGTCATCATCCCAAAGTTATCAGCATCTTTTTAAGGTTCTGAGGATCTGGAGCTTGTGGAGGTCTCCATGTTGTCTGTAATTTACACATCGTAGGTCAGAAATTTTGGCAAACGCTACCTAGATGCAGCTCAGATTTACCAGGAAGTGAATTTTAGTTAATGTATGGTACAACTTGTAAATGTTTTTCCTTTGATCTTTGGGATGATTTGTATGTTACTTGCAATCTTATTTCCTGCAATTGTCCTATACCAGTCATCTATTTAACTTACTATAGTGACTGTGTGTGGGTGTTGGTGGTGGTGGGGGGTGTCAAAAGAACCAGAACAAGATACAATTAGCACAAATCCCCTCCTCTCTACATGTGGGGACCTCTCCTTTAAATTAGAGGTATTCTCTTTGCATTACATTACCTTAGGAATGATAGATTCTTGATCAGTGATGGAATTCATTTAATGAATTTTCTTAAAGAACCTACCTTCCTAGAGACATCCAAATCTGCTCTAGAAGGTTTTCATTGAAAATGGAAGGGGAAGGAGGAAACCATCCATATATATCTGCCAAGACATACCATAACACACAACATAGGAAGAATATTAACAAAGAGGATCAGTAATTCACAGGGGACAAAATTCAAAGAAAAGGCAGCAGTACAACCCATAGTTTCAAATGTTTATTCACAGACACAGAAAATATGGGTAATAAGCAAGGTGAACTAGAGTTCTAAATTTTATTTTTGCTCAGTTGTGTCCAACCCATTTGGGGTTTTCTTGGTATCTTTATATTGGGGTGGTTTGCCATTTCCTTCTCCAGCTTATTTTACAGATAAGGAAACTGAAGCAAACAAGGTTAAGAGACTTGCCCAGGATTACACAGCTAATGAGTGTCTGAGGTCAAATTTGAACTCAGATCTTCCTAACTTTGTCCTGGCATTCTATCCACTGTGCTACCCTTTGTTCCTAATACAAAGAGGTAAATGGGAACCGAATAGGTAAAATAAACAGTGGAATAGCATGCTAATATTAAGAAGATATGCCTATGAGAGGAAATCCAGGAACCAGGGGTTGGAGGTGGGGGGGAAATCAAGGCAGATAGTATTTGGGCCAATCATAAGATCTAAATGATCTTTGAAAGAAAGGAAACAAGAATTTACTAATTACCTATGTGATAGGCACTGAGTTAAGCACTTTACAAAGACTAAAAGACTAAAAAACAAAAAGAATCTTATTGTAATACCTCCCTAAAGATACTGTCACCAAGATGCTGGAGGATCACAGGTCTGAGTATATAGAAGAACTTAAGGTCTTTCTAGTTTCTGGATCATTTGAACTTCCTTCAGGGAGAAACTATTTGGAGAAAACAGTGGACATTTGATTGCCCTGAGACCCATGATTCTCCTGCCTGACCTTGTAGAAAGCTTAAGACAAATGTTCCTGGCCCTTTGACCCCCCAAATCAGGGAATGGTGGAATCAAGGCTTCAAGTGGAAGGAAGGTGCTGACCAGATCAGATGAACAAAAAGCTGACTAGAAACCAACAATTGTGGAATTTGGTGAGGGCAAGGTCCAGCCCCACAGCTCATTTCATTTCTTGCCCTTGCTTTCCTGGAGTGCTGCCCGAGGAAACTCCGGTCCAACTTTTTGGGGGTTTGTTTGTTTTGTTTTGCTATTTTTCTTTCAGACTGGTGGGAGGAGAGGGAGGGCAGGGAGGATAAAACAGACCTAATCCCCAGACTGCCAGCCATGTTGCAGCCTGCTATTTTAATACTCATTTGTATTTTATGTTATTTGATAATACTGTTAAAGTACCTGGTTATTAACTCTGACTTGTGAATGAGTCTATAAGTGTGCTCTAGGGGATTGTCAACTGAATCAGAACTGTCCTCTAACCTGGGAGTTACTGGAGCCAAACAGAGCAAACTAGAGACCCTGAAAGTCAGGACATAAACAGAAGTTTAATTAATTTCAGAGTGAGGAAGATGGTGTATGCATATAGAAGTTTTCCCCCCCACTCCCCACCAAGAAGGAGGGCTTAACATGCTGGACTAAAGACAGGTCTTACATACATCCTGGACTAAACCTTGACATAATCATTTTTAGGTCATGAGTTACTGTTTCCATGGACCCTGTGGGAACAGTATTGTCTCAAGTCTTGGGGGTCATGCCCACCCTGTGGGGCACAGAACCAGAGTTCTGTGAGGGGCAGTAGGAGTGCAGTACCTGTCAGAGATTGTGAACATGTGATGGATGGCCCTGGGATATGGAGCTAAATCTCTCAGTGAACACGTGGTGCTGTTCCTCCTAATACACTTTGCCAGAGGGTGATATTATCCTGAGCCCAAAAGATTATTGTTATGCCAAGCTCAGGGCACACCCTGCTTGTTGGACCTTAGCTCTGGTAAGCAGGTTATCTCCAAAATATTTTGACAGGATTGAGACTGGAGAAACTGATCCAAAGCCAGAAGGGATTTTTCTCCCATCAGATTGGGATGGGGATGAACCAATTAAGAAGAGAGAAATTTAACAATGACACAAGCCATTTTGTCATTGCTGCACCTAGTTTTGTTTGCCATTGATTGGTTGGTTGGTTGGTTGTTGTCCTTGGTTCTCAAAGAGAACCAAAATGACATCACTACGTTAGAGTCAAGTTACAATGCATCCGACTGTGGCTGATCAGATCAATACAGCTCGGAATGCTATACCACTGGTTGGGCACAAATGATCCATGTGAACATTTGAGGTAGGTTCTCTAAATCTGCTCATCTTGAGTTTCTTTTGAGCTACTTCACGTCTGCTTTGCTTGTAGAGCACAGCACCTTCTCTGATGAGGGCACGCCATGCTGAACAGTCCTGTGCCATGTCTCCCATGTCACACAATCAATTCCAAAGTTCTTAAGAGAGACTTTGAGAGTGTCTTGTATTGATTCTTCTGCACACCATGTGAACTCTTGCCCTGTGTGAGTTCTCCATAAAATAATCTTTTACACAAGAGTATGTTTGGCATTTGAACAATGTGGTCACGCCATCATAACATTAAATGACTCCTAAAAGTCCCTCTCCCATTACATATTTGCAACCTCACTTTTATACTATGAGTTCAGGAAGTTGTGACTGAGGAGAACTTATAAAGAAAATGGAAACTTAATGAGTTGAAGAGATTTTGCATTTTTGAAAATTTTGGATGTATTTCAGGTCCCACCAAGTAGACTTACAGTGAAACTGGTGACAGCTTAGCCAATTGGGGGGAACAAGGAGCAGTAGAGAGGGATGGGAGCAGCTGGGGCTCCATCTGGTGACTAATCAATATACTGCATCTCTTTCCGCAGCAGATCTCGATCAAATACTCTACCCCTGAGCTATACCACTCCTCCTTTTTTTCACAAATCATTTTTACTTTTATTTCTTTTAATGTTAAAATTTAAAAAAATACTTAGTACAGAGGATTGGGGCTCAGCAGGACATGCACGTTCAGACATGCACGCTTAGGCACTGTCAGTCACTACTGTTTGTTCTAAAAAAGACAAAATTAGATTGCATGCGCATGCTTATTTCTCTCATATATGGCGGAATATACATATAGATATGCATGGAAGTTCATTGTGAAAAATGAACTCAAGGACGGACAGACAAAGGGGACTGTATATCTTCAGAATAATTCCCTCTTACCCCTCCCTCCCTTCTTGCTCAAGCTGTCTGTGCTGGCCAAAATTGTAGTCTCCATATGTGTTAACCACAAGATGAGAAAGAAATTTCTTAATTGGATAGATTGTAAATACAATAGGATAAGAGAAAGTCAAAGTGTCAATTGAAATTATAGATCTAGGATATCTGTGTTTCTTTTATCATGAACATAACTATGTTTATAGCATAACATGTGTCCATAAAATAACAGGATAAGAAGTCCCACTACTGATGGGTGGATATTTTTGGTTTTCTGCTCAGTAATGAGCTTGGGTGTTAAGTGAATGTTATGCCCAGACTTAAGTTTGTGCATTGATCATATACCAGTCACAATATTCTTGTTATGGTTTCATAGGTCATAGTATCTTAAGTTATGACTCAGTGGATTCAGTATCTAAGTTATGATTTTTAACAGGTCACCATGTTCAGGCTTTGACCTTTCACAAAATTTACATTTTTATGACTTTTCACTTTTTACTGTATTTTATGGCTTTTCATCAGTCAGGACTCCACAGACAGCATGGTCTAGTGCATAGAACACAGGCCTTAGAATAAGACCTGGGTACAATTCCTAGGTCTGGCATATATTGGCTGTATGATCCTACAAGACTAACATAATTAACGAATCTGCATATGTTAATGAAATTGCAGATCTAATCCCTATTTTTATTTTATATTGTCTACCTGAAAGTTTGGTTAAAAGAGGCAAACAGGCTCTTTTTTATATGTATATACATATGTGTATGTGTATGTATACATACATCTATGTAATTTATATATATATAAATTTATACATAAATTCTTATTGTTTATTCCCTTATTCCTTTAAAGCTAGTAGATACATGTATACAGAGCCAAAATTTAATTTTGACTGTCTGATAAAAGAATGAGAAGTCTTAAACACGTTTTAAAACAACTCAGGATGTCTATGTCACTCAAATTTATGATCTCCATATATATTTAACCATAGTATGAGGAAGGAATTTTCTTAATTGAATAGGTTGTAAGTACAATAAGATAAGAGAGTGGATAAAGTGTCAATTGAAATTACAACCCAGGATGTCAATGTTTTCTTTACCATTAACAGTATATGTCCATAAAATATTGAGATAAGAAAAGTCCCATTTATTCAAGGTAGTGTCTGGTCAAGGTGCCTTGTACTTGGTAGTCATTAACAGAAAAATGCTCTGGTCTGCTTTGTAGTGTTGACACAGGAAGGGGCATTTTGAGTTCACTCAGAGAGCAAGGCTTGTCTGTAATGCCAAAAAATTGCAAAGCATTATGGTAGCTCAAACTCAGAGAGGCCACAATGCCTCTCCTGATTGGTCAATCCAGGTTTTAGGTCTTTCTCAGGTCTTGGGGGTCCAAAATGGTTTGGGGAGGGATTTACAATATCAGCCTACAGGTAAGAATTCAGAACCTGACCAGTGACTATTTTTTTCTTGACTTGCCATTTGAAGCTCAAGCAGATCTTGGTGTTGGTAAGAGATGTATTAGAGGAGATTTCCTGTGCATACGTTAGAGAGACCTTGATGAGACTGTAGTATGGTGGCATAAGTATATTGTTACCTCATGAGCAAATTATATATTACATACCATTACTAATTAATTAATTCATATAATAACACCCTGGGTTTTTTTTTGTAAGACAGCACACAAATTGATGCACCTCATATTACTTGAGATACTGACCAAGCACAAATTATTTGCCTCCTCAGTCCCCCCACTCCCACAAACAACTATCTAAAATATTTACTGAGATGCTTATTAGTGTCTGTGGAGGGAGTTTGTACAACAGGGAATTTCTCACTCTGATGAAATCACAAATAGAGGAGGGGAAAAGGGAGGAATGATCTCTCATTCTAGCTGTCAGACCTTTATTGACACTAAATTCTCTTTTATTTCCTATAAAGTGTTTTTTTAAAAAAAATCTAACTCACCTGAGACTTGCATTAACTCTATCTTTGTTTCTGTTGCTGCTGATGAAGTTGATGCATTATTTTTTCTTTTTTGTTCATGTTTCTTTGGGATATTTAAATCCCTAATATTTTTTCATCACATTTTCTGGTTGTATAACTTCTCATTCTTTTCTTACCTAAAAGCTATTCTCTTTTGAATTGATCTCCTTTTCTGTCTTTCTTTTTATTAATTAATTTTATTTTTTAAATTAATCAACATTTACTTGGGGACATTTTTATCTTTTATTCATAGAGGAAATATTGAAGAGTCAGGTTTTTTAAAAATTACAACCCCTCTACCATCTTATTGGAACTCCAAGTAACTTATTCTTGATGAAGTTAGGCTAGTTCTTAGAGGTCATTCCTTCCTTCTCCAAATGCTCATCAACCAATATTTGAATAGTGTATTCTTGAGTTCTGCCAGGAATCAAAGTCAAACTCACAGTTGGCATTTCTGATGCTATTTTTAGAGGATCATCCTCAGTTATATAGTCCATCTCTATAAGGGTAAAGGGAATAGATTGTCCTGTGACAATCACAGGGGAATCTCCCTCTTGGTAACTGTTGGCAAAATTCTTGCTAGAGTCCTCCTTAGTAGGCTGATCCTTCACCTGGAAGATGGTCATAGACCTGAGAGTCAGTGTGGCTTCAGAAAGGTGTCGAGGAACAGTCGATATGGTATTTGCTGCCTGACAACTCCAGGAGAAATGCCAGGAGCAGAACAGAGGTCTGTACATGTTTATAGATCTGACCAAGGCCTTTGACACTGTTAATTGTGAGGGCTTATGGAAAATTAGGTCAAAATTTGGTTGCCCGGAGAAGTTCATCAATATTGTATGTCAGTTTCATGATGGCAGGTTTGCCTGGGTTCTAGATAATGGACAAAGCTCTCATGCCTTCCCAGTCACCAATAGAGTAAAACAGGGCTGCGTGCTTGCTCCCATGCTTTTCAGCATGATGTTTTCAGGCATGTTGTCAAATGCTTTCAATGAAGATGAACATGGTTTTAAAGTCAACTACATACTGATGGTAAGTTCTTCAGTTTGAAAAGGCTACAAGCCAAGACCAAAGTGGAGGGAGTGTTGGTGCATGATTTTCTGTTTGCAGATGATGTGCATTCAATACAGCCTCAGAAGCTGAGATGCAACAGAGTATGGATCAATTCTCTGTTGCCTGTGATAATTTTGGCCTAATAATTAACACCAAAAAAACACAGGTGCTCCATCAGCCACCACCACACCATCCATACATGGAACCATCAGTTAACAACAAATGGAGAAGTTTTGAATGCTGTGGATAAGTTCACTTACCTTGGTAGTGTACTTTCCAGGGATGCACACTTTGACAATGAGGTTGATGCACTCATTGTCAGAGCTAGCTCAGTGTTTGGGAGGCTCTGAAGAAAAGTTTGGGAGAGAAGAGGTATTAGACTGACTACCAAATTGAAGGTCTACAGAGCCACTGTGATAACCTCATTGTTGTATGCCTGTGAAACATGGACAGTCTACCAGCTCCATGCCAGGAAACTGAATCACTTCCATTTGAACTGTCTTAGGAAGATTCTGAGGATCACCTGGCAGGATAAGGTACCAGACACTGAAGTCCTTGTTTGAGCTGAACTGCCAAATATTCAAACTATGCTTCAGAGAGCGCAATTCTGATGGACTGGCCAGGTAGCTCGAATGCCAAATATATGCTTGCCAAAAAGACTATTTTATGGAGAACTTGCATGAGGCAGGAGATCAGTTGGTGGCCAGAAGAAACAATACAAGGACACTGTCAAGGTCTCTTTCAAGAACTTTGGATTTGACTGTGCAACGTGGGACACACTGGTACAGGACTGCTCAGCATAGAGTGCCTACATAAGAAAAGGTGCTGCATGTGCCTAACCTGTGGTCGAGCATTCCGAGCTCACATTGGTCTGATCAGCCACAGTTGGACACACTGAAATTTTACTTTACAATGGTGATGTCATTTTGGTCCTCTTCAAAGACGAAGGACAACAACCAACCAACCACCCAGTTAGATAGTATTACTTCCATTTTTATAAATATTATATATGTATATAATTTTATATTGTGGCATGAAAAATCAAAGAGGCATAATTTCTGAATAATTAATCATTTTATTAATTATGGACAGAGAATAATTAACAAAAGCATGGTCGTTTGGCTTTCTCTCATAAACCGTCATGGAGGCCTCTTGAGACTTGGAAGAGTGGGTGTTCCTGACAGGTGGCAATCAACTCTTTAATAATTAATGAGAAAATAAATATGATAGTGAGAGTGGGCCAATTCTAATGAGGGATTGGGTACTGACTCTGATTGTGTCACTCATGGACAAAGTCTCAAGCCAGACTACTCCTGCCTTGGGCACCTAGTCAATGAACAACGAACAAGGGTGGGGTAAGGACTTCATCTAGATTAGATTCACCTTCTGAGGTTTTCTAGTTGGATGGGGCAAAAAGCATTTACCCAGAAGATTTGGACAGTCTCCAGAGGATACCAATGTCCTTCACAAGGACTGGCTGTGTGACCTACTGAGGTTTGTTTCTGAATGAGGAAATAGAAAAGGGAAAATCTTAATCTCAATGAATTATTGTTATTAATATAAGAGAGGAGTAATCATCTGTGTGTGTGTGTGTGTGTGTGTATGTATACATACACACATACAAACACATACACATAACTAGTGAACAGTTAGGTGGCTCAGCAGATAGAGTGCTAACCCTGAAGTCAGGAAGACTTGAGTTCACATCTAGCCTCAGATACCAGTTGTGTGATTCTGACCAAGTCAACCTCTGTTTGCCTCAATTTCCTTAATTTAAAATGGGGATCACAATAGTGACTACCTCCCAGGGTTGTTATGAGGATAAAAAAAAGCAGAATGCAAATATTAGTTATTACTATTTCATGTAATCCAGGTGAATGAATGAATAAAAAAAAGCATTTATTAAATGCTTACTATGTATGAGGACCCGTGCTAACAATTGGAGCTACAGGAGCAAGAGAGGGGGTTCAATGTATTGTGGTGGGCTGGAGGGAGGGAGTATTTGACCTATTAATCTGATTTGGGATAATAACTCTATAGTCTTAGAAATATAACTTGAAGCATGTCTTCCACATAAAGGTATAGTAATCAGAAACTCAGTTTGAACCTAAAAATAATTTCTCCAGTATGTGTAAAACCTATATAAGATTGCATGCAGTCTTGTGAAGGGAGTGGAGGAGGAGGGAAGGGAGAGGATGGGGGAGAAAATTTAAGACTTATGGAAGTGATTGTTGAAAACAAATAAATTAATTAAATTTTAGAAAAAAGAAAGTTAGGGATCTAAGAAGCAAGGATGAGAAGAGATCATTCTGGACATTGGGGGGACAACATGGAAACAGGAGACAGAATGTCTGATAATGTTTAATATAACATTTTGGAATAATCTCTTTGTTCTCTCTGAAGCAAACTCAGAGAATGCCTCTTCCTGTGTCGGCAGAGGCCAGCCAGGGCTGACTCTGCATTCCTTGGAGACCTTCAACCTATGACATATCTTGAATAATGGGACTTTCCTTTGTATCTTATTATCTATAGACACATACTATGTTATGGCATATTAATGGTAAAGAAAAAATAGGCATCCTGGGTTTCTATTGAACATTGTTTGCCCTTTCCTGTGTCAGTTATCTGTTTGGGGCAGGAAGCCTGCCACTTACTAGTGGTGGGATTTCCTTACCACCTGGGACATATGTTTACCCAGCTTGGAATCTCAAGATTTGACTGACATTGCTTTGTTAATTGTCTTGTCTTACTGAATTTATGATTTGCTTAATTAGGAGAGTTTCCTTCTCATGGCAAAATGTACTTAAGACAGATGTTTTCTGTACTAGGTAGTCAGAGTCACCTCTGACTCCATAGTGCTATGTAACTGTTTTCTTTATGGGGAATTGATCAATTAATTAATTAAATCATAAAATGTATGCATTCAGCCTGTTGCCTTCTTTAACCAAGTTTTCAGGCCAACATGTCGTATATAGGGAGTTTGGCAGAAACATAGATTGTATGGGAAGAGTAAAATGAAATTTGCCTGAAAACATAGACTGAAGTTAGTTTATGAAGGATTTTAAATACCAGACAGAGGAGTTTTCTTATATTTTGTCCTAGAGGTTATAAAAGCCACTCACACTTCTTGAATGTAAAAGAAAGAGAAAATGTGTTAGTGATGTTTCTTCAGTGCAAAGCTTTAGCATTAGCATTTTTTCTATTAACAACTCAGATTGTTCACTAAGTATAAATTACATGTTAAATGATCAATGACAGTTAAGTCAGACAAAGAAAATCAAGTTTTGATGGAGCTTAATTTCAATGTGAAATTTTCAGAGAGGATTTTTAAAGTACCAAACTGAAAAAGTACTATTCTATGATCTGCTTAAGTGAAAAACAAAACACTAATCCACTTTGTCATTGGACTCCCACATCGATTCAATAGAAATCTCTGTAGAGCATAATTTAATTCAGCTGTTTCTACCAACCACAAAGTGAGGGATGGATTCCCACAGGTCTGTTTTTGCTGTATTATTGTTCCTTGAGTTTTATTTTGTTTCAATAAAAAGTTCATATGATTTTAAAAAATAATTTCTCCTAGATGAACAATAGATGGGGGATATAGATTGATATGGTTCTAGCCTGGTACACCCTCTTTCGGGGGAAAGCAAAGTGACCATCCCCTGGCCCCAATCTCCTGCTTCCCACTGGACAAGAATTAGAATCTCCTTCGAAAAAGGGTGGGTGGATGAGAACTCTAAAGATATTTGATGTTCCTCCCTGAAAGTCATATCTAAACAGATCCATGTGGACATATATAATCTATGTGGGCCGCAAAACACACACACACACACACACACACACACACCTCCCTCCCTATATTATTTAGAACATTTTAGAACACTTATTGATAGTTTGTATTTCTTCTTTTGAAAACTGCCTGTATGTTTGTGTACTTGTGTGTATGTATGTATATGTGGCCTTTGACCATTTAACTATTAAGGAATGACTCTTAGTCTTATAAATTTTAATAACTTCCTTTATATATCTTGGACATGAGACCTTTGTTAGAAACTTGGTGCAAAAAAAAATTTCCCCAGTTACCTTTTCCCCTTCTAATTTTTACTACATTAGGTTTGTTTGAGTAAAATCTTTTCAATTTTATATAATTAAAATTGTTCATCAGTTCTTCTGTGATCATCTCCTATCTCTTATTTAGTCGTGAACTCTTCTCTTATCTGTAAATCTAAGAAAGCAATTTCTTCCTTGTTCCTCTTAATTTCTTTATAATGTGAATTTTTTTTTATCTCTCATATATCCATTTAGTGCTTACCTTGTTATGTGGTGTGAGTGATCTTATTATTCTTTTTAAAAATTTAATGCTCTATTGGACAATTGTATAGGTAGATACAATAATAGTTTCCTTTAATTGCATATAAAAATATATCTATCTATGTATATATTTATATATATACACACACACATATATGTACATGTATACACACACACACACACATATAAAACTATAAAGATTTAAACTCATCTTCTGTAGACTCACCAAAAACATCTTTGGGACAACTTCAGTAACAAATAGAATGATGATAATAACGTTGACCTCAACCTGTTCTCATGTGACTTGGATTTCTTCTTTGAAAGTTCTCTGTATTTTAAAAGATTTTCATTCCATGGAGCTTGAACATGATAACATGATGAATATTTGGTATGGCAACCGTCCAAGCAATTGTGGGCAACAATTGTGTCTGTGATAATGCCTCCATTCCAATTTCTTTGTCAAATTACTTTTTAAAATATTTTATTTTTTTCTAGAGGATTCTGGGAAGGTGGCAGAGTAAGTCAGAAAATACCAGGCTTTCCAAATTTCTCCCCAAAACAAGACCGAACATTCTTCAAAGTGAACATAGAGTAGCAAAAATAAAGAAAAATCAGGGTAAAGCAATTGTCCTGCTAAGACATCTTGAAAGGATCTCAGGAAAGACCCTATTTCCAGGGTTATATGCCTGGCCCAAGTGAAATGCAAATACCTCTGGGCAGATTCTGCTGAATCAACAAACAACAACCCTTGGGGGAAGTTGAGTCCTGGTAGCCTGGGCAGCAGAAACTTTCACCTTATGGACAGTGTGAGTGTTGGACAGCTGAGTAGGAGAAGACTGAAGGTCCCTCAACCCTTACTGTCCTGGGATGCAAAGCCTGGCTTTGCTGATAAGATTTGGTCATTGCTACAGCTGTGGGTGAGGAGGGACATTCACCGGCTTATGTCTGGTGAATTCGGTAGCAGAGGGGCAGGGACCCTGCTGGCTGTGGGCACCTGCAAGAGAGTGGAATCCTTGGTTTGGTTTCAGTTCCAGGGCAGAAGGGTGAGCCAAAGTTCATGGTAATCAAAGTTCATGGACCACAGGAAAAAAGGGCATTTTTGGAATAACATGACTGGGGACCTTAGGTGGAGGTCAACCCTGGGCAAAGCTCAGACAATATCAGTAAAAAGGACTGGAGGCTTGGGACACCAATCTCTTCACCTCTAGGACCAGACCTTGACTACAATAATAACCAGCTAAGAACAAAATAAAAATAAAAATGAGTAAACAAAGGAGAAAGAACCTGACCAAAGACACCTACTATGGGATAGAGAAAATCTGAGTTTATATTCTGAGGAAGAAAGTGAAGCCAAAAAAACCACCCTTACTTTAAAGAGAAATGTCAAATGGTCAAAAGCCCAAAAAGAATTCTTGGGAGAAGTTAAAAAGGAATGTAAAAAAAATCAAACAAGAGAGATCAAGGAAAAATCGGGGGAAAAAAATAAGCTCAGTCCAAGAAAATCAAGAAAATTATAAAAAGAAAGGCAACCAATTAGAAAAAGAGATCCAAAAGATTAAGAAAGAAAATAACTCCTTGAAAACTAGAATTGGATAAGGGGAAGTGAATGACCTTATAAGACACCAAAAAATAATAAAACAAAATCAAAAGAATGAAAAAATAGAAGAGAATGTGAAACATCTCAGAAAAACAACTGATCTGGAGAACAGATTGAGGAGAGATAATGTAAAAATTGTTGGACCATCTGAAAGATATGTTTAAAAAAAGAGTCTTTTTTTTTTTTTTTACAAAAAATTAAGGAAAACTGTCCTGAAGTTCTAAAATAAGAAGGTAAAGTAAAAATAGAAAAAATCCACTGTTCACCACCTGAAAGAGATCCCAGGAGGAAAACTTACAGGACTATCATAGCCAAGTTTCAAAGTTCCCAGGTTAAGGAGAAAATACTACAAGCAACAAGAAAATAACAATTTAAATGCTGTAGAGCTACAATCAGGATCACACAAGAACAAGCAGCTTCTACGTTAAAAGACCATGATATTCCCTTGGAACATTATATTTCAAGAAACCAAAGAGCTAGGGTTGCAACCAAAAATAACTCACCCAGCAAAGTTGTATAATCCTGAATGAAAAAAAAAGAGAGAGACATTTAATGAACTGAAAGACTTTTAGGTATTTGTGACAAAAAGACCAGAACTCAAGTCAGATCTAGGGGAGACATAAGGTAAATGTTAAAGACCAATTATAAGATACTCAATAAAGTCAAGCTGTTGATCTCTGTGAATAGCTAGGGCCTCCCCAAACCATTCTGAGCCCCCATCACCTGGCCCACTTTGAGTTTAACCTACCATAAATGTTTATGTGCACCGAAAAAACAGATGTGCTTTGCTTTGTTCTCTTGAGTGAACCCTAAATGCCCCCTTCCTGTGTCAGCAGCTACAAGGCCAAATGAGGCTGACCAGGAGCATTCTTCTGTTCATGACTGCCAAGGACAAGGTGTCTTGAACTGGACACTATCTTGAGTAATGGCATCCCTCTTCCCTGTTGTTCATGAGCAGCATTATGCTATGTTACATCATGTTAATTACAGAAGAGATATTGACACCCTTGAAGTGTCAATAGATACTTTTACAATTATCTTACTGTATTTACAATCTATCTTATTAAGAAAATTACTTTCTCATATGATGGTTAACACATTTGGAGACTATAAATTTTGGCTGACACAGGTATTCTGAGTCGGGAAAGGATGGGGAATTGCCCTTTGTCTGTCTGTCCTTGGGCTCGTTTCCACTATGAACTTCCATGCATATCTGTACATGCCTGATTCACTAGCTTTGAGAGAAATAAGCATGCACATGCAGACTATTTTTATTTGTCTTTCTTAGACAACCTTTAAAGGCTGACACCTCTTATCTGTGAAAATGTTATCAGTACTCTTAAGTGTACACTTTAAGTGTAATTATTTGAGTGGTTTTAAATAAAAGACTTGGGCTGAACTGAGTATGATGGGTTGATTCTAAAAAATAAAATTGAGTAGAGAGAGGTAAAAATGAGCAATTATCTCTGATAATGTTTAATATAAAATTTCGGAATAATCTCTTTGTTCTCTCTGAAGCAAACTCAGAGAATGCCTCTTCCTATGTCAACAAAAGCCAGCCAAGGCTGACTGAACATTCCTTAAGAGACCTTTAACCTAAGACACTATCTTGAATAATGGGACGTTTTCCATATCTTAATATTTGTAGACATATACTATGTTATGGCATGTTAATGGTAAAAGAAAACACAGACATCTTGGGTCGTAATTTCTATGTGAAACTTTGTCAAACTCTGTTATCTTATTGTATTTACAACCTATGCAAATAAGAAATTCCTTTTTAATGGTCTAGTTAGTCACTTATGGAGATCATAAATCTGAAGGACACAGAACACTTCTTTGTCCTAAAACATATTTAAGGTTGCCCAATTCTTTGTATCAGTAGCCAGAACATTTCTGGCTCCATAATGCATTATGTTACCGTTTTCTTTAATAGGGAATTGATTAATTAATTAATTAAATCATAAAATGTATGTATTTAGCCTGTTGCCTTTTCTTTAACCAAGTTTTCAGGTTAACATCTCATAAAACGAATCATGAAAGGAAGAAATAGCACAGAGGGTGGGGTGGAGGGCTGGTTGTGCAGGAACATTTTCATCAGAACCGAGTAAAGAGAGAACAATATATCTATGTGGAGTCTAGTGGCCAGAAATACATCAGGACAACTGGAGATGGGCCAGGATGTAGGGTGGGAACCTTGACCTTTTCAAGCCAAAGTCTTTAACAGGTCTCAGTTAGACTGAGGAAACATCCATTCAATGACTAAGGTTTAAAAAGAAATAAAGAAAAGAATGGCCTGTTTACCGAATCAAAAAAAAAATGCATCTGGAAGGGGAAGACCCTCAGGGTTTCTGGCTGAAAGAGAAACAATTGGTACTTACATTCATGCTGAGCTAATCAGGGCCCAAACAATGACCAAGTAGAGCTTGGCCTGGGCCCGATTTTTGGCTAATCAAGGAGAGCCAAAGTGGTTTGGGGTTAAAAAAAAGTGTCAGAGATTAAGATAAAATTTATATTCCTTTTGGGCAGAGCACCTGCAGGTAAGGATGTGATACCCTATGTGGGCAGAGGGAAGGGAGAGAGAGAGAGAGAGAGAGAGACAGAGAGTGACAGAGAGAGAGAGACAGAGAGACAGAGAGAGAGAGAGAGAGAGACAGAGACAGAGACAGAGACAGAGACAGAGACAGAGAGAGAGAGAGAGTGAGAGTGAGAGAGAGAGAGAGAGAGAGAGAGAGAGAGAGAGAGAGAGAGAGAGAGAGAGAGAGAGAGATTGTTCCAGTTTGGTCCCCAGGGGGCAGCAACTTTTCTACTGATGATCATTTCCAGATCATTTGAATAAGGACCAAAGCCTGAACTAATCAACCAGAATGCTTTGCTTTGCTCAAAACATGCCCTTTCCAGTATCAGCAAGTTCAAAGACCAGATAATATTGACAAGGAGTTTTCTTCCTGTTTGTGACAGGATGCCTGCAACTAGAATGGTGGGACTTGTCTTATCTTGGTATCCTAGAGGCATATGTTATACAGGGAAAAATAGATATTCTGGGATTATAATTGACACTACTTTGTCAATTATTTTGTCAATTTGGAACACATATAGACACCATAAATTTGAGGGACACAAACATTCTGGAATTATCCTGAAACATATAAAAGTTTAGTTATTCTCTTCTCATATAATCAGAACTTATGCTCCAGCATCTTGCATTTACAGGTTAAGCTGGCTTCGGCTGGCTTTAAGGGAATGAACAATATGAATTTACATATCACTTAGCCTGTTTGTCTCTTTTAACTGAACTTTTAGGAGGGCACTACTTAAGGAAGTTCTTTGTCTATGACATGCACGTGAATTGGATTTAAGTGAAGAAGGGCTGTGCAGTCATCTGCTTCCCTTTCTCCTCTGGAACCATCTGGGTCCAGTGGCCAGATATAGATCAGGACAACTGGTAATGGCTTAGGATGCAGTGGAGGATCTTGGCCTTTTCAAACTAAGGTCTTTAACAGGTGCCAGTTAGACTGGGGAAACATCCATTCAATGATGAAGGTTTAATAAGAATTAAGACAAAGAATAGCAGTTTTACCAAATTAAAAAAAATGGACCTGGGAGGGGAAGACCCTCAGGGTTTCTGATCAAAAGAGAAACAATTGGTATTTACATTCATGCTGAGTCAATCAGGGCTAAACAGAGCACCTGCAGGTAAGGGTGTGATGAGCCATGTTGCCCAATTGACCAATTCCAGTTTAGTCCGCTCCTTTTCTACTTATTGTTGACCTGAAAACTTTGTTAAAGAAAAGGCAACAGGCTAAATGCATACATTTTATGATTTAATTAATTAATTAATCAATTCCCTATTAAAGAAAACAGTAACATAATGCATTATGGAGCCAGAAATGTTCTGGCTACCTAGTGCAGAAATCTTCCGGCTTATATACATTTTGCCGTGAGAAAGGAACTCTTCTAGTTGAACAAATCATAAATTTAGTAAGACAAGACAATTAACAAAGTAATGTTGGTCAGGCCTTGGGATTCCAGGCTGGGTAAACATATGTCTCGGTGATAAGGAAGGAAATCCCACCACTAGTAAGTGGCAGGCTTCCTGCCCTAAACAGATAACTGACATAGGAAAGGGTAAATGATGTTCAATAGAAATTATGACCTAAGATGCCTATATTTTCTTTACCATTAATATGCCATAACATAGTATGTGTCTATAGATAATAAGATATAAAGGAAAGTCCCATTATTCAAGATAGTGTCTTAGGTTAAAGGTCTCCTAAGGAATGTAGAGTCAGCCTTGGCTGGCTTTTGCTGACATAGGAAGAGGCATTCTCTGAGTTTGCTTTAGAGAGAACAAAGAGATTATTCCAAAATTTTATATTAAACATTATCATTATAGAGGTTGTTGTTTGTCTATGACATGCAAATGAGTTGGATTTAAGTGAGGAAGAGTTGTGCAAAGTCACCAGCCTCACTTTCTCCTTCACAGTCATCTGGGTCCAGTGGCCAGATATTAATCATGACAATGGGGAGATGGCCCAGGATGCAGTGGGGGACCTTGGCCTTTTCAAGCTAAGGTCTTTAACAGGTCTGTTTGACTGAAGCTATGATCATTTAATGATTAAGGCTTAATAAGAAATGAGGCAGAGAATGGCCTCTTTACCTACTTAAAAACAAAATTAATCTGGGAAGGTATAAAAGTCTTCTAAATTTATAAAGAAAAAAGAGGGCAATGAAACAAGGATAAGAAAGGGACATATAAAGGGTCAGGGGAGAGGATAAGGGAGGAACTCTTAAAGGAAATGGTAGATTAAGGAATAAGAGAGCAAAGCAATCATTAGAAGTAAATTAGACACCTGAGGAGGGATAGGATAAATAGGGTGAGAAGAGTAAGTAGTGAGAAAAAATGGGGGATAGCACAATGAATTAAAAATCAGAATCCTACAGTATGTTATTTGCAAGAGACACATTTTAAAAATGAGAGATACACATAGAATTAAAACAAAGGGCTGGAGTAGAATGCTTCAGCTGGGAAAAAATAGGGGTAGCAATCATGATCTCAGACAAAATTAAAGCTGAAATAGATTTAATTGAAAGAGACAAAGAAGGAAACTACACTATGTATTGCCAAAATTATTCAATACTGTTTTAGAAATGCTAGTAATAGCAACAGGAGAAGAAAAAGAAACTGAAGAAACTAGGCAATTTGAAATGAAGAAATTAGGGAAATGAGGTCAAAAACTATATCTTTTTTGCAGGTGATATAATGAAAATCCTAAAGATTCAACTAAAAATTGGTTGAAAAAATAATTTTAGCAAAGTAGTAGTGTGTGGGATGGCTTGGATCCCTACTTAAATTAATTATTCAAAGGCCTCTCAAAGTGATGACAGAAAGATTTATTTACTAGATTCTGGAGAATTGGGCAATTCCTGTACCAGTTCACCTGGAGCAGGAGAAGCCAGAGACAAAGAAAAGGCAGTGATTTATATAGACCCTAATGCAAGTCCCTCCCCCACCACTGACCATTATTCTCATTAGCTGAGAATATGATCTTACATTCTAGACGTGAAATCTAACCAATCCCTTTTGAAATGAAGACCTTGAAGAATTATGTAAGTTTCATCCAATCAATGAGACCCTAATGTACTACACAGTTTTATATCCTTATATGGAATTATTCCACTCTAAAAATATTGTAACCTTTAGCCTCTGGGTCTTACCTCACCCCTGGGAGAAGAATTACAATCTGAGAAGTCTTCACTAAACCTGTTCCACTCAGTAGGATATAAAATAAATCCACATAAATCATCATCATTTTTATATATCACCAATCAAATCCTGCAGGAAGAACTAGTGAGAAACACCCCATTTAAAATAACTGCAGAACAGTATAAAGTACCTGAGATTATATCTGCTAAAACAGATTGAGGAACTACATGAACATAATTATAAAACATTCTTTATACAAAGTCAAATTAAATAATTAGAGAAATATTTATTGCCCACGGGTAGGCAAAAGCTATTATTTATTATTATTTTTTATTATCATAAAAATGACCATTTTGCCTAACAAATGAAACTAATAAAAATGTAAAGGAAGGTGGTTTAGCAATACCAAGTCTTAAACTCTATTATAAGACAGTGATTTTCAAAACTATCTGCCATTGGCTAAGAAACAGAGAGGTAGATCAGTGGAACAGAGTAGACACACAGTATACAGTAATAAATAATTATAATAACTTTGTGTTTGACAAATATAAAGATTTAAGTTTTGGGGATAAGAATTCATTGTTTGGTAAAAATTATTGGAAAAGCTGGAAAGTGGTCTGGTAGAAATTGGGTGTAGACTAATATCTTAAACCATTTACCAAGACAAGGTCAAATAGATACATGATCTTAATATAAAGGGAGTTATCACAAGAAAATTAGATGAACGTGGAACATATTACCTATTAGATTCATAAATAAGAGAACAATTTATGTACAAACTAGAGATAGATAGCACTGTGTAGTATAAAATGGGTAATTTTAATTACATTAAATTAAAAAGAGTTTGTACAAATAAAACAAATGTATCTAAGATTAGAAGGAAAGCAAAAAATTTAGGGGAAAAAACTTTTATAGGCGGTCAATTATATAAATAATTTTGTCTAATTTATAAGAATGTAAGTCATTCCCCAGTTGATATTGATCAAAGGATATGAACAGGCAATTTTTCAATGAAGAAATCAAAATATCTAGTTTTATAAAAAATGCTCTGTCATTAATGATTAGAGAAACGCAAATTAAAACAACTGCGAGATATCATCTTATACTTATCAAATTGGCTAAAATGATAGACATCCCTCATTTGGAGAATGGCTGAACAAGGTGAGGTATATGGTTGTGATGGAATACTACCGCACTATAAGAAATAATGAGCTGATTGAGTTTAGAAAAATTAGAAGGAGGTCCATGAAATAATTAGAAGTGAAATGAGCAGTACCAAATGGATATTGTACATAGTAACAGAAATCTTGTCCTAAGAACAACTTTAAATGACTAATTCATCGAGTATCGTAAATAATTGAAGCAGCTATAAAGGAACTATGAAAGAAGATGCTAGCTACCTATAGAGAAAGAACCCATAAATAGAAGTATGTATAATATGGTTTACATATACTTACCATACATATATATACATACACACACATATACACACATACATATATGTACATAGGCAGGTATGCATATGCATATATACATGCATGTATGTATATACATACATGTATGTATGTATATTTGTGTTTAATTGTAGCCTTCTCTAGGGTGGGATGGGGAGGGAGGGAGAAAAAAAGTACGCAGCAGAGAACAAAAGAAAACTTAGAAGGAAGCAGAGAAAAGCACTGTATCTTTGAAAACAACGTGTGGTGTTTAATACATAGTTGTTCCAAAAAAATGTCAACAGTCTGAAATGGAATCCATGGTTATATATTGAATCCTCTCATTATGTTGTGCTGTATACATGGAAGTGTTTTTGTTTTTTTTCTTTTCTTGTTTGGGTTCAAGATGAATAACAATTTAATAAAAATTTTATTTTTCCCCAATCACATGTAAAAACAATTTTTAACATTCATTTTTTAAAGTTTCAAATTCCAAATTTGTTGAATTCTAAGGAATATTTTGAGAACTTTCTTACGTGTTATGCTGAGTTTTTGAGGTCCTTTCTTACCAGGTATTTTCTTTTTACACTGTGCAGTGATGTGTCGCACAGTTTCTACAATTTCTTTTCACAATCTGCATTAATCAGCAAGTCCAGGCTCCTTAAGGATAATCCATGTACAATTTCTGATGACAGTGACCTGATCCTGAAGCAGTACAATAAACCCCACCATCTTTATGTGAAGGGTATAGGGACACTGTTAAGGTTTCTCCAAAGAACTTTAATATCATTTGTGACACGCGGGAGAGTCTGGCACAGGACCACCCAGCATGGTATGCCTGCTTCAAAGAAGACACTATGCTCCATAAGCAACACAGAATCTCAGTAAGCACAAAGAAAACATGAGATGCACAAATCTAGAGACATCTCCATCTCACATGTTCATGTGGACTCTCTGTGTCTGATCTGTGGTAGAGCCTTCTGAGCTTGTGTTGGACGGATCAGCCGCAATCAAACATAGTGTATATTTAGTCCAACATCATGATGTCACTGGCCCTCTTTGAGTATAAAACAGGAACGACAGCAACAGAAAATAGACTCTGGCTCATTTTCCCAGAATCAGACCTACTAAATTACACCTCGGGGCTCCAGAGGGACACCTTGAGGTGTTAGAGGGTGTTTTCTCTCTTGCTATCAACTTGAGACCCTACCAGTTGTAGTCTCCCCATCCCCATTGTTAAGAGCCAGCTACTAGAGCCCCAGTTCCGTTCCACTTAAAATTGACTAGCTTTAACAAAAGGCTATTTCCTTCAAAGACGAAGCAAGAACAAACGTACGGACATTTTCCTCAATACTTCTCCCTATACCATGTCAATCTTTAGGGGGAGGCAAACTCATAACTT
This sequence comes from Notamacropus eugenii, assembly GCF_028372415.1. Taxonomy (NCBI): domain Eukaryota; kingdom Metazoa; phylum Chordata; class Mammalia; order Diprotodontia; family Macropodidae; genus Notamacropus; species Notamacropus eugenii. Next base: position 89,245,627 of record NC_092873.1, on the reverse strand, counting down.
ATCAGTTACGATATAACCTTGGTTCCACCAAGTTCATGTCCAGATGTGGCGCGACTACTGGATGAGTTCTCATCTCAGTCCCAAAAGTAATTTCTTGCTCCTTGGGACATCAATGCTGCACTGGCTTTGAGTCCCAAATCCTGGAATGTTGGGGTGCCAAGAATCTCTCAAGACCTTTTGAACTCATTGAGTAATGGAGGTTCCACTCTCTTCACCTAGGACAGAAAAGAATAAATGTCAGAGGCCAAGAAACAAGGCCTTTTCACTGGGTCATATGGCCACGCTGACAAAAATAAGAGCACTGATACTGAAACTAAATTTAGAGAGATTGAAGCAGATGAGGAAGCTAAATCTCACAAAGATTGTGAATTGCTGGGAGTCACACATCTAAATAAGAAATTGTAGACATTCATGCTACTGTACTAATTCCTTAAAAATATTTAAAAAATATCTTTATATGAATTTTGCTTTGTGGAAGGCAGCAAAAGGAAAGTATGGTTATATGGTTCTCCTTGAGAAAGGCACAGTGAAATTCTTGACTTCCAGATTCTTGCCAAGGCTAGTTCTCCCTTGCTCTCAAAGTCTTAACCTTGATCAGTATGGATTCTGGGAGGTAAGTTATTAACCGACATACTTTTCCTAGAACACTTTGGCTCCTGGAGTGGGTGGAGGGAGGGGGAAAGAGTTCTTATTCCTGGTTAGGCATGTGTATGGGAACTAGGTAAAGGGGTCAGTCACAACCAGGTTACTGTTATTATTCCTTCTACCCCATTCTAGAGAAAAAAATATCTCTCCAAAGGCTGGCTGTGGCTTATGTTCTCTAAATACACTATATGAGCTATGTCTTGGTCCAAAAGCACCTGCTCAGCTCCAGAGGGTTGTTTTTTGTTTATTTGTTTGTTGGTTGGTTTGTCCAAATGTCCAAAGTCATCATGGAGAGTTTTCATAGACCTGGATCCGTGGCACCACCTGCCTTTTTATAACTCTTGAAAGTAATAGTTCGGTCCAATCTTTCACTAAGGTTCTGGGCTTCATCTGACTCTAGCTGGTCCCTAAGCAACTTTTGTTTGATATTGGAACAAAATGAGATCTAGTCATGCATCATTCAACTGTTAGCAAAAGTATATTTACTTAGCCAAAGCAGGAGAAAAATATCAACAAGGATATGCACTGAGAACACCCTTAGCTCTTTGAATGATGCTCTCCTGCTTTTGAGCATCAGAACATGTCTAGAGTTACTTGAGGTTCTATTGTACTTAGGTGATCAAGAAGTTATGTTAATAGCCTGAGCCCTTGTTCCTTTGAACCAATCAAATCTTGAAGACAAACTTTTTAAAGGAAAAGTAGCCTAGCTTGCTCAGAAGCAAGGGGTTAAGCCATTGTTCCTACCACAACTGCATAGCTCCAGCTTCTGGCAGTACCTTCTTGGAGGTGCTTCCAAGAAGATGTACTTGATCTCCTAGTTTTGAGGTCAAAGCTGGAAGAGAAGGTTCAGGTGTGAGAGAATTCACTTAGACCTACTCTTTTAGCCAATGAGAACTTTTTATTTTATGTGAAAAAGTATCACAGGCCTCCTCAGCAAGAGAGCTAAATGAGACTCTGATATTTGGGGGAACTATACTTACATAGAGTTGTTCAGGATGATGATGATGTAATTTTTAGGGTTTCTTGTGGAGATTTAGGGACAGGATAAGTACAAACAAGATGAGAAAGATGGTTGCTTGCAAGATAAGGAAAAACTGTCATGACACAGGATGAATGACAGAATAGCAATAAGGGGGACAAAAGCAATTTTTTTTTTGGTACAAGTTGAATGGTATTGCAAGACAAGGCGAAAAGGTCATTAAAACACTCTCAAGTTACAGAATCTCAAGTTACAGGATGGACTACAGAATGAGCCTCAACCCTGCCTCAGGGGGCCTGGGAAAGTAACCTTTAATATTAACCTTTGGGGCACCATTTGTATTCACATCACTAGGACCACTTCCCTTTCCCATGGACTGTATCACTTCCTGTAGACTTTCATCTTGTAGCTTAAATCAACACCAACTCTCCAATGATGATCATCTTGAGGCAGCTTTGCATTTACTCCCACCAATACATGGTGTTCCCAGAGGAAGTCCCAGACTCTCAGACTTCTCATTCTTTTTTTAAATCTTTTTTTTTTTTTTTTTTGCCCAGCTTTGTTCATGTCACTGATTGCTTTTACTCCTTTCTGTGGATCAACAAGGTTGTTAATGTTCAGAATTTTTGTTTTTTTTTTTTTACATTTTACAAAAATTTTACAAAAATTATTAAATTTTTATTTACAGAATAGAGCACTGGCTTCCATATTGGCCTGGCTGGTAATGTAGATTGAATTTATAGTTGGCCATTTCTGGTTGGTGGCATCCAAATTTGCTCTTGTTAGAATACATCTGTGGGTGGTCTGCCCAAATTTCTGATTGAGTTCTTCACACATTGTTAGCACCCATAGATGTCTCTACAAAAACCAGCAGTGATGCATATGTGAAACAGTTAATCGTTTTTTGATCCGATTATGTGTAAACATAAACAAGAATAATCAGGTGAAATTTTCACTTTTGGTTCTTCTGAGGTTGTTTTTTTAATAGTATTTTATTTTTTTACTCAATTACATATCAAGAAAACTTTTAGCATTCATTTTTACAAGATTTTGATTTCCAAATTTTTCTCTCTCCCTCCCTTCCCTTCCCTCCCCTCTTCTGAAAATGGTAGGCAGTTTGATATAGGCAGTTTATACATGTGCTGTCATGTAAAACATATTTCCATATTAGTCACAGTTGTGGAAGAAGAAACAGATCAAAATGGGGGAAAAACCTCACAAGAATAAAATCAGTGAAAATGATATGCTTTGATCTGCATTCAGAGATTCTTCTGATTTTGGTTCTTCATAACCATAAGTGAGATTGTTGGAAGGCTTTACAATGATGGCATGGCTCTTTATAAATGTCAGATAGTAGCCACCAATTTTAAAAGTGTTTAGTTACTAATAATTCCTTGGAATTGGCCAGCTGATGAGAGCTTTTTTTCTGGGGATGAGTACTTACTCTATGCTGAAATACTATATGACTTGACAGAGGTGCTGAATAACTGGCAATTGATAGGTTTAAACAGGGGGCTTCTAGCTAATCTAATACTTTTAGTATTCCTTACGTTCTTCCATGGTCTTGTCAGTCAATCAACAAACATTTACTAAGTGCCTACTATGTGACAGGCTCTGTGCTAAATGCTAGAGATAAAAAGAAAGGCAAAAGACCCAAGGTTTGCAAACTTGATGTCATCTTCACCTCTTCACATATCTAATCCATTGTCAAATCTTTTGTCATATCTGCCTTCATGGCATTTCAACTAAATGTCCACTTCCTTCTGTTCAAACAACTACCACCCTAGTACAGACTTTTATCACCTCTTTGCTGAACTATTACAATGACCTTCTAAATGGTTTTCTTGCCTCCAGTCTCTCAACACTCCATTCAGTTACTGAAGTGATTTTTAAAAATTATTAGTTTATTTATTTTCAGTTTTCTACAGTCACTTCAAGTCTTAGATTTTCTCCCCCTCCCTCTCCTCTCCCTCCCAGAGATGGCATGCAATCTTCTGTGGATTCTACACATACATTCTTATTAAACATATTTTCACATTAGTCATGTTGCACAGAAGAGTTAGAATGAACGAGAGAAACCTTGAGAAAATCCAAAACCAAACAAAACATAACACAAGAGAAAATATTTTGCTTCATTCTGTGTTCCAATTCCATATTTCTTTCTCTGGATGTGGATGGCATTTTGCCTCAAGAGTCCTTTGGGAATGTTTTAGATCCTTGCATTGCTGTGAAAGGCTGTCTACCAGAAAAATTACTTGCACACTGTGGTTGTTACTGTGTACAATGTTCTCCTGTTTCTGCTCTAAAGTGATTTCCTTAAAGCACTAGTCTAACTATATTCCCCCTATATTCAATAAGCTCCAGTGGTTCTCTATCATCTCTTCTCCCCCATGCTATTTCACTTGGTCATCTCATTGGTCCCTATGACTTTAAATTATTATATCTATGCTGACGATTCTCAAACCAGCACTTAGCATATGGTAGGCAATTAATGAATGTTTAGTGAATTATTAATAAATTTATTGAAATCTACCTATTCTGTCATAAATTCTCTGCTGCCCCCCAGTCTCACATTTCCAACTGCCTGTCAGACATCTTCAACTAGATGTTCACTAGACATCTTAAACTCAAATTCATTATCTCTCCCCTTAAACTCACCTCTCTTCTGCATTTGATTCTGAAGGGTGCCACAATTTGTCCAGCCACACAGGGTCCTGCCTCAGGTGTTATCCTCAACTCCTCACTCTCTCACACCCCCACCCCCATTACCAATCTTTTGCCAAGGTCTATCAATTTCACCTTTACATCCTCTGTTCAGTATACCCCCTTCGCTGATATTGCCATTACCATGATGTAGGTGATCCTTACTTCACACCTGGACTATTGGTTAGCCTGCTAATTGGTCTGCCTGCTACAAACATCTCCACACTTCAGTCCATCTGTCATTCAATCACAAAAGTAACTTGCCTAAAGCACAGATCTGACCATGTCATTCCCCACTTCTACCATTCAATAAACTCCAGTGGCTGGATCAGATAGATAATACTCTGGTGTTCAAAGTCCTTCATAACCCTCTCCCACTTTCCAGTCTTCTTCTGCCTTCTTACACCCCTACATACTCTTTGATGTAGTGACCCTGACCTCCTAGATAGTTAACAAACAAGACACTCCTGACTTGGGGCATTTTCCCTGCCTCGAATGCTCACTCTCCCTCCCCATCTCTGGTACCTGGCTTCCTTCAAGTCCCAGCTAAAATCCTACCTTCTACAGGAAGCCTTTCCCAATCCCTCTTAATTCTAATGCTTTCCTCTCTTAATTATTTCTTATTTATCCTGCATATACCTTCTTTTGTACATAGCTGTTTGCTTATTGTCTCTTCCATTAAATTGTGAGTTTCTCAAGGGCAGGGATTGTCTTTTGACTTTCTTGGTATCCTTAGTACTTAGAACAGTGCTTGGCACATAGTGGGAGCTTAACAAATGCCTATTGACTGATAATAGTCCTCCTCTCAGAGTCCAAAGTGGTTTTCCTAAAGCATAATCTGACTGTATTACCATTCACCTCAAGAAATTTCAGGGCTTCCTTATTTCTTTTAGGAGTGTTTGATCCTCTAGTAATTTAAAAGTCTTCACAACATGGCCTCTTCCCATCTTTCCAGTCTACTTATAATTTACTGCCACATATTCTATAATCCAGCTACAATGGTGTTTCTGATATAGGACACTTCCTTTCCCAATTCTGTCCTCCTTAAAAAAAAACCAACAAAACCTTCTAAATAGGATTTTATTTTTTCCAAGTACATGTAAAGACAATTTTATTTTATTTTTTTAAACTTATTTTATATTGGTTTATTTTTTAAGTGAAAACAATGTATTTTTTTTTATTTTTAATGTTCTACAATCATTACCATAAAACTTAGATTTTTTCCCCCCCTACCTACCCCTCCCACCTTCCTCTCTCCCCAAGATGGCATACAATTCTTTATAGGATCTACACATACTTTCCTATTGAATATGTTTTCACTATAGTCATGCTGTGTAGACAAACTAAAATAAATGGAAGAAATCATATAACAAATCAAAACATAATACACGCACACACACATAAACACACACACGCAAATGATCTGCTACATTCTGCGAATGAATTCCATAGTTTTTTCTCTGAATGTGGAAGGCATTTTGCCTTAGAAGACCTTTGGGAGTTTTTTTTTTAAGTTCTTGTGTTGTTATGAAGATCCAAGTCTACCAGAAAAAACTCTCACACACTCTGGTCATTGCTGTGCACAAAGTTCTCCTGGTTCTGCTCCTTTCACTCAGCATCAGATCATACAAGTCCTTCCAGGTCTCCCTGAAGTCTTCTTGTTCATCATTTCTTATAGCGCAACAGTATTCCATTACATTCATATACCATAATTTATTCAGCCATTCCCCAATTGATGGATATCCCCTTGATTTCCAGTTTTTGGCCACTACAAAGAGTGCTGCTATAAATATTTTTGTACATGTGGGACCCTTTCCCATTTTTATGATCTCTTGGGGATACAGTCCTAGAAGCAATATTGCTGGGTCAAAGGGTATGCACATTTTTGTAACCCTTTGGGCATAGTTCCAAACTGCTCTCCAGAATGGTTGAATGAGCTCATAGCTCCACCAACAATGAACTAGTGTTCCAACTCTCCTACATCCTCTCCAACATTTATCATTTTTCTGTTCTGTCATGTTTGCCAATCTTATAGGTATGATGTGGTACCTCAGAGTTGTTTTGATTTGCATCTCTCTAATCAAAAGTGATTTACAGCATTTTTTCACATGATTATAGATATTTTTAATTTCTTCATCTGAAAATTGCCTGTTCATATCCTTTGGGGAAATGACTTGTATTGTTGTACATTTGACTCAGTTCTCTATATATTCTAGAAATGAGGTCTTTATCCCCCAGATTAGCTGTAAAAATTCTTTCCCAGTTTACTACATCCCTCCGAATTTTGGTTGCATTGGGTTTGGTTGTGCAAAAACTTTTCAGTTTGATGTAATCAAAATTATCCATCTTGCATTTCATAATGCTTTCTATCTCTTCTTTAGTCAAAAATTCTTCCCTTCTCCATAAATCTGATAAATACACCATTCCTTGATCCTCCAGTTTGTCCATGGTATCAATCTTTATACCTAGATCGTGTACCCATTTGGACTTTATTCTTGTGTATTGTGTCAGGCATGGGTCTATGCTAAAGACAATTTTAAACATTCATTTTTAATAAAATTTTGAGTTCCGAACTTTTTCTTCCCTCTCTCTGTCCTCTCCTTTCTCCCAAAGACAGTAAGCAATTTGATATAGGTAATATGTGTACAATTATGTAAAACATATTCCCATATTAGTAATTTTGTGAAAGAAGAAACGGAACCAAAGGAAAGAAAGCACAAAATAATAAAGAAAATGAAAATAGTGTGCTTTGATCTGCATTCAGACTCCATCTTTCTCTGGATGTGGATAGCATTTTCTTCCATCATGAACCTTTTGGACTTGTCTTGGATCATTGTATTGCTGAGAAGAGTCAAGTCAATCATAGTTGATCATCGAACATTGTTGCTATTACTGTGTACAATGTTCTCATAGTTCTGTTCACTTCATTTTGCATCAGTACATGTAAATCTTTTCAGGTTTTTCTGCTCATCATTTCTTATAGCACAATAGTGTTCCAAAAAATTCATATACCACAATTTGTTTAACCATTCTCCAATTGATGGGCATTCCCTTGAAATGTTAATGAGAGTTTAAAATCTTCCTGTCTATTAGTAGGAGTGTGGAGACCATTAAGGGAAGCTTGCTTAGGGGAAGCTTGCTTGTAGAAAGGCTTTCATACCTTTCGCTAATTTCTAATTAGGCACTGAGTCAAGAGGGCTGTGATGCCCTCTGGCTGTGAGAAGGGTATATATACTCTGAGGTGAGGTTTTGCTTTGGGGGCTGGATTATGAGAAGGACCTTGTGATTCCCTGGTTGAGTCTCTGAGTAGTTGTATGATCAGAACTCCCCAACTGCTCAGAGGTAAAATCTTTCTCGATCCAGGGATGTATGTAAAGTGTATAGCATTATTGCTTTGATTCAGGCAGTAGAGCCTTGTCTGTTGGCCTTTATTTCTGTTGTTATTTTCTCTAAAGTTCAGGGTGCTGACTTTTACTCTGAACTAGTGAGTGTAATTAAAAAAGATTGTTGACCCCTTAAACAGCTATCTTTCCTAGTAAAGCACATATAAGAACCTGTGCTAGCAAGTCATTCCGGGTGTGCCAGACTGCTTGCTATTACACCCCTCAATTTCCAATTCTTTGCCATCATAAAAAGAGTTGCCATGGCGAAAGGACATATAGGTCCTTTCCTCTTTTTTAATGGTACTCTGAATCAAAGGATATGCGCAGTTTGATTTGGGCATAGCAATGGTGTGCTCTTGCATCACCTGCCAACCATGCCTAGAATGCTCTTTCTCCTCACCTCCAACTCCTAGCTGTCTAGGTTTCTTCAAGGCTCAACTCAAATCTTACCTTCTGCAGGAGACCTTTCCTAGTCCTCCTTCCTTGCTAGTCTCATTCCTCTATGAATATTTTCCATTTACACTGTATATTTCTTGTATATAGATAATTATTTTCATGTTGTCTCCCCCATTATAATGTGAACTTCTTGAGGGTGAGGATGACGTGTTTGTCTCTCTTTATATCTCCAGTGCTTAGCACAGTGATTGGTGTGTAATAAGCACTTAATAAATGTTCATTGACTGATTTTCCAGGGCAATTTGAATTCTATGTCATGAGTTACTGATCCACCTTAGTTATCTTATCCAAAGTCCAATGGAACACATACATCCTATTCTTCCTAATACTCTTTGCAACCACTGTGGATGACGCAGGTGGACTGCATGGTTCTGAAACTTCATTGACTTCACAATTCCTCCAATTGGGTCTTGAGGTCTACCAAAGAGAGCAGTGTTCCTAAACAGTAACTGAAAAGACTGAAAGTCACTGAGGTGGATTGTAAGTACTGCTTCTTGGGCATGTGATCTGAAACACAACAGTTACTGCAGAGCCACTGTTTAAAAAAGCAAGAAATAATGACTCTTCAATTGTGATATCTACTTCGGAGTATTGTATGCTGTCACTTAGGCAGAGAACAGTTAGTTTAATTTAAAGTGCAATATCGGAGTTAGCCATGAGGTGACACTCTACCATAGCTATACCCTCTCCTAAGACTGGATGGGGAGGGATGGAGGGCGAGTCCCTTTTTTAACATTCTGCAACATTCGGCTGGCCACTAGAAGGCGCTCGAAACCGCAGCCAGCCGCAGTATGAAAAATCCTGAAGGTTTTGTCTACCCAACGTAGTGCCTTTGTCAGTTTCCCCTTCTCCTGAGTCCCGGTCTAGGGGATGAACAATTATAAAATATTAAAATATGTAACATAATTATATTTTGGATCTGCCCCCATCTTCTTGATATTGTGCGTTCTATCTATATCTTTGCTTGTTAACAGATGATTTAATCATTCAGTATGGTATTACTGCAACTTTATTTTACCTAGATTAAATTACCTATAGATTACCTATGAGGAAGCAGTCATTGTTAACTCTCTCCTCTTCACACTCACTTTCCTTCAGAGTTTCATGGAAGGAAAATGTTCTCAGACAAGTACTACTCATGTAGCTAGCTTCTGAATAAATGGGAGAGAAGGCTGACCTTCCTCCTATTCTTTAGGAACAATGAAAGGTAAGGAGGATTCTCCAGTCAGATAGTGAATGAGATTCTTTAAGTGTTCCTAGTACTCGAAGATTCTGGGTAGAAATGATCTTCCTCCCAGGACAGATCCCAGTTATTCTGATATCCCCAATCCTATTGTTTAAGGTTCCCTGCTCCCATCATGTGCTCCAGCTCCATGATTCTTGTCTCTCAAAACCCTGCAAGGCTGAATGAGACTAGGAAGACGTTATAAATACAGACAGGGTCTTTGTTATCCTGCTGTGCAGCTAGTTGTCTCAAAAGGTATCAGATAAACTCTCAGAATTTGTTCCCTTTCTGTGAGCCAGCCTCTAGGCTCTGGGATCTTCAGAGAGGCTGTGAAATGGATAAAATTCCGTAGGGGATACTCGAGGAAAGGTTAGCATGGCAATGGTTAAATTTTGTGGGACCAGAAGTGGCACCTCCCCCCCCCCCCCCACCTACCTCTGCTTCCTCAAACAGCTGAAATTAGGTTCTGACAAATTCTTCCTTCAGATAGATAGATATGTGGATGGATGACTAGACAGATAGACAGACATATGCATAATACCTCATTTATTAACCACTTACTGTATGCCAGGTACTGTGCTAAATGCTGGAGGTACACATATAAACAAGAAAGTCTTTGTCTTTGAGCAGCTTACATTTTAATAGAGGGAAGACAAAATATAAAGGGGAGCTGGAAATGGGTTGGGGAGGATACATATGCAGTAGTATCTACCTTCCATTCATATACCCTTCTAGTCTACAATTGTAGGGAAAAAAAAAACAACCTAACAAAATCCCTTTGACTGTGCTCTGTCTGTGAGGGCCTCTATGAGGGTAGATGACCTCTGGAAGGAATGACTGTGCATTGGACCAGCTAACAGGTGGCTTAGACTTCCTGGAGCAAGGAAAGGCTCTGCTTTGGTCTCAGTGGTCCTCACTTAAGGGGATCACCTGGAAACTTCTACTGCTGTTTTTTGTTTGTCTGTTTATTTTTTTGTTGCCAACACATGCTTTTCCAGTCTATATCCTCTTTCTCTACCTCCAGGATTGACTGGATGTTCTGAGTCAGTGGGAGAATAGGTGTTCTTCCCACAGTCACAGGCCCACTACATAAACCTGGGCAGTGTGGAGGAAAGACCTCTGGACTTGGAGGGGTGGGTGGTGCAGAACTAGAGTCTGAATCCTAATTCTGTCACAGGCTGTGATGGATTAGGAGTCACAGAACTGTGGCTCAAATATCAACTGTTAATGTCTGTGCTCTTGGGAAAGTTCCTTAATTTTTCTTGGCCTCAGTTTCTTCATTTGTAAAATGAGAGGATTGGACCAGATGGTATCTGAGATCTCTTCTCACTCTAGGTTCTCTGGTAATTATATATAATACCCCTCTACACTTAAGTCAGCTTACTGTTGTCTATACACTCCATAGGGGCTTCTACACCTCCATTTTGTCTTTCAGCGTTAGTTTCTCCATCATTCATGTTCGTCCTTCATTGCCGAAGAAGACCATGTCATCAGAGAAATGATGACGACTTGCACTTGACTTTGTTTTGAGTAAAGGAGGGCTGTACTATTCTCCAATATTAAAACAAAGTCAGAGGACTTCTCTTCATTCTGTTGGGAGACAGGGATTTCGTATAGGGATCTTTGGTGCTCTTGGCACTAACACATTGAATAGTCAATACCACAAACATTTGAGCCCTGAATTCTCAGGGTGTTTTGTTTTCAGTGTCAAAATAATGTCAAAAGCAAGTCCCCTGAGCTTTCTGGTAATTATTTATGTTGCTCTGCACTGGTCCCCACGCATGATAGCGGTATGTCCTGAACAGGTGACCAGCAAAGGGTTCCTCTTTAGCCAATCAGTCATGTTATGGTCAGAATAGCATTACTTGACCAGAGAGTCCCTTGCCCTACTGCTCAGTCTAGAACAGTCTAGAGCAGTCTGTAGTGCCAACAGTTGATCACTTCCTTCAAAGAAGGATGTTATCACCGAGTCCCTGATTTCTGGGAAGAGTGACTCTCTCCCTCATCCATCCTGATGACAAGGAAAGTTTTAAATGCACTCACCAATTCCTGGTCAGCAGATGGTGAGAAGAGAGGGAATACTGCCAATTTCCCTGTTAGTTTTCTCTATTGGGTTCAAAGAATGAAAGCCTTTGAGATTCAGGCAGCTAACAAACCACAATACTAGCACCTGATTCCTCATTTGTGTTTTACTCAGTACTTTATATCACTCCCAAAGAGTCAGAGCGTGGCATAAAAATCTCTTCAGTATCTTCTCATCATTATCTGTGGGCAACCTCCCTGCCAATCAGCACTTGATGAGGATCTGACCTCCCATTTCTCCAGAATAGCCTTACCATTCAGCTTAGCACAAAGGTTAAGTAATATAAAATAGGAGTCTAATTATGTCATTTCAGAGCCATATATGCTCTCTCTCTATACATACGTATATATACACAAATATAGCCATATATACTTGTTCTTATCTATATGTGGACATGCATATGTATAAGTATATAAAGAGCAAATATACAAATATATAAGATGTATATACATATTTACCTGTGAATTCATTGTTTTAGGGAATTCCTTCTACTGATATAAACCGGTTCTTTTTCTGTGAATTACAGCTTTAGAATTGTCTAGATCACAGAGCATCGAGAATTAAAGTGATTTGCTCATGATCATAGGCTGTATATGTCATGACGAGCTCAGGTCCTCTTAATTCCAAAGCTGGTTCTCTATACACTACTTCACACAGGTGATATGGTTGCCTCTGTGTTTGTTTTTTTGTCTCCTCTTTCTCTCTTTCCCCTTCTCCCTCTTTCTCTATCTTTCTTTTCCTCCTTCCTCCTCCACTCTCTCATCCTCCTTTCCTACCTCTTTCACTAAACTTCATGTATATATTCACCCACAACACTCCCAAATACTTTCATACTTACAGTTATTCATTGGTTCCATAAATCAGCTTGACTAATAGAGCTTGATACCATGTTACAGCACAAAGGTTGAGGGAGAAAAATTATTTTCTTTAATGGGTCTCCAGAATACTAATGCAGGGAGGTTTAGGTTGACTCAATAACATTTAAAATTAAACAAAGAAACATAAATATACCAAAAGAATACTTGCAAATATACCAGGGAAAAATATTAAATAAAATATTAGCAAAGAAAATACAACAAAAAGTTGTCTATTATTATTAAAAAGTTTCCTACAGGATTGATTCAGTAGAAGGAAAGCTGTAAACCATGAGACCATATTCATAGCAAAAATAATAAAACCTACATGATGATATATCTAGATGCTTCAAAAGATTTTGACAATTCAACAACCACTTTTATTTTTAAAAACACACTACAAAGGATAGAAACAAATGAACTTTTCCTTAATATGGTAGGTAGAACCACATTACACATAATGGAGAAAGAATAGAGGCTTTTCCTATAAAAAGTAAAGCAAGATTATCCATTATCACCACTATTGTCAGAGTACTAGAAATGCTAGCTATAACAAGAAGCAAAGAAAAAGAACTCAAGGGAATAAATGTAGGCAAAGAGGAAATAGAACTATTCCTTTTTGTAACTGTTAAGATGTTCTTGCTGGAGAACCCAGGCAAATCACCAAAAATTGTTTGAAATAATAACTTGAGTAAGATTGCCAGATAGAAAACAAATCCAAATCAATTATCAGCATTTTAGTATATTAACAAAAGAAACTTAACAGAATGGAGGAATTCTATTCAAAATTACTACAGAAAACATAATATATTTGGGAGTCTCTCTACCAACACACACACAGACACACATGTCCCGCCTAATTGCCGTGGGCTGCCCAGGTCATCTTACCTATCTCCAGGTCTTTGGTGGCCAGCTGGATAAACGTAATGAGAGAAGAGACCTCCAGAGTCAAACAGAATGTAGGCTTTATTCCGGATCTTAGCTACATGTCAGCATGCAGGACGAGTTCTCCTCATGGAGCTCCCTTCTCCCTCCCGGGGAGCAAGGAAAAAAGGAACCTCAGGCTTTCCTGTCCCCATTTAAGCTCTCCCAGCCACATAGTTTGCTCGTGGACACCATGCATGCTCTCAGCCCCTTAGCCAATTAACAACAGGTGTGCTCAGACCATGGACCAATCTCAAGGGTGGGATGCTCTCCCCAGCAAGTTTCCACTGAAAAGAGGTGGAAAAACAAGATAGCTTGTGTCTCACTCCTCAATTCCCAGCTGTTCCCTGGGGGGCCTCGTGAGAGCTCGCAATCAAGAAGCCCTCACCTTTACCTGCCCGAGACCATTCACGTGAGAACTGAGATTACACCCCAACACACACACACAGACACACACACACAGACACACACACACACAAACTACATGAGCACAACTATAAAACACTCTTTTAAGAAACAAGGAAGGAGCAAAATAATTGGAGAAATAATAATTACTCTTTGCTAGGTCAGGTCAATATAATAAAAATGCCAATTGAAATTAAATTAATTTATTTATTCAATGCTATAGCAATTAAAAAACCAAAGGATTATTGGATAAAGTTAGAGAAAAAAATGAAATTCATCTAGAGCAGGGGTGGGGAACCTGCAGCCTCAAGGCCATATGTGGCCTTCTAGGTCCTTGGGTGTGGCCTTTTGACTAAATTCAAGTTTTACAGACCAAATCCTTTTATTCAAGGGATTTGTTCCGTAAAGTTTGAATTCAGTCAAAGGGCCATACTTGAGGACCTAGAGGATTACATCTGGTCTTGGGGTCATAGGTTCCTGATCTAGAGGAACAAAAGGTCAGTTATCCAAAGAAAAGTAATGAAAAAAGTGGAGAAGAGGGAGAACTTGCAGCACCAGAGCTCTAACTTTATTACAAAGTATAAATCACCATTCTATGGTACTGGCTAAAACATAGAATAGTTGATTGGTGAAACAGATTAGGTACACAACATACAAAAACCAGCACTAGCAAAGTGCTTTATAAATCCAAAGATTTTTGCTACTATGATAAGGACTCAGAATTAAACAAAAATTGCTGGAAAAACTGGAATGTAGTCAGGCAGTGTAAAAGCAAGCACCGTGACACATCCAGGATGGCCTATTATCATAGGTTCTTAGATCTGCTTTTCTAAAAGGAAAAGCAACTTTTCAGGGGTCAACAATCACTTTAATCAAGCACATATATCATTCACTTAGTTCAGGGGGAAAAGACAGCACTCTGAACTTCAGAGAAAATACAAACAGAGAAATAAAATCAACAGACTGGGCTTCCAATTATCTGATGTAAGTAATACATACATCACAGATCAACAGATAGATCCAACTGTCTGACCACACATACCTAGTTACCAGAGTAAGGAGCACCAACGTCTGGGTTTTCAAAGCTGGGAGGCTCCTTCATAGCTTCCCAGAGTCTCATCTGACAAACAAACCTTCTTCAAAAAACTAAGCCCCGAAGTAAAACTTCACCTCAGAGTTTTTATACACTTTTCAGAGCTGGAGGGCAGGATCCTCTGACCCAGTGCCTCAATAGAAATCCACTAAAGTTATGTGAGGCCTATTAATGGGTGGGGAAGATTTAATTAACATTACAGGCAGAAATTAGGAATAGACTAATAATTTACACTATGAATCAAGATAAACTTCAAATGGATACATGAAGGACACATTTTCTCTAGTTTTCATTAACTCTCAACCCTTCTTCCCCTCAAAAGACAAACTATGTGCCAGAGGTAGAGCAATTTCATCTGTCCCCAAAGACCAAAAGAAATAAGAAGTCTAAGAAAGTAACAATCCTATGAATGAATAGTGGGGAATGTTAATCCCTAAATTACTCACTCAACTCCTTCCCCAAACTAGCCTCTGCTCTCCATCTGAACAGCTGATCCAAGCCATTAATTTGTGTTCTAGGACCCACTCAGGAATTTCCCTTCTGATGCTGCCGTCTTTGCCAGGACATTTATTCCTGCCCTGACTCCACCATTCTGTGGCAACAAGCTGTGGATCTCAACTTCTGCCCTTCATTTGCTATGCAAGGAGAGGTGTTGGGGGATAGAACTGTGGTGATTATGTTCAGCCAGAGAACTAAAGAACAAAGGGAAATGGAGTATGATTCCAGCATAGAGGGTTGCACAAGGTCTAGAAATAAAGAATGTCTAGGTAGGACTCAGTTCTGTCCTTCCACAAATTGTCTAGGGCTGGGACTAAGGCCAGTGCAAAGTGAACTTCCTATTGTGGGAAGAATCTAATATAACTTCAAAGTTAAGTTCTAGGAATAAATCCACCTGAAAGGGGAAAGAATCAGAGTAGGCAATAGAGGAGTCTGAGAAGAAGGAGGGAAAAAAACTAAAACCACAAAAGATTTTAAGTGGAAGAAAACTGTTACAAACCTAGAACAAAAGCAGATTAATCAACAGGTATGGTACTAAAATTGGAAGAGATGATGGCAACCATACCATCTAACAGATTGCAGTTGCCTCTGAATACATGTTGCAAGACAAAGGAAATTGAACCAATACCTGATGAAACACAGAATCCTGTGAATTCCCTGGATGCTCCTGAATGGTTCAAAAGAGAAAACAGAATCTTAAAAGAAGTTTAAAGGGAACAAATGGTATAATTTATTGCCTACACAGCAGAAAAAATTAGCAGAATAGAAAAGCTTGCATTAATAAAGGCAAATCTCTCCAAAGAAGCAAAAGAGAGAACTACTGATTGAAAATACAAATATAGTTAATTACTACAAATATAGTTATTTATAATATATATTTATAAGTACATTGAATGACAATTTGGAAGAAGAGAAACATTTGGAAGAAGAGAAACATTTAACATTATTGTTAAAAAGGACACATGATCTCTATATAAGCAAAACACATTTATACTGAAGACAGGATATATAGAAAACTTGAGGACCATAAGCCTCTCAAAAATATATGACAAGCCAAAAGACTGGAATATCATAAGGCAAGAAATCATATAAGAAAACTGCTAAGAATTTCTGAATATAGAAAACAAAGAACTAATCAAAATGGTCCTCAGCTTACCCTATATTGTAAACTAAGTTCAAGATACATGGCAGTTAAATTTAAGGATTCCATGCAAGTCATTCCCCAAATGATAAGTGGGCAAAGGATATAAGCAGGCAGTTTTCTGATGAAGAAATCAAAACAAATTATAGTCATGCAAAAGTGCTCTAAATCATTATTGATTAGAGAAATTAAAATTAAAACAGCCTTGAGATATCATATTACATCTATCAGATCAGCTAAAATAATAGAAGGGGAAAGTGACAAATATTGGAGGGGATGTTGAAAATTTGGAAGCCTTAACTCATTATTGGTGGATCAGTGAGCTGATCTAACCATTTTGGAAAGAGATTTGGAATTATGCCCAAACAGTTATTAAACTGTCTATATATGCCCTTTGTTCCAACCCACTATTAGATCTGTTTCCCAAGAGGATTAGGAAAAATGGGAAAGAACCTGCATGTTCTAAGATATTTATAGCAGTTCTCTTCATGGGGGCAAAGAACTGGAAATTGCAGGGATGCCTGTCAGTTGGGGAATGGCTAAACAAATTGGAGTATATATTCATGATGGAGTATTACTCTGCTATAAAAGCATGGAGAGACCTTCACAAAATAAAGAAGAGCATAATGCTCAGAATCAAGAGAACATTGTATACAGTAATAGCAGTATTGTTTTAAGAACAATTTTGAGTAACCAAGTCATTCTGACTATTCTGACTATACCCAAATTAACCTCAAAGATCCTATAAAGGAAGATGCTGTTTGAATCCAGAAAAGAATATTGTTGTGATATAGAACATGATGAGCTGGTTGATTTAGGAAAAAAATATGGAAAGACTTGGACTTATGAAGGAAGATACTATCCATCTTCAGAGAAATATGATGGGAGGAATAAAAAATAAAATAAATATTGTCTTGTATATGTGTGTATATATATAGACACATATATAATATGCCTATGTTTGTAGATATCTATGTATATGTACATATATGCACACATACATATATATGTGTGTGTGTCTATATATACATATATATATAGTGTCCCTTGTTAGAGTTGAGGAGAGGAGGGAGGAGAAAAAAAATAAAGTAAAAAAGAGACAGCAGAGAACAAAAGAAGACCAACAAGGAAGCAAAGAAAAACCTGGGCAGCTTTGAAAATATTGTATAGTATTCATTATATAGATTTTCTTGAAATGAAAATGTATTGTTTTATATTTAATCCTCTCTTATGGTCTTCTGTGTACATGGCAATTTTTTTCTTTTCTCATTTTGTTTTTAAGTGTAAAATTTTTTTTTAAATTACCAAAAAAAATAAATTTAAGGATTCCAAGCAACAAATTCTGCAAGCAATCAGGAAAAAAATATTTACTATAAAAGAAAGGAAATTTGAATAGGATAAGACTATTCTGTACCCTCTAGAAACTGTAGAAAAGAATGAATAATATCTTCTGAAAAGCAAAAAATTGAACCCAAAATGACATACTTTGCAAATCCAAGCCTGAGCATCAATGAAAAAATGATAGGCATTCAGTGAAAGAAAGGAATTTGAAGCATTCTTACAAAAAAAACCCCAAACCAAACAAACCCAGAAATAAGTCACGTCCAGCTCTTTGTGACTTCACTTGGAGTTTTCTTGGCAAAGATAATGAAGTGATTTGCCATTTCCTTTTCCAGCTCATTTTACAGATAAAGAAACTGAGCCAAACAGGGTTAAGTGATTTGCCTAGGGTCTGTCTAAGGCCAGATTGAAACTCAGGAAGGTGAATTTTGCTGATTTCTAGCCTAGCACTCTATCTACTGTGCCACCAAGCTGCCCTATTCAACCTTTAAACACTCCAAAAAACAGGAAGATAGGAATGGTTAATAAACATGACTACCAAGGAAAACATTAAGTTACCCCATCCTTAGAAACTATTAAAAAATTAGAAAAAGAAAGATATCTATGGTAGGGAGTAAAAAAACAAACAAACGAAAAAACAAATAACAAAAGGAACAATAAATTTCTTTCTAAAAGTATAAAAGGGAATAAAGTTGAATGTGAGTGGTAAAGAAATAGGGGATTTGATAGTGAAAGAAGCCTAAAGCACCATGGACTAAACCTCACACCAACCCCTTAAAGGCTAATCAATGGATTTTGTGAACAAAATTATAGAATAGGAAGGACCATGAAAGAGAGCGGGGGAGGTGAAAAGATGGAAGGAAATTTCTGTTGTAGCCTCCTGAATAGATAGAGGAATCTATGGTTTCATACTCATAGGATTGTCATAATGTTACATAATTCATACTTTTGAGATCTGAAATGCATACACTTTTGCTTAGAACTGGTAGCTGAAACTCTCCTGCAATCTGGTTGCTAAAACATAGTTAAAATTCCACTTTTCTCATCCCAAGCTCACCTTCTTGGCTAATTCTTATAAACCTCTTTTTTGTTACTGGACAATGCTCCCTGACCACATTGTTCCACTGGTGATGTGACAGCTGCCGTGCAGACTCTTTGTTTTGAAATGCTGTGTAAACCTGAGTTGCCAGCACTTCTTTTTTTATATATAATGTTTCATTTTTCCCAATTACACGTGAAGACAATTTTTAACATCCATTTTCAAAAAATATTGAGTTCCAAATTTTCTCTTTTCCTCCTTCATCTCCCTCCTCCCTGTGATGGTAAACAATTTCATATAGGTTATACATGTTCAATCATGTAAAATATATTACTATATTAGTCATGTTGTTAAAGAAGATATGGACCCAAAGGGAGGGGAGAATCCACGGAAAAAGTCCTGAAAGTGGAAAATAGTATGCTTTAATCTGCACTTAGACTCCATCAGTTTTTTCTCTGGAGAAGCAACCAGCACTGCTAAATCTTCCACAGGAGACCATATTTGACTGCTCCACTAGACCACCACCTAGCATGTTGTCCCAGGGGATAATGGGAGAAAAGGATTGTGATTCTATCCCTGGCTTTTCCTGTCTGTGTCATCCTATGTTGCTCTTGGTTGGGAGTATCAATCCACCATTCTAACCAATCCTAATGTCATTTATTCAAACTCTGCCCTAAATCTGCATGACATTTAATCGAGTCAATGGTAAACAATGAAGGGAAAATAACTCCTGTAGTCTCTCAGCAAGAAGAGAAGCTTTAGGAGAATGGGTGAATTGGCAAAGGGAGGAATTGAAAGAGGGAGGAAAGAGAGGTGGAGATTTTAATTCAGTGGTGGAATAGGGCCACACTAAAGAACACTTCCATGTAGGGAGACAAATGTTTTGTAACAGGAGGTGGGGACCTTATAATGAGTGAAATATATAAGAACTTGAGCTAAGAAACACCACTTCCTCTGAGAGAGAAATCTTCTTTCAGAACAACATCCTGCCTCAACAGAATGGAAATTAGCAACTTGGAACCACTGGCCCCACCAGAAAGTTGGGTACTCAGAGGAGATTCCATGGCAAATTGAAAAGGAAATGATCTTGGGAAGAGCAGGAGGTAGAATTAGACTGCACAATCTGGGATACAGGGGTATTTGTACTAGGGGGCAATGCATCTGTCCTTACACCTCCTGCAGGAATCAACAGTTCTAAAAGCAAGACAACAGAAAAAAGGGGAATGGGGAAGAGGGCAAGATTTACAAGGCAACAGCAAAGAAAGCTTTTACAAAAGAGAATTCAACTTGGCTTTTTAGAAATTTTTATTCCATGAGGAACACAAAATGAAGAAAAAATAAATAAGTATACTCAAAAGATGAATAAGTATGAATCAAAGAATGAAAGTTTTAAAAGAATAAAAATAAAACTAATTATGAGAACAAAGTAAAAAAATCTTTTCTAGAAGAAGGTGGTGAAAAAAATTTTTAAAGCCTTAACAAACAAAAGAAATTGAACGGACAGAAAGAAAGGTTTTATTTAATTAACCAGTTAAATGAGAGGAAGAAAAAAGGATGGAAGAGGGGGAAAATTAGATAACTAAATAAAGAGAAAAAAGAAAAAGGAATTAAAAAGTTAAGTAAAACTCTAAAACTTGGGAAAGAGTTGACAAATGGGAGAGCAGGCAGGTTAAGGGGGTGAATTTGAGGGGATGGGGGAAGAGAACCTGAGGAAATAGGGTTGTCTTCAAATAGAATAAGCCAAAAATAATGATAGGTATAAAGCAGGGTCTTTAAAAAAAAAGAGAAACAAAAAATTCTAATTCAGATCTTAAGGGAGGAAAAAGCAATACTAGAGAACTAAATGGAGAAAATAAAAATCTAGCTTTCATAATTTTAAATGTGAATGGATTAAACAATTTAATAAAGTACAGAAGCAGATTGGAGAAGAAAACAACTTCCCACAATCTATTGCTTACAAGAAACGCAACTGAAAAACAAAGGTATACGTAGAACAGAAATGAGACAAGTAAAATTTACTATACATTAGGCAAATCCAAAAAAAGCAGGAGCTCCAAATGGATACATGACTTAGTCATAAAATATACAATAAACAATTTAGAGGAACAAGGGAGAAAGTACCTTTCAGATCTAAAAGTAGAGGGAAAGTTCATGACTAGAAAGGGACACAAAGGATCACACAAGATAGAATATACAATTCTGGTTACATAAAACTAAAAAGATTCTGTATGAACAAAACCAGTGTAGTTAAATTTGAAGGAAAAGAGGTAAGTACCTTTGGGTTTTAGATATGTGTCTTCTAAGCAACAGATTGTGGTGATTTGTTTTTTTATCCAATCTGCTACTCTCTGTTATTTCATTAGATTAATTTAATCCATTCATATTTAAAGTTATAAGAGCTAGGTTTTTATTTCCTTTGTTTTGTCTCTGGTACTTTTTTTTTTTATTCTTAATTGGAACTTTTCTGTTTTTCTTCCTCTTTTAAGATTGGGGGAAAAAACCTTTGCAATAAATCTCTCTGATAAAAATGTCACATCCAAGATATATAAAAAATTGATTTGTATTTATAAGACTAAGGGCCATTCATCAATAAATAATCAAAGAATAAGCAGTTTTCAAAGGAAAAAATCCAAGTTAAAAACAATTATATGAAAAATACTCTAAATCGCTATTAATTAGCAAAATGTAAATTAAAATAACTCTGAGGTTCTACTTTATACCCATCAGATTAGCAAAGATGATAGAAATAAGAAAATACGATTATTGTAGGGCTGCAGGAATAGAGAGGTACATCAGTGCACTGTCGGTGGAAAAACATTGGTGAATTGGTCCAGCCTTTCTGGAAAGCAATTTAAAATCATGCCCTAAAATTTACTTAACTGTGTATATTCTTTGATCCAAGGGGCCACCACCCTAAAGAGATCCAAGAAAGAGGAAAAGGATCTACAGGTACAAAAATATTTATACCAGTTCTTTTTGCTGTGGCAACAAACTGGAAACTAAGGGAGTGCCTATCAGTTGGGGAATGGCTAAACAAATTATGGTAAATGAGTGTAAAGGAGTACTACTGTGTAATCCTATTATATAATACTAAGGAGCTTCTTTCTGGTAAATAACTTAATATAAATTTTGTCACTTTTTACAACTGGCATAAAAAAATTGAAAAAAAATTTAAGAATGAATATCTTAAACTAGTAATGGTACAGTTATCAAGATTTTCTTTCCCATTGAAATGGTTATCGCTATGTCAAAATATAGTTCTTGTTTATCAGTGCTTTTGAATAATTTCCAGTTATATTGTACAATTTCTTGCCAGATGCACAATGTTTATGGAAAGGCTTATAAAGAGATAGCACATAAATGCATGTGTAATTTTGATAAGTTTCTTGGTACAAAATATCTAAACCAACTAGGGGCTGAAAATCTACTACTGTTGACAGGATTTTCTAGTTACACTCGAATGTTAACTTACATAAAAACTGATGTGCAACAAATATTGCATTTGCAGACAACACAAGAGGAAGGGATACTGTATAAAAGAGTCTATTTTGTTTGTTCCAAACCAACAGCATCTAATAAAGTATTATATTTCTATATCTGTATTTCAACTTAATTGTATTTGAGTGAAACACTAAAAATTTGACATTGAAAAAAAGTAATACTATTATTCCATAAGAAATGACAGAAAGTATGGTTTAGAGAAACCGCATAAGACTTATATGAACTGATGCAGAATGAAGTAAGTACAATCAGGAGAACATTTTATACAATAACAGCAACATTATAAAGATGAACAACGCTGGAAAAATTTAAGAATTCTAATCAATGGGATGACCAAAAATGATTCCAGGAGATTAATGATGAAGTAAACTATCTGACAGAGCTGATGGGCACAAGATGTAGAATAAGATACATATTTTCAGACCTGGCCTATGGAAGAATTTGTTTTGCTTGACTGCATATTTGTTACTAAGATTTACATGCCAAGGGTGAGACTCTAAACTCACATGTTCCTGGCTTTGAGGCTAACTCTCAATCTACTCTTCTACAGTGCCTATTATTATAGGCAAATATATTTCCTTAATTGCTAATGTAGGAGGAACATGTTCTTGGAACTATATCTCAAGATCTCTTTGTTCCTCTCTGGTCTCTTTCTTTCATACTAGTAATACATCTCCAACTGTCTCTTGGGAATCTCTATGTCCCTCCGAAGACTCAACTCAACATGTCCCAAACTGAACTCAGTATCTTACCCCCCCAAATCCTCTTCCCTTTTCAAACTTTTCAATTACTTCTCAGGACACAATCATTTCTTCTATTCACCCAGGCACCCAGGCTTTAACTACATGAAGAACACACATTGATGATAGAATTAATAAAGAGAAAGACCATGAATCAAAAAATAAACATTTAGAATAGACAGAACAGGAAGATAACTTATAAGACATATAATTGTTTTTTATAAAAAGATCTTGAAAATGAGAGGAAAAAACCCTAACTTTGAAAAGTCAGAAGAGTGAGCCACCAAGTCTTTTGTCTTTATAGTAAATATCCCTTTGTAAAAGCTAATTGATGTGAATAGAGGAAATGGAATTGGGATGTAATCGCTGGTGATTAATAGTAGGGAGGAATAATCCAAATAGGGGCTTAAGCTCATAGCTTTAAAGAAAGAGGACCCCAATGTCTTAAGTGTACCCTTGGAATCTTGAGAGTGAGTTGCAGTTGGCCTTGCTCTGGGAGAGTGAGTTGAGAATAATCACTACATTTATGTAATCAAAATGATTTATTTTGTCTTTTATGACTAGTTCTATCCCCTGTTTGACTACTGATCCCTTAACAGCTAAATCAGATGGCTGCTGACCATCACCTTTATTATTCTTCCTCTCCTTGACTTCCATAACACTGATCTCTTTCTTGGTTCCCTTCCTAGCTGTCTGCTTGCTCCTCAGGCTTCTCCATTGGTTCATTGTCTTCTTCCTATCCCTTAAGTGGGGGTGTCTCAAGGCTCTGTCCTGGACCATCTCTTCTTTCTATATATCCTCTCCTGCTACGCTGTCTCCCTTGGTTGCCTCATCCCCTCCCCTGGGTGAGTCATTGTGTATATAATGACTCTCAAATCTACATATACAACCCTAATGTTTCTCCTAAATTTCATATCTGCAACTTCATGTTAAAAATCTTCCCTGAATGCCCCATTGTTGCCTCATACTGAACATATTCCAAACTAAACTTTTCCCTTAAACCTGACCCTCCTACCAATTTCCCCATTTCTGTTGATGGCATCAACATATTCTTATTTATTCAGGTTTTAATTTCAATTCATCTTTGTCTCTTCTCCCTTTTTCATCTTCCACATAAAATCCATTGCCAAATTGTGTTAAATCTGTTTCCACAATATCCCTCAAATATGCTTCCTTCTCTCCATGCACATTGAGCACTCATCACCTCTTACTTGTACTATGACCCTGATTGGTCTCTCTGCCTCCAGTCTCTCCTCTCTTCAGTTTATCTTTCCTAGAGCTTCCAGAATTATCTTCCTAAAGTTCCACATCAAAGTCCTGCTCAGACATTTTCAGCTCCTTCTTATTGCTTTAAAAAACTGCATATACAACAGAATTTAATTGCTATCTTTTGTTTGTATGTTGCCTAGATTTCCCCCTCTAACCTCCTCTTCTCCCTTTCTAGAGAGCCATTCCTTCTAACAAAGAATTTTTATTTATTTATTTAACTTTTAACATTCATTTTCACAAAATTTTGGGTTCCAAATTTTTCTCCCTTTTTGTCCCCTCCCCCCACCCCAAAACACCGAGCATTCTAATTGCCCCTATCACCAATCTGCTCTCTCTTCTATCATCCCTCTCTGCCCTTGTCTCCATCTTCTCTTTTGTCCTGTAGGGCCAAATATCTTTCTATACCCCTTTACCTATATTTCTTATTTCCTATTAGCAAGAACAGTACTTGACAGTTGTTCCTATAACTTTGAGTTCCAACTTCTCTTCATCCCTCCCTCCCCACCCCTTCCCTTTGGAAGGCAAGCAATTCAATATAGGCCATATCTGTGTAGTTTTGCAAATGACTTCCATAATAGTCGTGTTGTATAAGACTAACTATATTTCCCTCCATCCTATCCTGTCCCCCATTACTTCTATTCTCTCTTTTGATCCTGTCCTTCCCCATGAGTGTTGACCTCAAATTGCTCCCTCCTCCCCATGTCCTCCCTTCCATCATCCCCCCCACCCTGCTTATCCCCTTATCCCCCACTTTCCTATATTGTAAGATAGGTTTTCATACCAAAATGAGTGTGCATTTTATTCCTTCCTTTAGTGGAATGTGATGAGAGTAAACTTCATGTTTTTCTCTCACCTCCCCTCTTTTTCCCTCCACTAATAAGTCTTTTGCTTGCCTCTTTTATGAGAGATAATTTGCCCCATTCCATTTCTCCCTTTCTCCTCCCAATATATTTCTCTCTCACTGCTTGATTTCATTTTTTTAAGATATGATCCCATCCTCTTCAATTCACTCTGTGCACTCTGTCTCTATGTGTGTGTGCGTGTGCATGTGCATGTGTGTGTGAGTAATCCCATCCAATACCCAGATACTGAAAAGTTTCAAGAGTTAAAAATATTGTCTTTCCATGTAGGAATGTAAACAGTTCAACTTTAGTAAGTCCCTTATGACTTCTCTTTACTGTTCACCTTTTCATGCTTCTTTTCATTCTTGTGTTTGAAGGTCAAATTTTCTTTTCAGCTCTAGTCTTTTCATCAAGAATGCTTGAAAGTCCTCTATTTCATTGAAAGACCATTTTTTCCCCTGAAGTATTATACTCAGTTTTGCTGGGTAGGTGATTCTTGGTTTTAGTCCTAGTTCCTTTGACTTCTGGAATATCATATTCCACGCCCTGCGATCCCTTAATGTAGAAGCTGCTAGATCTTGTGTTATCCTGATTGTATTTCCATAATACTTGAATTGTTTCTTTCTATCTGCTTGCAATATTTTCTCCTTGACCAGGGAACTCTGGAATTTGGCCACAATGTTCCTAGGAGTTTCTCTTTTTGGATCTCTTTCAGGCGGTGATCTGTGGATTCCTTGAATACTTATTTTGCCCTCTGGTTCTAGAATCTCAGGGCAGTTTTCCTTGATAATTTCATGAAAGATGATGTCTAGGCTCTTTTTTTGATCATGGCTTTCAGGTAGGCCCATAATTTTTAAATTGTCTCTCCTGGATCTATTTTCCAGGTCTGTTGTTTTTCCAATGAGATATTTCACATTACCTTCCATGTTTTCATTCTTTTGGTTTTGTGTTGTGATTTCTTGGTTCCTCATAGTCATTGGCCTCCATCCAAAGAATTTTTTTTTAAAGAATGAGAGGCTCTTTATTTCTAGGATAAAATATGACCTTCTTTTCCTGGCATTTAAGGCCTTCTATAACATCTTCCCAGTCTATCTTTCCAGCCTTATCTCAGATAACTGCCCTTCATTCATTCTACATTCCATCCAAATGGAATAGGAGTTTCTCAATCCTGACATACTGTTGGCTTTGTACATTCCTGTAGGCCTGTCCCTATTCCTGGAACATATTCCCTACTGCTCTGAGCCTTTTAGAATTCTATCTTCTTTTAAGGCTCAACTCAGGTGCTCCTTCTATGTGAAATCTTTCTACCCCCTGCCATTGTCCTCAGCTGAAAGTAGTCTACCTTGCGCAGATTTTCCCATACACTTTGTCTGGAATTTCTTTTTGCCTTTATGACCTTCCTACATTGTATGTACTGTACCAGTGAAATCACAGGTCCAGTGGCCATCTCTATCCCTGCAGTTGAAGGTCAGTTTTTAAGGAGGTAGCTTTCACTTTTCATCTTTGTGTTCCCAGAATTCTTCCAGTGTACCCAACAGGAAGTTAATGAATGCTTTTTATTTGTAGTTTTCCCCGGGGAATAAAAGGATAGTATAGCATTTGGAGGGCAGGCATACAGGGACTCCTTGAATATTCCTACATCCTGAAAACAAGGAGAAAACCTTAGAATGAGGGGAAAGGTAGTCCCAATGCCTTATCCATCCCAAATGGGACCTCCTCCCATTTCAGAGAATCAAAAGTCAAGATGTTTCTAACACTGAAATGTAAGGACCTGACAAGAGGGGAGGGAGTCAAGGATGGAGCAAATCAAGTAATTTATTCTAGATAGGTTACTGAAGTATCTCGGGGGTCTCACTAGCTTCTTCTCTGGATTGTGCCTTGATTTCCCCAATTTAAGAATTGTCCTCCAGGGTCTATACTTCAATCCCCATGTTCCTGTTTTCTGTGACTTCTTACCCTATTATCAGTGTTAACAGTTTGGAGGGGGGGAAGTGTGTGTATTGGTCCAGATACAATTTCACTTCGTGTAGGAAACTCCCTGGCATAAACACTCCCTTTACAAATGCAGATCTGAAACTATAGATAATTTATAGTTTCAGAACAGGGATGTCCTCATAAATTGTTCATCTATTCATGTCTGATAGGTAATATATTCATGTTCTTCAAATTTTTCTTGTAATATCTCTCTTTATATCTAGGTCATATAATCATTTTGACCTTATCTTGGTAAATGGCATAAAATATTGGTCAATGCCCAGTTTCTGTCAGATTACTTTTAGGTTTTCCCAACAATTTTTCTTTTACCAAATAATGAATTCTTATCCCCCAAACTGACATCCTATATTCATTTGCTGCAAAACTATCTGGTACTGGCTAAGAAATAGAAAGCTAGATCAGTAAAATCTTTTTCCACCAAAAAATATTTCCCCTGTCTTTCAGTAAACTTTCCTGTACCCCACAATCAATAGGAAAAGAAGGAAGGCAAGAAGGAAGGAATAAGCATTTATTAAAAATCTACTATGTGGCAGGCGCTGTTAAGCTCTTTATGAATACTGACTGATTTGATTCTCACAACAACCTTGGAAATCAAGTGCTACTATTGTCCCTTTTTTACATTTGAGGAAACTGGGGCAGACAAAAGTTAGGTGACTTGCTCAGGATCAGACAGCTAACAAGTGTCTGAAGTTGGATTTAAACTTAGGTCTTTCAGACTCCAGGGCACTGGAAATACATTGTAAAGTTTACCATGAATTGCATGTGAGAATTAAAAATCAAGATTAATTTCAATTGGATAATGTAGTTATCTACTATATACCCCAGGTTGGGACTCCCTGTCTTCGAGAGTTGTCTGGGGCTCTGAGAGGTTAAATAATTTGTTCTTGATCATTTAGCCAGCATGTATCAGAACTCCATGACTAGTGCTCTGTCTCCCCCCTCATACTGCCTTTCCTTAAGGTATTATTTTTTGTTTCATCAATAATCCCAAAGAAGGAATATGGAGAAAAGTATCTTTCTGGTGACTGATGATACACAACTGAGTTTCTATGTCGATTAGTTTTCCTTTCCAGGAATAAACCTAACCAAAATATTTATAGCAGCACCTTTTTTGTGACAGCAAAGAATTGGAAACAAAGTAGCTACTTGGGGGATGACTAAACAAATTATGGTTCATGAAAGTAATGGAAGATTACTGTGTGGTAACAAATAAATGTGATGAATATTGAGAAGTGCAGAAAGATCTAAATGAATTGATGCAGAGTGAAGTAAACTGAGTCAAAGAATCATATATACAATGACTGACAATGGAAATGGAAAGAACAATCATATACAAAATTTAAATATGAATGCTGCAAAATTTCCAAGGACAAGCATGGTCCCAAAGAAGAGATGTGAGAAAACATCTCCAGCCTACTGTTCTGCAGAGGTGGAAGGTCCACAAATGTGATACATTATACATATTTTTGGATCTTTTGATGTATTAATCAATTATATTGATTTTTCCTTTTTCTTTTCTTTTTTTGTGTTCTAAAAAATATCAGGTGTTACATGGGATGACTTTTTGGGAGGGTGGAGAGAGAGACAGAGACAGAGACAGAGAGAGACAGAGAAACAGAGAGATTAGGAAAATTTTGGTGATACAAAAAACAAAGACCAATTAAAATTTGTTTTTAAATCAGGGTTGAAACAATCACATGATGATTTGGAGAGTCTTGAGACTGACACCCAAATTTT
The DNA here is from genome assembly GCF_028372415.1 of Notamacropus eugenii. Taxonomy (NCBI): domain Eukaryota; kingdom Metazoa; phylum Chordata; class Mammalia; order Diprotodontia; family Macropodidae; genus Notamacropus; species Notamacropus eugenii. The sequence continues at coordinate 89,216,774 of NC_092873.1, read as the reverse complement.
GGGGGTGAATATAGTCAAATAAGGGGTTTTTTTCTACTCTGACTCTGAGATATTTATAGGTCCTTGGAGGGGTCTTAGATAAAGCTCTGATGCTAATGGAGAGATACCTCAAATAAGTTTTGGCAGTTGCCTCCTATCCCAGACTAATCAAAGAAATAAGGCTTGGGGTTTAAGAGGTAGAGTGGAGGAACCAACTTTTTATTAGGGTATCAAATTCTTGTTAGGGTTTAAGAGGTTCCTGAAAACCAGCTGGTCTCTTTTCCAGGAACTCCATACTATTGTCTTTCCTATTTTGAAAGAAAACTGTTGAAGCTGATGTTTTAAGGATCACACACTTGGAGTGTCAGAGCTGAGAGACACACTGTGTCCAAAGCCTTCATTTTGCAGAGGAGAAAACTGAGAATCCAGAAAAATTAAGTTATGCAAGTAGTTACCAGCAGAGTTAGTATTTAAACCCAGGTTCTCTGACTCCAAAGCTACTTTTCTTCCCACAATATCTGGCTGCCTCAGTCTTGCTCTAGGTGACTCAGTGGATAGAGAGCTGGGCCTAGAATCTGGAAGACTGAGTTTAAATCCTACTTCAGCCACTTACTAGCTGTGTGACCTTGGGCAAGTCACTTAACTTTGTTTGCTTCAGTTTCCTCATCGGGTATGATACTAGTAGCACCTACTTCCCAGGGTTGTGGTGAGGATCTTATTTGTAAAGTGCTTGGTGCTTATTAAATGTTTACATCTTTCCTATCTCATACCTAATTACAGATTTACTATGCCCCTCCTCTGTGTTAAGTATTACTCTGAGTATTCTGGGGGCTAAGTCAGGGAAGCTGACTTATGTGGTAGGGGATCTAAGCCTTGACAAGGCAGCAAGGCAGTCCCCAACTTGTAGATGCTAAATTTATTCACATTCCTCACATACCAGCAGCTATTTGAGAATGTGGCCCCACAGCCACAGGAACTCACTCCAAATTCTCTCCTTGCTGCTACCAGTTAAGACTTCCTTCCTCATCTCCTTTGCTCTTCCAGGTCTGCTGCCACTCAGGACCCTTCCCATACCTCATCCCTTGTTTTTCTTCTCACCTGACTTAGGGGGCAATCAAGGACAAGGTTCACAATTACAGTGATAGGGAAGATGAAAGGGAAGAGGGAGGAGTGGGAAAGATACTGGAATCAGAATCTGAGGAGCTGGATTCCAATCCTGGCTTTAATGGTGACCACGGACAAATCACTCAACTTCTCTGGGCCTGTGTAGCTTTATCTGTAAAAAAAGGATGGTGGTAATTGTTATTTCTAATCTCACATGGTTGCTGTGAAATAATCATGAAGTAAAACCTAAAATGCTATGGAAATGTGGGTTATTATTCTCTCCACCTCAAATCCCCTCCCCTTCTCAACCTCCCCCTGTTGCTGGCAGTGGTGATAACCCCTGTCTCATCTCCTCATGCTATACTAAAGGCCCAGCCCCCACTCCAGCTTACAGAAATACCCTAAAGGCCAAGATCAGGCCTCAATGAGTATGGGCATGCCTTTGAAATAAATATAAATCTAACTGAGTCCTTTGTTGATTTCCAACCTCACCATTAACACATGTAGCTTCTTCTTTTTCCTTATGGGGGAGAGTCAGAGACAAAGAGAGAGAGACAGACAGAGAGCAAACAGAGGAGAAACAGCAAGAAATATTTCTTTCCCCCAACCTATTCCCCTCTTTTTTGTTGTTACTAGAAGCAAAAACCATCAGGATCCTTTTAAAGGTCTCTGTTTTTGCTTAAGGGACAAGTAGAAACTGTGAGACTATTGTGGCTCTAAAGATAGCAGGAATCCCAGGACATTTAGTTCACTGTATGCATTTTACAGAGGAAGAAACTGAGGTACAGCAGTTTAAAAGACATGCCCAAGGCCACACAGGTGATAAGCATCAGAGCTCAGGTTTTGGGCTCATATCCTCAGACTTCACAGCCAGATCTTTAAGCACTGCACCATGCTGCCTCTCCTCTTTTCTTTGATAGTTTGGAAGAGGAAACCCAGGTCAGAAGCAGCAGGTGGTAGTTACTATCGGAAGAAAAGTAATAAACAGGACAGATTGTTCTGTTTCTTCTACAGGTCTTCTATAGATGGACAAGCCAACCTAAGAACTAGAAAGGATTCCTAGAATTTTAAACACCAAGATGGTCTGATTCTTTACAGCTCCTTATGCCTCCATCCCAAAGCCTCATCACCCCTTCTCCCTCATCCCTATATTGTTACCCAGCAATATTGTAATCTGTGAAATACTTAGCTACTCTCACCCAGACAATGATCCAAGACAATTCTGAAGGACCCGTGATGAAAAATCTTATCTACCTCCAGAGAGAGAACTGATGAATTCTGAGTGTAGATTGAAGCATATTTTTAAAAATTTCCTTTATTTTTCGTGTATTATTTTTGTCTGTTTTCTTTTGCAGCATGGCTAATATGGAAATACGTTTTGCATGAATTCACATGTACAATTGATATCATATCAAGGGGCAGGAGGGAGGAAGAGAATTTGGAACTCAAATGTATTTTTAAATGAATGTTTAAAAAATTAATTAAAAATTAAGAAAGGAGATATATCTATATCTATCTATCTATCCATATATATATATATGGAGAGAGAGAGAGAAACAGAGAGAGAGACAAAGAGAGAGAGAGACAGGCAGAGAGAGACAGGGAGAGAGAGAGACAGGGAGACAGAGAGATAGAGAGAGACAGAGAGAGATCGTCATTCATGTTGGTTAGGTTCTATAGTACTATTCATACCTCATTGTATCAAGTGCATTGAATTGGCCTGGCAAACTAATCTCCCTATGTAACCTAGTTTCTATGGAAAAATGTATCCTAAGTTTCACACTATCTACTTGTAGCAATCTGGTTCAGAAAGAGAAACCTGTTCTTGTATATATGGGTAAAGAGATAGGCAGATAGATGTGACTTGTTCTCTGTATCTTTCCTTTCCTCCCTCCCCAGCTCTCCTGCAGAACTCTAGGCTTATATGGACCACGTTCAGTCTTGGGTGTGTGAACCCAAAGGGATTGTTCTGACTCAAGTTTGGATATGGATATTATTTATGCTTTCCCCAAAGTAGGTGACAGAGTCCCCAACACCCACCCAAGTATTCAATGTACAATATGGGTTTATAGTTGGGGAAAGAGGAGTATGAGAAACCTGGGAAGTTACAGTTATTTCAGTATCCTTTCCCAGAGGACCACCCTAGTGACTGGGGTACTTGTTGTGGTTCTGTCTTAATTTAGAATGGGCGGCCAAAAATTCCAAAAATGAGAGGCCCAGGAAATGCCAGTCACTGAGATTCTTTCAGGATCTTTTTCTTGGGATGATTTTGTGCACCAATTCACAACTAATTTTTATTTTACTAGTGGAAAAGAACTAGTGGGGTTGGGGTTTGAGGACATGGATTTAAATCTCAGCTCTACTCTTTATTCTGTGTCACCCTATGCAAATCATTTAATCTCTGCAGGCTTCAATTTCTTCATCCCTTCCAACTTGGAATCCTTTGATTCTTTGTGTATAATTCCAAGAGGACTGGGCATTTGCGGACTGTGTGAAGCTTTTGGGGAACCAGAGGGTTGAATGTTAAGTATTCTAACAGTAAAATGATTTGCTGTATCTTTATCAGTAGTGAGTCATTAGAGAACACAGGGCCGTATACAGAAGCATCATATGATAGAGGAAAGGTATGTGGGAGAATGATTTGTTAATACTCTCTCCCTCCTCTTCATAGCCTTGAAGACAGTGTTGCTTACTGAGGAGAGTAAGAATGAAGTAGTGGGTGTTTTAGCATTAGAAATGGAAATAAGGGCTTGGGACAAAGTAGGGAGCCTCAGGAACTGAGGGGGATGCTATGGGAGGGAATAGACAAACTAGAAGATGAAGTGGCAGTTGTTAATAATAATAATAGCTAGCATTTATACAGCGCTTTGAGTTTTGCAAAGCTCTTTACAAATATCTCATTTGATCCTCACAGCCATGGAAGGTAGGGCTATACTTTATCTTTTACAGTTGAGGAAATTTGGGGGTTAGTGATTTGTCCAAGGTAACTCAGCCAGTAAGAATTTGAGGCTGGATTTGACTTTGAGACTGGACTGAACTTTCAGGTCCAGTATTCCATCCACTATACCACCCAGGTGCCTGCAGGATGAGTATCCATTGCTACAGCTCCTCTTTAGCTCCTCAAGGGGGGAGACTATTATTGTCTTGAACACAGAGCAGGGGGTCCAGCACACAGTAGGTGTTAAATAAAAACTATTGAATGATGAAAGAATCCAAAATGTAGGTTCCTTGTTCCTCCTTTTTTGTCTTTTTATCCCCTTATTGCCTTGCATAAAGTAATCATTTATTAAACGATTGGTAAACTAAATTCATATTTCCCTGATTCATAGAATGCACCTTACTTGGGGGCATTGTGCAACCCATTCTTGTTAATGTCTCTTCGTATTCTTCTAGAAGGTAAAAACCTAATATATTGGGGTGATATCTCTTAGCATTTCAAGAGTACCTCCTGTAGATACAATACTTATAGCAAACCTTTTTTGTAGTAACAAAAAACTGGAAAGAAAGTGGGTACTCATTGACTAGACTGAACAAACTATACAAATACAATGGAATATTATTAACAACAGGAAATGACAAATATGAAGAATTCAGAGAAACTTATGAAAACCTGCATGAACTGATGCAGAAAGAAGTGAGAAAAACTAGGAGAACAATTTACATGATTACCAGGATAGGGTAAAGAAAAAGAGCCTATAAACATTTCACAGCTTTAATCAATTCGGTATTCAGTTCTGCCTTTAGAAGGCTGATAGTAAAGCATACTTCTAGGTTCTTGGTAGAGGTGAAGTGACATAGCTAATGTCTGAGCCAAGATTTAATTCAGGTCTCCAAAATAAAATTCTTTTTGTACTATAACAATGAATGGATCCAGGCCCTGAATCAGGGTGAAACCAGAAGTGTCTGGAGAAGCAACCACATTTCAGACAGAAGCTGAAGGAGAGTGGTGGCTAATATCTGATTCTTCATACTATAGTTATTGCCTTGGGGTGTAAGGCAGAGATTGGCTGTAAATGCTGAACAACTCGCTATCCAAAAACAAAAATGTACTTTTAAGTTTGATATGCATTATTAACAATTTCTTCATCACTTTCTTAAGTCTAGATCTCCCATAAAACAATAATCAAACCCTGACCTACAACATGTGCTAACTTCTGGGATATAAATGTTCACACTGAAAATTTAACATTTGATTCTTCCTATGGCCTGACTCTAGCACACCTCTGGGTGTGACCAGAAGCAAGTTATTTTCTTTGTCCTGTCCTGACTTATTCTCTTAATCTCAGTCCTATCCAAAGTGATAGTATTTCCCTTGATGATAGAACCCTTGAAGCTCCTCACCTCTTCATTGACTGGTTTCCCTGGGTAACAATTAGACTAAAAAAACCCAGAGACCTGGAATTCTAAGAGTATCCATGTCTCAGGATGAGGAGAAGCTGGGTAAATTTCTCGTCTCTGAAATGTAATTTCATAGTATTTAGAGTTGGAAGGGATTATCACTCATTTCATTCAATTTTCTCCTTTTACAGATGAGGAAACTGAGGTCTGAAGAAGGGAAGTAATTTGTCTAAGACCTTACAGTTACTAAGGAAAAGAGGAAGGATTTGAGTCTAGGTTATGGCTGTTGATCCATCATGCTCAAAGAGGATCCATGACAGCACAAGGGTGATGTCTTGACTTGTGAGAAAATTGGATTTAAGTGAGGCAGAGCTTTGAAAAGTTGTCAGTCTCACTCTCCTCCAGAGTGCATCTCCTCTGGCTTCAAAGCCAGTGGTCTTTTCACTATGGTTTGATGAATGATACCTACTCATGTTTCCTTTCTTTTATACCTTTTTGACCCCTTCCCTGGACTCTTAGAGAGGAAGGACATGTAGAGATGTTCTAGAAACTGATACAGAAAAATAATTGATTCTGTTTCCATCAAGGTAGAATTCCCCAATACTAGGTCTGGGCTAAGTTAGCATCTCCAAAGCAAAGCCTGGTGAAGTGGAAACTGAGTCCCGGGAGCCGCAGCAAAAGCCTCTGACTTTGCCCCTTGAATTCTAAGAATCGCTCCTTCTTGGAGTTGTGCTGCTTCCTTGATCCTGCCCTTGCTCTCTCTCCTTTTCCATCTGATGCATTATTCAGGGTGGTCTAGGACAGGAGACTGACCCCTGGGAAACAGGAGTTGAAGAGAACTCATGTCCACACCACATGATTCTTGAATTTCTATTCTACTTTCCTCTCTGCCCCAACTCCTAGCCAAGTACAGACCCAATCCATGAGAGAATAAACTGCTAGTAACGATAATATGGGAAGGAAAGGCTTCTCATTCTAAAGAATGAGGGCGTATGACTAGAGTTGTGTTCAAGGACCTGCCTGCCCTCTACATTTGGTGCCTATGCATCCAGATCCATTAGTGTATCACTCAGGTTTTCAGCTGTTGTAACCTGACATCAGCCCTGGGTCCATTTCCTTCCATTCCTTACCAGAGGACACATTTCTTGTTGCCATACCTTCTTCTAGATCTCAAATCTAGCTTTTTACCTTCAGCACTCCCTTTTAAGTTTAAAGTAGCAGGTGACTGATTCACGTCACAGGTCCCTACATTTCCTAATCTTGTCTGGTGCCTAAAAGAGCCCAGAAGTTTCTGGCGGCACAACCCAAGCTGTTCCAAAGATGGATTTATTTATTGCATTTGGAGGCAACTCAGTGACACAGTGAATGGACTTGAATTCAAGAAGACTTGAATTCAAATCTAGCCTCAGACATTTACCATTTATGTGACTCTGGACAAGTCACTTAACCTCTGCTTGCCTCACTTTCCTCATGTGTAAAATGAGGACAATAATGGCAACTACCTCCCAGGTAGGTTGTTCAGAGGATCAAATAAAATACCATTTGTAAAGTGCTTTGCAAAGCTTAAAGCACTATACAAATGCTACCTATTATTTTAAGTTTGCTTCTTGACCAAATGCAATGATTTTAAGTTTTCATCTTCTTTCAGGTCTCTGTTGTATTTGGTATTATTGAACATGATTCTTCTCAATTGACCTCTATGACACTATAATGCTAGTTTTCCTAGTTCTCTGGCTAGCCCTATTCATTTTCCTTTTTGCTTTTCTTGGTGCTTTATTTTCCTCCTGCTACATTCACTCTCCACCCCTCCAAATCTCCTTCTCTGCCTTCGGAAAATTTAAAATTAAAATTTTTCCCTTTTCTAATTTCCCCATGACTGTCAATGGATCCATTCTTTTGTTGGCTCTCACACACACAATCTCTAATTTACCTTTAATTCCTTTCTTCTTCACCTTCTACACTGCCAAATCCAATCAGCTTTTTGCTGGCTTATTATTTATGTTCTGTCCCATATGAGTGGAGGTACTCCAGAACTCTGTCCTGGCCCCTTCATTTGTCCCCACACTGTCTTTGATGATCTCATCCATTCTCGTGGATTTAATTGTTGCCTCTATGCAGATGATTTCCAGATCTACACATCCAGCTCTCCCATATCCTGAACTCCAGTTTATACATCCAACTTCCTACTGGACATCTCCACCCACATGTTCCATGGTTATCTCAAACCCCAACAAGTCCATGACAGAATTTATCCCTCTCTAAACTCATGTTTTCTTCCAACTTTTTATTTCTGTTGAAAACACCATTATTTTCCCAGACATCTATGTTCACATCCTCGACATTTTCCCTTTCCCTCAACTCTCATATCCAATGATCTTGCAAATCTTTTCAATTCTGCCTCCATAATATCTCTTACTAGTTCTCTTCTCTTCATTCATATGGCCACCATCCTAATTTAAGGCCTCAATACCTCTTTCCTGAATTTGTTTAATATCTTTCCATTTGGCCTCCCTGCCTCTAGTCTCTCTGCTCTCACTCCATCTTCCACACTGTTGCCAAAGCGATATCACTAAGTACAGGTCTGACCACTCATTCCCCAACTTATGAAACTTCAATGACTTAGGATAAAATCGTTTCTTTGCTTGGCATTTAAAGTCTTTCACAGTTAGGCTCCCATCTCTCCAGGGTGATTTAACACGCCTCCAGAAAGCTAAACTCCAGGCAAACTGATCTATTTGCTGTTTCCTGTACACAACATTCCATCTCCTGCCTCCATGCTTTGCTATACATTGTCCCCGGTGACTGGCATATTCTCCTGCCCAGGATCTACTCAGGTGCCACTTTCTTTAAGAGACTTTTTCTGATTCCTACCAGTTTTTAATGTCCCACAGAATTACTGAATTTATTTTATATAGATTTAGTGTCTTACTTAACTGTGAACAAATATCTTCCCCAGTAGAATATAAACTCCTGGAGGGCAGGGACTGTGTTATGTATTTTTATTCCCAGCATCTAGCACAGTGTCTGGCACATGATAAACACTTAATACATATACAAGTCCTTACCACCTAACAACTCAATTGTCCATTTTTAAAATTGTTTTGCCTTTTTGCAAGTAGCAAAGAAATCCAAGTCAATAGAAAAACAGAAATCAGAGAAAGTATACATAGGAAAATAGGTATCAGACTATATAGAGTGAAAGAACTCTGCCATTGGGAGTGAGGTAACTGAGCTCAACCAAAAGAGAGTCCTAGATCTCATCCAAGGTGAAGTTCCTCAAAGTCTCTAGTATAGTAAGCTGGGGATAAGGACATGAGGGAGACTGTCAGCTCCTCTCATGCTGGCTTCTTCCCAGAGTCTTATTTTCCCTTCAGCAGTCTGAAGTGGGGTTGGCACCAAACCTTTAAACTACTTTTCTGACCTAATTCTTCCTGCTCCAGTCCTTCCCAGCTACTGATAAAACTGTTTTCTGAATAAATCATTTCCATCATGCCAGTCCTCCACTCAAGGATCTATAGTGACTCTTTATCACCCAACAAAATCAATCCACAATTCTCGGTCTGACCCTCAAAATCCTCCTCCAACTAGCCATTTCCTACACTTGTCTATCATTCATTCTCACTGGTAGTCGAATCAGTCCCTTACTTCCCATGGCTCATTCCCTTCTTTCCATCTTTCCACGTATTCTTTATTATTTGCCATAGTTATCCAGTCATTCATTAGCATATGATTCTCTCTCCTTTCTATAGGCCTATGTCCTTCCCTCTCTCTGCTCTTACCTTCTTTGGGAAATGTTGTTGCCTTGATTTAGATCACTTTATTATTATGTCTCTTTCATATTTTTACACAGTTCATATTATGGCATTACACTGTCTTGCAATATAATCTATTTCCCCTTTTAGGGCCTCTGTTTCCTCATTTGCAAAGCAAGAAATTTGAATGCAATGATCTCTAAGGTTGAATGTTAACCATCCCATGGTTCTTTCTTGCACTTGTCAACATAGTTAATCAACAAGCCTCTGTGCCAAGACCTTGCTATAATGTTGGGGACACAAAGAAAGGTAAATCCTTTTGACGCATTCTAGGAGAGATTTCAGTTCAAACATTTATTGAGTGTTTGCTTGTAACAGCCTAAAAGTTACATTGAGAAAAGTTAATAAATTAACTAAAATAACTATTTATATTTTTAATATTAACAATAAAAATAAAAGATATTGCAAGTGTGGACCTTCTTCATCCTAGTCAACCCATAGTGCCTTTTCCAAAGACAGATGAGAATAGTTCCCTCCTTTGGTGTCAGCTTTGGCACTAAATCAAGTTTTGTCAACTGCGACCTCTCTGTATGAGAGCTGCATATCCTTCACTGGAAACTTTTGTGGGAGCCATGGGCTGCTTTTCATACAGGGTCTCTTACTTGCAAAGGGTTGGAAATGTAGTGCTTGTGGTAGGAATTTAGCACCTTAGCAACCTAGGGGGGAAAATGTAGGTTGTGATGAAATGTTTACCTCATGAATGTAAATGAGAGGCCTCACTATGGACTGTTTTGTCCTCATAAATGGCCTTATAATTTTTTGTAGAGATGCTCTGTTTCCTCAAATAGACTATAAGGTCTCTGATGGTAGGATCCAGGCCAACTAGTGCCTTGGTGGTGGTATGACACAGTGGGACATACGTTGGACTTGAATCAGACTTTGCTGGTTATGTGAGGATGCTCCTTTCTCTCTCAGGCCCTTGGTTTCCCCCATCTCTAAAAATGAGAATGAGACTAACTACCCTCACAGAGTTGTACAGATCAAATAAAATGATGTGAACATTTTTTCAACTATAAAGCACAATACGTGTGTGGTGAAATTATTACTTTGTAACAAGTGACACCTTTTCTCCCCCTCATTCCTTTATTTCTGTCTCCTAATTTCTCTCTAAATTCCCTTGCTCCCCTTAAAACTTTTTTTAGTTTCTTTCAACTTGACCCAACTATTGCATTCCTCTCATACTCCCAGTTTCCCTAGTTATGTCTCTCCACATGCTTAGCTTCAATCCAAGGGAAAATCTACTATAGTCTTATTCTGATGTCTTATTTTGGCATAGGGGTGAGGTTGGGTTCTTAAAGATTTTGCTACAAGAGGAGTCCATTGAAACTTTGGCAGGTCTTATCAAATTGAAAAAGCTTCCAAAAACACTGAGTCTGTGTTGCACTAGAAGCAACCTAACTAAGTTTGTAGGGGTTCATCATCTAAAAGGTGATGCCTTTTTTGGCCACAGTAATAAGAAGTGCCACAGGCATGGGCAATTTCTGAGCTACTTCACTGGAGAGAGCACCTACAGCACTGAAATCACACGTTTTCTACAGAATGTTAGTAATGTAAGGGAATGTAACTGGAAGGGGATAGCCTGGCTTCCCTGTATTCTTGGCTTCAAGTGTGACAAGGAGTTTTAGGGAGATCTGGGACCGTTAGGGAGTCCTGTAGTCAGTGTTTAGTGACCCCTAGGGAGAAGGGAGATTACATTGTCAGAGGAAGTTGGGGATGGCTCTTTGGTACCCACAGAAGAGAGGACCCCAGTAGTTTCCAGGGCATCATGAGGTCAGACAGAGAATTAAAGGGATGGTGGTTAAGGACCAAGTGCAACTTGTGGAGGTGTACTAACACCTCTGTATGTGGTTTCTCTTTATCCTAGGCAGGGAATATCACAGGGATTCAGTTTATCTCCCTTGAGGTCTCCTGCAGAGACCAGTGATTCCCAGCTATCCTCGAGACAGCCTCATCAAGCCTCTTAGAGAAAGATGGACAATTTTCTCTATACAAAATGAACATGGAGCGTACTTTCCTTTGAAGAATATTCTTTCTTAGGCACAGGGAACCTCACCTCCTCCAGGCCAGAGACACAAGGAGGGCACTTAGGGACTCTCACTTCTGGTATGGGCAGGGTGAGCTGGTCACCCCCTCTCTAAGGAATGACAAGCAAAGAGTAATCATTTGGACCACAAGAAAGTGGTTGCTTTGGGAGTCACACTGGTCAAAGATAAGGCTGGAGTTAGACTCAGTTACTCCAACCACAGGGAATAAACAGGTCACTCTGGTTGAGATAGGGTTTCAATCACTTGGGCAGTCTCTCCAGATTCCTTGGGTGATTCCTGGCTTATGGAACCTGCCTTAATTGTCAGTACAGGAACCCCTCCAGGCCCACACTCCTCATCTCCATCTTCCCCACCATGTGTGGCACGGTGCCGCAGCAGGTGAGAACTACGGGTAAAGCCACGACCACAGTGCTCACAGCGGAAGGGCCGGTCTCCAGTGTGGCCTCGGTAATGTTGTGCCAGGTTGGAGCTATAGCGGAACCCACGGCCACAGTCTGGGCAGCGGAAGGGCTTCTCACCAGTATGAACTCGCTGGTGCTGGACCAGCCCTGAGCTTTGACCAAAGCCTTTGCCACACTGACTGCAGCGGTATGGTCGTTCCCCACCATGACCACGCTGGTGGCGCCGCAGGTTGGAGCGGTGGCCAAAACCCTCCCCACACTGAGTGCAGCGGAATGGCTTCTCACCACCATGCTGGGCTGCCCGGTGACGGGCCAGTGCCAGAGCCTGGGGGAACAGTAGACCACAGTCAGCACAAGAGTGGACAGGAGGGGGTGGGGGTGGGGGTCCTGTGTGATGGGCTTTTCGATGTGCCACGAGGCGAGGGTGCTGGCTAAAGCCACGTCCACACTCCCCACACAGGTATGGTGTCTCTCCAGTGTGTGTCCGAAGGTGGCGGGCAAGATTGGCACTCTGAGTGAAGCGCTTGCCACATTCAGGACAGGGAAAGGGGCGTTCACCGGAATGGGACTTCTGGTGTCGGATGAGGCTGGGGTGGCGGCCAAAGCCTCTGCCACAAACAGCACAGATATAGGGACGCTCGCCTGTGTGGACAGTGGCATGCTGCAGGAGCCCAGAACTCTGAGAGAAACCCTTTCCACACTGGCCACATCGGTAGGGAGGCTCAGGCAGATGTGTACGTCGGTGCCGGGCCAAGTGAGAGCCATGGCGAAAGCTTCGGCCACACTGATCACAAGAATAGGGTCGGTCACCTGTGTGGGAACGCAGATGCAAGGCCAGGTGGGCACCCTGGGCAAAGCACTTGCCACATTCAGGGCAAGGGAAGGGGCGCTCGCCAGAGTGGATCAGCCTATGGCGCGAAAGGTGGGAACGTCGTGAGAAGCAGGAACCACATTCAGGGCAGGAAAAGGGCTTTGGGGGTGGGGGTGGGGATGCTGGGGGTGGAGGCAGGGCTGGGCCACTGGGCGTAGCCGGTGGTGGGGAACCCTCCAAGGCAGGGGGAGGGTCAGGGACGGATTCTGTCTCCTTTTCTTCCTTGGTCCTCATGCCTGTGAAAGAGACAGTGATGAAATTAAGGAACTACAAGGGAAAAAGGATCTTGTGGTGAAGTGAAGAAAGGTGTGGGTTCAACCTCTATGGAAGCTACTCTCCTCTCCTTCCTGATGGATAGTATTCCTGAAGGGATTTAGAGTGGACCAGGGCATCTCATAAAGTAGTTTGTATCCTTGGAGGCAGAAGGAGGAAGGGATGGGGGGGCAGAGGTTAGCCCTCTCTTCTGACAACAAGGGTAGGGACTTTGGTGATTCCTGCCAATTACTGGGAAGCAAAAGTATAGGTTAGGATAGTGAGGAGGTGTGAGGTGGAGTTCTATCCTCGGGGCAGTGTGGTACAGTGGGAAGAGCAAAGATTTTGGTATTGAAGAACCTCAAGGCCCCTGCTCGTGCCACTTTCTAGCCCTTTGGCTTTGGGCAAGTAGATTCTCCTCTCTAGACCTCAGTTTCCTTCCCTGTAAAATGAGATTTGACTATGTAATTTCCAAAACCCTTTAAAGCTCTAAATTCCAGACCTGATGACTCTCTCCCTGGGGTATGAGGAGGATATGAAGGGTGAAGGCAAAAAGATCTTTTCCCTGCTGCTTACTCACCTGGGTAGGGATCTTTTGGGACTCTTCCTTCTTCAGACTCCTGAGACCCTGGACCCCATGGCTCAGCCCCTTGCTCCAGGTGAGTGATCAATTCTGGTTTGGGGATTGGAAATCCTGGGGCAAGGAAGAACAAGATTCATTATTCTGTCCAAAATATTTTCTCTTCCTGGTCCTTCCCCTAGCTGAATTCTAACCATTCTTCAAGACCCAGCTCAAGTTTCTTTTTCCATGAAGCCTTTCTTGACCAGTCTAGATCGCTGTGATTTATTCCTCAGGAATCTTGCACTTACTGTCTATCACATGGTATTTAGCATACATTTCACTGTAGTGTCAGCTTCTGTATGTCTCATCTCCCTAAACAGGCAATAAGACACCTTTTTGGTGTGTTCTTGTATCCTCTACATCTAGCACAGATACTTGCAAATTAAAAGTGCTTGATAATATCTGATTGCTGGAATCAGGAAGACTCAGGAGATAGGGAAGCAAGATGCCTGAAAGTGAATAGAGAGAAGAGAGCTAGAGACCTCTAAGAGGGGTGTGAAATGCTGACCTTCTATGCAGGAAATTCAGAGACGTCACCTCTCAGTTTAACATTTCAATTTAATTCAATACCCTTGATAGAATGAATGTCAGAATTAGGGGGGTATTTTTTTTTTTTTTGCAGGGGGTGGGGAGGGGAGGTACTCACCCAAGGAGATAAGATTCCGGTAGCTCTCCCACATGACATCTCCAAAATACACAGCCATGTCTGTGAAAGTCACTGGCATAGGGGGTGGGGCATCAAGGTGAAGAGTGGAAGACAATGAAGGGGAAGGGAGAGAAAAGTGAGAAGTAGAGAGCAGAGGAGGATGGGAGGATGTAGGTGACATAGGAGCTGGCGGAGAAGGGGAGGGACAGGGACATGGGGAGGAAGGGGAAGGGCAGGGGGAAAGGGGAATTGTAGGCTGAGCCAGGGTGGAGTAAGAGGAGAGCCCGGGAAGAAAGGAAGGGAAGTTAGGTTTGATGAGGTGGGGAGAGGGAGGGGAAGGGATACTGTCTCTGGAACCAAAATAGAGAAGAGATAAATTCCACCACTTCTCTTCTCATTCATTTCTAGTCCTTTTCTCCTCTCTTTTCCCCACATTATCCTGCCCCTCCCCCCATGCCCACCTCTTGAGATTTCTTCTAGGCACCATTAAGTTAGTAGGTTTAGACTGCTCTGGTGCACCAGGCTCAGGCTGAGCAAACAACGCCTCAGTTCTCAGACAGATCTCATCTTCCCTTCTCCTAACATGCCAGAAACACACCTCCCAGATCAGGGACAGAGGAAAAGAAGGCAAGCTGGGGGAGTCAGGAACAGGATGCCTGGGAGGGAGTTAGAGGCGGGTTGCAGGGTTAGAGGACAGGAACTTGGATGACTTATTAGGAAGCCTGGGGACTGGGGAGGTGCCTGAGTTTGATGTTGTGGGGCTGGAGGAGTACATGTGGTTATTAGAGGACCCTCAAAGCTAGAGAAAACACACGTAGGAGAGTCCCTGGCATTGCAGGGTTCCTGGAACTATGGGAATTGGTGATATTGGGGAAAAAACTGAGTTTATGGCACTGGGGCATTCCCAGAGGCTATAGGAAAAATCTTTGGTTCTGTTGTGGGCTCCCTGGTATTGGATATCCGGGGTGGGGGTGGGGGTTTGTAGTATGGTCTCGGTATTGAAGAATCCCAAAAGCTGTGGGAAGACACAGGAATTGAGAGGAAGATCTTTTATATCGAGGGTCCCAGGGGTCTTAAGAGGGTATTGGCATTGAGGGGCTCTAGAGACTGTCAGAAGGTAAAGGAGTTGGGTCCCCTGTGTTGAGGAACCAGAAATAGAAGGGTCCCTGATACTGAAGATCCCCAAGGGCTGTGGGAGTGTCCTCGAGCTGTAAGAGGATGTCTGATATTGAGGGTTGGAGGCTATGAAAGGGTTCTTGGTATTGAGGATCACAAGGTTCTGGGAGTGGTAGGGTCTCGGGTATAGAGAGCTGGGGATGAATGGGAGGGGTAGGGGCAAGTCTCCAGTATTGAAGCTTTCTGGGGCTGGGGGGAAGTTTGCAGTATTGAGGGTCCGGGGGCTGTGGGAGGGTTTCAGGGGTGAGAATCCCTCGTATTGAGAGTCGGGGGTGGGGGTCCACGGAATCGAGGATCCTGGGTTTCTACTATTGATGGTCCAGGGGCCCAGGGAGGGTCCCTGGTATAGACAGTCCCAGGGATGTGGGAGGGTCCGGGACAGTGGAATGGTCCCTGTTATTGAGGATCTCAGGGGGGTGGGAGGGTCCATGGTATAGAAGATTTAGAGGGTGTGGAAAGGTCCCTGGTATTGAGGATCCTGGTGAGGTGGGAGGGTCCAGGGGTTGGGGAGGACTGCCGGCTGGGGTCAGGGTATAGGGAAGGGGGCCGGGCGGGCCAATTACCTGCACCACCGACTCGTCTGCCAGCAAGACAGCGGACTGAGCTCAGCCACAGGAATTTGGGGGGGTGGGAATGAGAGGAGCAGCGGAAACAGGAAGTGAGGGGCAGAGTGCCCGAAGAAGGGGCGGGGGGCCCTCGATTCCTCCTGGAGCCGTCCCCCTTCCCCTCTCACTAAACTTCCCGAAGATGGGGATCGAACCCTGATAATTCTTCCCACTCCCTGCAGCTCAGTTCCGGCTCTGGAGCCCACATTCTACCCACCTGGTGGGAGGGAAGGGGAACGGACGACTTCCACGCCCCCCCAACTGTTTGGGGAAGCAAAAACTACAACTCCCACAGGCCCTCGGGACAGCAGCATCCGAGGACTAGCGATCCCCTACCCCGAGGTCTCATGGGAACCGTAGTCTCAACTCCTGCTCCTCAGGCGGCCTAGGAGGCGGAGCGCCATGTAGCTAGAGCTACAACCAAGGACAAGGGACCAGAAATAGCGGCGCAGCGGCTGCCTCTGCTTGCCAGCTCTAGTTTATCGGGGAGGTATTTGTATCTCTTCCACTTTGCTCCTCCCAGCCTTCAAATTGTATTAGCGACCTCTCCCAACCCCCTCTCCCAAAAGAAGAATGGTTTGTTTTTTTTTCCACGGAGGCGGCAGTCAAAATTTTTCATGGCCGCTATTTCCCTTTCTTTCTTTGCCCCGTTTTCCCCCCTCCCCTAACACACAGACAGACACAGATTTGAAAGAAAAAAAAGCAAATGCGTTGTTGTTGGGGGAAAGGGAGGTTTTCCTCCCTCCACAATATCCCCATTACAGAAGGGAGGTGACTGGTGAGTAGAAAAGGAAGGAGTTGGGGGCCCACACCCCACTCTGTACAATATAGAAGAATCTGATATAGACACTTTGTATAAAAGCCACTTGTCCTCATCGGTGTCCTCTCGCCGGCCTGCCGGGCAGGGTAAGGGGGTGGGGGATGGGGGAACACAGACCTGGAGGCGGAGCTAGGACATAAGAAGCCCTATGACCCCCATCCCCTTGGGTCACTTGGGATCCTTAGTGGGGGCATAGCACAGCTCCAGGGGTCTGGACACCTTCCAGAACTTCTCGTTCACCAACTCCAGGGTCAGTGAGCCATTCAGGGTCTGGGTATATGGAATAAACCAGAAAGAAAGTGGAGGGAAGGAGAGAAAAGATTGGTATCATTAAGGAGGGAAAACAAAAAGGAAACAAGAGATAGGAAGAAAAATATCCAAGTATGAAAAGAGAAGAGCGAGAGGAATAGGAGAAAAATAATAGAAGAGGAAGGAAATGGGAGATAAATGGAAGGACCAGGAGGAAAATGGGAGAGAACAGTATACAGAAAAACTGATTAGTGACAGGGTGAACAGACTGTGTATTATCTTAAACTTTTCCCTCATCCCCAACACCTCCCCCACAATCCTTCCCTTCCATTCTCTCACCGTGAAAGCTCCTCCCCCAGGTGCGATATAGATGGTATACTGCTTCTCACTGACACCCTCCAGGCTGGGCAAGGCTGGCTCCTCTGGCCCATCCGTTCCTCCAGTTCCTGGTGCCTCCCCCCCACCTCCCTCAGGTCCTCCAGCTTCTGGGACTCCTCCACCTGGTGCCCCAGGCTCTCCAGCCTCTTGTTGCTGCCTCCGCTCAAGTGCAATCCTTAGAGCCAAGTACTTGGAGAGGTGGTCAACTGTGGCATTCCCCGTTGTCTTCACATATCTGAGGAATTGGGGCAAATGATTAGTGAAAAAAGCAAAGGGCTGGTGAAGTAGGAAACATGACATATTGAACCCCACTCATGGGAGTTTTCCAGGAGTGTCTTTTCTCTTTAGAGTTTGGAGGTGACCATGATTTTGCATTAGGTATGTTTCTGAGTTTGGGGGAGTCAAACTGCTGGGCAGAATCATTATCTGTTATTGGAAGGAAGCTCTGTGATTCCGAGGTACCCATTTGGTTCCTGGTTTCCCAGTTTTTAGACAGTTGCTGGGGGAGAGGGAAAATTTCCTCACCTAGTCTGACTGTATTCTCCTTTCTCGACCAGCAGAGGATGGGGCCGGAACACAAGCTCGATCTCTCCTCCTGGCTCAGGAGGACTGGGGGCCCCAGGTGGGCTTGGTGGACCCAGGGTGCCCCCACCCAGGGGGGCACCCCGGTCTCCAGAATCCTCAGAGCCTGCTCCCCCACCCATACCTCCAGCAGCCCCACCCCCTGTCCCTCCACTGCTACTTCCCACAACTCCTGTTCGATGTCGTTTGGGGGCAGGTCCAGGAGTGGAGTCTGGGGCAGAGTCTGAGCTAACATCTTCCCCATCTCCATCTCCCTCTCCCTCACCAGGCTCTCCCTCCCCACCACTCATTGTTGTTGTCTGGTCTGACTCTGGCATTGGCCGCCTTACACGTTGGGCCCTGTAGAGGCAAATAACACCAATTAGGAAATCAGTACGTAGGAAGGTTATGGACTCAGAGATCAGGTGTTAGAATGTCAAAGAACCAGAAAGTAAGAATCATGAATTTTTGCCTATTACATGTCCAGAAACCTTCCAGAATTCAGTGCCCAGCACTTCAGTACGACCACTCCCATACCTGTGCATCGCCTGCATTCGGAGCCCCTCCTCGATGCTGGAGCTCAGTGCCTGTTGGTTGTGCAGGCGGCTAAGCCGGATGAGGACACGATCCTGGTGTGCTTCGTACTCTTCTCGACTTGGGTAAATTTTGGAGATCAGTGCATCAAAGTTTGGATCAGGCCGAAGAGACCGCTTTGACACCAGCTTCTTCCTACAAGTGGGGCACTCTTTGTTCCTGAGTTGAGTTAGAGGAAAGAAACCACTTAAAATGTTAACTGCTAACTGGGAATCTTAGTTTCACACACTAAAATGGCATCATCCAGGATCTCGGAGATTGTCCATGGGAATACAGAAGCTCTCCCCCTCCCCCCCACAGCCCCATCCTAGCACATGGGTCTGCTGATACCCGCTACGAAGCGCAGTGACAATGCAGTCGGAGCAGAAGCGGTGGAGACACTCCTTTGTGGTCATGGTATTCTTCAGCATGTCCAGACAGATTGGGCACATGAGCTCTGAATGTAGGGATCGTGGGGAAACAGCAATCTCTGTGCCATCCATGATGGCTTCCTGCAGGAGGGGAGAGAGAGAATGACATGCAGGGAGGGGGGAGAAGGACGGGAGATCAGAGTGAAGATCTCCTAGGAATGTGGGAGTTCACAGGAGACAGTCTGCATTTCAAGGATGCCCCCTCCTCACCTGTGGGGTCCGATGCAGCTCATAGAGACTCAGTTCCCACGTTTTGCTGGCGCTCTGTGCATTCGCCGGGGTCGCCATGGTAACAAGGAGTCGACCACCACCCCAGAGAGCCGGGGGCAGACCGGGCCACTAAGGAGCAGCAGAAGGAATCCTGGGGGTGGGAATGGGAGTGGAGGGGGGTAGTGAGAGTCCGCCCCGCCTCACCCCGCCCCTTCTGCACGCGCCCCTGTCGCCCGAGGCCCCGCCCCCTTACGTTTCCTTCCCCTCCCCCTCCCCTCCTCCCTTCCCTCACCCCGCCCCCCAGGCCCAGGCCTTATTCTCGGGCTCGCCCCGCCGCCAGCGTGCCACTCCATCCCAGTGCCCCGGCGCCGCGTACCTCCCGGGCCGAGCTCACTCAAGTCCCCGGTCCCTCCCACTCAGGACCCTGGTCCCGCTGCCGCCGCCACCGCTCCCGCCGCCGCCATGGCTGGGGCGCTCGGGCCCTTGCGTCACTTCCGCCTCCCCATTCCCTCCCCTGTCTGACTCAGAACGATGGTTACGTCACCGAGCTGCTCGGAACGCGGGTGGAACGTGGAACTAAGGGGGTGCCCCCCCTCTTTTGTACACGTGACACCATCTCCACGTGAGGGGACGGGCTAGCGTGGTGCTGTCTTGCTCCACGTGGGGCTCCTTCCCACAGCTCCACGCGGGATGGAGACAGGACCTGACGGGACGCGCCTCCACCACTTGCTACACTTAAGTGTTGGGAGTAGGGGCACGCTCCTCCCGGTGCGGTCTCTACCTCTTGGAGTGGGCCGGAGATGGGCCGATCACTTGCCTCCCGTGGGAAGAACGCGGAGTGGACTCGGGCTGTCTTAGACAGGGGACGAGAGTTAGAAGGGCCGCCCACCCAAAGCCCCCAGCCCCCCGGTCGCTCCCGGCATCCCACCCCCTGCCTCGTCCCCATCGCCTCCAGCCCCCGCACCCAGGGTTCGGACGCCCCCAGTCCCAAGGGCACGCCTCGGAGTCCTCGCTCCCACCATCCCCCCGCCCCGCCTCAGGGACTCCTCTCTTCTGTGGCAGGCGTTCCGGAGTCGGCCAGTCCGCCCTCCTCCGCGAGGCGTGGGGGCCGCGGCTCGGGATGTCCAGACCCAACTCTCGAGGGCCGGAGCCACGAGAATTGCGTTTGGACAATCAAGAGCCACGGCCCGAGAAGGAGGATGGTTACCCCGGGGATAGAGAGCCCCACCTGTGGAGGGCCGGAGAGAGCTGTGGTGGGGGTAAGGGGGTCGGCCCGCTGGGAATGGATCAAGAGGGAGCCGATGGAGACCTGGAGCTGCCTGGGGATGGGAGGAGGAGGGAGATGATGGGGGGGGGGTAAGGGCGGGGAAGGGATCCCAGCCCTCAGGAGGAGCAGGAGCGGGAACTACCCAGGAGATGAGGAACTGGATCCTCGCCCGAGCAGGTACACATGGACCAGAGGCCAAGCTGGGGACCGAGCAGGAGGTGAGGGAGTTGTTTTTTCTTCCCCCACCCTGGCCCCGTGGACCACACTTTTCCCCTCCCGGCCCTCCCCCCTTCCGAGCCCCCCACTTCCCTGTCCTCTCCTTCTGTCCGTGGCCAGTCCTTAAGTGGGCTCCAGAGGCGATTCGCCCCGGCCCCCTCCTCTCCCCTCCCCATTACCCCTCCTTTATTTTCTCCCCCGGCCCCTCTTTCATCCCCTCCGGCCCTTTTCAGTGGCTGGCCCCCTCCCCTAATCCTGGCCACCTCCCCTAATCCCCCACCCCCCACCCCGACCCCGGGCCGGCTGCACTATTGTGAAGCATTGAGAAGGGGGGGGGGGGGACAGAAGGGGGACTGAGAGAAAAATGATGAAGGTTGAGGCACCTGTTCCACGTTGTCCCCCCTTACCAAGATCAGAGTCAGGAATATGACTGCGTGGATGCTCTCCCCCCTCCCCCCTTGCGGGACACAGGGACAGGAAAAGTTAGGGGGATTTGGGGGCACTGTCTACAGGGGTGGGGCCAAGACCCCCTCCTTCTGCCGGCACTGTATCCCACACTCTCTCCTCACACCCGGCGGCGGGGGTTGCCCTGGGAAACCAGCCAGTGAATGGGAACAATCCCACCAGGAGAAGAAGGGGAGGAGGAAATGGGGAGGAGTCTGAAGGCTTGGACACAAGGAGAAGCCAGAGGTGGTAGGAAGATTTGGAATTTATTAGGGTCACAGACACCCTTTTCATATAACTTGTTTTCCCAATGTACAGTAGCTAGTCCCCCACCCTCCATCTGAATCTTCCTTTGCCTGGCCGTGGTGCTGCTTGGGGAAAGAGATGAGTTCAGTGTCCTGGAACGCTGTGGGAGTTACATGAAGAGACCTCCTGGGAAAGTCAGAAACAGGGAGAAGGAGAAAAAGAGAAGAGCTTGGAATAGGGATTTCTCTAACCTCCCACATCATCCCCAGTCCCTCAAGAATTGTTTCAGAGGTTTCCATTAACTCCTCCCCCTCTTTATTGGGTCCGGTTTCCAATTTTTCTAATCATACCAGTGACCTCCACAGTGGTCCCTGTGATGTATCCACTGTCATCTGATGCCAGGAATGCCACCACATCTGCCACATCTAGGGAAAGAGTTCAGAAGTGTCATCACTGCTGCCCATTGTATCCCAGGAATGATTTTCCCCCTTCCCCCTCCCAAAAAAAAACCAAGGCAAGAAACATAATAACATGTAACTCCCACCCCAAAGACATCATCACCTCACAAACACCCTAGGTCTTGTGCTCAAGGGCATCTTTCAGTCTCCACTTACCGAAAGCCCAATTTCTATCTCCCCTTTCCATTCAGTCTTTCCCTTTTCATTTTTTTTCCCTTTTCTCTACCCTTGTTTCTCACCCTCAGGGACCCCCAGATGGCCCATCGGAATTTGTGGAGTTATCTGAAAGTAGATACACAATGGAAAAAGAAAGATTTTTATGGAGAAGTGGTTTCTTTGGCCTCATCTTCTTGTCTAGAATTTTCTCTATGATAGGGTTTGATGGGTAGTGAGGGAGGGTGTAGGTGACCCCTACCTTGTCCAATACTTTCTGTGGTACTTTCTTTGTCATGGGTGTTAGGATGAATCCTGGAAGGATGGAGTTACAGCGGATTCCATGTCTGTGAGAATGGAGAATTATCACTAACCCCTGATAATTGCCAGTTCCCCATTTTGACCCTAGTGATTGTCAGAGTGGATATCAGTCTATCCACTTATTAGCTGATCTGGGATCAAGCATATCCTTTGCTGGTGTAAAAAGTAACCAGCTTAAATGAGCCCTCTTTTCTCCCAGGCTAACCGTCCAAGTTCTCGAGCCACACTTCGGGTCATTCCTTCCACTCCAGCTTTGGATGCAGCATAGTTTGCCTGTCCTAGGTTCCCCACCTGTGGATGAGTCATGGTTGGAGATCACAAGGGAAGCCTCCCTTTTCTCCCTCACATCTGCCTTTTCTCAGGCTGACCTTTCCTACGATGCTACCGATGTTGATGATGGAGCCACCACAGCCACTGGATACCAGGGCTCTAGCTGCAGCCTGAGTGACCAAAAAGGTGCCCTGCCAATGAAGGGAAAAGATGGCAACGGTGGTGTTTGGTCACAGCACTCAGCACTTCCCCTACTTTGGGCACCCCCTCCTATTCCCATCAGGATCAGGACCTTGAGGTTGACAGCAATGACTTCATCCCAGTAATCTTCAGGCATTCGGAGCAAAAACTCATCCTGGGTGATACCGGCACAAGAGACCACCACTGATGGTGGGCGGGAGAAGCAGGCCTGGGGGAGGCAGGAAGGGCATGAGGTTACTTCGGGAAACGGCTTCTCCCTGCCCCACTCAGACTGTGCAAACTCACTCTCACCTGGATTTGCTCTATCAGCCCGTGCACCGACTCAGCCTCTGCCACATCGGCCTGGAAAGCAGCGTGACGCCCGGGGCCAGCCCCAGCTTCACTCTCTGTGCCCTCCAGAAGCCGTATAGTCTTCTCGGCTGCTGCCCCATCCCGGTCACTTGCAGCCACAAGGGCCCCTTCCCTGGCCAGGCGCAGGCTGACTGCCCTGCCGATGCCACTACCTGCACCTAGGGAATGGGGGAAGGAAGGAGTACAAATGCCAGTCTTGGGATGCGGGCCAAGGCGGACGCGGGCGTCGGAGGAGTGGGTAGCTCGGGAACGCTCCAGGACTCAACACTGGGCACTTCGCCCTTAGAGCCGGGGCAATGGAGGGGAGCGGGGATACGGGCACCTGAACACTTCCCCAGGAAGCCCGGTTTTGCGTGCCGTCACCTTGCCCGAGAAAAAACCTCTTTCCTAGTGGGGGAAGCAGGCCGCGAAGTTTGGTGGGGTTCCCTAACCTGTGACCAGAGCCAGCGCTGAACGCAGCCGAAGCTGGGCCGCCATGGTAAAGACTTCGGCCACAAGCCAATGGGAAGGGAAAGGGCGGGGCCGAGAACTTGGAGCCAATCAGAAGGGAAGAGAGTCGCACTAGCTCTCACCCCAAGGGGAAAGTGACAAAATTCTTCCAGGCGGAGAGTCTGAAGGACGTGTTAGCCCCTTCCCCGAAAGTAAGACAAGAGACCAGATGGGGTGAAAAAGCCAGCGCCTTTATTTCCGGTCATCACCCTTCCCCAGCCCTCCCCTCATCGATATAAAAAAAGCAAAAACTAAACAGGTATAAGATCAGTAACAAGCCCACCCCCCCCAATCACTACACACGATTGACCTTAATCCTGACCCCTCCCCTCCACCCCTTTGGTCCAGAGCTCAGGCCTTTGAGAAAGGCACACCCTCCTCAAGGGGAGCGACTGGAGGAGCCGCTGGCGAAGCTTGGTTTCTTGAGAACAGGTATGGGGACACTCGTAACAGGAGTCCCCATTCTGTGGCTCCCTCTTCTTTCTTCTTGGGCCCAGCCCTTCTATCATGGCCACGTTTAGCCATGCCACCTAAAATCCAACTCCACTGTCAGTCAATTTTCAATACTACAGCCATTCTAGCATCTCATTCTCAAGTCTACTGGTCCCTGAAACCTTCAGGCCTATAGGGCCAACCCAAGTTCATTGTCCCTCTAGACGTTTACCTTTATGGTACTTGGCTCCTCCTTCCTTTGGCTAGGGCCCCCCATCTAAGTCACCCTACCCTCCAGGGTTTAGGGGGAGGGGTCTCCCACCTCTCATTCGAGGTAGGCAATGAGCACCATCATAGCAACTCCACCCAACAGCCCCAGAACCTCCAGCAAGGACTGCAGGGGAGAAGCCTCCCTCAGTAGCTCAGGCAATACAGACACAGTTGCCACATAGATGAAGCCACCAGCTGTAAATGGGAGGACCCAACCTGGGCCACTACCACCAGCAGTACTGTTTCCCTGGGACCCTCCTTCAGCCAAGAGTGCACAGGTTGTGCCTGCTAGGGCCCCCAGTGCTGTCAGCAGTTGAAGACGCATCGCCTGAAGTGGGGGTAGGGGGTTTGAGGAAGGGAAAGAAAAAGAGAGAAACCTTCAAAATCATCCCTGGTGAGAGATATAATGCGAGTTAATGTCCTGGGGCTTGTGAAAAGGCTTGTAGTATAAAGGTAAGAAGAGGGACTTGGAATATTTTTGTTTTGTTTTTTCAAAGTCTGGAGTCTAAAGTGGTCAAAAAGTAGAAATAATTTGTATGCCAGAGAAAGAAAAAGTACTGCTTAAATATAACTGCTTAAAATAACAGAGAAAAACAAAGAATACTGGGAAGCTAATTTCTCAGAATTTTAGGGAGGTGATGTGGAGGGATGGGGTCAGAGACAGTGGCAAGGAACGAAGAGCTAAGGGGTTTCTGGGGCACCTTAGAGGAATAGATGCCTGTGCAATGTTCCTGATTCTGCCAGTTACTGACCTGCCTCTTGCTGCAGCCAGACTGGACAAGGATGGCAAAATCCCCAACTTCATGGGGCACCTCGTGTAGCAGGACAGTTAGTGTGGTCAAAATCCCTAGTCCCCGGCCCCCTCGGAAAGAAGCCCCAATTGCTAGTCCATCTGTGAAGTTGTGGGCCAGGTCAGCAGCTAGGTTCAGGTATCCAGACACACGCATGTCTGGAAAGGAGAAGCAGGGAAGGTGAACTGAGTAAGATACTCTATATTTCCTCAGCCACTTCTATAGCTCCCATGCTCACCCTGAAATGACCTTTAGATAAACAATATCTAAGCACAGTGACCAAATGTAACAATAAACAACAGCTCGTGAAAATACCACCCCCTCCCCCAAGCAGCCTCCAAACTTCCAGAATGTCTCAGGCACCGTCCCTGCTCCCTCACCTGAGCCTCCTTTCTCCTTTTCACATTTAAGCTGTTTCACTGGACCATCATTGGGTTCTCTGCCTGCTCCTCTTCTCCTCCTTGCTCCTCCAATCTCTTTCTCTTTCTCTTCCTCATCTGAACTCTGTTTTTCCTTGGAGGACTCTGAGGAAAGAAAAGAATGATCAGAATGAAGAGATTTCCCCACTTCATTCAGAGACAGACTGAACCCTAAGCCAGGAAGATTCCTAGATATCTACCACCCCCCTGAAATCCCAAGGCAGGAGAATGAATTATAGGGAAAGAGGTATTTCTAAGTCTTACCATGTTGGCCATGCTCATGTCCATGTCCATGTCCGTGTCCGTGTCCATGTCCATGTCCTCCCTTCACATGTGTCACAAATTTCTCCACCACAAGAAAGGCAACAATTCCACCGAGAACCCAGAGCCCAACAGAGAGAATGGGGCCCTGGTCTGAGGGCAGGGAGACAGAAGGATGCTAAGACAGAAAAATAGTCCCCTGATTCCCCCACATCCTCTGGCATAATGTTGGGGAAAGTGGGGGAGATAGTCAAATACCCTCCCCCCTACCTCAGGCCCAGACTTTGCCCATTCCTCCCTCCCATTCCCTCCTCACGGCTATGAGAGTGTCCATGTCCTGGCCTTTCTTCAAGTTGAGGTTCCATATCCCCATGATGAGAATGAGGTTCTGAGGAAAGAAGGTCAGAAATATCAAGCATGTGACATAAACATCACAGCCAATAGGGACTCTCAAAGTGTGAGGCAAAGTAAGATTGAAAGGCAATGAAGGTTAGAGATCACTCACCCAGGGCATGAGGTATCAGATGCAGGAAGGCATCTCCCAGAAGTCCCCCTGAGGCAAAGCTGAGAAGGATCTGCAGGAGTGAGCGGTGCTGAGGGGAATTGGATTCCACAGGCACAAGAAATAGGATGAAAAATGGAGCCGCTGAGATTAGCACTGTTGCCCCCAGAGCCTAATAAGTTTGCGATTAAGGAAATAAGTCATGGGTGTGAGTTAATTACTATACAAGGGTAAGATCCCACACCCCACAACCCCTTCTACTATCCCCATTATTCTCTGAGAACTCACATATGCCCAAAGACTGACAGTGTCCAAGTCCTGCCCACTGCCTAGAACCTCAGAATCCCCAATGCCTTTAGACCTTTGTCCATATTCATGAGCATGGCTGTGTCCATGGTCATGAGTGTGACTTCTGTGTCCATTTCCTTCATGTGACTGTCTATTGTGCAAGGGGTCAGACTCATAATAAAAGCTCTCATGTGTGTGGCCATGGTGTCCTGGTGCATGGCTGTGACCATGATGGAAATCATCATGCAAATGTCCATGGCCATGATGCTGGAAATCTTCATGGGAGTGCCCATGGCCAGGATGATGGAAATCCTCGTGGGAGTGCCCATGGCCAGGATGATGGAAATCCTCGTGGGAGTGCCCATGGCCAGGATGATGGAAATCCTCATGCGAGTGCCCATGGTCATGATGGTGGAAATCCTTGTGTGAATGGCCATGGCCAGGATGGTGGAAATCTTCATGCATATCTTCATGCAGGTCTGCGTGGACCCCAAGTCCAGACACCAGCAGCTCTAAGGCAACCCAAGTCACCAACCCCACAGCTGCCCAGCATCTGGCCCCTGGGGCTCCGTGAGCCATGGCGATTATCTAGAAAGAAAAGAGACAGTGACCCTTCTGGGTCCATCCAAGGGGTCTACTTCCCAGTATGGTTGCTTTCCTATTCTCCCAAACCATGGTCTGTAGTCTTTCAGTCTCCTTCCCACCTGCACCCACCTCCTGCCCCCTCCCCAATCCCTGGTCCCCGGGAAAGTCTTGCTAGTTTTCGGGAATTCCGGTTTAGTGTTCCCTCTAAGCCACCGTCTCTACGGTACCCGAAGAGGATAAAGAAACTTTGAATGCAAAAGGAGGCTAAAGTCTCACCGGCGCCGGGGTTTTCTCGCTCCCGGTTCACACGGACGGACGTGGCACTCCCGCGTTCCCCGCTCCCGCGAGAAGAGGAAGTCCCACCCTTTCTCCGCCCCTTTCTTTACCCGGACAGCGGCTCTCTCGGCGGCAGCTACGGGGAAATTTATCCCTTGATACGCATGCGTGTACGGAGGAAGTGGGCCACCCGGAAAGAACGGAACGGGCTCCTCCATCTTGGTGAAGGGCGGAAGCTAACTCAAGGGCTTCCTGTCCTTACCTAGATGTCTGCCACCATGGTGCTGCCATCTTAGAGTAGGGCAAAGTGAAGTACCTTGTTCCGCCAGCTCTGGCGCCCTATTCCAAGACCCTGGCAGTATCCTGCCCTTCTCTCCCGACCCCAGAGTTCTGTAGGTATCCTCCCCCAAGTCCTTCCACACCTCCTTCTGGGGACCATACCGTTGGTTGCTTTGCCCTCCCTCACGGATCCTTCTCTAACCCCCATGCCGCGGGGCAGTGTGGGCCTGTGGGGGAGCGTGGCGCGAAGCATTGTGGGGCCGGGACCCGGTGGTGGCGGCGGCGGGTGGAGGTGGCGGCCGGAGAACAACAAGCCCCGGAGCCGGAGCCGGGGGGAGCGGGACGGGACGGGATGGGCGACAGCGGGCGGGGTGAGTGGTCGGCAGGGTAGGGCCAGGGCGGGCGGGCGAGCGACGGTGTTATCTGCATGTCTTCTTCCCCTTTTACATACACCCACGGGTGTCTTTGCCTACCGTCTCCCCTCCCCCTTCCCTGCCGAACGCCCAGTTTATGGGTAATCCAAACGCTGGGAGGGTCTCGCTCCCCGTGAAATCTAGAGTCTGGAGTGGGACGAGGGAGCGTGGACAGCACTCTGCTGGACTCGGGAGGGATTGGAGAGGAGGAGGGCTGGGGGCGGAGCACGTGTCAGGGAGGGGTCAGCATCTTCCAATCTGCCCCTCTGGGCGACCCTGACCTCGGAGCTTGGGCTGGGGTTGCTGTGTAGGGGGGTGGTTCGTGAACGGCACTTGTGTTCCCACCCACACTGGGACGAACCAGGCTCCGGACCGAGACCAGCTAGGCTAGGCTCCGGGCCACCCCAGCCAAGTTCAGATCTCAATGGCACGGTCACCCTTCTGTCACTCGTAGACCTTCTGCCGCTGTCCCACGCCTCCAACTCAGTTCTAGGGAAAAGATCCGAGTTCGAATGCTAGCTTCAACCCTTACCAGCTGGGGGTCCTTGAACAAGTCACTTTTCCTTTCTGGGCCTCCGTTTCCTCATATGTAATGCGAGAGGGTCTCTAACATTCCATTAAGTTGGGTCCCAAATCTTTTTCCAGTTCAAGAAGAATAGGAGTTTCTCATTTTACTCCTGCTCTCCCCTTTCCCCACCCCCCAAATCCAAAGCACTCTGCAACTTCCTAACCAAAAGGAGTGCCTTCTTCCTGGCCTGGGGCTGGTTTGGGCAAACCAAAAAAATGATTAAAGGCAAATAAAAGTGTCTTCACTTGAGTTGGAGAAAGTTTAAAGTCTCCTTTTATCTTGTAACCCCAGTGCCTACAACAGGGACTTGCACATACTAGGCTCTAAATAAATGTTTGTTGAATTTGAATTGGAGTAGTTGACCTGCTGAAGACTGATTATCTCTCTCTCTCTTTTTTTTTTGTCTCTCTATATCTTTGTCTTTGTTTCTGTCTCTTCTCTCTTCCCATCCCAGACTGTAGAAGCCCAGACAGCTCCTCCCTGAGCTCATCCCCACAACCCCCTCCCCGGGGGGGCCCTCCCCCTTCTCCTCCTGGGCCCCCCCTGGCTCCCCTACCCTCTGCAACTTCATCCCTCTTAGGAACAGGGGGCCCACCCCAACTCCCACTTGGCTCCCCCTTTCCTGTCATCAGCTCCTCCATGGGGTCGCCTGGGCTGCCTCCCCCAGCCCCTCCTGGACCCTATGGCCCTGTCAGCAGTCCCCAGGTGAGCTGTTGTGATCCCATGATCCTCTTGAACTATAGATGACCCTTGACCCTGGTTTGAATTTCCATATAACCTGGTGATCTTTCATCACACCAGGCCCTCGTGTGAATCTCTGTTCCTTGTGACCTCTGACATCTTGATCTATGATGTCCTTGGCCCTTTTTTACCATAACGAATAACCTTTCAGTCACTTAAAGTTGATGATTTTACTTTATTCCCATGACCTCCCCTTCTCAACATCCTTGGACCTGTATTCAGTCTCCTCTGCCCTCTTTCCCACCTATAGATGTAGATAGACGGACTGATTGATCACAGAAGAGGTGGAGAGTAGCTTTAGGTCCTTGTGACTATCACCACCAGCCCTCCCAACAGGCATCCCTGTAATATCCCCTCAGATTAACTCCACAGTGTCACTCCCTGGGGGAGGGTCCGGCCCCCCAGAAGATGTGAAGCCACCATTGTTGGGTGTTCGAGGCCTGCACTGTCCACCTCCCCCAGCAGGTCCAGGGGCTGGCAAACGTCTTTGTGCAATCTGTGGGGACAGAAGTTCAGGTATGGTTTCATGGGGTCACTCAAAGCTCAATGAGGAGAGGGGCCAGGCCATACCCCACTTGTGGCAGTTCAAATTTAGATAAATGATTGGTGGTCATCCAAGAGGCTGAGAAGGGGTCTGGTGAGAGCTTTAGAACCTGGGTGGGTGAATCAGAGGATAATGTCCTACAGGTTACCTGTCAAGGTTAGAGAGGGTAGAAAAGAGGCAGTGTGATATATATAGAGTGATGGTCTTAGAATCAAATGACTTGAGTTTGAAACCTGGTTCATTCACTTACTAGTTTTATGAGCTGGGGCACATCACTTGGCCTATATGTAAAGTCTGTATATAAGATGGGCTTAACTGAACTTGCACTTGGTTGTAAGCAAAGTGTCAATGTCTCTGGGACCTGGTTATTGTTTTAGGCAATACAACAGGGTGCATGTTTGCAAGAGTTCAGAGGGAAAGGTGATTAGTCTCCCCACCCTGGGGTTACAGGGTAGGGAGTGTCTCTCTCTAGCCCTTTCTGTCCCCTTGTCCCCCATTACCTGCCATTCTAGGCAAACACTATGGGGTCTACAGCTGTGAAGGTTGTAAAGGTTTCTTCAAACGAACCATCCGAAAGGACTTGACTTACTCATGTCGGGACAACAAGGACTGTACTGTGGACAAGCGGCAACGGAACCGCTGTCAGTACTGCCGCTACCAGAAATGCCTTGCTACTGGCATGAAGAGGGAGGGTAAGAAATCATCTTTGTACTGCTAACACAGGCCCCTTGCTCTTTCCAGTTTCTCCTTCATTGAGGTTATGTGGGGGAAGTGGATTGAAGTGCCCACCAGCCCCTATCTTCCAACCTTACAGTCAAGCCAGAAAGAGAAAGAGAACTAGAGTAAGGAAACCATCCCACCTGCCCCTTTCTTCCTCCTCTGCCATGTATCTTCTTTCCTCATTTCCCCTTTCAGCTGGTCTCCCCCAAAGATCCTGATCTGGTTTCTCTACCTCCTCTTTCAGTGGTTCTGCAGTGGTGTGTCTATCCCAGATCTAGTAGCCTTGTGGAACCCACCTAGCTGGACTAGCACTTTGACCCTCTGTTTCTGGCGTCTTCCACTTTATCTGCCATTACTCTATAACTTATGGTCATGCCTCTCTGGCTTTCTCCTCTACTTTCTAATCTTCTTGTTTCTTCTCTGGCCTCCAGTTCCTGACCATTCTTCTGTGTGGTTCAAGGAGGAGCTCCCTCAAGCCTTTCTTCTTTATGACCTCTGGGGGAGTTTTCTGTCCCCATTGGGGCATAAAGTTTTGGGGAAGCTTGGGGGAGTCTTCTTTTTTCCTTTATTACCTGAGAGTCTCACTGTAAGAATCCACATATTGTCAGAGCTGGAAGGAGGAGCCTTAGAAATCATCTACTCCATTCCCTTCATTTTACAGATTGGGGGAAGCTCATCAAGGGGGAAGTGAATTGCCCAAGGTCACACAGCCAGTAAGTTGCAGAACCAGAACAAGAACCTAGATCTGACTTCTTTCCCTAAATGTACTGGTCAAACAACGACATTTTCCTAAACTCTACCAGGAATCATATAACCTGGGTTCTGGTCCTGTCTCTGCTACTTCCCAGGTACATGACCTTGTCACTTAACCTCTCTGAGACTTAGTTTCCTTACCTATAAAATTGGGGTAATAGTACTTGCCCTTATCTACCTCAGAATTGTGAGGATCAAGTGAGATAATGAATATAAAACTGCTTTTTGAAAATCTGTCTAAATAAGAGAATGTTCTGATCTAATGCCTATACCTTCACCAAGTCACCCACCTCTAACTTATCTACATCCTTTAGTTACCCTAGTCCCCTGTAACCCCCAAGAACATGACTGACTGTTATGCTGTTTCCCCACATGATCCACTTCTGACTTCCCACTCATTTTTCTTCTCCCCCCCTCCCACCTCCCCAGCGGTACAGGAGGAGCGTCAAAGGGGCAAAGAGAAGGACGGGGAAGGGGAGGGAGCCGGGGGGGCCCCTGAGGAGATGCCTGTGGACAGGATCCTGGAGGCTGAACTCGCCGTGGAACAGAAGAGTGACCAGGGCGTAGAAGGACCCGGGGGAACCGGGGGCGGCGGCAGTAGCGTGAGTGACCAGGGAGAGATCCATTCTCTCAGATGACACTGGGGGGAGGGAGTTCTTGAAAACATATGTATATATGTCTATATCTATATATATCTGAGGTCCCTCTGGCTCCTAATAATCCTAATAGTAATAGTTGAAATATGAACGGTTTGCAGGGCAGGAATGCTTAAGACACATAAACAAGCTTCCTTCCCCTCCCTTATCCCCAAAGTATCATACTTTCCCTCCCCCAGCAATAAGGGATGGAACAGAAATTTAAATGATGGGAAGATCAGCCTTGGCTAGGGGGAGTGGGGAGGAACCTGTTGGGCATGGGGGAGGGGGCAATATTTATATGAGAGGGGATGGGTCCTAATATTTCCCCAACCCTGCGTATCCTCATTCTCCTTCAGCCAAATGACCCTGTGACCAACATCTGTCAGGCAGCAGACAAACAGCTATTTACACTGGTTGAGTGGGCAAAGAGGATCCCACACTTCTCTTCTCTGCCTCTGGATGACCAGGTCATCCTGCTTCGAGCAGGTCAGTGATTTCTATTCTCTGGTCTAGGTGACCTTTTGACTTTGTCCTGACATGACCTCCTGGCTTGCTAGGACCATTACCATGAGTCACCTCTAGGTGGGCAGACTGTTCCAAGTAGGGAAGCTCACTGCTCCCCCCTCTCCCCTCCCCTTCTTCAACTCCAATAACTCCCTAGCCTGGTCTCTGGCACCTGACCGAATGGCCTCTGCCTCTTAGGCTGGAATGAGCTCCTCATCGCCTCCTTCTCCCATCGTTCCATCTCCGTCAGGGATGGCATCCTTCTTGCCACAGGGCTCCATGTCCATCGAAACTCTGCTCATTCAGCTGGTGTTGGAGCCATTTTTGACCGGTCAGTGTTCCCTGGGGCACTCATAGACTAGGTAGTTGGCTGGTGCAGAGCAGGATGTGGGGGGATCTTTTGCTGGTCAGTTTCCTGAGCTAACTAGAAGTATGACTCCCATGCTTTTCCATAGGGTGCTGACTGAATTGGTGTCCAAGATGCGGGATATGCGAATGGATAAGACAGAACTTGGCTGTTTGAGGGCAATTATCTTATTCAATCCAGGTAGGGTGACATACTTGTATATGAGATACCCATACCTACTCCAGATAACCCAGAGATCTCCCAAGTAACCAAGCAACCTCTCCCTAAATATAACCTTTCTGTTATGGAAGGCATTTTGCAGTAGTGGAAAGAACTTTGAACTTCAGCATTTGAAGACCTGGGTTCAAGTCCTGGCTTTGCCAGTTATTAGCTGTGTGACCTTGGACAAGTTACTTCTCTCTGGACTTCAGTTTTATGTGTGAAATGATAGGGTTAGACTAAATGATCTCCAAAATCCCTTCTAACAGCTTCTAGATTTCAAAATTCATCCTCTTAGCTTGGTTTGGGGACAGATATCCTATTTCATAACCCAGAGACATTTTTTTTCTCCCTAGTGTCCTGGAAAGACAAAATACAGTCAACACTTGCAAAACAATGCTAAATGTGGAGGTAGAGGGCTCCCTGGGAGCGAGAGTGATGGGGGAGGGGTGGGGAGGACCCTTGACTTGATCATTACTCTTTTTCGATTCTCTTCCTCTTTCATCCAGTTGTTTTCTTCACCTAATCCTCTCCCATTTCACCTTTTCCTCCCCTCCTGCAGATGCCAAGGGCCTCTCCAACCCTGGGGAGGTAGAGATTCTGAGGGAGAAAGTCTATGCATCTTTGGAATCATACTGTAAACAGAAATACCCTGAGCAGCAGGGACGGTGAGATGAGAGGGGGACAGGGCAGGCAAGAGCCTTGGAAAGTATTTGTTTGTGGAACTAAAGAGGGAGCAAGGATTGAGGGGGGTCATGCCAGTAATGAGTATGTGTTGTATCTCATTTGTCTCCTTTTCTAATTTCTCTCTCTCTCTCTCCCTCTCCCTCTCTCTCCCTCCCCCCCTCTCTCTCCCTCTCTCTCCCTCTCTCTCCCCCTCCCCCTCCCCCCTCACACCCCTCTCCCCTCCACACACATACATTTTTATGGAGGGGTCTCTGATGTTCTCCCCTTATCTCCCCTGATCCCCATCTCCTCTTCCTCTCTTTTGCCCTGCCACCCCAGGTTTGCAAAGCTGCTCCTTCGTCTCCCTGCCCTCCGATCTATTGGCCTCAAGTGCTTGGAGCATCTGTTTTTCTTCAAGCTCATCGGGGACACACCCATTGATACCTTCCTTATGGAAATGCTAGAGGCACCACACCAGCTTGCCTAACACTGAAAATAGAAGGGGGAGGTGACCCTCATACCTGGATGGAGGCCCGGAAGGAGGCTGGAATGCAGGATGGGTCCCAAACTGTGGGAGGTGAGGGTGGGGAAGAAAGCTTCAGGACCTTGGATAGAGAACAGAACTAAACTGGAACCCTCAGAGGGATGGGGTGGCCCCTGTCCTCGGCTGGCCTGGTCCTCTGACTTGTAGGGGATGCCCAAGTTTTGAACTGAGTTCTCATACTGGTAAAGGATTCCCCTCACTCCCCCATCTATTTCCCTCATACAGCACTGGGGATCTGCTGCGATTCTCTCCCAGGATCCTGTTCCTCTGTCTGGGGTCTGGGGACCTTTTGAGCTTGTTCCCCTTTCTCCCCATCTTTTGAATAAGACAGTTGAAATGGGGGCTCTGTTCTTCACCCAGAGACATGGACATTGGGGGGCAGGACCCCCCCACATGATGATGGACATTGGCCATGGGGTTCACGCCTCCCTCCCTTATGAAAACACGGAAAGATTGTGGGAGACGGTAATAGTGACTGGGAGAGGAATCACTTTGAAATCTTCATAGCCTGGTTCTTACATCCTATTTTTGGCCATCTCCCTTTCCAGTCAGACTGAAGGGGAGTACGATAGGAAAGAGGATAGACTGGCTTTTTCCCCTCCTTGGTTTGCTGAGGTTTTATAGGGAAAACCAGGGGTTAGTCTCAAAGATCTTCCCACTGGTGAAAAAGAAATGTGTTAGGGGAAGGGTATAGGTTATATCTATCCCTGGGGATCTCCAAGCATGAGTGATTTTTCCTCCCCAAACTTCATCCTTATGCCTAGTCTAGCTGGGCAGCCAAGCCAGGGAGAGGGGTGATTTGAGTAGGGAGCTGTTCAGGAGAGATGCTTTTGAGATGACACGGTTATCACTGACCCGCCCCCCTCCCACCTGATTACACCACTTCCCTCCATAATCATGTCTTCCCAGTACTCACAAACTTTTTGCCCTGCCCTCCCTGATTGGGAGAGCTCCTGGTTTGAGGAGGCAGGGTTGCTGCAGGGATTGGAGGAAGGGGTCAGTCCCAGGGAAAGGGGAGGGGGTGTCTTCTGGGGCCTGCATGATTCTATAGGTTCCAGCTCTCCCACAGGACTTCCCCCCCCCCCCCCAAAATGCTTTCAAATTAAAGCCGCTGCTTTTCTGGATGTAGGGGTCTCTGTGGGGAGGGGGGGGGACGGACAGATGGAGTGGGGGAGCAGGGACTGTGGAAAAGGGGTGTTGTATTGGCCATATGTGGTGATTTCAAGAATGGGAGAGAAATACCGCTCGGATTCCCCCGACGCTGCGGCGTTTCCCTGGGGCTTGGAGTGGGAGTGGGGGGACAAGGAGGGCTTTGTCCGGGGGTGGGGTGGGGGTGTGTGTGCCAGGCTAGGGGCGGGGCAGGGGTCGATGAAGTGGAGGGTGTGAGTGTGGAAAGCCGGCTTTCAAAGGCTCCTTGTTTCCCAGCCACCTCCGCCCCCCTCCTAGGCGGCGGCGGCGGCGGCGGCGGCGGCGGGGAGCAGGCGGTGTCTGCTCAATCCCAGCTTTTCACCCGTCGCACCAAGGGCTCCGGGCAGACCCTGGGGCTGCGCGCGTCCCGCGGGTGCTGAAGATGCTAGGCCCGCGGCACCTGGCCACAATCCCAAGTCCGTTTCTCTAAACTGATTTTTTGTCCTCTTGAGCACCTCCCCATCTTTTTTACCGCTCTCAGTCTTGGGCTGCGTGCCTTGGACTCTCCGGGCGACTCTCGGACTCTCCTGGACTCCTCCATACTTTCCATCCCCTAGTATCCTTGGTTACTCTGTCCCCCAGTGTCCCGCCCGTCACTATCTTTAGCCTCTTCTATAAATACCTGGGCTCTGCAATTACCTCTGCGGGAAGGGGCGGGGGCGTGTGTAATTATGGGGAACTGATTATAGGGGAGCCCCCCGGACCCCGCCCCCCAAACTGGACTGGGGTAGAATGCTTGGGTTCTTGGAAGGGAGAGAGAAGGGGAAGCAGGGCCCTAGAAAATATGGGGGTAAGAGAACAGGATGCCTAGGGACTTGGGAAGGTAAGAGAGGTAGAATCCCTGGGTCCCCGGAAGGCCCTGGTTCCCATGGGCGGAGCAGGGATTTCCCCAGAGAAGGTGTAAGAAGCGGGGTGGGATTTTCCCTCTCCAGTTGCGAGAGGGGCGTGGGGGGGCTGGGCCGGGGGCGGGGTCGGGGGCTCTTGACTGGTAGGGTGGCCGGGGACACACAAGTGGCTGCGGCAGAGGAGGGAGCAGCAGCGGCAGAACTGGAGCCCTGGCATCTCCCCTTCCGTGAATGGAATCTTAGGGCTGAGAATTGCAGCGGTCCTCAGCCTTCAGCCAACCTCCCCTCTCCAGGGGATCCAGGAATTCGAACACCAAGGGCGCGCTGCTCCTTCTCCCTGAGTCAGGTGTCCTAGCTCCTCCAGCTGTTCCTCCCTCCCTCCCTACATCTCCGCTCCCTGGCTCCTCGGGACCTGGGCGTCCCGACCGCTCAGCCATGGAGCGGTGCAGCCGCTGCAGACGTCTCCTTCTACTGGTCCCTTTGGTGCTGGGACTGAGCGCGCCTCCTCCAACCCGAGCAGGTAAGTGAGACCAGGTTATCAGACACCAGAGTTGGGAGCATGGGAGGAGCCTTGGAAATCTGGCCCGAAAGTGGAATTAATGAGTCTCTGGATGGAACGAGGTTGGGAGTGTTAGGATCTGGTGAGGATGGAGGATCCCCTAAAATTTAGGTACCTAGATTTTGGGCAGGATATAGTGATGTGTGAGGAGACACCTGGAACCCTGTGTCAGTAACCCTGGGAATTGGAGATGGGACATTCTGTCCCGGAAGAGGAGACAAGGCGATCGAGTCTGGGGGTCAAGATTTCAGGGTTGAGGGTAGAGTGGACAGGAACACCTCTCATCTTACATCTCAACTTCCAAATAGCGGGTATTGGGGGAAAAAGATGTCAGAATCGCCATTCAGAGACCTGAAATTGGAAGCTATACACTGAGCAGTGGTGGGGTGGTTGGGTGCTAACTAGATGAACCGACTTAACCTGCTGAGTGGACAGGTCTCCTGGTACTTGGGAACCCACGGACACCAGAGAGGAGCCTGTACCTGTCTCGATGTGTCTCTATTTTTCTCTCTTCTGGGGGTATGCAATGAGGGTGAGGAAAATTAGGGGATGAGTCAAAGGTTCAGGGCAACTTCTGTGATACTCCCATGCTCCTTAGACAGTTCTCTCTGTCCCTGTTCTCTTCCCCTACCGGTGCCCCCCCTTCCCCCTGTGCCCTCGCTGCTGCCACGCGGCTGGCTCTGGAGAGCGCTGGGGCTGCTGCCAACGGGCCGGGCCGGACGGGGCTGGGATCAGGTGTCTGAGATCGGAGCCAACTCTCTGCATTCCTACCCCTCCCCACCCCCTCTTGCGGCCAGGCTTGTTCCCCTGGGACCCCAGCGTCCAGGATCCCAGACTTTCCCCCCAGCTTTCCTGAGATGAGAATGTTCTACCCTCAAGGGACCACAGTGAGGAGAGGTATGATTTCACAGAAGAGGAGCCTGAAGAGTAGGACTCCGGGTTCCCAGGTGGTAGAATAAGGGCTGGGATCCCCTTTGAAAAGATTAGGTACAGTTTGCATTCAATATGCATATTAATTTATTCTCTTTCTTCCTTCAGTCTTTTTTTTTTTCAAGGAAAACAGATCAGAAATTGCAGCATAAAGGATTTCAGTTAGAATACAATAAGAACTCCCAGACACTATAAAGTGTGAAGTACATAGAGTCTAGGTCTAGAAATAAACTCAGAGGTCAATCCCTTCCTTTTACAGATTAAATAACTGAGGCCCAAGGAGATTGTATTTTGCCCCACGTCATAGATAGTAATTGTCAGAGCAGGATTTGAACCCAGGCCTTCTGATTCCAGAGCTCATACTCTCAGAGATAGGAAATTTAAGAGTTAAAAAAAAGTCCACTTTTTTTCAGGATAATTTTAAGGCAGGAGAAAAATCCTCTAGCATCTGTTTGAGTTTGGGGAGGGCCCAAGTGCCCTGGAGGCAAGGGGAAACCAGGACATGTTGACCACATACATATATATGTATATATATTTTTGAGGTGCCCTATATTTGAGGTAGAAAACAAGAAACTATATAACTTACTCTAATAATGGATGCATTAACATTAATAGCAATTAATAACAATAATGGATCCATAACATTAGAGGATGAGATACATTTCTGACTACCCCTTGTGGACTGTGAGGACCCTATGAGACAGGCAAGGGGGAGTCAGTGGGGGAAGGGAAAAGGAAAAGTTTGTAGAGCCAGAAGTGGGGAGTACATAAGACAAAGCTGAAGTTTGTGGGACAAATGTGAGGAGCCTATAGGGCCTAATACAAGAATTCCATGCTTATAGATTTGAGGAGCCTGGCTAGATGTAGGGAGCTGATAGGGCTGAGCAGCATTCTCCTGGGTGGTGTGTGTGTGTGTGTGAGTGTGTGAGTGTGTGAGTGTGTGTGTGTGTGTGTGTGTGTGTGTGTGTGTGTTGAGATGGGCTCCAGTCTGAAGTCTCTTGGGCTTGGGGTCTCTGTATGTGTCTCTGTCTCTCTGTCTCCCTCTGTCTCTGTGTCTGAAAGCCGCCCTTGTGAGCTGGTGTTTGCGGAGCCGCCACACGTGGGGGCCGGGGAGGGGTGGGTAGTCCGTGGTTTCCCCAGCTCCAGAACTCAAAGGGCCTTTTCTCTGCCCCACCCCGCCCAGTCCAGCTCTCCTGATCTCCTGGGTACCTCTCTATGTCTCTCTCTCTCTCTCTCTCTCTCTCTCTCTCTCTCTCTCTCTCTCTCTCTCTCTCTCATCTCTGTTTCTCCCTACCTATCTATGTAGCTCTGCCAATTTTGCTGGATCTCATGTAAGACTTTCTTCAGACTTGGGACTGGAGTGAAATAGAGAGAAAGGAAACAGGGAGAGGTGGCTTCTGTCTTCCAGAATTCTGACACCAGAAGCCTGAGTCTCAGAACAGAAGGGGGTGGTTAGCTGGCTTCTGGTGGTGGAGTGGTGTTTGAGGAGAGATGTTTAGGTCTCAGGTATAAGGGAAGCGAAGCAATGGGCCAAGTGGTTCCTGGGCAAGAACTCTCTGACCATTTCTGATGGGTTCCCCAGATGTGAGTGGCTCAGGGCCCTGGATCAACTCAGACTTCATGTGGCAGTTCCATCGCCCCCCATTCCTCCCCTCCCCTGATTCACTCCCTTTCTCCTTCATGCTAGAAGGCATGGACTGGAGGTCTGGGGTCTTGGATACTTCTTCCCCCTAATATCCCCAGCATTGCTTAGGAGTGCCCACTCCCACATCAAACTGCAGAGTCCAAATGAATTCCTAAGACCCTCTTTCTATGCAGCTCTGTATCCCAATTTTCGATGCCCCCTCCCCTCTCACACATGCACACCTCACTGTGCCCAGACTGATCGATTCCCCAGATGTTGTTTGTGTCAAAGCTGGGATAAAGGCCAGAGACACAGAGAGAAAGATATGGAGAGGGAGAAGGAGGGGGGAAGGGAGGGAGGGAGGGGGAGAGAGAGAGAGAGAGAGAGAGAGAGAGAGAGAGAGAGAGATGCAGAGAGGCAGACAGAGACATAAATGGAGACACTATGAGACAGATATAGAGAGAGAAAGAGATAGGGAACAGTGAGAAACAAAAGAGATGAAAACAGATAGAAGTAGAACACATAAATGGAGACAGAAGGAAATTGAGAAAAAGGTAAAGAATGCTAAGGACAGATCTGCCCTGATCCAAGTTATTCCTCCCCCCTACTCCAACCACCACCTACCTCCCTGTGGCCGGTGACTCAAAAGCCAAATTACTTGCTTCATGGTATGGTCT
Source organism: Notamacropus eugenii (assembly GCF_028372415.1). NCBI lineage: Eukaryota > Metazoa > Chordata > Mammalia > Diprotodontia > Macropodidae > Notamacropus > Notamacropus eugenii. The sequence goes on along the minus strand of NC_092873.1, from coordinate 89,176,703 downwards.
TTGCTTCCTGATCTTCTTTTACTTCCAGGGGGTCCCCCTGTGGATGTGCTCCGTGCTCTTCAGTTCCCCTCACTCCCTGATGGTGTCAGGAGGGTGGTTGGTGTCTGTCCAGCTGATGTGGCCTATCGAGTGACCCGGCCAGCTCAACTCAGTGCTCCTACCAGGCAATTATTCCCAGGTATGAGGATGGTGGGGAATTGGAGACTACTGAAGGTTACAGCAGAACCCCAGAGTCAAATGTCATAATGGAGGAAAAGCCAGACCCCATCTGATAAGGATATGTGTCCATTCCCCTTATCTCTATTTCTCTCCATCCTCTGTGATGTTGTATGTCCCATCTCTTTCTCACTGTCCCCCTCTAGGTGGATTCCCTGCTGATTTCTCATTGCTGTCTGTGCTCCGGCCGAATCCTGGCCTCCAGGCCCCTCTATTGACTCTGTACAGTGCCCAAGGTGTTAGGCAATTGGGGCTAGAGCTTGGCTGGCCCCCCCGATTCCTGTATGAAGATCAAACTGGGCGGCCTAGACCTCCCGCTTTACCTGCTTTCCGAGGCGTTAGCTTGGCTGATGGCAAGTGAGTCACCTCTGCCTACTGAATATTTCCCCTGCTCTGATTCTCTACCAGCTATCCCCTAATTTCACTGACCACTGACCTCTCTCCTGACCTGAAATGTACTACTTCCCTGACCCTCCAACTCCTCATTGCCTTGCCAGCTTGGTCACTCTCAGGCATTACCATCCTCCTTGGTTATTCTTCAATGTCTTGCACAGGTGGCACCGTGTGGCTGTGGCTGTTAAGGGTCACTCAGTTACCCTAATTGTTGACTGTAAGAAGCGGGTGACTCGTCCCCTCCCCCGGAGTGCCCGCCCTGTTCTAGACACCCGTGGAGTCCTCATCTTTGGTGCCCGAATCCTGGATGATGAGGTCTTTGAGGTAACTAGGTTTTGAGAGACATTTCCTGCTCCCATCTCCTGCTGTCCTCTCCCACTTCATATGCAAAGTTCTCACTTTTGACCTATCTCCTTCAATTGTTGTCTCTAGGGTTTACCCTACACAACAGACAGACTTGGTGGCTGCCTATATGGTATAACCTGGGGTTTGTCATTTGGCCTTTTCTGCCCAAATAGTCATTCAAAAAGATTTGCTGTCACCTACTGTGTGAAATATACCACTGGGGTGGAGCTGGGGGCTGGGTTGGTGGAGCAAAGATGATTAAGATTTGGTATGTCATCCTGTAGGATGGTGAGATAAGTAATAGTGCCCTGGACTTGGAGTCAGGAAGAACTACGTTCAAATACTGCCTCTGACATTTACTAGCTGTGTAATCTTGAACCTCAGTTTACTTATCTGTAAAATCATTTAACCTCAGTTTACTTATCTGTAAAATGAGGTCAGACTCAATAACCTCTGAGGTCCCTTCTACTTCTTAAAGCTATGAGAGTATGATATAACTATCATAAAAGGTCATAAATGATAAATGCCATGTGAGCATTGAATCTCTTTGGACTATGGAGATCAGAGGAGACTTGCTGGAAGAAATAACATTTGAGTTGGGCCCTGAAGGAGGAACAGGTTTTCAACAATGAGGGATCAAGGGAAGACTTTCTAAGAGAGGAAAAGACCTGAGCAAAGTACAATACAGTCAGGGAAGTTTAGGATTTGCTCAGGGGGCACCACCAATATGTGGAAAGGAACAGTGGGAGATGAGAAAGTAGATTGACACCAGATATGGCAAAACTTTGAATGCCAGTAAGAGAAGTTGGATAAGTAGTGGACAGTCTGCTAAAGATCCAGCCCTGGGTCTTATTTATAGGCCTTGCTGAATCTTATCACTTGGCTGAAGGAATTGGGTCTTATGTTCAGCAAGTGGTTCTGGGAACTTTTGCATTTGGCCCCAAGGCTTTTTACATTTCCCAGCCTTCAGAAGGCCTGCCTGATCCCTGAATCCCCAGTGAACATAAAGGCCTTCCTAGCCTCTGAACCTGTTTGACTTTCTACTCAGGGTCTGCCAGAGAGGAAATCCCAGCCAAGCGAGGCTAGGGAGCTGTGACTTTTTAATTTAAACCTAGTCGAGTTCTTTTCTAGGACTTAAAAAATTTTAGGCATCTAATCACTTTACCATGCTGCATTACTTCAGATTTTGTGTGTTCATTTTTTGGGGGAAAGGAATTCGAGAAAACAGTATTATGGACTGTGGTATGGAGAGAAAATGTGGAAGTAGAAAGATAAAAATGGGTGCTGAGACATGGCCCTGTGGCAGAAGGTGGATCAAGCATGGGAGATCTCTGAACCCAAGTAGCCAAACTGATTCAGAAGTAAGGATGGTACTTGAACTCCAGTGCCTGGATTTAGAATTCAGGGATCAAGGATAATTAAAAAGTAGTGAAAAGGGCTTTTTGGCCTTGACGCCCAAAATTAAAGCTCCTCTGAACCAGCTCTCTTACTCTGGGAAACTGTAGGCTGGATATGCTGTTGGTCCAGGACCTGTAAACTAAAGGCTTTTGAGGAGGTAAATGATATAATTAGAACAATGCATTAGGAATTTATTTGGGCAGTATTGCACATGAAAGGGAAAAACTGGAGAAAGCAGGGAGATCAGCTAGGTAACTGTTATTATTCAAGCAAGAGGACTTGGAGCAGGAGGGAAGGAAGAGGAACAGATAGCAGAAATCGAGAATCCCAGGAACATCAGCTGTAGAAGGGATTTAGAAATGATCTACTCCAATTCTTTCACTTTATGGGAGGGTGAACCTTAGGTACAGAAAGGGGAAATGACTTGCCTGTGATCACATGGGGAGTAATACAATGAGGATTTGAGCATGAACTCCCTGACAACAATTCCTGTGCCCCTTGAACTGAGCAGGAAGGATGCCTTCCTTTCCTATGGAGTCTGAGAGGCTCATCATAGTCACTCACCCTTTGGTGAGACAGCAAAGGCCAAGGCATTATTTTAAGGCTTCTGTGAAATTGCGGGAAGGTGTTAGTGGTGGTGTCTAAGATAGCCAGAAATGGAGATGTCAGGAACCCTAGGATTGCCAGTTGGGGAACTTGAAACCAAGGAGGGCTAAAGCAGTGAGGAGAGTCTGGAAAAGGAGTCTAAGCTAAAAGGAATTTCTCTAGGGTAGGGTGGGGTGGGGGAACAGGTTGAATGTGATCTAGAAAGGGATAGAAAGGAGAGAGGAATGGGGGATGGGAAGTAAGGAGGGGGTTGGAGACAGAGGGCTTATTTGGGGAGATCTACCATTGAGTGAGCTCTTTGGACCACTTCCATGAGCATATCAGACCAAGTCAGATTAGGCCTTAATGACCTGGGCCCTGAGAAACAGATATAAGAGGTGGAAGTTTTCATTGGGAGGAACAAAACAGAGACACATGGCCCAAATATGGGGGAGGGCAGTGGGAAGCCCAGGTGTGGTGACCTCCAAGGGTGGTGGTTGCAATGAAAATAAACCTCTATTTCAGTTTTCCTTCTAGTTAGCTAGCCCCATCTATCTCACTTCTTGTTCTAGGGTTATCCCCTCCTGGCTTCTTCTCTGTCTTCTGTTCCTGTCTTGTCTCTCTTGGCCTCCACCCTTCTGTGAAAGAGACAGGAGGGATATCATGCTTCACCTCCATATGCTTCTCCTCCCCAACCCTCCCAGGGTGATATCCAGCAATTGGTCATCGTCCCTGGGGCGCAGGCTGCTTATGAATCCTGTGAGCAACGACAGCAAAAATGTGGGGGGAGCCGTGTGGAGAGACCCCAGAATCAAGAGCCCCATAGGGCCCGCAGATCCCAGACCCAGGAAGTACACAGACTCCATAGGCCCCAAAACCAGGAACCCCAGAGACAGGTGAGCAAGAACCATGAGAATCCTCAACTTACCGCAAACTCTGCAACGGGCAACTCTAGACTTGTCTCCATGAAGCTTCCCTGAAAACTGCCAGGTCGCCTTCCTGGATGATGTTTCTCCTCTGCCAGCCCTGACCCACCCTGACCCAGCCCTAGTCATCCCCCAGTTTTATGGTGCCATCTTCTCTTTCTTTATCTAAAATGCTCATTCACAAAACTATTTTTATTTTCATTTAAAAAAAGGTTTTGTGATGAAGGAATTTGGAGGAATTGGAGGATGGGGTGCTTATCCCTCCACCCCTTATTTCCTTCTAGTTTAACATGTACCCCTGACCCTCCACTACATCCTCATCCCCAAATTAAGAGATTGGGGGAAGGAACAGGTTGAGAGAAAATGGAGATATGGGGAAATAAGAGATGGAGAAATAGAAAGAAACAAAGATGGGGAAATACATCTAGAGAGAGTAATAGTGTTGTGTCTAGGGAATGGTGTATAAAGGGGTCTAGTCTATGAAGGCCTAGAAATGTATGGCTAGATAAGCCTAAGAGGGGAGGAGAACTGTAGCAGAAAATTGAGGTGAGGGATGAATAGGGTGAGGGTTCTGATAAGGGGTTGGGGGTTCAAGTGTTGGATCAATCTCTTAATTATGTTTGCTTCTGTCCACATGTGGGACTCACCCTCAACCTGCTTCTCTATTTCCCTTACCACCCATCATCCTCTTCCCTTCATCTACCTTATGCCTAATCCCTAATCTCTTATGCCTAACCCCTCATTTGCTAACTCCTTCTGGTCATCCTCTCTTTCTTTTGCCATCTCCCCACCTATGACCTCCTTATTCCTGTCCTGTCCCCATCTGATTTCCTCTTGCCCTATTCCCAGTCCCCTGATTCTTTCTACTATGACTACGAGCCCCCTTATTATGATGTGATGACCACAGGGACCACTCCTGATTACCAGGTAACCCCTTCAGAGATTCCTTTCTCTCACACTGTCAACTTTAGGATACCCCTTCTGACCTCACAAATGTGGGACACACTTTATATTGAGTGGTGGGGAAGCTCCCTCACACCCCTTCCTATGTCTCTTTCCTGACACAGAGGCCTTGGAGCCCCTCTCAGCGTGCTCCCCCTGCCTCCCTGGGGCGCAGGGCACCCCCTCGCCGGCTTTCCCGGCTTTCCCCACCTGCCAAGAGGTCAGCGGCCCAGAGGGCCTCCACCTCACCTTCCGGGCAGCCTCCCCGTGGTAGGGGCGCAGTGTCAGCCAGGGACCGGGTTTCTTTATCCCGACGCCCTGCTCGTCGGGCAGTTGCCCCACAAGCCCGGGGTCCCCCTCCGACTAGAGGCAGCGGTTACCGGCAGGTAGAACAGGGGGATCCAGATCTCTGCTCTCTTCAATCTCCTAAATTTACCCCTTCAACACTCTCTCCCAGAGGGATGGCAAGATCTGAGATTTACCCCCATCCCCCAGCGCGGATAGGTTTCTACAGGTGGGGGGATATCTGCTGCTTTGCACCAATCTACATTAATCTTCCTTCCCCTCTGCTTCTGGCTGTGCTCTTCCCTCCCCCCATCCCCCCTTCCTTGAGGTCAGGACCCTCCCCTAGGTGAAGAAGATGGGACCCAGGAGTCCAACCCCCTGCTACCCCCTGAGGAGGTAACTATGCCCCCTTCCACCCTAGTGCATGATCCAGATGGCTCTGACACCTCCCACTTCAACTGGATGAATCATTTTCTCCTCTCTTGGCCAGAGGGCTGTTAGGTGTACAGCTTTATGTCCATTCTTCTGACCGCTTCAGATCCATCTTCCTAGCAGCTCCTGAAGCTATGTCCGTCTTTATTCATTGTCCCCTCATCTCTCCGTTTGGTGGATCACTCTTCCCCACCTGTGTTTTCTGTTTAGGATATCCCTTCTGACCTCACAAATGTGGGACACACTTTATATTGGGTGGTGGGGAAGCTCACTCCCTCACACCCCTTCCCATGTCTCTTTCCTGACACTGAGGCCTCAGAGCCCCTCTCAGCGCGCTCCCCCTGCCTCCCTGGGGCGCAGGGCACCCCCTCGCCGGCTTTCCCTTCAGTTTTCTGGCTGCTTCCCAGTCTCCTTTGCAGAACCGACCAGTCACCCTTTCTTACTGTTCAGCCCTCTGGCCACTTTGCCCCTTCATCCACCCTCACCTGGAAACTTTTTGGTCTTCCGAACTCCCTTTGAGCCTTTGGCCGTCCTTTCCCTTGCCATTCCTTCCTCAGATGGCCCCAGGCCTCCCTCCTCCCTGGCCCTTAGTCAGGCTCAAGAGGGATTCAAGGGCTCAATATTCTTGCCTGCTTCCTCACCGTTTCCCCTCTACCTCCTCTTCCCACCCTGGGAAGGAGCAGACAGACCCCGAGGGTCCCCCCACCATCGACAGTTTTCGAGCTGAGGAATATGGAGAGGGGACTACAGATCCCCCTCCAGGTCCCTACGATTACACCTATGGCTATGGGGATGATTATCGAGAGGAGACGGAGCTTGGGCCAGCTCTCTCTGCGGAGACGACCCACTCAGGAGCCGTAAGTGAGGCAGGTCTCCTCTGCCAGAGTTGGGAGCATCATTTGCTGTTATTAATGCATCATTTCCTGTCCTTAACACATTACTTCTAGTTGTTACTGCATCACTTCTTGTTGTAAGGCGGTTCCTGTTGGTGCACCACCTCCCAGTTGTTATGGCATCACTTACTTCCTGTTGTTAATGCGTCATTTCCTGTTGCTAATGTACCACCTCCAGTTGTTATGGCATCACTTCCTGTTGTTAATGCATCATTTCCTTTTGTTAATGTATTACTTCCTGTTGTTACTACATCATTTCCTGTTGTTAATGCATCATTTCTTATTCGTAATGCACCACGTCCAGTTATTGTATCACTTCCTGTTGTTAATGCATCATTTCCTATTCTTAATGAACTACCTCCAGTTATTGCATCACTTCCTGTTGTTAATGCATCATTTCCTATTCTTAATGAACTACCTCCAGTTATTGCATCACTTCCTATTGTTAATGCATCACTTGTTATCGTTAATGTATCATTCCTGTTGATTGTGAACCACTTCCTTTTGGTGGTTAGTCATCCCATTCACGTAGGGGGAGAGGGAGGGTCTATGTTGCTTCAGAATGTTTGCCATTGCCTGTCTCTCTCGCCTGGTGCAGTTATGCATTTTCTTCTGCCTAGGGTGGCTGAATCTTTTTTTTTCCTCCTGAGACCATTTCCTGTTTGTTTTGGATATTTTCTATATATATATATATATATATATAGGCTGATGCATATATGTTGTTCTGGAACAACAAGCCTCTCCTTTGCAACCAGTTTCTGACTTTCCACATCATCTTTCTCATGCTTTCTTCTTGTCTACGTTGGTACCAGAAGATTTAACTTTCAACGTTGTGTTGCTTTGCCAAAACTAGGCCCATTTCCTGCCCAACCAGTCACTTCCTGTTTGTCTTAGTCATGGCGTCCATCTTGGTGTTGGTGTTGGCTTGAGAGCCACTTGTTTGTGACTGTGTGTCCTGGCTGCAGTAACCATGTTGTCTCTTCCCATTTCCTGTGAATAAGCCACTTCCTGTGAATAAGCCAGGCAATGCTAATCGTAATGCTCCTGTCATGAACCTTGCTCTTTATGGCTACTTCCTATGTGTCCTATATTTTTCTTAACATTTTTTTCCCTCACATGTCATGCCCTCTTGAAAGGAGCCATTTCTTATCTATCTCATTCAATTTCCTTTTCTTTTGGCTGTGAAAGCCATATTCTTCTACCTGAAGAGTGTTCCAAAGACTCGTACCTCAACAGCTCTTTCTAGTTTGTTAGTGACATTTCCTATCTCTCTTTCTTGGTGTTTCCAAACCATTTTCTGTCTGTTTTGATCAAGTGTGTCTCAGGACAGTCTATTTTGTGTGCTCTTGATTTTTCTTCGGGGCTACTTCCTGTGTGTCTCTTGCTCCTTCCCTGTCGTCATGGCTGCCTCCTCTACCCTGCTGGCATTATGATTATTTTCTAATATTTCCACCCCCTACCCCTCTCCTACCTCCTGCTTCCTCTGCTGTTGTCTAGTAATTTGGGGATACCCACGGGACGGGGAGAGTTTGGTGGATTGACCCTTGCTATTTGTGGGGGAGGACATTCCTGGGGATTCTGAAGATCTTGAAGGCGGCATCCAGCCTGTCCTACCGCAATCATGGGGTCAAAAGGGAAGAAGGTATTAGAAACAAGGACTGTGGGAATGGAAGGGCTTAGAATAGGGTGGGGTTCTGGTTTCAGAGTTGGGGCAGTTACAGGGTGCTGATGGAGGATGAGCTAAGTGGGTTGTGAGGTGGGGCGGTGCACTGAGGGTGGGGAGCTTGGGTCGGGGAACCTGAGAAAAGCAGGATGTGAGGCCTAAGTTCAAGGGATTGTTTCCAAAAATCTCAGATGAATCTAGGTTTGGTGGTCTTATAGGGTTGGGGTTAGGGTAGGAAAAGAATCTGAGGTGGTAGATAATTTCTGTGTGTGTGCTTTTACATATTCCTGAAGGAGTAGAGGAAGTTACTTGGGGGAAAATCCTTGGATAGAAAATTCAGGAGGATTGGGTTTGGGGAAAGATTGAGGACCCCTAGGTGGGTCTTGGAGTTTTCCTATGAGGGAACCCTAGAGAAGTCAGAGTGGAGCCTGTGTAGATATCTTTCCTGGGTGGGGGTGAATGAAAGTTAATAGGCTCTGAGTTAGCTTTGAGGGGTTTTGGGGATAGATATTCGGGGTCAGGGATTTGTAAGAGGAGGCTAGCCAAGCCAAGAGGATCCATGCATTAGAGTCGTTTAGGTACAGATGATATTAGTGGGGTAGGAGAGAAACATGGTCTAGAGTATCCCTGGGGTAGGGCTGTTTGAGGTGGTTGTTGGTGGGGTTGTTGGATAGGTATCCGCTGCTCACAGACCCCACTTGGGGTTACATATGTGTCTCCCTCAGGCTGCCCATGGAGTCCGGGGGCTGAAGGGAGAGAAGGGAGAACCCGCTGTCCTAGAACCTGTAAGTCATGACACATGTTGGCTCAGCAAGGTTACTGGGGTGACAGGTGTTTGGGGTTTGGAGGGCAGGGAAAGGTATTAAGATGAGAATGACCTTGACCTCAGACCTCTATCTTCACAGGGAATGTTAGTAGAGGGGCCACCAGGCCCTGAAGGACCTGCGGTGAGTCTAGCCTTAACCTTTCCTCTTCAAAATCTCTGCAAACTCATCATAGCCTCCCCCATTTCTGTCTTCCTGATAATCTCCCTGCAACAGCCAATTGCCCATTTCTCCTCATATTTTCCTTAGATAGCCCACCCCCATAGCCCCCACTTATTTACACAGGTCCCATAGTGGATTTAGAGACAACAAAACCTGAGTTTGAATCCTACTTCTTACACCATTGGCTGAGTGACCATGGGCAGATCTCTGAATCTGAGTCTCAGCTTCCTGGTCTGTAAAATGGGGAATAATAATAGCTTGAGTATCTACCTCACAGAGAGGTTAGGAGGCTCAGACTAGGCAGTAATCAATAAAATGCTTTGGAACTTGTATAAAGTTTGTACATGCTGCCCCTTCTCATATTCCCTTTGAATTAATCCTGAGGCCTCTTGAGAATGCTTTCAGAGACCCCCTTTCCTGGCCCAAGTCTACCCCCTGCCCCCCTTTCTGAATTCTTGCTCCCTGCCTCCTACATCTGAATTTCTTTCTTCTTCTGTCCTTATAGGGATTGACTGGCCCCCCTGGAATTCAGGGGAACCCTGGTCCTGTTGGTGATCCTGGAGAAAGGGTAAGAGGGTGGTGGCTTGATTAGTAGGGCTGGGGAAACTCTGAGATATCCTTGGTGTGGAGAATAAATATTGATAAGGGAAATATGATGCTTGTCACCTGGAAAGGAAGGTGAAATTTATGTTAAAGGAGGAGGTGCCTGGTATCTGCTGCCCCATTTCTCTTTGTGGGAGCTGGGGAGGGGTTGGAGGACACTTAAAAGAGTGTTTTGGCCCTGACCATGGTAGGACTCTTGGGGGATAAGTTACCTTTCCCTACTGTCTCTCTATTCTCCTTTCTCCCACCCTAATTCTATCCTTATTCCCCTATTTTTCCCCCCTGCCCCTAACAGGGTCCCCCAGGCCGTGCAGGGCTTCCTGGCTCAGATGGGACCCCTGGTCCTCCTGGAACATCACTTATGCTTCCCGTGAGTTCTATTTTGGGCCTCAGAAGTTGGCATCATTGGTGGTAAGCTAGCTAGAACCCAAGATATCAGGAACCCCAGGACTGGCATATTGGGGGACCTGAAATCAAGGAGTACTAAAGGGGTGAGGAAAATCTGAAGGGGGAAAGAGTCTAAGCTAAAAGGGATTTTTCTAGGGTAAGATGGGATGGAGGAATAGTATAGACATGATCTAGAAGCAAGAATGGGTCATCTAGAACTGGGAAAGGCATAATTTATACCAGAGAAAATCAGAAAAGAGTATACCCAGAAGAAAGATGAATATACCTGGAACAGGTGTTAAGTTGGGTACAGAGACCCTAGTGTTATTACCTAGAACTCAAAAAGATATTTGGAGAGGCAGGGCTTAGGTATTGAGGTGGTGTATAATCCTGGAGATGGTGTAGGGATGGCCACTTGAGTACCCTAGAATGAGGGAAAAGTGATAGATGGTTGGTTTCACCTTTTTTTCCTTTTCCATTTTACCCTTGGTTCCACTACTTCTCACATTGCCTAGTTCCGGTTTGGCAGTGGTGGTGGGGACAAAGGTCCTGTGGTGGCAGCTCAAGAAGCTCAGGCCCAGGCGATCCTGCAACAGGCTCGGGTGAGCAAGAAGTGTCATTGGGGGAGGGGCTCAGCTGTGTCCATGCCAGCTCCCCTTGTTGGGGGAACACGTTGAGAGCGTGTGGGGAAATTTAATCTGTTGGGACTGGCGATGAGACCACTGAGCATCAGAAGGGCTGGGAAGGAGTAAGGGCAAAGGGAAACTTCCGTAGGAGTTTGGAGGGTTGGTGGGTGCTGGAAGAAAGAGTTGGAAGAGGCCAGAGGTGACTTTAGGAGAGGGGTTTTAAGACTTTGGGGGGATGAGGTAGGGGGCTAGATACTGGGAGAAAATTGGGGGTTTCTTCTTCTGCTTCCTCTTCTCAGTTCTAATATCTCCCTACTCCCTAGTTGGCGCTCCGGGGTCCTCCTGGCCCCATGGGATATACAGGTCGCCCTGGACCCCTGGTGAGTGATGGGAAGGGGGTGTGTGTGTGTGTGTGTGTGTGTGTGTGTGTGTGTGTGTGTCTGGGGATGGAAGGTGGAAATTTTTTTTTTCTGGAAAACAAAAAGAGAAGATAGTCTTAGGGTATAGTATTCCTGGGGGAATCTGGGTTAGGGATTAGTCTTCAATGCTGAGGTCCTTGGGAGGGCCTTGGGGGTCCTGTTCCCCACCTGCCCTCCTTTTATCTCCCATTATCTCATGCCTTCCTTTTATCTCTTATCTCAGGGCCACCCTGGGAGTCCTGGACTAAAGGGAGAATCTGGAGACTTAGGCCCTCAGGTAACAGTGCCAGTCCTGACCCCTTATTTCTCATACTTGAGTCACCCTGACCCTCTAATTCTCCACCCCCTCATTAGTGACCCCTTCATTTTCCTTTTCCACTGACCTCTTATATCCTGTTTCTCCCCTGCACCAGGGCCCGCGGGGTCCCCAGGGCCTGTCAGGTCCCCCAGGCAAAGCTGGACGCAGGGTAAGTGGTTAATTTGGGGAATCATCCAGGGGCAGGTAGCCTTGTAGTGGTGAGATATGTGTTGTGGAAAGAACCGGGCTTTGCTGGGGGAGGGTATGGAGAGGCAGGTCTGTGCAGGGAGTGATGGGGTACAGTGGTGGGGATGAGGGGCCAGTGATCTGTAGGGGGATATCCCTTTCCCTTGAATTCAACCCCGTCATTTCCTCCTATCCCTTCAGGGTCGTGCTGGAGCTGATGGAGCCCGAGGGATGCCAGGGGAGCCTGGGGTGAAGGTAACAGTACAAGAAACGCCTCCATGACCTTCCTGTCTCTATAGTTCTTCATGTCCTTTTGGGCCTCCCAGGCCTCTGATTCCCCATTCTTCTTTCTGGATCCTTCTTTCTTTAATTTTCTGCTGATTATCGTGCGCTCCAGGCATTCCTCATGCCCTGTCAAGGATTTCTTTTTGGGATGGGAGTGAGTTAGGCTCTCACACTTATTCCCACAGGGTGACCGAGGATTTGATGGGCTTCCAGGGCTTCCAGGAGAGAAAGGACACAGAGTGAGTATTGCCTAGGTATGGGGAAACAGACTGAGGGACTGATAACTAGAGAGAAGAGGGAGGGAAAGAGAGGAACAGTTGTGTGTGGGATAGACTATGTGTCTGGGGAAGGAGCAGAATTTCAGTGTCCTCCAGCACCCAAGAATGAGTCCAAATGGACCTAGAGAACCATCTGGACCACTTAGGGTTGGAGGTCAGATATGGGGGGATGTGGGCAAAGTGTGAATTCCCAGAGGAAGAAGTGAGGTTGGGGTGGTTCTAGCTGACAGTACTGAGGTACTCACTAAAGGAGTTCCTAATCTTTTTTGGGTCTTGGACCCCTTTGGCAGTCTGGTGAAACCTATGGACCCCTTCTCAGAATAGTGTTTTTAAATCCATAAAATACATGGAATTGCAAAGGGAATCAATCATGTTGAAATAGAATCATCAAAATGTTTTGAAAAACAAGTTTGTAGGTCCCAGGTTGAAAAACTTTGGTTCTGGAAACTTGGTTGGGGAGGAGGGAGTCTACCTATGGGGTATGTGTTGGGTGGAAGGGGTTGGCTCTAAGGTCCCAATGATACCTGTCTTCCTCACTCCAGGGTGAGAGCGGAGCCCAAGGTCTTCCTGGTCCTCCAGGGGAGGATGGAGAGAGGGTGAGTGGCAGTGGGCGCTGCTGGATAGGAGGGAAAGGAGAGACTGAAAGAGGGAGAATAGATGGGGTGTTTGAGGTGGGGAAGTTGAAGATATGTAGACTTTGGAAGGGTCTCCTCACTCCTTCCATGTTCCTCTCTTCTCACTAGGGAGATGATGGAGAAATTGGACCACGAGGCCTTCCTGGAGAGTCAGTGAGTACAGGGGGGATTTTGGGAGAGGGACAAGGGGACAGGGTTTATTGGCAGTGGTTGTGGTGAGACTGTGGATCTAGGGAGACCAAGAGATGAAAAATCATAGCACTAGGCTTTCATATAAATGTCTTCTGCTCTACCCCTAACCTAGGGTCCCCGAGGTCTCTTGGGCCCCAAAGGTCCTCCTGGAATCCCTGGACCCCCAGTAAGTAACCCTTCCTTAAACCTTAACCCACCTCCTGAACTTTTAAACCCCTGGCCCTCTGAAATCTTAACCTCCTGACCTCTCCTCCCCTTTCTCTTTCCCTTGGCTCCTAAATGAACTCACTGTTCTCTCCTTATTTGTACGCCCAGGTCTCAAATGACCATATCGGATAGTTCACTGTTTGCTTTATGTGTTACCAAAAAAACCCCAAAAAACCAAACCCTGAAGAAAAACAAAACGGACCCACAAATCCACAAAGCCACACTTGGCAGGGAGCCAGGGACATGGGTTTGTTTACTTGGGTTTTGGGTAAATGGGGCACCTGAGAGATGCAGGGCACATACCCACACCCTGGGGTGGGACTCCCCACCCAGAAACCCACAGACCCTCCCCCAGTCCCCATCTCTTTGTCCCCTTTCTTCCTTCTCTCAGTCTCTTTTAATGTTTCAGGGAGTCAGAGGCATCGATGGACCCCATGGCCCTAAAGGGAACTTGGTAAGACTGGCATAGTACCTAGCCCATAATAGGTGTAATGTACAAATATTGTATGTGTATGTTCTATACCTATGTACTTATTCTACATGTATAAGCGCAACATATTTAAATCTGCATACTTGCTGATTGAAAACTAATTGATTTATATACTTGGGAAGTCTCTCCCGATTACTTTTCTTACCCCACAAAATCCTCTTAATCTTGATCTTCCATGAACCTTTCCCAGAAGCCCCTTGGGCCTCAGTTATGGTCATGGGTCCTAGAACCATAGTATGTCAAAACTGGTAGAGACCTCAAAAACACTTCTTTTTACAGAAAGGGAAACTGAGGCTTAGAGAGGTCACATAGTACATCTGTGGTAGACCTGAGACTGAACTCAGGTCTCTTGATTCATAGTCTAGTCTTCTCTGTTCTAGTGACCTGGGGGTTAGTCCTCATATAACCTTCCCAGGTGACATTGTTCTTTGTCTCCAGGGTCCCCAGGGAGAGCCTGGCCCTCCTGGACAACAGGGTACACCAGGAACCCAGGTGAGTGGCCCCATGGTTTCATCTTCTAAATCCTATGACTTGCCTCACCCCCTGCCTTTACATGTTGTCCCTTCTCCCTCCTAAGCCCACACCCAAACATTTAGTTAGTTAGTTATTATGTCCCTGGTCACTGCAATGGGGTTAGTGCTAAGACTGGGGCAACGGAGTTAGGGGACTTTGACTGTTATAGCTCCTGCTATGCAATGGTGCGGGAGGAAGAGGGATGTGGCCAGTGTTGTGAGGATAGACAGGAATAGGTCCTACAGTCCTCCCATGACACCCTTCTTCTTGTATCTCTCAGGGTCTTCCTGGACCTCAAGGTGCCATTGGCCCCCATGGAGAGAAGGTGAGTGATGGGGGTGGTGGGGCAAACAGATGGTGGTTAGGAAGAGGAGGGTCATGGGAGAGAGAGGGAAAGGGGATATACGGAGGCTAGGACAATGGAGTGCTCTGAAAAAGATGGGGACTTGAGGTGTGCTGGGGGAGGGAAGGAACTATACACCTATGTCTATCCGTACCTTTGCTACCTGTAGCTGTGATCCCATCATTGCCTTTCGCAGGGTCCTCAAGGGAAACCAGGTCTTCCAGGGATGCCTGGCTCTGATGGACCCCCGGTGAGTGATTTCCCCAAACTCCTCATAATTTCTGATCCTCAACCTGGCATGAGCTCATATCTCAGTTACTCTTGGTTATGTTGCAACCAGTCTCCTGACTTTCCCCATTCTCAAAGAGTAACTTTGTCATTTCTAACCCCTGAAGATCTTTCAGTGTCATCTTACCTCCTCTCCCTTCCCTAGATTCCTCCCTCTCATCTTCTTTGCCTTGAAAGTTTTCTAGCTATTCTTGAGGATTTGATGGGTGCTAGGTTAGAGCTGGGGATGTGGGGATGGGAAGGTAAGAGAACTCATGGTATGAGACCTCATTCTCTTTCTTCCTTCCCCCTCCAGGGCCATCCAGGAAAAGAGGGTCCACCAGGAACCAAAGGGAACCAGGTAAGAGACCTTGTTTCCTCTTTTGAGCATCCGGTGATTCCAAAGTCACTATAATATCCCAGAAGTGCTTACTGCTATCTCCCTCTAGTTCTTTCAGCCTGACCTGTCCCCCCTGACCTCGTAAGTGACCACATTCCTCACACTCTCCTGTGACTTCTCTTTTTCCCTCTCCATCCAGGGTCCATCTGGTCCACAGGGTCCCCTAGGATACCCTGGACCTCGAGGTGTCAAGGTAACATGTGGCTAGAGACGGACATGGACTTGGCAAGGGTGGGAGTGGCCAGGAGAAGGATTCCTGTATCTCAGGATCCTATCCTCCAAACCTGAACTTTGTCTCTTGATCATTCTACATCTCTCTTTCCAGGGTGTGGATGGAATTCGAGGCTTGAAAGGTCATAAGGGAGAGAAGGTGAGAGAACCCCTAGTGGACCCTGTCCAGGCAGCTTTATCCTGACATCTCCTCCCATCATCTGAGCCTCCAGCTCTCACTTCTCACCCTTCAGTCCTTCCTTATCCAATCCTCCCAATCTTTATCCACAATCTCCACCATGACTCTCCTAGCTCCTAATTCCTGGCCTCAAAATAATGCAGCTCATGCCTCTGTGGGGTCCTCCTACACCCTTTCTACTTATTTCTTTGTGTCTGCCTCTTCTCAGGGGGAAGATGGTTTTCCTGGTTTCAAAGGTGACATGGGTGTGAAAGGCGACAGGGTAAGCATGAGAACCCCTTCCTTAGCTCCCAGTGCTGCCTCACATCTATCTGGGCCTTCAGTAAATCTTCCATCCCCTAGGTAACTTCTGAGTCTCCAATTCCAAATCCCTTGGTCCACCTTCAAGCCCCAATATTGCAATGACCCCAGTGTTACACTGCTGTTTATATTACCAAAACACCCCAATCTCATCCCAACTCCCTTCAGAGGCAGTGCCATGGAACTACCTGACCTCCCCAGGTATCCTCTATCTCCCAAGAGCACACCCTCAACCTCCTATGACTCTCTTACCTTTTAGAGATCCCTATCACAGGTGTTTCCCACCTCAAGTAATCCTTTTGACACCAAATGACACACATGCATACCTTAGCTCTTAACCCCCTACTCTGAGCTCTGACTGCCTGATCCACACATTCTCCCCACTCCCCTCAGGGTGAGGTTGGAGTCCCTGGATCAAGAGGAGAAGATGGTCCTGAGGGGCCAAAGGGAAGAACTGGACCTAATGGAGACCCAGGCCCCATAGGGCTTGTGGGGGAGAAGGTAATGGGGGCAGAGGGGGACAAATCAAACTGTCAGTGAATCAACAAGCATATCTGAAGTGACTCTTATGTGCCAGGCATGGCACCATGTGCTTTGGATACAAAAATCAAATAGTTCTTGCCCTCAAGGAATTTATATTCTGTTGGGGAAAACTACATAGATAGATAGATAGATAGATAGATAGATAGATAGATAGATAGATAGATAGATAGACACACACACACAGGCAAGTAAATACAAAGTATTCATTTTTTAAGAGGCACTAGCAGCTAGGAAGGTTTGTTTCAGGAAAGATCCTACATAGGAGGTAGCTCTTGAGCTCATCTTTGAAGGAATCTAATGATTCTAAGAAGGCAGGGAAGGCATAGGAAACAGCCTAGGCAAAGGCATGGAGAAGGGAAAGGAATTCTTGTGTCCAAGGAACAGCAAGAAGGCCAGTTTGGCTGGAACATAGAGTGTGTGAGGGGGAATGGTAGGTAATCAACCTGAAAAGGTAGGCTGGAGTCAGACTGTGAGAGCCTTTAAATGCCAAAGTGGATGTTATACTTTATCCCAGAACCAACTGGGAGTCATTGAAGTTTTTTGAGCATGGAAATAGCATGGTCAGCCTTGTGCTTTGGGAACTTCACTTTGACAGCTGTGTGGAGGATGATTTGAAGAGTGAAGAGGCCGGGGCAGGGAGACCTCAGTTAGGAGGCTACTGCTATATAGTCCCAGTGAGAACTAAGGACCTAATTTAGAATGGTGGCCATGTGAGTAGCAGGGAGATGAGAGAGATGTTGTGGAGGTAGAATTGACAAGATCTGACAACTGATGGAATGTGAGGGGTGAGCAACAGTGAGGAATGGATGATACCTGAACTTTGGAGCCTGGAAAGATGTTGGTACCCTTGACAGAAATAGGGAAATTTGGGAGAGGGGTGTGTTTGGGTAGAAAGATGAGTTCCGTTTTGGATGTGCTGAATTTGAGACGCCTTTGGCAGGCACATCTAGTGTGAAATGACCAAACTGACTGGGCCTGGAGCTCAGGAGATACTGGGACTGGATATATACATCTGCATAAAACCTAGACTTGAACCTATGACCCAGAGACTTTGGTTTCTTGGAGAAATAGGCAATAGTGAGGGGGACTGGACAGCTTTGCCTTACTACAGAGACAATCTATTCTCTCAGTAAATGAAGTCACTGGGTAGTTACTGAGCACAACAGCATACCCATCCCCACCCTGGGTGCTGTCAGGAATACAGTGGAGCAGTAGAAGACCTCATGGTCTAATCGGTAAGACTGGATTGATGCAGATGAGTTGACTCAAGAAATAGGCAAGGTTCTATGTAACCAAGTGAGATTGTGGACCTCTACATCCAGATGTTTAGAGAAGGAATAAGTCAGTGCAAGTAGCCAGGAAAGCTTTGATAGAGAAAGATAAACTTTGAAAGATGGATGAGATTTGAGGAGGGGGCACTGAGAGGATCAACGTAAGCAAAGAACCAGAGGTGACAATGAAGCATGGGGTGTTGGTGGGAGACTGGTGTATAAATGGGTCATGGAGGTCATGGCTAGAGCATGGAGGGCTTTGAAGATTAGCTCAGGGAATCTAGATTTTCTCCTTATAGACAAGGGGAGCCTCTGAAAGATTAAGAGCTGTTTTGTGAGAGGCTGTTTTAGGCAGGTCAGTCTAGTAGTGCATGAGGTTGGGTAGGAAAAGGGAGAGTCTGGAGGCTGGGAAATCAGTTAAGAGACTGTAAGAATAGTATGGATAGATGACAGGAGCACCCAAACTAGGGTAGGAGAGAAAAGGGCACATTACAAGGAAGAATCAACAGGGCTCAGTGACTGACTGGATCCAGTCCAAGGACAGGGAAGGAAGCAAAGCCTTTTGTTTTTTTAATCCAGTCACAGAAAGAGAGAAGTTGAGTCGTCCAAAGATAGGTCTGGAGGAAGGAGATGGGGATTGGGAGACCTGGGCCTCTTGGAGGAAGCAGAGGCCTCAGGGCCTGGGTTTGGGTGGGGCTGGGATTAATGCCAAGGGTCTATCTCTCTGTGTGAAGTCTTGTCCCTCCTCTTCCTCTCACCCCCATTGCTCTTTCTGTCTTTTCCACAGGGCAAACTGGGTGTTCCTGGTCTGCCTGGATACCCAGGCCGTCAGGGACCCAAGGTAAGGCTTAGGCTTTGAAACCTCATTCCAGTTTCCTTTCTCTCACATCCCATATTTCTGTTTCCTTTACTGATCCCTGATTTCAGGCCAATAGAAACTATAGAATGTCAGCAGCATGTAGTTCAGCCTGTTCGGTTTACAGAGGAGGAAACAGGCCCAGAGAAGGGAAGTGAGTCCTTCAAGACTGCACAGCTAGTCAGAAGCGTGCTGCTTGTCCTTCATTCTCGAAGAGGGCCGTGACATCAGGAAGGGATGCCATGACTTGCAAGTAACTTGGATTTAAGTGAGGCAGGGCTGTGCGAGGCCACCAGTCTCACTTTCTCCTCTGGAGCCATCTGGGTCCAGTGGCCAGATATAGGTCAGGATGACTGGAGATGGTCCCCTAGTCATAAGCAGAGCTGGGGCAAATCCCAGGTTCCGACTCTTGACCAAGAGTTCTTTTCACTTTGTTATACTTGTGTTATCTCTGTTGTACTTGTGAGGGACCCCTAAGGCCTTTCTTATGGCCTCATCTCCCATTCTGTGACTCCTGTATGTCTCCTTCTCTCTTTCCCTCCCAGGGGTCACTTGGATTCCCTGGATTTCCTGGTGCCAATGGAGAGAAGGGAGCCCGGGTAAGAAGGGAGGGATGCCTGTGGAGGAGAAAAGCTGGAAGGCAGAGGGTGTGATTGGAGGCTGAGAGGGTGGGCCTGTGTTATGGGTTGTGGGAAGGATTTAGAAGACTTCTGAAGGGGCTGGGAAGCAGGATTCTGGGGGCAGAGAAGGTGGAATTGAATGAAGCTTCTCTGAGGAGGGGGGAAGAACTCTATAGAGCAGAGTTCTAACGTTTTCATATCCTAGACCCCTTTGGCAGTCTGGTGAAACCTATGGGCCCCTTCTCAGAAGAATACTTTTAAATGCATACAACAGAATATATAGGATTACAAAGGAAACCAACTATAGTGAAACAAAGATATAACTTTCCCCCCACCCAAGTTCATGAGCACCCTGGAATCTATCCATGGACCCGGTAAACCCTAAGTTAAGGACCCCTGGTTTAGGTGGTCTGAGTAGCTGGTGATGTATTCACTCCCACTACCCCTTTCTCCACAGGGCTTGTCAGGGAAGTCAGGGCCTCGAGGGGAACGTGGTCCCACGGTAAGTGAGAGGGAGAGAGAGTGGTGTGGAGTGTGGGAGAATCCATTCTTGTGTCTGCGTGTCTCTCACCATTTTCCCCCAACATCTTGCTAGGGTCCACGAGGTCAACGAGGACCTCGAGGAGCCACAGGAAAATCAGGAGCCAAGGTCAGTGGCACTTTCTTGGACCAAATATCCTCCATAATCTTGTACTTTTGCTACCATTTGTCACTTCTTCACCCTTCAGCTTTGCCCATGTCTCCCCCTACTTGACTACCTTTCCCTCTGCACAGGGAAGGCTTGTTGGTGCCCCTGACACCCCAACTCTATTTCTCTCCCACAGGGAACGTCAGGTGGTGATGGTCCCCATGGTCCTCCTGGGGAGAGGGTAAGTCTGACCCAGTAACTGCCAGTCTTCTCAGCAACTGACGTGTCTGAGTAGTGCACAAAGTTGGGGCTTGGGGAGGCCAGTCTCCTGCTGTGGGGATCTATTCCCCAGATTTACACCTTCCCTCCTTTATTTCACTGACTTACCATTCTATTCTCCTCTTTGTTTCTAGGGTCTTCCTGGACCTCAGGGTCCCAATGGCTTCCCTGGCCCTAAAGGGCCTCCAGTGAGTATAACCTTGATCTCTGATTTCCAACCCCTTTATTCTTCTGTTCTGTAAGTTCCCTCCCCTCCCCCAGCCTCCCTCAAAGACTATATCATGCATCCTCCAATCTTTTTCCTTTATCCTTCTATAGGCACCCTTTTTAATTTTTTCCCCCTCCCTATACCCTTCCTTGTCCCCATATCTTTGGTCCTTTGTTTTAGGGTCCCCCTGGTAAGGATGGGCTTCCAGGACACCCTGGCCAACGAGGAGAAGTGGTGAGTGACTGTCCCTTCTTGATTCCCTCCCTGTAATCCTCCTGGCCCCCTGCCTCACACAGCCTCAATTTTGGGCATTTTTGAATGAATGAACACAGCTGATATGAAACCATTTAAATATAGCCCCAGTGGTGACCCCTATTTCCCTTTCCCAATGATAATTTGACAACTACATATCTCTTTATTCTCTCTCTCTCTCTCTCTCTCTCTCTCTCTCTCTCTCTCTCTCTCTCTCTCTCTCTCTCCAGGGTTTTCAAGGAAAGACAGGCCCCCCTGGACCCCCAGGGGTGGTGGGACCTCAGGTATGTTTTACCCTGGGGGATGATAGACTTCAAATCTAGGGATCTGTGCCCTCTTACCTCACTCCCACCCCTACCTCCTCCATATTTTTCTTCCTGTCTCCTTGCTGGGGAAGGAATGAAATAATTCCCTCTGTAGTTACTAGATGAGATGGTGATGCAGGTGAGGAGTTGGAGGTGGGAAGCCTTGAGCTATCTAGTCCAACCTTCAGACGCTTCTGTTTCTGGACTTTGGGGACAGAGGGATGTGGAACCTTCTTGTCTTTCCATTCTGTGTGGCTACATACCATCTCCCTGGGGCTCTTGGGGAGGATGCACTTTCTAGGGATAGCCACAAGATGGCATATTTATTCACACACACAATCATTCTCCCTCCCTGTCTCCCCCCCCAAAGATAACTTGGTCCAAAAGTGGGGAGTCTCTAAGAACCCCTGTTGTCCCTGAAAAGATCATGGGAATCACAAAGTGAGGGTGTTGTCGGATGGACAATTTAGGGGATTGTCTGGAGTGACATGAGACTGTTGTTCCCATCCCACAGGGAGCTGCAGGAGAGTCAGGACCTATGGGGGAGCGAGGCCACCCAGGCCCCCCTGGTCCCCCAGGAGAGCAGGGCCTGACTGGGCCATCTGGCAAAGAGGGAACTAAGGTAAGGATGGAGAGGAATATAGGGGATGTGGGAAAGACAGATCAGGGGTTGGGGATCCAGAGGAAGGGAGGCTGAGTGAGAGTACCTTGGGCAGCCTCTCCCAGGTTTAGGAAGAAGCTGTATCTATTTCTTATTGTCTCCATTATGCCTCACATTTAGGGAGATCCTGGCCCTCCTGGAGCTCCTGGGAAGGATGGACCAGCTGGTTTGAGGGGCTTCCCTGGTGAAAGGGGCCTCCCAGGCACTGGAGTGAGTGTAACCCAAGAAAATATTCCGTACAAATGCAGATGTCTCCAGCAACCTCCCACCTTCCTCACTCTGGTTTCCCTGTTTATCTTATGTTTTTGCTCCCACCTTCTCTAGTCTGATTCTCTGACACCTCCCTCAGTTTCTCTGACCTGCCATTTGCCTTTTTCTTCACTCTTATCTCTTCCTTCTGCAGGGAGGTGGTGGCCTGAAGGGAAATGAAGGTCCTCCTGGCCCTCCGGGCCCTGCGGTGAGTCGGGGGTCTTTGAGGGAGAGGGAATTTAAAGTGGGAAACTTTGAGGAGGTCATTAAGTCCTTCCTCCCAGTCCAGAAGTGGGAGAAGCAATTACTCCTCTTAGACTCTTCAGAGTCCAGGAGCAGAGGATTGCTGGGTATGAGGGGAGGTTGTGTGGACTTTCCCTATTTTTTAGGGAGAATCAACATAGAATAATCTTCTCTAGAGAGCTTCTAGATCAGAAGTTCCTCTTGTTAACCCATATTTTATCCTGTCTCTTCCTCTAGGGCTCTCCTGGAGAGCGAGGTGTGGCAGGTACAGGAGGACCCATTGGTCCCCCAGGAAGACCTGGGCCTCAGGGTCCCCCGGGTGCTGCTGGAGAGAAAGGTGTTCCGGTGAGTGTGTGTGAGGAGATGGGACAGGGATATTTATGAGCTCTCTGTACTGAGGGTGTTGGGAATGGTCTGTGAGCTGAGGAATGATGAATATGCTGCTGGATAAGAGAGGGCCTTAGGGGAACAGAGAGGGAACTACGTTTGTGAATTGAGTAATGGAGGAGGAATTTTTGGTGAGGAGGTTTTTGTGGGAGAAGGGTCAATGTGTGTTCCCTGGTGTCTGGCTTTACTTTTCAATCCCTTCTTTTTCTCACAGGGTGAGAAAGGTCCCATTGGCCCAACTGGCCGAGATGGTGTCCAAGGATCTGTGGGGCTACCTGGTCCTGCTGGCCCCCCAGGTGTGGCTGGAGAAGATGGAGACAAGGTAATTTACCCAAAACCCCCTTACTCCCCATCCCGTTATCTTTCCCAGATTCTTCCTGAAGAGAATAGGTTCAACTCATTTGTGGCCCTCTAATCCTGCTGTATTAATCGTCCCTCATTCTGTGTCTCCTATCCCTATATCTGACATGTCTCTCCCTTCTAGGGTGAAGTTGGTGATGCTGGACAGAAGGGTAGCAAAGGGAACAAGGGTGAACATGTGAGTAATCTTGACCTCAGATGTTTTAAAAGGATACATTTTTATTGATACCTCTTTGTTTTACATTCCCTATATTTCCCACTTTTTCTCTCTTCTATCTTTTATAATAAAGAATTTTTTAAAAGAGGAAGAAAAAGAATTCCATAATTCTAACCAACACATCAAAAAAATCTGATGTTATTTGCAGGATTCTATACCCACAGTTCCTCACACCCCAGCATAAGAAGAAGGAAGAAGATGTCTTTTCCTAGCTCTTCTTTGGGGAACAGACTTGGTCATTGTAATTTCACAGCATTCAGTTTCAGTTGTTCTTTTTCATGTACACTTTTGTCATTATATACAGTGTTTTCTTGGTTCTATTTACTTCACTTTGCATCAGTTCACACAACTCTTCCCATGCTTTTCTTTATTCATTACGTTCATCATTTCTTATGGCATATTTCACTATATTCATGCACCACATTTTTTTTAGCCATCCTCTATTTGATGGGCATCTATTTTGTTTCTAATTCTTTGCTATCACAAAAAAAGTGTTGCTACAAATATATTGGTTTTATCGGACCTATCTTTTAGTCACTGACAATCTTCATATATACCTAATGGTGGAATCTCTGGGTCAAAGGGAGGGGACACTTTAGTCACTTTTCTTGCATGATTCTAAAGTGCTTTCCAGAATGGTTGGATCAATTTATGGCTCTGCCACCAGTGCCTTAGTGTGCCTGTCTTTCTAGCCTCTCCAACATTGACTATCCCCATCTTCTCATCTTTCCTGACCACATTTCTACTTTGCGTCTCTCTCTCTTTCTCTCTGTACCTTCTGGTATCTCTGATTAACCTTCTCTTTCCCTTGCTAGGGCCCTCCTGGACCTCCTGGACCACTGGGTCCCCTGGGTCAGCCTGGAGCAGCGGTGAGTGACCAGATACCCCTGACTTCCCTGATTCTGCCCCAGTCCTTTCCCTAAAATCTTCCTCTATTCATGGGCTGTCATAGTTGTTATTGACATGCCTTTCCCAATCCCTAGCATTCACTCATTCCTCAATGAAAGTGCCTCCTTACTTTGGGGACTTCCCCTCAGTTTCTGGACCTAGGACCTCTTTTCTTTCTCCTAGTATGGTTCTCTCTCTGTGAGTATGCAACTCTCACATTCCTTCCCTATGTATAGGGAGTAGATGGAGAACCTGGTGCTCGGGGACCCCAGGGACATTTTGGAGCCAAAGGGGATGAGGGAACAAGGGGATTTAATGGCCCTCCTGGACCCATTGGCCTGCAGGTGAGCTTTCTGTGTGTGTATTTGTGTTGGAGGTCAGGGTTAGAGATAGATTGGGTAAGGGATGAGGAGAAGATGGGGCCTGCCTCCCTTCCCCAACTCCAACTACAAAACTGAAGGTAGGGCTGATATGGGGGAGTAGGGACTTCAGAGAGAAGTAAGAGGCAGTATAGAATTAGCAGAAGGTGAAAAATTTTGAGGGGAAGAGACAGTTTTTTTAGGGAGATGGGGATGCCACCCAAGAGTACTGGGGCCTTGATCTTTCTTTAAGGAAAGCCTCTAGTCTTTTTCCTCATGTCGGTCTCTGTGTGTTTGTCTACCCACAGGGTTTACCAGGCCCTTCAGGAGAGAAAGGAGAGACAGGAGATGTGGGACCCATGGTGAGTGTAACCTCTCCCTTGACCCTCCCCAACTCTAATCACTGACTTACCATGCCTCTCCTCTATTCTTCAGTAACCCCTGCTCTGATCCATCTGTGACCCCTTTATTAACTCCCTAAGACTACTTTTATTGCTCTCTGGCCACTTCCACTTCAGTCCCTTACTCTTTTACTTAAAGGTCTGACTTTCTGCATTTCAACCTCATCCTCTTTGTTTCTTTGTCTCCTTGCATCTCTTCCCCACTTCTCTTTCTCCCTCTGTTTATGTGTTCTGTTTCTCCCCAGGGCCCGCCTGGCCCACCAGGACCCCGAGGCCCTGCTGGACCTAATGGAGCAGATGTAAGTATTTCCCATCTCCCACCTTGATGTCCCTCCCAGGTCATTTGGCTCACGCTTCAGTTTCTCTTTAGTGATGAGAAATCTGCTTGGAAAAAGTCACACCTTTTCAGCCCCTTTATCTTGATGGTCAAGGAGTCCCCCCACCTGCCCCCTTCTAATCTTCTGTCGTGTCCATATGACCCATCTGTCCCCTTCCATCCCTCTTTGGGTGGTAACTGTTTATCACTGTGTCCCTTTTTTAGGGTCCACAAGGCCCCCCAGGAGGTGTTGGAAATCAGGGTCCTCTTGGAGAAAAGGTAACTGTTGGGGAAATGGGTTTGGTGAGCTGGGCAGGGAAAATCAGAGGGAAGAGAAGAGGAGGGGAATCATTCTGGTTATTGGGCAAAGGTGGCGGGGGGAATAGTGAAGAAGGGGAGCGAGGAGACTGGTAGAGAAGGAATGGGTCTAAGAGATGTGGGAAGGAGAGGGCCTGTATTTGACTCTGATCTCATTATAGGGGGAACCAGGAGAGTCGGGATCTCCAGGAGTCCCTGGGGAACCTGGAGTCAAGGTGAGTGACATCTCTAGCCCCCAGTGACATCTCTACCCACTTTCCTTAAACCTTGACCTCCTAAAGCATTGAAAGCTTCCCTTTCCTTCCTCCCATCAGGGATTCTTTCTGTTGTATTACTAGTTCTTGCCAGGGCAGCTAAGGTCTCTGGATCTGTGCAATGCTTCCAGCCCCCCATTTCCTTCTTTCCTCACTGACTATTAAGAGGATCAGGCACATAGTTTGTCCTTTATCTGGATCAGTCTTCTATTTCCTGAACTCTTTTCCTTCTCTCCCATTCCTTCCAGGAGGGGGTGGGGGTGGAGGGAATGGGCAAGGGCAGTTGAGGGCATGGGACGTGCCTCTTATTCTCTTAACCTCCTTGTGACCTTTCCATTAATCCCAATTACTCTGTCCCAGCCTCCATTTGTGTCTTTCCATCTCCTTTATCCCTTTCCAGGGCCCTAGAGGGGAACGAGGAGAGAAAGGAGAGTCAGGACAACCAGGGGAAGCTGGACCACCTGGACCTAAGGGCCCCACAGGTGATGATGGCCCAAAAGGAAACCCTGTGAGTATGGAGTAAGGGTCACCCAGAGGGTTTGAGGAAATGAGGATGGAAGGGTGTGGTTCAATTTTCACAAACCCCAAGGTGTGGGACAGGGTACAGCAAGGTGGGGTGGGGCAAGGATTCTGGGAGGAGATTCTGTCTGTAGGGGGGCTGTGTGTAAACCTTCATCATGACTGGAGTATGTCAGAAATGGGGTGCGGGCTGGGGGGATGTGCACTGTGTGGGGCTGTGACCGCTCCATAATGGGTAGTGAGTCTGTTCAAGGCCTTGTGACTGAGCTCCTCTCTTCTCCTTTGCCCTCAGGGCCCTGTTGGTTTTCCTGGTGACCCTGGCCCTCCTGGAGAAGGGGGTCCCCGAGTAAGTCTCACCCTTAGGAAAGGGGGTAGGGAGGAGTGGGGGGGTGGGGATTTTGATAGACTATTTGGGGAGTGGAAGTTATTTCTCAGGCTTACATAGTCATAAGGATTAGCAATTATTTCATTCTTTTTATTGGCGTTCTCTGCTTCTAGCCCAGTATATGCACATAGTAGGCGTTTACTAAATACTTGATTGATTAGCAGTTAACTGAAGGAGCCATAAAATTGGGAAGACAGAAAAGCATGGGGGTCCAGTTCTAGGAAGGGCTGAATTCTCCCTCCGAGCCCCCCACCCTTCCCTCTCTCCAGGGTCAGGATGGTGCTAAAGGTGACCGAGGGGAGGATGGAGAAGCTGGACAGCCTGTGAGTGACTGCCTTTCTCTTACCTTTGACCTCAACCTTCAACCTTTCAACTCCCAACCTCCAGATTTTTCAACTCTGGTGTAACCTCTCCCTAATCTTTCCATTTTCATCACTCTCAGTTCCCACCTTCCATTATCTCTTTGCCGTTGATACCTCCTTCTCTTTCTCCTTTCCTCAGGGATCCCCAGGTCCTACTGGAGAGAATGGTCCCCCTGGACCTCCTGGCAAGAGGGTAAGTGGCATAGTGGATACAGTGCTAGACTTGGAGTCAGCAAGACCTTTATTCAAGTCCTGTCTGAGACATTTGCAAGCCATGAAATCCTGGGCAATCACTTGACCTCTCTTGGCCTCAGTTTACTTGTCTGTAAAATGGAAAATGTTTATAGCACTTACCTCCCAGAGTGGTTTTGAGGATCAAATGAGATTATACGTTTAAAGCACTTTGTAAACCTTAAAGGACTAGATAAATACTGGCTAAAAGGAGGGAAGGGGTCTGGACCCTTGGGTCCCCCTGGGTCATCAAAGCGATGACTGAGTGCCTAGTGGGATGGGGTTTGAGACAGGGCTGGCGATGGTGCTCCTCGCCCTGGTCCTTTCTTTGTGCGCTGGTGGAAGCTCTGTGTGTGAAGCAGGGGGAGACAGCTGTGTTTATCTGCTCTCTTTTCTTTATCTGACCCCTTTCCTCTCTCTCACCCCGTTGCTCTAGGGTCCTGCGGGTACAGCTGGCCCTGAGGGTCGACAAGGAGAGAAGGGAGCCAAGGTAAGAGAGGATAACTTCTAGAAGACTCTCATATTCATTCTCACCTCTCCACGGGGACTTTTCTGCTCCGAAATCCAGGCCATTACTCCCAGACAACCTCTGGTGCCACTCTGGTCTTATATCTTCAAGTGCCTTGGTTCAGAGGGCTAACCTCCCTTGGGCCCCAGTGTTTCTGTGGAAGCATTAAGCTCTTCTTGTCCTCTGTGCTGGCTTGTTCCTACCCTTTGATTATCTTCTGTACTTATACTTCCCCGGCTTTCTCTGACTCCCCTTCTATGTGTTTCAGGGGGAGCAGGGTGCTGTTGGGGCTCCTGGAAAGACAGGACCAGTGGGTCCAGCTGGAGCAGCAGGAAAACCAGGCCCTGATGGTCTGAGGGGAATCCCAGGCTCAGTGGTGAGTCACAGCGGACTGACGAGGGGATAACTAGTGCCTGTGGAGACGGTGGATGGGAACCAAGGGCCTGAGACTTCAGTTACCAGTTACTTGATGGCAGAGAGAAGACTCATGGGGGAGGCATCCTTCTCTAAACCCTGTTTTCCCCCTCACCCCTATAGGGACAACAGGGACGACCTGGAGCCACTGGACCAGCTGGGCCTCCAGGTCCTGTGGTGAGTGACCCTGAGGGAAGGGTGTATGTAGGGGGGAGAGCAGGATCCTGGGGATGGATGATCCTGCGGGTGGAAGACATTAACAGCTTCAGAGAAAGGGAGAGGGAATATAGAGGTAGGAAGAGACGGGGCCTGCCTGCTGGTTATTACTCCATAGCTAATGATCATCTGTCTCCATACAGGGACCTCCTGGACTCCCTGGTCTCAGGGGTGACCCTGGAGCCAAAGGAGAAAAGGTAAGAGACAGACACATAGGCAGCCAACTTTGGGTGGACTTCTCATCCCCTCTTCAGTTCTGAGTATATAATGTTACATCCTCCAACAAGATGAAAAATATCCCCTCACCTCAGCATTTTGGGTTCCTTGTCCTCCCCTGTGCTTCCTCAGCATCTCTTTTGTATAAAGGTCACTGACCCTGCCCTCCAAGGGAAAACATACAGAGGCCCTTTTCCACCAAGAGAAGGAAGGGAGTCTTAACTGCTATGGTTAATGTCCCCTTCCTGTCCTCTGATCTCATATCCTCTCACCTTGTTTTGTGCTATACCCTCCCCTAGGGTCACCCTGGTCTTATTGGCCTGATTGGCCCTCCTGGAGAACAAGGGGAAAAGGGTGATCGAGGACTTCCTGGTCCCCAAGGTGCACATGGACAGAAGGGAGAGACGGTGAGTATGGGGGGGGAGGGGTCCAGGACAGTCTTTCCTGAATCACTTTGTGGGCATCAATCCTCAGTGTGCTTGAGGGATGGGAGAACGAGAAGGGGAGGGGGAGATTAATATTAAAGTCCTTTGTTATTAAAGATTTTGTTATTAGTGGGGTGTCTCCATTATAGGGTGAACAAATTTGGAGGAGATTTAGTATTGTGGGAAGGGGGTAGACAAAATGGGGTTAACTAGGCTTTTCCTCCTTCTAGGGTATACCTGGAGCATCTGGCCCAATTGGCCCTGGAGGACCCCCTGGCCTTCCTGTGAGTACCCCTTCCTCCCTGCTTTCTCTTCCCACTCATAGATCTCAGTAACTTTGACAAATCTCCCTTAGCCTAGTAATATTCATCTTCTAATTATTCCCAGTATCCATTTCCAATATTCCTAATATCTTCCTAAATACTCTAGTACAGCCCACATTATTCTCCCTCACAACCACTCAGAAGTGCCCCTATTTATGGGTCTGTGTGACCCCATGATCACAGATTCCTCTGCTTATCCATTCCTCTCTGTCCTTTCATTTATCCATGGTTAATGTTGTTCTCTCTCCATAGGGACCTGCTGGCCCCAAAGGTGCTAAAGGAGCTACGGTAAGTAAGCCTTTCCCCTTCCCTCCCCTTTCTACTTCCTAGCCAACTCTGTCCTCTGGCCACTTCTATGTCCCCCACATTAGACTAGACATTACTGTTACTTGGTATAAACAGCAGCTCGTAGAGACAGACCTTGATACTTGATACTTCAGGCTTGGTAGGACACCAATTCCTTAATTCCTCTAAACATTTGATAGGCTATGACCTCTTACCCCTCACTACCAACCATTCTTTAACCTTGGACTCTGCATACCTCTATGATCCCTTTGAGTGACAATTTGAATCTTCTGACTCTCTGATCCCTTTGTGTCTCCCCACATCAGGGTCAAGCTGGACCCAAAGGAGAAAAAGGTGTCCAAGGTCCGCCTGGACATCCGGTGAGTGAAGGGAAGTGTTCTCTCTCCATTTGTCTCATTTTTTTTCTCTTTGCATCTGATGCCTTCTCTGTCTGTCTATCTCACCATTTCTGTCTTCTAAGGTTTCAGTTTTCACTTCCCTGCTTCCTCTCATTAAATTTTCTGTCCTTCAGGGTCCTCCTGGGGAGGTGATCCAGCCACTGCCCATCCAGATGCCCAAGAAGTCTCGGCGTTCAGTAGATGCAAGTCAACTGATGCAGGAGGATGAGGCTGCGGAGGCTGGGGGAGCCCCTGGGGCCCCTGGGGGCCTGGAAGAGATATTTGGCTCCCTGGATTCCCTTCGGGATGAGATTGAACAAATGAGGCGCCCTGCAGGAACCCAGGAGAGCCCAGCCCGAACCTGTCAGGACTTGAGACTATGTCACCCTGAGCTTCCTGATGGTCAGAGGCGAACATGAGGAGACAAACACAGAGAGGGGATCAGAGGAGAGGGGGTTATATGGGAGGGTAGGAGGATATGGGGAAACAGAAGCCTAGGTGAT
This sequence comes from Notamacropus eugenii, assembly GCF_028372415.1. Classification (NCBI taxonomy): domain Eukaryota; kingdom Metazoa; phylum Chordata; class Mammalia; order Diprotodontia; family Macropodidae; genus Notamacropus; species Notamacropus eugenii. The sequence continues at coordinate 89,146,401 of NC_092873.1, read as the reverse complement.
GGAGAAATCTGGATGTTGAATGAATGATGGCACGAATGAAAGATAAAGTGTTGACTAAGAACTTATTATGTACAAAACATTGTGCTAAGCTCTGGGGGGCTTAGACCTGCTCTCACATTCTAATGGGGGGAGACAACACATAGTAGAGGTTTCAGCTGTAAGCCTTGAGTAGAGAGAAGAATATGTGGGCATAGGTGTGTGTGTGTGTGTGTGTGTGTGTGTGTGTGTGTGTGCACATAATTTAAAGGTAGCTAGGAGTGAGGGGCTGGGAATATGAAACAGAAAATGAAAGGGAAATAGGTGATGGGACAGTGGGGGAGGGGTGGAAGATGGTTGTGACCCTTCCCTTTTCTCCCACCTCCACCCCCCAACTAGGTGAATACTGGGTTGACCCTAACCAAGGCTGTGCCAGAGATGCTTTCCGTGTTTTCTGTAACTTCACGGCAGGAGGAGAAACCTGCGTGTCACCTCGGGATGATGTCACACAGGTGAGGCCACCCTCCTAGCCTCTGAATCCCCATAACTCCCTGAGCCTCACTGCTTCTCTCCCTGAGTCTTTATCTCATTTCCTTTCCCTTCAATCCTTCTCTTGGCTCTCATCTCTTTCTGTTTTCTGGCTCCCCATCTTTTTCTTTCTCCTGATCCTCCCCTTCTCAGTTCTGTTGCCTCATGTCACCTCAGCTCACTGCCACCTCTTTCTCTCTTTCCTCCAGCCTTTCGCTTATCCTCCTGGCCAGATCCCCAATCTCTCCTCTGATGGTGCCCATTCCTATCTTTCCAGTTCTCATATGTGGACTCTGGGGGATCCCCAGTAGGTGTGGTCCAGCTCACATTCTTGCGCCTGCTCAGTGTATCTGCTCACCAAGACGTCTCCTACCCGTGTACAGGAGGGTCCCGGGAGGGGCCCCTTCGGCTCCGGGGAGCCAATGAGGATGAACTGAGCCCAGAGACTAGTCCCTATGTCAAGGAATTCAGAGATGGCTGCCAGGTATGGGAGGAGGAGAGGAGGGGTCTGCTGGGGACCTTGGAGGAAGTTACGGGCTCCAAATATGGAAACCAGAAAAGCCCTTGGTGAAGAAGGCCAAGGGGAGTAGGGGGTAGTGATCCTCTCCAACGTATCCCAAGAAGGAAGGAGCTTAGTCCTATAGTTTTGGGCTGACAGTTGTAAAATGGAGACCCCATCTTTGTTTTCACCTCTTATCCTCTTTTGTCTTTCCTAAGACGCATCAGGGCCGAACAGTGGTTGAAGTTCGAACGCCCCTACTGGAGCAGCTTCCTGTGTTGGATGCTTCCTTCTCGGACTTGGGGGCCCCCCCTAGGCGGAGTGGAGTCATGCTGGGGCCTGTCTGTTTCCAGGGCTAGAACCCCTGCCTGCTTAACCCTCCCAACTCTTCAAAAAGCCAGGACCCCCTATGGCCAATCAGAGCTGTTGCCTAAGAGAGACCCCCTTCACCATCCCAGGGGCCTCAGGGCAAGGCAGAAAGTGTCCTCTATCCATGGGGGTCCCATGGAGGGGGAAAGTTGGGGGGGTCAGATCCCCTCACAAGATGGGGGCTTGGGGGGCCTCTGTGCCTCTCTGTGAAGCCCCTTTGCCCATTGGAGATGAGATCTATGTTTAAAATCACCCCCAAGCAAACAGAAGAGGAGAAGAAGAGAAAGAACACTGTGTATTTTATATTTTAAATTAATTATATTAATTATTTAACAAGCGGAAACTAAAAAGAAAAAAGAAACTCCAACAGAGAAACCTGGCACAGGAGATGGGGCTGAGTGCCCTGGCCCCCACCCCTCCAATTCTTCAGCACTCTCCTTTGTGACTGTAAGGGGAGGGCGGAGAGACCTCCCCCATAGGGTGGTGCCTCTCCCTCCTCTAGCCCATCTGTAGTGCCAAGGTGGATGTTGGAATATATTGTCTCCTTCTGTCCCTCGTGCTCTCAATCTCTCTCTCCCCCAGTCAAGGCTAGTTTCTTTTCTTCTCCCCTCCACATTCTTATTTCATTCAACAAACTTTGGATGAGCGCTTACTATTTGTAGCATGCAGTACTAGTCCTGGGCTTTTAGGGCAACTTGACATCAAGTGACTCCCTGAATGTGCCCTCTCCCTCCCCCTCCCCCAGGTGTGGGGATGAGTGCATGGTTAGTTATGAATCCAATGCTGGACTGGATACTGTAAGTTTTTATTGGAATTTTAAAACCAGAGAGTTATGATTCCTACCTCAAGAGCAAGCAGCCAATCATGGCACGGCCTCAGACTGGTGCTAGCCAATCAAGTGGCTCTCTCCTCCTCCACTTCTTCCTTCTCTTCCACTTCTTCACTGGCTCAGGATATTATTAGCATCCCCAAAGAAAGACGTGAGGGCAGTCTTAGTTTGGGGGCTTCTGAATAGAGGTCCTTGTTCAAGCCACCTGGGGTAGAGAACAAATGGAAGATCCTGCCTTCTGGGACCATACAGTCAAAATCAAGATATGGGACACACAAATGAACCTGAAGGACTGTTGCAAAGCCACTTGTTGACAAATGGAAAATTATATCATACACAGTGACATTCTGGGTGTGCCCAATAGTCTGTCCAGTCTAGTGGTCTTTGTCTTTCTGTGTGGGCAGATGGTTTGTGGGAAGGTGCGGCCCTTCCTGACCTCAACCTCAAACATCTCAGGATTCCTCCTAGCTCCGCCAAGCTCACATTTCTCTAGAGTTTTACCGTCAGAAAGCACTGGAACACACACACACATACACACTCTTTGGTCTTTGGAAGAATCCTGTGAGTCAGGTAGTATCCACATTATGACCTCAGGTCTTAACAGATGAGGGAACTCTTTTTCAGGGACATAAAGTAACTTGTTGAAGGTTACAAAGATATTAAGTGACAGTTACATTTTGAACTCAAATCTTCTGGCTCAAAGCCATGTAATCTTTCTATCATGAAGGGTCTCCCCTCACACATCACCAACCCTGCTCTCTACTTTCAAATTAAGATCCCAGAACAAAAGCCCTTGAGCAGAAAAGGTCCTCACAGGTGATTTAGTCTAACCCTTTCATTTTAGAATTGAGGCCCAGGGAAGTTGTTTATTTGCTCAAAAGGCTGCACAAGTAGTGACAGGGGCAGAATTTCAATCCAGGTTGTATTTATATCAAAGTAGAGACCTATTCTCTACCACTCCATGTCACAAGTTCCTGTGTTTGCCTCAAGAGCAGGATAAAACTACTGTCCTTTCATTCAGTTGTGTATGCTGTGTTACCATTGCTAAGTCACTCCCCCTCTCTGGGCTTTAGTTTCTTCCTCTGTAAAAAGAGGAAACTGAAATAGACAACTCCAGGGTCCCACCAAACCCCAAATCCTAGGATTGAGTTACGTGTGTTATGTTAAATGCAAAGCATTGGCTTTTTGGTCCCAATCCCAGCGTCTCTCCTTTCAGTGCCCTTCTTTTCTCCTCCGGGTACCTCTGGGGCATCCTCATGGTTGCCCCTCCTTTTATCAGCTATTAGCTCTACGTTGAAAGGAGAGAACTCATAGGGAAACATCTTAGCATAGTGGAAAGAATGCTGAACTTAGAAGTCAGGTGAGAGCAGCTGGGTGGAACAGTGCAGGGAGTCAGGAGGACCTGAATTCAAATCCAGCCTCAGACACTTACTAGCTGTGTGACTTGGGCAAGTCACTTAGTCCTGATTGCCTCAAAAAAAAAAAAAGTCAAGGAGTCTTGAGGCCTCCCTCTGAGCCTAGGAAAGTCATGATGTCAAACACTCCCTACATCTCAGTTTCCTTATTGATAAAATAGAAATAATAACACTTTCACTAACCACCTCACATTGCTGGAGGAAGTGCTTTGTAAGCCTGAAAGCACCATAGACATGTGAGTTACTATTGCTATGGGTAGCCCAGGGCTGGTGGTTGGAGAAAATGGTACCCCTGTTCTCTCTAGAATGTCCCACCCTCACCACCTTCAAGACATCTAAATTCTGCCAGTCTCCTCTCCCCTTCCTGTGGTCCCTTCTGTCATCTTCATCTTCTTAACTTTCAGTTCTCCCCTAGAATCAAAAGGGGAAATGTGGAAAGAAACCCTGGCTCTATTTTCTGAAATACACCACCCTAAACAGGCTGGGGCCCCAGGGGGTGGACAGAACCAGGAGACCCAGCCTTGAAGCCCTAGCAAATCTTAGCTCTTCAAGTCAGGAATATTTTTCGAGTCTCCTTATGAGTCTGGAACGGTACTGGGCACTGGGAGGGAATGCAAGAGAAGAATCACAGTCTGAGCTTTCTAGGAGCTTTCAGGGCAGCAGAGACCAGCTGTAAACAGAGGAACAGTGAGACACAGTAGAGCTGGACAGGATATTCTAAATTCTGTTGGCATTCAGAGAAGGACAAACTGGGATTTCTGCCTTAGAAGCAAGCAGCCAATCACAGCACAATCTCAGGCTGGTGCTAACCAATCAGATGCACATTTTTCTCCTCCTCCTCCTCCTCCTCCTCCCCTCCCTCCTCCTCCTGTTTCTCTCCTCCTCTTCTTCCTTCTTCTTCCTCCTTCTTTGATCTCTCCTCCCCCTTCTTTAGTCCCCTCCTCCCTTTCCCCTAACCCCTTCTCCTCTTTCTCCCACTCCTCTCTTTCTCCCCCTCTCCTCTCTTTCTCTCCACTGGCTCAAGATATTAATAGTGTCCCAGCTGCAGGAAGTGAGAGGGGCAAGTTTATGAGTGGAACACGTCCTTGCTTTTGGGCTGTCTATTTCTAGCCAATGCACAGTCTCTGGGGAGAGGGTGGAGGTGGGTTGGCTGAGGGGAAATTAGTTTCCAAGAAAGTCCACTGAGGGCCTGGGGCTAGTAAAGGGGAATTGATGATCTGGAAAGCAGTCTTTTATATGTCTTGCTAGAGAAAGAGAATGTGTCAGAATTGGAGAAGCGGAAAAGAGAACCATGAGAAAGGACCTCCAAACCAGAAAGAGAAAAATCAGGCCAAGAGAGAACCTGAGGGAGTGTCTACAAACCTAAAAAATAATAGAAAACTGAAGAGAAATGTGGAATAGGGAATCTCCTTCAAACTGGGAAAAAGGAAGGGAAGAGAGCCAGGCAAAAGAAAATGCTCAAGGCTTGAGGAGTGAGGGGCAGAGAGAGAGCCTGAAACTTGAGCAGGATGAACAGCACCTTCAGATAGCAGACAGGTAAAGGATGCTGTGGCTATGATGTCATGCTGAGAAGGGCAAGAAAGACAATAGGGAATCACCTGAGATTTTGATGAGACATGATCAGATCAATAAATAAGAAAGATTAATTTAATAGCAGTATACAGACTGAAAGGGTAGGACAGAGAAAGGGATATCTATTAGGAGGCTATTTGCAAGGAGCCAGTGTGGTGCAGTGGGTAGAGCCGCAGACATGGAGTCAGGAAGATTCATCCTTCTGAGTTCAAATCCGGCCTCAGATACTTACTAACTGTGTGACCCTGGGCAAGTCATTTAATTAATCCTATTTGTCTCAGTTTCTTCATCTGTGAAAATGAGATGGAGAAAGAAATGGCAAATCACTCTGGTTTCTTTGCCAAGAAAACCCAAAATGGTTTCAAAAAGAATCAGACATGACTGAACAATAAAGTCTTGGACCAAGGTGCCAGCAGTGGGTGCAAAAGGAAATGGATGCTAGAGATGTTATGGAGGTGGGGTTATTAGAAATTGGTGATAGCTTGATTATGAAAGAGGAGGGAGAAGGAAGAGTCTGATAACACCAAGATTTTGCGGATGAAGATGGGATGAATGGTTATTGCCTGGAAAGTAAAGGGGCAGATTCAAGGAGGCCTTAAAGGTCTTGAATATTCATTCACTGATTCATAAGCACTTATTAAGTAACTACCGTATACCAGTTTTTGTGTCAAACTCTGAGGATACAAAGAGGAAAACAGTTTACTCAAGGAGCTGATATTCTGTCAGGGAGAAACAACACATTTACATGTTGAATTTGTCTATGGTATGTCCATGTGAAGGTACCTATAGGTTGTTGGGAATGTGAAGCTGGTGCTAGGAAAAGAGGTCATGACTGGAGATATAGATTTGTGAGTCACTTGAATAAAGGTGGTAGCTAAAGTCTTGTGAGATAATGACATTGATAAAGAAGAGAAGAGAAGAGAAGAGGAGAGAGAGAGAGAGAGAGAAAAGAGGGCCAAGACAGAATCTTGAGGAAACACTTGTCTTAAGAAATGAGGAAGAGGATGAGTAGCTGGAGAAGTGATTTAGCCAGCGGAGAACCAGAAATGTCCCTGTAGTCCAGGGAATAATGATTATCTAGTAGCAGGACTACTTAACAACATCAAGGATTGTCAAGAGATGGAGGACAACTACTCAAAAAGGCCTTTGGACTTGTAAATTTGTGAAAGGTCATTAGTGATTCTGATAAAATACTTTTAGTGGAGTAGTAGGGATGAGAAGGGAGTAGTGGAAAGAACATATGAGATTCATGTAAAGGTACATGTAAGATGTACATGGAATGACTGCTGAAATAAGGTCCTGGAGAAACACGAGAGAATAGGATCTAGAGAACAAGAAAGGGTTGGGATCAGAGCATGGATACTTTAAAAAAAATGATTAGATGGAAAGAGTAAAGGATGGTATTTTGAGTAATGAAAGAAGGGAGCTGAGGTGGTTGCTGTTAGATGGCCTGAGTTGTGTTAAGGAAGTAGGGAGTTATGGCATCTGCTGGAATTGTGATGGTGGGAGTGGATCTTGGAATTTGAGGAAAAAGGAAAAGGATTGAACAGTTGTGAAAAGGGGAGAGAGAATTGATCAGAATAGAATGAAAGGATTTTCAAGCTGCCGGAAGGGCCTGACTGGTTTTCCTTTTTTGGGTAAAATTGTGATTTCATCTTTGTGGAGGGACTCTGGGGATGGAAACTCTCTCCACCAACGCATGTTGATAACTTGTTAGTATTTTGTAGCCTTAGAGACTTGCTGGGACTCTGAGAAGTTTGAGTGACTAGGTTACACAGTATCTGAAGCAGAACTTGAATTCAAATTTTCCTGACTCGAAGAATGGTTGTCTAACTACTATGCTACATGGCCTCCCTCTTCACTGTAAGTTACTGCAGGTGAAATCAACTCATTTTTTGTGACTAACACCATTCCACAGTTCTGGAGCATCAGCAGAAAATTCAGGGCTCAGGATTAGCAATTCGAGAGTAGCAAAAGCTCATGGAGGTAAGCCTTTTCTGTGTAGTGTCCTAGGTAGTGGGACATTACAGTTGCCAATAATGCTGTAAAAGCCAGATATGAAGGAAAAAAAAAACACAAATTGAAGGAAACAGAGTGGAAAAAGAATGATGAAAAAGGATTAGAAGTTATTGTTTAGTATGTAATAGGATATTCTCACATATGATAACCTTTATGCAACAGGACACATGAAAGGGGCGTGTCCTAAGGTGAACTGTCAATCACCTTGAACATTTTCTTTTTCCCCCTGCTCTTTGGCTCTGTGTAGGCTTCCATTCCACCCCATTGAAAATGTCTCTTTTTTATCTGTTATTTCAATCACTTAAATCTCAAGATTATAGCAAAACAACTTTATTACATTAGAGAAAATGCATAATCATGTCAAAAAAACACAATTGAAGTTTACATGAGCTCCGTAACCATCAGTTCACATTAACCACAAACTTCAGTCTCCTAATAAGAAGCATTTTCCCCCATTGAAATGCCAGTGGAGTTCCTTAAGGCTTTCCACAGCTATTTTAGTAAGCAACACTGTGAGTAGGGGACTTTTAGGAATTTAGACTTGCCACAGACACTGGTCATGGGAAATTCATCTTCAAGTTGGGCTGTTGATACTTTTTGCCTTGGCAATAGCTGAGAGAATCTTTAAGAACCGTAGTTACAGCTAATACCTTTCTGTACAAGGGGAAGATAAAAAATCAGTTGTTAAGGCTATATATAAGCACCGTTCTCCAGAGACTAAAAGTGACATTCTTCTCAAGTTCTTTCCCAGACATGGACACAAACAATTCCTTCCCATATTCAACAACCACATCAGTTATTGATCTTCTTCCAGTAGTGATGGTGAGGTAAAATTGTTTCTAATTACTTCCCCCTATAGCCCTGATCACCATTCATTCTCTCTCCTTTTTCCTTTAAAACCCTTTGCACATCACCTGCTGTATCCACTGTCATGTCTGTTCTTAGAGTTAGCCAAGACAAACCGGATCCAGGTTAAAGCAATCTCATTAATTACATTACCCATCTATGCCCTGTTCCAGCTGGAGAGTGTCCTTCACCTTGATCATTGTGGATTCCTAGGCATCACTCCCACATCAGATTTAACGTGAGTGAGAAAATTTTAAAAAGAGTAAGAATAAGAGGTTAGAAAGTAGAATTTCAATTTTCAAGATCCTGAAGGTGGTGTACCTGAGAGATAGGGAAGTCTAAGGTATGACCATTCTGATGTACTGCTTAAGTCAGGAGTAGAAGAAGGTTATTGAAATTAAAGTATGTGAGGAATAGATAGATTATTTGAAGGGTTGTCAATATGAGTATTAAGGTCTCTGAGAATGATGGTAGGGTATGAGGTGATAATAAAGACTAGAGACCACTGAAAAATTTGGGAAAATGAAATAGAGTTGGAAAAGTATAGAAACAAGAATACGAAAAAGGTATACTTGAAGGCATAGATTTCAAAAGATCATTGAAGGATAGTGGTAGAGAAATGGTTAGAAAATGGTAGTAGGGAGAAAGGAGTACATCAACCTCCTTCTTATATGACTTGCAGAGGATGAGAGTAGATTGGCCATCAGTTGAAAAGGTTATAATGAATGTAGTGAAATCACATGGAAGCCAGGTTTCTGGTAAAGTAAGGAGGTTAAAGGAATGTTAGTTGAAAAGTTTAAAGATGTAGGGAAGTTTATTTAGAATAAATAAAATAGTTCTAAAGTACACAATAGAATGGGCTAGAAGATGGTCAAACTGGCTTGGGAGGAGATAGAATGGGTATGAAATTCACATCTAAGATAGTGGGGGTTTGAGGAAACAGTGTGATGGGAGAGAAAATGGTATAGTATTCTCACCTAACAGAAATAAAAGAATAATAGGCTAGCAGAGTTAATGTAACTCTGCATTTAAGAAGGAATTTGAAATTCTAGTGTTTTGGAATATATGTAATTGTACAAAATCTTATCAGGGTATGACAATGAATCTCCTAAACCTTGTCCAATTGGATGACTACTGTCCGCCACTGGTTATTCACAAATGATACTGCCAGAAGAATCTAGAAATCACTGATAAAGTATATGATATCTTGGGTGAGAAATTGAAGTATTTTGGGACACAGATATTATTTTCATCATTGTATCCAATTTGAGAGCAAGGATGTTCAAAGATAAAAGCAGATCTGGGAAGTGAAAGCTTTCAATCTCCTCTCTTCTGCCCCCTGACCCTCAGCACTGGAGGGTCAGATTCCCAGAGCTCAGCCACTTCTCCCATCTTCAGAGTCACAAGGGGTAACCCTGAGGAATTTAGAATATCTTTCTCCAATATCATTGCTCATGAGCCCCTATCCATTGTATTCCTTCAGATATTATCACCATTTAATATTTCCCCAGTATCATCTAACCAGTGCTTACTGCCCCAATATAATTTTGATCAGTTGATCTCTTCTCAATATCAATTAACCAATTAACATAAATTAGTTTTTACAAAGGGATGTTTACTGAATACAAAAATTCTCCCAAACTAGGAACTCAATGTTTTCTACTACCTCTGTCCCAGGGGAGAATGGACTCACACTGGAAGGGATAACTACAACCCTCCTCCTTACCAGATTCCCTTGGGGTGTGACATATCTGATGGTGGAGTTGCTCTCTCTCTTGCAGGCCTGGTGTTTAGGCTGCTGGGTTGATTCTCTGCTGACCTGGGTCAAATAGGGTGATTCTTAGAGCTAACTCCCCAACTGCCTGGGCTTTCATGGCTGTGGAGGACTGCCATGGACTCTGCTGGACCTCTAATGGCTCTTCTGACCTACTGAAGTTCACGGAATTGTGCTAGCATCTGTTCTGTGTGATACTCACACATTTAACATCAAGAAACAATGAACAGAAGAAGAAACAGAGGTGTCTAAGGGTTCAGGGCTAAGGTTTAGAAGGGAGACAACACAGCCAAGAACAGGTATGATAGGAGAGAGACTGGTGTTGTATTCTCAGTTAACAGAACTTGAAGAATAATGGGCTAGCAGAGTTAAAGTAACCCTACATTTAAAGATGGAATTTGACAGTCTAGTGTTCTGGGATATGTGTAATTGTATAAAATTTTACCAGGATATGACAGTGAACCTCCTAAACTTTGTCCAGTTGGATGACTACTCTCCACCTTTGGTTATTCACATAGACACAATAATACCGCCAGAAGAATCTAGAAATCATTGCTAAGGATTATGAAATCTTGGATGAGAAGCTGAAGTATTTTGGGACATAGGTGTTATTTTCATCATTGTATCCAATTTAAAAGCAAGGGCTTTCAAAGAGAAAGGCAGATTTGGGAAGTGAATGCAGCCCCTCATACCATTCTCCTCAAATGAGTTTTAAAGCAGCTCTTGTTTTTGTCACCTCCCTGCCCCACCCCATCTAGGGAAGAGGGGAAGGGGAGGGAAAGAAGAAAAGAGAAAGAGGTGGAGAAAGTGTAGGGTAGGAAGAGACAGGAATAGAGAGACAGAGACAGAAAGACAGAGATCAAGTTCTATATTGGAGGTGTGCACCCTCAGCAGCCAACTCAGCAGATGATTAATTTTCATTCAATGAAGCTTTTCAGCCTTACCCTGTAAGCCAATAGGAGGAAACAGTCATAGGATGTCAGTGCATCCTCTGAAGAGGAAGACAGAATCCTCCATTAAGCCTGGAAACAGACTTATTAAGCCCCAGTGTGAGTTGTCAGGAAGCAGAGCTTGCTTCAGATGCCCTAAGTACTAGGTCCTTATTGGTCAGTCCCTCATTACATATGCTTCCTCCATCTTACACTTATGAAACAGATTTTTTGTACCCAAGTGGAAGACTTTACATTTTTCCTTATTGATTTTGTCATTTTTATTTTATTTTTTAATTAACAAGAAATTTTCTTTCCCTCCCACCCCCAGTTTAAAAGAAAAAGAAAAAAAATCCTTACAACAATTATTCATAGTCAAACAAAACAAATTTCCATATTGCTATGCACAAAAATGTATGTCTCAATCTGTATCTTGAATCCGTATGTTCTCTTATTATATTTAGCCCAAATGTTCTAGCCTGTCAAGATCCTTTTGGATCCTGACTCTAATCCACTGTGTTAGCTGTAACTCTCAGCTTTATGTCATCTGCAGATTTTATAAGCATCCCATCAACGCCTTTATTCTAGTTATTGATAGCAATGTTAAACAGCACAGGGTCAAACATATCCCTGAAACCTTCTATTATAGACCTTCTGCCATGTTAACATCAAATTGTTAACAGCTTCTCTTTGAGTCTGACTGTCCAACTAGTCCTGAGTTAATCTGACTCTATTACCATTACACCTTATTTCTTCATCTTCTCTACAAGAATAGTATGTGACACTTTAACAATAACTTTGCTAAAATCTAGGTAAACTATATCCATAGCATTCCCTTTATCCACTAAGAAATTATGTTAGTCTGGCATAACCTGTGCTTGATGAAGGAGGCAGGCTCCTTATAATCACTGCTTTCCTTATAATCACTTGCTAACTATCTCTTTATTGATACATTCAATAATTTTCCTTAGAAGTCAGACTCATTGCACTAATAGTTTGTAGGCTCTGTTTTCTTCCCTTTTTTGAAAATGTGGACACCATTTATCTCTTTCCAATCATTTAGCACTTCTCCAGGTTTCTGTATTTTTTAAATGCCTTGACTCAGCAATCACATCTGCCACTTCTTTCAGGATCCAAGAATGTGATTGGGTCCTTTGTGCAGTCACTGGGATTCATCAATGGCAGCCAGGAGCCTTTTTAATATTTCTTTACTTATCTTGAATATCAACACCATCTTAGTATTTTTGTTCTGTTTTTTTACCGCTACAAAAGTCATTCTCCTTTGCAGAGAAAACAAACACAATGAAGTTTGAGCTCCTCTGCCTTCTTTCTGTTGTCAGTTATCGTAATTCCAGGGTGTAGGGTGTGTTCAGGGAAGACTAATACCTCTGGTGTGAGGGTTGCCGAGCCCTTCTCAGGGACGCTTTCCACCTGTGGTGTCCAAGCTAGATCAGTGTTTGGGAGGCTCTGAAGGAAAATATGGGAGAGAATTAGACTGACTACCAAACTGAAGGTCTACAGTGCCATTGTGCTGACGTCATTGTTGTATGCCAGTGAAACATGGACAGTCTAACAGCGCCATGCCAGGAAACTGAATTGCTTCCATGTACAGTGTCTTAGGAAGATTCTGAAGATCATCTGGTAGGATAAGGTACCAGACACTGAAGTCCTCGCTCTAACTAAACTGCCTAGCATTCAAACTCTGCTTCAGAGTACAATGCGGATGGGCTGGCCATGTCTGAATGCAAAACATATGCTTGCCAAAAAGACTATTTTATGGAGAACTCACACAGGGGAGGCAATCACGTGGTGGTCAGAAGAAGTGATACAAGGATACTCTCAAGGTCTCTTGTAAGAACTTTGGAATTGATTATGTGACATGGGAGACACTGGCACAGTACCACTCAGCATGGCGTGCCCACATCAGAGTAGGTTCTGTGTTCTGTGAGCAAGGCAGAATTGAAACAACTCAAAGGAAGCACAAGATGAGTATTTTTAGAGTATCTACTCCAAATGTTCACATGCACTATTTGTACTCGACCTGTGGTAGAGCATTCTGAGCTTGTATTGGTTTGATCAGCCACAGTTGGACACATTGAAACTGACTCTAACATACGGATGTCATTTTGGTCCTCTTGCAGAATGAAGGACAACAACCAACCAAGCAATCATTATCCCATTTACTTTAAATCATACTTTTATACTCCTCTTTTTCTCAAACATAATTTTCTAAGAAAGAAACAATCATTTTGTTTCTTTTACCAAGCTCAGCTCATTCTGAACTTTAGCATCCTGATATTACTTTTAGAGTCATGCTTCACTCTTATCAGTGGCATTGATTTCATCCTTTATAAATTTCATTTTAAAATCTAAGTGAGTTCTCTGTGCATCCACATCAGTCTTTTCAGTCAAATTCCATTTCCCCTCCTCATTGGAGTTGTTTCCCTTTGTGTCACCAGAATTTCCTTCTTGAGTATTTCCCATCCCTCTTGGACTGATTTCCTGAAGCAATTTAGCCCATTAGGTATTGCCTGTTTTGCCTCTGGACCATTTAAAATCTGCTTTCCTAAAGTCTATAATAGGAATGATTCCTGCCAAGGGATGGGTTTTTAATGTCTTATAAATAAAAAGTCTCTAAACTCAAAAGGAAAGGGATAGGGGAGGGATAAAACTGTATAGCTATGTATATCTGCCAAGCTGGATACCATAGAAAGAATAGAAAGGAAAAAAGCAGTAGAAACATCCAGAAATTCATCTGAAACTGAAATCAATGAGTTGAGCCAAGAATAAAACCCAAGAATAAAAGTCATCTTCATGTGTCTATATACCAATGCAAACCATAGATAACAAGAAAGGTGAAACAGAGACTCAATGCAAGGAAGGAAAGAAGCATTTATTAAGTGCCTACTATGTGCCAGGCACTGTGCTAAGCATTTTATAAACATTATCTCATTTGATACTAACAATAACCCTGGAAAGTAGATGCTATTATTACCATCACCTTTTTGCTGTTGAGGCAGTCAGAAGTGACATACCCAGGGTGACACAGACCCTAGGGCTGCTTTTGAATTTGAGTCTCCCTGACTCCAGACCTAGTCCTTTAGCCACTGGGCTGCTGAGTAGACTCCAGCAGCAATGAAGCAAATTTGATCTCATAGGAATCACTGAGACTTGGTGAGAAGAGATCCATGACTGGAATATGGCTATGGAAAGGCATACCCCACTTAAAAGGAAAGTACAGGTTAGAAAGGTGATTGGGGTAGAAGTAGAATATGATTATATATTAATTATATAATCTATATATTATATAATTAATTATATATTAGTATAGCAAGGGAAAATAAATGAGATCTCAGCCTCCTCTCCCCACACAATCTTTGAGAACTTGGGTCATGTGCATTCTGGCTCAGTGCTAAAGGCTTGATAGTCTGAGATGATGCAGTAAACCTCAAGTACTCCCTTGTTTCCCCATTGTTCCACCTTACGCCACCATGATGGCAGCTCTAACAGTTTTTGGGGAAAAAAATTTCAGTGGTACCGCAGAGGAGGCACTATTATACTTTTATCCTCCATTAGAATATAAGCTCCTTGAAGGTAGACACTGTTTTGTTTGTGTCTTTGTTTTCCCTCAGTGCCATATATACAGTAGCCACTTAATAAATTCTTGTTTTATTGCATAAGACTGACCATAGCATTATAGTGACCATCAGGTTTTAGGAGGTAAACTGGTAGGTTTTAGAAATTTACTTGGGAATTTTAGAGGTGTCTTAAATCTTTCCATTACACAAGAGCAAAGCTTTCAGAATCCCAAGGGCAAAAAGACTTATTTCAAAAGTAAACTTTGAAGTTTGGAAATAAAAGAAGAAAAGCTATTTCCCCAGTGTAGAAAAAAAGACTATTCTAAAGAACTGAAAACTAATCAGAATTTCAAAGAGCAATGATCCCTCAATCTGGTGCCAGGAGTCCTAGTCAGCAAAGCATTCACAACACAATGTCTCCTTGTCTCCCTCTTCATTCCTTTTCCTTTTCTCTCCTGTCCTATTTCCCTTCATTTATGCTTTCCAAACAGATCACAATATAGAATTCAAATGATTATTGTATTATATTAAATAGACTCTTTTGATTCCCTCTTTAAAAATAATTACGTTGCTTAAACTTGCGACTGGTCCTTGACTTAGTTTTGTCTTGTGAGTCAGAACCTTCAATAGAGAAAATGTTTTTCATTCCTAATGTAAGTTGTGCTCATTTCAATTGAATTCATATTTATAGAGTGTTTACTATGTGCCCAGTTCTGTGGGGAACTTTTAAATGGGGTAAGATGTGGTTCTGGATACTCATAATCTGGTTGGGAAGATAAGTATGACCTGGGTAACTATGGAACTCCTACTGACTGAGTTTATCCTGAGCAAAGGGGTGGAGGCAGGTCAGACTTCACTCAGCCTCTTTGGCTAATTATATTCCCAACCTTTAGTAAAATTACAAGGCAAATTCATTAAACAAAGTTTAGGTATGACATGTCCAACATCTCCTTAAAAGGGATTTGTAGGATTCCTTCTAGAAAAGAAACTCAATGTAAAAAAATAGGTATCAGATATAGGACAGCTATTTGTTTCATCTTCCACAAAAGAAACGCTTAAGACATAATTAATTCATAATATTGTATTAACAAATTGTTAAAACATAAAATGATAATCCATCACTGGCATTCTACTCTTCTGAAAGGTGATAATATTTAATATAAGTTTTGGACTTTAATAAGAGCCAAAGCTTGAATTAGGAAGAGCCTGGACCTAATAGTCTCTTTTGTTATCTTAAGTAAACTCAGAGAATACATTTTGGTGTCAGGAAGCAAATGGCGCTGACTTAGTAACTTCTTTAGGAGACCCTTTTCCTGGCATTTTAGTGATAAGGAAAAAAACACAGATGTCCTGGGTTGTAATTTAAATTGAACCTTTGTTAAAGGTACCCTTTCCTGTGTCAACTATTTCAAGTACTCATTTAGGACAGGAGGCCTGCCACTAGAGTGATGGGATTTCCTTCTTATCTTATGTTACAGAGACATATGCTACAGAAAGGAAATTCACACAGCTTGGGATCATAAATCCAAACTAACATGGCTTTGTTAATTGTCTTGTCTTACTAAATTTACAATTTGTCACTAAGAGACTTTCTTTCTCATGGTAAAATGTATATAAGCCAGAAGATTTCTGTACCAGGTAGTCAGATAATTTTCTGACTCCATAATGCATTATGTTACCATTTTCTTTAAAGGGAATTAATTAATGAAATCATAAAATGTATGCATTTAGCCTATTGCCTTCTCTTTAACAAACTTTTTGGGTCAACAAAGGTAAAGGTACTTTGTGGGGCTTATGTATAGATATTTCACTTTTATCATAGAGCTGCACTATTTGGGCAACTGAAAAGGGCCAGATATCCTGGCTAACCAGGGTGTAGTTTAGACTTTTTAGCCTTTTCACTTAGAACATCTTCCTGGCAGATGCTTCCTCTCCTCCTGTTGATTCTTGTTACAGGAACCACCTCCCACTCAGAAGCTAGCACCTCAAGAGTCTCAAACTCATGAGGTGATCATCAAAATTGGAAATATTGACTCTAGATCAATGGGAAGAAATACAAAAGCAGAAGAAAGGGACAGAACCCAGACTTGACTAGGCAACCAAACTGATCTCCATTTTCATGTGAAAGCTGTGGACCACCATTGCCACAACAGAGGGGGTCACTGAAAGGAAGTAAAATCCCTCCCTCCTTGCTGGCAGGAAATCCAAGGAAAAGGAAGTGATGGAAGAGTTTCAAAGAGAGAGACAGAGCCTCTCCTCATTCCTCTTAGAGCTTACTGAGTGCAATGTTTCTCTTGGTTCAATTGCCTGTAGTCTTTGATGCGTCCCCAGTTCCACAGAACCAGTCAAAAGCTGCTGTGTCATAAATGTTGTTTAGTAAGAGACCAGACTTCATGCCAACTTTCAAGGGAAAGAGTCTAGACCAACACCCCCTATATAATATATGTACATAGGGAGCAATTAATTAAAACATAGAGATTTCCAGTTCTGTTGTTGTTTAGTTATGATCCCATTTGGGGTTTTCTTGGCAAGAATACTGGAGGAAACTGAAGCAAACAGGGTTGAGTGACTTGCCCAGGGTCACATAGCCAGTAAATTTCTGAGGTTGGTTTTGAACTCAAGTTTCCAGGTCATCTTACTTCCCAATCCTGGCAATCTAGTTTCTGCACCCACACTTCCATTGAAAATGTGTTCTCCAAGGTTGCAAATACTCTTTCTTATTTTCATTTTTTTTTGGTAAATTTGGGGCTTGACAAGTGGCAATAAACGTGAACATTTCTAGATACAAGTATACCAATGATACACAAAGTGTTCACCAAGATTCTCTGGCTGTTGTCAGCCAACCACACTGAGGCTATTATGTACTAGGTAAAGATGAGGAACAGAAGCCAATGGCACTTATGTGACTCTGACTCCTTGGGGTTATGGTCTCAGCTGGCAAAGCTGAAGCTGAGTAACCCAGGATAAGAAGCTCAGATCAAGGGTGAACCTGTGATTTTATTACTTTAAACCTGAAGAATTGACAGGGTTTGGGAGCAGCAACAGTCTACTGGAGAAATGATCAGGGGAAAATCTGAAATTGTATTACCCAGATTCAAATTGGGATCAGGAGCTTGCAAAGCTCAGATGAGAAAAGCAGTGCTCAAACTTTGCCCTTGATCAGACTTTTGCTAAAAGTCTATAGGTCCCCAGCCTGCATTACTCCTGAGATCCTTAAAGAACACAGCTCTCAGTACCTGGAGAAAGTAACAACAAGGTCCCAGACAATACAAATTAGGACCAAGCAAATCTCCAATATTCCTTCCAAAAGTGTATAGAGTCTGACCTTAACAAAGTCTCAATATGGGAGATGAGGCTGGTAGAATGAGTAAATAAAAAAAGATAATCCTGATAAAGAGTTGTTATGGGAACTAGTGACACACATGACACAAACCCAGAAGAAAAGAACAACTCCAGAACACCTACAAGCAAAGTCACAAAGGGAAACACAGCTTGGCTACAAGACCAACTGGAATTCCCCGAGGAAATGAAGCAAGAGTTTAAAAATCAAATTATAAACAAAATTAGGTGTATTAAGTAAGGGGTTGTAAGAGAAGTGAGTACTAGAGGAAAGACCTAGAAGGAGAACCGAAGCTTTATCAGAATAACAGATTTCCTGAAAATTTGAATATAGCATACAGAAGTTAATGGTTCTCTCATTAAATTGGAATACAATATTCCAAGTGATATATATATATATGTGTGTGTGTGTGTGTGTGTGTGTGTGTGTGTATGTATGTACAGACACACAGACACACAGACACACACACATATAGTCTAACAACCAAGAACAACTTACCCAGTAAAACTAACGACTTCCAGATTTTCTTGATGAAAAGACCAGAACTGAGTAGAAATATTGGAATACAAACACAAGAATCAAGAAAAACATAAAAAATAGTACATGTATTTGAGCAATTGGAATGATCTGTATAATGGTGAAGTCTTTATGTTCTAACTGGGAGAGAAGAAATAAATATCATTAGGGATCACAGAGGGAATTCAATTTATTAATTATGTTTTAATTATTTATTTTTTAAAAGAAAGTAGAGGAAGAGAAAAAGGAATATATTAAAGATGAATGGGGATGCCTACTATTTTATATGATCTGGGCTCACAAGCAGAAAATTATGTAAATAAGTAGGAAGGCATGGAGAAAGAGCAAGTGTCACTTGAATTTCATTTTCATCTGAATGTGCCAGTTAGCTTCAGCTAACTAAAGGAGAACTAGTAATCATGATTTCTGGTGGAAATTAGGTTTAGACCAATACATCATACCATATACCAAGATACATTCCAAGTGGATATAACTTAATATGAAAAAGTTCACTGATAATATAGAGAGGTGAAACTAAAGATAAGGAATGCCTGAGAAATATTAATCCCTTATATCTCTGATAATCTTATCAGTTTCTATTATAGTTGCGTGGGGCTAATTATCTAGGTGGGAGTTAAAGAGCTCAAGGTGGATGAGGGAATAAGCAATTATTTATTATCTACTATGTTCCAGACACTGTGCTAAGAACTTTACAAATATGGTCTCATTTGATCCTCATAGCAGCTCTGGATGTTATTATTGTCCTCATTTTACAGTTGAGGAAATTGAGGCAGACCAAGGTTATCTACCTTAACTGGTGTAACACACCTAGTATCTGAGGTTGCATTTGAACTCAGGTCTCCTTGACTCCAAGTCCAGTACTCTATCCACTAGATCACCTAGCTGCCTGAAAGCATTTGAGGAAGAAATTTGGAGTGGGCTATGATATATGTCTCTGTATATTTCTGACCTTGAACCCTCTGTCATTAGGACATTCTTCTACTTTCCCATATTTCTTGAGGCATTGGATATGAACTTTGAAAAGTCATTAATGGTTTCCAAACTCAAGTCTGCCAATGACTAGTAAATGGGCCCATGGAAAAGACCCGTGGTGGATTCTGGGAAGAAAATTCCTGCCTTGGGAGGGCAGGAACAGGTTCTATGTTGAATCACAAATCTTCTTTCACAAAGCGACTCCTTCTTCTTCCTCTTTCTTATCATGTCTCTGTCTCTTCTTCTACCATCATTTCGCACCTATACTCTGAAGGGAACTTGCTGTTGACTTCTCCGACCAGATGTTATACAAATGTCCTTACTTTAATGCAATTGAGATGTGGTCAGGATGGAGAAACTATGCTAGGGAATCAAGAGAAAAACTAAAATAAAACACCACAAAACCCAAAGTCATAGTGCTGCCAAGTCCCCAAAGGTGTAGAAATCTTTATCGTCATTCCATCTAAGCTTGTCTGAAGAGTTAGGCTTTTCTCCCTTCATCAGCTGTAAACAACATTTTAATTAATATGTTTTTTATTGATGTAGCTGTCATTTCTGAACATGTCCTTCTGGCCTCCTCTAGCTGGTGAACCACACCTTGTGACAACAACAAAAAGTTTTAAAGAAACATAAGAAAAGCATTTCAGAAAAATTAATCGAGACATCAGCCATGTTTGACAAGACAGGCAATGTCCCAGCCTCAGAAAAGAAGGAATTTTAATTCCTTTCGATCTCTTCTTTAGAGATGAACTTAGCTGTTTTAATTATATAGTGTTTAGTTTTTCCATTTATATAATCATTTTATATATTATCCTCCTGGTTCTGGCTTCATCACTCAGTATTAGTTTGTATAATATTCCTATGATTCTCATGCTCATTGTTTCTTACAGAATAGCGATACCCCCTTCCATTCATGTGCCAAATTTGTGTAGCCATTCCCTAACAGAGAAGCATCTACTTTATTTCCAGTTCCTTACTATTATGAAAAGTGCTGCTATTAATATTTTGACATACTTGGAAATTTCCTTCTATCTTTGACTTTCTTGGGGTATATGCCCAACAGTGACTTTATTTAAAAATTTATTTTTTATCTTTGACTTTATTTGCGCAATTCCAAATTGTTTTCTAAAATGATTGGACCAATTCATAGTTTTGTTTTCTGCCTTAACTATCCCTATTTTTTGTTTCTTTATTCAGCATTTTTTTTTGTCTAGACCTGTGATTTCATTGGTCTATTATTTATTTACCTTCTACCAACGTGTCTTGATGATTGTCCCGTAATTTATGGTCTTAGAGACAGTTGCCTGGAGCCAATGAGAGGTTAAATGACTTATCCAGGTTCATAGTATGTGCCAAAGCAGGACTTTAACCCAGACTTCCCTGTTTAGAGGACTGATTTACTATCCACCAAGCTACGCTACCTTTAATGTAGTAGAATGTAATGTAATAGAATAACGGTATTAACAATTGACATTTCCATAGCACTTTTAAAATATAAAAGTAAAGTGATTTATATTTATTACTTCACTTGATCCTCACAACAACTCTGTGAGGTATTAGTTATTATTGTCATCACTTTACAGATGAGGAAACTGAGGTTCAGAGAAAATTGAATGACTCTACTGTCATGCAGGAACTATCTATCATAGGTTGGACTTGAACTCAAGTCATCCTGACTCCAAGTTCAGCATTCTACTCCATGATGTCTTAGTAATTTGACCATATACCTTAATCAGAATTAAAATTTCCTCCTGTAGTGAAAGTTCATTTTTTTTCACATCACTTTCTAACTAGTGCCCTGGGACCTGGTCTGCCTATTCCTTAATGATTTTCCCTTTCTAAAATTCATGAATAGCATTGTTGGTGGAGTTGTGAGCTAGCTGATCTAACCATTCTGGAGAGCAATTTGGAACTATGCTCAAAGGGCTATGAAAATGTGCATGCCCTTTGACCCATCAATACTGCTTCTAGGGTTGTATCCCAAAGAGATCATAAAAAGGAGAAAGAGTCCCACATGTACAAAAATATTTATTGTAGCTCTTTTTGTGGTGGCCAAGAACTAGAAATCAAGGGAATGCCCATCAACTGGGGAATGGCTGAGCAAGTTGTGGTATATGAATGTAACAGAATACTATTGTGCCATAAGAAATGATGAACAGGTGGACTTCAGAAAAACCTGGAAGGACTTATATGAACTGATGCTGAGTGAAATGAGCAGAGCCAGGAGAACAATATACACAGTAACAGCCACAGTGTGCAAGGACTGTTTCTGACAGAGTTAGTCCTCCAAAGCAAGGCAAGGACCTAAAACATTCCCAAAGGACTCTTGAGGCAAAATGCCATCCATGTTCAAAGAAAGAACTATGGAGTTGGAATGCAGAATGAAGCAGACTATGTTCTCTTTTGTTATGTTTGGTTTTGTTTAGTTTTACTCATGCTTTCTCCCATTTGTTTTAATTCTTCCATGCAACATGACTAAAGTGAAAATGTGTTTAATAGAATGTATATGTAGAGCCCATATAAGATTGCATGCCATCTTGGGAAGGGAGGGAGAAGGGAGGGAGAGAAAATTTAAAACTTATGGAAGTGATTGTTGAAAATTGAAAATAAATAAATTTGAAAAAAAAATAAAATTCATGAATAGCCTGAGTTCACAGATCTTACTCCTGCTATCCAGGACAACAGTGTTGTGCAAAAGAAAGAATGCTGTATTTAGAGTCAAAATATGTGGGTTTAAATACTGCCTGTGTTCCTGTGTAATACCTTGAGAGAGGCATTGGCCTCAGGTTGACCAATTTATAAAATGAGAGTGTTGGAGTAGGCCAACCTTTAATATTCTGACTCTAAATCTAAAATCCTATGACTAGACTGACTTTCTTTTCTAGTTTCAAAGCCCATGCCTCTTGTACCTTCCACTTAGTTCTTGCTTCTCCCCTGAGAGTATATTCCTGACTGTAGCTAGGGTGACAGACACATTTCATCAGCCAGATCTAGATGCTTCCTTTTGTTCTTGGGTTGTCTGTTTCTTTGCCCCTAGGGAGGGGTTTACTTCTTGTCATTCTTAAAGAACTTCTAGATATGACTGAATAATTTTTATCAGTCAACTCTGAGCTGTCATGGAGGATGATGGGAAGGCTCTAGCACTGTGAGGTTCAAAAGGGAGAAGGTGAATTCTTCAAACTGTAGGCTGAAGAGTTTGTTGTTGACCCTTTGCAAAAATGTAGGATGTATTATTATGCATTGTAGCACCTGGAAAGGGAAGATTATTATAGAATCAGATTACCAGAATTTTTGATCCATAAAGGGACCTCTCTGAACGATCATGGACTCACCATGAACAAATTATATAAAATCAACCTTATTTCCTTTTTTTTGAACAAAGTTGCTATATGTGTAGGTCAGTGGAATAATGTAAACAAGGACCTGAGTTCAAATCCGCCTGCAGACACTTGACACTGATTAGCTGTGTGACCCTAGGCAAGTCACTTAAACTGGAATGTTTTGCCAAAAAATAAGAGTGGGTGGCAGGTAGGTGGTACAGTGGATAGAGCACTGGTCCTGGAGTCAGAAATAATTTAAATATAATATAACCCTGGATTCAACAAAGTGTTAGACAAAATCTCTCATCCTATTCTTTCAAACAATGTCTGTGTGTTCCTCCTTCCTTGCCGAAGAAGACCATGCCATCAGAGAAATAATGACATGACTTGCCCTTGACTTTGTTTTAAGTGAGGGAGGGCTGTGCAGGCCACCAGCCTCACTTCTCCTCCAGAGCTATCTGAATCCAGTGACCAGATATTCATCAGGATTTCTGGAGATGACCCAGGATGAGGCAATTGGGGTTAAGTGACTTGCCCAAGGTCACACATCTAGTGAGTGTCTGAGGTGAGATTTGAACTCAAGTCCTCCTGACTCCTGCACTAATGCTCTATCCACTGCATCACCTAGTTGCCTTCATACAATGTAGAGGAATACAGGCTCCATCATAACATAGTTAAATGGATTAGCAACTGATTGAATGACCAGAAGCAATATGAATTCATGTCAGATGAATTATCTTGTAGTGGATAATTGGTCCTGTTTTCATCAACCTTTTTATCAATGACTTGGATGAGGGCCTAGTTGATGAACTTATCAAATTTGCAAAGGACATTAAGCTGGAAAAGATAGCTAATATGCTGGATGACAGTATTCAGATCTCAAAAGTGCTGTGCAGACTAAAATGAGGGTTAGAATTTACTAAGATGAAATTTAATAGAGATAGTGTATGTGTGGGTTCAGAAAATCAGTCACTTAGGTACCAGTTGGGGGAGACAGGACAAGATGTGCAAATAAGCAGGGTATGGGAAGTTTTACTGAACTACAAGCTCAGTATATGGTACCAGCATTATGTGACAGCCTAAAAAGTTAGATTTCAGTAATAGAAACAGAATCTAGCATGAGAAAGCCTGTATTTTGCCCTATTCTCCTCTGATCTGCTCATCAGTGGGCAATTGCATTTAGTTCTGGACACTACATGCTATGTTATCCCTTCCACATTGCAACTTTCCCCATCACAGTTTCAACATATCATGGGTCAACATAAGAAATAAAATGGGAATTTTTTGAGAGTTTGTGGAAGCTGCAGAATACACACAAAGGCCAGCAGACAACACAGAAAAGTTTAAAAACTCAGAAATGCATAAAATATATGTATAGTGTTATATAATATTGACATGTTTTGTCTTTTAATACCATAATAGTTCAAACTTCTTCTCTGATATGAAGGGAGGATCAAAATCTTTATCCAGATTTTCCAGATTACAGGGACATCGCAATCCTATCCCCACAACGTGCAAGGGATACCTGTAGAGTGTATCTGGGCAACTGTTCCAAATGAGGAATTGTTAAAGGGACTATAGTTGTTTGGCTTGGTAAACAGAGGAGGGGTGAGGACAACATATGATCAGTCAGTAACAACAACAACTTCAAACAACAAGTAACAACAACAACAAACCAAGAACTTAAGTTTCTGAAGGGCTGTCCTTTGGCAGAAGGGTTAGAAATGTTCTTGGTTTGTAAGGCCAGAATTAACAACAAAGGGTAGGTGAAAGTTGTAAAGAGGCAGATGTAAGGAAATACAAGTACACTCAGAGCTCTTTCCTCTTAAATAACATTCCTTGCTTTTAAACATAATTTCTACCTCCAAATTGGAAGGAATGTTTCTTCTAATACCAAAAGACAAGGTTAATTCCTTCTCCGTTTAATTCTCCCCACTGTCCTCAACTAGAGTGCACTCCTTTTCTACCCCACTTGTCATTTTAAGGAATAGTTCTCCAAACTGCCAGCCTCTCCTAGGAAAAAATACAGGCTCCCTTTCCAAAGAAGCTTAAAAACAGGCAGTTACCTCCCTCTACATATGCGTAATCAAAGGTCAGGTCAGCAGTCTTGGTTACAACCTTTCCCATAAAATCCCCATTCACAGGTACACAGAAGACCTTGTATACTCCTTTCAATCCTTTCTGGAGCTCCCTCTCTTCCTGCAACAGTAGCTTCCAACTAGGCCTCCAGTTCCCAGGTAGATAGGAGATGCAGGATTTGCATCACAGTAGTGAGACAAAGGATCAGTTTTATCAAGAATCAAGCCTTCCTCACTGGGTTCCAAGGTAAATGGGGGAAAAATACTTGTAGTCTACAACTTTAAAAAAAACAGTCCACACAAAAAATATTTGAGAATTATGACTAAAATGTTCATTCTCTTTGACCCGGAGATTCCATTGCCATCCATGTGGCCCTAAAGAAATAAAAAAAATAGGAAAAAAAACCTCATCGGCATCAAAATATCCATTTTGTGGTGTCAAAGAACTAAAAACAAAGGAGACAGATGTCCATTGACAAGAGAATGTCTAGACAAATTGTGCTGCGGAAGTGATGAGTATAAAGTAGGGAGATTTATGTAAAGTGAAGTAGAACCAGGGCTGGAAATATACATGAAATGAACACAGTTAGGAAGAAGAAAAGTGGCACAGTGGAGAGAGCGCTAAGCCTGGAGTAAGGAAGACCTAAGTTCAAATCAAGTCTCAGACACTTACCAGCTGTGTGGCCCTGGGCAAGTCACTTAATTTCTGTTTGCCTCAGTTTCCTCAACTGTAAAATGGGGATAATAATACCCACCAAGACTGTTGTGAGGATAAAATGAGGTAATGATTATAACCCACTTAGCACAATGGTGAATGCTACATAAATGTTAGCTATTATATATGACTATTACTACTACTAGTATTATTATTTTATTTATTATTATTTTTTGTTACTCCATGACCAAATTGGTATTAATACTGTACAGGTAGCACAGTGAATAGAATGGATAAAGTACTAGACCTGGAGCCAGGAAGCCTCATCTTCCTGAGTTCAAATCTGGTCTCAGACATTTACTAGCTGTGTAACCCTGGGCAAGTCACTTACCCCTGTTTGCCTCAGTTTCCTCCTCTGTAGAATGAGCTGGAGAAGGAAATGGCAAACCATTCCTGAACTTTCGCCATGAAAGCTCCAAATGGGGTCTCGAGTCAGACAGGGCCAAACAACAAAAATTTTAATGACTAAATTTTGCACCAAAGGGAGATGTGAGAAGTATTACCTTCCTTTCTTTGCAAATGTTGGGGATACTGTACATACTGTTAAACTTGGATAATTTGTGAGTTAGTTTTGCTGAACTGTGTTTTTTTCCCTTTCAAAAAAATCCCTTGTTTTAAGGGATGGTTGTATGGGTGGGAGAGGGGAGAGGAAGGATATAAACAAAGTGATTTAAAAACAAAAGATATTAATTTTTTTAACAGTCCATAGTTTCTGAGCTTTTTCTTTATCCCTATGATGGGGATGACTTTGGAGTCTGCTGTAGCTCTAATATCTTTCTTCTCCTCTTAAATCAGGACTCAGTATCTTTCTCTTAGGTTGTTCCTCAAATGGAATTCATGACTATTCCTTGTAGGCCTTGGGAGACTGATTGAGGTTAGAAAATTTCTTAACTACTGTTTATATCAAAACTTCAGGTTTCACGTATACTGGTCCTGGTGTTAAGACTTCCTGGATCTAAGACACAAGCTTTACCTTTTCTAAGCACTTCTAAGCATTTAGTCCCATTCCCTAGTGCCTTACTCTACCAGAGACACAACTCTCTTAGTCTTTGGAGAAGCTTCTGGCTGACTGAGGACTCCCAGGTAGAACCTTAGTTTTGATGTGCCCTGTTTCTCTGATTATCAATGCCTTTGATGTTGATGTTTTGTCTGTGAAAGGCCCACAACAGCTTTCTTCCAGAGATCCGTGATCTCTGACATAGGTATGTCTGAGAGTCTAGGGAAGGACTCAGAAAGTGTTAATGATGTCACTTTTCCTGAGTTTGTGACATCCATGCCTTCCCTGAACTTTATGTCTAAAACCTCAGAAAGATTGCCAGGAGACAGATGCAAAACTTTTCCTGTAATATAAATAACATAATAAATTCAGTGTGTGTTGGGGGTGGGAGTAGGGGTGGGGTGATATGTGAGTGGGGAATGGCAGTTCAGGATGGCTTTGGGAAAATCTGATCATGGGGACAGTTGTACAGGAACAGAGTCCCCCTATATTATTTCCTTGACCTCTGCAGACTTACATCTACTCTCCCTTATTCTCTACTGGTGTTCCTGTTCTTCCCTAATCTTGATGGTCTGTGGGCCAATTAAGGACTACAAACTGTAGAGGAGAGGAAGGGTTCCCCTTCTCTTTCAGTCAAGGAGGAAATGTGCCCCCCCTGGACGCTAGTGACTGGTGTAAAGGCCTGGTTGCCCTGTTCTAGTTACTTTCTATCATCTTCTCATTCTATCCCCATGAGGGCATATGTGATCCAAACTCCCTATGTGTATCTAGAATGAAGTAGCTCAATGGAGGCTGCTGAATGGGAAGAGATATGTAGTACCTACTGTGCGCTAGGCACTTTGCTAAGTGCTTTTCCCAAATTATCTCATTTGAGGTGGTTCAGTGGATAAAGTGAAGAAAGATCTGCTTCAGAAATCTCCTATTTGACTATTGGCAAGTCAATTAACCTGTCAGCCTTAGTTTCCTTCTCTGTAAAATGGGGACAAAAATAGCATCTGTTGTGAGGTAACATGTATAAAGTGCTTTACAAACCTTACAATGTGACAGAAATGCTATTATCGTTATTTATTATTCTTCTTGTCCATTGACCTGCAGTGTATTTTCCGTGCATCTACGATCAGCTGTTATTTGGTGGTCATTCACTTTCCCCATCATCAGCTCTTTAGGATAACAAACCCCTATGTAGTGGACTTGTGTTCAGCAGCCTCTGTCTTCAGTTTGTGTAGCATTTTCTTCCTGTCATTCCTTTGAAAGACTGGTTTGTGTTAACAGCCACTCCAAGCGTTCCCTCAGCTTCCTGTGAACCTTCAGAGGTTTACAGGAATCAGCCAGGAGGGGAAAAAATGCCAGTTCCTGCATCTTGTTTTCTTCCAGAGGCCGGTCAACCTGAAGTCTGAGCTAAAAATCCCTGAGAGCTGTATTCTATTGTAAGCAGAGGCTGCCACCCTCAGAGTGCTGGAGGTTTTTAAAATTAAAATATTTTGTTTTGTTTTACTATTATTTGTTTTTCTCTCCCTTCCATCTCTTCACTCCAATTCCACCCCTGGGGAGGGGGAGTAATGGGAAGAAAAACAAAATTCTTGTAACAAATACGCATAGTCAAGCAAAGAAGACTGTCCAGAAATACGTGTCTCATTCTACACTTACAAACTACCACCTCACTGTCAGGAGATGGGCATCTTGCTACAGCATTAGTCCTCTGGAATCATGCTTGGTTGGTCATTTCATTAAACAGAGCTCTTAAGTCTTCCAAAGCAGTTTGTCTATACAATACTGTTAATAGTATAAATTGTCCTCTTGCTTCTGCGCACTTCTGCATCAGTTCATACAGGTCTTCATCAGTTTCTCTGAAACTGTCTCTTTCGTCATTTCTTATAGCACAACAGTATTCCATTATATTCATAATATAATTTGTTTAGCCATTCCCCAGTTCATGGTTTCCCCACCCCTAGTTTCCAATTATTTGCCATCACCAAAGGAGCTGCTATAAATATTTCAAGCTGTTAGGTGTGGAAGTAGGTAGAGTGCTGGGCCTGAAGCCAGGAAGACTTTTCTTCCTGAGTTCAAATCTGGTCTCAGACAATTAGCTGTATAACCCTCGGCAAGTCACTTAACCCTGTTCGCCTTAGTTTCCTCCTCTGTAAAATGAGCTGGAGAAGTAAATGGCAAACCACTCTAGTATGTCTGCCAAGAAAACTTCAATTAGGATCACGATGAGTCAGACACAACTGAAAAACTTCAGAACAACAAAAATAAATTTTATGATTATCAGTACTTTTTCTCTTTCTTGGATTTCTTTTAGTTATAGCCCTATTCATGGTAATCATTGGTTCAAAAGGTATGCATGGTTTAGTAACTTTTTAGTCCCAAATGTTGTTCCAAAATCACTAGATCAATTCACAGCTTTACCAACAATTCATTAATGTACCCATTTTCCTGCATCCCCTCCAACATTTGTCTTTCCCTCCTCCACTACATCTTTTAGCAGCAGCGAGGTGCTTCCATGGTTAGAATGCTGGAGTTAGGATAGACCCGAGTTCAAATCTTGCTTCAGACCCTTACCAGCTGTGGAATCCTAGGCAGGTTTCACTTAAATTCTCCCTTCCTCAGTTTCCACTTCTGTAAAATGAGGATAATAATAGCACCTGCCTCCCAGGGTTGTTGTGAAGATAAAACTGAGGTAATATTTGCAAATCTTAAAATGGTATATACATTTTCTTGGTAGGGGAGGGGGTCAACTTTGGTTGTGAAGTGGGATCTCAAAGTTTCTTTAATCTAAATTTCTTTAATCAGTGATTTGGAGCATTTAAAAAAATGTGGTGGTTGATACAATAATGGATTTCTTCCCTTGAGAACTGCCTGTTTATGTTCTTTAGCTATCAGTTGAGGGATTGTCCTTATTCTCATAGATTATTCTCATATTATTACTCATAGACTTGAATTAGTTCCTTACAAACCTTGGAAAAGAGACAACTTGCTTCAAAGATTTTTTTTCTTAGTTAATTGTATCCCTTCTAATCTTTGTTGCCTTAGTTTCGTTTGTGCAAAAATTTTTATTTTATGTAATCAAAACTGTTCATTTTATTTTTAAGAGTTTTTTTCTTACCTTTTATTTAGTCACGAAATCTTCCCTTTGACATAGCTCTTCCTGTTCCTCTAACTTGTTTTTGTTGTGACCTTTAAAGTCTAGGTCATTTGATAAACCCAAGGACCCCAGCTTCTGGGATAAGAACTCATTGTTTGACAAAAATTGCTGGGAAAACTGGATAACAGTGTGGCGAAAATTAGGCATAGACCCGTACCTGACACCGTACACAAGAATAAAGTCCAAATGGGTACATGATTTAGGTATAAAGATTGATACCATGAATAAACTGGAGAAGCAAGGAATAGTGTATTTATCAGATCTATGGAGAAGGGAAGAATTCTTTACTAAAGGAGAGATAGAATGCATTATGAAATGCAAAATGGATAACTTTGATTACATTAAACTGAGAAGTTTTTGCACAACCAAACCCAATGCAACCAAAATCCGGAGGGAGGTAGTAAATTGGGAAAGAATTTTTACAGCTAAGCTCGGGGATAAAGGCCTCATTTCTAGAATATATAGAGAACTGATCCAAATGTATAATCATACAAGTCATTCCCCAATTGATAAATGGTCAAAGGATATGAACAGGCAATTTTCAGAGGAAGAAATTAAAGCTATCTATAATCATATGAAAAAATGCTCTAAATCACTATTGGTTAGAGAGATGCAAATCAAAACAACGCTGAGGTACCACATCACACCTATAAGATTGGCAAACATGACAGAACAAGAAAATGATAAATGCTGGAGAGGATGTGGGAAAGTTGGAACACTAATTCATTGTTGGTGGAGCTGCGAGCGCATCCAACCACTCTGGAGAGCAATTTGGAACTATGCCCAAAGGGCTACAAAAATGTGCATACCCTTTGACCCAGCAATATCGCTACTAGGACTATATCCCCAAGAGATCATAAAAATGGGAAAGGGTCCCACATGTACAAAAATATTTATAGCAGCACTCTATGTAGTTGCCAAAAACTGGAAGTCAAGGGGATGTCCATCAATTGGGGAATGGCTGAATAAATTATGGTATATGAATGTAATGGAGTACTATTGTGCCATAAGAAATGATGAACAAGAAGACTTCAGAGAGGCCTGGAAGGACTTATATGACCTGATGCTGAGTGAAAGGAGCAGAACCAGGAGAACTTTATGCACAGCAACAACCACAGTGTGTGAGAGTTTTTTCTGGTAGACTTAGATTTTTGTAATAACACAAGAACTTCTTACCAAAAAAAAAAAAAAAATCCCAATGGAGGATCTCAAGGCAAAATGCCTGCCACACTCAGAGAGAGAAATATGGAAGTCACTCACATATTGTAGCAGATCATGTTTGTATATGTGTATGTGTTTGTGTATCATGTTCTGATTTGTTATACGATTTCTTTCATTTATCTTAGTCTGACTACATAGCATGACTATAGTGAAAGTATACTCAATAGGAAAGTATATGTAGAATCTATACAGAATTGTGTGCAGTCGTGGGGAGGGAGGGGGGTAGTGGGGAGTAGGTGGGGAGGGATAAAATCGCAATTGTATGGCAGTGATTGTTAAACATTACAAAATTAAAAAAAAAAACAACAAAGTCTAGGTCATGAGATTTGGATGTCTCTTGATGACACTGCTTCCCTGACCAACCTTTGGAGCACTAGCTGCTTTTTTGATCATTCCCTCAATTCTCTGGTCAAGGTGGGAGAGTTGGAATACTCTTTATTTCCCAGTGCCACTTCCAGGTTTTCCCTCTACCTCTGTTACTCCTTTGAGATTCACTCAGTCCATATCTACCACCCAATCTTCTGGTAGTTCTTGTCTACCAATCTCCAGGATACTCCTCTTTTCCCCTCAGTGAGTGCCTGGATCACAGTTTTTCTCTTTTCCCCAACTCCTGTCCTCATAGCAAGGGACTTCTGCATATGTATTGACACTCCCTCAAACAACCTTACCCCCCAGTTCCTCAACTTGCTCATTTCCTGTGACCTATTTCTTCATCCCATCTCATAGTTGATCATAACTTTGATCCTGCCTTTACCCCAAAATACTCTACTTCTATTTTTATGATGTCTGAAATTCCTTTATCTAATCACAGTCGTTCTTCCTCTCCCCTTTGCAACTCCAAATTTCTGTTCTTTGTTCTCATTATGACCATCGATCCCTTAACTCTTTAGGTCTTGCCCAGGCTATCTCTCCTTTCACACTTTCCTCCCTTCCCCATCTTAGTTCCTTAGTGAGCCAGTTCAATTCTTACTCTCATCTTTTTTTTTTTTTATTCCTTTGCCCTCCTACCCCATCATGGATCATGACTTAGTCTCAGCCCTAGATTACTCCCACTATCCGCTCTCTTCATTCTTTCTCACATGCTGTCACTTAATCAATAAACATGTATTAAGCACCTACTATGTGCCAGATAAATCACAAAACTGTGTTGACTGGATCCACTACAAATTTATGGTATGTAATCTCAACTAAGCCCTCAAAATCTTTTTATACCTCCCTGATTCTAAGGGACAGCTAAGTGGCACAGTATATAAAGTGTCAATCCTGGAGCCAGGAAGACTCACCTTCCTCAGTTCAAAGCTGGCCTCAGACACTTGCTAGCTGTATGACCCCGGGCCAGTCACTTAACTCTGTTTGCCTCAGCTTCCTCATCTATACAATGAGCTGGAGAAGAAAATGGCAAACCATTCCTGAACCTTTGCCAAGAAAACCTGAAATGGGGTCTTGAGTTGGACATGACTGAAAAATAACTAAACAGTAACAGTCGATTCTATTCTATTCACCACAGCAGCTTTTCCAAACCTTTTCTTCCCTTCCACCATTCCCACCTCTCAGTTGAGAATCTTGTCTCATATTTCACAGGAAAAAAAAATTTAGATTGCTAAATTATCTCTCCTTGTCCTGTTTTCAGGTGAGTTGTATTTTATATAAGGTATCTTATCTTTTCTTCTATTTTTCTAATCTTTTCATTTTGTCCTAATATTCCTTGCTGTCTCATAGTCAATGATTTCTATTTACTCAATTCTAGCTTTCAGAGATTTCAACTTCTGAGTAACATTTACCAATTTTCATCAAAGCTATTTGTTCTCCTTCCAATCTTTTCCTTTTATTTCATTTCTAAACTCTTGTTTTATTTCTTTTAGGAATTTATGTAGTTTATAGTCTCAGCTTGATCATAGTAGGGGAGGAATTCCCTTCTCTGGGGCAAAGGCATCAGACCTGAGTCCTATTAGGATGGGAATTTCCTGTCACTGAGGGACTGGGTTCAGGCTCTTGACCTTTGTTTTCTTCTGTAAAGACAGAAGTTCTGCCCATTAAAGTGCAGATGCCTACAGTCCTAGTCTCTATCACTTTGATAGAGCTGAGTGAAGGATGGTTTATCTTGGGAAGAGGAATTGAGGTCAAGAGACCAACCAAGAGGCTATGACAATAGTCCAGGTATGAGGTGATGGGAGCTTGCAACGTGTAGTGGCTATGTGAATGGAGAGTGGTGGCTTTAGGGGTAAAAGTCTATGGACTATTAAACAGTTAATACATACAGAACTGTGGTTCAAAAAAGGGATAACTTGGAGTCCATCTTTCAGACATGATAATGAAACCCTTTGGGATCTCACCAAGTGAGAATGCACAAAGAGAAGACAAGAATGTCCAAGATAGAACCTTGGGGAATATGCAGTTAAGGGGTGGGATGTGGATGATAATTCAGACAAGGAGACTGAAGGTAGTCAGTAGTATCAGATGATATACAGAGTTTAAGAAGGATGAAGACTGAGAGAAGGCCGTAAGATTTGATAATTAAGAGTTCATTGAGAACAACTTCAGTTGAGTGAGGCCTCAAGGTTAATGAAAAGGTTGAAAACCTGGGAGGCTGGAATGATGGTGTTGCCCTTGAGAGAAGTAGGGAAGTCAGAGAGAGTGATTTTTGGAGGAAAGGTGACAAAATCACATGCCTACTTTTCTTATACTCTTTCCCAGTAAGAAATGAAAAGTGTGTTCATGCCTGCATATGTGTGTATGTGTGTGTTTGTGTGTATTTGTGGGAGGGGACCTAGAAAACACCTATGGCAGCCATAAGATGCTGGGCAGAGGATGGGGGCGGGGAGAGAGGCAGGGGGAGAGGATGCTGGGGGTCATGGATAGGAATTTTTCCTTGAGGGGTCCATGTCAGAGGTAACTACATGGGAAGTCAGTGGTAGGAAGGGGAGGAGCAGGTAAGAATTGGAAGGAGTTGTATGGATGTGCTGGAGATAATTATGATGAGTTTGGTAGGGGGAGGGGAGAAGGAAGGACTCTAGCCATCTGCCTAGTAGGCTGAATGGTTGATCACACATTTCTTGTAATTGTTGCACGACCCCTCAGAAGGCCCTAGCCTACACCTTGGAGACCACAAGTTAAGTACTGGTCATACCTACATGCCAACTCTAGGCCAATATTCTCCTTGATAATGGCACCAAGAATTAATTAGTAAAATAACATGATTATGTGATGGGTAAAATCTGAAATAACTGAGGAAACCAACAATCACATAACAAATTAGGGCCAGGCCTCCTCAGTTTGGCACTGAACCTTGAATACAGGGGTATATAGATTTTATTTATGAAGAGAAAATAATTAACAGAATATAAACCAGGGTACAAAATTAGATAATCTGATTTCTAATTGGAGGAAAGACTAAGAGCTTTCCAAACCGGGAGGGGCAAAGTAAACAGGTGTAATTTCCTGAAATCACAGAAAGAGCGGTCCCACTCCCCACCAAGTGTCTGTATTCAATGAAAGGAATAAGAAAAAAGTAACTGATTGACTAGTATGGGGTCAGTTTTCAAGTAAGATATATAGGTTGCTTGAGTTGTATAATTGTGAGAAAATTCTTTGCATCAATCTTCAGACCTTCTGGTCAGCATAACCTAGGTCCTTAGTGAAGAGTCTCCAAGCAACAGGTAGAGGTGGTCCAGCTTCCCAGCCACACAGGGCTAAGTTCAAACAATAGAATAAGGTTTTCTCCCAATTCCCACAGTTGAATAAAGTTTTCTCACAAGACAGAAATTGGATTAGACCCATAATTGAATAGAAAGGGAACTGAGCTAGATCCAGAAATGTGTCATAATTTGGAATCAGTGTGGTTTACTCAATTCCCACAATTCCCACAGTTGTTCACTGTGAGGTCAACTTCAAAAAATTAGGACCTTGCCCCAGATATCCTAAACTTTGCTTAATTATCCGTCATGGACCTCTGTTGTTCCGTCATGTCCAACTTTTCATGACCCCATTTGGGGTTTTCTTGGCAAAGATACTGGAGTGGTTGGCCATTTCCTTCTCCAACCCATTGTACAGATAAGGAAACTGAGGCAAACAGAGTTAAGTGACTTGCCCAGGGTCACAGAGCTAGTATTTGTCTGAGGCTCGATTTGAAGTCAGGCCTTCCTGACTCAGCCTGCCTATCCAGGGTGCCACCTAGCTGCCCTCTATGGGCCTTTAAACCTGTATGTATTCATCTCTAAACCTTTGTAGCTTTTGCTTATACCTTTTCTGTTATATGTCTCACTGATTTACTCATTTCTGCCCAAAGCAATGTTTCTCATTCCTTTGCATTCTGTAATTGATTTACATGTCCAAGTTCTTGGTGAGGTTTGGACCAAACTCACAGCTTGGTTGTTTGAGGAAGATATAGAAGTACATATAGTTTGGTTTTGCATGTATTTATAAATCTGTCAAATGGTGGCCTTCTGTAGAATAGACGGGGAGGGAGGGAGGGAGGAAGCCAGTTCAGAACTTAAAATGTCACAAAAATAAGTAAATAAAAATTTAAAAGACCTGAGATACTTGCAGCTGGCTGTCTTTACTTCATTCGGTGACTTCTTTGCTGCCTTTGGGTCAACTAGGTGGCTCAGTGGATAGAGTAGGGGTGTGGAATCAAGAAGACTTGTCTTCCTGAGTTCAAGTCTGTCCCCAGACACCTACTAACTGTGATTCTAGGCAAGTCACTTCCCCCTGTTTGCCTCAGTTTCCTCACCTGTAAAATGAGCTGGAGGATATGGCAAACCAGTCCAGTATCCAAATGGGGTGACAAAGAGTTAGTCATGACTAAAATGACTGAACAGTAGGAGCAACATTACTCATAGCGTCCAATGAGAGACCATGTCATAAGAGCCTATCAGGCTTCTCCCTATCAGGGCTGTGAAACTGTTTGGTCACTATATTTGCTCTTTTCCATTCTGGATAAAAGGGATGGAGCCTGTATTATCTCGTGAACCCGAAAGGATTTTCAGTATCTTGGCATTTCACAGTTTAGGTTTGCAGTCTGCATAGCATCGATGTCCTGAGGAAAAAGAAGGGATCTTTGGGGGCAGCCTTGCGGACCCCAGCCTAGCACCAGCAGAGATAGGTGTCAGGACTGGCAGTCGTATTGCATGTGGACAGGAGCCTATTCTCCCCTTCTCTTCCAAGACTAGGACTGTCTAGGGAGCTGGAGGAAATGAAGTATCTTGTTTTAGCCCCAAGTGTTAGGAGTGTCTGTTGCTTATATCTGTATTTCTTTGATCTCATATAAATTGCCTTCTTTCCTACTGAAATGAAATCAAAATGATTTGTTAACATGGCTGGATCTGAGAGGAAGTAAGGAACTTCCAGGGGGATGGGATCCCCCAAAAGAATCTCTCGATAGAGGCTGGGCGTAAGTTTCCACTGTAGAGACAAATGCTTCTTCTTTTCCTTAAGCCAAGTTAAATCGGGTCATGGGTTAATCCATGAGAAGAGTTTGGATCTTGAATGTTGTTGTCATGTCCCGTTCTTGATCTCATTTGGGGTTTTCTTGGCCAAGATACAGGAGTAGTTTGTCATTTCCTTCTTCAGCTCATTTTACAGATAAGAAAACTGAGACAAACAGAGTTGAAACAATTTGCCCAGAGTCACACAGCTAACAAGTGTCTAAGGCCAGATTTGAACTCAGGAAGAGGAGTTTCCCTGATTTCAGGTCCTGCACTCTAAGTCTCTGTACAATCTAGCTGTCCTAGATCACAAATGCTGAGAACCAAGATCTAATGAGAGAAGGCAGCCTGGAAGGAAGAACTCAGCCTACTTATGCAGTCAGGATTGATTGATTAATTATTTAATAATTAAATTTTATTAATGATAGCTATTAATTACAATTAATAATCGACAATGAATAATTACTAATTAGCAGTTGTTTGTTATAAATTGACAATTATACATTCCCTCTATTTTGAAAGGCCAAGGCAGCTCTTGTGACCCCTCTTCTCAAGGGACTTAAATGGGCCAGGTTCCCATGCTAAGAGATCTTACTACATCTTACATCTGTTTGCTAATTTGAGGAAAAGGCTACAAGGCCTAAGATAAAGGATGCAGTTACCTGCAGTGTCTTATCTTAAAATAAGGGGATTAGACTAGATCAGAGATATCCTTTTGGATTTTAGGATTTATTTTGATGTTATCTGCAAACTCAAGTCTCCTGAAAACCAGCTATGCAGTACATAAAACAACCAGCAGAGAGAGGTGTTACCCCATGAAAGTATTTTGCCTTCTCTAGAATGTGACATTTCCCCACTTTTCAGGTCAAAAAAAAAAGAAAAGAAAAAGAAAAAAAGTTGTGTTTGTTTTTTTTTAAAATACTGAAAGTGAGCGGGTAAGTGTCTGAGGCCAGAAGCTGAGACTTCCTGACATTCTATCCATTGAGCCACCTTCTCCTGTAAAAGTGAAATAAGTTTGGGGGAGCTAGGTATTACAGAGGATTGTGCAAAAAGCCTGGAATCAGGAAGACTCATCTTCCCAAGTTCAAATCTGACCTACTGTGTGACCCTGGGCAAGTCACTTCACCCTGTTTGCCTCAGCTTCCTCATCTGTAAAAGGGGCTAGAGAAGGAAATGGCAAACCATTCCAATGTCTTTGCCAAGACAAGCCCAAAGAGGGTCATGAAAAGTCAGACACAACTGAAAACAACTAGCAGTGTTTATCAACGTTTTTCCTCCAGAGTACTATAGTTTTTCCAAAGTCCCCTCTCTGGGCCTCCATTTCCTCATCTCTAAAATGAAGGTGCTGGATGGATTTGCTAATCTCCCCAGAGGTTCCATTCGATTTGAACATTTGGTGATTCTGCTGCAAACACTGAAGCTGGGTCACTATGGCTAGAGGCACATACTGATTTGCCCCCATGATCAGACAGAATATCTGCATGGAAGGCAAGCCACACTTTCTGTAGAGGTATCACGTGTGTTTCTGGGGTTCCCTCGGGATACAGCTTTGTCAAAGTGTCTGGAGGTTGAGTTTTATACGGTTTCACTTCAGTTTGGCTTTCCCTGGATTTTATTCCGCTCTTTCATGGACTTTCTCCAGACTCCACCTCCTTCTCACCCCTCACATTGCTATTCTGGAAACCTCTGCCCCGGAGCCCTCCTCTCCTCATTGTTGATGCCTGGAGACCACCATTTTGGTAAAGAACCTCAGTTATGCTTCACTGTACTCTCTCTGACTCTCTCCAGACTCCACTTCCTTCTCAATTGCTGCAACATTGTTCCTCATGGGTACCCTTCCTCCCCTCCCCCCTTTTCTAGCACCCTTCATTGGGTTGACTTCTCCCTTTAGAACGTAAGTTCCTTAGTTGTATGGAATATCTTGCTTATATTTATAAATCTAGCACTTGGCATAGTCCTTGTGCTTAATGGGTGTATCTAGCTAATTATGTAGCCAGCCATAAATCTATCCACCTATCTATGAATATCACGGTAATCAAAGCCAACCTAGATGTCCTGATCACCCATTCCAATATCAGCTAAGCTTCCAGTAGTGACTGGTGGAAGGTGGACAGGGCAGGGAGATTCTTTTCTTTCCCCTATCTCAGCACTATCATTTTCCCTTTATTATCAATGGCCCTGCAGTTCAAGCCTTTGTAAGAGAAAATTTTAGATCTCCCCTAGCCCATTCTGGGCTCCACTTTCTCCAGAAATCTGCGAGCTCCAAGTAGGACTGTTTGGGGCAGAGCCCCCATCCTGCCAAAGTTGCTGCTCAGGTCCATTGTACAGACTTTACCATTTCTAGCTTTCTGTGTTTTGCACCGTTCCCCAGATGGTGCCTGTCCCAGCCCAACCCACACCCAAACCCCGAAACTCAGCTACCCCAAGTGCCAGAGCTCTCTTGCTTCTCCATTTTCAGGCATCCAGGTAGTATTTGAGCCCAGTTCTCAAGTCCCATCCCTAAATCCCAAATGCCTCCAACACACCAGTCTTTCCACAGGGCTCCAAGTTTCTTCCCTTAATCTCCCTAGGCCTCCAACTACTCTCTCCACACAACAAGAGACCTCTTGTTCTCTTCAGCCCCACCTTTCTGCCAGCCCCTACATCCTTCAGGCTTCTTTTCCTCTCTCCTTTCCCCAGGGACCAAGAACTGTTCCTAATTACTGCGGAGCTGAGGAATGTGAGGGGGAGTTTGAGGAGGGGCAGAGAAAATGCAGGAAATCACCAGGTCCAAATCCTGGGAAGGGCTGGGATAGAAGAAATGAGTCTTTAGGGTATTAAGCTCAAGAAAAAAAAATTAAGCTCAAAAAGCACCATAGTTTGAGGAGAGGAAGAAGGTTCCAACTGATGCTCTATGATCTTGCTGTCATGAGTTTCCATCATTCTCCACCTTACCTCAACTGAGATAGAGTCCTGGGCCTGGAGTCATCTTCCTGAGTTCAAATCTCACCCTTAGACCTTTATTAGTTCCGTGAACCTGGTCAAGTCACTTCACCCTGTTTGCCTCAGTTTCCTCCTCTGTAAAATGAACTGGAGAAGGAAATGCCAAAACCACCCCAGTATCTTTGCCAGGAAAATCCTAAATGAAGTCACAAAGAATTTAATAAGATTGAAAAAAAACCAACCCTAACAACTAAGCAGCACCTCCCACAGGACACCTTCATTCCCCTCCCCCTTTCTATTTTTAGCTTCCTTTTATATATTGTCATCCCCATCAGAATGTCTTTCTTTTTGTATTTGCATAGATAATAAAATAGATAAATAATCTATTTGTATTCCCTGTGCTTAGCACAGTGTCTAGCACATAATAAGCCCTTCATAAATGCTTATTGACTGCTGACTGTTTTAATTTGGTATGTTGTATATCTATTTCACTGATTGGTCTATTTTATCTGGAACCTATTTTAAAGAAACAATAATTACTGCTTTGTAATATGATTTGAGATCTGGCACTACTAGGCCCCTTTTGTTCCCATTTCTTTTCATAATTCCTCTAGAGATGTTTGACCTTTTTTTTTTACCTCCATATGAATTTTGTTATTATTTTTTCTAGTTCTATAAAGTAATCCTCTGGTAGTGTGATTGGTATGACATTGAATATATTAACCTA
The DNA here is from genome assembly GCF_028372415.1 of Notamacropus eugenii. NCBI lineage: Eukaryota > Metazoa > Chordata > Mammalia > Diprotodontia > Macropodidae > Notamacropus > Notamacropus eugenii. The sequence continues at coordinate 89,106,670 of NC_092873.1, read as the reverse complement.
GGTAGTATTGTCATTTTATTAGACTGACTTGTCCTATATATGAGCAATTAATGCTCTTTAAAAGATTTAGAATTGTCTTTATTTCTATTTGTAGTTGGATTTATATAGTTTCTATATGTCTTAGAAGGTAGACTCCAAAATATTTTAGAACCTTCTGTAGTAATTTTAAATGGAATTTCTTTCTGTCTTATTCTGCTGGGTTTTACTGGTGTTTTATAGAAATGCTATAGATTATGTAGATTTATTTTATATCCTGAAAGTTTGCTGAAATTATTCATTGTCTCAGGCCATTTTTAAGTTGATTAGAGTCTTTCATATGCACCATTATATTATTTGCAAAAAGTGATAATTTTGTTCCTTTTTACCTGAGGTTATTCCTTCAATTTATTTTGCTTGGTTTCTTCCTAGCTTTACGTCAGATAGAAGTGATGATAAGGGATATCCTTGTTTCACTTCTGTATTTAGTGAAAAAGATTTATCTCTGTTACAAATAATGATAGTACTTGGATTTACTATGTATTATTTTAAGGAGAGGTCCATTTATTCCTATGCTTTGTAGAGTTTTTAACAGAAATATATTTTGTCAAAAGTTTTTTCTATATAATATACATATAATATATATACCTATATTACATATACATGTAATTGACATATGCTTGTTTTTTTGTTACTTATGTGGTTAAGTTTATACTTTTTCTCACATTAAACCAATATTGCTTTCCTGATACAAATCCAATAAGAGTAGAAAAAGTAATTGAATCACCATAGGTTAAGAAGAAACAAAACATCATTTTGTGCAGATGATACTACAGTGTACTTAAATAACCCAAAAGTCAACTAAAAAATTAATTGAAAAAAATCAGCAAACTTGTAGGATATGAAATAAATCCACACAAATCACCAGCATTTGAATCATTCTGCCCCCCATTAGCAGATTTTCTGTTTTAGATATACTCCAGAAATACAAGAAAATAAATGAACACAACTACAAAGTACAAATAGTGAAATAAATTACCCAAAGGTGTTATTTATGGGGTTAAAAACAATAACGACAATAAAGTAACAACAGAGGAACCATTAAGATGGTTCTTTCTAGAAGTACTCAGGGAGGTGTGATGAAAGATAAAAGCAGAATTTAAGTGGAAGTAATGCTGGAGGAAAAAGCATCTCTGTATACTCTGTCTACATGTGAATCAATGTTTTTTATGGATCTACTAAATAGCAGAATAGGGGCAGCTAGGTAGCACAGTAGATAAGAGTGCTAAGCCTGAAGTAAGGAGGATCTGAGTTCAAATTTGACTTTAGACACTTGCTAGCTGTGTGAACTCTTGGGCAAGTCACAACCCTGTTTGCCCCAGTTTCCTCCTCTGTAAAATGAACTGCAGGAGGAAATGACAAATCACTTCAGTATCACTGCCAAGAAAACTCAAAATGAGATCACAAGGACTTGGGCTTGACTGAACAACTAAACAAAATAACAAAACTGCATTATGGGAGCACACACAGAAGAGTAGAAGGAAGAAGACAGAGGAAAATGTGTGATCTACTTTAATCAAGTCAATGGTAAATAATGAAGGGAAAATAACTTCTGTAGTCTCTTAGGAATAAAACGGGACTATGGGAGAATGGGTCAGATAGTAAAATGAAGAATGAAAAGAGGGTAAAGAAAGGAGAAAATTTCATGGAAGAGGGGATGTTTCACACTAAAGAACAAATATTTCTATGGACTAAGGTAGTACTTGAATATCCCCTGTGAAGTTATTTCAAATGAATAAAATGTCTCTAAAAATAAAAATAAGCGTAGACCTGAAAGTTTGGTTAAAGGAGACAAACAGAGTAGGTGATATGTAAATCCCTTAAAGCTAGAAGATACATGATCATGGAGCCAGAAGGAAACTTCTGACTGTCTGATACAAGAATGACCAGGCTTAAATATGTTTTAGAAAAATCCCAACTCAGGGTCTCTATGTCACTGAAATTTATGACCTCCAAATATGATTAACCATATTATGAGAAAGAAATTTTCTTAATTCAATAGGTGGCAAATACAATGAGATAGGAGAGTTGACAAAGCATCAATTGAAATTACAACCCAGGATATCTGCATTTCCTTTACCATTAACATGCCATAACAAAGTATATGTCCATAAAATATTAAGATAAGATAAGATAGTGTCTCAGGTGAATGGTCTCATCCTTAAATTGAAGAAAAATACTCTTAAGTCAGCCCCATCTGGCCTTGTTGACATAGGAAGTTTCTCTGAGTTTCTCAGAGAACAAAGAAGCTATTAGGTCCAGGCTCTTCTTCTAGTTGATTAGTTCAGGTTCTGGCCCTTATTGAAATTATAAAATTAATATTAAATGATTATATAAGCAAAATAATAAAATGATTTATATAGAGAGATGCCAGAGAGCATGATGAGAATCTAAGCGTGAACATTTCTCTCTCAAAGCAGAAAAATATTCGAATTAGACCAAAAATAAATTAATATCAAAAAAACTCTGGCTGTAATATGAAAGTATTTTGCATGACTTCACATGTATAATGGGTATCATACTGTAATGTTAATGAGAATTGCTTGATTAGGGGAGGCTTGTTTTGTAGGAAGGCCCACACCTTTTGTTATTTTATAATGAGGCACCAGGTCATGAGGGTTATGATGTCTTCCAGCTCTGAAAAGCATATATATACTTTGAGGTGAGGTTTTGCTTTGGGGGCTTACTCTTTGGAAGAAGGTTCATGTGCCAGATAAGACTCTGGGTAGCCTTTAAGGAACCCTGCCCTGTCCCCCATCCCCTTGGGTTTGAAAACCCAGATGTTGGTGCTTGTCTTTGGTAACTATGTATGTATGTAGTAGTCAGATAGTTGGATTTGTGATGTATGTAATGCTTATGACCAGACAGTCAGAAGCCCTGTCTGTTGGTCTTTATTTCTCTGCTTGTATTTTCTCTGTTGGTATATATGACTGAAGAGAATTGTTGACCCCTCAAAAGTTGCTTTACTTTTAGAAAAGCAGATCTAAGAACCTGTACTAGCAGGCCATGTCACGGTACTTGCTGCTCCACATACTACTAGCCTTCTAAATGGGTGGAGGAGGGACTGGAGGGAGGGAGAGATTTTGAAACTCAAAATTAAAAAGTGAATATTAAAAAAATTCTCAAAGGCTCGTACCTACAATTCATTCCTCCATACCAGCATTATCAGGAAAAAAAATTGAGAACATTTTCAAGGAGTAAAAAGATTAATGGGTAGATAAAATTATAATAACCAAATTTGCTCCTAGAAAAGACTTGAGAAAATATGTTTTTCTCCTTTTGCAGAAGTGAGGGGCTATGGGTGTGGAACAGTGCATACACTCCCACTCACAGCTGATGGCTGGTTTTGTTGAACTGTTTTTTCTCTTTTAAAATCTTTATATCAAGGTATAATTTTTTTTGGGTAGGGGAGGTAGGAGGAATATATTGCAAAATTAGTGTGATATAACAACAAAACTAATCAATTAAAAGAAAAAAGTTAATGGAGAGACTACAGTTTACTGGACCTCCCTCAAGGAGAAATGCCACAATGAACACACCAGGACACATTACTGTCAAACTCCAGGCCTCCATCAATAAAACATCTTTTTGACATATAGGAGGAAAAATAGCATAAAGTCAGGATTATACTATTAGGATAATTATAATCAACAAATCCTGTCCAACTCTGATTAGCTATTCAGTATCTCACTGTAATCACTATACTTCAACAGATGGATTAATGAGCCATCACCTAAAAGGACAGTTTTTCAGGTGGAGTTGCCAGCGAATTCTATTCAACATCAAAGAACAAATAATTCCTTAACTATACAGGGTGTCCCAAGCATCTTAGTGCAGTTTTTAGCTTTTAAAACTGAGGAGACAAGTAGATTGCAGTGCTCTTGGGGCTGGGTCTTTTTTGTATTTAAAATACAACAATAACCAGACTCCACTGGGAGGAGAGAGCGAGATGGAGAGAGAGGATGAAAGATCCCTTTCTTGTCCATATGTCTCACTCTGTGCTGTGGCTGGTTCTCAAGAAGAGCTCAGGCCTTCCACTCTGCTCATTCAGGAGGCCTTCTGAGAAACTGAAGTCAGAATTCTCCTTTCTTAAATGTCCTCCTGAGAAGTATCTGTCCCCTAATGTTGCTGCTTTCTTCCTGGTCTCCCAGTTCTCTTCCCTTCTTTAACTCCACCCCCACAGCCCCATCTCAGCCTTGGTGTTTCCCATTCTTTCCTCTTCTCTAGGACTGATCAACCCTGGAGGAGATCCTGCACAGGCAGATTTGAGGAACCAGGACATTGTCTCTCCCTGGGTCCTTTCTTATGTGTGTTCATTCGTAGGGCTCCAAGAGTCCCTCATTTCTCCTCTGTAGTGGGGACCCCTGATTGCAACCTATCCTCACCTCACACTACAGTGAAGTTTACATCAGAGAAAGCCTTTAGGATTTAATGGGATGATCCAGACCTGACAGATCCAGGGCTGCCATTCCAACAGCCTGTGACACTGGGAACTCAGACCCTTTGGCTCAGAGTTCCTTGTCCTGAAGTCTGTGGACCTATTTCAAGAGGGCCTGTGAACTAAAATGGGAAAAAAAATTTTATCTTTACTTTTACTAACCTATGGTTTCCTTTGTAATTCTTTGTATTTTGTTTTATGCATTTAAAAAGATTATTCTAAGAAGGGGTCCATAGGTTTCACCAGATTTCTAAAAGGGTCCAAGACAGGAACAAAGGTTAAAAACCCCTTCACTGGGAACTAGAGCCAAGGGGCCATAAGGCAGCCCTCCCAGTATTACCTCTCTCTCCACTGCTTGCTTCTTCCCACAATGATCACCTCATACCTCTGCCCCCACATTTTTCTCTCTCCCTGTGCTCACCTCCTACTTATGTGTCTCCGTACTCATCCCTACCCCCACTCACTCTGCCCCCATGCTCACCTTACATTCACCTCTTTCCTCACTCACCCCCTCCATGCTTAGCTAACATTCACCTCTGCCCTTCCCCACAGACCTCAGCTTCATCTCTGCCCCCCTGAGCCCCCATGCTGACCTCTCCACACTCACCTTTGCCCCTACTTTGAGTTCACTCACATCTCTCCCCATTCACCTCACACTACCCTCTGTCCCCCTTACTCCTGCCTTCACTTCACCCTAACCTCTGTCCCAACAAAGACCTCATATTCATCTGACCCCACATTTGCCTCCACCCCCTGCTCAGTTCATTTCCCTGTGCCCCCACACTCACTCTTCCCTGCAAACCATCCCGTGTCCACCTCTGTCCATTTCTTCTCCAGGATTTCTGTCTCTCTGTGTCTGCCTCTGTGTGTGTGTGTGTGTGTGTGTGTGTGTGTGTGTGTGTGTGTGTGTGTGTGTGTGTCTGTCTGTCTATCTGTCCGTCTGTGTCTCTCTCCCAGCTTTTGGAATCCTGAAGCCCCAGCTCAAAGTCACCATCACCAACAACCCCCAACTTGGTCAAAATTCTTGAACTTCTTCATGTTAAAAGACGCACCTCTGCATGTGGAGCTCATTCTCTGACTCTGCTGAAGTAACATTGTAACTGTCCAATCACCCTTGAACTGAAATGTGAAAGGGAGGGAGAGAGTGGAGGTGACAGTGAGGGCCGGGGAGGACAGATTCCCATCAATTGCTGAACGACTCACTACGAGCCTGTTGCTGATTGGTCCTTGTCTTGGTTTCCCCTCCTCCACTCCACTGCACATCCTTGGATCTCTAAGTCTGTCCACCTCTGCAAATGCTGTTCAAAGCCAAGAGACATCATGCTCTCAGTGGTCCAGAGAGTTCTTCCTTGCCCAACCTGAGTCTCAGTCCCGAGTCTCTCAGATTGGCTTTGCTGACAGAAATGCACCTAGATCTAATCCTGGGGAGTTGGCCCATTCTATCAGTCCTGTGTCCTGGAACAGACAACGTAGTCAGTTTCACAGTATCAAACGTTTTATTACTTAGATTTTAGGAATGTTTTGATGTAACAATGTATAAATATGGTGGTTAGAGAGTCAGCCCTTGGAATCAGGAAGAGGACCTGAATTGAACCTGGGTTCAAGTACTGACTGAGTAATCCTGGGCAAACCATTGAACCTCTCATGGCTTAGTGTCCTAAGCAGCTCTTTCAGACTATAAACTGCTAAGGATGTGCTGACATGCATTAGTCTCTCTCTCTCTCTCTCTCTCTCTCTCTCTCTCTGTCTCTCTCTCTCTTCTTCTTCTTCTTCTTCTTCTTCTTCTTCTTCTCCTTCTTCTTCTTCCTCTCTCCTTTCTTTCTCTCCCTCCCCCCTCTCTCTCCTCTCTCTCTCTTCTCTCCCCCCTCTCTTTCTCTCAGTTTCTCCCTCCTTCCCATCAATTTCCCTTTGTGTCCTCTCCTCCCCCAGTCAATACCAGTCTTGAACTTTGACCTATGTCCTGAATCAGGGCTCCAGGTTCTCTGCCCCAGTGCCTGATCCTGCTCAACCTAGACTAGAACCTTATGTAAATCCACCCTGCTTCATCCATTTGGGGCTATTTACTCCATCCACTATCCCAGCACATAGCCTCAGGTCAATTCTTCCTGACCACCCCTCCAGTTGTGTAAGTCTCCTATTTCACTTTCACTTGCTCAATTCATGTTTTCTCTGCTCCCACCTTATCCTCCCTATAGTCTGGAACAATAGTTCTCTTTTTAAACATCAAGAGCATGTCAAGAGCAGTGACTTAACAATTCAGCAGTTGTATCTAGAGTCTAGGTTTTTTTATTTAGAGAATGTCAAAAGCAGGGGCTGATGAGGCACCAAGGGCTGCAACCCCTTTCTCTCTGACACCTGGGCGATTGTAGGGCCCTGCCCTACCTGCCTGACCCTTGGGCTTCTTTCCCAGGAAAAGTAAGTGGTGGCAGATAAGAGAAAGTGCTTTTCTTGTGAAAGTCTTTTCTTGTAAAGGATGATGGTATTTCTCCCCTGTTTCACCTTGAAAGGTAGAGGAAAACTCAAATACCATTGGTACTAAGGGATCATCTTGCTTGGACATAATGAGACTTGCTCAAGAGAGTTTTAGTCTAGGGCAAAGGTACTAGTTCCACATAGCTTCTTCTTTCTGAAAAGCTTTTTTAAAAAAGCTTAAAAACACAAATTGCAAATAAATTCATAAAATTCTCTCAGCCCCCCTGGCAATCTGTTGATTGCCAAACTGGGAGGGTGATCTCCCAGATTGTTGGATTTAATATAATTGACTTTCTATAAGTTCCAGGATGCAATTAAAATGATCTTATTTTTACTTAGTAAACCATAATTTTAAAATGCAAATAACCAATAAACAAAATTTAAATTAGCAAAGAAACTTTAATAATGAATCCTACAACCAGAAGAATAATGTATGCAATAACAGCAATACTGTATGATGATCAGCTGTGAATGATTTAGCTATTCTCAGCAATACAATGACCCAAGACAATTCCAAGGAATTTGATGAACAATGGTATCCACAGGCAAGGGGGGAGGGGATAGGAGAGGGAAGGTAATAGAAGGGATAGCAATTTGGGGAAAGGGATAATCAGAAGCAAACACTATTGTGGGAGGACATGTCAAGAGAGAGCATGGAATAAGTGAAGGGCAGGATGGGACAGAGGGAAATGTGGTTAGTCTTTTACAACATAACTATTATGGAAGTGCTTTGCATTGTAACACATGTGTGACCTATATTGAATTGCTTGTTTTCTTAATGAGGGTAGGTGGGGAAGGAGGGAGAGAATATGGAACTCAAAGCTTTAAGAATGAATGTTAAAAATTGTTTTAGCATGCAACTGGAAATTAAGCCATACAGGCAACGGGGTATAGAAATCTAGTTTATCCTACAGGAAAATAGAGGGGAAGGGGGATGGAAGAAGGGTGGGTAATAGAAGAGAGGACAGATTGGAGGAAGGGGTGGATGGGGTGCATACTGTTCTGGGGAGGGGGATGGGGAGAGATGAGAAAATTTTGAATTCAAATTCTTGTGGAAGTGAATGTTAAGAACTGAAAAATAAATAAATTATATTTTTTAAAAAAGGAAAAAAAAGAAAAATGTTATCCACCTCCAGAAAATGAACTGCTGGAGTTTGAATTCAGATCAAAGCATATTTTTTTAAACTTTCTTTATTATTCTAGGGTGTTTTTTTTTTTTTTGATCTGTGTTTTCTTTTGCGTATGGCTAATATGGAAGTGTTTTGCATGACTGCATACGTATAATCTATATCAAATTGTTTGCCTTCTCAAGGAGGGGTAGGGGAAGGAAGGAAAGGATATGGAACTCAAAACTTTTTAAAAAAACAAATGTTAAAAATTTTTGTTTACATGTAATGAGAAAAAAAAACAAAAGGAAAAAAAAGAAGATGAAATAGACTTGTCATTCTTCCAGCAAGTTTACCAAGAAGCTAGAATTCAGTCCCTCTCTACTGGATTCTTTTAATTAGCTGAACTGCAGGTCCAAAAGAGAAAAAGTATCCATCTTGGAGGCAGGTTTGGCACAATCCTGGTGCCCCAGTGGCAGCAGAGTGTGAATGTGGGCACTCACATGGGCAGTAGAATTTTCTGTAATCAGGAACTGATGGTCCCCTTCTGCACTGCTGCCAGTACAGTACCCAGGGACTACTAGACAACATTCTTGGTGAGGCTTTGGTATTGTGATAAGGCAGTCTGCTTTCTGGTGAGTGACAGCATAGAATTGTGTGCTCACAATTTCATGGCAGGAGTATATAGTCACAAATGCTTGTGGAGACCATTGCTCTCTGCAGCTACCCCAAATTTGGGTTTGGTTCCCCACCCACCGCCACCTTGTCTTTACTGCTTTCTCCAACCACATTGCAAATTTCCACTTTCTTGGCTGCCCTCAAAGTCCCATCGGGAGATCCTTGGGAGCTGAGCCACGAGTTAACTACCATTAGGGAGAGTAAGAAGCATCTAACTTAGACGGTGTGGCTTGCTGAACAATAACACTGAAACTGGATCTGTAACAATTGTTGCCATATCCTGGCCTCCCTCATGGAAGTGTTGAGCCAAGCCCAACAGGGCTAGGACAGACATCTTGAACAGTTGTCATGCTGATGTGTAAGGAGTAGGTCAGTCTGCTGCTGATTCTGAGGAATAGGAAGGATAAAGGGAAGACCAGTGCACCTGAGTTCAGACTAAGCTACATCAGACACTTATTTCTGGCTATGATGGGCTTGAGGAATTGCCATCCATCACATTGTGTACCTCCATGGACTTCCAGTTAGGTAGGGGATTTCTATACTCTCCTAATTCAGCATCACTGAATTCCATATGCTTGAGCAAGAAGAAAGAACTGTTTCCATGTCATTCCTGACATCCCTTGCTCTAGCTCCGTAACTACCACCAATGATGCATTATGGTTAGAGCCCCAGACCTGAAATCAGGAAGACTTGAGTTTGAATCTGGTCTTAGATACTTACTTAGCTCTGTGATCCTAGGCAAGTCACTTAACTTCTGTGTGCCTCAGTTTCCTCAACTGTAAAATAGGGATCATAGCACCTACCTCCCAGATTTTTGTGAAGATCAAATGAGATATTTATAAAATGCTTAGCGCAGTAGCTGGCACATAGTAGATGCTTAATAAATATAATAAATAAATAAAAATAATAAATATTTGCTCCTTTCCTACCAAGTGATGGAGTAACCTAGAACTGAACAACTGTAAAGATCATTATCAAAGCAATAAAACCGGAAAAAGGCAATGAGCTGCTCATGTGATGAGAACAAGTGATAAATGATAGCATGGATGCTTTATTGGGGTCCACAGTATTAAAATAACTCAAGGGGGTACAGCCAAAATGGCAGAGTAGAGACAGGAACCTATTACAGCTCTCCCCCCAAACCCCTCAAAAAACCTATAAAAAAAAATGAGTCTAAACAAATTCTAGAGCAGCAGAAGCCACAAAATGACAGACTGAAGCAAATTTTTAGCCCAAGACAATCTGGTAGGTCGATAGAAAGGGTCTATTGCACCTGCCTAAGAGCAGAACACAGTTTGGTGTGGGTTACAACAGCATGGACTGAGCAGGCACAGGCCTTGGGAACCAAATCACTGATGTCTGCTGTGAATTCCTCAATCCACAAATGTTAAACACAGCTTCAAAGGTCAGTGGGAAGGGTCTCCCACCTGGCTGAGAGGGGAGCATGATCCCGATCCAGCCCCAAACCCAGGGTGGCTGCAACCACTGCTGAAGCAGAGGCTACTTCTGCAGCCCTCCACATAACAAAGCTCAATAGTCAAGAAATTGATTGGGAAAAAGAGCAAACAGAGGAAAAAGAAACAGACTATAGAGTCTTACTTTCTCAGTGAAGAGGTATTTTCTTATGTCATTGATGATGAGGAAGATCAAAACATAGAGCCAGAAGAAGACAACAAAGCAAAGCTCCTGCATCCAAAGCCTCTAAGAAAAATATGAATTGATCTCAAGCCATGGAAGAGCTGAAAAAGGATTTTGAAAATCAAGTAAGAGAAGTAGAGGAAAAATTGGGAAGAGAAATGAGAGTGGTGCAAGAAAATCTTGAAAAACAAGTCAACAGTTTGTTAAAGGGACCCCCCCCCCTAAAATGCTGAAGAAAATAACACCATTAAAATTAGACTAACCCAAATGGCAAAAGAGGTCCAAAAAGCCAATCAGGAGAAGGATGCCTTAAAAGGTACAATGAGTCAAATGGAAAAAGAAGTCCAAAAACTCATTGAAGAAAATAATTCTTTAAAAATTAGAATTGAGCAAATGGAAGCTAATGACTTTATGAAAAATCAAGAAATTATAAAGCAAAACCAAAAGAATGAAAAATAGAGGACAATGTGAAGTATCTCACTGGAAAAACAACTGACCTGGAAAATGGATCCAGGACAGATAATTTAAAAATTATTGGACTACCTGAAAGCCATCATAAAAAAAAGCCTAGATATCATCTTTCAAGAAATTATCAAAGAAAACTTCCCTGATATTCTAGTACCAGAGGGTAAAATAGAAATGGAAAGAATCCACCAGTCACTTGAAAGAGATCCCCAAAGGAAAACCCCTAGGAATATTGTAACCAAATTCCAGAGTTCTCAGGTCAAGGAGAAAATATTACAAACAACCAGAAAGAAACAATTCAAGTACTGTGGAAACACAATCAGGACAACACAGGACTTAGCAGCTTCTACACTAAGGGACTGGAGGTCTTGGAATATGATATTCCAGAGGTCAGAGGAGAGAAGATTAAAACCAAAAATCACCTACCCAGCAAAACAGAGTATAATACTTTAGGGGAAAAAATTGAACTTCAATGAAATAGAGTATTTCTAAGCATTCTTGTTGAAAACATCAGAGTTGAGTAGAAAATTTGACTTTCAAATACCAGAATCAAGAGAAGCATGAAAAGGTAAACAGGAAAGAGAAACCATAAGGGATTTATTAAAGTTGAACTGTTTACATCCCTACATGGAAAGATGATATTTATAACTCATGAGACCTTTCTCAGTATTAGGATAGTTGGAGGGAATATACACACAACACACACATATATATGTGCATATATATATGTGTGTGTGTGTGTGTAGAAAGAGAGAGAGACAGAGACAGACAAAGACAGAGACAGAGAGACAGAGGGGCTGAGGGCACAGGGTGACTTGAATATGAAGGGATGATATCTAAAAAAGAAAATTAAGAGTTGAGAGAAATGTACTAGAAGAAAGAGAAAGGCAGAGGTAGAATGTAGTAAATCATCTCTCATAGAAGAAGCAAGCAAAAGCTTTTACAATGGAAGAGAAGAAGGCGAAGTTGAGAGTCAATAATTGAGACTTCCTTTCATAAGATTTGTCTTCAGGAGGGAATAACATACACACTCATTTGGGTATGGAAGTTTATCTTACCCTACAGGAAAGCAGGGAGGAAGGGGTAAGGGATAAGAAAGGGGAGATAATAGAAGGGATGGCAGATTGGGAAGGGTAATCAGAAGCAATTTGGTAGACAGGTCAAAAGAGAGAATTGAATAAATGGAGAGTGGGACAGGATATAGGGAAATATAGTTAGTCTTTCACATCACTGCTATAGAGGTGTTTTGCATAACTACACATGTACAACCTTTATTGAATTGTTTGCCTTCTCAATGAGGGTAGGTGGGGAGGGGGAAAGGGAGAGAATGTGGAACTCAAAGCTTTAAACTCAATGTTTTTACATGCAACTAGGAAATAAGATGTATAAGCAATGGGATATAGAAATTTATCTTACTCTACAGGAAAATAGAAGGGAAGAAGTTGGGGTGGGGCTTAATAGAAAGGAGGGTAGCTTGGAGGAAAGGGCAATCAGAACACATGCTGTCCAGGGCTGGGAGAAGGGGGAATATGGGGAGAAAGTTTGAAATTCAAAATTTTGTGGAAGTAAATGTTGAAAACTGAAAATAAATAAATTTATATAAAAAAAATTATCTGTTATCTATTATCTAGGAAGGCTCCCAGCACATTGAGTGGACTCCTTGGGGGATATGAAGCAATGCAAAATGCCACTATGCTAAGCCCCCCCCCCCCACAGTCATCTTGATACAGTAGTGTTGTTTGAATCTGAGTTACTGCATCTGGACCTGGAAATCCTTGAAGTTATGTGATACTAACAGTTGGGATTAAACCTCACATATTTTGCTGAGCCTCAGTTTCCTCATCTGTAAAATAGGGATGATAATAACCTCATGATTTATCTCCCAGGCTTGTTCTGAGGATCAAATGAGTTGATGAATGTGACTTAAGTAGCTATATCAACATAAACTAATTATCTTACTGAGCTGTTGTGAGAAAAGCACTTAATAAGCCATAGAATGCTATAAAAATCTGAGCTTCTATCATGCATGTTACTGTGCCAGAAGCTCAGAGCACCAGGCTTTATACGTCTCTTATGCAATTAAATTCTAATTTGTATTCAAATTGTTGACAAAACTGTCTCATCTCCCCTACTTGAGTGAGGGCTTGAGGGCAGGAAAAAGCCTTGCTTATTTTTGTAGCACAAATGTTCATTGTAAATGGATTGAATGAAAAAATGTGGTACTTCTGTAAATCTCACTGGTGCCTAGTACAGGGCTGGGTACCCAGCAGGTACCGCAGAAATGCCTGCTCATTAATAGGAAATGAGTTTTGACACAGTCCCTAGAGTGGGATTATCAGTCTTTGTCTTATGATAATGATCGCCAACTTGAAAACTGATGCCCATTGCGAGAAATATACGATTCAGGCAGACCACCCAAACCAATGCACGATTGATTCATTTATGTATCCAACAACCATTAAATGAGCACTTATTGAGTGTAAAGCAGGGAGTTGGAAGTGTGAAAAGAATTTATAGAGTCCCTGACCTTATGGAGTGTACTGCCTATTAATTATGAAATATATCCCCTTTTCCCTTCTCTTTGCCCCAAGGCGATGCTTCAGGCCCATTTAACCATTCACTAGGACACCAGGACACAGCCAGTGTGGGATCTTGCAATCTTTCCTGCTACTGGGCCCATTTCTTTCATTTCTGGCTCAGGGAAAAATAAGCACACACACATGCGTACACACACAGACACACACAATCATCTTGAGACAGTAGTCTTGTTTGAATCTGAGTAAATACATCTTGACCTGGAAATTCCCCTATCTTGCTCAGGGAAAGAAAATCAAAATGAGTATTACCATTGCTACTGGAAAGAGAAGGAATATGTACTGATCTATTTCTGAACTTCCTAAACCAAAACTGCCTTCCTTGGCCACCATTCTCTTATCAATGTGAAGTATCCCCTTAATAGAAAGTAAGTTTCTTCAGGGCAAATGCTGTCTCAATTTTTTATTTGTACATCCAAAACCTAACAAAGGGCCTGACATATAGTAATCAGTTAACAAAAGCTTGTGTATTGACTGGTTGGATGCTGAAGATGGGCTATCCCAGAAAATTCCGAGATGTTGATGGAAAAATTCTTTCCCTAAAATCTCAGAGGATGAGGTGACCCTGCTACTCCCATGGGTGACTCTAACACATTTTACACTGCTGGTTACTCCCTCCATCTTGATACTTTTCTCTTCCCATTCTTCCATGACAATATACTTTTAAAGGCTTTCTCTTAATCTTCTGTTCCTTCTCTGTCTCCTTTTTCTGGTTCCTCATTGTCTTTCTGGCCCCCTGAACATGAATATCTATCCTCCAAGGCTTTCTTCTAGCTCCTCTTCTCTCTTTTATAAATTCTCTCTATTGATGATCTCAGCCACTACCATGTTTTCAATTCAATTCTCAATCCATAGTTCAATTACTGGCTTCTCCCCAGAGCTCTAATCTTGTGCTTCTAATTTTCTATAGAAAATAGAAATTTCAATTTGAATATCCCAACAAATTGGGTGAAAATTGACAGATTCTTCTTCCCCCAAAACATGTATCTCCCTTACTTCTCATCTTGTATACTTCCATTTCCCCCCTTATCTCCTATATCCAGCCATACACATCATAGTTTAGAGGTGAAATGGAATTTAGAAGTCATATAATCCAATCTTCTTATTTTACAAAGGAGGAAACTGAGGTAAGTGGGTCAGACAGCTAATAGATGTCTCCCCATAAACTCAGGTCTTCCTAACTTCTAAGTCCAGCAGTCTATGCACTATGCCAGCTAGCTGCCTTAACAAATTTGATTCAGATAAAAGGGAGTTATAATTTCCTTTCTCCTGGAGTAACCCCCCCCCCTCCAAATACAAAGATTTTTAAAAATCATATAAGGCTTGATTGTTGTCTTTCAGTCATTTTGCAATCACGTCTGACTCTGTGATCCCATTTGAGGTTTTCCCGGCAAAGATAGTGGGGTGGTTTGACATTTCCTTCTCCCATTCATTTTTCAGAAAGAACTGAGGTTAAGTGACTTGCCCAGGATCACACAGCTAGTATGTATGTGTCTGTAATCACATTTGAACTCAGGTCTTTCTGATGCCAGGCCTGGTGCACTATCCACTGGGACATCTAGTTGCCTGCAAAAGGCCTGGTAGAGATGTTCTAAAGATATTCCAAGCATTAATGATTGGAATTATTTTGATATAAAATAAAATATATGGTATATAAATATTTTAAAATATAGTGTATAATATGTAAAATAAAGATAAAATCTCTTTGAGTAGAGATTTTGTTCTATTTCATCTTCATAGCTCCAGAAACTAGCATTGTGCTTTGCATGAGAGATGTTTAATTACTTTTTCTTGAGTGAATGATTTATTTAGACTAGAATACATAAATTAATTGATTTCAGTCTCACAATTTCAAATGCACCACCAGTGTACTGAAAAAGAAAGAGACCACTGAATAAAGATGATGGGAAAGATCAGTGATCAGCAGCTTAGGAAGCTCTCTGAGTAGAATTTTCTGGGTTATATGGCAGTTCAAGTACCATTCCATTTTCCACCTCTATAAAGGGAAAGGAAATAAATGGTCCTTTGGTAATGCCAGGGGGTGGGGCTGGGGGGGTGGGGGCGTGGATGTCTCTTTCCTAATCATTGCTAGCAAGATTTTTGCCAGAGTCCTCCTTAATGGTCTGATCCTTCACCTGGAAGACGGTCATCTACTCTACATGAGAGCCAGTGTGGTTTCAGAAAGGGCCAAGGAACAGTCATTGTGATGTTTGCTGTCCAACAACTCCAGGAAAAATACCAAGAGCAGAAGAGAGGTCTGTACACAATGTTTGTAGATCTGACCATGGCCTCTGATACTGTCAGTCCTAAGGGCTTATGGAAAATTGTGTCAAATTTGGTTGCCCAGAGAAGTTTATCAGTATTGTGTGTTAATTGGTCTACGATTCAATAGAAGAATCCTGAGCAGTCGCCTTAGGTACATTGAAGTATTGTCATTTGCTCCTAGAAAGTGGGATTTGAATTCAGGTCTTTCTGAAGTCAGGCTGTACTTCACCACCTACCCCTACAACTAAATTTTGTTGGAAATGTAGGGGGATAGAAGATGGAGCATCATATATAAGGAATAATAAGTAAGCCAGCATAATTTAAACATGGAGTACGGAGAGGGGAGTAAAGTGGGATAAAACTAGAAAGAAAAGAAGAGACTAGATTGTGAAGGATCTTAAATGTCATACAGATGACTTTATATTTTCTCCTAGAGGTAACAAAAAGTGCCTGGAGTTACTAGGAGGGAAGAATAGTCGGAACTATGCTTTAAGGAAATTCTTTTGGACTGCAATAAAGAGATACTAGAGTTAGGAAAACCGGTTAGAAGGATACTGCAATAGACCAGCTGAGAAGTAGAGTGGTGGCTAGATGGAACATACAAGGGATGTTGTGAGGGTAGAAACAAGAAGCTTGGACAACCAATTAGAAATGAAAGAGGTACGAGTGAGGAGTTAAGGACTACATAGAGGTTGCAAACCTGGGTGACTGGAAGGAGTATTGTGAACTATAGAGAAAAGGGAATATAATAATAACATATAATGCAATAATAATAGGGAAAATTGGTGAGACACTAAAGTTGGATATATAGATCTGAGAATCAGCTGGGTAGAGATCCATCAGCAATCAACAAGCACTTTAAAGTGCTTATCGTGAGCTAGCCACTAATGATGATAATTGAAACCATAGAATTGGTGAAGTTAGGAAGTGATCCATGAAATCCCACAGGAGTGTAATAAAAGAAACAGATTTCTGAATTTGCTTAGAGAACTAGTAACAAAGAATATTTTGATTTAGGAGCTAAATTCTGGGAAGTTGCTTTAGGTATATGTAGGATAAGGAGTCCAATATGTTAGAAGTAGGATTTAAACATATCAAGCAACTAAACCACCTGCTTCTTTTTTTAAAAAATCGTTTAAAAATATTTTTTATTTTATTAAATATTTTTCAATTACATGTAAAAAATTTAATTCTTTTTTTATTCTGAAATTCCAAAATTTCCCAAAAAATTCAAAATTCTCTCTCCTCCCTTCCCCCATCCCTTGAGAAGCAAGCAATGTATCAATTACACATGTGAAGTCATGCAAAGTATATTTCCATACTGGTCATATTAAGAAGAAAAAACACATGCAAAATCAAGTAAAATTTAAAAAGTAAAAATAAAATGCTTCAATCTTCACTCAGAGTTTAGCAGCTCTCTCTCTGGAAGTAGACAGCATTTTTTTAAAAATCATGGTAGACCACCCACTTCTACCATCAAATTTCATCTGGTCATTTCTTACCTCTGTTCACTGCAAATATTCAAGTTCTAGCCCTCATCAGTTTTTGCTTAATAGCCTCGTTCCCCTGTTTCCAATGCTGCTGCCCCAGTAACATTCCTCATGCATGATTTTAATAACATTAATCCTTTGCACAAAAGCTTTGAATGGCTCCCCATTGCCTTCTGAGTAAAGAATATGATCATTCACTTATTTAGAGCTCTTCACTAAGAGGACGGAGTACACTTTTCTAGTCTTTTCTCACACAAATTCATCATTGTGGATGAGTTTGATGACTCACTACATTTTCATTCTCATCCCTTTTGTAAACTCTTTACAAAGATTGCAGATTCTCCAAGAGAAACCTTTATGTTGTTTAATTGTCTCAGTCAGTTTGAGTCTTCATGACCCTACTGAGAGTTTTTTTGGCAAAAATCCTGGAGTAGTTCACCATTTCCTTCTCCAGTTCTTTGTACAGATGAGGAAACTGAGGCAAACAAGATTAAGAGACTTACCCAGGGTCACCCAGCTAGAAAGTGTCTGAGGCTGGATTTGGAAGCCTTGCATTCTAGCCACTGGGTCATTTAGCTACCCTGAAACCTTTTTACTTTTTCTGATGTTCCCAGAGTAAAAGTCATCTCAAATTTCTCATTGCACTTTGGATATATCCTTTCTACTTAACACATTTTGCTGAGTATCATAGTTAGTCATGCACATATTTTAGCCCTCCTGCAACCTCCTTGAGGCCATAACTACTTTGAATCTTCTATTCCCAGTGCCTATTGGACTGGCCTACAATAGTGGGCAACTCTCTCTGAGATGCCCTTTACTCTGAGATGTCTCCTCTGCCTTCAATATCTCACATGTGCATCCCAATGAAAGAGGTCACTTTGGGGGCAGTATGATACAGGTAGGAAAAGAAGAGCTGGAATCCAAATAAGGGAGACCCAGTGCCCCCATACCCAACCAGGACTTTGGCTGACTTCTTCCTGTTTCTCCAGTCATTTCCCCTTGGAGGTGGGGTAGGGAGAGCAGGGAGGCAAAGACTGAGTGGCTCTCAGACTTCCTGTTAGTTCACCAATCTCAAAGGAGCATCATCTCAGCCCTCCTTTGGGTCAGAGCTTTCTGGACTGAGTTGGCTGCAATGAATTTTCCCTTTTCTTCTTCCAAGCTCTTCATGTAGCCTTCTCACCTCCCCTATAATAATAGCCAGACTCTATTATGACCCCTCAAAGTTCACAAAGCAGTGTATGTACTGTATTTATTTTTGATCTTAGAAGCAATAATAGCAGCTAGAACATCCTGGGTACTGGGAGGAAAACATTAAGGTCTTGAAGTCAGTAAGGCCTGAGTTTGAATCTGGCCTCAGATACTTATTAGCTGTGAGCTCCTGTATAAGTCACTTTAACCTATTAACAGGATCCTTCCTCAAACCTCTGTCTGTCTGTTCCGCAGTTGTAAAATGGGGATAATAATTGAGCGTACCTCACAAGGTTGTTGTGAGGATCAAATGAAAAAATGTTTGTAAAGCACTTAACCCAGTGCCTGGCACATAGCAGCTGCTCAATAAATCCATCCTTCCTTCCCTCCCCTTCTCTCCTTCCCTCCCTCCTTCCCTCCCTTCCTCCGTCCCTCCTTCCTTCCTTCCTTCCTCCCTTCCTTCCTTCCTTCCTTCCTTCCTTCCCAGGCATGGGAGAAGACCTGATTCTAGAAGAATTCAAAATCCTGGTAAACAACAAGGACGACAACAGTAACAAACCCCTGAAACATTACTGATACGCTACAGGAGTGGAACCTTTGCAGTATAAAAAGGAAAACCTGGTGAGTCCTCTTTGGTGCTGGCACTCCATGTGGAGTGCTTCCAGTGCTGAACCCACCTTGGGCCATTTGGGAGCTACCATCTTCCTTTAAGTGATCAGAGACCACAGGCCTCAGCATGGACCAGACAGCTGGTAGAGGCCCAGCTCCAGATCCTCTGCAGGAACATATTGGGGCTTCTCAGGGCCTCCAGAAACTTCTGCTGGTTGCAAAATAGAGCTTCGATAAACCTCCCTAGGCTATGAAAGTTCTGGTTTCTTTCCTTCATTAATATGGCAGTTAATCACAAAATCACTCATTTAAAGGGAAATTGTTGCCAAGTAGATAGGAGTAATGAATCAATTCTCCTTTTGCATAATTTTCTGTGGCCTCCAAAATAACCCTAATGCTTTTGGTTGAAGGAGTGTAGCTCTATTTTATCTGGTATCAATGATGGGGTGAGCCTGAGTTTTTAATCTTTCTGCTTTGGGGGGAATGAAAACACCAACTGCTGAATGAATAGGAACACTTGTCTTTGACTTTGGGTTGGCATTTTTGTCCTCCTGGCTTCCATTCACACTTGTTATTACACATTTTCCTTAAAGACATTATGGAAGAAATACCTCCTTTTTGAGTTCACATGGTGGGTAACTTGCTGTCAAAATAGATCTGCCACAATGTAGAAATTGCAGAGGTAAAAACCTCAGTTTTATTATGCTTCAGCACAGGTTCAGAGGAGTAAAGAAAATTACTCCCTAAAACTATTAGAATTCTAACAAGGCTTCTTATAGACAGAATCATATCAGTGACAGACAAAGAATTCTTTTACATATTGCAATTTTGTGCATTCTTTTAGGCTATGAAAGCTTTTTTTTTGAAGACAGATTCATAATTCTATGCTCCCTTCAATGTCATAAAAGTTAAGTAAATTTAAACAGAGTCATAATCTCATACGTCCTCTAAGGAAGCAAACCTTGTAAAAAGAAGGTAAACTAAGTCAGTTTACAGATGAAACAACATTTTGAAAGTTCACAGTGGGCTGACTGAGAGAAGAGATTTGCATGTCTGGGGCGGGATGAATCCTTCCTTACATCAAATTACTTGGGAACCCTTGACTTTCTTATTTGGTTTCTTATCTGAGGAATATTTGAAGCCTTAAGTAAATTTTCATATCCCATGGCACAAGTTTCAGTCAGCTCAATAACCTAACTAGGAGAAATGGCCCTGATCTACTCCCTCCAAATAATAAAAAATTCATAAATGCAAAATGCAAAAATTCCCAAGTAAAGGCAATATGTAAGCAGAGGTAGAAGACGACTGACCAGTCAAAATAAAAGAGAGAAACAACTAGGAGCCCAGGCATTTCACATGGACTAGACAAAGACTGTCCCCAGTGACCTCAGGATCCAGAAAGCTACTTGCTGATTTTCTGAGAAGTTTTTATTTGGGAATCTCTACTAGTTGATGGTCATCTTTCCTTAGTGTATGTGAAAAGGACATATACAATGGGGGGGCTGCTAAGAGCTTGGGATGGGGGTCTCTGGGTAGCATTGGTGACACTTGTTTTCATAGGACCTAATAGCAAAGACCACGCATGATAGAGCCTGTTGGATTTTCTGTCCAGGGACCCTTTGGATTTGGCTTCTCCTCACAATCACAAATCCTACATCCATCCCAGAAGCTCTTTTTCAGACTTGAGAGAAAGAAACTGAAAAGTCCCAGCCAACCAAAAGAGCAAAGAAGATGTCAAATGGCAATAGTATTTTGTGTCCTGGATGTGCAATCGCAAGGCATTCAGTTGAAGCACTAGCTATCAGCCTAGACTCATGTTGCAAGATTCCAAGTATTGAAAATTCAGTAGTTCTACAGTAATAAATACTCTGGTCCTAGCAAGATGTGGAGCACAAAAATGAGTGGAGGTGCTAAGGAGAGGTCAGTAATAGACACCTCAGTTCCCATAGCAATATTTCTTCTCCTCTTCTCAGCTTCTGCAGAGCCTGGGATGGAAAAAAACCACACGGAAAGAAGCAAGTCCAAGCTGTTTGATAAAAAGAAAAAACAATCTTACAGAAAAAATTTCCAATCTGTTTAAAACAGTTTGTGTTTCAAAATATCCCCCTAATAGCGCTCAACTGAGAGCTGACAAGTATATAGATGTATATAGCATGTAGAGAGTAGGAAGTAATTAAATAGGCAAGACTGTCTGTAGAAAAAGAGTTGTGCAGTCATTGAGCCCAGAAAAGTTAGAAAACTTTTGCATCAAATCTATTTTTATGTGAATGAGTATACATATAAATACATACATAAATAGATGATTGGTAGGTAAATAGATACCAGCATGTGTTTACCTATTTGTGCTTAAATATATGATTAGCCCATTAAGTGAGAAGGGAATATACCCGCTAATAAAAGTGGAGTCAAGAATGAAATGAGAGCTTTTCAGGTATTTGAGTCCAATTTGAACAGTTATGATAACTATTCATTTTGTTTTTTCCTTCTGATCTGGCCAATCAGCAGAAAAAATAAGAAAAGGGAAAAGAAAGAAAGGAAGAAAGAAAGAAAGAAAGAAAGAAAGAAAGAAAGAAAGAAAGAAAGAAAGAAAGAAAAGAAAGAAAGAAGAAAAAGAAAGAAAGGGTCTCCCAAGAGTCACTACTAAATTCTAGCCTCCACAAGAAATCAAGGAATCACGATATTTCTGAATTTGAATTAAGATGGGTTTGCTGCATCAGTTGTCATGCACCATTTTAATAAACTGCTTTCTCCCCCATTAAGGATAGTAGAATGATCATGCTTGGACCCTGATATAACTATACCTGAGGTGCTTATAGAAGAGATAGAATTGGTGACAAGAGGACAAAGACAAAGAAAGCAGCCAGATTGCAATGTGTGTGTATGTATGTATGTGTATGTATGTATGTGTATATGGAGAGAAAACCAATGTATATATATGTGTGTGTGTGTGTGTATGTATATATGTGTGTATGTATATATATATATTATATATATATGTATAAAACATTTGAAGGAAGGGAAGGTAAAATAATGGTGTGGAAAAAAACCCTACTGACCCTACATGTCTATTCTACCACATATACAAAATCTGTATGAGGATCACCTATACACAAGTTGACAGCAGACTCTAGTAGGGAACAAATGGTTTTCAAAAATGATATTCAACAATAGAATACATCTTTACCATCTCACAACTGAATGGAAGGAGATAATATAAGATGCCATTATGTTTATTATTTGTTGATTACAAAAAAGAATTCAATTTGTTAGAACAAAATGCTGTCTTATAGGCTCTTTTAAAGATATCTCCCATCCATATTTAATATGTATGTGGGCAGTATCATGTAATAAATGTTTGGCTGGCTTGCATGTTCCATGGATAGAAATCCATCTGGGATCTAGCCCACCTAATCACCAAGGAATTATGTGATTTCTTTGTGGAGGATAGAAGAAGAGTTATATGGGGACTGCCCATAACACAATAGAAGAAAGCCATGGCTGTCATGGGAAAATTATATCTCTTTTGCTCTCCTATCTACAGGAGGTGTATTGGGTTAGAATTACTTCTGTCTATCATATATCAAATATCTGGTTGTCTGAAGATATAATTTTTTGGGGGGCTCAGGAGAAATGCCACTTTCCCTGATTGCTTTCTAGGGGAGGGTGATAATTAGTCTACTCTCAAAAGCTTAGCTCAGTCCCACCAAACACTGGTTACATTAAAGACAATCATAAATAGCTAGCTAGTAAACCTCTTTATCAAAGTAATTACTATGCAGAAACTGGAACAGTTATACAGATAGAATATACAAAATAAAGGAGCTCTTCAACCGGAAGTAGATAAGATCTCAGTTCAGCCAAGGAGACATCTCACTGGGAAGGAGTCTACTTTTATCAGTCCTTAGGGTTGCAAGCACTAGAATTCAAGGAATATGTTGGAGATCAGCTTACTCACAAGTCTGTGGCTCCTTCCATTTGTCACTCAAAAGTTCATGTTCACATCCCTAGGATTCCTTCTTCTGAAGTTCTTAGGTACACAGTGTTATAGGCTCAGATGTCTCTCAGCAAATCTCCCTCCATAGGACTAAACCTCAAGAAACCACCCACCCTGGTAGGAGTGGGGTTAAACATATATCAAGATTATTCAGTATTCCTCAGAAGATGTAACAACAGACATAAGTCTCTTCACTAACCCTCTGACAAACATCAGGCATTGTACTTTATCCATGCTGAATTTTCTCTGTCACAGTGGTGAATGTACATATACAGTAGAACCTCGATTTATGAGTAACCTGGTTTATGTAACAAAATTTATCTTGCAAGACAAACAAAAATTTGCAGTACGAACATCACATTTGGACTTGAACAGCTCCCCAAGGGATGATGCTCAACTAGAGCAATAGTTTTTTTTTTTTTTTTGAACCCATATAAGATTGCATGCCCTCTCGAGGAGGGAGAGGAGAGAGGGGAGGAGAAAATTTAAAACTTATGCAAGTGATTATTGAAAAGTGAAAACAAATAAATTAATTAAAAAAAACCATCAAAAGCAAGTGTCGTTAGATAGATTCCTAGTCAGAAACGAACGTAAAGAAAAAAAATCAGTGAGTCAAAACATGAAAGTGATTCTAAAAAATGAAAAATAAGTGAAGACAGTAGGGCTGGTCTTACTTTTAGTGAAAGTAGCATAAGAGAGAACACTCCCAATGAAATCCACATGGTCTCATAGAAGGAGATTCTCTTGCCCAAGCAATAACCCTCCCTCCTCCTCTTTCCTCTCGTGTCCCTCATGCCAGCCACAACTCTTCTCAAAGGAAAAGTGCAGGTTAATTATTTTATTTTCGGTACATCCAGCACAGGGGAACAATGGGAGGCCAGAGAAGTGCAGTGGGGTAGGCAATGAAGATATGACTGACTTAGGCTTCCTCTTTAAATGGAGGCTTTGGGAGAAGGGGACTCTATCCTCCAGTTAGAGAGAGGGAGGAGCCCTTAGGGCTGCAGTTTGAGTTCTAGGACTGAAGTGAACTTGCAGGATGAAGAATTTTTGGGGGCAGGATGAAGAAATCCAGAGAAAAGCCCAGAAGCTGGTAGTGTAGTGGATAGAGCACTGGACCTGGAGGCAGAAAGACCTGAGTTCAAATTCAGCCTTAGACACTTACTAGTTGTGTGACTCTTGTGACTTCCTAGGAAAAAAGTATATGTATTGTGGGACTGATATAAAGGGCAGCATCAAAATAACAGTGGGGGCGGGTAGATGGCACAATGAAATAGCACTGGGCCTGGAATCAGGAAGACCCGAGTCAAATCCAGCCTCAGACACTTACTAGTTGTGTGACCCTGGGCAAGTCACTTAACTTGGTTTACCTCAGTTTTCTTATCTGTAAAATGAGCTGAAGAAGAAAATGACCAAATATCCAGTGTCTTTGCTAAGAAAACCCCAAATAGGATCACAAAGAGTTAGGCAAAGTGACTAAACAAAGTAAAAAAACAAAAGAGTCTGTTTCTCCAAGACAACATGGATTTACCTGCTATTCACTATGGTCTTTAGTATAATGAGAATTTGATGGGAAAAATTTAAGCTGGCGAGGTTAAGCTCAGGAGCAATGACCAGGTTTTAATTTGAGCTAGATTCATATCAGTAATATGTAAGGTGGGGAGAAAGAGATATAATTCTAATCTGATTATCCCTCTTGGAGACAGGCAAGGGTAAGAATCCAGGTTCAATTCTTCTTCAGTTTCCCTCAGGTGGAAGCCACAATCTACCTCATGTGGGGTGATTTAGATTCCAGAGCTAGATAGCTCTGAGGTGTCACATTTAGATGACTGATGTGGACCTCTGCTAGGTCTCTACAATTTGAAAGCTTTCATTCCAGTAACTTGGAGATTGAGTATTTTGTATGGTCACATCTATTAGAAACATTGTTCTTAATTTGTGTAAATCAATGTTATATCTGGGTGGTTCAGGCCATTTTATTCTAATCTAGTTCATTGACTGAGTTCTCTAAGACATTTTTGAGAACTATACTTGTAGTATAGGTAGTAGTGTGCTGGTAAATATTTAACAACTGGCTCCACCCTCCACCCCCCTCCTGAAAAAATGTAGCCAGAACGTACTTTAAGTTTAATTTGCATTAGGAACACTTTCTCCATCACTCTCATAAGTCTGACCTATCAAAAACCCAATACCTTAAGCCCTGATTTGTGGTGTTTGCTGATTTCTGAGGTATAAATGCTCACACTGCAAATTTAACAATCTTCTCTAAGAGCCAATTTGAACTCGCTCCAAGACATCTCTAAGTGTAGAAAGTTATCATCAGTCAGTCCATGACAGACAGCAAACTGCATACATAGTTATATGCATAATTCTAGCTACAAGGTCATATCTTGCTAGATAATTCTGTTGGTGATAAATTTTTGTGATCTAAAGTAATATGTTGAATAGTTTCTACATAGTTTTCTTATATAATCTGTATTGAACATTAATAATAACAATGATAATTGTAGCAAGCATTTGTACAGTACTTTAAATCATTATTCCCATTTCACAGATGAAAAACTGAGGCTAAGAGAGAGAGAGAGAGAGAGAGAGCGAGAGCTTAAACAACTTGCTGGAGTATTTGAGACAGAATTTGAATTGAGGTCATCCTGACTCCAATTCTAAATCTCTAGCCACTGTCACTTTATCACATTAGTTGCTCATTAAAACTGGGATGCTAAAGGATAATTCTTCTGTAATTCCTGGTGATTGTGATCTGGTTATGGAGTGGCCATTCTAAATCCCCTTTTCCATTTTAAAAAAAATTCACCTGATTTGGACATTTGTTTATTACTCCTTTGTTGGCTGAATTCTTGTCAATGTCACCCAAAGAAGGCCTTTAGACATCACTCTTGGATCTTAGCCATTTCACAGGCTTCATCTGGTAGTAAAATTACCAGTTAATATTCAAGGAAACCAATGACTTCTCTACCTGTTTTCAGCCTTAACTGTTATTTGGTGAATTTGGCTTGCTCCAATGGACAAGTCCAGCCTGGGTTCTCCTGAGTTTTGTACTATCCAATCAGAATGGAGTTCATAACAATATAGTTCAGGCTAACTCTGGGGTGTTTGTCTTTCCTTCTCAGAAAAGGACTACAACATCAGGGAGGAGGCGCCATGATTTGCAAGTGAATTGGATTTAAATGAGGGAGGGTTGTGCAAAGTCACCAGCCTCACTTTCTTCTTCGGAGTCATCTGGGTCCAGTGGCCAGATACCAATCAGGACAAGTGGAGATGGCCCAGATGCAGTGGGAGACCTTGGCCTTTTTAAACTAAGAAGTCTCAGTTTGACTGAGGCAACACTCATTCAGTGATTAAGGCAGGCTTCCTCTAAATTTAAGCCAGGTCACCAGGATATCAAAGCAGTCCCCAAACCCCCTCTGCTTTTCCTTTTCCAGTCAGCAGAGAGCTGGCAGCAGAGAGCTACAAGCACTTAGGCTTTCCCTTTCCCCAACTCTAGGGGGTGGGTGCTGAAGGGTAATGGCTATCACTGAAACTCTTAGCCATTGAAGTCAATATTCTGATCAATCAGGAATCTTTCAGCAGAAGTCTTTGGTCAATTCGACAAAAAATGTCACCCACCTGCAGAAAAGGAATTGATGGCATCTGAATGCAGATGGAAGTATAGTTTGGGTTTTTTTTGCTTTATTATTCCTGGGTTTTTTTGATCTGCACTTTCTTTTGCAACATGTCTAATATGGAAATGTTTTGTATGAACATGTATAATCTATATAAAATTGTTTATCTTTTCAAGGAGAGAGGAGGAGAGGGAGAGAAGGAGAGAATTTGAAACTGAAAATTTAAAAAACAAATGTTAAACATTTTTTGTTTACATGTAATTGAGAAAAAAATTTAAAAATAAATGAAATTTTTTACATGTAATTGGGAAAAATATAAAAACTTTTTTAAAAGTCTTTTGTCAGCTGACTCCTAAGTGCTTCAGGTTTTCTGTCCTCTCTTCCTTTCCACTTTATTTCTTTCAGGTTCTTATTCCTGTCTGGTTGCCCTGGGTTCAATGGCTCACGTGAGACTTCTGACTCTCGGTGACTCACTTTCTGTTTAAGAAGTCACAGACTCCCACATTTCTCTCATCAAGTTGACAGTCCTTTTTAAGGCATACCTCAGTCCCCAGACAGTTATATGCTTTTTCAATTTTTTTAGCTTTGCTCTTTTTAGTCATAAAACATATATATGCAAATTGGCTGTGATAATAATGCTGTTTGTAATTCTGAAGGCTTCAACTTAGTCATCCATCTCTTTGGTGCTGTTGAGGCTTTCCCTTAAGTTCAACTTCTCTAGTTTTTTTTTAAATAAATAAAATATCATTGTCTCTTTCTAACATGAAACTGTGAAGTAAAGCACTCTACCTTGTTGACAAAGAGATCCAAATCCTTACACCACACCACCACAGATATTTTCTGCAGAACTGTCCAAAAATCATCTGAAAGTTATTTCTCCACATAGCAGTGTATATAATAAGACATAGTCCATATCAGGCATCAAAATATTCATCCACAATAGCAATGACATCTGACTTCATTTGACAACCAATATTTATTCCTTTACACATATATACATACACACATACATATACACACATGATGAGGGCTGGAGAGATAGAGGTACAGGAACTCCAAGACTGGAGCTCTCTGCATGGGCTGTCTGGAAAAGAATTCACCGACTCAAGCATTGTTGAGGTCAAGGTGGTAAAGATTTATCACACTTTTCAGTGGGCAAGAGTTCTTAGGGAACTTGTAACATTAGAGGGGTACAAGTAAAGTTTATATAAGATATTGTATAGTAAAACATGTGCCAAATATGCTAACTAGGTGATTCAGGGTGGGATTAGGGAGTGGTTAGTTCTTAAAGGAACATGCCTTTTGGGTATCTACTGCGCAGGTATTTTTACCCAGAGTTCTTTGGGAAATAGCCCAAGGTGGGCTACATGGAGGTGTAGTCTGAGGCCTGAAATGTCACTAACTCAATTAATGGTCAGGGCTGACTAAGGAATACCAGGCTGCTCTCTTCAATGTCTTGTTAGACAAGATAAATAAATGTAAGGGAGTATGTTGGTCTAAGTCTAGGATACATATAATTGGTCAGTGAGTAGTAAATGTCCTTATTACCCAGTACATAGCCCATTCAGCCAGTACACAGCTGGTTCAGGTTAGTAAGTTTTACAGGTGCAGCTGTATCTGGAAGGGAGACAACGTTGTTGCTGGGGCAGACTGTCCTTGGGCTGGGGAGAAACTACCTGGGATAGAGTTTTAAGCCTAGGGAAAAATGTGATTTTTAGAGAGAAATGTAATTTAGAATCGGGGTCCAAGCCCTTCATCTTACACACACACACACACACACACATACACACACACACACACACACACACACACACACACTTTTCTTTTTTATCATTAAATGCTCCTTTATGAAAAAGGTCACAAAAAGATGTCCCTTTTATCAGGAAGACTCATCACTGCTGGCTAAATTGTGCCCATCACACACCCACATACACTAGTTATTTTTTAGAACAGTATTATAACTTATTCATGTAATGACTTAACTATCCAGGACAAAGAGGAGAAGACGACTGCCTCATCCACTGGTCTAAGTATTGCTACTTGTACTAGATATATAATTAGCTTGAGGACACGCACCTCTGAACTGGGGACCCCTTGGACACTGCATGTTACCCCTGCGACAACTGAATTCTGTTAACAGCTGATGCTGTCTCCTTGTACACTTTTGCCCTTTGACTATAAGAGAATAAGTGCACCTGGTTCCCTCAGTTTAGGGCCAGTGTCCTGTGTGTCACCGTATAAGATAATATCACTGAATTTCATAGCATACTACAGGAGTAAGAAGCTGAGGTCTGGAGCCAACATATTTGGTTCAACGGGGCCACTGCTTAAGTAGTGGGATTGTACCATAGAACTTTTGGCGTCCTACCTGATCATCTGTAACCTTCAACAAATATTTCTAGCTTTGTAACTGTATGTCTTTCTCCTATAGTAGTGGTCAACAAACTACTTCCTTGGCGGGGGAGACAAATCTGATCCTCCACCCATTTTTGTACCTCCTGGCAAACTAAGAATAGTTTTTACCTTTAAAATAAAATTGTATTTAAAAAAGTAAAAAGTATTCTTAGTTTGTGGGACCATACGAAAACAGGGGGTCAGGATTTGGTCTTATAGCTGTAAGTTGCTGACCCTTGTGTAATTTCTACTACCATGTAATTAAGCATATGTAATCAAACAATAATATTTGTATAATATATATTTATATATTATATATTTGTATGCCATAAAATAGCATTTATATGGTGCTTTAAGGTTTTCAAAGTACTTTGCAAGTATTATTTTATTTTATCCTAACAATAAATCTGGAAGGTAGGATACTCTTATTACACCCATTTTACAGATGAAACAGATGGTGGTTAAATGACTTGTCCAGGGGCACACAGCTAGCAAGTAGTGATCACCTGTACCTTCAGTCTAAAAAACTTGACATTTGTGAGTCCTCTCCTCTTTATTTTTACTTCCTGATTCAAGACACTCAGTGGTTCAGTTTGATGCTCCTCCCTCCAACAACTTTTTCTTCCTACTTGGATTGTGCAACTATTTGCAACGTAACTAGACTTTATCTCGTAGAAGAGAAAAAGTACAGTTTACTTAAAATAGCAAACACTGTAATATCAAAAAAACATATAATCAGCCATCACTCCCCAGTTTCCCAAGCAAACCACCTGTTCTCCAGAGGGTTTTGAGGTCTCAGGCCCACATCCAGTTTCAAGCCCAAGGCTAAAGTAAAGAAGCTGGAAACATGAGGATAGTAATTTTCTCATCTCAGTAGAACCACAGAATCTTTAGGATCATGAAACCACTGAGGCTTGGCACAGAAGCCCTGCTATTACATGGGAGGTGTGACTCACGTGGTGTCTGGAAGATTGTTGGCCACAGAGAACCTGCAAAATAGGCACCAATAGGACCTTGGCAGGAGAAGAATAGGGGTCTCTTCCATACATCCTAATATTTTTCTCCTCCTTCCAGCTTTGCATTTTCCTTCTCCTCCTCCTTCACCATTGTCTTTCTAATCCAGTATTCTTCAAAATTCTCTCCTAGAAAAGTCATCGTGTTATTTTGTGGCAGGTGAAGTCTGAAATAACTGAGGAAACAAAGGTTTGAGCTTTCAAGGATATCGATTTATTAAGCAACAGATGCCAATTTTCATAACAAATTGGGATGGAACTTCCTCAGCTTGGCACTGAACCCCAGATACAGAGGGAGACAGATTTTATGCATTTAAAAAAACAACTAATAGAATGTAAGCCAGGATACAAGATTAAGTCAATTGATTTCTAATTGGAGGAAAAATTAAGGACTTTTCAAGTTGAGAGGGAGAGAATGAACAGGTACAATCTCCCAAAATCAGAAAAAGAGGGGTCCTACTTATCCCTATCCTAGTGTCTGTATTGCATCAAAGGAACATGGAAACAGTAACAATAATGACTGACTGACTAATAGTGGGTCAGTTTTCAGATAAGACATATGTATTGATTGAGATGTACAATTGTGAGAAAACTCCTTACATCAGTCTTTGAGTCTGAATGGATTTCTGGTCAACATAACCTAGGTCCTGAGTTAAGCATTAGAGGTGGTCCAGCTTTCCAGTTACGCAGCAATAAGTTCAAACAATGCAATAAAGTTTTCTCACAATTCCCATAATCAAATAAACTTTTCTCACAAGACAGAGATTGGACTAAACCCATGATTGATGAGAAAGGGAACTGAGTTAGATCCAGAATTGCATCACAAGATGGAATCAGTGTGGTTCACTCAATTCCCACAATTTATACCCCAAAGTTTTCTGGTAGATATAGTTCAGAGAGTCTTTCCCCAAAATCTTCTGGCAGAAAACCAAGCTCTTATACAGAAGGTCAAAGACTTGCGGGACACTCATGACTGTTCTTTGAACCAGGTTCTCCCACTCCCATCCCTGGAGCTTATGGATGTAAACTTGTGAATACTCAAACTGGGGAGTATCCCAGAGGGAGGGCTGCACCTGAACAGGTATTTGAGACTTTTCAGTCTTGTGGCAAGAAGCAGGAAGTACATCCAAATTGCCCCTCTTAACTTTCCATTTTGTGTGTTAGGTGAAGTTTCTGTGCTTCTCCATTTCTGATTCCTGGTTCTGGAATTCTTGGCTGGTAGGAACATGACAAGACCCCTGCTCCAATGAGCTAACTGAGGGTTACTCTACTTGTCCTCATGTGCCCCAAGACCTCAGGAGGCTTTGTAGGACTTTGGCCCCACACAGATTTTCTGTCAGGCCAGGAACCACAATTTCCTTCGTAAAATCCACAACTGTGACCCAATCTCTTCCTTTGTAAAACAAAGGGGTAAGATCAGATGAATTTTAAGGATTCTTTTGGCAACAAATATCTCTTGACTTTTACTCTAGTGTTCTTTCTATTAAAACATGTTGCTTCTCAAAGTAGTTCCCCTGCAGAGAGATGCTCCAGAGAAATAGGAAACCTAGGAAAGGCCTCGACCCAAGAGATTTGTCTTTACCATCAGACTTTCAATTTCTGCACTAGATTTGGAGTCTGAGATTGATCACTGGCTCAGCTACTTGATTAGCTGTGTGACCTTGGGTAAATCATATAAACTCTCTGAGCCTTGGACCCTTCATCACAGAAATTATAACATATATGCTATCTCATTCACAGACAGGGTTGTTGTAAATGAGTCACTTTGGAAATTGGAAAATATTAGAGAGGTAGTATGGCTTAAGGGGACAACTAGGTGGTGTAGTGAATAAAGCACTGGGCTTAGAATAAGGAAGATTTAAGTTCAGATTTGACCTTAGATACTTACTAGTTGTATCACCCTGGGCAAGGCACTTAACGCCTATTTGTCTCAGTTCCTCAACTGTAAAATGGGGACACACTGGAGAAGGAAATGGCAAACCAGTCCAATACCTTTGCCAAGAAAGTTGGACACAAGTCAACAACAATTAGCATGGTTTAATAGATAAGGAATGCCTTTGAACTTGGACAAACATGGATTCAAGTCCAATCTCTGATTCATAGGTGTGTGACACAAGGCTCACTTAGCAGGCCTAAGCAGACTCGAAGTTGGGAGTCTGAACCATTTTGAGTCTCCTCCCCCCATCCCCATCAACTGAGAAAGGCCTAAAACCTGAACTGACCAGTCAGGAGAAAGACATTTTTGACCCACTCTGAGTTTAACCTACCATAATGCCTTGCATGCTCTGGCATAACAGACATGTTTTTCTTTTCTTTGATTTCTGAGTGAACCCCAAATGCCCTGTCTTGCGTCAGCAACTACAAGGCTGGATGAAGCTGACCAGGTGCATTCTTCTGTTTATGACTGCCAAGGACAAGGTGCCTTGAATCTATCATGAATAATGAGACTTTTCTTATGTTTTCTTATGTCATGTTAATAATAAAAGAAGCACAGACATCTTCGATAAATAATTTCAATTGCCACTTTGACATTCTCTTATCTTACTGTATTTACAGTCTATCCTATTAAGAAATTCCTTTCTCATATTATGGTTAACACATATGGAGGACTACAATTTTGGGTTGACACAGACATCCTGAGTTGGGATTGATCTAAACGTATAAAGAGTCTCCTTCAGCTTGTTTACTTCTGTGTTCAGAATTATTTTGTGACTCGATCATGTATGATTCTATGGCTTAATGAGAATGAATAAGCACCTTATAGCACAAGTACAGCCTGATTCTGTTTGTTCTTTGGACAAACCTTTGGTTAAGGGGGAAACTGATTCTGTTGGTTTCTTTGGACTAAACCTCTGCTCAATGGTTGACAGGAATAACTGCCAGTTGGCTCGGTAATGGGAGTTTCTCAGCACCACCTGGTGGTTAAATTTAAGCGAATGTGGGGATGGATGCATTAGTGTGTTTGTTTGATGAACTTCAGAAAAGCTTCACCCAGCAGGTGTGAGTGTAGGAGCATTATACTACATATAAACATTGTATTATATTCCATACACACATATATTGCATATATATATGTATATATATATATATTCGCATCAGCACTTCCTGTGATAGAAAAAGTTGGAAATAAAGTAGGTGTTCATCAATAAACAAGCTCTCATGTATTACCATAATGAGGAAGAAATGGAGATTATGAAAATAAAGAGACCATGGAAAAACATAAGAACTGACGCTGAGCGAAGTAAGCAGAATGAGCAACGTATTATACATAAATGACTGAAGCAATGTGAATGAACAACCAAGAAAGCAGGTGGCTCAGTGGATAGAGTGGCCAGGCCCGGAGTCAGGAGGAGCTGAGTTCAATTTTGGCCTCAGATACTAACTATGTGACCCTGAGTAAGTTGATTATCCCTGTTTGCCTCAGTTTCCTCAACTGCAAAATGAACTAGAGAAGGAAATGGCAAACTACTCCAGGATCTCTGCCAGGAAAACCCCAAACCGGGTCACAAAGAGTTGGATTCAACTAAAACAGCTGGATAGCCACAATACACACAAATCCATTATAATTATCCTATCTTCTGAGAGGTAAGAAAAGCGATGAGCTAATCTATTGATCAGGAAACTCTGAGGGTATTAAAGACTAACATTGCTGTCTATCTGACTCTAAGACAAATAAACACAGCACATTTAAGGGCTGCTAGCACAGGTTCATTCTTGATCTGGTCAGACTGGAAAGACAGTTTCCAAGGGGTTAATAATCTTATTTTATTTCTCAGAAGAGGATCAGGACAAACTCCTACAGCACTTCCTAATCACCTTTGAGAAGGGACGAGTGACTGACTACTTGTGCACTTCCCTAAGTCCTCTCAAGCCTTGATGAGGGCTGATCAAGGCACACATAGAGTCCCCTATGGATTCCCCATGGTTTCCCCACTCACTGCCCAGTGCCCACTTGCTCTAGAGGGCAACAGACAAAGGAGGCATCTTGCCAACAATGGCCTCATAGGTTAACTTTAGCAAGCATAGTAAATTCAGCGCAAACATTGTAAATATCACATTATGTCACCCCTTATGTCATGGTGCAACCTTAGTAGGACTGCCTATCACTGTGGTTCTAGGAATTACTATCCAGGAACTTTGGGGCTATTCTGGGAGTTATTAGCCAACATCTAGAAACTAGACAACACCATGGCCATGGATCCTGAGAAACTCAACTTTAAAAGCATAACAAAATCCTCCTTACTTACACTGACCTGGGCCTTTGTCATGCCAGAGAGAGAGAGAGAGAGAGAGAGAGAGAGAGAGAGAGAGACAGACAGACAGACAGACAGACAGACGGATGGACAGACAGACAGACAGAGAGACTGATTTAAGAGAGAAAAAAGATTTCCATGGATATGCAAATTCTTATGTTTTGAGCCAAGGTAAGTCTCAGGCAGAGAGAACTGTGTAAATAATGAGTCAATGAAGTGACCTATGCTGGAAGTTTAGTCTTAGGAATGTGGCCTTGTTCCCCCAGTCCTCAAGGAGAGCAGAGAGAATTTTGCAGGAGGTAGAAGCTGAGAAGGCCCAGTCCATGTACTAGACCCTGTTCTATGTCAGATAGATATCTCTGGCAGCTTGATAATGCCTGGAGATGTCAAAGAATGACCAGCAGGGATCCTAGATATCCCAGTGAATTCCCAGCTTTGATGACTGATAGAATATAAGGGGGTTACTCCCAGGCCCCGCTCCCACTAATTGTTAAAGAGGAGGATCAAATGAGGAGAAAAGTTCCAGAGACCGCCCACCCATTCATAATCCTCCCCCCTTGGATGGCCTCATATCTTCTCTGGTCCCCTCTTTTCCCTCTGAACAAACATGACTTGCCCTTACTTCCTTAGAGGCCCCTGTGTCTCCTTAAGACTGACACAGAAGTTGTAGGGTACCTACATCCCCCCAGCCCTACCTACTAGCTCAGCTCAGAGGACCTCAGCCCTTCTATGAACTCCATATTGACCGCAGACTTGGAATTTTCTGTGCTATCACACATATCTGTGACTTGATTTGCATATTTAACAATAACAAGGAAAATATTTTGCTGGTGAGTATTTAACAGCAAGCTCTGTGGAAAAAATGTATGTAAGATACACTCTTAAATTTAACCTGCCATCAGTATCAAATTGTTTGTCTTCCCAAGGTGGGGAGAGGCAGGAGGGAAGAAGAGAATTTCAAACTCAAATTGAAAAAAATAAATGTTTAAAAATCTTTTGTCATGCAACTGGGAAATATTTTTAAATAAAAATATATTTAAATTTAATTTGCACTATTAGCATTTTCTCTATTATTTTCTTTAGTTCAGACAATAACAAAACAATAAATCAAGCTCTTATTGGTAACATTTGTTGATTTCTGAGATGAATTTTCTGTGAGCAAATGCTCACTTTGAAAATTTAACAATCAGTTCTCATGAGTCAATTATTGCGATTATATCCATTAACCCCAGAAACTTTGGTAAGATTCAAACACATGTCACCAAATAGCAACCTTTCAAGTTCCCATGAGGGATAAAGAGAGTAAAATATCCACCTATGGCCCTTTGGGCTGGGATGCCCTTACAAGAGAAGTCTTGTGTTTGTCCTTCATTTTCGAAGAAGACCATGCCATCAGAGAAATGATGACATGACTTGCACTTGACTTTGTTTTGAGTGAGGGAGGGCTGTGCAGGTCACCAGCTTCACTTTCTCTTCCTGAGCCATCTGGATCCAGTGACCAGATATTCATCAGAATGGCTGGAGATGGTCCAGGATGTAATGGGAGACCTTGCCCTTTTTCAGCTAAGGCCTATTCAGGTACTCAGTTAGAGTGAGTACCTATTCAGTAATAGACCTCTTCAAGAAGTAATCGGGAAATGACCCCTCTAATGAGCAAAAGAAAAACATATAAGGAAATCAAACTGGGAGAGAAAGAGCAACAGGTACTATTGATAATCACTCTGAAGCCAGGAGGGTCCAGAAAACCCATTAAGTGGAGTTTGGGCAGGGACCTATTGTTGTCCAATCAATGGGCTTTACAGGGGAAGTATAAGGTTCAAACAAAGGTCAACCTCCTTGGTCTCTTCCCATTTCCTGGGCACAGGCTGGTCTAGAGGTTGGCTTTCTCTGCTTGGCTCCAGAAGACAGAACTAAGGGAAGTAACTAGAACTCACAGAAAGGCAGATTTAGGTTCATCATAAAGACAATGATGCTAATCATTAGAATTGTCTCAAAAAGGAATGTGCCAGCTTGGAAGGTGCCTCTCCATGAGTCTTCAGATCAAGGCTGCATGGCCACCTGGTGGTCTCTTCCAGCTGAGAGATTCTATGACTGTTGATAAGCATTTCAGATCATTCGAACCTCAATAAGAGCCAGAGCCTGAACTAATCAACCAGAAGAAGTACCTTGGCCTAACAGCTTCTTTGTGCTTTGAGTAAACTCAGAGAATACCTCTTCCTATGTTAACAAGGTCAGATGGGGTTGACTTAAGAGCATTTTTCCTCTGTTTATGGCCATTAAGGATGAGACCCTTAACCTGAGATGTTATCTTGAATAATAGGACTTTTTCTTAATATTTTATGGACATATACCATGTTATATCATGTTAATGGTAAAGAAAACACAGATATCCTGGGTCATAATTTCAATTGACACTTTGCCAACTCTCTTATTGTATTTATCACCTGTTCAATTAAGAAAATTCCTTTCTCATAATATGGTTAAATATATATGGAGATCATAAATTTGAGTGACACAGACATGCTGAGTTGGAATTATCCTAAAACATATTTAAGCCTGGTTATTCTTTTATCAGACAGTCAGAATTCACATTCTGACTCCTTGTTTGTACATGTTCACTAGCTTCAGATAGCTTTAAGGAAATAAACTAGATGAATTTATATGCCACCTAACCTGTTTGCTTCCTTTAACCAAACTTTCAGGTCAATACTGCGTGATTCCATGATTCACACTGACATGGACCTTTGGTGCTGTGCATCCGTGGCAGGGGGCCGGCCCATCTTGAAGTGGCTGAGATCTCTAGGGTAATGCTTATTATGTGTCTCCATGCTGTTCCTGGGCACTTTTTGAAGAGCACTGAGACATTTTCTCATTTTAAAATAACCAAGTCCTCACTCTATTTCTGTAATTCCTCACTCAGCCCCTTTTCGGGTAATGTCCAACCAAATCTAGTCAAGTCAGACATAGACTCTGTGTCTCCACCCTGCACAACATCTCCCAGCTCATTCCTCTGGGATCCACCTGGCAAGAAGGGAGGTGAGGTAAACTCACCCAGGTCCTACTCTAATAATCCAAATATTAGTGAGACATTTAGTAAAGCATCATCTCCATCAACCTCCCCTTCTCTGTATCTCCCCTACATGTTTCCAGGTCCTTTGTTCTATTTTTCTACTCTCTGTATTTTATTCAACCCTCACTGATTCTTCCCTTCTCCTGATTGTCCTCCAAAGCTCCTGCTTCTTGTCCCCACAGGCTCCTGGGTATGCTTCCCCTGAGGCTGGAGAAGCCTGTATTCTATGTATAACCTCTCCCTATGGGACTTTGCCTTGGGACTCTTGCAGTCTCATGGTTGTAGGATGGTGGCCATCAGTGATGGGAGGTGAGTCAGAAAGTCTTGATTATAATATAATAACGATGATAATAATATAGCTAACATTTATATGGTATTTACCATGTGACAGTTATTATGCTAAGCACTTTACGATAATTATCTCATTTGATCCTCACAATAACACTGAGAGGTAGATGCTGTTATGATCCCCATTTTGCAGTTGAGGAAACTGAGGCAGACAGAGGTTATGTGACTTGCCCAGGGTCACACAGCTAATGTCTGAGACTTGATTTGAACTTGGATCTTTCTGGCTCGAAACCCAGAGCTTTAACTACTGCTCCACCTGGCTAACACCATTTCCTCCTACAAGCTCTGCTCCCAAGGTCCTCAAATCAAACAGTCTTCAGTAGCACCAGACCATTTAATGGAAACCTAGTGTAACACCCACACAGCAAGTATCAGGCTCCAGAAACAGTTCTGGGAAGCCCAGAAGACTCCTTCCCAGAATTCAGCAGCCTGGTAACATGGGGCTTTCCAGAGAGATTTTTGGAAAGAAGGAGGAGTATCCATTCTGCTGATTTCTGAGAGGAGCATGTTGGGATGAAAGGGCTCTGTGTATCAGATGACTTCCTCTATAGTCCCTTGCCTTGGTACCCTTGCAGATGGGGGGAGGTAGCATGGTGGCCATTGGTGATGGGAGGTGAACCAGAGAGACTGCCAAGAGCTGAGAGTGTGGAATGGTGAAACTGAGGCACTTAACCCTTGAGTTAAAGAGAAGTCCTCTTACTCATTGTCCACCTCATTTGATTTCTATCTGCCTTTCCTTCCAGAGAAGAGGAGGAGTCGAAGAGAAAAGAAGAGGATTTTTCTGGAAAAAAAATTGTTCCTTCTTGCCATTTCTAATCCTTGTAACGTGGGGACTGGCCAGTGGGAGTTCCATCTGCTAAGCAAGCTCATTGTTTTGCCTGCTGTAATCCCCCACATGGAAGATTGGGTAAACCTGTTTCCTGTGCAGTGGAAGAGCCCTGCCCCCCAACTCAGGACATGTGCAAATATTCCCTGGTGGTTTCTTGTCTTCTCCCTGTAAGGAGAGAAAATACTTGTGTGGTGGCTGCTCAGTTCAAACTGAATGTGCATACAAAAGACTCCCATTGGGGTAACTTGAACCCTTCTCTTCTCTGGTTGGATTGGAGTGAGGAAGACCAAGGACTGTGGGGCTCTGAGGGTCGTTGAATGGCTCTCCCTGGGAGTCTTTCATATGCGCAATAAGTGCTGACTCAGCAACTTCTTCCTGATCTGGAAGATATTTGTTGGATCTTCTGCCAGGTCATGCATATTACTCATGAGTGTTCCAACAAGGCTCTTAGGAACTCACATTCTAAGTGAGGGAAATAACATACAAATAACTATATGCAGACAACAATTATGGGCTAAATCCTATGCTACAGATTAGAGATACTCCTAAGAGCCAGCTAGGTGATGTAGTAGATAGAATACTGGGCCAGGAGTTCAAATCCAGCCTCAGATACTTACTAACTGTGTGACCCTGGGCAAGTCACCTAATCTCTATTTGCTGCAGGTTCTTCAGCTGTAAAATGAGGCTAACAGTAGTACCTATTTCTCAAGGTTGATATGAAGCTCACTTGAGATAATATTTGTAAAGTGCTTAGTATGATGCCTAGCACTTAATAAATGCTTGTTTCCTTCCTACTGTGTCTGATGTGAGCCTTAACCAGGATTTAATCTCATCTTTTCACCCAGGAAAGGAAAAAAAATAAAAACCCACAAACTAGACTTTTAACCATAACCACATGACACACCTAGACTTCAAAGTAGCTGCTCAGTCCATGTAGAACTAAGCAGGAATGGAGAAAACAGGAAGCAGAAAAACAGATGCAGAGTTGGACGATATGGAAAGCAGTGTCTTGAAGGGGCAGGTGGGGAGACGGAGGAGGGGGAAGAGCAAAGCAGACCAGAGTGGGATCTAGAGATACTACAGGGGGGGTGGATCTGCAGGAGAAATGAGCCAGGGAGGCAGGATGTGTGTGCGGCTTTCAAGTCCTTCTCTTGCTATGTCTGCATCCCCTCTGGCAGAGCTGGGGGAGAGGAGGAGGAGGAGGAGAAAAAACAGGAGGTGCAGGGGTTGTTTTAGGAAGGAAAACTACACACTGGTATCTGCAGATAACCTAGAATGTGCTACAGCTCCTGACTAGAGAAAACTGTTGGAAAGACAGGCAGGCAGGCAGACCTCTGTTCAGACTCAAGAGAGATGGGATGAATCTCTTCCCTGTTTTTCTCCTATAGCAACCTGTTGTATTTCAGTTGTTTAGTCCTGTCCACCTCTTCATGACCTCCATGGAGTTTACTTGGCAAAGATATTAGAGTGGTTTGCCATTTTCTTCTCCCATTTTACAATTGAGGAACTGAGGTTAAGTGAC
Organism: Notamacropus eugenii; assembly: GCF_028372415.1. Classification (NCBI taxonomy): domain Eukaryota; kingdom Metazoa; phylum Chordata; class Mammalia; order Diprotodontia; family Macropodidae; genus Notamacropus; species Notamacropus eugenii. The sequence goes on along the minus strand of NC_092873.1, from coordinate 89,066,651 downwards.
TTGCCCAGGGTCACACAGCTAATAAGTGTGTTAGGTCAGATTTGAAAAAGAAATAAATGTGGGGGAAAAATAAGAAAAAAGAATATGGAAGAATTATTGGGAGGACTCCCTCTGTGACCCTGTTACTACTCCTTGCACTTTGGAAAGCTCAGTGACCCCTCCTTTCAGCCCCTTGCCTCATTAGACCCTCCCTAGCACATCATCTCATTTCTTCTGGCTCTGGTAAAGCATACCATCTCTCCTTTGAATATCCTGAATTTTTTGTATTCTCTTCAGCTGTTCTATTTCATCAAAAAAACTCCAACCTGGTGAACTCCATTCTTCTCTCCATGGGTTATGTCAGAAGTCTTTCCCAGCTCTGGTTGGATTCTAAATAGAAAGGCATTTCACCCACTTCTGAGGCACCCGTGTTGTCTAGACTGACTTTCCATCCCCTGATTTTTAGAAAATAAAAAATAACTCTGAGTTTTTTCCTTGATTTTCCAGGAGAAGTACCAAAGTATAAATGACCAAGGGATGTAAACAGGTAGTTTTCAGAAGAAGAAATCAAAGCTGTCAATAGTCGTATGAAAAAATGCTCTAAATCACTAATAATTAGAAAAATGCAAATTATCATATTGACTAACATCACAAAGAAAGATGACAAATATTGGAGGGGATGTGGGAAAATAGGTACACTAATGTGGAGTTGTGAACTAGTTCAACTAGATCCATATGTACAAAAATACTTATGGCAGCTCTTTTTATGGTAGCAAAGCGCTGAAAATTGAAGGAATGCCTATCAATTGGAGAAAGTCTGAATAAGTTACGGTATATGCAGGTGATGGAATATTATTGTGCTGTAAGAAATGACGAAGGGAATGGTTTTAGAAAGACCTGGAAAGACTTGTAGAAACTGATACAGAGTGAATTAAGCAGAACCAGGAGAACAATTTGCACAGTAACAGCATTATTGTAAAGATAATCAACTGTGAAAGATTTAGTAGCTCTGATCAACACAATGCTGCACCACAGTTCCAAAAGATTCTTGATGAAAATGATATCCATCCCCAGAGAGAGAACTTATGGGCTCAGAGAACAAATTGAAGCATATTTCTCTCTCTCTGATTTTTGTTCAGAAAATGTTTAATGTGGAACTATGCTTTGCGTATTGTATTTCATATTGAGAAATGTATTTCTTGCCTTTTCAGTGGGTGGGAGAGTGTTGGAAGGAGGGAAGGAATTTGAAATTGAAACTGAAATAATTTTTTTTAAAGAGAAAGAGGGACCAAAGGAGAAGTGTAGAAGGTAACATGCCCCAGACATTAAAAAAAGAAAAAGAGGTTTTGGTCAGTGTTTTTTTGGAGGGAGAGGAGAAGAAGGAAAGGAAAACATTAAGAAAACTGTAGAAATAAGGCCTGAAAAACAATCTGTTCCAGAAAATCACTCTTAAGTTAGATGTGAGTTTGAGTCCAAAACCTTAATTCTAAAACTTATCCTTTCCTCATCTATTGCACTTTAGAGTTAAAAGAGATTGGAGGGTTATAAGATAGTCCATTTAGAGCATGAAGGAATCTTAGAAATCTTCTATTTGCTTTCATTTAGTAGAAGAGAAAATTGAGGCTCGGATTAGGGAACTTATCCAAAGTTACAAAAGTAGTGAGTAGAAGTTCTAGGATTTGAATCCAAATCCTCTGGCCCCTAAACTCAATGTTCTTTCTAATACACCATAAAACATCTGGTCATCTCATCCAGCAACCCAATTCATGCAATCATCCCTCTAAAAATCTTTGCAGGCTCTGTTCAAAACACTGACTTCCCCAACCTCCATTTGTTTCAAAATGCCATCCTCCTTTCCCATGCATGAAGAGATTCCCCAACTGTAGACACAATAAAATTCTCTTGCTCCTTTCAAGGTCAAAGTCAGGAGCCACCTCTTCCATGACCATTCCCCACAGTCCCCTCAACTAGAAGTGAAAATTCCCTTTTTGATGCTCTTGGGAGACATGTTTTTTTCTTTTCTCAATAACTTTCTAAATTGTGGGCTGTCTGTGAATTTGGTGGGCATCCCCAGGGACGCTAGGGTAGCAGCCCATGATGCTTCCTCATGTGATATCTTCCTTTAGTCTACAAAAAGGGATCCAGAGACTGTATCTGAGTTGCCTTTCAAGATGGTGCAAGTCACCAATCAAGTGGACTGGTCTGTCTTCTAGACCAGGCATCGGAGAGCCTTCTAAAGGGTTGCAGTTTTCGTAATGGCCAGTAGAGGACACTCAACTGCAAATACCTTAGACAGCGTCTCCTTGCCTCTCGATGCTAAGCCTAAGGGCTTTTGGTCCAGGCTCAATACTGATCTAGGAAAGGGTTTTTAAATATTTTCTTGTGTGTCCTGGACTCCTTTGACAGTCTCATGAAGTTTAAGCACCTCTTCTCAGAATAATGATTTAAATATATAAACTAAAATAATAAAGGAAACCAGTTATACTGAAATAGTTATGTATATTTCATATGTGTATATCAAATATATGTGTGTATACAAGTTCACAAATATATTCAAAAATATATTCATATTAAGTTATATATTATAATTATATCAATTATATATACCACATTATTATATCTTGTAATACTATAAATTATAATATAATTATATTATAGTAATCATATATATTTAAATAAATTCATACTTAAGTTCACATTAAAAACTCTTGATTTTGGGATTATGTCAAAATTTGCTTAGAATTATTTTTTTTGAAAATATGAAACTCTAAACCAGATGTATCACACAAGCTACCCACAATTATCCTGAGGGAGGCCTGATCTAGATTGCAATTGGGAAGTATTTTACAAAATAAATTTTTGTTACTGTTCAGTCATGTCCGACTCTTCGTGACTGTATCTCGTGTTTCCTTGGCAAGGATACTTGGAATGGTTTGCCATTTCCTTCTCCAGCTCATTTTACAGACGAGGAAACTGAGGCAAAACAGAGGTAAGTAATTTGCTCAAGGTCACATAGCCAATAAGTATCTGAGGCTGGATTTGAACTCTGGAAGTTGAGTCTTCCTGACTTAAGGCCTGGAGCTCTATCCACTGCTCTCCACCTTGCTGCCCAACTTGACTTTAAAACCAGGAAGACCTAAGTTCTTGTTCCTCTTCTGACATGTATGGGCTATACAACCCTGGAAAGTCACTGGCAGCTCTCAGTGCTCTAGGCAATGCTCTATGAAAAAAAAAGTTGTGAAGTGCTGATGGGGGAGTGTTCTCACCTGTGAATTTCTTACGCCAAGAGAAGCTAATTCTTTCTTCCTATGAAAATCTGTGGGTCGTCTCCCATTGCCACATAGTTTTTCCAACTCTGGTGAATAATTTTCCGCATTTACAGAACTCAGGCAATCAACATACTACGGCCACATACCTTATCAGGCATAGTGAAAATAATAAGGAAAATGGGTAAGCAGTCCCCACATGAAGGCAATATCTTCTAAAACTCCTCACTTCCTCCTCTTTTGTAGAGTTTTTGGGAAAAGTCCCAAAGAACCAGGTTTCTACAGAGAAAGAAGGAGCAAGACAGAATAAATATGTATATTTGTTGTTGTTCAGTTGTGACTCCATTTGGGGTTTTCTTGATAAAGATACTGGGGTGGTTTGCTATTTTCTTCTCCAGCTCATTATACAGAAGAGGAAACTGAGGCAAACTGGGTGAAGTGATTTGCCCAGGGTCACACTTGAACTCGGGAAGATGAATCTTCCGGACTCCAGGCCCCGCACTCTATGAGCCACATCACCAAGCTGCTCCCATGTATATTTAGGGCCCTAGCTTTGGACTTCTAAATTTAAACTCAGGGAAACAAAGGCAATGTTGGAGAACCTCTCTCTCCACTCCTGTTGTTTCACTCCATTGACCTATAGGGCAGCTGATTTTAGCACTTAAGAATTTCTACTTCCTCCAATCCTCACTTCTACTTTGGGTCTGGTTGATTCGAAAACACTGGTACCAGGATAGCTAGGTGGCACAGTAGATAGAGCACTGGTCCTAGAGTCAGGAGAACCTGAGTTCAAATCTGGTCTCAGACACTTGATACTTGTGTGAACCTGGGCAAGTCACTTAACTCTGATTTCCTTCCAAAAACAAAATAAAGCACTGGCTGAAATCCATCTGCAAGTTGGTCCTTGCTCAATTAGTGACAGTCCTGGTTACTGCAAATAGAAGCACCGACTGCAACAACCCAGAAGTTACCTTTGTGTGGAGAAGGGACCTCAATCCAACCACAGCAATTATCAGTGTACTATGCACCCCCAGATGGTAGACTAACAATCTCTTCCAAGGACAAAGGAAATAGGGAACCCCAAACACTGGGTGCCTGAGGACCACTTCCTTGTGTCTCATGGTTTCGTTAGCCCATCTGGAGATTTCTGTGGGCTTCTTTATTTTCCATGGAGATGAAATATATTTCGGATAACTATTACCTTTGTGAGCAGCTAGTTGGTACAGCGGATAGAGTGCTGCGCCCTAAGTCAGGAAGAAATATCTTCCTGATTTCAAATCTGTCCTCAGACACTTACTAACTGTGTGACCTTGGGTAAGTCAATAATTAATGCTGTTTGCCTCACTTTCCTCAACTGTAAAAATGAGCAGGAGAAGGAAATGGCAAACCACTCCAGTGTCTTTGCCAAGAAAACCCTAAATAGGATCATGGAGAATTAGATACGACTAAATAACATTACCTTTATATTAATATTGCTTCAATTAATTGATTGATTAATATGCATTTTGATTAATCTATGATCTTATTCCTTTGAGTATGCTCTCCGAATCCATCCATATGTTCTCATCATATGTGATTCTGGTCTATGTTCTTCCACAAATTGTCTCTAGATAATCTGCTCAGTACTCCAGGCCCCTTCTGTTAGATCTTTTAACATTTCACTGGTATATTTCATGGTGCTACTGCAGCATTCAGGTTTGTTCATGACAAGCCCTTCTTACATTTCCTTAATGATGCCTTTAACAGCATGTCTTGTAGCTAAGTCATCACTGGGGATATGCTATATCCTAATTTCTCTACCATTCACCTCTTCCTTCTTCCTTTAGACTATTTTAAATTTAGATTCTCCTCTGTGATCTTCTATGATTTATAGTTATGCGGCATCCCCAGGAGAGTATTCATGTTGAAAAGATGGGGTTTGTGTCAGGGAACATCTTGGGATCATTAAGCTGCACCCTGCAGTTTCATAAATGCAATCCAGTCTATTCAGTCCTTTTCATTCCTGAGGCTCATGCTTTGTCCATCTGCTTCTCTAAGATGCATATACTGGGTGGACTAATTGAGTGGGCTGCCCCCTGTAACTGCTTGTAGCCAATAATGCTTGCCCTCTATGTATTATCTCTAATTTCTCCTGAATATAGGCTGTTAAAATAATAATAACAATATTTAACATTAATATAGTACTTACTGTGTGCCAGGCACTGTGCTAATATATTGACAACAACCCTGGGAGGTAGATGTTATTATTATCCCCATTTTACAAATGAGGAAACTGAGGCAGACTTAAGTGACTTGCTCAGGATCTCACACTAGTAAGTGTCTGAGGCCAGATTTGAACTCAGATATTCCTGACTCCAGGTCTGGTATTCTCTTCCACAGAACCACTTAGCTGCCTCTGTACTATAAGCTTCTTGAGAGCACGGACTGGGTTTTTTATCTGACTTTTCTTTGTATCTCCAGCACTTAGCACAGTATCTGATACATACAATTTTCATTTTATGTATGTGTTTAAAAAATGTTTGTTGACATGAATATATATTTTTCATCTATTAATTTTTCCCACATAGATTGCCAATTATATATATATGTATATTTAAGCTACCACAGCTCTCATTCAGGAAGTTCTGTACTGTTTCAGGGTTTGGCAAAATCCATGCATATCATCAGCAGAGGCAGTGGAGTATAGTAGATAAGGCATTGGACTTAAAGTCAGGAGGTCCTGGGTTCACTCACTTCAAACACTGTATGATCCTTGATAAATCATTTAACCTCTCTAGACTTGTTTCCTCATCTGTAAAATGAGGTTTGGTCTTTATGGATTTTAAGGTACTTTCCAGATCTAAGTTTATGATCAGAAACAGAATCTATATGACCTCAAAATACAAAGGGAATAACTCTTCTGTGTAGTAGTGGCACAGGATAATGCTCCAAGGCAGTGTCAAATACACCTGGAAAGCATACATCTCCCTGTGTTATCACTCAATTGGGGTACTAATCAGAGAATCATTGAGCATAGTTATCTCCTTCTACGAGGGAATTTTGCGGACACATTGGAGGTGAAGTTTTAAATCTACGTTTCCTTACACCACGTCAAATACTTGCAGGGGTGTGTTTAATAAAAAAAAAGCATTCCCCACCCCCTTTAATTGAAAGATGATGTGAGGACAAGCTCTTCAATAGAAAGCTATCTGGGAAAGCCTGTCTGTTACCTGCCCTTATCTTCATCTAAGATATACTCCATAGGAGCATATTTCATCCTCATAAAAATTTCATAGTACTGAGAAAGGAGGCATGTGAGTTTGCTTGACTTTGGTGGGGAGAGCGGTTAATAATTATATCTGGAATTTAAAAATAACAACAACATTCTTTGTTCATACTGTCCAGAAGGAAGAATGGAATTCCTTGGGATTCCACTCCATTCAGGAGAAGGTGGTTTCGCCATTTATTGAGCATGCCGTTAAAAGCATTCTTGGTTAAGTACAGTTGAATTAGATGGCTTACTGAAGTCCCTTCCAAGTCTGGGATTCTACCATCTGTTAGCTCTCTGCTATGCACCTGTAAACTAAGCCATCTTAGACTATTATATCATATTTAAAAAAAATAATCTTAAATCAACATGTCCATTTTAGTCATGGGATCTTGGATTTAAAGTTAGAAGGGACCTTAGACTATTCCAACTTCATCTTTTCTAACCTAGTTGTTTTATAGATGAGGAGGAGGGGAAGGGGAATAAGCATTTATTAAGTGTTTACTAGGTGCCAGGCACTGTGCTAGGTGGTTTACATATGTCTCATTTGATCCTCACAACAACCCTATGAGGTGGGTGGGTGCTATTATTATCCTTATTTTACAGTTAAGGAAACTGAGTCAATCAGGTTAAGTGACTTGTCCTGGGTTGCCCAGGTAAGTGGTATCCTTATGTCTACAGGTTCTCTGAAGCTTCTTTGTGTCCCTAGAATTACTTCCATTCATTTGTTGACCAGATTCTTTCCCTTTCTTCTTTTATTTTATTCATTTATTCATTTCAGTACTCATTATTTCATTTTATTCCTGAAATCCTACTTCATCCATGAATTTATTTTTGGACTAATAAAAAGAAAGATGAAACTTCTTTCCAATCCCATTTTATCTAAATGTAAAATCATCTTGACTAGGCCCCCCCCCCCCCCATTTTCCCATGAATGGCCTTATTTAAATAATTATATTTTTGTTAGGTATAATTATATTATATATATATTAGGTATCCTGTTTTTCCATTTTCCGTGTATTCTCTTTGTGTTTAACTGTATCTGTGTGTGTGTGTGTCTTGATCTAGTTCATAAAAAGGACAAGATTTATTTAGTGCCACAGGTAAAAAGGGCACAAGGATAATTGGGTATAAAGTGTCCTCTGTGCATCTATGGCCCTGACTTGGAATGCTGCTTCCAAGCATTTATTAGCAAGTTCACTAGATTAGAGAAGCAGAGGAGCACTGAAGATCTGGGACTTAGCTGGGAGACTGAGAAAGTAACCAAGCGTAAAGAGGTCATGGCTTGACCAGGACTGAAGAAGCAGAAACTGGACACAAACAAATGCATCTGTTAGAAACATGCTTGACACTAATAAGGTATCAAGGAAAATTTATTGCTGTGCAGTTCAGGGTAACTTTGGCCAAAGTGGGCCCCTACTCTCTTTTCAAGAGGAGGCAGCACTGAATACAGAAGTGAGATGAGCTATATACTGTTACTCCAAGACAGATCCTCCCACCAGGAGATGGATTAGTCCATCCTCCATTAGGTGACCATCTTCTCTACGTGCCCATTACGTAACCCCCCTTAGTATGATCCCCCTTCCAAACATGCTCTAACATAGGACCCATGATCAGAAAATGGAGGGATAATTTTATATGGGGTAGGTCTGCTTATATACATGAGGTTCATTAAGCAAGCACAGTGCAGAAAAGCTCTCTCCAGGTTATTCTAGGTCATTTGTCTTGGCTAGTTCCAGCTAGATATAGATTTGGTTCCTTTATCAAAAACTTTGTAATTTTCTGAAGGCCACGCCGCTGTCTTTCTTTTGATTGGTTGAGTCCACCTGCAGTCTGCCCGCCTTCTTATTATCTAACTTATTCTCAGTGATTTCAGCAATTAACAATAACTTATTGTGGAAACTTAACTTTTGCTGTCTCTCACAGCTTCCAAAAGGGGCACAGATATGGTTTATTAAGACGGGGCCACGAAATGTTTCCATTCATGAACTACAAGTAAGGTTTCCCAAATTATTGTCCAACTTGCTATGTTTGTAGGCTGTTGCAAGGCATGTCTTAAGGCAATGCCTAAATTTTCCGTATGACTTTTAGAAAAGAGAAAGTAGCACCATTCAATTTGGCACACATTTATTGGAGGAGCTACCGTTTGCTAGCAATAGCAAGTATAATAAGAGATGAGTAAGTCCCTACCCTCAAGGAGGTCTAGTTATAGTCTCGTGGAGAGATAGGACATCTATACAAACAGGTCTAGTACAAAGCAGGTGAGGGGGGAATGCCATATATTGTTCTACCTGACAAGTCAATCAGGACAAGTATGAATCACTGGGTGCAGGTAATGAGTACACAGGAGAGACTTAAAGTAATAGAGTGAAGTTATGATTCTAGGCCTACCCAAAACTAAGTGTCAACCAGCAATACCCAAAGAGTTGAGGAGAGGTGAAGAGGAAGGGAAGGGAATAAACATTAATTAAACACCTCCTATATGCCAGAACAGCTGGTTGGCACAGCAGATAAAAGTGCCAGGCCTAGAGTCAGAAAGAATCATTTTTCTGAGTTCAAATCAGGCCTCAGATGCTTAGTAGCTGTGTGACCCTGGGCAAGTCACTTAATCCCATTTGCCTTAGTTTCCTCATCTGTAAAATGAGGGAATGGCAAACTACTCTAGCATCTTTGCCAAGAAAACCCCAAATGGAGTCAAGAAGAGTTGGGCACGACCAAAACTACTGAACAGTAACATAACGTACCAGGTGCTGTGCTAAATGGTTTACCCATATTATCTCATTTGATCCTTGTAACAACCCTGGAAGGCAGATGCCGTTATCATCCCCATTTTACAGTTGAGGAAACTGAGGTAGATAGCAGTTAAGTGACACACCCAGGGTCACGCAGCTAATAAGTGTGTGAAGTCATATTAGAAATTATATTTTCCTAACTCCAAGCCCAGGTCTATATCCACTGTGCATGTAGGCATGTATCATCCTGGACCAAGGTGCTGTGAGGCTCAAATGAGGTAATGTATGTTAAGCATTTTGCAAACCTTGAGGCACTATATATGTGGCAGTTATCATAATCATAATTTTATCATTTATTTAAATATTTAGAATATATTTAAAATGTATATCATATTGTTATAAATGTCTTTATATTTAATAATATGTAATGATATCATTATACATATATTGTTAATATTATTATGAACCCACAGTTACCAGACCTGCAGGCTGATGATGGTTTAATTCCCTGAGCCTTCTTCTGAACTCCTGTGGACACACACACACACACACACACACACACACGATATATACATATGTGTATATATAAACACTTTTAAATTTAATCTGTATTATTAATACTTTTTAAAGACTAGACTAGATAATAGACAGAACAATACATCAAGCCCTGATTTTTAGCAACGCCATTTTTGAGGAGTAAATGGTCCCAATGAAAATTTAATCATGGACTCTTGAGCAATTGAGGTCTGGCTCCACTACATCCCTGCCCTGGACCCAAGATGCCCAGTTATTGGAAACATAGCAGACCCTCTCAACTAGGAATTTGCAGCAGCATCTGAGAACACTGACCCAAGCACCAAGGGATTCCAAGGTCACTCTGCAGAGAGAAGTTTATACCCCTTGGGGGCTAGATGGAAAACTACTGCACAGCTGGGGGTGTTTCCCATGGAGGCCAGTTCCCACAGAATGGAGAAATGACCCTGGCTGCTATGGGTTTTATCACTGCTTCAAGAAGAAATCCTCCCTAGCAGGCATCTGCAAAAAGAGGGAGGCAGAAGCTTTGCACAAAGGATACATTCCTGCCCTAAATCTCTTGGGAAAGCCAAGAGTTCTAAAAAGCCAACTCTGGGGAAACAGGAGCCTAAGCAGAAAAGCAAATTTCGAGACATGAAGGTGAGACTAAAATGGGGCATGTTCCCCTCAATGAAGATCTACAGCTTGACTTAAGGGCCTATAGTGACCGGGCAAGGGAACTACCAATCACTGGAGAAAAGGATCCAGCATATCAGAATCCCAGGAGACTTGCTCTAGGACAAAAGATCACATGAAGGAAAGGGGAAGCCCCATGGAAACGGGAGACAGAATTATTACTAGGCCCAGTATCTGGATTGACTTGGATTGTTTCTGAGGAACTTTGATCAGAGAACCAAACTCAGAGACTTAAATAAGAAAAACTTAAAAAAAAAATAATCTTGGGCTGATTTGTAATAAAATGAAAACAAACAAAAATAACTAAAAATACGCTACTCCCAAATACATAGATAGATACAGAGAGAGAGAGACACAGAGAGAGACAGAGAGAGAGACAGAGAGACAGAGAGAGAGAGACAGTGAGAGAGAGGAGAGAGAGAAAGAGAGAAAGAGAGAGAAAGAGAGAGAGAGAGAGAGAGAGAGAGAGAGAGAGAGAGAGAGAGAGACTCAAAGGGGAGAGTTCAAGGAAAGACACAGAACAAAGAAAATATTTTCCAAAAAAAAGTTTAAAAAAACATTCTCACCTGTATTTGGAATACCCTTTGTTACCTCAAAACAAAAGATGCTATAAGAAGAAACCCAAGAGAGATGAGGCCCAATTGGGCATTTATCTCAACAGAAACCTTAGCCAACAGGGATTGGTTTAAAAGCTCTAGGCTCAAACACTCTGGCTTATTGGCAAAACTCATGTTTTTCCTCTCTCTCAGGGCTGTCTCCTGCCAGCTGACTCCTTTAGGCCCAAAGGAACATATGTGGTACTTTGTATATCATTTCTTTTGATTCTTCTAAAAACCCCAGGAGACAGGTAGAGTAGACATCATGAGCCTCATTTTACAAATGAGAAAATTGAAGGTCAAAGACAATAACTTATTCAGTGTTGGCTAATTGGTGAGTGGTGGAGTCAACTGATCAACAAGCATTTATTATATACCTACTCTGATGGCATTGTGCTAGGGAAAGAGATAAACCTTTTTATATAGTACTTACAATGTGCCAGGCACTGTGCTAAACTCTCACAAATATTATCTCATTTGATCCTCACAACAATCATGGGAGGAGCTATTATGATCTCCATTTTATAGTAGAGGAAGATAGTGGCTAAATGAGTTGCCTAGGGCCACATAGCTAGTAAGTGTCTGAGGCTGGATTTGAACTTGGTTCTTCTTGTCCTCTGTTGCATCTAGTTGGTGCAGTGGATAGAGTGCCGGAACTGGAGTCAGGAAGAGTCATCTTCCTGAGTTTAAATCTAGCCTCAGATTACTACCAAGTCACTTAACCCTGTTTGCCTCAGTTTCCTCATCTGTAAAGTGAATTGGAGAAGGAAATGGTAAACCACTGCAGTATCTCTGCTAAGAAAATCCTAAATGGGATCATCAAGGATTGGATGTGACTGAAAACTACTGAACAAGAACAGTGAACTTGTGTCCAGGCCCAGGGCTCTATCCACTGCCTCCTGCTGCCTCTAAGAAATACCCTGTCTTCCTGGGGCTTCCATTGTACCAAGGAAACAATCATGCACACAGATTGGTATAGATAAGATAATTTTTGAGGGAGGATGCACTAGCAGTTGGGGTAGGGACAGGGATCAGGAGAAGTCTCATGTAGGTGATGCTGAATCTTGAAAGTATTGGGGCAAAAATGAGGAAGGAATGCACTCTGGAAATGTCAAATACAAAGGTACAGAGATGGGAGATGATATCATGCATAAGGAAGAAGCAGTAAGAAAGTCAGTAACACCTTGACCCTGGAGTATGTGAAGGGGAATAATGTGTAATAAGCTTACCTTTGTAAGCTGGGCTCAGGTTGTGAAGAATTTTGTTTTATTTTTAAAATTTATTTTATGTATCAACAACTTACTCTCATTTGGTCCCTAAGAGAATTTTGTCTTTATCAAAAAGAAATGATTCACTGAGGTCATATAGCTTGCTAATCATAGTTAGGGCAGGAACTGGAACCCAGATTTTCTAGCTCCTGCTCCAAATTTTTTTTCTTTCTCATTATACCACAATACACAAGTCCCTACCTTGTGAAGAATTTCAAATGGCAAATAGAGTTTATATTTGGTCCAAAAAGAGATAGGGACCCACTGGAGTTTATTGAGTAGGAAAATGATGTGGTCAGAATTATGCTTTAGGAAAATCACTTTGGCAGCTGTGGGGAGGACTGTGTGGAATAGGGTGAGGTTTAAGGCTGGGACAGCAATTAGGAGACTTGATCTAGTCTGGGGAAGAGGGGATTTGTATTAATTTCAACTAGGGCTGGGGTGTGTTGGTAAATGTTTAACAATTGGTTGGGGGTGGGGGTGTAAGTAGGACACACTTTTAAGTTTAATCTGCATTATTAACATTTTCTTCTTCACTTTCCTAAGTCTAGGCAATCAACTACATGATCAATCAAATCCCTCGAGTTGAAGTGTATTGAGGTGTCAATGCACACACAGAAAACCTGATTGTCTTGCTTGGCAGTAAGAGCCAGCTCCAGCACGCCCCTTGTGGTGACTGCATGAATGGAGAGAAGGAGATGACTGGGAGCGATGTTGTGGAGGCAAAATTGGGGAAATCTGGCAGCAGACTGAAGTGTGGGATGAGGGAGAGTGAGGAGGAAAGGATAACACTGCGATCATCGGCTGCTAGTACAGCGCTAAAGTCACAGAGTCGGGGGAAAAAGAATCATGGAGGGAAATACAAAATTCAGCTCATCAAATAATCAATAAACATTTTTTAAAATGCCTACTATGGGCCAGACACTATGTTAAGAAGCCTCAAGGAGCTTACTCTAATGCAAGTGTAGACTTAACATTACAACATGCAAGTTACATGCAAATTTACAAACATGCAAACAAATATGTACAAAGCATGTTATATATTGGATAAATAGAAGATAATTAACAGAGGGAAGGACCTGGAATTAAGAGCCAATGGGGAAGTCTTCCTGTAGAAGATGAATTTTATTATTGGGAAAACAATGGAGGAAAGATTGGAGCTTAGGAGTAAGGTCATCTCAGTGACTCTCCAAGCTAAAATAATGGAGTGACAGGAAGCCCTTAGAGTGAGAACCTCTCTCTGGAATTAAGGTGAGTAAAACCAGGAAGTGTGAAGGGGTGTAGATTGGTAATTTCCCCTATATCTATAGCTCCAAGACAGGCAGCTAGGTGGTACAGTGGATAGAGCACCAGGGCAGGAGTCAGGAGGACCTAAGTTCAAATCTCAAATCAGACACTTGACACTCCATAGCTGTGTGACCTTGGGCAAGTCACTTAACCCCAGCTGCCTCATCCTGGGTCATCTCCAGTCATCCTGATGAATATCTGGTCACTGGATTCAGATGGCTCTGGAGGAAAAGTGACGCTGGTGACCTGCACAGCCCTCCTTAACTCAAAACAAAGTCAAGTGCAGGTCATGTCATTATTTCTCTGATGGCATGGTCTTCTTCAGCAACGAAGGACGAACACCCACACACACAGACACAGAACTCCAAGAACCAAGAAAAAAAAAAGAGAAAATCAGATTTACTTCTAGATCTCAGAGTCATTGTGAATTTCCCCACCTTCAAGTCAATTAAACCAACAATGATTCGGTGACTATATTTGCTAGACAATAAGGAAAACACAAATAAGACAGCATCCTCACAATCAAGGAACTTACAAAATCACAGAATTTGAGAGAGTCAGTAAGCATTTATTAAGTGCCTACTATATATACTGGGGATTCTGCTAAGTTCTGGGGATACAAAGAAAGTGAAAAGACAGTCCCTGTCAAAATGGAACTTAAAAGTTAACGGAGTATCAGAGTTGTAATTTAATGTTCAGAGTTTTGATTCTCAAACATAAAAGCAATAAGACATAAAACATAAATGCTCCCCTACTCCCAGCCTCCACGGAGTCCTTATTCTCAGAATGAGTAATTCTCAGAACACTCCACTAGAGTTTCATTGACTTCACAGTATACACTCATAGATAGCACTCTTAAAAAATAGTACTGCTTTTTACATGTAAAGCACACCTTAATAAAAGGTTTGATCACAGACAAGACGAAAATGAGAACTGGAAACTATCTGGTTCATTCACCAAAAAGAACACTGAAAAAACCATTCACTTATAGTTATTCCATCATAACTGTCTATGTAGAATATTTAATCTGAAGTGAAATCAAACTTTTTCAGAATACTCTTTCTTAACCTTGGGAATGTCACCAAAATTATATGTCTGAAAAGTTGAATGATCTGGTTAATCCAAATGTTTTAGCTGATAAAAATATACAACATAAAAACAACAATCAAATTACTGAGTGCAAATCCAGCTTACATTGTGAGGTGGGGTTTGTCAAAGTGAACCATTCTACATATATCTATGTTCAAATTGAACTACTGCAGGTAAAGAAGATAAACATTCTCAACCACCTTCAAAAATGGGGAGTCCTAGATATAAGATTTCGAGTAATTTATCAGATAGATAGGCAAAAAGACAGTGTGTATGACTGGTTGATCAGACCAATAAGAGCTCAGATGGGGGCAGCTAAGTGGTGCCGTGGATAGAGCACCAGTGCAGGAGTCGGGAGAATCTCACCTCAGACACTTGACACTCACTAGCTGTGTGACCTTGGGCAAGTCACTTAACCCCAGCTGCCTCATCCTGGGTCATCTGCAGTCATCCTGATGAATATCTGGTCGCTGGATCCAGATGGCTCAGGAGGAGAAAGTGAGGTTGGTGACCTGTACAGCCCTCCCTCACTCAGTACAAAGTCAAGTGCAAGTCATGTCATCATTTCTCTGATGGCATGGTCTTCTTTGGCAATGAAAGATGAACATACAAGAGCTCAGAAGGCTCTGCCACAGATGGGACACTCACCATGTCCCTTTGTTTAATCATGCACTCAACAAGTGATTGTAAAGAGCCTACTATGTGCCCGGCTCTATGCAAGGAACATATTTCCTCTTTTCCCTTGAAGCCTTTATTCATCACTTAGCCAGCTTGGTGGTACAGTACATATCCTGAATTCAGGAAGAACTGGGATCAAATTCAGCCTCAGACACTTACCAGCAGTGCAGGTCGTGGGCAAGACATAACCTCAATTTACCTTATCTATAAAATGGGGATAATAACAGCACCTACCTCCCAAAATTGTTGTAAGAATCAAATGAGAAAATAATTATAAAGCGCTTAGCACAGTGCCTGACACAGAGCAAGTATTATATAAACGTTAGCTACGATTATTGGTTGGTGCCACTTTACTTGAAGGCTGACTCTACAGTTTTGATATAGAGCCACCCGGGGGCAGCAGTGGCTGGCAGGAAAGAAGGTGCACGCATGCCCTGAGGCCCCAAATGAGTAAAGCCTCCTTCAAGAGCCTTCCAGACTTTAATTACCAAAGAATACAGCTCTTAATTAAAACAAATAAACATTTGAACAAAGAAGG
The DNA here is from genome assembly GCF_028372415.1 of Notamacropus eugenii. NCBI lineage: Eukaryota > Metazoa > Chordata > Mammalia > Diprotodontia > Macropodidae > Notamacropus > Notamacropus eugenii. Next base: position 89,050,762 of record NC_092873.1, on the reverse strand, counting down.
CTGTATTTATCTAGGGGAGAGTTTCATGCACAAATCACCTAGGGTACAGGCTGGTTTTCGATGCTTTGGCGGTCTGGGGAGGGGTCAGATAACTACTACTGGCTGAGGCTGGTTAGGAAAAGTTTCACAAGGGTATGGGACTAATGCTGAGACTAGTTCAATAATAGGAACACTCAGGGTCTGGAGCCATGTTTGCATAAGTGGAGATGAGGTGGAAAGCTGAATCTTTCCTTTCATGACTTAGGATGAGACTATCAGAAAATCCCAGTCATTGCCATCCTCGTCCTGTCTTAGAAAAAGACTCCAGATTTGGATAGATCTACTGTACATGATGCCCCATTCTAACACACTTTCCTGGCTACTCAGGTCCCTGCTACTCTCCACTTTCACTATTTCACTTCCATCCTACAAAACTTCTCATATTCTAGACATTTTTCTTTCTGTCTCATGCTATCACCCTTTTGTAACACTGTCTCTCCCTTCCTCCCCCTCTATCTCTGATGTCTCCAGTCCATTATCCCTGTGGTCTCTGCCTCCATCCTCTCCAGCCCTTCTTTACCTGTGCCTCCCCAACACTCATCCACACCCCTGAACCCTCACCCCTGTTCCTGTTCATACCGATTCTCCCTGACTCCCCATTCAAAAGATAGTTTTTCTTCTTCCTCGAAGCCAGGGTTCACTGAAATGTCTGATAGAGTTAGGTATAGCCCATTCACTGGTGGTCAAAATCCAGAGTTACTCTCCAAGTTGATGGCAGGATTTAAAGACCTTTCTATTTCATCTTCCTTATTCAACCCACCACACCCCAAATCCCCATCTCTTTTGTGTGCCTATCTTATATGTCAACTTATAATTCCTTGATTCTGGGTCTGACCAAGATTCTATCCTTCTAGAAAGCACAGGATTCAGTCTAGGCTCTATGCCCAATGCTTACTACGTAGGATCATTATCTAGAGCTGGAAAGAAATTTAGAGATTGCCTATCAAGTGGTCCTTAACCCTTTTTGTCCTAGATCCTTTATAGAGCTCTTCACAGAAGGATGTTTCTAAATGCATAAAGTACAGAGGATTACAAAGAAAACTATTAATATTGAAATGCAGTTATCAAAATACTTTTAAAAACCAATCATGGATTTCAGATTAATGACCCCCTAATCTATGGGTCCAATTCTCTCATTTTACAGATGGGAAAATGTGAGTCAGAGAGATTAAATGACTTGAACACAGTCACCCAGATAGAAAGTGACAGAGAGAGGATCTGAATTCTGGTCCTGTGATTCCAAGTTCATCACTGCACAATGCCATCTTATCAAAATGTGACAAATGGTCCTTCTTTTACACACACACACACACACACACACACACACACACACACACACACACACACACACACACATACACCGTTTCCCTCAGTCCTACAGACCCTAAGGAGTTTGATGAAGATGAACTGCCAGGTAAATGAACATATGTGTATCAAGAGAAGATTGTGAAGACTGCCTGAGTTTGGCAGTTCTGATGACTTTGATGCTCTCCCCTCCCTATCCTACCTCACCTAGGGCAGTCCAACTAGAATTTTACTGTTCAAAGCCACCTGGACATTCTGATCAATCAGCAAGTATTTATTAAGCACCCACAGCAACATTATAGAGGGAAAAAAACTGACTTTAGAACTTTGATCACTGTAAGGATAGACCATACATCCAAAAGAATGAAGGTACTTACCTTCTGATAGAGAGGTGATTAACTTCAAATGCAGAGACAGATATTTTTGGATGTGATTAATAATGTGGGTATTTTGGGGGGTCATAGTCTATATAGATATGTTTTGAGGAATTTGTTTTTAAAAAATTTATTCAGTAAGAGAAAGGGTTAGTGGGAAGGACAGATTAATTAAAATACTTTTTACCTGAAAAATAAGTCTTTTTAAAAAGAAAGACAGCTTGTAGATTTCTCTCCTAATGCACAGACTTCATCCCTTACCCAATCCCTGACTTCCAGTTGTGTTCCTCTATTACCAATGACCTTTCTATTAGATCCTATCCCTTCAGTGGAGGAACCTCTAAATCTCCATTAGCCAAACCCTATTTTCATTGAAATTCTCTCATCTATCAGCATTTCCTTGTGGTAGAGTCCTCAATACAGCATAAAAACTTCTCAAACCCAAAACATGCCCAGCTTCTACTATTCCTTACATCCAGTTTTCCTCTAAATACATTATCCCTACACTCTATGGTCCCCATTTTCATTTAAAAACAAAAAGCACAGAAAGAAGGGAAAAGTTTAGAAGGAGACATGGAAACAAACATAATTATTTGCATACTGTTTTGCTAAAGTTAATATAGATCTTTAAAAATCAAACTATATAAACATAGAAATTTAGAGAATCAATATACTAACTCTTAAAATTCTTGTTCATGTATTTAAAGATTTATGTTGGTTGGTAGTTACTAAGATTACCACAAATAAAAAAATATTTGGTTGAGACCAAATAACGAGGCTAAGGGCTACATTTTGAACCATGTAACTGGTTCTGGCATCATGAGGACCCGAGTTCAAATACAGAGTCAAAAACTTGCTAGCCGTGTGAACCTGGGCAAGTCATTTAATCCTGTTTATCTCAGTTTCCTCATCTGTAAAATGAGCTGGAGAAGGAAATGGCAAAGCACTCCAGTCTCTCTGCCAAGAAAACCCAAATGGGGTCACGAAGAATCAGATACAACTGAAATGAATGAACAACAATTACAACAGGGGAAATAATGACTTATTTTTCTAAGTATGATTATATGTGTTGGACTGGAAACTAGTCTCTAACGCAGTACCCACCCCCTTATAATCTAAGTATCTGAGAAAGGTTTAATATTTGCAATTTAAATAGGCTTGAAATTACCACTTTGTCACGAATAGGACAAATAGAAAATGTGATTATACCATGTTTTTCTCTCTGAGGCTTATTAAAATTAATCATTTCTCCTTATTTATTCTGAATTATAACAAAAATATTTGCCATGTGTTGGTAAGGATATTGTAAGATTGTGTTGACTTTGTGGGTTACTAGATATGCACAACAATCTTTGAACGTTGTTCCTTTGTGCAGTGAAAGAAGTTTCCCTTTAATCTTTCAAGTACCCTCAAAGGCAAGTTAAGAGAGCTACTTTCCAATGAAGAAGATGCCAATGAGGTCTCATGCCTGGATGAAAAGATTATATCAGGTAGAATGAACTTAGAAAAGATTATGGGAAGGGAAGACGGAATGAAAAAAGAGGAAAGAGAAAGGGGGAAAAAGAGAAGGAGAAAGGAGAGGAGGACGTATATATATATATATAATGTATATATATGCATATACAATATGTATGTACGTATATACACACAATAATTAAGAAAGGAGAGGAACAAGAATTAAAAGGTGCTGGGAAAAACTTTCTGTAAAAGATGAGATTTTAGTTGGGACTTACGGGAAGTCAGTAGATGGAGACGAGGAGGAGGGAGAACACTTTAGGCATTAAGAACAGCCAGAGAAAATTCCCTAAACCAAGAGATGGAGTATCTTGTTTAAGGAAAAGCAAGAAAGCAAATGTCACTGAATGGAAGAGTTCATATCCGAGAGTAATGTGTAGAAGGACTGGAAAGTTGGAGGGGACTAAATTATGAAGAGCTTTGAATGCCAAACAGAACATTTTGTGTTTGAGCCTAGAGGTGATAGGAGCTTACTGAGTGTATGTGTGAGTGGGGGGAGGTTTGACATGGTCAGACCTGCTCTTTGGGAAAATTACTTTGAAAGGATGATAAATTGGAGTAGAAAGAGACTTCAGTCAGGCACTCTTACATGAATTTATTGAGTAGGGAGGTGACATGATTAGACCTGTGTTTTAGGAAAATCACTTCAGTGGATGAATGGAGGATGGCCTAGAATGGGGAGAGACTTGAGGCAACCTGACCCACTAGCAGGCTACTGTAATAGTCCATGCATGATGAGGAGCTATACCAGAATGGTGGCAGTATCAGAGGAAAGAAAGGAGTGTATTCAAGAGATGTTACAAATGTGAAATTCACTGGACTTGACAAGAGATTGGATATGAGGAGTGAGAGATAGATAGTGAAGAGTAAAAGATGATACCTGGTTTCAAGCTTGAGGGATTGGGAGGGTGGTACCGCTCTGGATGGTAACAGGGAGGATGGGGAAAGGTTTAGGTGGAAAGAAAATGAGTTCCATTTTGAATATGATGGATTTAATGTCTACTGGACATTCAATTCTAGATGATCTGAAAGATAGTTAGAAATGAGAGATTGGAAGTCAGTGCAGAGGCTGGGGTAGAAAAGGTAGACTTGAGATTTGTCAGTATTGTGATGGTAGTTAAATGCATGGGAGCTGTAATGGGAATTTTTAATTTTTATTTCTTATTATAATTATTATTATTTGGGGGCTCAAAATCATTCCTTCTGCAACTTTAGGGTAGCTCAAAAGCCTGTCTTCTGTTAATGTTAATCTGTCCCATGGAATGTAAAAATTTACTTAGAGCCTTAAAAGTTCCTTATGTAAAAAGTCAGAAGAAAAATCTCAACTATCCTTGACTCCTTGGCAGCATGCTAATCCTCCTTCTCAATAAACCTATTTGTGAATCCTCTAAATGTAGTTTAATCTGTAATCTGACTTAGTTTAACAAGGGAGTCTATTTAACTAGATTTATTTATGCATAAGGTTATGATTCTGTCTAACTAAGTTTATTCAACTTTTATGACATTGAAAGGGATTACAAATCTATCTTTTTTTTTTTTTTGCTTTTATGGCCTAAGAGGAATGTTCAAGATTGCAATATATTAAAGAATTTTTGCTCTGTCACTATGTGATGTAATTTGTCCACAAAAGGCCTAATCTGTGTTCAGGTTTATTGCTTCCTTTGAGGCCTGAACTTATGCTTATGCGTAATAAAACCTAAGATTCTTTTTACCTTTATAGTTTCTGTGTTGTAGTAAATCTATTTCAGCAGCAGTTAACTACCACATGAACTCACAGAAGAGATATTTCTCCAATAGTGTAGCTGATGAGATTACCAAGTAAAATAATATAAAAGAAGCAAAGTTCCACAGGACAGAAACCTGTGGAACTTCTACAGTTAGAAGATGTGATCTGGATGAGAATCCACTAAAGGAGATTCAGAAGGAGAAGTCACATATTTAGGACAGCTAGGATATAGTGCCAAGCCTGGAATCAAGAAGGTGAGTGTCCCTAAGTTCAAATCCTGGTTCAGACAACTCACTTAACCCTGTTTTCCTCAGATTCCTCATCTATAAAATGAGCTGGAGAAGGAAATGGTAAACCATTCCAGCATCTTTGCCAAGAAATCCCCAAATGGAGTCATGAAGAGTCGGATGCAATTGAGAAATAACAGAAATCACATATCTAGAAAAAGAAAAAGAGAGAGTGGTATCCCAAAAACCTAGAGAGAAGAGAACATCAAACAGAAAAGTCAACAGTGTTAAAGGCTGCTGAGAGGTCAAGGAGAATGATGCTTAACAACAGGTCAGATTAAGAGACCATTTGATAACTTTGAAGAGCAGTTTTAGTAGAATGATGAGATCAGAAGAAGGATTATAAAGGACTGAGAGGAAAGAAAATGGAGGCTCTTATTGTAGATGGCCTTTTCAAGGAGTTTAGCCACAAAATGGCAGAAGAAGAGATACAGAATTATATGAGATCGAAGGATCAAGTGAAAATTTCAAATGGTACATAGTAGGTGCTTAATAAATGTGTGACGGTGATGCGAAGTGAAGTGAGCAGAACCAGGAGAACCTTATACACAGTAACAACAGTATTGTGCGATGAGCAGCCTTGATAGACTTAGCTCTTCTCAGCAATGCAACGGTCTAAGACAATTCCAAGGGACTCATCATGGAGAATGATGTCCACTTCTAGAGAAAGAACTATGGATGCAGATTGAAGAATACTAATTTTTTCTTTTTTTGCTTTGTTTTGATTTCTTTTCTGTCTTGCGGTTTTTCCCGTTCTGATTTTTCTTTCGCAACATGACTAATGTGAAAATATGTTCAACATGGTTCCACATATATAGTCTATATCAGTTTGCATGCTGTCTTGGGAAGGGAGGGAGAAAAACATTTGGAACTCAAAATCTTGTAAAAGTGAAATGTTGAAAACTATCTTTGCATGTAATTAGAAAAAATAAAATACTATTAAGTGGTGGTGGGGGGAAATATACGTTGGCTGACTAGAAAGCATGCTGGATTTGAACTCAGAGGACATGGGTTCTAATCCCAGCCCTACTCGTGTCTGTGTGATCTTGGGCAAGTCATATGAACTTTCTCCTCATCAGTAAAATAAGAGTTGGACCAAATGACCTCTCAGGCCCTTTCCAACTCTAGATACATCATCTCTATGAATCTCTCTCAGTATTTGAATTGCTTTTGTGTTTTAATGAATATCTTTGTTATTGGATTGGTAACTCTTTCATGGTAATGCATTGAGTGATATACTGAATGGGGGCTGAGGCTGTGATTTTGCCTAACTGATTCCTCCGAATAACTGAATTGCAGTCATGTAATTGGGGCTCCAGAACCAGAGTTATTAGTATTTCTTTGAGTCTTTATTTAGTATTAGATGGATCCAGGCCTAAATGAAGGACTATTTTGGTTAGGGACCCATACACTTTGTTGTTACAAACTTGTCATACTCCCACAGAAAAGCTATTTCAAAACTCTGTTCTGTGCTCCTAAACTCCCTCTGACATCATTTTACCTATATTTGACATCTCTCTGGACATTTAAATCCTTCTTCAAATTTGATGTTTAAGTAGGTGGTGTCAGGCTTTGAGTCAGAAAGATGAATTTAAATCACGTGACCCTGGGCAACTTGTTTAATTTCTCATAATCACAGCTTCCTCATTTATAAAATGAGATTAATATTCATGGCACCCAAAAATTGGAAACCAAGAGATTGTCTTCCAATTGGGGAATGGCTAAATAAATTGCAGCATTTGAATGAGACGCAATATTATTGTGCCATAAAAAAATTATGAAACAGACAATTTTAGAAGAAACTGGGAAATTTTTTTATGAATTAATGTTGAGCAAACTGAGCAGGAGTAATTTATGAGAACAATTTATAAAAGGATAGCAACATTACAGGAAAAAAATCTGAAAAACTTTAGCACCACCAGTGCAGAAGAATGGAGACAAAATATGTCACTCACCTCCTGTCAGAAGGAGGTGATGAACTTCAGATGCAGGGAGGACATGATGAATTCGGGAATTTATTTGTAGATATGTGTTGAGAAATTCTGGGCAGTAGGCAGAGTGCTGGGTCTGCAGTCAGGAAGATGAGTTTTCTTGAGTTCAAATCTGGCCTCAGACACTTCCTAGCTATGTGACCCTGGGCAAATCACCTAACCCTGTTTGCCCCGGTTTCCTCATCAGTAAAATGAACTGGGGAAGAAAATGGCAAACTACTCCAATATCTCTGCCAAGAAAACCCCAAATAGGGTCACAAAGCATTGGATATGACAGAAACACTGAATGACAACAACTGAAAATTGAGGAATTTTTTAAAAAGTTGCTCAATTGGGGACAGTAATGGGAGGGACAGACTGAAAATACTTGTACTTGCTAACATAAAAAATAAAAAAAAATAAGGCTCATTAAAGGAGAAATGCATTTCTTTCCCTTTTTTGCAGAGGTAGGGACAATGAGTATTGTTAAGTTTTTCAGTCACGTCTGACTCTTTGTGACGTCCCCCTTTGGAGTCTTCTTGGCAGAGATATTGGAGTGGTTTGCCCTTTCTTTCTCCAGCTCATTTTATTGATGAGGAAACTGAGGCAAATAGGGTTAAGTGACTTGTGCAAGATGACACAGCTAATAAGTGTCTCAGGCCACATTTGAACTCAAGAAGATGATTTTTCCTGACTCCAGGCCCAGCACTCTATCCACTCCTCCACCTAACTGCTCAGTTTGGTACAGTGGGTACGAAACATATAGTCAGACTCTTCCGATGTGTTAATTTTTACTAAACAGCTTTTTGCCCTTCTTTCTTAAAAAAAATTCTTTGTTACAAGTCTGACCTTATGGGGAAGGAAAGGAGAAGAGATTTATTTGGAAATCACAGCTGTATTAAAAATAAAGTCTATCAATAAGAATTTTTTTAAAATGGCACCTACATCTCATGGTGCTGTGGGAATTAAATCATTTATGTAAAGTGCTTTACCAATCTTATAATGCTATGTAAATACCAGCTGTTCCTCAGGTTCTACGTCAGTTTGTCAACATCTCAATTCTATTTAATTCAACAAACATTTATTTAATCTCTCCTAGGTTCAAGGATCTGTGAGAGGAGTTGGTACCTACCCTAAAGCCAGGAAACAGTTGGCCTCAGGCCTTTTGCAGTTTCTCAGCTCCTACATCTCAAGGCCTTATCCTACTACTTGTATCAATTTTAGACGTCAGTACCCCATGGAGATGGAGACAGTGTTCTTATTATCTGTAAATGTATCATAAAGCAGTATTTTCCCATGCATTTTTTCCCCATTTGGTGATATACTATTAAAATTTCTAGATTTTTTTTTTTTTTGGCAGACAAATTTAGAGGAAGAAAAAATTCTCACCATGATGAATCCAGGTACAGGATGGGGAGATGACCACCCCACTGTAATTATTCAGTAACTGGCACCAATTGATTGATTCCTTGATGGCCTTTTCAAAGAGGAAAGAGGACTTTCGAGAATCATATTTCAGACCTATGGTTCTCAAACTTTTTGGTCTCAAGATCTCTTTGTAGTCTTAAAAGTGACTGAGATCCCCACCCCCAGCCATCCCTGCAAAGAGCTTTTGTTTATGTGGGTTATATGAATTGATATTTACCAAGTTAATCTCTCAATATTATTATGAAAATAAGTTTTGACCTTATGGACTCCCCCAAAGAGTTTTGGGAACCCCAAAGGGTCCCTAGAGAATGAGTTTGGAGAACAGCTGCTTTAGACAGTATGAGATGCAGTCCCATATTGGGTAATTTTACTTAATTTTTTCTCTTCTTCTATGGCAGTGAGGTATTGCAGTGCATAAAGTACTGGGCTTGAAGTCAGGAAAATCTGAGTTCAGATTATACCTCAGACACTTACTATCTGTGTGGTTAAAAATTATTTAATCTCTTTTGGCCTCAGTTTCCTCATTTGTAAAATGATGATAGTACTAGCACTTCCCTCCCAGAATTGTTATGAGGATCAAAAGAAATAAGATATGTAAATCACTCTGCAAATCCTAAAATGTTATATAAATGCTATATATTATAATTATTACTATTGCTATTATAGTAGTATCTATTATTATTAATTAATTATACATCAAGAGGAAAGGCTCCCTTTCCCTGATTATGGAAGATGACAAGAGGTACATTCAGAAATGATTGTGGTATAAATCCAGAAGGGATTAATAAACCTTAGAAAAATGGAAATGGGCTTTAGAGAGGAGCATAGAGTCTATTTCTTTTTGAAAAGGAGTACTAGGGGCAGGTAGGTGGTACAGTGGATGGAGCGTGGGCCTGGAGTCAGGAAGTTCAAATCCAGCCTCAAGACACTTACTGGTTGTGCTAGTCTGGTCAAGCACTTCCCTCTGTTTGCCTTAGTTGGAAATGACAAACCACCCCAGCATCTCTGCCAAGAATACCCCAAATGGGGTCATAAAGAGTCAGAAATGACTGAAGAACAACCCAGAAGAGAAAATTTTTGGGGAAAAAAATCAAAAACACATCAAAAGAAAAAAACTACACAGTAAATCCAACATTTTTGCTTCAAAATACTTCATTTAAAAGAACAAAAAAAATCGAACTCATTAAAACAATTTACTCTATGCCAAATAAAAATGAGCCTCCATAGATTTAACACATAGTCTACCAAACAAGGAAGACAAATGAGAAGCATTTCTAAATCATTCCTAACCTTTTTTTTAAAAGAAAAAATGTAACTGAAGCAATTGTATGTCTAACCTTCATCTCTGTGTAGAATCTGAGTTGCTAGTACTATCTAGCAACTGAATGTTTCCCAAATGAGTATATTTCTTTAAAAAAAACCTCAACACTGATAACTTAAAATCCTGTAGCTTTTATCATTTAAGACAGCTTTAGAAAAGCAAATGTTTCTCATTTGAAAACAAGAATGTTTTCTTCCCCAATTGTCCATCTCTTGTATCAAAAAAACATTGCAGTCAGATTTGCCTTTATCTGAAGGTCATTGCTATACTTACATGAACTATTATGGTGCCCAGAAATTCCCACAACATTTCCCCTTCAAAAAGTTAGCACAAACTAATAGTAAGATCATCTTTAGGTGACATAACAGATACACTGAGTCTGGAGTCAGGAAGACCTGAGCTCAAATCCAGCCTCAGATACTTACTACAACTTCTGTTTGCCTCAGTTTCCCCAACTGTAAAGGGTCTTAGGATAGTACCTGACACATGGTGCCATATAAATGCTTATTCCTTTCTCCTTTCCCCATCTACATGTAAGTGCTAAAACAAATGCGTTATTGATTAGCATGTTGGTATAAGTCTCTGTCAGTACAAGAAATCAAATGTAAGATATGTTCAACTAATTCATATTCATGTCGCCCAGTTCAAAGTAGTGAAGCCTTGAATCTTTATCTTATCCACAACCACATTATCATGACAATCTAAATGAAGCAGTTGTGGATTCTAGAGTTCTGGACCTGTAGTCAGCAAAGTTTGTGTTCACATTCTACCTCACAGGCAACCCTTTTTCTTCCTCAGTTTTCTTATCTCTAAAATAGGGGATGATAACAGCATTAACCTCCTAGAGTTACGAGAATAAAATGAGATAAAATTTATAAAGTAAACTTTAAAATACTATGCATATATTATTATTATTAATGATGAGCCACCCTGGCTCTGTTGATAGGATGTTAATTTAAAGTAAAAAAGACCTGAGTTTCGATCCCACTTTAGACACTTACTAGCTTCAGGACCTTAGGTAAATCACTTAATCTCTCAATCTCTGGTTCCTTATCAGTAAATTGGATATAATATCAAGTATAAAGTTGTAAGAAGCAAATGAAATAAGTCATTTGCAAACCTTAAAAGGCTACATAAATTTCAAATTCCAGGTTGTTTTCCTTTGGGCTTTTTTTGGGGGTGGGGGTGGCCACTCTTAATTTTGTCCCTCCCTTTTATGAAAACTATCCAGATCTTCCCACCCAATGTCAACCATTTGTTTTCTCCAAGATTTCAATTTCATAGCAAAGTCCACCAGCTTCGACCAGTCACATGCATACCTGCTTTGAAGAACTAGACAGATTTCTCCCGCAGTCTTTGAATATGGTCCTAATTCTTTGGCTGCACTGAAATCCCCATAACTCAACGTGTGTTTATTTATCTGAGTGGGACAGCTACAACCATGACTATGCAGACAGAGCACTGGGCTTGGATCAGGAAGACTCATCTTTCTGACTTCAAATCTGGCCTCAGACACTTACTAGCTGTGTGACTCTAGGTAAGTAACTTAACCTTGTTTGCCTCAGTTTCCTCATCTGTAAAATGAGCTGGAGAAGAAAATGGCAAAACTAACCCAGCATGGCTGCCAAGAAAACTCCACTTGAGGTCACAAGGTGTCGGATACCACTGAAGTAGATTTCCCAACCTCTCCCCCATCCCCAAGGAAAATAAGCTCCCTGAGGACACAGGTGACTAATTTTTTTTTTTTTAAATAGGCTTTAATATATGTTTGTTGAATGAAAAAGAGCACTAGTTCTGGAGTTAGAGGACCAGGATTCAAATGCTTCATCTCATATGTGCTGCCTTCACTCCAGCCTATCCTCCATTCAACCACCAAAGTGATTTTTCTGCATCTCAGAACTGATCATATCACTCTCCTACTCCATAAACTTCAGTGGCTCCCTATCACCTCTAGGATCAAACGCATAATCCTCTATCAAAGAGCCCTTCAAAACCTGATCTTTTCCTACCTTTGAAAGTTTTCTTATGTATCATACCATCCAGTCCCCCATGCCTGGAATTTTCTTCCCTCCTTGTTTCTGTTTCCTTTGATACAGCTCAAATCCCACTTTCTGGAAGAGGTCTTTCCAGATCTCTCACCATGATAATTCAATATCCCACTCTGATATTACCTCCCATACATCTTGTTTGTACGTAGTTGTTTGCCATTAAAATAAGAATCTTTGAAGGAAGGGGTCACATTTTTTATCTTTCTTTGTATCCCCAACATTTAGCATCCTGTAAGCAATGTAGTGCACAGTAAGAACTTAATAAATGATTATTATTGACAGAATGACTGTGTGACCTTGGGCAATTCTCTGGGTCTCAGTTTCTTCAACTGTAAAATAAGAAGGCATGATTAGATGAGTGCCCTCCCAGTTCTAGATCTATGATCTTATGAATTAAGTCCTTAAGAGTTTTTAAATATTAAAAATATGATAAACTGTACGAGGCCTAGGGGCCTTTGGGAATGAAACTAAGCTCCCTGTGATACTTTTATTTCAGAGCCTTTCTTTCAAAGCCTGACAGGCCTGGAAGGAAACTCTTATGCTTTGCTTTATCTTTCTTCCCATTTTTTTCTCTCCAAGTTTGAGCAGTTTTTAAAACTGCTTCAATCGTTTTCCCCCAGGCACCTCCCCCTCTACAGCCTCAGCCACCTACAGCTAAACTTGACTAGGCCAGGGCATGTGGGGCCTTGACTTCTGGGTCCCTGCTACTCCCCAAGGCCAAAGCTAGAGAGCTTGCAGCCAAGACTGGCAGGCATTGGCTAGGGGGAGGGATGGCCTGGCCTGGGGAACTCGAGGGGAGTGGGGGAAGGGAGGAAGAGAGGAAGGGTGAGAGGGTGGAGGGAGGAAAGAGAGGAGGGGGAGAAGGGAAGGTGAGGGCAAAGGGAGGAGTGGGAGAGAGGAAAGCAGGGAAAAAAGAAAAGGGAAGGAGGGGAATCCAGAGACCTGGAATCCCCTCTGTGCTCCCAGTAACTCCTTGAACCCCTAAGGATTAAACCTTCCCCTCTGCATTTACTTCCTCTATCCTTTCCTTAACCAGCCAAGAAATAATTTTTAATTTATTTCTTCTACAACCCCTGAAAACTATGTATTTAAACCAATGTCAATTTCTATTCTGATAGGAAATTTCCTCCTTGGAAGGTTTCTGAAAATAGGAGAAAGGTTACAAGTAACCTTACATTCCGGGAGCAGTGTTCCCCAGTACCCTTTGCACGCCTTTAATACGTCCAAGGCCAAGTTCATTACTGAGTGTATGTGTCCCATCCCCCTTCTCAGTTTCAAGCCCCTGTTTAGAACAGTGGTTCAGATCAGGACGTGACCCTGCAGTGTGCTGATTGAAGTCCCCATGCCAAGCTTAATCAAGGCGACATTGTGGAGTAGATTGTAGATGTCAGGACTGGATAGGATCTCAGAGATGATAAATAATAATGACAGCAGTGATAATTTCTAGCATTTAGATAAAGGTTTGTAAGATGCTGTACGTATTATCTCATTTAATTCTCACAATGGTCCTGGGAGATAGGTGATATTATTTTATTCTCATTTTACAGAGGAGGAAATTGAGGCTGATAGGTCAAATGATTCGTCCAGGATCACTCGGCTAATAAAGTGTCTGAGGAAGAATCTGAATTCAGGTTTCTCTCACTCCAAGTTCCATTCTTCATCCGCTGTGCCACCTAGGATCCCATAATTGTACAGGTGGGAAAATCAAGGTCTAGAAATGATTTTTCTCAAAAATTATACAAACTCCGGTGGCTCCTAATTCAATTGTGTGTGTGTATGTATGTGTGTGTATGTATGTGTGTGTGTGTGTGCGTGTGAGTGTGTATAACTTCACCCAAGGGCTATAAAACTGCATACCCTTTGATCTGCAATACCACTACTAGGTCTGTATTCCAAAGAGATCAAAGAAAAAGGAAAGGGACCTATATGTACAAAAATATTTATAGCAGCCCTTTTTATGGTGGTAAGGAACTGGAAATTGAGAGGATACCCATCAATTGGGCAGTGGCTGAAAAAGTTGTGGTATCTGATTGTGATGACATACTATTGTGCTATAAGAAATGATAAGGGGCGGGGAGCTAGGTGGTGCACTGGAATTAGGAGGACTTGAGTTCAAATCTAATCTCAGACACTTACTAGCTGTGTGACTCTGGGCAAGTCATTCAACCTGATTGCCTCCAAAAAGAAAGAAAGAAATCACAAGCTGGATGGTTTCAGAAAAAACCTGGGAAGTCTATATGAACTTAGGCACAGTTAAGGGAGAAGAATTGGGAAAATGGTAACAGGAATTTTGTAAGGATGGTCAATTATAAAAGTCTTAGCAATTGATCAAGACAGTGATCCAAGATAATTCCAAAGGATCCATAATGAAAACTGCTGTCTATCCCCAGAGAGAAAACTGATCGCTCTGTGAGTGAGTGAAGACTGAAGCATGTTTATTTTTTACTTTATTTTTCTTGTTTGTATGTGCGTGTGTTTTCTTTAGCAACATGGCTAATATAGAAATATGTTTTGCACGACTTCACATATGTAATTGACATATTACTTGCCTTCTCAAAGGGTGGGTAGGGGCAGAAGGGAGGGAATTTGGAACTCAAAAATGAATGTTAATTTTTTTAAATGTAATTGAGAAATATTTGATGAAATAAATAAAAAAAAAATTTAAAAGGCATAGTAAGGGTGTAGTCCAAATAGGATTAGAATCTTTGCTCAGGTAATCCCCTACCAAACTTTGCAGTGCTGCCCTTCCCAGCCTCTACCACATTTCCACAGCTCTACCACACTGTGAACCTAACTCCACAACTTCAGCTCAAATTACCATGCCCCATTTTCTTTGGGTCCTAATTTCTGCTAATGGCATAAAATAAATTCTACGTTCACATTTGGGTTGACCAAAGCCAGTTCTTCAGGATCAGGAGAACAGAGTGGAAAGAACGCTACTATACATATAAGAAAATCTCTGTTCTACTTCTGGGTCTGCTATTATCTAGGTTAGTTAAAATAAATCTCATCTCTAGGCATCATTTTTCTCATGTGTAAAAAGGAATGTTGGACTCTGTTGATCTCCAGTCTTTTTAAGCTTTGAAATGTCACATTCTATGAAGAGATTCATTTCCTCCTGAGTATTTTACTTTTTAAATTTAATTTTGACACCACTGCATTCATTTATTAGACTCTCACAACCTATAGGGTATAGGCATCATTATGTGCTTCTGAAATAAAGGGAGACTGAGGCAGCGGTTAAGTGAGTGGTTCATGGCCATCTAACAGAGTGAATGTCCAGAGGGGATTTAAATCTAGGTCTTCCTGGCTATTCTATCTCACTGTCTCTCAAGTACTGTTGTGGAAGGGCTTTAGACAAAAGGGACAGGACTCAGGGTTCGGATCTCACACCATGACGTCCTGATTCCTTCTTCTAGGCCACTCTGGTTCCCTATCTTGTTTTTCATTACTTCTACTCTAGGTCTTGATTTTGTCTTGCTGTTCAGTCATGTCCGACTATGACCCCAAAAACCTTTAGGGTTTTGTTAATATTATTTTGTGTTTTAGCAGAGATAGTGGAGTAGTTTGCCATCTCCTTCTCCGGCTCATTTAACAGATGAGGAAATTGAGGCAAACAGGATTTTCCCAGGGTCACACAGCTTATATATGAAGTCAGTTTCAATTCAGGTCTTCCTGACTGCAAGCCCCATGCTCTATGCACTTGGCCACCTAGCCCCTTTATTGATCCACTGTCCCGACCAAAGACACTTCTAGTTAATTACGACCTCTTCAAAAGCCAACCTCCCTGGCCTGTCAGCGAATGTACTCTGCATCTTTTTTTCCACAGGGCTCCAAGCCCAGTCCTATTTTTACTCCTGGCAGCTTAAAAAAATTTTTAGTCCGAACATGGGAGAGGAAAGGGGAAGTCAGCTCTTCCTCAGACTAGCTTCTACATAATAAACCTCCTGTCTAGAAAAGGGGGCTGCAAGTAAGAGGAAGCAGCTTGTGCAAAGCCTTCTGTGTAATCCCGGATTACATATAACAGAGATACACTCTCGTTAGGAAATCTGGGATCCAAAGGAGAAACTCACGATGGAAACAGAAACAATATTGTGGTAGGGTTCTACTACACAGCCAGAAAGAGGAAAAGGATAATTAGTTGAGAAATCAGGTTACAAACATGGTACAAACACAGTAAGTGACTGGATACTACTGCCAACTGAACATCTTCTGATGTCTCTTTTTACAGAGAAGCTAGTAAATTCTTAACTTGTTTTACAACATGAAGCAAGGATATTCTGCGGTGGATTTTGTCCATAAAGGAAAAATTGGTTTCAATTCAATAAACCTTGTACTATGCTATGTGCTGAAAATACGGGGGGAGGGGAGGAACCCAATAAAAAACCGCAAAATAGGTTGTGCCCTAAAGACTTTATATTTAGGAGGGATTTGTATAAAAATAAAGCAAAAAATACAAAATACAAAAGTGGTTTTCAAAGACCCTGTCAAGTGGTCTGTGAGGTCAAAACTATAAAAAGCTATTTTCCTATTGAACACTCCTCATTTTTCCTATTACATATCTATGTGAAGGCAAATTCTTTATATACTTCAACTTAAATAATATTGCATAAGTATATTTTATACAAAAAGTAACTATTTTCCAAAACAAAAGAACTTTAGGGAGAAGAGTGGCATTGTTTTACCTATGTGTAAGTGTATATGTTTGTATACAAATCTATATTATAATATCTGGCTTACTAGAAGGCAGTAGAATCCTCATATTTGCCTCTTGCATTCAGAATATTCTTGCAATACTGTTTTGGTTGAATTATATAAAAAAAAATTGACCTCACATAGATGTGTAACAGGAAAAGGGAGGAGGTTTAATAGGTAAATATATGTTGATATGAAGTAGATTTATTACTGTTCTGTTTTAATGAATTAAAGTATTTAAAATTTTATCAGATTTTCTAATACAGTCAATATGAATAAACTGTAACCCTTTTAAACAAAAGTTACTTGGGTTCATCAATCATTTTTAAGAGTATAAAGGGGTTCTGAGACCTCAAAGTGTGAGAACTGATTTACAACATGAATACAAAATAATATGGGGGGAGGAGAACTCCACTAATTTGGGGGAGTTTTAGAGAAGGCCCCTTATAAGAGGCAGCACTTGAAGTCTTCAAGGAACTTAAGGGTTTCAAAAAGCAGTGAGAGCTTACAGAGACGGAGTACCCTAGGGCGGCCTGTTCAAAGAAAGGATCAGAGATGCAGATATGCAATCAAAACAGGCTGGACAAGTAAGCTGGTTTGGCTGGAATGTGGAGTGTGAGAGGGAAAGAAATGCGAGATTAGTCTGAAAGATAGGTTGGAGCCACATCAAAAATGAGATAATATTTGCAAAGTGCTTAGTACAGTGCCTGAAAAATAGTAGGAGCTCAATAAATGTTTGTTTCCTTCCCTCTTTCTTCTCTCCTTCCCCTCATATTGTGAAAGATTTTCTTTTTGGAGGGGGGAAAGACAAGGCAGTTGGGGTTAAGTGACTTGCCCAAGGTCACACAGTTGGTAAGTGTCAAGTGTCCGAGGCTGAATTTGAACTCAGGTCCTCCTGACTGTTCTAGGGCCAGTACTCTATTCACTGAGCCACCCAGCTGCCCCTAAAGATTTTAAATGTTAAACAGAGAAATTTGCTTTTTATCAGAGGCATGGGGGAGTCTCTGAAATTTCCTGAGAGATGAGTGACATGGACAGACCTTATGTGGTAACAGTATCAGTTTAGCAGCTTTGGGAAGGATGGATTGGGGCGGGGGTGGAAGTTGGATACAAGGAAACTAATTTTCAAAGTAAAAATTACTATTAAAAGTCATTTCAATTTAACAAACATTTTCTAAGTTATACAATGTGTTTAGGACACTGTGTTAGGTTGGAGGGAGACAGCAAAGATTAACAGGCACCCTCGATCCTGCCTTCTTGGAACTCAGAAAGTTAAACCATTGTAGCTTTACAAAACAGCTCTTTATTGTTTTCCTGAGTGAAATTTAATCAATATAGTAGGGAGAAAACTAAATGTTCGGGGAACAAAAAGCCATAAGAAAATTTCTAAACATTGGTAATTCCCGACTTCATTAACTTTCTTATTTCTATGAAATCTTTATATGACTAATTTGTATACATATCAAGCGTCGCTTTGAAGGTCAGAGATATGCTATTGGAGACCAGATCTTGACAGCCAAACAAAGAACTGAAAGTTATAGAAAACTTAAGATTCCACTGTACCTATTGTTAGTTGTCTGTTTTTAAAAAATTGTTTGATGTTATTCAATCTTGTCCAACTCTTTGTGAACCCATTGGAGGGTTTTCTTGGCAAAGATACTAGAATGGTGTGCCATTTCCTTCTCCAGCTCATTTTATAGATGAGGAAACTGAGGCAAACAGGGTGAGACTTGACCAGGGTCATACAACGAGTAAGTGTCTGAGGTTGGAGTTGAACTCAAGGAGATGAGTCTTCCTGATTTCAAACTTTGTGATCTTTCTACTGTGACACATAACTGCCCAAGTATTTGATTAGGTCCGGGGTGGGGAGCCTTTGGCCTCGATTAGGTGGAACAAAATGTGACATTGGAGTTTTTCCTCCAGCAACTTATCTCACATGTGTATGTCAAAATCATAAAAAAATTCCTTGAAAGATGTAACAGATCATTTTGTTTGGAGGATGTGAAATGAAGTATAGAACAGGAAGACTTGTGTTTGTCACTGTCATGGAGGGTGTTCAGTTCAAAATTCAGATCACAGAGGATTTCCCATAGATGGTGAGGTCCTCTAGATCCTTCTGTCTATGGATGGTATTGTGAGCATTTTTATCAAGTCCAGGGCATTTCAGGGCCTCCTCAATAAGATCCCTAATGACTCAAATACATTTGGTCTAACTATTCACACAGAAAAAACTGTCCAAGTTGTGGAGAATAGTTGGATGTCAACCTGTACATAAATCTTAGACAGATACTGCAGATGGAAAATGGACTGGGTCTCAAATCAAAGTGGGAGGAGAATGGCCTGGATTGCTTTGGGGAAATTAAGTAGTGCTTTTATATATAGATGTATGTATGTGTGTATACATGTACATATACATATATGTATGTATGTTTGTATATATGTATATGCAGATAGATTTAATGTCATCTGAATTTCAAGAACAGCCAAAGCCTGAACTAATCAACCAGAAGAAGAGCCTGGACCTAACAGATCTGAGTAAACACAGAGAATACCTCTTCCTATGTCAACAAGACCAGACGGGGCTAAGAACATTTTTTCCTCTGTTTATGGACATTAAGGATGAAACCCTTAACCGGAGCCAGTATCTTGAATAATGGGGCTTTTTCTTAATATTTTATGGACATATACTATGCTATGGCATGTTAATGGTAAAGAAAACATAGATATCCTGGGTCATAATTTCAATTGACACTTAGTCAACTCTCTTATCTTATTGTATGTACCATCTACTCAATTAAGAAAATTCCTTTCTTATAATATGCTTAAACATACATGGAGATCATAAATTTGAGTGACACAGACATGTTGAGTTGAGATTGTTCTAAAACATACATTTTTCTTATCAGTCAGTCAGAACTTAGGTTTTGACTCTGGACTCTGTGTATGCATGTAGCTAGCTTTAAGGGAATAAACAATATGAATTTATAATCACCTAGCCTGTTTGCCTCTTTTAACCAAATGTTCAGGTTGATAATATGAGTGTGTGTGTGTGTGTATGTGTGTGTGTGCATAAAATTTCAATTAAAAACATTTATTTTCTTTCCCATTTGGGGTTTTCTTGGCAAAGATACTTGGAGTGGCTTGACCATTTCCTTCTCCAGAGCATTTTATAGAGGAGAAATTGAAACAAACAGAGTAAAGTGACTTATCCAGGGTCACGCAACTAGTAAGTGTCTGAGGCTAGATTTGAACTCAGGAAGACTGTCTTCCTGACTCCAGGGGCTTTATCCACTGCACTGAGTAGGTGGCCATAATATTGCATAGGCTACCTCTTCTTTTATGCTGGTTTGCTTTACCTTTTTCCCCCAGAGACTGTATACTGCGAAGAGTTTATAAATTTGTTGGCGTGTGATGTATTAAAACAAAATTCATCAATAAAATAAAACAAAAAACAGACTCGAGGGAAAAAATTCTTTTCAAAATTAGAATACTTCTTTATTTAACACCCCACCCCTCATTCCTCCCTCTAGCACTCTAACAATGGCCCCAGTTTCCTAGTACTCACTTCAATCTGCACCAACCAGAAAAAGATCCCAAGAAGGAATGAGAACTTAATCCACTAACATTCTCAGGAATGGCCTTGCTTGGTCCTCTGTTGCTTGCTTAGCTCTTAACCTTTATTGTTTTAGGGAGACCATGGTTGCCTTCTCTCATATAAGAATTAAAAATGAAATAAATTTTCTCATTTTCATTTAAATCAACAAACATTTATTAAGCATCTACTGCATATAGAACCCTGTGATATTAAAATATTAGATGGCCTGTAGGAAACTTACAAACTTGTTGGGAGAGAATTCCCATACAAATACAGAACTGCCTCTGCATTTACTCACCTAACTCAAACAGGGCTAGTCACTTAGCTGACCCCGGGGGGCCTGTGACTACTCCTGCTATGGTTCTGAAGTAAGTAATAAACAAGCTAAAGAAATTGAAGAAAGAAATTAAATTAACAAAAATATCATGATATAAAACCAAAATAGAAAGTACTTGAGAAAGTCTAAGGAATCTCAGGACAAGATAATGATGAAATTCAATTGTTTGGAAATATCCTTGGGAAATAAAACAATAAATTCAAATGAGTATGATTTCATTGAAGGACAAAATGACTGAAACGATAGAGAAGGCAGCAAAATGAGCTGGAAATGAGAAAACTGAAAAGAAGCAGAAATCCATGAAAACAAAATTCTCCTATTTGGAGGATGGAATGAAGGAAAATTTAAGAAATATTGGCCTTCCGAAAAAACCTATAAAAAATCTTTCCACTGAATTTCAGGAAATTACACACATACATATAGAACAGAAGCATTTTTTAAAAAAGAGATATGTTGCAAATTAACATTATCCATGAGATACGAATATATGAACCACCACATTCAACTCGTCCGGTAACATCATTAGCTTTAAAACAACACTGAAGGAGATACTTTTACAGGTGGTTGAGGAGGAAGAAATCTCATATCAAAACATATCAATTCAAATTACACAACATATTTTTCTACAAAAGCAAGAAAAGACAGTGGGGAAAAGGAGAATGAATATAACATAGTAAAAGTTAAGATGAATGATTTTGCCCCCAAATCAGCTCCCCGGTAAAGTTAAACTTTTCAAGCCCTGCAGAATACACAGACTAAAGAATCTGTGTCAGGTAGAGGAAAAGCCATATGAGAGAACTGAGATAATATTTGTAAAGTGCCTAGCAGAGTGCCTGGCATTAGAAGGTGCCTAAAAAATTCCTATTTCCCTCTTCCTCTTTTAATAGGCAAAATGGGAATTATGATTTCTGTCAGGTGTGGCACAACAGGTTTACTGTGAAGGATTAGGTGAGACAATGGATGCAAAACTGCTTTGGAAAACTGCAAAGTCCTAATGTACATGTGACGGATCCATACCATTAAGCCCAATTTATAAACAAGCTCACATCCCTCTCTGCCATAGTCACCAGAGCCTCTGAGTAGAACTGTGAGAGCTAAGTTGTGCATAACACAGAGACAAGAATTTTCTTTTCCTGGGAGGTACAACTCAGAAATGACAGATGAGGAAGCAAGAAGCTGTAAGGAGAACAGTGTCTGCAGGGACACCGTGGAGTGTGAGTTTCAACCCTCCCCTCCCCCCATCCCACTCAGAATATACTGTACTCCCTTCCCCCCCTTCCCCCCCTTCCTCCCCCACCAAGGCACCGGAATCTGGGAGGGATGTGTAAGGTGGGGTAGGGGAAAATAGATTGTTTTCCACTAGTTTATGCGGAATTGAGAATTAATTTTCTTATTGGTTATGTTTTGTTAGAATAGTTCAATTAAGTGTCTTATTATTGAATTCCTATTGATTAGCCTGCCCTTTGAATAGCATCTCTGTATCAGAAAGTACCCTGACATACACAGGAGGGTCTTCTGTACAGGTTCTTAGATGTACTTTTCTAAAAGGAAAGCAACTATTGAGAGGTCAGCAACCTACGTTAATCAAGTACATATATCATTCACTTAGTTTAGGGGGTAAAGTTAGCACCCTGAACTTCAGAGAAAATACAGACAGAGGAAATAAAGATCAACAGACAGGGCTTCCAACTGTCTGACCATAAGCAAGACATACATAGTTACCAGAGAGAAGCACCACCATCTGGGTTTTTAAAACTGGAGCTCCTTAGCCACTGTCCTGAGTCTTATCTGGTCAAACAACCCTTCTTCCAGAAATTAAGCCCCCAAGTAAAGGGGGAAGATCATGAAGTCTCTAATTAACATAACAATCTACAAAAAATAAATCTGAAGTCAAGACCTTGTTTTTTGGTTTGTGGGGTTTTTGTTTTGTTAAGTGGAGAGAGAGACAGAGAGAGAGAGAGAGAGAGAGAGAGAGAGAGCGCTCCCATTGTGGGGCTTGTAGTCAAAAAGTCCTGTGTTTGAATCTAGACTCAGACATTTACTATCTGTATGACCTTGGGTTAATCATTTAACCTCTCTCAGACTCAGTTTCCTTACCTATAAAATGGAAATAATAATAATGATAATAGCACCTAATCACCAGACTGTTGAGTGAATCAAATGAGATAACACATGTTAAAGTGCTTTGCAAACCTATTATTATATCTCTTATTATTTTTACTCCCCAGCAAGGAATCCCAGCATAGGATAGGAACCCCCAAGTATAATGTAGTGCTCCTGTTACAAATATAAACTCCTTAGTTTTCTATCTAAAAACCCTCTACCATCTGGCTCCAACCTACCTTTGAAGCATTACTCTGCATAACTCCCTTCCAACCAAACTAGTCTATGAGCTGTTCCTTGATTATCCTTCTCAAAGGCAAGCCATGCTCTATTCCTGAAATGAACTCCCTCCTTATCTCCACTTTTCAGAATATTTCTCACCCTGAAAGGTTCAGCTTAGGTGCCATCTCTCCTGTGAAGCTATCCCTAATTCCAAATAAAGTGTTCTCTCCCTCCTAAAATTTCCTAAAAATATAGTACTCTGTATCTCCTTTGTCTGTCTTTCGCCCCTTCATATTATCATATTTCACCCTATAATTGAAGGGGGGGGGTGAGTAGGGCCCAAAATTTGGTTTATAATCTTTCATTGCATAATCTTTGCATTGTATAATTCTGTGCATCATGCCTCTTAAAAGGTAAACAGAGCATCAGTGTATTCACCAGTGGCATATGGATATGCATTTATCTCTTCTGAATTTTGAGCCACTTGAGCCTAGAATTCTCAGTGCACATGCATTGTCAGTATATTTCCAAAAGATGACTTGCAATGGTTTGTTTAGAGCGCTGCAGTACCAACAGTATTGTCACTCAACCCAATGAAGAACCCTAAGTGCAAGGGGAGCAGGTGGGCAGGCCAAACTGCCATGAGTAAATCAAGTGATATGGTAAGACTTGCATCTTCCCGAGCTAGTTAAACCATACAATTCATCTGCCAGTGATACATTAACATGCAAAGCATTTCTTTCTGATTATGAGTAATTATAAAAACTATTTTGTGGGCTTCAAGCTGAAAGTGATTGTGTTTGCTGAACAGCATGGAAACAGCTTTGGAAAGACAGTTTTCAGAGAGTGAAAAGTTGGTGCAAGACTGGAGGAAACTAAAAAACAAGCTAAAAAACACAAACCTTTCCTGACAGGTGTTTCGAGGTCCTAAAACAGGCAAGGTTCCACAAATAGATGAAGAGTTTGTATATATCAACAAAATGCTTCACAATGGCAGCCATGCGTAGTTTGAGATGTTGCAAATGAAGTCACCGAAGGTAGCTCACAAACACAACTTTCTTACTACTCAGTTTAAGGTGAGTTGTGGCTGGGTTTTGGCTGGGTTTTGAGCTTCATGCAGTGATGCGATCTGTGGCAGAGTGACGATGATGACAAAGTACACACATTTGTAACGAGTGTCGCTTAGGACGGTGTGTCAGATAATGAAACCGATGATACCTATGAAGAATCTTCAAACACAGAAGATTAAATTTTGTAAGTCTGTACTTCGAAACACTGTAGCAAATTTTCTTAAGAGTGATATTTCAACTATAATGCACAAATCAATAACAGCTAGTGTGTTAATTTTATTTTTCAGACTAGAAAAATGTTAACTAAACTGTCACGAAGAAATGATGAGCACCGATTTGGACTATTCAATTTTAATGTATATTCACCAGTATTCCCTGCATTCTAATCTTGTAGCAGACAGTTTAGTAATAAATGATTTTTAAGTAATACTGGCACAATTTTTAAAAGCTTCACATATTGCTTTTGGGCGAGAAGTTGACATAAAATCTGCTATGATTATGCACTTGAGAGTCAGTATATTTATCTGTGAAAATGTCTGTCTCCTTCCTACCTCCAACCTCCTCACCCAGGAGTAGAATGTAAACTTCTTAAGTGAAGGGACTCTATTTTTTTTCATCTTGGAATCCTCTTCAGTCAGCACAGTATCTACATAGTAGCTACTGATAATCATTTAATATCATTTTCAGACTTTAATGAGGGCCAGAGCCTGAATTAATCAACCAGAAGAAGAGTCTGGATCTAACAGCTTCTTTGTTCTCTGAGTAAACTGAATTACCTCTTCCTATGTCAACAAGGCCAGATGGGGCTGACTTACAAGTATTTTTCCTCAGCTTAAGGATGAGGCCCTTAACCTGAGACACTATCTTGAATAATGAGACTTTTTCTTAATATTTTATTGACACCTACTATGTTATGACATATTAATGGTAAAGAAAACACAGATATCCAGATATCCTGAGTCGTAATTTCAATTGACACATTGTCAACTCTCTTATCTTATTGTATTTACCACCTATTCAATTAAGAAAATTCCTTTCTCGTAATATGGTTAAACATACATAGAGGTCATAAATTTGAGTGACACAGACATGTTGAGTTGGAATTGTTCTAAAACATATTCAAGCCTGGTCATTCTTTTATCTATCATTCAGAACTTAGGTTTTGGTTCCTTGTACATATAAACTCACTAGATTTTGCTAGCAGAATAAACAATATAGATTTACATATCACACAACCTATTTGCCTCCTTCAACCAAACTTTCAGGTCCTCACTACTTAATGAAGGTTTGTTGAATTTTATTGGAAAGGAGGTAGTGTTGGGAGGCAATTCAGAGGAACAGAGAGGAGGGAAACTAGGACTTCTTACCTTTTCTTGTATTGGTGAAGAGGCGATATTCCTTCAGGACAAGGTGAATCTGACACAAGTCCATTTCAGTTCCTGCGTTTTGGTATTTAGATTTTTAAAAAATTGCTACATTCTTCTGGGAGATCCTTAAGTTATCTCTGTGCAGCTGGTCTTCAAGGTACTTTGGCTTACATAGAATTCATACATTAAATTTTAGCATTGTTCCTTTTTGCTTCTTTTCTTCCAAATACTCTTCCACTTCAATGTTTTTGTGTTCCAAATCTTTTATTTTCTCTCCGATGTTCTACTTAAGTGGCACAGTGGGTAAGCTCTCTGGTCTTGGAGTCAGAAGGAGTTCCAGCTCTGTGACCTGGGGCAAATCACTTTCTCTTAGCCTCAACTGTAAAATGAAGTTAATATCATTTACCTCCCTGGGTAATTGTGAGTTTCAAATGAGATAATACACATACAGCATTTTGCAGACCTTAAAGCACTTTATAATTGTTAATTATTATTGCTTCTTTGAAGAGATTCTCAGGTATCTAATTTTTCTTATCTTCTATTTGTGTTTTTAAATTCTGTGTTGAGTTCTAATATTTTCCTAAATTAATTCCTAATTCTTCCTTTTAAGGGTTTCCTTTCCCTTTTGAATATTTCAGGAGTTTCACCTCTAGGAAGTCCTCCTGATTCTCTCATTTATCAAATAAAACTGGCTCATTTTCCTTCGATTTATAAAAGTTGTTCACTTCTCTTTGAGGTTTTGCTCAAACCTCTTTTTTATGACCTAACTCGTTGTTTTATCTGCTTATAGGCTGTTATTTATTCAGGTTTTCTTTTCTTTTTTGTCCTTCCAGCTTTTCTCTTGTATTCCTTATTATCCACATTTGATAATTCTCTATTTCAGCAAATGGAAGCAAGGCCACTAAACCTTACTTAAGGATCTAGGTGCCACGTGTTGACTTAGAAAACCACATATTAACTTGATCTATATCCCATTGTATTTTTACCTATTTTGCTAAATGTTTCCCAATTATATTTTAATCTGATTCCTCCTGAGCTGGGGAGTGTTGCCAGCTGAGATGCCTACAGGCTGGTTATTGGAGACCTCTGCTCTACATTCTCCAGCTTTTCCTCCTTTCACAGTTGCAAAGACCCCAGAGACTGAGCTACTGAGTGGCCAATATCAGCCTCAACCTCCTCCTGTTTAGGGAGTATCAGAGTCAGCCAGGTCCAGGCCTCTGTCCTGAGGAACCTTTGGAAAAGGAATGGCCTCAGGTGGGTTTCCAGTCCCTTTACCATCAGTCCTGATCTCATGTGATTCGGAGTTCCACAATTATCTTCCACCCTTCCCAAAAAGTCAAAGGTTCCTCTGATCTTCCCCCACCAGACCTTGTCCCTTTCTTTGTTTCATATGACTCAGAAGAATCAGTGCCTGATGAGTCTTGTGGAATCTGGGGGATTAGGGCAGAGTCACTTCTGTAGGAGATCCATATGGCCAAGTCCTGAGTCACAATCTTGCAAGCTGGCTCGTGGGTGTCCAGGAATCAATTTGGGGTAGAGATACTGAACAATGGCTAATTGTTCCGAGTACCCCAACATCTCTGGTGTCAATTTAAAACTATTTTATGTGGTACATGGGTTATATATTTTGGAAAAATCTATAGTCTATCTAAATCTGGCACGTAATTCTTTTTCTTCCCCTAGTGGTGGTGGGGAGGTTTGGATCAGTTTGTAGAAAGCACTTACTTGGCCATTTTCTAGGTGGTTGTTCAGTCTTTTCAGTCGTGTCTGACCCCATTTGGGGTTTTCTTGGCAAAGATACTGGAGTGGTTTGCCATTTACTTCTCCAGCTCATTTTACAGTTGAGGAAACTGAGGTACACAGGGTTAAATGACTTACCCAGGGTCACACAGCTAGCAAGTAGCTGAGGCTGGATTTGAATTCAGGTTTTCCTAACTCCAGGCCTGACACTCCATCCACTGTGCTACTTAGTTGCCCTTGTGAGTTACATAATCAAAACTACCTCCTAGTTAATGAGATCTGGGGCCATGTGGGCATCAGGTAGTACCAGAGACACTCTTCTTTTTTTCTTGTAGTCCTGCCTGGGCTTCAACCCAGGAAATCTTGGTTTTCCCTTACTCATTACACTTCATTTCTATCTCTAGGTCATCAGTCAGTTGCCAATCAGTTACAAGTTACAAGCCCCTATTAAGTGTCCTGCCCCATATCCAGTGGGGTGGAGGTGATGTGAATATTGAGAAAAGTATGAATCATAGAATTCTAAAAACTGGAAGGAACATATCTAGTCAGGCCCTTTCCTTTACAGATTCAGAAGAAGACAGGTAAAGGAATTTGCCCAGACACAGTCTTCCAAGACATTGTTTTAGGATCTCAAAGTCATAGACTTAGAATGGGAAGCTACTTTAGAGGTCATCTAGTGGAACCATCCCATTTTACTGATGAGAACAGGAGAGGTTAAATGACTTAGCAGATGGTACAGTTGTGTGAGGTATTTGAAGTGAGGTTTAAATTTAGGTCTTCCTGAGTATAATACTAATAATAGCATTAAGGTTAGCAAAGCATTTTACAAATATCTCATTTGATCCTTACAAGGCTGCTAGTATCCCCATTTTAAAGTCAAGAAAACTGAGGCAGACAGAGGTTAAATTGACTTCCCTAGGGCCATACAGCTAAGATGTGTTTGAGGTCTGATTTAATAATAATAGTTGGCATTTATATAGTATCTACTATATGCCAGGTACTGTGCTAAGTGCTTTACAAATGTTGTGTCATTGGATCCTTACAGCAGCCCTGGGAGGTAGATACTGTGGTTATCCTCATTTTATAGATGAGGAAACTGAGGCAGATACCTTAAGTGACTTGCTCACAATTACATAGCTAGCAAGTCTGAGGCTAGATTTAAACTTAGCCTTATAGCTGCCTGATTCCTGTCCCTGGTGTTGTGGTCCAGCTATGTCCTTTCCTCTGTTCCAGTGGTCCAATAGATGTACCCTCTCTGTCCTCTCCAAGCCCCTCAAGATTTAGTGCTGGACCTAGAGTTAGGAGACTTGAGTCTGACTTCTGACTGAATCATTTACCAGCTTTGACAGCCTGAGAAAATTGTGAGATCATAGGGTTTAGTGCTAAAAGAGATCTTTGGAGATTATTTAGTTTAACATTTTCATTTTATGGATGGGGAGACTGAGGTCTGGAGATGCTAAGTGGCTTGCTTCAGGTCATACGGGTAACAAGTAACAGAATACAGATCTGAATCCAGATCTTCCCATTCTAAATCCAGTATTCTTTCCACTACAGTCATTGTGCTTTTCTGAACCTCAGTTTCCTTATCTGCAAAATGAGTATGAAAGTAATTGTGTTACCTATCCCACAAGATTTTTTTTGAGGAAAGCACTGTGTAAAGTCTATAGTCCTATTAAAACGTAAGAGGACAATGATAATCTCAACAACTCTCACAGGGAATATCCCTGTAGTACTGCCAAAAGCCAGGCTGTTTGGGAAGTCTTGGAAGTTGCTGCTGGGTTCAGCTTGAATTAAGCCTTAGGAAAACACTTTCCTAGATGTACTGTCTTCTCTTGTTCTGTTTCCTGTGCAAACATCCTTCCCTGTCTTCCTAACTAGACTGTGAGCTTTTCAAGAGCAGGAACTATATTTTTAACTCCTCCATATTTTTCACCCACTTCCTGTGACCCCCTTCCCTGCCCCTCCTCCCCTTAGCTAACTCAATAGATAGATGCTCAATAGCTATTTCTTGAATAATTAAATGATTGAACATGTCAGTTTGTGGATTTGCAGGCAGAGCTGTAGCTGCCACTCAGACTGGATAATAAGGTACCCAGTTCAGGGGCATCCTTGCCCTTCATTGTCCTGGAGACCCTGATGCATTCTCACTCCCAGGCTTTCCTGCTTCTAGCCCCACTACAGCTCTAGATCTCCGATCACAATCATCTCTGTCCCTGACTTTAGTGCATTTGTCTTTCCTCTCCTGGTACTCCTGTGAGGGGCCTGTGCCCTCTCTCATTATATTCCCTGCTGGTCTCTGTGCTGCTGTTAAATCCAATCAGAAAGAAATCTTCCTTATGTGGGCTTTACCTGATCCACCTTTTCCCTTATTTATTCTTATGTTGGGCTTCCAGCAACTACCATTATCTGTTAATGGGGGCAGCTAGGTGGTGCAGTGGATAGAGCACTAGTGCAGAAGTCAGGAGGACCTAAGTTCAAATCTCACCTCAGACACTTGACACTCACTAGCTGTGTGACCTTGGGCAAGTCATTTAACCCCAATTGCTTCATCCTGGGTCATCTCCAGTCATCCTGATGAATATCTGGTCACTGGATTCAGATGGCTCTGGAGGAGAAGTGAGGCTGGTGACCTGCACAGCCCTCCCTCACTCAAAACAAAGTCAAGTGCAAGTCATGTCATCATTTCTCTGATGGCATGGTCTTCTTTGGGAATGAAGGACGAACACACATTTATCTGTTAATAGGCCTTACCATGCCTTCCAGCCCTAGCTCTGGTTTCTGGACAGAAACCTGGGCATATCTCTGTGTAGATTATCTCTTATTTTCTGTTGGGGAAGGGGAGAGTGAATCAGGTGAGGCAGGAGGGGAAGAACTCAGGACCCTTTAGAAGGTCAGATCTGAATGGAGACTTAAAGACTCCTTACCTCTTCCCCTTGCCCACTGTACCAAGTTAGAGATGAAGGAATTGAAGCCCAGAGAATGTGATTTGCCTAAGGTCATATAGCAATTTAGTTGAAGATCTGAGACTAGAATCCATTTATCATGACTCCTGCCCAGTCTGCTGCTCAAAGTAGCAGGGATTCCTCAGAGACAAGGGCAAAGGACAGGACAGTGTTTCATGTCAAAAGCAGTCACTCCCAAGAGTGACTTAGCCTTCCTCATGGTAACAGAGGGGTGAGTTCAGCTTTCAAGGGTCCAGTTCTGGGTTCATTTTGGGAAGCCCCTTTGTCTACATTGAGAGATAAATGGACAGAGATGTAGAATCATCAGAACCTGGTGTGTTTATTTGTGGAAGGGTCCCAGCTGTTATTTCTGTGTAAGAGAGAGGTGATGGAGCCCCTGTCTCTGAGATCCTATACTGACTGTATCAGGAATGGCCCTGGGGAGTGACATTCCCCTAGCCCTACACTGCCTTTATTTTGTTCTTCTACCTGGGAAGAACCATCATCTAACAGAGAGAGGCCTAACTAGCAAATTATATAACTTATCTTATTCTAAGAACCACATAGAGCAATCTCTTATTGGCTTCTCTGAAGAGCCTGACCTGAGGTTCACTTTTATATCAACACTTGGGGAATCTCACATTCCGTAGGCCTCAGTTTGTATTTCACACTGAATAGTTTCCATGACACTGGAGGACATCTTTGGTGAGCTTGTGTCTACTTATTTTTGGTCTAATTAATGACAATAATTAATCATTGAACCAGGTTATCTTTGTAGTGGCTGCTATCACAGAATCTTGTAACTTCATGAAAAGATACTCTGTTGAGGAAAACCTTCAAGGTTGTATTTTATTCTGCCAAGTTCTTTGCAAGTCAGCAAACAATCAATTCAGCAGGGTTTTTTCCCCTCCTCTCTGGTCAGCTGTGTGACAGTGAAGAGGTAGTCTGCTATAGAAAATTCTTGGCAAATGTTTCTTTGCTGGCTCTATCCTTGCATTTTTATCAATAACACAATGAATGCATCTGTATACCATTTTTATAAAGATCATATATGAGAAAGTCATGACATGAAGAGAAAGTTCAGATATGGGTCAGTCAGGCCTTGCTGATATATGTGGTCAGCCTAAACTGCTCCTCCCAGCCTTATCTGAAGCTCTGGGCAGTTTGCTTACATAGGGAGAGAGGGACTAAAAATCTCTCACTTCCCAGAATTCAATAACTTTTGTCACCAAATATTCATAGCAGTATTTTTTTGGTAGCAAGAAACTGGCCAGGCCCATTGATTGGGTGATGGCTAAACAAATTGTGGTCCACAAATGTAATGGAACATGACTGCACCATAAGAAAGGAAGAAAAGGAAGAACTTTGAGAAGTATAGGAAGACTTATATAAACTGATAGGACCAAGTAAATAGCGCACCCAAGCACTACACCAGCCTAAATGAAAGAACAACAAACTGAAACTGTTTTGTGCAATTATGATGAGCAAATTTGGCCTCAGAGAGTTGAGAAAATGCACCTCCTTCTTTGCAGAGCTGGGGACTATGGGTGTGGAATGTTAAATATACTGGTCCACACAATTGATGTGTGAATTGGCTTTGCTGAATGGCTTAGCCCATCCCTGCTTTCTTTTAAAAAACCTTTTTTAAGTGGTATTGGTCTCTAGTTAGGGAAAAGATAAGGTAACTAAGAACTTAAGGTAATATTAAAAAAAAGATACCAATTAAAAATAAGATTTTTTAAAAAAACAGTGAGTACATGGGATTCCTTTCTTCCCCTGGATGTTTCAGAAAGTAAGTCTGGGAAAGTCTGACTAACCCTACCTAACTATCCTGGGTGCAGCAAGGTGACATAATGGATAGTGCAATGAGTTTGGAATCAGGAAGATTTCCTTGTGGGTTTGAATCCAGCCTCAGATACTTACTATCTGTGTGATCCTGGGCAAGTCACTTAACCCTGTTTGCCTCAGTTCCTCATCTGTAAAATGAGCTGGAGAAGGAAATGGCAAACTACTCTAGTGTCTTTGCCAAGAAAACTCCAAATGGGCTCACAAAGACACAACTGAAAATGACAGGACCAAAACAGCACACCCAATTACCCCAGGCAATAAGCCAAGAGACAGAAGGAAACAGATTAGAATGAACTTCAGAGCCTCTAGTCCATGGAGGTTGCAGGAATGATCATGAGGCCAGTGCCTGGCTGCTGAGATAGAGATGACTTTGGACTGTGAAGTGTTATCTGGAACTAACTTGGGATTGAGGAGAGAAATCAACTTAAGAGGTGCATAGAGAGGTCTGTTTCTGATCCCTGAGAGATCTCTTATGTAAGGTCAGGGGACATCATAGGGATCAGTGCTAGACAAGACTTAGGGAAATGACGTAGGCTACAAGGCATTCTGGAGCACAGTAGATTCCCTGGCAAAGGGAACAATTTCCCTCTGTCTGAGAGCTAAGGAGAATTGCCATAGGAAAGCCAACTATAAAAAAGCACCAAGACTGAAGTCTGAAATTGAGGAAAGACTGCTATAGCAATGAGCTGCAGAGTAACAGAAATGACCAGAAGACTTGCGTAGCAGACTTAGGACGTGTAAGGTCCCTAGCTAAATCTAAGACTAGAGCATGCACATATAGTAAACTTGTCAGAAAACAGAGACCTTAGGACCACCAGGAAAAAACGACTGATTAAAAAGAAACTACTATAGAGGATGCCTGGAAGGGAATGATTAAGGTTGTCAGCTTAAACCTAAGACCTGAGGAATATGACGCTCTATTCCAGACTTACCTCAACTGGGTAAAGTCTGTGCTCAAAGGTTCCCTCACACAGGGTTAGTTGTCCACTTTATCACTTGTGCATGCTGAATCACAAAGACAATGGGAAAAGACCAGAACAGGACCAGGATTTCTGATGAGAAAAATCTCACTACTTTGCATAGTAATGTAACTAGTGCTTATCTGTGTCAGAGTGTCTATGGCAGGGCCCTTTCTCTTTTCAGATTGTTGACTGGTTGTTCACTTGTGTCCCACTATTTGTGACACTGTTTGGGATTTTCTTGGCAAAGATACTGGAGTGGTTTGCCATTTCCTTCTCTAACTTATTTTATAAATGAGGAAACTAAAACAAAAAAGGTGAAGTGACTTGCTCATAGTCATGCAGTTAATAAATGTCTGAGGCCAGGTTTGAACTCATGAAGATAAATCTTCCTGACTGCAGACCTACCCTGAGCTCTATCCACTGTGCCACTTAGTTGTCCACAAACCACTAGTATCAAACTCAAATAGAAAGGGATTCCTGCTAGTTGCCTACTGACTCAGAAAACTACAAATTGACTTTATACTGTATTGCATTTTTATTTATTTAAAAAAATATTTCCCAATTGCATTTTAATCTGGTTCAGGCTGTATTCTGTAGTTTTGCAAGATGCATGCACTCTGGAAGGTGAATTTGATACCTCTACTGTAAACTATCTTTTTCAGTTAAACTGATATCTAGCTACGTTGCTCTCTCATCTTGTATCTTTGAGGTTAATTTTTTTTATTCAAGTGTAATATTTCACATGTATCATATGTAAATTTCATCTTGAAAGGCTGGATGCCATGATGGATAGACGTCTGATCTTAGAATCAGGAAGACCTAGTCTTGCCTGTGACACATATAAACTATGTTAAATCATTTAATTTCTCAGTGCCCCAGGCAACTCTCTGAGACTCTAAATTATAAATCATTTGCTAGTCTACAATGGTGTTAGGAATTTCCCTGAAAGACAAGTCCCCATAATAATAGAATCAAAGGTGTAGGCCAAAATCCAAAACTCTATCATAGATCCTAATTCTGTCATCTAGTGGGTTAACCATCTTTTTCAATTTTGAGTCATCTACAATTATGAAAAGCATTCCCTCTGTGCCTTTACGTAAGTAATTAACAAGAATATTTAAAAAACAGAACCAGGTAAAGATCCCTAAGACACTTCATTAAAGACCACTTTCCCATTGATTCCCATTGAATGATATTGAATGATTAATGATTATTGTTTGGGTTCAACCATTCAACCATTTCTAAATCCAAACAATCATAGTACCCCAGTAATCTTAGAAGAAAGACCATTTCTTCTTTTTTTTTTTTTTAATTAAAAACATGTTTTCCTTTTGTGGTGAACTTAATGAACATCAAAAACATGAAATTTCAGTTAATGAAAAAAACCATGTTGTATATGAAAATGTGAGATTCTGTTATGCATCTTTGAAAGTATCTATTACATTTAGCGCAATAGTAACAGAACTGTCCTGTTTATCTGTGTCCCCTTCTGAACTTCCTTCTGTTCTCTTCTTGAATCTTTATTTTTTTTAAGACCAAGTCTCCCTATCCTGCTCAGGCTGGATATAAGCTTCATAGTGATATTTAATTTTTTTTTCTAATTAATAGTATTTTTTTTTTCAAAAATTTATCTCAGTACAACTTGACAAAAAATGGTATATTTAAGAAAAGTGAAATGACAGGTACAATAGCAAGGGCAGACTTACTTTTAATTGAAGTGCTGGTGCTTTCCTGTGTTTGGATATTGTTTTAAGTCCAGATAGCCACTCACATATCCAGCTATTAACATACTTCCCAAAGCATTAGCATCTGCAGGAGAATGGGGAGACATGGGAGGTGATGGGGGAATCAGTGGTGGTTCTAAAGGAAATAGTGGTGGCCAGCTTGTGAAGAAGGATGGTGGGCCACTGAATTTCTGTCCAGGCTTGCCCAGCCCTGGTACTGGGAGAGGAAGTGGTGGCCCAAGAATATGTATAGTTTAGTAACTTGAGGTACAATTCCAAATTGCTTTCCAGAATGGTTGCTCACAGGTTCACCAACACAGGTCCCATCAATAGAACTGTTTTCCTACGTCGCCTCCAACATTTATCATTTTCTTTTTTTGTTATCTTTGCCACTTTCGTTTGCATTTTTCTAATTAGTAGTGATTTGGAGCATTTTTTTCCATGTGGCTATAGATACCTTTGAGTTTTCCCCTTGAGAACTATCTGTTCATATGGTAGGCAAATGATTATATATGATAAGAGATGAGTTTAGAATACAGAATGAGACAGAAAGATATACATATATGTGTAATTTGTTGAGGGAATTTGCCTTCTTTTACTATGCATAGTTGTTACAAGAAATATTTTTAGGAGAGAAAACACATTTAACAATTAAAAAACAACAACATAGAGATGTAAGGGGGGGTGCTGCAGATTTGAAATGTTGAATGTACTTTCAGATAAAGTCACTGTATTATTGGTTTACCTAACTATTACACTTTGCTACAAGAGACCTCTTATGAAATAAAAATGACCTGTAAATGTTTGTAATGTGAAAACAAAACATGTCAATAAAATTTCAAAATAATAAAAGATAAAAACCTTGAGCACTTACAGATGTCAACAAGGAAGATATTAAAACAGATGAGAAGATGGCCATTAGGACATCAAAAGAGGTTGAAACATCTCTGAATAAATATTGTATGACAAAGAAAATTGAACTAACATTTGATACAGAGCATCCTGTGGATTCCCAAGAGAGAATGGAATTACAACCAGATGTTCCTGAATGGTTCAAGAGAGAAGTCAAATCATGAAAGCAGAATTGATGTTATATAAAATAATTGGCAGAATAGAAAAACTTGAATCCTTGGTGGCAAGTCTCTCCAAAAGAAGTGAACTAGAGAACCAGGAATACCAAAGTGAAGGAATATTTGGGGAGGAGAGAAGCAAAAAAGCAAGAATAGTGAAGGAACACATGATCTCTACATGGGCAAAACATATTGATTTTGGAGATAGGATGAGTAAGCCACTTAAGAATCATAGATCTTCCATAACCCAATAAGTCAAAAAACTCAAACACTGTATTCCCACAATACTTGAATTGTGGGAATAGCTGCTTACAATATTTTCTCCTTGACCTGGGAACTCTGGAATTTGGCCACAATATTCCTAGGAGTTTCTCTTTTTGGATCTCTTTCAGGAATCTGTGGATTCCTTGAATACTTATTTTGCCCTCTGGTTCTAGAATCTCAGGGCAGTTTTTCGTGATAATTTCATGAAAGATGATGTCTAGGCTCTTTTTTTGATCATGGCTTTCAGGTAGGTAATTTTTAAATTGTCTTTCCTGGATCTTTTTTCCAGGTCAGTTGTTTTTCCAATGAGATATTTCACATTATCTTCCATTTTTTCATTCTTTTGGTTTTGTTTTGTGATTTCTTGGTTTCTCATAAAGTCATTGGCCTCCATCTGTTCCATTCTAATTTTGAAAGAACTATTTTCTTCAGTGAACCTCCTTTTGAACCTCTTTTTCCATTTGGCTAATTCTGCTTTTGAAAGCATTCTTCTCCTCATTGGCTTTTTGAACCTCTTTTGCCAATTGAGTTAGCCTATTTTTCAAGGTGTTATTTTCTTCAGCATTTTTTTGGGTCTCCTTTAGCAGGGTGTTTACTTGTTTTTAATGCTTTACTTGCATGTCTCTCATTTCTCTTCCCAGTTTTTCCTCCACCTCTCTAACTTGATTTTCAAAATCCTTTTTGAGCTCTTCCATGGCCTGAGCCCATTGAGTGGGCTGGGATACAGAAGCCTTGACTTCTGTGTCTTTCCCTGATGGTAAGCATTGTTCTTCCTCATCAGAAAGGAAGGGAGGAAATACCTGTTCACCAAGAAAGTAACCTTCTATATAATAGTCTTATTTTTTTTCCCTTTTCTGGGCATTTTCCCAGCCAATGACTTGACTTCTGAATATTCTCTCCACACCCACTTTGCCTCCAGATCTGCCCAGCCAACGCTTGGGGACTGAGATTCAAATGTTGCTTCCCAGCCTCAGGGCTTTTGGCGGGGGCAGGGCTGCTATTCAGTGTGAGATTAAGTTTAGGTGCTCAGGTGGGGGCAGGGCTGCCTCACGGGCTCAGTTCCCTCAGGGGGTTTATGCAGAGACCTTTAACAATGGATCAGGGCTCCTGCCTGCTTGGGGAGCCCCTGTCTGTTCCCACCTCCGCTGCTGCCTCCTGAGGGGGCCTGAATTATGGGGGCACCCCACTCCCCTCTCAGCAAGCTGAGAAGACCCTCTCACCAACCTTTGGGGCCCGTGGGTGGAGGGACCCGCGTGTCTGCTGGAGATTCCGTCCCTGAAGCCCGCTCAGATCTGCTCCTCTCGGTGCTGTGCGGCCAAGTCAGGGCTGGGCTCGGCTCCAGGTCCGCAGCATGAAGGACCTTTTGTGAGAGGTTTTCAGGTCCCTCTGGAACAGAAATCTCATCTGCTCCATTGTTCTGTGGCTTCTGCTGCTCCAGAATTTGTTGGGAGTTCTTTTTTACAGATATTTTATGGGCTGTGGGTTCGGAGATAGCATATGTGTGTCTTTCTACTCCGCCATCTTGGCTCTGCCCCACTCAAACACTGTAACACACGAAATAATACTATAAAACAGACTAGAACTCCTTAATACAGAAAATAAAGGGCCAATAGAAAGGATCCACAGGTTTCTTCCAGAATAAAAAGCTGTATGCTGCAAAAATCCAAATGGTTAAATTGCACAATGACAAAGAATAAATTCTGCAAATGACAGGAGAAAGATCTAATATAAAGGAAAGGAAATTTAGAGAACACAATACTATTCTGTATCTTTGGGATATCAGGGAAGAGAAACAGAGTACAGAATTTTGGAGAACAAGGGAGCTCAAGGTGCAACCCAAGGTGATATACTCTGTAAACATGAGCCTTCACATCAATGGAAAAGTATAAATGTTCAATAAAGAGAAGTATTTGAAGCATTTCTACCAAAAAGAAAGAAAGAAAGAAAAGGAACAATCAATAATCAAGTGAATAGATCATTTGCTTTGCAAGTACCATGGACCACAAAAACATAAGAAAGGTAATAAAATATAGCTACAAGTAAGTAAATAAATTACTCCCCAAAATGGAGGGTAAAACTAAAAAGAGAAAGGTATCTATGGGATTAAAATAGCAAGAACAGAGAGACTATTAAGAGATTTTTTTCCTAAAATTCCACCAGGAGACAAAGGTAAAAGAATAAATTAAATAGAAGTAGTGGTTTAGAAAATCATGAAACATCACGGACTCAATTTCACAGTGCCTTGCCTATAGGTGAATCAGTGGTTTTTTGTAGGTCTAAACTTCAAAATGAGAGGGTTCTTAAAAGGGGTACGAAGGTAACAAGATAGAGGAAAATATATAATGCAACCTAATCAAGTGGTACAGTTGTGGAAACATTTTTTAAAAACCTTCTTTTTAACCTGTCAGATCTATTGGTAAAGGAAGAATTTATTATCAAACAAGAGACAGAGAACATTACGGGATATAAAATGGATAACTTTGATTACATTAAATTAAACAGTTTTTGCAGAAACAAAACCAATGTAACCATGAGTAAAAAGAAAACAGAAAACTGGGAAGAAAATTTTACAGTACATTTCTATGATAAAGGCCTCATTTCTCAAATATATAGAGAACTGAGTCAAAATTGCAATAATGTAAGTCATTCCCCAATTGTCAAATGGTCAAAACAGGCAGTTTTCAGATGAAGAAATCAAAAGCATCTATAGCTATATAAAAATGCTCTAAATTACTATTGATTAGAGAAATGCAAATTAAAGCAACTCTGAGGTAACACTTCACACCTATCAGATTGACTAACACCACAGAAAAAGAAAATAACAAATGTTGGAAGGGATGTGGGAAAATTAGGACACTAGTGCACTATTGGTGGAGTTGTGAACTGATCCAATCATTCTGGTGAACAGTTTGGAACTATGCCCTAAGGACTATAAAACTGTGCATACCCTTTGAGTCTGCAATATCACTATGAAGTCTGTATCTCAAAGAGATCATAAAAATGGGAAAGGGACCCATTTTTCTAGTAGCTCTTTCTGTGGTGGCAAAGAACTGGAAATTGAAGGGATGCCCATCAACTGGGGAATGGATGAATAAGTTGTAGTAAATGTATGTGAATGGAATACTATTGTATTATAAGAAATAATGAGCAGGAAGCTTTCAGGAAAAGCATGGAAAGACTTACATGAACTGATCCAAAGTGAAGTGAGCAGACTCAGGAGAACATTGTATAAAGTAACTGCAGTATTGTATGATGATCAGCTTTTGGAAGATTAATCTATTTCTAGTCACACAAAGATCTGAGAGAAATGATTATTTTTCTCTTATATTAATAATCAATTATTGAATTAAGATCAGGGTTTTTTTCAGGAACCTGTGGGTTGTTCAGTCTCTGAAGGGCGTTGTTGATGAATGAGATTGTACAAATCCCGAGGGTATGTGTTTTTCAAACCTGGTGGGAGACCCCATCCAGCTAGAGAAACTTACAAAGAATTTAATCTAAGGTGATTAATCTGGTCCATTGTGTTCTACTCAGGTATGTTCAGGTAGGGGGTAGATCCTTCGTCTAGAGACTGGAGGGACTGTCTGGCTTGAAATTGTCTCTCTTTGTCCAGGAGTGACATAAGCAAAGCCACACCCCCAGCCCCTCATTAGAATTCGTCTACCTCTCATTATAATATCCATTCTTCTCATTAATTATTAACCAATTGAATTGATTGTAGTGTGTCTTGAGAATATCCACTCTTCCAAGGGCATATAAGCATCAAGAAGTCACCATGATTCATCTTTGACACTAGCATAATTAATAAAATTATTAATTACTTAGAAACTATATCTCTTGAGCTTTTTATACATCACCAATAAAAGACAGTTCTGCAGGAACTATAATGAAAAATGGTGTTCACCTCTACAGAAAGAACTGATGGAATCTGAATGCAGATTGAAGTATACTGTTATTTTTCTTTTTTTTTTTTGCCTGTATTTTCTTTCACAACATGACTAATATAGAAATATATTTTGCGTGACTATACACGTATAACTTTTATCAAATTGCTTGCCTTCTCAATGATGGGGAGAGGAGGGAGGGTGGGAGAGAATTTGGAACACAAAATTGTAGAAAACAAAGGTTAAAAATTGTTTTTACCTTTGTGAAAAAATAAAATATTAAAATTAAACCTCCCTTTTAGTTTTTCTAGATATATTTAAGAAGACTATTTCCCCTGAAGCCCTTTCCAAAGTTTTCCCTTTAAGTAAATGGAAAGAACAAAAGTTAAGACCTTTCTTGAAAATGTAATAAGGGTGATAACCAAATTTAACTCTTGTTTAGATAAAACCATTGTCTCCCCATATCCTGGACTGGTTCTACAGATTAGTGTCATGACCCACCTAAGGAAAATGTCTTTTCTTTTAAATTAAAAATTAAGATATTGATTACAGGAAGGAAATATTTTCAGTCCTTAAGGGGAGTGGTCTAGGAAATCACAGCGATGACTATTCAGGAACATTATTGTTATTTTCTTTTTTTTTTTAATTTGTTCATTTTACTTATTTTTAATGTTTCTACAATCAGTACCATAAAACTTAGATTTTCCCCCCCTACCTACCTCCCGTCACCCCCCTCCCTCCCCAAGATGACATGCAAGTCTATATAGGATCTACACATACTTTCCTATTGAATACATTTTCACTATAGTTATGCTGTGTAGAAGAACTAAAATAAATGGGAGAAATCATATAACACACCAAAACATAATACACACACACACACACACACACACACACACACACACACAAATGATCTGCTACATTCTGCGATTGAATTCCATAATTCTTTCTCTGGATGTGGAAGGCACCTTACCTTAAAAGACCATTGGGAATTTTTTTTTTTTTTATGTCTGCATTGCTATGAAGATCCAAGTCTACCAGAAAAAACTCTCGCACATTGCGGTTGTTGCTGTGCACAAAGTTCTCCTGGTTCTGCTCCTTTCACTCAGCATCGGATCATATAAGTCTTTTCAGGCCTCTCTGAAGTCTTCTTGTTCATCATTTCTTATAGCGCAACAGTATTCCATTATATTCATATACCATAATTTATTCCGCCATTCCCCAATTGATGGACATCCCCTTGACTTCCAGTTTTTGGCAACTACAAAGAGTGCTGCTACAAATATTTTTGTACATGTGGGACCCTTTCCCATTTTTATGATCTCTTGGGGATACAGCCCTAGAAGCAATATTGCTGGGTCAAAGGGTATGCACATTTTTGTAGCCCTTTGGGCATAGTTCCAAACTGCTCTCCAGAATGGTTGGATGCGCTCACAGCTCCACCAACAATGAATTAGTGTTCCAACTCTCCCACATCTTTTCCAATATTTATCATTTTCCTGTTCTGCATTATTGTATTTTCATATATTATGATTATTTCCTTCTTCAAAATTCCTATAACTACTACTCAAATTGTTTTGGAGCAGTCATGTCTAAGGGCATAGTGGACTATGCCATTTTGGCCATCTTTCCAAGTTAGAAATATCTTGGATATAGATTAACATTAAATGTAATAAAAGTGTTTCTGGCATACTTAAGCTTAAATCCCAGAATGCATTATTAGTATTAAATTTTCTTTCTCAACACAATGAAGAAAAAAATGACTTCTGTAGAGTCCTGGGGGGATAAAGGGCTATAGGAGAATGGATGAGTTGGGCAAAGGGAGGGAATGAAAAAGAGAGAAAGAAAAGGAGAAATCTCTATTCACTGATGGGAGGGATCTCATTGAAGAACATTATCGTGGGTAGAGACATATTTTGTAATAGGAGATGAAGACTTTGCAATGGGTATAGTCTATAGGAAAATTGGTGCTCAGAGAGACCATGACATTATAGTTGTATCTCCATGGACACAGCTCCATGAACACATTTTGCCTCAGGAGAAAAGGAGTCTGATCTCCTGGGAACAGCCAGTATCTAAAAGGTTGAAAGGGCATGGACCCAGAGAGGAGATTTCTTGGCAAATGGTAAAGAAACTGATTATGGGGAGGACTGGGGGGTAGACATGCACTCCATAATCCAACCTGGTTAATTCTTCTATCTTCTCTGTCTCATGCAGGAATTGATACTTGTAAGTGTGAGGCACAACAGAAAACAGAGGGGAAGGCACATTTGCAATGCAATACAATAGAAATTATTTAGAAGAGGAAACTCAAAATAGGTAGTTTAGAAACTTTAATTCCATGTGGAAAATTCAGACTGCAGAAAGAACAAATAAACATAAAGACCACGAATCAAAGAATAAAGTTTAGAATAGGCAAAAAAGGTACAGAAGAAATGAAGAGAATGAAGGAAAGAAATCTTTTTTTAGAAAAAGGTTGTGTTTGTCCTTCATTCTCAAAGAGGACCATGACATCAAGATGATGACGTGACTCACAGTTGACTTTGATTTGAGTGAGGGAGGGCTGTGCAAGGTCATCAACCTCATTTACTCCTCCAGAGTCATCTAAGTCCTGGGGTCTGATATTTATCAGAACAACTGGAGATGGCCCAGGATGCAATGTGAGAACCTGGTCCTTTTAGGCTAAGGGCTTATCACGTTCTCACCTTGAGCGAGATACACCCATTCAATGGATGGGCTTCTTTAAGTAGTTACTTAAGAGATGGCCCCTTGTATCAGAAAAAAAAAAAATCAAACTGGGAGGGGAAGACCCTCAGATTTCCTGGATAAAAGAGAAACAGTATCTAGAAAACGGTACAGAAAATGAAAAGAAAAAAAAAACCCAACCCAATGAAAGGAGTTGAAGGGGAAGAGAAATAGGCATATAGAGATAGATTTTAGTTAACCAATTTAGAGGGGAAAAAAGAGAGTATGAACTGGATAACTAGATAGAAGAATTTAGTAAGTAAAATTCCAAAACTAGGAAAAGAAGTGACAAATGGTTGCGGGCAGGATGAGTACTATTTATAAGGAACCACCAATGAAAAAACTCCTGGTCCTGATGGCTTCTTTGTACTGGCCATCTGCCATGCCTGGAATATACTCCTCCTCATTTCCCATTTGGGGCGGAAATTTTTCAAACTCAACTCCAGCTCCATCTTCTACATAAAACGTTTCCTCATCCATGTTCCCCTAGGTTCTGTTATCTCCTAATACCTTCTTCTATGCAATTATCTTATCTGTATTATGTAGTTTGAATATGCTTACACATGTACATATTGTATCCCTCAGGTATAGAAAACTCCCAAAGGTTAGTGATTGTTCACTATTATCTATATATCTCCTATAAATAGCACAAGGCTAGGCACATAGTAGGGCTTGTTGACTGATAGACACATGAAGTGAAACAATGTAACTTGCAAGATCACAGATTTAGAACTCACAGCTAGTGAATTTTAGAGGGAGAATTTGAATCTAGGTTTCTTTACCTCCAGGTTCAGCATTCTATCCACAATACTACCCACATATCCCAGAATTTAGTGTATTTAGCTGATTTCTGTTCCTTTCAAAGTGGTTATACATTTATTTCAAAGATATCACTGTTGCTCATAACATTTTTTGGAATTACTTTGGAATGCTTTTGAAACTGGCAGCACATTCTTTTGAATATCCTCAGTGATGGCAAATCTTGGCCCTTTAAAAGTGGATCTGAT
Organism: Notamacropus eugenii; assembly: GCF_028372415.1. NCBI lineage: Eukaryota > Metazoa > Chordata > Mammalia > Diprotodontia > Macropodidae > Notamacropus > Notamacropus eugenii. Next base: position 89,007,174 of record NC_092873.1, on the reverse strand, counting down.
TTTTTGCCAACAGCCCAATGTCATCTTAGTTAGCAAGTCATTTAACCCTCTCAGCTTTAGTTTCTTCATCTGTGAAATGAGGGGGTTGAAATAGACTGTCTCTAAGGTCTCTTCCTGAGGGAAGCTTAGATGGCTCAGTGGACAGAGGACTGTGTCTGGAATCAGGAGATCTCAATTAAAATCCAGTCTCAGAAACTTACTAGTTATATGACCTTGGGCAAGTCACTTAACTTCTATTTGCCTTAGTTCCTCATCTGTAAAATGGAGACATACTAGAGAAAGAAATAGCAAGCCACTCTAGTATCTTTGCAAAGAAGTCTAACATGACTAAGCAAGAAAAAGGTCTCTTCCAGCTCTGAATCTTACAAGACTCTGAATTAGTATGAATAAAATGAGTAGCCAAAATGGGCCATACCATTTGGATGCAAAACTATAATAATGAGACAGTGTCATGGGTGTGTTATTCATAAACTGGCTCTTTAAAAAGACTTTCAAAAAACTCTAAGCAAGAGTATCTTTGGAACAGTGTGTGGATTTTCAGGTAAAAAGGCTGATGATATTCATCCATCCATCCATCCATCCATCCATCCATCCATTCATCCATCCTTTAAAAAATGTGTATCAAGCACCCACCATGTGCAGTATACTATTATTCTAGGTTCTGAAGGAGATGACAAGTTAGATACAATCTCTGCTCTTGGGGATTTTATTGTCTATTGATAGGTGAGAGAACAGATACAGATAAATATGATATTAATCACTATTTAAGTGAATAAGGAATACAAAGCATTAGGTGATCATATGAAGGCAAAATCATTTTCATCTGGGAGATCCTCACTTATTCAGCTGTAACAAGTCTAATACAAAATAAAAATAATGTCATTGCCTTACAGCTACCACTGTGTTAAACCAAGCATGGGACTGTTATCCCTTTGGCCTGAAAGCTGGGCTGTTTTTTCTGTTTAGTTTTGTTTTTTTGTGACTTTTTTTCCCTTTCAAAGCTGTCCCTATTCAGTATGCCCTGATTCCTTCCATCTGGATAAAATATTGGTGGAAATGCCATTTACCTTCTCCTCCCTAGGGACAGCTCTGGAACTCCTTTCCTTTTAGTCTGTGACTCATTCAATCCTATTTAGAGCTAAAAGGGACCTTGGGTCATCTAGTCCACCAACCCTGCTGCCATTTTAGAGATGAGGAAACTGAAAATCAGAGTGATTAGTTGAGGTAGCTAGGTGGTGAAGCAAATGGGAAGACATGTTCAAATACTGATTATGACACTATTATGAGACCCTGGACAAGCCACTTAACTCCTTCTTGCCTTAGTTTCCTCAAATATAAAGTGGGGATAATAATAGCAGCTACTTCCCAGTGTTATTGAAAGAATGAGATAATATTTGTAAAGCACTTTGTAAACCTTAAAGTGTTATATCAGTGGTAGTTGTTATTAAGTGATTTTAACAAGGTGGTCACAGGTAAGACGACAGGACCCACAACTAGAACCTCATGAGGTCCTTTGCCTCCAAAACGAGTTCTTTTTCCGCTGTGCCACACTGTCTCCCATGTTGTTTCTGTAATTTTTCTTCAGGGTCCATTATTCCCTTCTTATCTTTCTGGTACTTAATCTTCCAAACATTGCAGTGTGTCTATTCCCTCTAACCCCTCCTCTCCCCCAACTACCTTTTTAGCTATTTCTCAGGCTTTTTCTTATTATTCAAACAGCAACTGGAAAGCTCACTCCTTCCAGGAAACCCTCCCAGATGTATTGAAAGATATGTAGAGAAATAAAAGAAGGAATGGTGGAAATGGAGCTAGGCTAGTAGAGTAGCAGAAATCATTGTAGCTAATTTCCCCCCTAAAACTCTTCCAAAAAAGATCTAGAAAATGCACCAGACTGAATCATGATGGGAAAATCCAAGAAAGAGTCATGGTAAGTCATTTCTTCAGTCCATGTCAACATAGAGAGACAGTCAGAGAGTTCTACTGGGAGAAGCATCCAGGTACCCAAGGAGAGGCTGTTTATTGAGGCAGGTGGAGTTTCCAGATCCATACAGGGCAAGACCAGATATATATTGAGACACCTCAGAGGGTTGGGTATCCAAGTTGGTGGGCCCTTTCACTACCCAGGGTGAACTGAAAAGGGGACTTATACCCAGTGGTGGGGCTGTTCTAGGGTAGGTAAAAGGCCCTAGGCTACATTCAGAGAAGAGCAGGTTCAGAAGCAAGCAATGGCAATGTGGCTTAGATTCCTGGAGCATAGTAGGGTCTCAGTTTCAGATTCTAGCTGCCTGAAGCCTATAGAGGAATAACCAGGATTCTGGACCAAGGAGGAAATCTGTAGTTCTATTGGTCTGAACCAGCAGAGTTGATTTCTAGTTGGTTAGTGATGGCTGAATTCAGCAGCAGTCTACTGTTGCTCAGACCCAAACCTAGGTAATGAACTTGTTGGAGCTCAGACCAGGACAACAGCAGTCTGACTTTAAGCCTGGCTCAGACTGCCTTGGGAACTCTAAAAGCTTGAAGGTCCTCAGCCTGACCTGAACTTTACAACCCAGCTTTACACCAAAAAGAACTTGTCCAGCAAAACTGAATACTAAGAAAAAATGGATCGTTAACAAAATAGAGGACTTCCCAAGTATTCTGATGAAACAACCAGAGTTTTATAGAAACTTGGAAATTCAAGAACAGGAGTTAAGAGAAACAAAAATATAAAAATAGATGAACAAAGATAAAGTACTAAACAAAGATGAAATGCCTTCATCCTAATATGGGAAAATGATGCCTGTGTCCCTATTTAACCTTATCGTTACCAATTATAGAGGGAGTCCAATTAGAGAGAATGGCTGTTAAGTCTTGATCTTTAAAAGAATGGAAAAAGAAGGAAAGAGGAATATACTACAGGGAGAGGGAGAAAAGAAGATTAGGGAAAATTATCTCACATTTTCAGAGAATGTAAATAGACATCTATACAAATGAGAAAGGGGAATGTTTGATATTTGAATCTCACTGTGATCTGAATAGGTTGAAAGACGGAAACACAAACACACACACACAGAGGTGTGTATAAAAAATATATCTTGCTCACCAGGGAAATAGGAGGGAAAGGAGAGAAGGAAGAAGGGGAAATTAGAGGGAGGACAGATTAAGGGAGGCATTAGCGCTAAACAAAACAAATTCTAAGGATGTACAAAAATGTTTTTAGCTCTTTGAGGTAGCAAAGAATAGAGGTACCCATAAGTTGGGGAATCACTAAACAAGTTATGGTATAGAAATATGATGGAATACTTATTGTGCTGAGACATGATGGAGAGGTTTCAGAGAAATCTGTATAGATTTGTATGAACTGGTACGAACGAACAGTACCAAAACAATTTATATGATGATAACAATGATGTTAAAGGCAAATAACTTAAAGAATGAAGAACTCAACCAGTATTTCAGAGTACTAATGATGAAATATTCCTAGTCATCCCCTGATAGAAAGGTAAAGGATTCAGAGCATGAAATGAGACAAACACACACACAAACATGACCAATGAAGAAATTTGTTTTGATTGTACATGTTTGTAACAGGATTTTGTTTTGCTTTTTTTCTTAATTGGGAGAAGGAGGCATTGGGAAGGGAGAGAGAAAAGGTGAATTTTTGCTGATTGAAAAATAATACATAATTTTAAAAACACACAGAATGAAAGATATGTAGCTTTTTCTACTACATAAAAATGCATTCTTCCCTCAATCACACAATTCCTGCAGTCAATGCCCACTTACCTAATAACTTTTTAGTTATCTGTTGATGATGAACCTTCATGGCTTTGAGTACTGTTCAGTGGATGAGTTGTGTCTGACTCTCTGTGACCCCATTTGGGATCTTCTTGGAAAAATACTGGAATGATTTGACACTTATTTCTCCAGCCCCTTTTACAGATAAGAACTGTAACAAACAGGATTAAGTGACTTGCCCAGGGTCACACAGCTATTAAGTATCAGAATGGATTTGAATTCAGTTACTTCTGACTCCAGGGTTGGCCCTGTAGCCACTACACCATCTCACTGCCCCAAATATCTGGTGCCAACGCCAAAACTGGCTCTCATCATTATCGAATGCCTTTCTGTTCAGATAAAAGTGCTTTTTGAGCTTCCAGGAGTCAAGATGGAGGAGTAAGAAATAAGTCACTCTCATCCTCCCTTACTGACCTCTGAAAGCCCAGAAAATATCACCCCAGGAAAAACCCTGGAGCAGCTGAGCCAGCAGAAAGATGAGGTACAGTAGTCTTGTAGCCCAGAAAGCTACAAGGACTAATGGGAAAGATTTCTGGAAGAGGGAGAGCAGTACAGGATGGGTGGCATTCCAGCAAGCCCCACCTCAGCAAATCAGGGAAACACCCTAAGTCCCAGGGTGGGGGAGCAGGCAAGTGCCAATACCAGTACCCCCCAGTGCCTCAGCACAGTCAGGGTAACCTGTAGCCACCACCTCAGAAAACCACCGCCTGCTCCAGTGTTGTCCAGCAGCCAAATCTCTCTGTGGTTCAGCACAACTTCAGGAAGCACAATTCCAGGAGACACAGCAACAGGATGGCAAAAATCTTCCAGCAGCCAAACATTCTAGTGCAAGGCCCAGGTGAGCAAGAACCAAACATTCAAGTACAAGGCACAGGGGAGCAGATATCCCCCAGGTACCAGACTTCCCACCCTCACCCCAAGAGCTCTAGTGTTGTTGAGCTCAGTTCAGCACTAGGTAAGCTGCTAAATCTCTACAGCCTACAGCTGCCAGCAACTGAGGCCCCAGCACACGAAACCAGTGACTAGGTCCTAGACACCTAGCACAAGAAGCTTGGGTCAGTGCCCCCTGTGCTTTAGCAAGAGAGCTCAACTCTAAAAGCTAGTAATTAGGAAAACACTATGAGCAAAAAGCAGAAATGAACAATGACCATAAATTCCTATTATCCTCACTACAGGAATTCAGAAGAGAACAATGTTGCCAATATACCCACATCCAAAACCTCAGAGGGAATATGAACTGGTCTCAAGCCCCAAAAGTCTTCTTGGAAGAGCTCAAGAAAGATTTTAAAAGTCAAATAGGAGAGGCACGAGAAAAACTGGGAAAAGAAATGAGAGGTATGCAAGAGAGAGTTCGTAGCTTGGAAAAGGAAGGACAAAAATTGATTGTAGAGAACAAGTCCTTAAAAAGAAGAATTGGTCAAGTGGAAAAGGAGGCATAAAAACTCACTGAAGAGAAGTAAAAAGTAAAATGGCCAAATGGAAAAGGAGGTACAAAATCTAATAGAAGAAAATAATCTGTTAAAAATTAGAATTGGGCAAATGGAAACCTGAGATATCAAGAATCAGTTAAACAGTAGCAAAAGAATGAAAAGAAATAGAAGAAAATGTAAAATATTTCATTGCCAAAACCGACCTGGAAAATAGATCCAGACCCAGAAGAGACAATTTAAAAATTACTGGTCTACCTGGAAACCATAATGAAAAGAAGAGGATGGACAGCACCTTTCAGGAAATCATCAAGGAAAAGTATCCTGAGGTCCTAGAACCAGAAGGTAAAATAGTCATCAACAGAATCTACCTCCTGATAGAGATCCCAAATTGAAAATGCCAAGGAATATTGCAGCCAAATTCTGAAATTACAAAGTCAAAGAGAAAATACTGCAAGCAACCAGAAAGAAACAATTAAAATGTCATGGAACCCCAGTTAGACAGGACCTTGAAACTTCTCCATTAAAAAATTGGAGGGGAATACTACATTCTGCAAGGCAAAGGAGCTTGGATTACAACCAAGGACCAACGACCCAGAGAAACCGAGCGTAATCTTTCAGGGAGAAATTGACATTCAATGAAATAGAGGACTTCCAAACCTCCCTGATGAAAAGACCAAGTTCAACAGAAAAACTGATCTTCAAATATAAGACTCAAGAGAGGCATAAAAAGGTAAGAAAAAGGAAAGAAAACACACGTTATTAATAAAGGCACAGTGTTTGTGTTCTGACAAGGGAAGATAACAATTGTAAGTCTTGAGAACTGTACTGTATGCTATATGAAAGGGGTATACGTAGACAGAAGGCATGGGTATGTCAACTTTGATATGATGATTAAAAAAATCTAATTAAGTGGTGAAAAGGGATTGTACTGGGAGAAGAGGAAAGGAGGAGACAGACAAGTAAATTACATCACATGAAAAAGCACAAAAACCTATTACAGTAGAGGGAAAGAAGGGAGATGAGCATTATTTGAACCACACTCTCATCAGATTTGGCTCAAAGAGGGAATAACATAATCAGGTATAGAAATCTGACTTACCCTATAAGAAGCAGGAGGGGAAAGGGGAAATAAAAGGGAGGTGGTATATCAAAGGGAGGGAAGAAATAGTAAGGGTAAAGCGGAAGAAAAAGGAGGGAACTGACAGAAGGGAGGGCAGACTGAGGGAGGTGGTGACTGAAAGCAAAACTAGTGAGGAGAGAAATTGAAAGGGAGAAAATAGAGTGAAAAGCATAAACGCAGGGGAAAATAGAATGGAGAGAAAAACACAGGTGGTTCATAACTGTGAATGTGAACGGGATGAACTCTTTCATAAAACAAAAGTAGATAACAGAGTGGATAATCCTACAGTATGTTGTTTACAAGAAACATATGAAGCAGAGGGATACACACAGAGTAAAGGCAAAAGGCTGGAGCAGAATATATTATGCTTCAGCTGAAGTAAAAAAAGTAGAGGTAGCAATCCTGATTTCAGACAAAGCAAAAGCAAAAATAAATCTAATTAAAAGAAGCAAGAAAAGAAACTACATCCTGCTAAAAGGTATCATAAATAAAATTGTGCACACCCTTTGATCCTACAATACCACTTCTGGGTCTGTATCCCAAAGAGATCATAAAAGCAAGAAAAGGACTCACATGTACAAATATATTTATAGCAGCTCTTTCTGTGGTGGCAAAAGAATTGGAAATTGAGGGAACATCCATCAATTGGGGAATGCTTGAACAAGTTATAGTATATTAAGGTAATGAAATACTGTTGTGCTTTAAGAAATGATGAGTAGGCAGATTTTGGAAAAACCTGGATTTACAAGAACTGATGCAAAGTGAAGTGATCTGCAATGGAAGGATCTAAGACAACTTCAAAAGACTCATGATGGGAAATGCTATCCACATCCAGAGAAAGACCTATTGGGTCTGAATGCTGATAGAAGCATACTACTTCCTTTCCTTTTCTTTCATTGTTTTGTTTCTTCTTTCTAGTGGTTCCTTCCATTAGTTCCAATTCTTCTTTACATCATGACTAATGTGAAAATGTTTAATATGAATGTATAAGTAGAGCCTATATCAGATTGCATGCTGTCTTGGGGAGGCGGGAGGAGTAGTTGAGGGAGAAAATTCAAAACTCAAAATGTTATGAAAGTGAATATTGAAAACTAAAAATAAATTTAAAAACTTAAAAAGTGCTTTCTGAGATTATCTAATCCAATCTCTTCACTTTATTTTCTAAAAGCTTATTCATTTTTAGTTTTAACATTTAAAAAACTATTTTTCAACATTCACTTCCATAAGATTTTGAGTTCTAAATGTTCTTTGCCTTCCCCCTCAAGAGGGCATACAATCTGAAATAGGCTACATTCATATTAAACATATTTTCTCATTAGTCATATTGTAAAGAAGAATTAGAACAAATGGGAGGAACCATTGAGAAAAAAGAAACAAAAAAGAGAGCATCCGTAGTTCTCTGGGTGTAGATAGCATTTTCCATGAGTCTTTTGGGGTTGTCAGCTCATTGCATTGCTGAAAAGAGGTAAGTCTATGAAAGTTAATCATTGCACAATGTGACTGTTATGATGTACAACGTTCTCCTGGTTCTGCTCACTTCACTCATAATCGGTTCATGTCTGCAGTTTTTTTGAAGTCTGCCTGCTCATCATTTCTTATGGAAATGTATTCCATTACAACTTGTTCAGTCATTTCCAATTGATGGGCATTCCCTCAATTTCTTAATCTTGGCCACCACAAAGAGCTACTATAAATATTTTTGTTCATGTGAGTCCTTTTCCCATTTTTGTGATCTCTTTGGGATACAGACCTAGAAATGGTATTACTGGGTGCATGGGTAGGCAGTTTTATAGCCCCTGCCGGTACTTTTTCATGTACTTAGAACACATTGGAATGTTTACCATTTCTACCAGATTACAGTATTTTAAGAGACTAGAGACTTCTCATATTCCTACTACTACCTTACACACTATTCTGACACCCTCTAGCCCGGCACAGGGAATGATAGTATGCAACTGATCTGAATGAATAAAAAACTTAGAAGACTGGGGAATAGGGTCTGCCCTGCTGGCTCATTTGAAAAATAATTTTCTTATATGCATTTGTAAACTATTCTCATTACCTTCATTGACTCCCTCCTCAAAATACAAAAACCTACAATGAAATGTGTTAGTAGTCCAGGAAAACCAATGCTCACATCATATCCCTGCATTTTAAACTGGCTGGTGTTGTCTTCAATCCTCTGCACCTGTGGTGTAGCTCATTTCTGACCTGACACTGCATGCTTATCAGTTGTCACTTGAGTTTACTATCTTTAAAATGAGAATCTTGGTAGCCACCATGGCAGTCCATCAGAATGCGTGGTGTCATTTTAGAACTATCCTTTCTCCTTCAGAGCTTCAGGGTCCAGCCTTGCTTGCTCCAAAACTAGTCTACAACCTGAACCATGCTGGCTGTTAGCTTGGTATTTTCCTGAGTCAAAAACTGTACACAACACACCCCAAAAGCTGGATTTCAGGGACAAGTCAAGGGGACAAAATAGTGGTCAAGAAAATTGAGATCTGATCACTCCCTTCTTCTTGAATCCTGCCAACAGCTATTCCCTGCTGCATTTTTGCCAGAGGATTCATGTCTATTTTCACATATATTAGTTCCTCACCAACCCTACCCCACAATCCCATGGGCTTGGCAATCAATAGATCTCACTCTATAATCCTCATGATTTTCCAAAGGTTTTCAGCAAAAAATGGAAGTGACATGGTTGGAAATAATCGATACTACTTCTACTTAATGAGGTATATTTTACACTGCCAGAGTTTAAAAAGACCTAGGTTAAAATCCTAAACTTGTTGACAACTAATACAGATCTATAATGTTGGCGGATTCCCTTTAACTACACCTCAACCATAAAAGGTGAATGAGATAAATCTTTCACATTCACTCTTAAGTGATACTTTAAAGCTTGTGACTAACATCCCTATTGTTCTTAATCCAAGAAATAAAGCCAAGTTTCTTTTAACTCTTTTTACTCCAGACACCTTTTACACAAATTACCCAAAGACATTTACCTACACAGACGAATATAGGAGTGGGGAGACACAAGCGCAGACAGCACGATTTCAACCTGAATAGTATTTTCTTTATTTACAAGTTAGAATCAACAGACACACGAGAAAAGGAGAGGGTTTAGCTCCAATGGCCTCCTGGGGAGACAGAGAAGGTGTGACCCCCACGGGCCACAACAGAGCGGGGATGTAGGGATAGGTAGAAAAAAAAAGTCAACGTAAAAAACAAAAACAAAAAAGCTCCCCTCCTTCCCTCCCCAGTCTAGGGGGACCCACCCCCAGCCCCACCTCCCCCAACCCTGCGCAATTTAAAATAAATTAAAACAAACAACTTCAGAAAACAGGGCCCTTGGAGGGGAGTGGGCAGCTGGTAGTTGTGGCCTCAGGCTTTAGCCCAACCTTATACCTACCCAAGACCCCTCCACCCCCCACTTCAGTCTATTTTAAGTGGGGAGCTTCAAGCCCAAGGAGAATCCCCTCCTCCTGTCCCTTGAGTCCCTCAAGGGGTAACTGTCCATGTATCCCTCCCCACCTTGCAGAGCCAGCTCTCCCATACAGGGGAAATGGGGTGAGGGGGGATCCAAAAGAGGGAACCTCTGGAGAGGGCTAGGGGAATCCGGTCCTGCAGAGCCTCCTGCCCCATTGCTGACTGGCCCCTTAGCCTGAGTCGGAGTCACTGGTATCAGAAGAGGAAGATGAGGAAGATGATGAACTGGAGTCTGAGCTGGAACTTGAGGCACTGAGGCGTGACACTGCTACCTGCTGTGCTGACTCCACTTTCTCACTTGCTGTATTAAGAAAAGTAAAAAAACGAGAGTGAGCCCAGTGGAGATGTTAGTAGAATCTGAAGTAGGGGAGCGTCAGTCTCAACACACGAAACTCATTTCCCTCTGCTTGGGCTCCTAACTCACCCTTCTTGGGGGGCTTCTTGGTAGAATTGAGTTGACCACTCACGTCCTGTAGTCGCTTCTCAAGCTCTCGTTTCTTTTCTAGAGCCAGTTCCTCCTTCGTCTTACCCACTGGCTTTTTGATAGCTAGAGACAGAACAAGAAGTTAAATGTCAGGCCCCTTCACACCCTTCTTCCTATGTAACTTGGCTCATTTTCCAGCAGACACAAGTAACCAACCCAATAGACCAAAAGTACCCTCACCAGTAGCCCTTCTCAGACCATAGTATTCAGTAATATCTCTGCCACACACTCACTATAGGGTTTCCTTGGCTTCTTGCGCAAACAGGAAAGAACATAGCGCTCAAGTTCTCGAAGTGTGGATGGTTTGAGAGTTTCAAAATCAATCTCAATCTCCTCAGGGTTTGAGTCACGGAGAGAGGGCTCTCGGGCCTGGATGATGTGGACCACACGGCCTAGCTTCTCTCCAGGTAATTTATTGATATCCAGGCTCAACTGTCTTTTCTCATCATAACTCATTGGCCGACTCTCCTCCTCTTCCTCCGAATCATAGGCAGCAGTTGGTGGTGGTGGAGCTGTCTTCATTGCCTTCTTGGGGGGCCTAGAGAGTGAAAGAAGGAGCAAAGCACATTAATGCCAGCAAGAGAACTGCACTTTACAATTCACCCTTCCATGAGCAACCCAGTTCCTATTACCCCCAAAACAAAAGCCCACTACTTTGAGGATAGCGGCATGGGATGTATTTGAGAAATAGATGAGACAGAGACATATGAACATGCAGCCACAACCACAAAGATACTATACTACAGTGCTTCACTCTGAATCCCAACTGATCATTAATTTCCTACTTTAGACCTCACCTGGTGGTACCACTTCCAGAAAGACCAAATCCGGGAGGCCCTGCTGTCCCGGGACCGCCACTGCCACCACCTGCCTTCTTGGAGGATTTTTTGGGTGGTGGTGGGCGAGGCAGCCGGGGACCCTTGTCGTCCTCATCCATTCCTGCTCGCCCCCGATGCTTTTCTGCCTTTCGCTTCTTTTTCTTTTCCTTTTTTTCTCGTTTTCGTTTAGGTTTGGAAATTGGCCCCTGGGATAGGGCAGCCAATTGTTCATGTACTGCCCGAAGCTGATGGGAGGAAAAAAAAAAGATGCAAGGGAAGAAAATCATTACTAGACTGATTAGTATTAGGGTGGGATCAAAAAAAGGGAATACATCTCTTGCGTCACAAGAATATAACAGGGAAAACACAAAAACTGATAAGGATGCACAATACCTGTTCCTGGAGTTCAGCCAGCCTGTTGGCCCTCTCTTCCTCTGAGTCAGAGCTTTCGGTTTCTTCTTCTTCCTCCTCCTCCTCCTCTTCCTCCTCCTCTGAGGAACTTTCACTACTACTCTCTTCACTGGAGGACTCAGAAGATGATTTAGCCAAGCCAGGTGGTAGAACAGTTGAGGCAGGTAAGGGTCCTGGCTCCAAAGGCTCATCAGGCATCTTGGCGTATCGGAACTCAAACACATCCTGGAGACAAAGATAAACATACCCTAGTAAGGGGGTAGGTGAGCACCTTCATCTCCTTGAACCCATCCATTAACCATGATCACATTCCCTCTGCATAAAAGAAAATGCCAACTCTCTTGTCTACCCACGTTTACCCTCATCTGATTCCCGACTCCCCACCTTACCTGTAGCTTTCGTGCCATGGCAACGACATCATGATCAGGAGGATTATACTTGTAACAGTTAGAAAACATAAGCCGCACATCAGCTGCAAACTCTTGAGCATCCCGGTAATCTCTGTTCTCCATCTTTCGCTATGGTAAGAAAAACGGTATCAAAGAATACCTAGAATTTTAACTCAGGGAAGAAATAATGTTTCCTCCTGCTCAAAACGCCACAGCTCCGTACCACAGACACAATATAGTAAGAGTAGTTTCACCCTCAAGACAAAGATTTTCTGTAAGATCATTAGGTCCGCAGCCATATTTAAGTTTGAAGCCACAAGGACCTACTAAGCTGGCTGAGGGCTGTCACATTTGTGGCCAGAAAGAAAACTTGCACAGAGACCTAATTATCTCTGTTACACCATTCCTCTACTTCTTTCAACCAAAGCATACACTGCAATATTAGCAAAAAGGGTAGTTCTCCCTTAAAACCAAGGATTAAACTGATAATGTTTCAGATCACAGGATACTTGTCATAAAAACACAAATTCCTATACTCTTTATGCTTTCCTAAGTTTCTGGAAAGGGGATGGAGACATAAAAACCTAATTGTTGAGATTGAGCCAAAGATCTCTAAGTTGAGTATTCCAAATCACTCCCCCTAAAGTAAGTACCTTGACAGTACTGAGGTCCATGGGGTGCTTAATAATGTCATGGTAGTCATGCAGGCCAAGAGCTGAAGCATCCACGGGCTTATAGAAAGGCCAGGCATAAGCAGCATGTTTTTTGGAAAGTAGCTCTTTTAAGATGCCATTGCAGTGTTTCAGTTGCTCTGAGAGCTTCCCTTTCTTGGAGCTCTGGTGCTGCTGCTGGGAGTCTGGCAAGTCCTTTCGTGGGGGTTTGATGGGACGGCCACTTTCCCGGCGTGTGGGGGGCAGCCGGGCTGCTTTTGGCTCTGGACCACCCCCAGGGGGACTGGCTGGGGAACCAGGAGCCAGGATAGCTGTTGGCGTAGGCGTGGTGGTGTCTGCTTTCCGCTTCACCCCCTTCTTCTGCAGAAAAAAAGAAGACAAATCAGATGTAGGCTGGATATTCCTGCAGCGCACTACTCTACTCCCAGTAAGAAATCTGTAGGATCTCACCTTGGTGAGTGGCTGAGCAGTAGGTGCTGCAGAGACTGCCAGCAAAGGAGTGCCAGCAGAGTGCAGAGATTTGAGAAGTGGAGAAGAGATGACTGAGCCATGGGGAATGTTCAGGACAGTGGTGGGAATCTCAGGTGATGGGGAATACAAAGGTGTGTGAGACAAAGAAGAGACAGCAGGCACCTGGTGGGCATTGGTGAGGCTGCTCTGAAGTGCTGGTGGATAAAAAAAAAGGCAATAGATGAGATCTTATTCTTGGACCCTGTTGCACCCCTGTCAGTGAAGCTGGGGCTCATTCTGTTCTGGAAGCCCAAACCTCTTTCTACCCCAAAGCACCAATCTGTGTTACCTGCCAGTTTTGCCCCCTTCTTGTGGCTATTCTTAGGAATGGTCACCACCAGTTCCTGTTCTTCAGATGGCATCAGTGCCACCTTCTGCAAAAAGATCTTTTCTAGTGTCTGTGCCATCAGTACGATGTCATCTGTGGGCTATTGGGGAAAAGACCAACAATTCAATTAATTGCTAGGGGGAATAAAATTTCCCTCCTTAGAAAGAGCTCCCAGGTCTAGAGAATTATTTAAGATCCCCAGATGCTTCCCTTGTCACTTAGTTAAGGTAATTCCATTAAAACATAGAAGGACAAAATGCATATTACCAAAACCATAATAAATCGTGGGGCAACTTACAGGAGAAATTTTCCTTCACTGTAAAAGACTGCCTAGTATCAATATTCCCATTCATGCAAATTGAAAGTATTAGCCACTACTCTGAAGAGGCCATTCTGAGTTCACTGATATTACATGTTTAAAAAAAAAAAAGGCAGGAGAAAGCATTATGTAGTTTAGACCTGGGTCCCAGTAAACAGAGGCCCTGGGTGGGGCACTTCACTTTTCTGGGCCTCTTTCTTCATTGTTAGAAGGGGCTACACTAAATGATTTTAGTCTCATTACTATGGTGTGCCAGAATCCAGGTACCTTATCTTGGGAGTTAAGTTTTATAAAATCAGGATTTTCATGAATTAAGGAGGAATGAGAACATGAAGGACATCTTGAGAGGGGGCAGGAAAGGAAGAGAGCAAACCCCTGCTCGCAATGTGAGGGTTTACCCATACTCCTTCAACTTTCCTGGTAATGCAAAGCTAGCTGGTAGCAATAACTTCCCAGGTCAGCCAAGAGTGGGGCTGACACTATCTGGTGATGTATACATACACATCAATGGATGTGGGCCCACCTTGTTGTAGATGTAGCAGTTGGTGAACATGGTATTGAAATCCTGCATACACTCAGAGGCCAACCAATAATAATTGTTTTCCAAGCGTCGTTTGATGGTTCCCATGTCCATGGGCTGCTTGATGATCTTGTGATAATCCTAAGGGAAGAAAGACCACACTCCAGAATTAAATCCATCCTCACTTCTCACCTTTCTCTAATCACACTCACACCCTAGGCTTTAAAGGGCTCATAGGCCCTATCCCCAAACTGCGGCCCCCACCCCCAAAACTACAAGGAGAAAAGTTGGGATTTGAAAAATGGTACTAATAATCACAATGAGGTTTCTACTTCCATGGAGTTTCCTGTCTCTCCCCTAACCACCCTCTATTCCCATCCCTTTCTGGGAGGTCTGTGACATTACCTCTGGGGCTGGCTATTCCGTGGGCAGCATGAGGGGTAGGAAGAAGCTAAGGATATTAGCCACCGTGGTCCTCTCCCAACCCCAGACAGGAATCTGCAAAAGGGAGCCAGGTCATAATAAGTTAGGGAGGGACATGTGAGAAGATATGCTGGGATGATCAAAGGGAAAGAGAAGTACTCTAAGGCATAGAAGGATCTGAACTGATCCCAAACAATAGATTTTGGGAGAAATGTCTTCCTATCATGGGGAATTATTAAGATACCCTTGGGGGCCGCAGCACCTGCTCTAATATTCCCCCCATTCATACGTAATTATCCTCCCCACTTTGTCCCACTTTCCCCTCATCCCAGGTACCCTCTACTCACCGGCAGGCCCAGTTTGACGGCATCTACTGGCTGCCGGAACGGCCAGGCAAACTGATGCTTCCACAGGGCCTTCATCACCACCTTGTGTAAGTACTGCAACTGGTTAGTGACCCGACCTGGCTTCTTGGGATTAGACACTTCAGGGGGCGGTGGATTGGCAGGGGGAAGATGCAAAGCAGGCACTGAGGCCATGGTTGGGCTCTCAAATCCCTCATACAACAGAGAAGGCTTCCGAATCCGCTTCCCTGGGGCTGCTGCCTCAGGGCCCAGGCCCAAAAGGCCTGCATTCCCCTCCCCAGGGAGCCTGAAGGAGAAAAGGGAATGAAGTGAATGAGTGAAGGGAATGGTACATGCATTTTTCAATTCTGGGTGTGAAAGCAACAGGATTTCAGCGTTGGGACCCTAAAACTGATAGAGACCAATGGCTTATTCCCATTTTGGGATAATAAAGCTGCTATGGTCCCGGGAAAAGGGGAACATGCATTTATATAGTGCCTACTATATACACCAAGCACTGTACATTAAGGGCTTTACAAATATTCTCATTTGATTTGATGGTAATATGATTACTTGGATTCAGGCCCAGAGCCCTTGAGAACAAAGCCTCATGAGATAAAAAGGCAGAGTCCTAAAAGAAAATTTGTAACGTTTGTCACTCTTGCTGGGGAAAGGAACTTGAAGTGCAAAGTTCATCTTTCCACAGGTGGTGGTGGTGAAGACCAAACACTTAAGAAAAAGTAGCTCAGAATCAAATGCTTTCATTGTGTTTGTTACTCTAGCTGCAGCCAAGCAGCATAAACTTCAATGACCCCAACAAAAGGTTTACAAGGCCAAAATAAAGACAAGGTCAGCAAAATTTTCTCTTCAATTACTGCTTCCAAAAACACTAACTGTAAGGGTATGACACAGACTCCATCTCTTTTGGGAACAAAAGTTGGTCAACAGCTGAGTTAATATTGGTATATCCTAATTTAGTCCAGAGTGAGACAATAGGTGAAAATGGCTCCCCTATTAGTATTTTTTCTTATTTCCTATTTTAGCTGTAAAATATCTTGTTTGTAAACAGCTATTTGAATGTTATCTTCCCAATCAGATTGTGAACTTGTTGAGACTTTTTATCTTCAGAATTTAACACAGTGCCTGGGACATGGTAGGTACCTATATAATGCTTGTTGACTTTAACTGTTGAGAACCCAGCTGGACCAGTGATGCAGCCCTTTATTCCACCCTTCTCTCTGAGAATTACTTAATCCAACTGTATTTTAGACCCACCAAAGTAAATCAAGAAGAAAGAACACCCCATGATTTTGAACCTTTATTGGGAAGGAAAGGATGTGTACAAGGAAATCACCACAGTAAACTATTTCACTTAAAGAAAATTATTGTAATCCTACCTACCCCAACATACCCAACAAGTCCCACTGCCTGTTCCCACAGCACCATCACCATGGCAACCCTACACAACCCAAGATGCCAGAGCCTTACACTGAACCAGTTAGGATCTCGGCCAATGCACAGGAACCATTAAGAACCAGCTGACTCCCAACTCCCACCTGTCAATGTGCCACTGAAGCAACTCATCCCCACCACACCCCCACAAGCAGGACTCTTTAGAGCAGACAGCATGCACCCGGGGGAAAAAACACAAAAATCCCAATTCTTTCACCCCATGCTTCTGAGCCACGAACTGGGTCAGCCCCGCTGCCATAAAACAGCGTGCAGCCGTCTCTCTACAAAGTATCCCCTCCCGCCCCCACCCCGCCAAAGCCTAACTGCGCGGCTCCAGATACAACAGTTCAACCCCCGAGGAGGACGTACTTGCTGTGGGGGGTCACGTTCTGCAGCATCCTGGCTGTCCGGGGCTCTGCACCGTCCTTAGCCGCAGCAAGTCCAGGTGGCCTCGGGTCCCCTCTGCCCCAGTCCGGCCGTGCCCCGCATAACCCAGGAGGGGGGGCCGGCTGTTCTCGGCCCCCCCGGGGAGCTCCCCCCGCCCCCGGACGTTCGGGCACCAATGCACGGCGCTCTCCGCAGCACCTGGGGGAGGCCTCAGCGCCACGGCGCGCTGCTCAGGCGGCGGCCGGTTAGAAAATGGCGGCGGCCCAGCGTCAGGGCGAACGAGCCAGGGGTCGGAGCGGGAGCGTCTTCGGAGCCGGCAGCGGAGCCCAGATTCCTACCACTGCCGATTAAATACGACCTGATGCAGCTTGTCCCAGTTTCTTACTTTCTGCTAGGGATGACCACAGCGGCTAAGAGCCGGTTCTGGAGTCGGATGGCAACGGATAGACACGGAGAGTGCAGATTACAGCGCCGACGCCTCCATCTTTGATCTCCTCTTAAGGGCGGAGGAGGGGGCGGGATAGCGCGGCAGACAGGCCCGGCGTATTGGGCGGGGCCCAAGAAAGGGTAGCTCGGAAGGTCTCTACGGGGTCTGCAGTACTCGCCAAGGTTGGTCCCAGGCCAGGCCAAGGGACATCTCCGAACGGATGGATGTGGATTGTAATGGCGAACTCCTGAGATTTGCCGCCCCAGTAGCTGTGGGCCCGATCCTCCTCCCCCAGTCTACAGGCCGCTCAGCTCCAGCGCGAAATGGCGCCGCCGAGCTCCGCTCTGGCCCTTTATATATAGTCGGGGGTGGGGGGTGGGGAAGAGGGTGGAGCTCCGCAGCTCCCGCTCACCGCCGTGCTCGCGACTTCCCTTCTGGCCAGCGCGCACACGCGCGGGGGTTGGGGAGGCCTAGAAGCCCGCCCCTCCGCGGGCGACTTCCCCATTGGTGGGCTACAGTAATGACATCACTGGTCTGCCTCCTCAGTTTCAGTCGCCAGGCAGAGCTTCGCTACATTGGCCCATAGGGGAGCCACAGCCCGCCCACTGCAGGCGCCAATAGGCTGTACAATGGTCCGGAGACCCAAGAGCGGGAGGAAGGTCGGGGGAAGGGAGGGTATGCCAGAGCAGCGGGGTCTCCCACACCCACAGCTCCTTCCCTTCCGGCCGTCGTCTTCCTCTCCTCCAAATCTGTCTGGCAAGCCAGGCGATTGGCGAAGGCGGGGCGGGTAGTGCCATTCGTTGCTCTCTTATTGGCTGGCTGAGCGGGTGATGGGCAAGGGGGGGAAGGGGATGGGGGCCACGTGGGCGTCGTTGGTCTTGCGCCAGGGCGGGGGCGTGGCAGTTGGACGCGGCTGCTGGTTGTTGTTCTCCAAGACTACAGCTGCAGCAGTTGGATCCCTGCAATAGGGGAAGAAGGAGACGCCATCTTAGAGAAGCCACAGAGCACCGTCTGCTTCGTGTCCTCCCCGCATTAGCAGCTTCCAGATACCTGTTTCTCACAGTTACTTAAAATCCTGCTTCTCCTTCCCCAGTCAGGAAGACCTCTACTTAAAAGCCAACTTTAAGGGCACAAAATCCCCAAGAGAAATGAAAACCCTGCCTCACACTTTGCCACCCCCACTCCTGCCTTTCTCTCCCTTCACATGAAGCTTCACCCCGTCCTCTCTCCGCTCCTCCCCAGTGCGGTGAAACGAGCTTGGAACAAAAAGCTCACTCTAGAACTCAACAAAACTCCACAGTCCACTGGCCCTGGCCGGGACAGGGCTTAAATCCTGCAGATTCAGAGCCCAGCCAGCGCTCCAGGGAGTCAGGCCAAACAGCTACAGGAAAACCAGCGCATCCCCAAGGCCGCCCCTGTCCGCCACTCCTCAGCTCCCTCTCCTGCAGTCCTCCATGGGTCTAGCAGGATCCAACTCCACATCCTCAAGTTTTTCTCCACGGAGAAAAGGCAGCACCTCCCACGAGGCCCGAAGCTCTGTCCTACAGCCCTCCCCTGTGAGGAGCAGGTTTTTTAAGGGGGCTCCTCTTTTTCACTAACTTGTCTGTGGCTGTAAATGAGCCTGGGGCTTTGGCACCTCAGGTCCTTGTCCCCTCTGCCCTTCCGGAAGTTGTGGTTTAGGGGAGATTGGTTAAGGGGTGACAGTGGGACCTAGGAGTCCTGGGGCTGGGCTCTTGTTAAAATGGCTGCCGGGCAGCAGCCTCTATTCTCCTTATCGACCGAAAATAGGGACCAGCCTGGGCCTGGGCGGCGAAGGGAAGCTGGAAGGTTGTGGGCCTCATTCCCGCACCCGGGGGGCCTAGATGCTCCCCTCAAAGGGGAGCCACCCTCCCCCTGCCTGCAACCGTGACACAGCAACTTTGCCAGGCTTCCTCCCTTCCCCCCTCCCGGCGCTGGCACCCTTCCCCCATCCCGCTGCGGTGCCTCCCTCTCCCTGGGCCCCGCACCAAGCAGTCAGAGGCCTGTGAAGGGACCCGCCCGGGAGGTGGAGAAGCACGAGGCCCTGGCAGGGGAGAAAAGGACAAAGAACACCCTCCCCCCTTCCCTCGATTCCGGAAAATCACTCCCACCCGATCCCTCCCCTCGTCCCCAGCCCCTCCCGGGCTTCTGAGTCACAGGCCCAGCCGAAGCGGCTGCGAAATACTTTAGGAAATGAAAATTCACCTTCCTCAGCAGCGCATTTCGGGAAGGGCCTGAGGGGCATTTGAGGCAGACAAAAGATAAGGGCAGAACCAAGCCTCCGGCGTGGGCTCCGGGGCCGTCCCCAGCCCGGGCCCCAGCGCCCAGCCTCGACCTTGAAGCTCCTTGGCGGCCCTCCCTTCACAGACCCAAAGGTCCTGGGCTATTTTCTCCCCCTCCCCGCTAAGCTAACACAACACCAACAGCGTTTTGCACGGCGGGGGTGGGGGGAGAGGGGGCGCACAGCGCCCCTCGGGCCGCATACACGTGAATGCACAGCCCAATTTGATAAGTGACGCGAGGCATAACCTCCTGGAACAGCCATGTGATAACTGCCAGCTTCCCAACATCCCTGACACAATGGGAGCACTGTAAGCCTCCCTCCAGGGGTTAGGAAGGAAAGGGGGGGGTGCATCTCAACACAACTGCATCTCGCAGGTTCCCCCGGATAATTTCAAGCCAAAGAGCATTTTAAAAACATCACACCCTCAGTAGAGATGGGCAGCAGGCACCATCCTCACTCCCCCAGCCCATTAAATCCCCCCTCCCTCCTCCCCTCAAATACGCCCGTTCTCACCTGGCTCTGGCTTCCTGCACCCCTAGGGGACGGTGGGGGGGGGTCACTCACATCCGTAACCCCCTGTCCTCTCATTGGCAGAAAGGCGGGTGGTTGGACGCTTCCCCTCCCCCACCGCAGGGGCCCCCTTACCCCACCACCGACCCCACCCTCTCCCCCATTCCCATTGGTTGCAAAATGCTTGATTGACAATATTCCGCCCCCCACACGACCCCCTAGCCAAACCCCAGGACCCCACTCCACCACCCTACCTATTGGCTGGAAACATGGATGATTGACATTCCCCCTCCCAAAGAAGGCCCCTCTCACCTGGCTTCGACAACCCTCCCGCGGGGGCTCTGCTGCTCCCCTCGGCTCGATGTGGGGGGGAGGGTGTAATCCGGGGTGTCACCCCCCCGGAAACTGCAGCGGTGGGGGGGGCGGCACCCCCGGCCCCTCCCTTCCTGGGGGGGAAGAGTTTCGGGGCCGCGCGGCCACGTCAGCAGTGCCGGGATTGGTCAAGGCAGGTCACGTGCCGTCAGCCCCCCCAACTAGTCATCCGGGCAAGTTTTCCGTAGGTTTTTTAGGGGTACGCGTGAAGGCCTGGGGCTCGCCGTACCCCGGACCCAACCCCACGGTCCTGCTACTGTCTCCTCTCCCAACCTGGCTTTCTTTCCAGCGGCTGTCGCACTCCCCCCATCTCTCCTCCCAGTCCGGGTTCAGCATGGCTACCGCAGCCCCAGTGCGGGCAGGGCGCAGGCGCGAGGGTGCGGTCCGAGCTGGTGGGAGGAGGGGAGGCAGGGGGAGGGGAGCGAGGTGGGGGGGGGGGGGGGAAGGCCGCGGGGGCGGTGCGCAGGCGCTCGAACGGAGGGAGCGAGCCGGCCGGGCTGCGGGGCTCGGCCTCTGGGGCGTTGCGACATCTCCCTCCCGCCCTTCGCAGGCTTTGAATGCTTAGGGCTGGCCGGATTAACCGGTTTTTCCTCCGACTTCACCCTAGGGCGTGACTTTGCAGCCACCTCTAGCGCTGGCCTGGTTTCAGCGGAAGGGTGGGCCCCGTGGGGGAGGGGCAGGCCGGCCTGGGCGTGGGCAGCGTGGCCCCGCACTGGCCCTGGAGGGGTGGGAGGTGGAGGACCCGCTCCGGAGGGGAGGTGACGCCGGCCGTTTGGGGAACTTGGGAGGTCTGGTCCCTTCCCTGCCTCGCAGTCTCCTGGATCGGTCCCTCCTACCTCCGGACGGGACCCTTCGAGCTCCGGGGGGCGCTTCGCCCCGCTGCCTTGGGGACAAACTGCCGGTGGGCGCCTGAAGCCCTTCCTGATCCAGTCCCGCTTAGATCCGGTTCTGCACCGATTGCGCTTGACGCCTTTTCCCAGACTCTGGATTCTCCTGCCTCTTTGGTTTTTGCACAGGACGTTTCCAGCCCCTTCCCCCACCCTCCCAACTGTGGAATTGCCTTCCTATCTCATTTTAAAGGTTTTCTGAATTCTCCTCCCACCTCCTGCCACACGCAAACTCTTTAAAATAGACTTATTTACTTGTTTGTGTATTGGTCGTTTCCCACTTAGTGGAATGGGAGTTCCCAGAAGAGGGCTGTTGATTTTTTCTCTGCTCTCCCCCGAAGTGCAAAGAAGGGTAATGGAGGTGACTTTCCACTCCTAACTGAGACTCTGTTACTCCACCTCCAGCAGTCCTTACTGAGCACGTGAGGGTGGGACTCGACCTCCACCCCCATCTAATCAACTTAGGTTTAGACTAGAAGTCACATACGGTGTAAACTTCGTGTTAACAAGGTCTGAAAGGACTTTCGGCCATAAGAAACGTCTTGTGATAAAATCAAGTGACACATAAATCAGGACGGATAACCTAGTCTGCATAAATGTCAGGAACTTGGCTAGCTTGAGCTCTTGTGACTATGCTCCTATTATATTAAATTCCATAAAGCAGCAGAGGTGGTGACCACCTGAACCTGAGAGGCTACGAAGTATAAAAATTGGATTAATTGCTGTAAGAAGATAGCAGCTGATTAAATGTCCTGAGGCAAACACAAGGCCTGTATGAAGGAGAAGGAAGCAAAAGCACTCTCCACAAGAGACACCCATGACCACTGGTTTTACAACTGTAATTCAAAATAGTACATGATAATGATATCAGCAGTGAAAACAAACGTGTAGGTCAGCATAGAGAGAGTTAAAGGGCATCTAGTTGGCACAATAAATAGAGTGCTAGGCCTGAAGTCAGAAATGCTTTCTGAGTTCCAATCGAGCCTCGGATGTTTTCTGTGTGACCCTGGACAAGTCACTTAACCCTGTTTGCCTCCGTTTCCTCAGCTGAAAAATGAGCTGGAGAAGTAAATGGCAAACCACTCCAGTATCTTTGTCAAGAAAACTCAAATGGAGTTATGAAGAATCAGGCATGACTGAAATGACTGAACAACAGAAAAAATTAAAGCCTTACTTACTTGGAAGAGGATGGCTTTATGAATGAGGAGACAGAAAAATAGATGTGGAGAGAAGAATAAGGAACAGTAAACATTTATTAAGTATTTACTATGTGTCTCACACTGGTAATACAAAGAAAAGGCAAAACTAGGCCTTGCCCTCAAAGAATTTATATCCCAATAGAAGATAACATGAATAAATTAGAACATACTAGATAAAAAAACATCCTTAGATTGGAAGGCAATAGGCCTTGGGAGGAATCAGAAAAGGCCTGTTGAAGGAGATGGCTTTTGAGCTGAACCTTTAAGGAAGTCAGGGGAATTCTAAGAGACACAGGTGAGTAGGAAGAGCATTCCAGGCACTGGAAGCCCATGAGGCACAGCCTTAGAAATTTTTCCAGATTTAGCCATCATACTACCTCCTGACTGCTCTTTCAGACTCCTTTTCCCATTGGTAAGTTCTTCCCAGGACCTTTACTTTGGGAAAGAGCCCCAGAACATATATTCCTAATTTCTCTGGACTTTTTTTTCATGCCCCCTCCAATTTGTGGCTTCCCATTTATGTGTTTTTCCCCCATTAGAATATTAACTGGAGGGCAGGGACTATAAGGACTATCTTTTTTTCCTCTTTATATTTGTATCTCTACTGCTTAGCATAGTGCCTGGCACATGTTAAATGTTTAAAAAGTACATATTGACTGACTGACCAATGGAGATGGGAGATGGAAGATTGTGTGTAAGGAACAGGAAGTAGGCCTAGAAATGTAGCTAAACTGTAGAGTTCATGGAGGAGAGTAATGTGTAAGAAGACTGGAGATAATTGGCTGTGAAGAGATTTAAATGCCAAGCCACTGACTGAAAGTTAAAGTATTAGATTCAAATAGAAAAGCAAGACAAGTCCTGTTCTCAAATCTTGTCCCTTCTAATGGAAGGGACAACTTATATAGCTGTTTATAGC
This sequence comes from Notamacropus eugenii, assembly GCF_028372415.1. Taxonomy (NCBI): domain Eukaryota; kingdom Metazoa; phylum Chordata; class Mammalia; order Diprotodontia; family Macropodidae; genus Notamacropus; species Notamacropus eugenii. The sequence goes on along the minus strand of NC_092873.1, from coordinate 88,983,686 downwards.
TGCTCCCCTTGATGATGGCTGAGGTGATGGTGTCATTGAGGAAGTACAGGCTGGGCAATGAGACAGTCAGGGATGACTGTCTATAGTTATCAACTTGGGTGACTAGGAAGATTTTTGGACATGTTGAATAGTTGAATGTGGCCTTTGGCATTTAAATCTCTTCATAGCTGATTATCGCCAGTAGGACATCTAAACATAGGACATCTAAACAAAGATATCCAGTAGGGGAGTGGATGGAACAGAGCTGTCCATCTAGGAACTAGAGCTGTATATATAGATTTGAGAGTCATCTGCTTTGAAATGATAAATGAGAGCAGATGGAGTTCACCAAGGAAGTTTATAATAGAAAAAGAACAAAAGAGATCCCAGGACTGAGGTATGGAAAACACCCATATTTGGGGTGTGGACGATCAGATGATGATGTCAGAAGGTCAGACAGGTAGAAGAAAAGCAAGAGACAGCAGTGACAGAATCAAAGAAGAGAACAGTGAGAGTAGTTAAGTGTCAAAAATTACAGAGATCAAGGCTCTTTTAGTATAAATAATTGATCAGGAGAGCCATGTTTGGGACTTTGATTCTATTTCCTTAAGGAAGCTGTGGATATGTGTTATTTCAGTTAAAGCCAGTATGTATTGGATCCACCCGCTTTGAAAGAAGCAGGAAATCTTTGTGACCCTTGAACACAATCTTAGGGAGAATTTTCTTTGTTGAGTAGTTTCAGTCATGTGATTCTTTGTGACCCTATTTGGGATTGTTTTTGGCAAAACCTGAAGTGGTTAGCTCATTTTACAGTTGAGGAATTATAACAGGGTTAAGTGACTTGGCCAGGGTCATACTTAGTGCCTTTGATCAGATTTGAACTCAGGAAGATGAGTCTTTCTGGTTCTAGGCCTGGAACTCTATCTGCAATGCTACCAAAACACCCCTGGGGAGAATAGCAGATTTAACAGAAATCAGATATGGTCTCAAGGTGGGGATGGGAGTGGATGTTAAATGATTAACTTTTGAGACAGTAGTTTTTTAAAAAGGGTATAGTCAGAAGGCACATTCTAAGAGGTAAGGCAGTGAATGTATATTCACCACTCTTTCCAGGAGTTTGACTGAACAGAAGACATAATAGGCTGATAGTCTGAGGGAATGTAAGGTCAAGTGAAAGTTCTTAAAAGGATGTGGAGAAGTGAGCATATTTACAGGTAGTAGAGGAAGAATCTGAGGCTGCTGGGTGGTGCAGTGGCTAGAGCTCTGGGTCTGAATCAGGAAGACCTGGGTTCAAATTCAACCTCAGACACTAACTAGCTGGGTGACCCTTGGCAAGTGACTTAACCCTGGTGACTCTGTTTCCTAATCTTTGAAATGAGCTGCAGGAGGAAGTGGCAATCCACTCCAGTATCTTTGCCAAGAAACCCCCAAATAGGGTCGCAAAGAGTCAGACAAGACTGAAATGACTGAACGACAAAAGGAGAAATAACCTTTTTCATTGTCATTTTCTTCCTCAATATCTCCACCATACCCACCTTTATATGCCTCTACTACGGCAAAGCCTTCTGGTTGGTCTCCTTTAAGATAATCTTCCATTCATCTGTCAAAGTGATCCTCCTAAAGCACAAATCTGACCATGGCACCCTTTGACTCCATTGCTTCAAATTATTACCTCTAGAATTCACCTCCACCCCCTCAATTTTTTTTATGCCCTACACAACCTTGCAACTTCCTACTGTTCTAGTTTTCTTACATTTTACTCCCCTGTGTTTACTGATCCAGCAACATTGGATTGGTCTCTTTCTCTGTCACCTCTGTCTCCTTCAAGTCTCAGCTCAATCTCACCTTCAGCAAGAGACCTTACCCAGTCTCTTTTCCCTACCCAAACCTTCCTTCCATTATCTTCCATTTATACTATATACATCTTGTATAGACATAGAGTTTTCCTATAGTCTCCCCATTAAACTGTGAAGTCCTTGAGGGCAGAAACCATTGTTTTGCCATTCGTTGTAGCCTCAGGATTTGGCACAGTGTTTAGCATATAGTAAGGGCTTAAATCAGACCTGCACAACTTGGCAGTAGGTAAGGGCCAAAATTAAAATAGGCTAAACTTCAGGTGGCAGATAGATTAGATTAGAGACAGACTGATGATGGTTGGTTGTTGCAAATCATGTGACGAACAGTGCAAAGAGTGCTTAGTGCAATCTTACATTTTTTGAAGGCTGCTCAAAATCCTTTCGTGGGCTGCAAGGGCCCAAGGGCCATATATTGTGAAGACCAGCTTAAATGCTTTTTGAGGTTGATGGTAATGATGACCAGTTACAGTTCTGGAAGCCAACAATGAATCATGCCTCCCACTTCTTGGTAGAGAGGTGATGAACTAGAGGAGCAGAATGAGACATACACATTCCTCTTAAGGCTAATCAATGTGAGATTTGTTTTGTGTGATTGTGCTTATTTGTCACAAGGACCTTTTTTTTTTTTTTTTTAGAGATAAGGGAAAATCAGAAAGGGATAAAGCAAGTGATGATGCTATTAAAAATAAAGAAAAAGCATCAGTGAATCATTAAGAAAAGAGAAAAAAAAAAGAGTGACTAATATGCCTATAACCTTTGAACTAGATATTTCATTGCTACTTAGTCCAAGGAAATAAATTACCCCCAAGCTCTAAGACAAAACAAAAAAGAAGGTCCTATATACACCAACATAAAGCATTTTTAATGGTAGAAAAGAACTGGAAACAAAAGGTATCAATTGATTAAGGAATGACTAAACAAATTGTGGAATATTGCTGTGCTGTAAGAAATGAATACAGAGAAACAGGAAAGCATGAACTGATACAAAGTAAATAAGCAGAACCAGGTGGTGGGCCATGGGTATAGAACACTACATATACTTTCAGATTTCAATATGTCAGTCACTTTTGCTGAATCTTGAAATTCTTCATTTTTTCTTCTTTATTAATGGTTCTTTGTGGAAGGAATGGGAGAGGACAGACTGACTAAATAAATGATGCTAAGTACTGAAGGAAGAGAAGGCTTCATGGTAAAGATCCAGTCCTGTTCATGCAATGAGATCCAACACTTCTCAGAATTCAAAATTCAAAATGGGGCATCAGGCATTTGGGTTTTTTTTTTTCTGTACTAGAGAAAGAAGTCTACTTAAAAAAATTTTGTTGAATTTGAATGAGAAGATGAAGTCAAATTAGCCTCAAAAAGAGTGAACCTTCAGGGCACAGAAATATTGAAGTATTCAAGTCAAACAATAGTGAAATTGATTGTGTGTGGAAGTACATGAATGCAAGTAACCCCAACACTACTGATAATGGCTTTGTGTACTTCTCTGTTGTTGTTGTGGGCACAGTACATAGAGTGCAGAGCCTGAAGTCAGCAAGAGCTGAGTTCAAATGTAACTCAGCTTTCTTTGCCTCATTTTCCTCATGTGTAAAATGAACTAGAGAAGGAAGATAAACCACTCCAGTATCTTTGCCAAGAATACCCCAAATGAGATCAAGAAGAGTCTGAAATGACTGAATAATTGTCACTATAGCAAAGAAAAATGTGTGTTCCCCCTCCTTTTTTTCAGGGCTGTAAATATGCCAAATGGGATAACATTACTTGTAGACTTCTGGAACCATTCATGCACTTTTCGTCACACACACACACACACACATGCACACACACAGTTAAAAAAGTTCTAAAGAAACACAAGGAAGGAATAGGGCCTAGGTACATTAAAAATCATACAGAGAAGCTAGGTAAGTTTGTACTTGTTATAGTCCCCTGCTTTTGCTTCTCATTCACCCACTATATCTGTGTAGCAGTCAAATTCTCATGACTTGCCTATTGGTCAACTTTTTTTTTTTTTTAAGGAAAAAAAGAATTAGTTTTGTAATACAAGCTTGTGATTTATGCTGTGATTTTAAAAATTAAAGTACAGTATTTTTGAGAACAGAAAAAAACATAGGATATAATAAAGACTAACTTAAACAGTTATATTTTTTTCTCAAGATAACTGTTATAAAAATATACATGAGCAGTAAGTATATCTAGATTAAAGCAGTTTCAAATTATGCTAAATGTTGCTCTTATACTTCATTCCACTGAGATACATGTTTGAGACACATTGTAAAACAAATATGAGTTCAGTAATTTAAGAAAAAAACAAACTACACATGGAGTAGAAGTACATTTAAAAAAAATTTTTAATTCGGCTGAAAATATTAGGAGATAAGATTTTCTTCAAATCAAAATTATCAAATGAGATAATATTTGCATAAAAAAAAGGCTTAGCATAATGCCTGGTGCTAGAATAAATTTCTTCACTTCCCTTCTCCAGCTTAAAATCCTTTCCAGACTTTTTCCTTTACAAAAGCAAGGCTCTTCTGAGAGAAGTGGAGTAAGGGAGATGACTAAAATTAACTCTTGCCTAAATAAGTTTGTTTCCTTCTCTCTGGGAGTGATTGATAATCCATCCTAATGAAAAACTGCCTTCTCTTATTTTCAGATTGGCTAGATTTCAGAACTGATACTGATCACTGGAAAGTGACCTTTTCTCATTCCAGAGTGGTGTCAAGGAAGAAATTGAGCTGTTTTGGAATGCTAACCCCAAACTGTATTTTAACATTTTTTAAAAACCTTTTCCTTGTTCAAGATTACTATGAATTTATAAAAATAAGAGTCATTCCCTGATTTTAATAAAAGCTCAAAGAATATGAACAGGCAGTTTTCAGAAGAAGAAATCAAAACTATCAATAGTCACATGAAAAAAATACTCTAAATCACTCCTGGTTAGAGAAATGCAAATTAAAACAACTGTGAGGTATCACCTCACACCAATCACACTGGCTAACGTGACAGAAAAGAAAAATGACAAATGCTGGAGAGGATGTGGAAAAACTGGGATATTAATGCACTATTGGTGGAGTCTTGTGAGCTACTCCAACCACTTTGGAGAACAATTTGGAACTATGCTCAAAGGGCTACTAGATCTGAATCCCAAAAAGATCAAAGAAAAGAGGAAAGGACCTATTTGTACAAAAATATTTATGGCAGCTCTTTTTGTGCTGGCAAAGAATTGGAAATCAAGGGGATTCCCATCAACTGGGGAATGACTGAACAAGTTGAAGTATATGATTGTGATGGAATACTATTGTGTTACTAGAAATGATGAGCAGGATGGTTTTAGAAAAACCTGGTAAGAAATATGCAAAGTGAAGTGAGCAGAATCAGGAGAGCATTTTATGCAGTAACAGCAATATTGTAAGGATGATCAACTGTGAAAGACTACTCTGATCAAGACAATGATTCAAGACAATTCCAAAGGAATTGATGAAAAATGCTGTCTACCTCAAGAGAGAGAATGGATGAATTATAAGTGCAGATTAAAGCATACTTTTAAAAACTTTATTATTATTTTGTTTGTTTTTCTTTGCAGCAAGGTTAATATGGAAAGATATTTTGCATGACCTCACATGTACTAGTCAAAAATCAAATTGCTTGCCTTCTCAAGAAGTGGTAAGACACAGGAGGAAGGGAGAAAATCTGGAATTCAACATTTTAAAAAAATATTAATTAATTTTAAGATTTCAACATCCATTTCCTCAAAATTTTGAGTTCCAAATTTTCTCCCCATCTCTCCCCCCGCAAAATGCCATGCATTCTGATTACCCCTTCCACCAATGTGCCCTCCCTTCCAATACCCCTCCCTTCCCTTATCCCCATCTTCTCTCTTTTCTTGTAGGGCAAGATAAATTTCTGTACCCCATTACCTGTATTTCTTATTTCCCAGTTGTATGCAAAAACGATTGTCAACATTTGTTCCTAAAACTTTGAGTTCCAACTTCTCTTCCTTCCTCCCTCCCCACCCATCCCCACTGAGAAGGCAAGCACTTCAATATAGGCTATATGTGTGCAGTTTTGCAAATGACTTCCATAACAGTCATGTTGTATAAGACTAACTATATTTCCCTCCATCCTATCCTGCCCCCCATTTCTTCTATTCTCTTTTTTGACCTTGTCCCTCCCCAAGAGTATTTACTTCTAATTGTTCCCTCCTTCCATTTGCCCTCCCTTCCAGCATCCCCCCCACCCTGCTTATCCCTTTCTCCCCTACTTTCCTGGAGTGTAGGATAGATTTATGTACCAAATTGAGTGTGCATGTTATTCCCTTCCTTGAGCCAAATGTGATGAGAGTAAACTTCACTTTTTCCTTCTCACCTCTCACCTTTTCCCCTCCATTGGAAAAGCTTTTTCTTGCCTCTTCTATGAGAGAGAATTTGCCCCATTCCACTTCTCCCTTTCACCTCCCAATATATTCCTCTCTTACCCCTTAATTTTAATTTTTTAGATATGATCCCTTCCTATTCAACTTATACTGTGCTCTCTGTTTCCCTCTCTTTCCCTTTGTCTCTCTATAGATATGTGTGTGTGTATGTGTGTGTAACACCTCCAACTACCTAGATAGAAAAGTTTCAAGAGTTACAAATATTATCTTTCCATGTAGGAATGTAAACAGTTCAACTTTAGTAAATCCCTTGTGATTTCTCTTTCCTTTTTACATTTTCATGCTTTTCTTGATTCTTGTGTTTAAAAGTCAAATTTTCTTTTCAGCTCTGGTCTTTTCATCAAGAATGCTCGAAAGTCTTCTATTTCATTGAATAGCCATTTTTTCCCCTGAAGTATTATATTCAGTTTTGCTGGGTAGGTGATTCTTGGTTTTAATCCTAGTTCCTTTGACTTCTGGAATATCATATTCCAAGCCCTTTGATGTAGAATGCTTAGTGTAGAAGCTTCTAGATCTTGTGTTATCCTGATTGTATTTCCACAATATTAGAATTGTTTCTTTCTAGTTGCTTACTCCTTGACTTGGAAATTCTGGAATTTGGCTACAATATTCCTAGGAGTTTCTCTTTTGGGATCTCTTTCAGGAGGTGATTGGTGGATTCTTTCAATATTTATTTTGCCCTCTGGTTCTACAATATCAGGGCAATTTTCCTTGATAATTTCATGAAAGATGATGTCTAGGCTCTTTTTTGATCATGACTTTCAGGTAGTCCCATAATTTTTAAATTGTCTCTTCTGGATCTATTTTCCAGGTCAGTTGTTTTTCCAATGAGATATTTCACATTATCTTCCACTTTTTCATTCTTTTGCTTTTGTTTTGTAATTTCTTGGTTTCTCATAAAGTCATTAACTTCCATCTGTTCCATTCTAACTTTTAAAGAACTATTTTCTTCAGTGTGTTTTTGAACCTCCTTTTTCATTTGGCTAATTCTACTTTTTAAAGCATTCTCCTCATTGGCTTTTTGGACCTCTTTTTCCAATTGAGTTAGCCTACTTTTAAAGGTGTTATTGTCTTTAGCATTTTTTTGGGTCTCCTTTAGGAAGCTGTTGACTTATTTTTCATGCCTTTCTTGCATCGCTCTCTTCCCAATTTTTCCTCTACCTCTCTTACTTGATTTTGAAAATCCTTTTTGAGCTCTTCCGTGGCCAGGGACCATTGCACATTTATTTTATAGCTTTTAGATGCAGAAGCCTTGACTTTTATGTCTTCCCCTGATGGTAAACATTGTTCTTCCTCATCCAAAAGGATGGGAAGAATACCTGTTCACCAAGAAAGTAACCTTCTGTAGGCTTATTTTTTTCCCTTTTTTGAGCATTTTCCCAATCAGTTACTTGACTTTTGGGTCCCTTGTCAAGAGTAGGGTATACTCTGGGGACTTGTAAGATCTCAGTTCCTCCAAGGTGACACAATCAAGGGAGAGGAATTTACTCCCTGGCTGGGCTGGAGGCTGAGATTTAGATTAGTGGTTCAGTTCCCCCAGGGCTTTATACTAAGCACTCCAACAATGGAACAATGGAAGCCGCCTGCTGCCTGCTGTGGCCACTGGCACTCCAGCCACCTTCTGCCCACTGCTGCTGCCACCACTACTGCCTGGGAGTGGGGCTAGGGGAGAGCCCTGCTCCCTTCTCCTCTGGTTGAAAAAGCCGTCTCACTGACCATTGGTGCCTGTGGGTTGAGGGATCTGCGAGGGGACTGGGGATTCTGTTCCAGAAGCCTGCTCCAGTCCTGCTCCTCCTGGTGCCATGTGGCCCAGGCTGGCCTAGCCTTCGCTCTGCATCCAGTGCAACAGACCTTTCTCCTTGGCCTTCCAGGTCACCGTGGGCTGGAAATCTCCTCCACTCCTTCATTCTGTGGCTTCTGCTGCTCTAGAATTTGTTAAGAGTCTTTCTTTACAGGTATTTTATGGGCTATGGGGGAAAAGGTAGAGTATGTGCGTCTTTCTACTCTGCCATTTTGGCTCTGCTCCCAGAATTCAACATTTTAAAAAGTGATTGTTAAATTGATCTTTTGCATGTAATTTGGAAATATTTAATGAAATAAAAACAATTTAAGAAATTTCTATAAATGTTAACACATTGTCTTGGAGACATGTTGGGGCATTGGAGAACTATGTCAGTTTGGACATCTATCTGTAGGATAGAAGAATTAATATTAAAATAAAATTGTTTCTAGGAAATTTGTGCCTAAAACAATATTAACATTTTAAATTAATTAAGCAGTATTGATTTTTCTTTGACAAAAACAAATTTTAAAACTATGTAACAAAAATTTATAGTTCCACATGCAATTTCCTTTACTTGCTATTCTTTTTTTAAAAATTTTTAATTTTATTTTAAACTTAAGTACAAAATAAGAAAAAGCCCATTGCCATGTTTACAACAGAACATGAGAAAATTCAACATAAAGCAATAGATATCCATTTCTTGAAAACCTCTATAAACATTGTTTTAAAAACTGTCCAACTTGTCTTTGCTTCCTTGTAGGTTTTCTTTTGTTCTCTGATGTGCACTTTTAATTTTCTTTTTCCCACCTCCATCCTCTCCTTCCTAAAAGAGGCTACAAGTAAGCTCTGATAAACATGCAAACATGTACACATACATATATACACATGCACATATATCTATAAACATAGACATGTATTCACACATGGACTTATACACATATGTGTAAGACTATATGATTATTTCCAATTGTCATCTATTTCTCTGAAGGTGGATACCATCTTTCATAAGTCCAAGTCTTTTCATGTTTTTCTAAATAAACCAGTTCATCATACTATATCACAGCAACGTTCCAACCCAATCACAGTTTTTTTCTGAGAGATTATCTATGAAAAATTTCCCCCAATTTTCAATATTCTTTCTATTCCTGACTGCATGGGTTTTATTTATACAAGAAAATTTTAATTTGTTTTTTATTTTTTAATATGATAGGTTTATTTTTAGTTTTCAACATTTATTTCCATAAGATTTTGAGTTTTGAATTTTTTCCCCCACCTTCTTCTCCACCATCCCCCAGAAGGTATGCAATCTGATATAGTCTCTACTTATACATTCATATTAAACATATTTTCACATTAGTCATGATGTAAAGAAGAATCAGAACCAATGGGAAGAGCCATGAGAAAGAAGAAACAAAAGAAAAAGAAGGGAAATAGTCTGCTTCCATCTGCATTCAGACTTCATAATTCTTTCTCTGGATGTGGATAGCTTTTTCCATCAAGAGTCTTTTGGAGTTGTCTTAGATCCTTACATTTCTAAGAAGAACTAAGTCTATCAAGATCAGTCCTCATACAATGTGGCTGTTACTGTGTACAGTGTTCTCTTGGTTCTGCTCATTTCACTTAGCATCAATTCATATAAGTCTTTCCAGGTTTTTCTGAATTCTGCCTGCTGATCATTTCTTATATGGCACAACAGTATTTCATTGCATTCATATACCACAACTTGTTCAGTCATTCCCCAATTGATGGACATCCCCTCAATTTCTAATTCTTTGCCACCACAGAAAGAGCTGCTATAGATATTTTTGTACATGTGAGTCCTTTTCCTGTTTTTATGATCTCTTTTGGATACAAATCTAGAAGTGGTATTGCTTGGTCAAAGGGTATGTACAATTTTATCTGTGGTACCTTTTAGCAGGATATAGTTTCCTAAATTATCTCTTTTAATTAGATCTATTTTTGCTTTTGCTTTGTTGGAGATCAGGATTGTTACACTTGCTTTTTAAAATTTCAGCCAAGACATAATATATTCTGTTCTAGCCTTTTACCTTTACTCTGTGTGTATCCCTTTGCTTCAAATGTGTTTCTTGTAAACAATATATTATAGAATTATGGTTCTTAATCCATTCTATTATCTGCTTCTGTTTTATGGGAGAGTTTAACCCATTCACATTCACGGTTATGATTACCATCTGTGTTTTTCTCTTCATCCTATTTTCCCTTATGTTATGATTTTCTCTCTCCTTTCTCCCTTTCCCTCCTCACTAACGTTTTGCTTTTAGCCATCACCTTTCTCAGTCTGCCCTCCCTTCTATCCACCCCCTCCCTTTTCTTTCCCCTTTCCCTTCCTGCTTCCTATAGGGTAAGTCAGATTTCTATCTTACACTACAGGAAAGTAGGGGAGAAGGGGACAAGTAGGGTGAGGAGGATGATAGAAGGGAGGGCAAATGGTACAAGGGAGTAATCAGAAGTAAACACTTTTGGGGAGGGACAAGGTCAAAAGAGAGAATAGAATAAATGGGGGACAGGATAGGATGGAGGGAAATATAGTTAGTCTTACACAATATGACTATTATGAAAGTATTTTGCAAGACTACACATATGTAGCCTATATTGAATTGCTTGCCTTCTCAGTGGGGATGGGTGGGGAGGGAGGAAGGGAGAGAAGTAGGAATCCAAAGTATTAGGAATGAATATTGAGAATTGTTTTTGCATACAACTGGGAAATAAGAAATACAGGTAATGAGGTATAGAAATCTATCTTGCCCTACAAGAAAAGAGAGAAGAAGGGGATAAGGGAAGGGAGGGGTGTGATAGAAGGGAGGGCATATTGATGGAAGGGGTAATCAGAATGCAGAGTATTATAGGATGGGAGAAAGGGAGAGATGGGGAGAAAATTTGGAACTCAAAATTTTGTGGAAATGAATCTTGAATACTAAAAATAAATAAATAAGATTTATAATAACAATACAATTCTCAAGAGTTACAAGTATCATCTTCCCTTGTAAGCATTTAAACAGTTTGCCCTTATTAATAACATGTTGTTTTTTCTTCCCTATCTACCTTTTTATTCCTCTCTTGAGTCTTGTATTTGAAGATCAAACTTTCTCTTGAGGTCTTGTCTTTTCATCAGGGAAATTTGGAAGTCTCCTTTGGATTTGTTAAATATCTATCTCTTCCCCTGAAAGATTATGCTCAGTTTCTCTGGGTAGTGGATCCTTGGTTGTAATCCAAGCTCCATTGTCTTATAGAATATAGTATTCCATGCTCTCAGATCTTTTAAGATAGAAACTGCGAAGTCCTGCATAATACTGACTGTGGTTCCATATTTAAATTATTTCTTTCTGGCTGCTTGCAGTGTTTCTCTTTGACCTAGTAATTTTGGAATTTGTCTATAATATTCCTTGGTGTTTTCAATTTGAGATCTCTATCAGGAGGTGATTGGTGGATTCTTTAGATGACTGTTTTATCTTCTGGTTCTAGGACCTCAGGGCAGTTTTCCTTGATGATCTCCTGAAAGATGCTGTCCAGCTTCTTCTTTTCATCACGGTTTTCAGGTGGACCAATACTTTTAAAATTTTCTTTCCTGGACCTATTTTCCAGATCAGTTGTTTTAGCAATGAGATATTTTTACATTTTCTTCTATTTTTTTCATTCTTTTGCTATATTTGGATGATTCTTGATATCTCATACAGTCATTAGCTTCTACTTGCCCAATTCTAATTTTTAACAAATTATTTCCTTCTATTAGATTTTGTACCTTCTTTTGCATCGGGGCCATTTTACTTTTTAATTCTCTTCAGTGAGTTTTTGTGCCTCTCTTTCCATTTGGCCAATTCTACTTTTTAAGAACGTGTTTTCCATAATCAATTTTTTATCCTTCCTTTTCCAAGCTATTAACACTGTCTTGTATGCCTCTCATTTCTTTTCCCATTTTTTTTTCTGTCTCTCTTGCTCGACTTTTAAAATTCTTCTTGAGCTCTTCCAAGAAAGCTTTTTGGGCTGGAGACCAGTTGATATTTCTTTTTGAGGTTTTGAATGTGGGTATATTGACAATGTTGTTCTCTTCTGAATTTATGCCTTGATCTTCCCTGCCCCATAATAAGAATCTATGGTTATTGTCTGTTTCTGCTTTTTGCTCATGGTGTTTGCCTAATTCCTGGCTTTTAGAGTTGAGCTTTCCTACTGGAGCTCAGAGAGCAATGATGCAAGCTTCTTGTGCTAGGTGTCTAGGACCTGGTCACTGGCTTTATGTGCTGGGGCCTCAGGTACTGGCAGCTGGAGATTGTAAAGGGTCTGGCAGCTTACCTGCTGCTGAGCTGGCATCAGCAACACTGGAACTCTTGGGGTGGGGGTGGGGAGTCTGGCTCCTAGAGGATGCCTGCTTGCTGAGTCTTGTAGTTGAATGTTTGATTCTTGCTCACCTGGGCCTTACACTTGAATGTTTGGCTGCTGGAGGATGTCTGCCAGCCTGAAGCTATGCTTTCTGAAGTTGTGCTTCTTGAAGTTTGACTGAATATCAGGAGATTTGGCTGCTGGCCAATACCAGCTCATGTGGTGGTTTTCTGAGGCAGTATCTACAGTTTCCCCTGCCTGTGCTGAGGCACTGGGAGGTACTGGTGTTGGCACTTGCCAGTCCAGGGCTCAGGATCTCCCCCTGGTTTGCTGAGGTGGGGCTTGCCACTGGCTTGCTGGGATACCTCCCATCCTGTACTGTTTCCCATTAATCCCCAAGCTTCCTGTGCTATAAGATTGCTGCACCCTATTTTTCTGCTGGCTCAGCTATTCTAGGGTCTCTTTCTGGGGTGATAGTTTCTGGGCTTTCATAGGTGAACAAGGGAGGGTGAGAGTGACTTATTTTTTACTCTGTCATCTTGGATCCTGGGAGTAGAACTGAAAATTTTAATTTAAAATAATCAAAATGATCAGTTTTACACTTCAACAATGCTCTCACCTTATAATATGGTTTAAAGTCCACTACTTCTGTTATTGCACCAGGCTGGGAGCAGAGCTCAGTTCAGCATTGGCCATGGCAGCATGGACTCAGCAGGAGCAGGCCTTGGTGGACTGAATCCCTGGAAGCGGCTGTGGATTCTAGACTTCTCAAACCACAAATGCTAAAGACAGCTTCAAAGGTCAATGGAAAGGATCTGTCACCTAGCTGAGAGGGGAGTATGGTCAAGTCCTAGACTCAGCCTCAGGGTTTCTGTAACCACTGCTAAAGCACAGGCCATTTCTAGAGTCCTCCACTTAACAAAGCTCAGAAGTCAAGTAATTGTCTGGGAAAATAAGCAAATGGGAAAAGAAATAGACTGTAGATTCTTACTTTCTTCTTGAAGAGGTATTTTCTTACATCATTGGTGTCCAGGAAGATCAAAATATACAGCCAGAAGAAGACAAAAAAGCCCAAACTCCTGCATCTAAAGTCTCTAAGAAAAATATGAATTGTTCTTAGGCCATGCAAGATTTCAAAAAGGATTTTGAAAATAAAGTAAGAGAAGTCGAGGAAAAATTGGGAAGAGAAATGAGAGTAATGCTAGAAAATCATGAAAAACAAGTCAATGACTTGCTAAAGGAAATTGAAAAAAATGCTGAAGAAAATGTCTACTACTTCTGAATCTGTTTCTTTTATATCTCTCCCCCCAGTTCCTAACATTTTACTGTGCTAAATGAACATTGTTATTATTTTTTCTAACTCAGTGATATTATTTTTTTAAATAATTTAATTGGGAAGGCATTATACAAATCAATTAGTTAAAATTGTCATTTTTGTTATATTGTCTTTACCTATCCATGAACAATAAATATTACTTCAATTATTTAAATCTTACTTTTTTGTATAAAAAGTGTTTTATGTTTATATTAATATAGTTTGTGTGTCTGTTTTGGCAGGTATATTTTCAGGTATTTTATAGAGTCTAGTTATTTTAAGTGGTCTAAAACAATATTGAATAATATGACTGACAAATACTGTGGTTTCCTTATTTTTCTTTTGATTAAATCTATTTTAGTTATAACTATCTGAAATCATGATTACTATCCCAATTTTTTACAAAGTAAATTCTATTCTTGACCTTGATTTTATGTTTGTGTGTATCTCTGATTTTTATGTGTGTGTTTGTCCTGCGTTGCTTAAGAAGACCATGCCATCAGAGAAATAATGACATGACTTGCACTTGACTTTGTTTTTGAGTGAGGCAGGGCTGTGCAGGTCAACAGCCTCACTTCTCCTCCAGAGTCATCTGAATCCCATGACCAGATATTCATCAGGATGACTGAAGATGACCAAGGATGAGGCAACTGTAGTTAAGTGACTTGTCCAAGGTCACACAGCTAGTGAGTGTCAAGTGTCTGAGGTGAGGTTTAAACTCAGGTCCTCCTGACTCCTGCACTGGTGCTCTATCCACTGCACCACCTCGCTGCCCCTGATTTTTATAGCATTTCTTTGAAAGCATCATATTCTTGAATTCAAATTTTTAATCTATCAGTTTCAATTTTATGGGTGAGTTCATCCCATTTACATTCTAAGCTAAGTATATAATAAAATATACTTATTGTATATTTTCCTCCTTCCAATTTTTCCTCACCATGTGTCTCACCCTGTTCCTATCTCCCCTCATTTCTTTACTTTACTTCTACCTGGTACCTTGCCCTCCTATTCCTTAACCTACCTACCCCTCCAAGAATCCCTCCCTTATTTTCTCCCTTCACCTTATCCCTTTGCTCTCTTATTTCTTTCTGAATTTAGAAGACTTTTCTTTTGTTATTCTTTGCTTATTGAAATGTTCACGTGTTAATGTTTATTTAGTTCATAACTACATTTTTAAAAAAGAAACAATGATACTATGCCTTAAAGAGGGAGGTCTTGTAGGCCAGGTCTGATTAAGGCCGATTTAGGGGTTTAGATTTGGGAGTGAAACAAATTGAGATGCCAGAAACCATCCCAATCCTTGGGCTCTTAACCTTTTCTTTTGTGTGCATGGACCTTTGGACAGTCTGGTGAAGCCTGTGGACCCCTTCTCAGATTAATATCTTTAAATGCATAAAATACATTACATATGATTACAAAGAAAACTAATTATAGACAAATCATTGTAAAAATAATTTTTCAAAGATCAGGTTCATGGACCCCAGGTTAAGAACCTCTGATCTAACAGTGAACAAAAGGAAGTTTACTGAGCTGTAATATAGGGAGGATACACACAGCTATAACATTCCACGAGGATACAACACAAGATTAAGTAGATTTATCCTCTCCTTATCTCCGTTTGCCGATATATCTGCTAAGGAGGATGTATTGGGTCAGATCTATGTGGTGACTTCCATGGCAGTTGTTTGTCCTTCATTTTCCAAAGAGGACCAGTGACATCACAGGATGATGTCTTGACTTCAGCAACCACTATTCATGGCAGTGAGATATCCATCAAGTCTGAATGACAAAAAAGCCCAGAAAACAAAAACAACTTTATGGGCTGGTTGGTTTACTGCCTTTTGTAAACCACTTTAGTGGCTTATGTCTCGGTCCCTGGACCAGTCAAACCCTTGTCTTTTAGGTTCTAAACTAGCCTAGTCAACACTTTGAAAACCCTAGTAGATATTGTTCTGATTAGACCCCTTTCTTTGGTGGCAAGGACCTAAAAGCCTTCTAAAGGGCCTTCTACTGCTTAAATGGCCTTAGGGCTGTTGTACAATCTCTGGCCTCTGCGATACAACAAGTACTTACTTGCCTAGACTAGAAAAACACTAGAAGAAGAGATTAGTGCAGATAAAAGAAAAGCAAAAACAAAAAAACCAGGAAACAAATAAATAAAACAAGAAATGTGTTGGTCTCCTGAAGGAATACAGTAACCAAACATGGACAAGACATTCCCCATCTTGAAAGGACTGAGTCCTGGATCTGTCATGAAATGGATGATTTTGGGGACTAGTTCACAGTTCCAGTGTAACAGTTCACATATAAAAGGATGATAATGAGTAGGTTGTTTGGTCCAACCACTCTTGGGTACTTGCCAAATGCTTCACTCAACTTAACCCTTATGGATGGTGACTTCCAAAAATAATGACTCCATGGGATCATAAAGGACCAGAGAGAATTTATGGCTGGACCATTTTAGGTTTTCCAAGGCTATAGCTTGAACTAGGCCCTATTTAGAAGAGGCAGATTTGTATATGGCTGGATAAATGGGGGCAGGGGTGGGGATGGGAGATAGCTAGGTGGTGCAGTGAATAGAGTGCCAGGCCTGGAGTCAGGAAGATTCATCTTCCTTCGTTCAAATTTGGTCTCAGATTCTTACTAGCTGTGTGACCCTGGGCAAGTCACTTAACCCTATTTGCCTCAGTTTCCTCATTTGTAAGATGAGTTGGAAAAGCAAATGGCAAATCACTTTGATATCTTTGCCAAAAAACCCCAAATTAGGTCATGAAGAGCTGGACACAACTAAAAAATGACTGAATAACAAGGGCAAATGGGAGCCATCAGCATATACAGATTGTAAATGGATTTTCTAAAATTCAGAGTCCAATAAGTCTTTAGACTTCCTTTTCAGACTGTGGGGACGAAAGTGCCGGTAGTTTGTTTTGAACGGTGTCCAGAATCCTCTGGGTTTTTTCCCATCCAATGTATTTCCCAAAACTTGGTTGGGCTGTCTGCACTCTGGATTTCCTAGGGGTTGGTCCCTCACTCCTTGTTTCTTATCTGGGCCACCATTTGATCTAGAGCATCTACTGTCATGTCCTCATCTGTCCCATCAGTATACTAGTGGACATCAGTGCCCTTAGGAAGTGTAGCCTCTTTCAACTATGTGCCCACCAGACTGTGCCAGTACCAGAGAAAGTTGTTTCTGGGCAACTTCTAGCGTCAAGAAGTGTGGGGGGCTTATAGCTGCTTGATAGATGTTATACCTGCTATGTAAGTGTCACAGCAGATAGAGCATTAGACTCGAGTGTCTGGGGGAACTGAATTTGAATCCTACTATGTAATATTTCAAATGAGTCACTTAATGACTTTTGCAAGTCACGTAATTGCTCTGTGCCTCAGATTTCTCATCTGCAAATTCAGGTAATAATAGTACCTCATAGAGTTGTTGTGAAGATCAAATATGACAATGTATGTAAAGCAATTTGCAAACCTTAAAGTGCTATATAGGGGCTAGCTAATTGTTATGTGTTGCTTATTTGCTCAGCAATCCTACACTGAGTAAAAACAATTATCTGGGGTTTTCTGAGACCCTATTTTGTTATGACAAAGTCACATGACTTGGGCTTGCCGAAATATAAGCAAGATCAAGAAGGAGGCAGGGTTTGGCCAACAGATGGGGCTTAAGAGCTAATTTCTGATTCAGTCCACATAACCCCTGGACAACCAGGCTACAATGGGCCAAGTGTGTGTATATTCATCCTTCATTGCCAAAGAA
Organism: Notamacropus eugenii; assembly: GCF_028372415.1. NCBI lineage: Eukaryota > Metazoa > Chordata > Mammalia > Diprotodontia > Macropodidae > Notamacropus > Notamacropus eugenii. Next base: position 88,966,226 of record NC_092873.1, on the reverse strand, counting down.
GACCATGCCATCAGAGAAATGATGACGTGACTTTCATTTGACTTTGTTTTGAGTGAGGGAGGGCTGTGCAGGTCACCAGACTCGCTTCTCCTCCAGAGCCATCTGAATCCAGTGACCAGATATTCATCAGGATGACTGGAGATGACCCAGGATGAGGCAATTGGGGTTAAGTGACTTGCCCAAGGTCACACAGCTAGTCAAATGTCTGAGGTGAGATTTGAACTCAGGTCCTCCTGACTCCTGCACTGGTGCTCTATTCACTGCACCATCTAGCTCCCCAGTGGACCAAGTACCCCACAAAGAGAGGCAGAAGTGAGCACTTAGTACTCAGTACTTGTACCCAACACTATAGTCACTAACCACCAGGGTGATGGTGGGATTCCTCAAGACCCAGATGCTGGAACTGATATGGGTAAGAAAGATTACTGTGGTAGCTAGCTGGGTGAAGGATGGAGTAGAAATGGGAAGCTTTGTTAGCAGGTACCATGGATAGAGGGCAGGACTTGGAGGTAGGAAGATCTGAGTTCAGATCCAGCCTCAGATACTTCCTAGATGTGTGTTATTCATTTTTTCAGTTGTATCTGATTCTTCATTACCCCATTTGGGATTTTCTTGGCAAAGATACTGGAGTGGTCTTGCCATTTCCTTCTCCAACTCATTTTACAGATGAGGAAACTGAGACAAACAGGGTTAAGTGACTTGCCCAGGATCACATAGCTAGTAAGTGTCTGAGGTCAGATTTGAACTCTAGAAGACGTTAGTCTGACACTGGTCCTGGCAGTCGATCCACTGCACCATTTAGCTGTGTAGCCTTATGCATATGATTTAACCTCCCTGAGTCCAGTGTTCTCATTTGTAAAATGTGGATGATAATAGCACCTGCCTTCCAGGGCTATTATGAGGATCACACGAGAAAATATTCATCAAGCATTATGTAAACTCTGAAGTTCTCTATATTAAGGTTTTGTTGTTCTTTTTGTTATATCATTGCAATGGTCTAGTGTTTGGTAAGAGGGCTTAAATTAGAATGGTGGGAGTGGAAATATATTTTGAATGACTTCATAGGTATAATAGATATCATATTTCTTGCTTTCTTAATGGGTCAGGGAGGGAGTAGAGGGAGAGAGATTTGAAACTGAAAATAAAAATAAAATTTAAAAAATAAATATGCCATGTATTTCCTCATTCTTTTTGTTGATTATAAATTGTAATTTTTGCTTTAATATGCAGATGGTTTGATAACTCCTATATCAATAATAAATCTTTTCTTGTCTGCTAAAAAAAAAGAAAGGCTAATTGCAGTGGAAACCAAGAGGAGAGGAAAGATATGAATGATGTTGCTAAGGTTGGATTTGGCAGTTTTTTGAATATGAGGAAAGAGAAGAATCCAAACTGTGGTATATGAAAGACTGAACAAATTGTTCTGCCACTGGTAGAAATGCTGAAATTAGAAAGAGGAGCGCATTTTGGGAGAAAGAGAATAAATGATATGTTGAGTTTGAAGCTCTGAAAAGCCACCTCACTGGAGATATCCTAAGAGATAACTAAAATATGAATCTGGAGCTTGAGAGAAAAACCAGGGGTAGAGATAAAGATCTAGGAATCATCTGGGTAGAAGTGATAATCAGAGCCAGAGGAGTTAATGTAGAGAGAAACATGGGGTTAATAAAAGATTGATAGGAATCATCAAGATAAGTTGTTACTAAGTTTGGAGTAAATTTTAAAATAAAAGTTTTAAAATTGACTGTAGAGAAATATGGAATGAGAAGTGGATGGTATAGGGAAGGTTGTGAAGAAATAATTTTTCCACAGAACCAGGAAAAAAATTTATATAATGCCTTAACAACTTTGAAGGACTTAAGAATGCTTTTGGATGCAATCTACTAGTCCAAAAGATGAAGGAAGGAAGTATGTCTTCCACCTTTGGTAGAGGAGTGGTCAAGGGTTCTTAATCTTTTCAGAACCTTTTGGAAGTCTAATGACACACATGGACCTCTCCTCACAATATTTTAAAGTCATTAAAAATTTTTTTAAGTGTATATCATTAAATGCATAGGATTGCAAAGGAAACCAGTTATATAGAAATAGTTATCTGTAGATGTGGAATATATATATATATGTTTATGTATATGTGTGTATATATACATACACACATGTTTGTGGACCTCAGATTAAGAACCCCTGGATTAGGGATGAAGAATGAGGCATACATTGCCTGTATTTATTGGTTGCGCGGGAGGGCTTCAGTTTGAGGGAAGGAGTCTGGGAAGAAGAGTTATTGGGTACTGTTAGTAATGCAAAAAATATATTTTTAAAGAGCATCAATGAAATATTTTTAAAATACAAGAAGTAGGAGCTGGGGGTACGTACAGATTTGTAATCCTTGCTATCAGGGAGGGTGAGGCTGATGGATTACTTAGACTCTGGAGTTCTTAGCAGCAGTAAACTAACTCAGTCTCGTGTCTGAAACAAATCTGGCACCAATATGATGAACTCCCAGGGGTGGAGGGGGCTACCAAGATGCCTACCTGGGGAAAAACTGACAGGCTCAAACAAAGAAACTTAAAGCTCCCATGTAGGTTTTTTTCCATTTGTTTTATTTCTTTGTTCACAACATGATTAATGTGGAAATATGTTTAACATGATTGCACACGTATAACCTATATCAGATTGCTTGCCGTCTTGGGGAGGGGGGAGGAAAAAGGAGAGAAGAACTTCAAAATCTTACAAAAAATGAATGTTGAAAACTATCTTTACATGTAATTGGAAAAAAAATACAATTTACAAAAAAAAAGAGAGGAAAAAAAGTTCCCACATAGATCAGTATTGCGATATGACCCTTTAGTGGCCTCTGTACTTCCAACTTGTTCAAGACAGGGAGACTTGGAGTCCAAAAAAAAAATGCGAGAAGAGAGAAGAAAGATGTTCAGAAGGAGACACAGCCAAGCAGGATAGTTTTGTTATTGTTGTGCTAAACGTAAGATGCCTTAAGAAGACCAAATGGTACAAAATAGAATCTCACAGTTTCATATACAACTCTTTTTCTTTAATTGAAATTCTATTTGTTGATGTTTATCAAATTCATGATAAGAAATGTAAATAAAAATGGCTCTTCCCTTTTGATTGGTTTGGTAGGAGTCAATTGGATTTAGAACTAGTGGAATTGACAAGCCGATTAATCATTTAATATCAACTGGGAAAGAAGCCTAAAATGGGAGATTTATAAATCCAGGGATTTATATCCGGCCCTGTTGCTTTTTATCATTTTTAAAATCATTTTTGTCAGTGATTTGGATAAAGGGAGTGAGAGGGCCTTTCATATTTGCAGATTACACAAAACTGAAGGGGATGGCTAATACATGAACACAGCATTCATGATGAATTTTTTATTTTCAATCTGGAATTTTAATTTTATTACTATTGAGATCTCCCCACATCTGAAAATTGTCAACACTTTTGTGGATTGGGTAATGATTTGTAATTTAGAGCCTTAGAGAGTTGCCTGGGTCAACTGAAAGGTGTCCCAGGTGATCTATCCACATTACACAGCTAGTATTTGCCAGAGGCAAATAGGTCTTCCTAACTTGAAGACTGACCCTCTATCCAGCATGCTACACCATCTTTCAAGAGGAAATTTATCAGGATACATGAGAAATCTTACATTTGAATTTTAAAACATCAATCTTTAAGGACAAAACGGGAAATAGTGTGGCCAAAAGCAGTTTGGCTGAAAGAGACCTTGTGGGGTTTAGAGGATTAAAAGGTCTTGGTGCTAATAATAATAATGGTAATAACAACAGTTAGTATTTATGTAGCCTCTGTTACAGGTCAGTGCTTTAAAAATGTTATCTCGTTTGATCCTTCCAACCCTGGGTAGTGGGTGCTATTATCCCCATTTTACAGTTGAGGAAATTGAGCTTCAATGACTTCCCAGGGTCACATAGCTAATCCTACGTCCATTGTGCCACCAAGTTGCCTCCAGCAGAAGAAAAGATTTAGGGGCCATGATGTTCAATTATTTAGTTGTGTTTGACTCTTGTGACCTCATGGATTATAGCCCTTCTATCCTCCACTATCTCCTGAAATATGTCCCATATTCATTGCTTCCATGACACTCTCTTTCCATCTTATCCTCTGCCATCCTCTCTTGCTTTTGCCTTCAATTTTCCCAACAACGAATTTCATCTTCTCATTCTGTGGCCAGGGTATTTAAGATCAAGCTTAAATTTCATTTGACTTTCCAGTGAATAATCTGAATTAATTTCTGTAAGTATTGAGTAATTTGACTTCTTTGCTGTCCAAGGGACTTTCAAAAGTCTTCTCCAGCACCAAAATTTGAAAGCATCAATTTTGCGATACTCAACTTTCCTTATAGTCCAACCCTCACAGTCATACATTGTTGCTGGAGAAACCATACTTTGACCATACAGACCTTTGTCAGCAAGGTGATGTCTCTGCTTTTCACTATCCAATCCCGATTTGCCATAACTTTCTTTTCGAGGAGAAAGTGTCTTTTGATTTCATGGCTGCAGTTGCCTTCTGTGGCGATCTTTGAACCCAAGAATATAAAATCTGACACTGTTTCCATTTCTTCTCCCTCTGCTTACCAGGAAGTGATAGGACCTGTTGCTAAGATCTTAGTTTCCTTGGTGTTAAGCTTCAAGTCATCTTTTACACTCTCCTCTTCCGCTTTTATCAAGAGGCTTCTAAATTCTTCATTTTTTTCCCCATTAGAGTGGTATTGTTTACATAGCTGAAGCTATTGATACTTTTCCTGGTAAGCTTAATTACAGCTTTTGATTCATCCAGCCTGACCTTTCATATGATGTATTCTGCATATAAGTTAAATAAATTGTTGTTAATGTGAAAATATGTTTAATATGAATGCATAAATAGAATCTATATCAGATTGTATGCCATTTTGGGGAAGGGGGACAGGACAGAAGAGGAGAAAATCTGAAACTCAAAATCTTAAATGTTGAAAACTAAAAACTAATTAATTAAAAAAGTTAATTGTTGTTCAGTTATTTTCAGTCTTAACTGACTCTTCACGATCCCATTTGGAGTTTTTTTCCAAGATGCTGTAGTGTTTTGCCATTTCCTTCTTCAGCACACTTTACAGATGAGGAAACTGAGGCAAAGAGGGTTAAGTGACTTGCCCAGAGTCACACAGCTAGTAAATGTCTTAGGCCAGATTTGAACTCAGGAAGATGAGTCTTCCTGACTCCAGGTCTGGCACTCTCTCTACGATACCTAATTACCCTTAAAGTTAAATAAATAAGGTGACATTATACAGTCTTGTCACTTTTCTGAGCTTAAACCAATCAGTTGTCCCATGTTCTGTTCTGTTAATTCTTGGCCCACATACAGATTCCTCAGGAGACAAGTAAGATGATCTGGTATTCCCATCTTTTTGAGGACTTGCCACAATTTGTTGTGATCTATACAGTAAAAGGCTTTAGTGTAGTCAATGAAACAGAAATAGATTTTTTTTTCTGGCATTCCCATGCTTTCTCTTTAGCATTCGAATCTTCTATGAGAAATATAATATCCTTTTTTTTGGGGGGGTGTTGTTTCTAGAAGATTTTGTAGGTCTTAATAGAACTGATCAACTTTGGCTTTTTCAACATCAGTGACTAGAACGTAGACTTGTATTACTATGATATTGAATGGTTTTCTTTGGATTTGAACATTTTGTCATTTTTGAAATTATATCCCAGTATAGCTTTTCTCACCCTTTTATTGACTATGAGGGCTGCTCTATTTCTTTTCAGGGATTACTCACCTGAATTAATTTACCCATTCCCATCCATTTAAGTTCACTGATACCCATGATTTGGTGTTTAGTCTTTCCATCTCCTTTTGGGTCATATCCAGTTTACCTTGGTTCATAGAACTTACATTCTAAGTTCCTATGTGATACTGACCTTTACAGCCTTATACCTTCCTTTTGTCAGCAGATACATCACAACTGAGCTTCCTTTCAGCTTTGGCCCAGCCTACTGAGTTACTTGTATGTTCTCAGCTGTTCTTAGCTGTTCCTTAGTAGTGTATTAGACGCCTGACCTGAGGGACTCATCTTCCACTGTCATCTCTTTTACCATTTTAGTATTGTCCGTGGGATTTCCTTGGCAAAGACACTGGAGTGGTTTGCCATTTCACTCTCCAGGGGATCGATCACCTTTTGTCAGAATTCTTCACTATAGCTTGTATGTCTTGGGTAACTCTGCACTTCATAGTGTGTAGTTCCTTTGACTTGATAGCTTTATTCTTGTATCTGACGGGTTATCATGCTGAAATGAATTTAAATTTGTTCTGTTTGACTCTGGTGAGCAGAACAAGGAGCAAATAGGAACAGGAACTGTAGAGATGCCCTAACAATTAGAGTTGCCCAAAATGGGCTGACTTGAAAGGCACAGGGCCAGGACAGATCCTTGTGGCACTCCACTACAGACCTCTTTGACAATGTCTGTGGTTTGAGTTCAACCATTCAATTAATTCTATCTCCAGCTGAATTGTTGGCATACAATAGAGAGCAGAAAAACTTTCACAAGGGAATAGACGCAAGCAGGACAGTTTCATTAATATTGTGCTAAATTTAACATAAACTTGAAAAAACCAAAACTATATGTAATAGAAATTCACAGCCTCATACACAATCCTCTTTTCTTTTCTTTGTTTATTGCAATGTCCATGTTTATTGATGTACATCAAGATAGTTGGTTGAAATATGGCAGGGTTCCTACCCAGAAAAATTAATGCCTCCAAACAGAGTGCCAGGCCTGAGTCAGAAAGACTCCTCTTCCTGAGTTCAAATCCAGCCTCAGACCTTTAGTAGATGCAGCTCCTCATCTGTAAAATGAGCTGGAGAAGGAACTCAAAGTTTTAAAAACATGTAACTGGGGAAAAATAAAATACTTAAAATAAACTTTAAAGATGAAAAAAGAAAGAGGGTAAGATTACAAAACAAACTTCAAGAGAATTATGAAATCTTAGAGTCACTGGACACAGAATTCTTATAAGGCTGAATAACATAGCACTTGACACATAATACTTAAAAAGAGTTTTTTCATTCATGCATTTATTTACTCATCTACTCATTCTAAGGAACCCTTAGGCTGGATTTAGTGGTAAACATGGAACTAAAGGAAAATTATATTTCTTGAATAAAATTGTTCCCTGAACCCATGTCTGGCTTTAACTCCATGTTATTGAGTCATTTTTCAGTCATGTCCGATTCTTTGTGACTTCATTTGTGGTTTTCTTGGCAAAGATACTAGAATTGTTTACCATTTTCTTCTCCTTCTGTAGCCTCAGTTCCCAGTTTTCACAGAGCCCTGTGCTTTTAGCCCATTCTCTCACCAGGGAGGAATAAGGCAAATCCTCCCATTCCGGGATATCTATTTCTTTAAAGCCTTTCTGCCTCCAAATAGAGGTCTGATATTTCATGATCCCATCCTCATTGCCATTTGTAGAGCCAATGCAATATTCACAGTGCCTATGGCAGCCATAGACAGAACTAAACACTTATTCAGACACCAGAAAGCTGAATCCCAACACCAGAAAGCCGAATCCCAACACCAGAAAGCCAAATCCATCATAATAACAAAGAAATCTATACACAATAACAACGCAGAGGGCAATATTATTTCCAAGCCTTCCCCCTGTTAGGGCCTTCTCATAAACTAGCTCCCTTAAACAAAATCACAAACAAGCTCTTCCACTCATGCTAGTTGCTGCCTTTCCCAGTTCTGATTGTTCTCTAACTTCTCTCAGCTCTCTTCTAGTCCCACCTCTTCCTATTCCACCCTTCCTGCTCTTCCCCTTCCTGTTCCATGTGACTTGACTTATGTGACTCAGGCTTCCATGTGACTTAAGCAGGTCACATGGACCTATTAATTGAAAGGCAAGATCTTCCCATTAAGAAGCAAAATTACATTAATAATAAGTAAAAATGCATTATCAATACATCTGTTTAATCCTCTGGACTGCACTGATCAGAATTCTAAATTCTTTCAAAGTTGTTTTTCTCTGTGATATAGTTGTCATTGTACAAACTATTTTTCAAGTTCTGTTCACTTCTCTCTGCATCAGTTCATAAAGGTCTTTCTTTGAAGTTTTCTCTGGATTTTCCTCTAAAACTGTTTGTGTCATCGTTTCCTATGGAATAATACTATTCTATTACATTCATATACCATAATTTCTTTAGCCATTTCTCAATACTAGGCCACCTTCTTAGTTTACAGTTTGAAATTATTACAAAAAAAGCTGCTTATAAATATTTTTGTATACATAGATCCTTTTCCTGTTTCTCTGATCTCTTTGAAATATAGACCTGGTAGAGGTAAAGCTGGATCAAAGGACATGCACAGTAAGTTTTGGGGCACCATTCCAAATGCTTTCCAGAATGATTGGACCACTACACAGCTCCTCCAACAGTGCACTTATTTTCCTTTAGTTCCTCTAATGTAATTTTCCCTTTATGTCATCTTTGCCAATCTGACGGGATGTGGTGGAACCTCAGGGTTGCTTTAATTTTCATTTCTCTAATTATTTGGTTATTTAGCGTATTTTTCCATGTAGTTGTTGATTGCTTAGATTGCTTCCTTTAAAAACTGCCTGTTCATATCCTTTGGTAATTTACATATTTGGGGGTGGCTCTTGTTCTTACAAATTTGAATCAGTTCCTTGTATATCCTAAATTTGCTGCAAATATTTTCCTCATTTATCTGTTTCCTTTCTTATGTTAACTTCATTAAATTTGTTTAGGCAAAAACTTAACTTTGTACAATAAAAATTGTTCATTTTTCTATGTTTACCTCTTTTGCTTGTTTAATCATGAATTGTTCCCCTATTCATAGGGGAAAGATGTTCTTCTAATTTACTTTTAATATCAACTTTTATATCTAAATCATCTATTTAGAGTTTATCTTGATATAGTGTGAGATATTGGTTTATACTTAATTTTGGCTAAATTGCTTTCTACTCTTTCTAGTAGTTTTTCTCAAATAGTGAGCCCTTACCCCAGTAATGGGGCTCTTTGAGTTTATTGAACAGAATGCTGCTGAGTTTGTTAGCCTCTGTGTGTTATATTTTTTATCTGATTCACTAGGCAACTGCTCTATTTTCAAACCAGTGCCAAATATTTTTAATTGTGATTACTTTGTAATAGAGTTTGATTTCTAGTGCTGATAAATCCCTGTTCCCGTTCCTTCCTTTCCACTTTTTGTCATTATTACCTTTGAGATTCTCAACTTTTTTCATCTTCCATATAAATTTCATTGTCATTTTTTCTAGCTCTATGAAATAATCCTTTGGTAGTTTGATTAGTATGGCACTGAACAAGTAAACTAATTTGGGTAGTATTGTAATTTTTATTATATCGACATGACCTACCTATGAGCTGTTAATATATCTGCAACTATTTAGGTCTAGATTTATTTCTGCAAAGAGTATTTCATAGTTGGATTCATATGGTTCCTGAGTGCATTTTAGCAGATACCCTCCAAAATAATTTACATATGTTATATTTATTTGAAATGAAATTCTTTCTGGCTCTTTTTGTTAGATTTTGTTGGTAACATATAAGAATGTTGATGATTTATTAGCATTTGTTTTATATCTTGCAATTTTGCTGAATTTATTATGTTTCAGTTAAGTTTTGACTTGTATTTTTAGACTTTCCCTAAGGAAATCATAATATTATCTGCAAAAACCTGATAATTTTGTCCTCTTTGCATCTGCTAATTACCTTGATTTCTCTTTCTTATCATACTGCTTTGGCTAGCATTTTTAAGACTATGCTAAATGGTAGTGCTAATAATGTGCATTCTTGCTTTACCCTTGATCTTATTGGTATGGCTTCTAACTTTTGTCCAATACGTATAGTGTTTGCTCTTTTTCTTTTAGGTAGATTTTATTTACTATAGTAAGGAAAAGTCCATTTATTAATTTTCTTTCTTGAGTTTTTTTTTGTGGGGCAGGGTTGGGGAGAAGGTGAACAAGGTTAAGTGGTTAAGCCCAGATTACTTGGGCTAGTATATATCTGAAGCTAAATTTGGACTCAGGTCCTTCTGACTCCAGGGCCAGTGCTTTACACTGCATCATCTACCCACTCCTCTTTCTAGAGTATTTAATGGAAATGTTAGGTTTTATTCAAAAGCTTTTTAAACATGATATAATCATGGTTTTTATTACTTGTATTATTAACATGATTTATTACATTCACAGTCTTTCTTATGTTGAATCAACCCAGCATTCTGGTATATATATATATATATATATATATATATACATAAAATAAAGCAGCCTAGTCATAGTGTACAAGCCTTCTAATATATTGTGCTCTTTTTGCTAATTTCTTATATAAAATTTTTGCAACAGTGTTTATTAGTGATATTCGCCTACACAGTTTCACTTCTCTGCTTTATCTCTTCTTGGTTTAGACATCAAGATTGTGTTGCCTATTATTGCCAACAGTATATATATGTGTGTATATATATATATATATATATATATATATATATATATGTATATTACTAGAGTTAATTAATTTTTTTTTATAGAATTCACTTGTAAATCCATCTGGTCCTGGCGTTTTTTCTTTGGGAGTTCATTTATGTTTTATTTTATTTCTTTTCTTTTTTTTGATATTGGGTTACTTAAAGAATTTGTTCCTTCTTTAGCTAATCTGGGTATTTATATTTTTGTAATTAATCTACATTCTTTAAGTTATCAGTTTTGTTAGGATGTAGTTGGACAAACTAGTTTGTGATAATTTCCTTCATTTCCTCTTAAGTTGTGAATTCTCTTTCACTTTTGTTATGAACAAGGTATTCCTTTCTCTTTTTAAAAATTAGCTAACTCTTTATCCATTTTATTAGGTTTTCCAAAACCCAGCTTCTTTATCATTTCAATGACCTTTTTTTTGCTTCCAATTTTATTAATCTCTTCTTTAAATTTCAGTTGCTTAATTTGAATTTTTAAATTATTTTAAATTTTTTTAGTTACATGATGATAATTTTTCATTTCCTTTTATTAATTTTTATTATGCCATTCCTTCTGATATATTTTGGTCAATTGAAGTCCATTTTTGTTGATATTAACCTCACCTGCCTAAAATTTGGCTCATGGAATAATAATATTAAGGAAAGACTTTTTGACATTCCTCAGAAAAGAACCCAAAGGGGAGTCTGCACTTCCACATATGATTTAAGTATTTGTGGAAGGATTCCCCTGATGCCGACTCTGTAGGGAAATCTCCTTTCCATCAATTTACAACGAACCCTCTAAGTATAGTTTGAACTATAAGCTGACTTAGTTTACCTATAGAGTTTGTTTAAGTCTGTTTTCTTAGGGGATATATGAGATTATGGTTCTATTTAAATTTGTTCAACTTTTATGACCCGAAAGAATGTACAAATTTGCTGTATGTCAAAAATTATTTCTCTGTCTCTGACATAATTTTTGCCTATAAAAAGATTTATTAGAATCCTAACCTTTATTCAGGCTTATTTTTCTACCTCCTGAAACTGGGTTTAGCATAAGAAAACCTAAATTTTTACCTCTATGATTTCTGTGCTATGAAAAGTTTATTTGGAAACAGTAACTTATCACGTGAACTCAAAAAGGAGATATTTTTCCCATAGCAAATATAATCATTACAAAAGAACAAACAATAAGGTTGGAAAGATTAAATCTTCCACTTCAAAAACTGTCCTTTACTCACAAGATCATTTTTACCTTTGAGGCTTTGAAGGGGAAAACCCAGTTGAGCCATAAATACTACTGTACTGGCATAAAATTTGCAGATGAGATAAGTCTGTCTCCTGTGTGGGTTCTGGGTTGTTCTTTTTTGGTCTTTTTTTTTTTTTTTGGTCTCTTTTATTTGAATAATCAGTCTATTGAAACTTTGGGGGAACTTAGTTTTGTAGCTTCCCAGACATTCTGATGAACATAACCCTGGGATTCAGGTGTCTAAAGTAAGAGATAGACTGAGAAACTCAGAGTTTTAACTGGCAGGACAGGCATCTTTTTTTTCAAACTTTGTGTCCTGTTTGCATCAATATCTTACGCTCTCATTTTTCTGTAGACACACGGACAAAAGACTTGTCTGTTATAATTGTAACCATTATCTCTGAGTCCTGGGTATTGGACCCTGGGAGGGTCTTGGTCTAGTTTGGCACCCCTAGTTTCTGACTGTTGGTTCATTGGTCCTGTTTCAGTGGTTGTGTTCTGGTATAAACACTGTAGTGGTTTAATCAGAGATCCTCATTTTGTTCTGGTTCTGGTTCTTATTTTGATTGCTTGTTAGGTGATCCTGAAAAGAATACACATCTGTCATATACCTGAGTGTCATATTGACCATAGGTCAGAAATCACTGGGGAATTTCATTCTTCTTAGCTACTTTCTCAATAATCTATTTTATAGTGTTGTTGCCACCACTACCAATAAAACTTTTATGAGAACTGACATAATTTATTTTGAGGGGCTCAGTGATTTGTTTTCTGTGATTCTGATTTGGTAGAAAAGTTTGGTTCCACACTCATCCTTTTCAGTACCTCAGATTCTGGTTCAAATGTTCCTAGTAAAAAGTTTTTACTAGGTAAAGTATGAGATATAGTCAGTTTGTTTATTCTAAAGAGACCATTATGGGTCATCTGCTGGCTAGTTTGGAAAACATTCCCTCCAAGGAATCCAAATTATCTAAGGTTCAGTTTAAAAAATCTTTGTGAAAATGTTTGGACAGGATTAACTTCAGGGGACAAATATCCTTGGCTCAGAGAAAAATCCTTTAACACATTGTGTAGAATTAGATTGGTTATAGACAATCCATACTTTTACCAAATTGTTTATTGGCACATTTGAGCAGACCTTTGGAATAAAAAATTCTGTCCTAAAATTTAAAAACTGGCCACCCATTAATCAGCTTCAATCTCTATCTCTAGAGATATGTTTATGGACTTGGATAATCAGAAAGCCGCTCTAAAAAGTCTTGAGACTATATACAGGGATTAAGGATCGAATAGAATCTGTGGTGATCAAAAACTATGTCTGCATTGTAAGCAGAGAGGACATTGGAAACATGACTGTCCCCTAACATCTACTGACATTGTTTCAAATCCTTAGAGGGAACTGATACCTGAAATGACTTTACTCTAGGACAAATATGAAAATGAGATAATTCAATACTATTTCTTAAGTTAATTAATGAAATTTCATACCTGAAACAGCTCTCCTTGCTAACTGATATACTATAATTCTGATGCTAAAGTCTCTTTCCCAGTAAGCAGGGAATTACTTCCACTGACCCCTTGATCAGACTTTCAGTGGGATAGAAAGTTTTAGAATAGTCAGGAAAAACTGCCTAGCATTCCTAAGTTTTCAAAAAGATAGTCTCCTCTCTGGCCAGGTTGAGGTTGCAGAGATAAAGATAGACAAGAAATCTTTTTCCTTGTTTGAAGAAAGTTTTTGGCATTGTAAACTAATTAGAAATTAAATTTGTAACTGACATGCATTGTTGTAAATTTCTATATTATGGTCTCAATGTCTTTGTAAATGCTGAATTATCTTAGTGGATTTTTGGGGGGAGATTGCAGCCCCCTATGATCAAGATTACATGCAAGTAGCACCTTTTAAAAAAAAAAAATCACTCTTTCCCCTGGAGGGTGAAAGATCCTTTGTTTTAGAAGAGGGTAAATTAACTGTCTACAGAATATTAATAAATCTTTAAAGAAAGGAGAAAAAATGTTTGTGGTCTGCAGCCTTTGAGCCTTATTAGGTGAAAATTTTATCTTACCTTACTACTGTAAATAAATTAGAAACAAAGTCAACTAAAAGAAATGAAATAGACTATGCAATTCAAAATGTAAAAGTTTTGCAGTTAATAGGTACAATAAAAGAAAAATTTTATGGAAGAGATTCAGTGGTGTATTAGATTAAGATATGATTAGGAACTAGAAATGAGATGAGCAAAGGTAAGTTAAGGTTCGGGGTCAGATGGTAAAAAGAGAGATGGAGTTTTGAGTTTGTAGAGCTTTAATCAAAGTTTACAGGAAGAGAAAAGAGAGGTTTTTAAAAATTATTTTATTTGTTTTCAGTGTTCTACAGTCACTTCCATATAACTTAGATTTTTTTCCCCTCCCTCTCCTTCTTACCCCCTCTCCCTCTCCTCTCCCTCCCTGAGATGGCATGCAATTTTATATAGGTTCTACACATACATTCTTATTAAATACATTTTCACCTTAGTCATGTTACATAGAAGAATTAAAATGAATGGGAGAAATCATAAAACAAACCAAAACATAATACAAAAGAAAATGATCTACTACATTCTGCAATGGAATTGCATTATTTTTTCTCTGGATATGGAAGGCATTTTGCTGTAAGAGACCACTGGGAATTTTTTAAGTCCTTGTATTGCAATGAAGTTCTAAGTCTACCAGAAAAAATCCTCACACACTGTGGTTGCTGCTGTGTACAAAGTTCTCCTGGTTCTGCTCCTTTCGCTAAGCATCAGTTCATATAAGTCTTTCCAGGCCTCTCTGAAACCTTCCTGTTCATCATTTCTTATAGCACAATAGTATTCCATGACATTCGTATACCACAATTGATTCAGCCATTCCCCAATTGATGGGCATCCCCTTGATTTCCAGTTTTTGGCCATCACAAAGAGAGCTGCTATAAATAATTTTGTACATGTGGGACCCTTTCCCATTTTTATGATCTCTTGGGGATACAGTCCTAGAAGTGATATTGGTGGGTCAAAGGGTATGCACATTTTAGTAGCCCTTTGGGCATAGTTCCAAATTACTCTCCAGGATGATTGGAGCAGCTCACAGCTCCACCAACAATGAACTAGTATTCCAACTCTTCCACATCCTCTCCAACATCTATCATCCTCCTGTCCTGTCATGCCAGCCAACCTGATAAGTGCGATGTGGTGTCTCAGAGTTGTTTTGATTTGCATCTAAGAGAGAAGGTTTAAGCAAGTAGAAATGAGGAAAATGGGTGAAAAGTTAGAGAAAGTTGGACAATTTGACTATGGCATGCTAAAATTCTGTCCTTGAATGATCTTTAGAAGGGTATACTGAGGCAGCTAGGTGGTGCAGTAAATAGAGGACAGGCCCTGGAGTCAGGAGGACCTGAGTTCAAATTTGACCTCAGGCACTTGACACTTACTAGTTGTGTAACCTTGGGCAAGTCACTTAACCCCAATTGCCCTGACTTCCCCCCTTCAAAAAAAAAAAAGAAGGATATTTTACAGTCTTTATGGTCTCAATGTCTTTGTAAATTGAATTATGTTAGTGGATTTTTTTTGCAAACCAGGATACATATTCATAACATTATTATGTTTGCAATTACCATATTTCTATAGATTGTCATAGTCCCCCAAAGAGGAAGGTGAGAATACAAGACTGCCATTGTAAATTTTTGGAGGTAAGCTAACTGAAAATAGTGGACCCTGTAATTTGAGGTGTTGGCAGTTAGTGGCCCATGGGGAAAATTAAGATTTTGTATGCCATTAATAATTCTAAATCTGGATTTGAATTGATTGAGTTTGTACTAAACTAATTTGTAATATGGCTTCATTTAAAATGAAATATGTTCTCTTGTTATGATGAATGTAATGTTTGAACTTCTAAAAGTAAATCAGACCTTAATATGAAATACACTTAATATTTGGCAATAAGTTTGGAAACTGCATGAATAATAATTAGAAGTGTAATTGCTTCAAAATTACTCTATATTGGTATCTAAATGCAATTAGTATAAAATGTCAAATTGATAGATGACTTAAGTAATTTTCTAATTCAGAACAATATATTTTCTGATAATTCAGAAATGCATTCAACTATTTGTCTGACAATAAATTTTATTTATGTTTTAAAATTCATAATATTTTATGTTGTTGTTAGGCTTCTAATTTTTCTTGTATTGTGATTTTTGAGAAATCATTCTATAAGAAATGCTATTAATTTGAAAAATCATACCTAGAGGATGATGTAATTAATTTTTCTTTTAATCTAAATGCAGTTAGATTATCAATTGAACTGTTAGAGAATGTGGTCACAATGTTTAAAAATTGTTAAGTGTTTTAACTAGTTTAAGTGTTTAACTGTTTTGTTTTAAAAGGAATAATAATAATAAATTACAGTTTGGGAGAAATATAATAGACCTTGTAAATTCTCCTTACCTGTGAAATTCTTGGGGGACTTATCAGGTTCTTTGTTGTTCAGTCATTTCAGTCATGTCTGACTCTTCATGACCCCATTTGGGGTTTTCTTGGCAAAAGATACTGGATGTTTGCCATTTCCTTTTTCCACTCATTTTTACAGATGAGGAAACTAAGGCAAACAGATTAAGTGATTTGCCCAGAGTCACGCAACTAGTAAGTATCTCAGGCTAGATTTGAACTAAGGAAGATGAGTCTTCCTAACCTATTAGGTGCTCTATCCATTTTGCCACCTAGCTGCCCATCAGATTCTTTGGGACCTTCTATTATTTGTGCAAGTTCACAAAATCTTAGTCTCGCTGACAAGCACATTGTGAAATTCTAAGGTAATGAAGTGGTTTAATAAGAAACTAGGACCTCTCCAAACTGAGGGGTGGGGACTTGCAAGAAATAGTTTTTGTCTGATAGATTGTTTAGCCACTGGTTATAGAAATTGTAGAACTGCTCCTGGAATAGTATGTTTGGATATACTGTTAAGCCAACTTAGCCTCTGCAAACCCCAATTTTAAAGATTTTATTTAAAAAAAAAAGATTTTTTTTTTAGGAGTTAATATACAATACCTTAAGATATGGATATCTGTCAACCTGGAGGCTTAAAAATTGTCTAGAGTTTTTCTGGATTTTGAGTGAACAATCATATATTCATTGAATATATATAATTATAGCAGAACTGCTGGAAGTCTGCACTTGGGAAGGTTGAGAAAAGTTCTTACAAAAGTAGTGGCAGGATACTTTTGACCCTTTCCCTATTTTGCTGTTTCCATTCTGAACAGGAAATTTTCTCATCTGGCTAATCTTAAACCTACCTATGATATCCTGTGTATAATGTAGACCTTTGCTCCTGAATTAGCTATTTTAAAAAGTTAACTATGACTCTTTCCTGGAATCAAATACAGCCTAGGAAGCTTTATCCTGTTACACTTATGTCAGTTTGTGCTTTCAAGGGGACAGTCTTGGAATTTTTATAACCATGCCCCTTCTTTTTTCATAGGAAATTCATATAACTAAGGCAGGTAAACTATAAGGGTATATGTACACACACACACACACACACACACACACACACACACACACGTGCGCGCGCGCGTGTGCACACAATCTTATTGTTTCAATACCCAAACATCTCTGGGTACAGGGGGATACGAATAAAAAGGAATTTTGGTGGACTTCCTAACCTAAGCAACTAGATATATGAATTCTTAGGCTTGCCATACAGCCCCTTGTTAATGATTAAAAAAACCCAATGATATTTAGTGTCCAAGTGCTGATGTATAATATCAGATCTTCATAGTGCCATCTCTTTTCTAGATGATGTAATGATATATACATACATATATGTGTGCATGTGTATTTTATATATACATACACATATATACATGTGCATACACATGTGTATATAAATTATGTGTATATATACATATATTGTCCTTAAAAGGAGGAATAAAACAAAAGGATGAGACAGATATATAAGTTTTAAGTTTTATGCAAAAGTTTTACATTTTAATGGAGTAGTAAACTGCTTAAAAAAAAGCAATTTCATTTTGAGAAAAGCAACAAAATTAGAATGTTTTCGCTGAGAATTAGGCTTATACATATATGTGTGTGTATGATTAGCTTCCAAATATTTCTTTTAAGAACAATGACAAAAGGACAAATAAACATGATATTCCTGGATGATAACTGTAAACACATTTTTCTTTTGATCCTGAAGGTAATTAAGAACAAGACTGGAAAAATAGAGTGAAGTACCGAACATCCTTCAGGTTCAATTGAATATACACAGACAATTTTTTTTATCAAATTTTTTTCTCCTCTTTTTGCCTTGGATATTCAGACTGTGATTATGATTTAGTAATTGTCTATAAGTTCTCAAAATTGAATTAAGGATTTTACATGTAAAATGACATGAACAATTATAAAGAAATTAATTTTTTTCTTGCTTTAAAGTATGTATCTGATAATATTAAGAGAAAAAAGGGCACATTTTAATAGTTAGACCCTCATGAATTCATTTTAGATTCTTCCTTCAGCCTGTAGATCACATCAGCTGTATTAGGTACAAAATTTGAGTTAAGATAGAAAGAACAAGTAAGGGATATGTAGAAACTGAAATTCTTTGAACTTTCAGGTGAATTAAGCATTCCTTATTTAATATATTTTAGCTCTGTTGTTTTATAGGTTACTCCATCAGCATCTGAACTGTTTTTCACCACAAGAACTAGTTACTGAAGACCAAATTTAAGAGTTTGTTTTAGGCCTTACTAAATTGTACTGACTTATTACCGACAAGTTTTAGCAGCATTACTCAGGGAACTTTTGCAAATGACTTGGTACCAGAAAGGTGGATTTACTGGGAGGAACACCTTTCCAGAACTGCCCTGGGAATGAGATCTATTCCAGAATTTCTAAGAGAAAATGTTTCCCAGAATTAGATAACTAAATGGGGCAACTAAGAGTCATGATGAAATATATTGATTAAATGGACATCTGGAGTGGATTACCAGGAACAAGTCGTGTTAGTTAATGTTGATGATCACTATTATATTAATCTTGCTTTAATGTTTTCTGGTGGGTAGCTAGGTGGCGCAGTGGATAGAGCACCAGTACAGGAGTCAGGAGGACCTGAGTTCAAATCTCACCTCAGATACTTGACACTCACTAGCTGTGTGACCTTGGGCAAGTCACTTAACCCCAATCGCCCCATTCTGGGTCATCTCCAGTCATCCTGATGAATATCTGGTCACTGGATTCAGATGGCTCTGGAGGAGAAGTGAGGCTGGTGACCTGCACAGCCCTCCCTCACTCAAAAAACAAAGTCAAGTGCAAATCATGTCATCATTTCTCTGATGGCATGGTCTTCTTCAGCAACGAAGGACGAACACAATGTTTTCTGGTGCTTGCAGAGGTGTATGCTCAAATTCTAACATGGACACACCAGTTTAAAAGTATGTAACCAAAGACAGGCATTACAAAGCTCTCTAAGACAAAATGGGGGATTTTGATGATAATTTTTCATTTTTTATTTTCTTTCGTTATTTTTTCATTATACCATTCTTCCTGAAACATTTGTGCTAACCAAAATCTGTTTTCTGTTAATGTTAGCTTCTCCTGACTTAAACCTGAATCATGCAATAGTGGTGTTGAGGAAAGACTTTTTAATATTCTTCAGATAAGACGCTAAAGGGGAATTTGAGCTTCCTGAAGTAATTTAGCTATTTGTGGAAGGATTCTCTGGACACCGACTTTATAGGCATGCAAATTTTCCCTCTCAATTTCCCTCTCACTGTGAATTTTCTAAATATATTTTAATCTGTAATCTGACTTAGTTTACCTATAGAATCTATTTAACTAGTTCTACTTCCTTAGGGGATGTATGAGACTATAATTTTGTTTAATTATGTTTGTTCAACATTGATGGCCTAAGAAGATGTACAAAATTGCTGTATGTTAAAAATTATTTCTTTATCTGTCTGACATAATTTTTGTGTATAAAAACTTCATTAGAATCCTAATATTTGTTCAGGGTTATTTTTCTACTTCCTGACATTGTGCTTAAACATAATAAAACCAAGGTTTTTGCATTGTGATAGGTTTATTAGGTAACAGTAACTTACCACATGAACTCAAAAAGGAGATATTTCTCCCACAACAGTTGCTTCCCTCATTTGATGATTTGTTCCTTGATGGAGGAAACATTATGCAAGTTTGAGGGAAACATTCAACAGGGACTAGTAGAAGGCAAATCTAATAAATACACCCCTTGTTAAATCTGCATGGGTACCCACTTTCAAACCTACCATCTGTGTAAGTTATTTTGGCTAAAAAAAAAAAATTATCACCTGGTGTCCAGTCTTCTAGTATTAAGCCTCTTTGCATTTATCTTGGTGGATCTTGGATGACAGACACCCAGTCCAGTCCATACTCAAAGTCTTTGCAGCTTGCTAAGACGAAGCAGAATGTGTGCTCTACTGGGATAACTTTTGAGATCCTGGGTCACACAAGGGTGTGTTAACCCTGATTCCATAAGGAGATATTAGAGGGAAATTTTAGTAGCGATGACTCCGCACCCACTTCAAAGTCAAATGGGACCCCTAAGTGGGTATGTGTCTTCTACCATTGCTTTCATTTTGAAATTTTTCTAAATTTCCTTGGTGAAGTCCTTAGACTAAAATCAGGCATCTCTATAAATCATATCAATGAATATTTATTAGTTATCTGCTAGATACAAAGTTATTATAAAATCTCAGAATTTAAGAGAAATAAAGGCAGCAATAATATCTAAGGCATGATTTCTATAGCTAAGACTCTATGCACATGTGTGTGTGTGTGTGTCTGTGTGTGTGTGTGTTGGTGGGGCAGGGAGAGAATCTTTGAGACAAAATGTGGCTTAACTCTGCCCTGGGGGAATAGGGTTCACCAAACTGGATTAGGACAGGGAAATATGAAATACTTCCCTGGAACCTGGAACATGAAATACCCTGAAAACCATAGTACTCTACCATGTGGGACAGCTTAAGTTTTAGATTCAGAAAAGATAAATTCAGGGAGTAGAAATGAGAGTTCTATTTGTGTCTCCATGTTGAGTTCATGTCTGTTGGAGTGTATGATGTGTATGTATGTGTAGTCCTGAACTACAAGGATGAATTTCTCTTTCATATTCCTGTGCTTTCTTCATGGACCTGAGTATACTTAAAGAACAAAAGCTGGGGACAAAGGGAAAGTATCCTGAACTGAAAAGCCTCCCAAACACTAAGCTAGCTCTGGCAAGGTGTGCATCAATGCTTATCATCTATGTGTACTGGTATGGAAAATATACTGCCACAGTAAGCAAACTATCCACAGCATTCAAAATTTCTCCATTTGCTGTAACCAAGTGGTTCCACATATGGATGGTCTGACACTGCCTGGTAGAGAAACCTGTGTTTTCTTGGTGCTAATTGTTAAGCCAAAATTAACACAAGCAGCAGAAAATCGAACCATACTCTGTTGCATCTCAGCTTTCGAGGCTACATTGAGTGTATAATCATTTGTGAACAAAAGGTCATCTACCAACTCTCTTTCTACTTTAGTTTTGGCTTATAGCCTTTTCAAGTTAAGTAACTTGCTGTCAATGTGGTAACTGACTTAGATGCTACTTTTTGTCGTCATTGAAGGCGTCCAACAACATTGCAAAAGCATCATGGTACAAAGCATGGGAGCAAGCATATAGTCTTGCTTCACTCCAGTGGTGAGTAGGGAAGCACTATCATTCATTATCTAGAAATTGTGCAAACATGCCATCATGACAGCTGATGTACAATACTAACAAACTTCTCTGGGCAACCAAATTTCGTCATGACCTTTCACAAGCTCTCATGACTGACAGTGTCAAAGGTCTTGGTGAGACCAACAAACTCTGTTCTCTTGGAATTTCTCTTGGAGTTGCTGAGCAGCAAACACCTTATCAACCATTCTTTGGCTCTATCTGAAAGCCATACTGGCTCTCAGGTAGGTGACCATCTTCCAGTTGAAGGATCAGCCTAATGAGGAGAACTTTGGAAAGAATCTTGAGAGCAATCATTAAGAGAGACACCCCCTGTGATTATCACAGGACAATATATTTCCTTTACCTTCATGGAAAGGGACAATGCAAGCATCCTTGAATTTGTAGGGGATAACCTCCTCTTGCCATATAATCAGGAAAATTTCAGTCAGCTTATGTATGAACAGTGAATCCCTCTGCCTTGTGAATTTCAGCTGGAATAGAATCTGCTTCAGGTGTTTTGCCACACAAGAAGAGCCTAATGGCACTCAAAACCTCTTCTTTAGCTGGAAATTTGGCCAGAGAGGGATTGACTTCTGTCTGAAGTATGAGGTCAGTGGCTTCAACATTGAGTAATGATGATCTGTTGAGAACACTATGGAACTGTTCAGCCCATCTCTGCAGGATCCTGTCCTTGTCACTAATTAATGTGGCTCCATCAACACTGAGTAGTTGAGATGCACTATAGGTCTTTGGCCATAAACAGGACATCATAACAGCACTTTGGATTGTTAGTATAAGCATAAAACTGAATTTCATCTGTATTTTTATTGAGCCAAGAATCTTGCATCTCTTTAAGCTTTATCTGCACTTCACTTTGGATGGAGTTAAACACTGCCTTCTTAGAGATGGATGAACTATCTTGTTGGTAAACTCTGTGGTGCTCATTTGTAATTTAGCAGCTTCTGAGTTTCCCCATCATTTTCATTAAGCCAGTCTTGATGTTTGTAAGTGTTCTGGCCCAGATGAGTAAATGAGCAAAATGGCCCAAATGAATAAACTCCAAATCTCTGAAAGCTATTCATTCCTCTTCTGCTCCACTGTTGCCAGTCATGTTGGCTCAGCTTTCCCTCCAAGTTATACAACAAACTGTTCTCCCATGGATAATCCAAAATCACTCTGATCTGTTGATCTTAAGTCTTCTGGTAGTTGTTTTACCTTGGGGCTACTGCTTTTGTTGAATGTGAATGCTTAGCTTGAAAAGGATAAGTCAATGATCAAGTCAGCTCTCTGAACCACACATTGCCTTCATTACTCTCACGTTCTGTCTGTCTCTTCTCCTTACAATGACATAGTCTATTAAATGCCAGTATTTGCTGGAGTTTTATTGCATTTAGATTAATGGCAGACAGTGTTAGTGATGAGAAGGTCATGAGATGCACAAGTCTTCAGTAGCAAGTGACCATTGCTGCTGTTACTTCTGACTGTTCCTCTCAAGAACTCTCTACCATGTCTGATAGTCTATGCCTACTCTGGTCGTAAAGTCACCCAGAATTATAAGCTTGTCCTCTTTTGGCACATTGATAATGAGGGTCTCCAGGTCTTCATAAAATTTTTCTTCAACCTCATAAGGGTTTGTCATGGTGGGACCATAGGCACCAATGATGGTAGTGTGGTACTTTCCTGCAAAGAGCAATTGCATTGTCATGAGTCTGTCATTCACTCCTTTTGGAAGGTATACACGCTTATTTACTAGATAAGTTTTGACTGCAAGACCTATGCCAGCTTCACAGTACTCCCCATCACTGTGGTCACTTAAAAAAAACTTCTATCCAGCACCTACTTTGGTAAGCTGGTCTTCATTTGCCAGCCTTGTTTCTCTCAGGGCTGCTATTTGTATGTAGTACCTCCTCTCATAACATGAGCCGTTCATCTTTCAGATCTACTGGATTTCATGTTGTCCATAAGCATGGGAACATTCCGTATGATGGTGAGTGGAATCATCTTCACAAAAGTTTTTGTATCCTTTTTTGTGTTTCAACCACCAGGTAGGATCCCAGCCTGCTGTAATAAGAAGGCCAGAGTTGGGTGAAGCAGACAATTTTTAGGGCACCATTTCTAGTCCTTTCTTTATGCCAGGAGGTGAGCAGTGCAGTCTTTAAAAAAGGCTGCTTAGACACCTAGGAGGCTGCTTTCAGTTCAATGAGAAGTTGACCCTATGGCCTGGGCTGACTGTGTGAAGCATTGTTACTATAGATCCCAGTGTATCTCCACCTACTATTTCATCACTTGACTATTACCACAGGACTCTGAGTCAGGTAAAAATGGCAAAATGGTATTGTAGATGTCTTTCAATTCACACTTAAATTGAATTTAAGTGAGGCAGAGTTGTGCAGTCACCAGCCTCATTGTCTCTTCCATAGTCATCAAAATCCAGTGCTGAGGCTAAAATCAAGATGACTGATGATGGCTTGGGATGCAATGGATGACCTTGGTGTCTTGGATGTCTAACCAAACTCTGAGTGTTCCATAGAACCTGCTTCAGTCACCCTCATGGCCGTTGGAACCAATTATTCTCATTCACCCATTCTACCAGGGAAAGTCTTCACATGCTTGAAGTAGACACCCTCCTAACTCATCAACGGATTTGAGACCCCTCAGTTACTCTCAACTTGTTTTAGCCTGTCTGCCTAAAAGGTTTAGTGGGTGTGGCAGGTGCATATGCTACAGCTTCTTGGAGCCAGACACAGGTGAATCAGGTGGACACCAAAGGTGGAAAGCAGCCCTGAAAAAGGCTAAGCAGCCCCCACACCAGAGGTACAAGTCTTCTCTGAGACCCCTATACTCCTTTTGAAGGGGAGACATGGAAGGGGAAGAACTCATTATGTGCCAGGCACTGAGCTCAGTGCTTTACAGATACTCAGATGATCCTCACAACAACCCTGTAAAGTAGGCATTATTATTATCCCTATTTTACAGTTGAGGAAACTGAGACAGGCAGAATTTAAGCAACTTATCCAGGGTCATCTGACTAGTAAGTATTGAAAAGCCTGATTTGAACTCAAAACTTCCTGTCTGTAGACTCAGCCCTCTATCCACTCTTCCACCTGGAAACACATAAAAGTGTTTGTAGGCAATAGGAAAGGAGCCAGTGGAGAGGGAGAGACTGAAAATTAGAGAGTAGGGTTGATACTGGGGGCAGTCTGTTGGACAAGACAGGAAGGACTGGGATCAAGGGTGCAGGTCGATGAGTATTTGATTCTTTACCTGTGAGGGATATTTGATCTTTCTACTGCCACATAGGTTGGAAAGATGCTCTACTTACTTTTACACAAAGGGATCAAAATCCTCATTGCATTTACATGTTGGGTGCTCCTTAATATGATACACATATGTTTGTGTTAGGGAGAAGACAGACAAGACTTTGCTAATTTCAGGATAAATTAAGGCAAAAGGAAGATCCTGCCAGGGGCCTTAAAGAAATACATCCCTGTCCAGCACAGGCCCCTGACATCTACCATCTCAATTACCTTTGCTGAGCACACAGACATGGGCTGCAATCAAGTTCCCTGGAAAATAATATTATACTGAAGTTACTGGAAGGAGTGTGAGTGAGTGAGTGAGTGTGTGTGTGTGTGTGTGTGTGTGTGTGTGTGCTAAGGAGCGACAGAAATTTGGACCTTACAGTAGAGGTATCCCTGATCCCTCTCCTTCCAGGGACTTCACCAAACTTTGAATAATATTTAAGTCAAAGCAAATAATTCAGCTCCTTTTTGGTGCATTTTCCTTAGGGATGAAAACTTTTCCTGTTCTCTCTTGTCCTGGAGGTATAGATATCATATGTCCAAGTATGTCTGTTCCAAAAGTTCATTTATAAGCTAACTATTTGGCATTTGTATGGAAAAATAACACATACGTGCATGTCTTTTAACTTCAGGGGCTGAGTTCTCCAGCCAGTCCATTAATATCCATTTAAAATCCATTTTGGGTGGAATAATACTAGCTCCTATTGATGTTCTATTAGAAAAACTGAACGGTGCTTTATTGACATGAATGATCTCATTTGGTTGATTTCATTGCTCCTTGAGGGCTGGGTCTTTTGTCTCTTTTTGTATCATCAGTGCTTAAAACACCACAAGGAAGGCATTTGCTAAATTTATTGATTGATTAATTTGATCCTCACAACAACAACTCTATGAAGTAGGCTCTACTGTTGTCTTTACCTTAGAGATGAGGAAGCTGAGGCAGACATAGGTTAAGTGACTTGCCCAGATCACACAGCTTGTGAGGCTCTCAGTCAGGATTCAAACTCAGGTCTTCCTAACTACCAAGTCTAGTACTCTGTCTGCTCTCTCACTTAGCATGATTACCTGAAAACAATTGTTCACCCGAGTAAGAGGAGAACAGTCTACCTAGAATGAGGCTGCTGTCCTAATACTAGATAGAGCTTCCTACTAAATGTCACGAGTTATTCCTCATTTCTCTAATCTCTCAAAAGAGACAAGACTTGTGTCCTCTGGGCTAAGGGACTTGCCTGAGCAACTGGTGATGTAATCATATAGTATTGCAACGATTGGTTCATTCTCAGTGGCAAGGACAGTGATTAGAGGACAGTGTGTGGGCTGGTCTGGACTTCAGGTTCCCCTCTGTAGGGGAAGTTTAGCGGTGTGGAAGGAAATTAGCTCTGCTGGGGTAGGAGATTGGAGCTTAGTGTGTGAAATAAAGAGCCAGACATGGGACCTGTGCAAAGCCTGGGAGCTACACTGTTACTCCTGCAGCTGCAGTCATCACTGTTCTTGTCTCTGTCCTGGGGAGCCACTCCAGGTACGAAGTGGGCATTGCACTAAGGTGCATAGAAAGTGGGAACCAAACATCAAGAAAGCCATTCTAATATATAGGGAAAGGGGAGGAATGGACCTTCCTATTTGGAGAGATCTAGTACTCCTTCTTCTACATCTCCTGGCCCTCTCCTTAACTCTTAAGGTCACTTCCCCTGTATTGTCAAGATGAGAGGAGAGTAGTCCTTGCGGGGGGCGTAGGGAGGTGGAATTTAGAGATCAAGGAATTCGACTAGATGATCCCAAGGTCACATCTAGGTCTAAACATGTAGGGAAGAACTCACCTATGCCATGGGGATTGCATAGTAATTTAGGGGGATCATCAAAGCTTCGTCCTTCACCTCTAATCTGTCCTGAAAGGCTCAGTGATTTTGCTTTTCATAAAATACAACAGATAGGAAGGAGGGAGTTAGAACTCATTTATGGGCAGATGGGAGTAGAACTGCCATGAATTCCTCTTCTTGTGGAGAGGGAGGAGGCCCTAAATCACAAGGGCTGGGACAAGTTTGCACCCATGCCATCTCTTGGAGCAGGTAACTATGGACACTAAGTCAAAGGCTGGGTGTGACAAGGGACAGGGAGGGAGAGAGGGTCTGTTCTTTTCCTGACTGATGTCTTTGGTCCATCTTCCCAGCAGTGTTGGCATCATTACTGGGGAATAGCCTACAGAACTATACATTCTCTCACACAATGTTCTGCCAGGATGAGCAACCCTTAGTGGGTCTGTCTGAGGTCTTCGATGGGGACCTGCTCTTCTCCTTCGACTTCTCCAGGAACACTCGGGTACCCCGGCTGCCTGAGTTTGGTGCTTGGGCCAGTGATGAGGGAGATGTCAAGATCATAGAAGATGACAAGGCACTCTGCCAGGATTTGCAGAAAGGTTTGAGTGAAACTTTTGAAGGCCGAATCCCAGAGGCTAGAGGTAAGGAGTCAACATGGGTGTGTGTGTGTGTGTGTGTGTGTGTGTGTGTGTGTGTGTGTGTGTATGAAGATTATAGTCCCTGTTTCTTCTTTCCCCTCTCTAAATCTCCACCATCCTACCTAACTCTCCAACCCTGATTCTGATTTTGTTTCTAGCCCTACCCTATGAACAGAGCCCAGTCTAGAGGTGGGAGGAGGGTAAGAGGCCAGACAGACATTTCAATTCATTCACCTGACTTGTGCGGAGTGGCTGACACTGCACTTAGCATTGGGGACAACATACAGCAAATATATGGCATTGTTTACCTCTCACCCTCGTTCCCATGGCTGGGATCACTATAATTCAAATACTTACTAGCTGTGTGACCCTGGGCAAGTCACTTCATTTCTGCCTGCCTCAGTTTCCTCATCTGTAGAAGGAGCATAATAATAGCATCTATCTCTAAGGGTTGTTGTGAAGATCAAATGAGATAATATTTGTAAAGTACTTTGCAAACCTTAAAGTGCTAGATAAATGCGAGCTATTATTATTATTGCTATTATAAATAACAATAATCCAAATCTAGTTCTGAAATTGTCAGAATTGCTCCTTTGATGAAAGCTGTACTTTTTGCCCCAGCCTCTCACCCCACCTTCAGCTTTCCTCTGGTGACTTTCTCCTTCCTCTTACATTCCTTAGCCCCCAAACCCAACCCCCTCTAGACCAATTCTCCCTCCCTTATCATCCTTATGTCTGTTCCCTTTATCACCTTCCTCTAGGAAACCCTGTGGCTGAAGTTTTCACTCTGGAACCCCTGGAGTTTGGGAAGCCCAACACTCTCATTTGCTTTGTTAGTAACATCTTCCCACCTCAGATAACAGTGACTTGGCAGTACAAAGAAGTTCCTGTGGAAAGCAGCAGCCCCACTTTTCTCTCTGCTATAGATGGACTTGGCTTCCAGGCCTTCTCCTATCTGAATTTCACACCCACTGCCTCTGATATCTTCTCTTGCACTGTGGCACGGGAAGGCGAACTCTTCAGCACTATAGCCTTCTGGGGTAAGGGTCTCCCTCTTTGTGCTTGGCTATCCTGGGGGAAGGGGAGGAAGGCCTATGGATGCCTGTGGGAGAAGCCTCCTGTCTTGTTCCTTCCCACCTTTAACTACAATGTAGTCCTCAAGACTTCCTAAAGTCCCCTTTAGCCTTTCCTTCCTAGATCTATCCCCTAGGCCATCACTTTTATGCCCTGGTCCTGACTCTGTCCTTTCCTTGTGTCCAGTGCCTCAGAATCCGATACCCTCTGAATTGCTGGAAAATATACTGTGCGGTATTGCCTTTGGCCTGGGAATTCTAGGCATCATAGTGGGTGCTGCCCTCATCATCTACTTCCAAAAACCATGTGGAAGTGGTGCAGGTAAGAGGGCAAGGGATGACTGGAGGGAGGGTGGAGTGAACCTAAGATGGTAAGAAGTGAGACCCAGAGGCATAGGAGGAACAACTTTGCCCTTTCGGGAGAGGGCAACTCATGATATTAGTGAAAGACCATGCAAAGGATATTGGGTCTTTTGCTAGGTACTAAGTGGGGAAGAAACAAACACTATCCCTGCCTTTAGGGAACTTATATTCTAGTTGGGAAGCCAGATCCCCATCTCTTAAATGTACAAAATGAACATAAATATAAGTATATAACATAAATGTGTATGTATATGGGGTAGCTAGGTGGTACAGTGGATAGAGTGCAGAGCCTGAAGTCAGGAAGACCTCAGTTTAAATATAGTTTTAGACACTTACTAACTGTGTGACCCTGGGCAAGTCACGTAACCTTGTTTGCCTCAGTTTTTTCATCTGTAAAAATGAGCTGGAGAAGGAACTGACAAACCAATCTTTACCAAGAAAACCTCAAATAGGGTCATGAAGAGTCAGACATGACTGAAACGACTGAACAACAATAAATATATATGTATGTGTATATATATATAGACATATATGCGTATACCCATGTATGCACATGTATATGAGTACAAACATACATATAATCACACATACATATATATGAATCAACATACATGGGAGTGAATTAGAAGATTCGTGATATGGGAAAGAAAAAGGCACATAGTACAGATAACATGGTGGGGGGAGGTTGTAGGGAAAGCTTTATTGAGAATATGCTTCTTAGGCAGAAGAAATGCTATTTGACCCCAAATTGAGCTGTGATACAAGCAGATAACAGGAGTTTTAGGTATAGGGGTTTTAGGTAAGAGAAGAATTTCTCCAACTAATAACTCATTCCCTTCTCAGACTGAATTGTTGGTGCCTGAGCCAGGCTTTCTTCACTTCTGTTGCAACCACTAGTACAGGAGGCATCTTTCCAGGGGATTTCATTCTGAAGGGAGAAGAGGCCCCCCTGAGTTGGGAGTTCAGAGGGCAGAGGCCCTTCCATTGAGAATCTCAGAGGGGCCTATACCAGAGGAGCTGGAAAGGAAGTTCCTGTATGATACCTTCTCCCCTATTTGTGACAATAAAGATTATTTCTTAATGTCTGATGTAGTTCCTTTCAAAATAGAAATAATGTTTAATATAGGACTTCTCCACCTGGATGTCCCCTAGTCATTTCAGATCAAGTGTATATACGTCAGTTTTCAGAAAATGTTTCCTTATAACTAGAGCTATCCCAAATTACAATGGGCTGCCTTAGCAAGTAGTGACTCCCTCAATACTGGAGACTCTCAGTGGAGGGGAATTCCTATTCAGGTTTATTTATCATTTCTACAAGAAAACTTGAGGTCTCTTCCCTGGAATTCAGCTTCTCCCAAAAAAGAATTCTCTTTCTCTCAAATTTCCATCTCATTTCTATTTTATGATGCTATTGTTTTCCTGGTCTTCCATATGGGAAACTTTAGAGTCATCTTTGACTCATCCCTTTCCTTCGATACTTATAACCAGAGGTGTGATGGTAAAGGCTTACAACAGGCTGTCTAGACTTTCTTAAGTCTAGACAGTCAATAAAACAATAAAATCAGCCTCAATTGGTAGCATTTGACAAGGTAAATGCTCAAGTTGAAAATTTAACAACAGGCTCTCACAAGCCTGTACCAGTTGTCTCCAGTACACCCCTATTTATGGGTCAACCACTTACCAAACCTGTTTCTTTTTTTTAAATTGAATTATTTTATTTGTTTTTAGTGTTTGACAATCACTTCCATCTATCTTAGATTTTTTTCCACTACCTCCCCCTTATTCCTCCCTCCCTCCCCACTTCCTCCCTGAGACTGAGTACAATTTTATATAGGTTTGACATGTACATTCCTACTAAATGCATGTTGCATAGAAGAATTAAAACAAATGGAGGAAACCATAAAACAAAACAAAACAAAACATAACATAATATAAAAGAAAATGGTCTGTTTCTGTCTGCAGTCCAATTCCATAGTTCTTTCTCTGGATGTGGAAGGTGTTTTGCCTTGAGTCCAGTGGAAATTTTTTAAGTCCATGCATTTCAATGAAGTACTAAATCTACCAGAAAAATTTCTCACACACTGTGGTTGTTGCTGGGTACAAAGTTCTCCTGGTTCTGCTCCTTTCACTAAGCATCAGTTCATATAAGTCTTTCCAGGTTTCTCTGAAGTTTTCCTGTTCATCATTTCTTACAGCACAATAGTATTCCATTACATTCATATACAACAACTTGTTCAGTCATTCTCCAATTAATGGGCATCCCCTTGATTTCTAGTTTTTGGCCACCACGAAGAGAGCTGCTATAAATATTTTTGTACATGTGGGACCCTTTCCCATTTCTATGATCTCTTTGGGATAGAGTCCTAGAAGTGATATTGCTGGGTCAAAAGGTATGCACATTTTTGTGGGGATATTCCAAATTGCTTTCCAGAATGACTGGATCAGCTCACAGCTCCACCAACAATAAATTAGTGTTCCAACTCTCCCACATCTTCTCCAACATTTATCATCTTCTTGTTTTGTCATGTTAGCCAGTCTGATAGGTATGATGTGGTACCTCAGAGTTGTTTTGATTTGCATCTCTCTAATCAATAGTGATTAAGAGCATTTTTTCATATGATTATAGATAGCTTTAATTTCTTCCTCTGAAAATTTCCTTTTCACTCTTTTGACCATTTATCAATTGGGGAATGACTTGTATTCTTGTACATTTGACTCAGTTCTCTATATATTTTAGAAATGAGACCTTTATAACAGACGTTAGTTGCAAAAATTCTTTCCCAATTTTCTGCTTCCCTCCTAATCTTGGTTGCATTGGATTTGTTTGTGCAAAACCTTTTCAATTTAATGTAATCAGAATTATCCATTTTGCACTTCATAATGTTCTTTATCTCTTTTAGGGTCATAGATTTCTCCATTCTCCATAAATCTGACAAATACACTGTTCCTTGCTCCCCTAATTTGTTTATAGTATCAATATTTATACCTAGATCACGTATCCACTTGGATTTTATTCTTGTTTACGGTGTCAGGCATTGGTTTATGTCCAGTTTCCACCACACTGCTACCCTATTTTCCTAGCAATTTTTGTCAGACAGTGAGTTCTTATCCCAGAAGCTGGGGTCCTTGGGTTTATCAAACAGTATATTCATTAACTACTGTATCTTGAATACCTACATATTCCACTGGTCTACCCCTCTGTTTCTTAGCCAGTACCAAGTAGTTTTGATGATTGCTGCTTTATAATACAATTTGAGATCTGGTAAGGCTAGGCCGCCTTCCCTAGCATTTCTTTTCAATAGCTGCCTAGATATTTTGGATCTTTTGTTCTTCCAGATGAATTTTGCTATTATTTTTTCTAGCTCTAGAAAATAATTATTTGATAGTTTAATTGGTATGGCACTGAATAAGTAAATTAATTTAGGTAGAATTGTCATTTTTATTATATTAGCTTGGCCTACCCCTGAGCAGCTGATGTTTTTCTACTTACTTAGATCTGACTTTATTTGTGCAAATAGTACTTTGTAATTGTCAAACCTGTTTCTTTCTTCCTTTGAAATCTCTTTCCTTTAGTCACACTGCCACCACATAGTCTAGAGGATGATAGAATTATCAGGACATAACAGAATTGTGGTTATAGCCTCCTAGCTGTCCTGTTTGTCTTCATCCTCTCTGTTCTCAAATTCTTCTAGCATCCTTTTTCCAGACAAATCTTAAAACTCTGATATCAAATGTTATTGCCCTACTTAAGAATTTTCAGTAACTCCCTATTTCTTAAGTCAAATCTAAACTCTGTTTCCATTAGTAACCTGTTGCTCAGATTCTTAGCTCTGAACTCAGGTTGAATCTCTATAGTCACTCATGATGGCTAAATCCCTACCCTTGGTTTAGCTCCTAGGCACCATCTGAATTTTGGTCTTGCATCTCTAAGGGCCCTTTTACCAGCTCTCCCAGTTACAAAACTTTTGAATACAGGATTTGCTCACTATTCTCAGGATTTTGAAGGATTTCTTTAGTCCTTGTCTGCTCAAAGACTACAGTGAGGCAGTGATGTCTTCTTGCCTCACCAGCCTACTCTTCCTGGGGCCTGCTCCTTCCTCTCACCACCTGCTCTGTTTCTGCTACCACTATGGCTGATGTGATGAATACCGCCACAGTTCAACATAAGCTCTAGGCTCAATCTTGGCTTCACCATCTCTCTCAGAATCCTGGCTGCCACAAGATGAAAATGAATGCTCCTGGTATTTAGGGATGAGGTCCAAATAAAAATCAACCTCAGGACTTCCAGTAGCAACAAGTGTCATACTTCTAATTCCCAGTGAACATCCACTGGTCACCCCGAGATACACATCTGTCTTATGAACTGTCTTGCAGTTCATAAGATTATAGCTAGAAGGGATGATGGAGGCCCACCTACCCTGGCCCAAGGTCATAAAGGTATAAAGTAGTAGATTTGGACTCTAAGTCCTCTGCTTCAAAACTTATCTTACTCCCATGTACTTCTATACTGTCAAAGGTCTGCTGTGTGCATCAAATATTGATTACTTCTCCTATACTTCAATAATTTGATTCCAACTTACTAACTGGCTCACATGAACTCTCACTGTTAATCAGGCTAGTGTGCTCATTATTCTATGTATGTTCTTGGCTTTGTTCACGGTATTTGCTTCATGTGAAATATTTTCCCTCCTCCTCTCTGCTTAACTAGATTCTAGCCATCCTCCAAAGCCCCACTGGAGATCCACCTCCTTAATGGTAGCTTTCCTGATCTTTCTAGTATTCAAGGATCTTTGGCTCCTCAGAACTTTGGTTACAGCTGGAGGAGACTGTAGGAATCCTCTAACCCAACTGCTTCACTGAGGAAATGGAGATCCTTTTTTTCTTCTTTTTCTCAGTTTCTATTTATTTTTAATTTATAGAATAAAGCAAGCATTTCTATAACATAGTGCAATAAGAAAGATGACTGCATATGAAACTGCAAATGTACTATGTACAACCTGCTATTCCTTTCAAATGTAAAACAAGATTATCATGTAAATTTCTTTTTTTCCCCTTTTTCTTTCTTCCTTCCACCCTAGAGATGGCTACCATTAGATGCAAATAGACATATATATATATAAGTAAAATTATTCTATACATACTTCTATTTTTCAGTTCTTTCTCTGGATGCAGATAGCATCTTTCTTCATATGTTCTTTCTCCTTTAACATTAAGAGCTGAAATTTGGAGAGTGCTTTGCAGCTTACAAAGTTTTTATATAGAGTATCTCCTCTGATCCTCATTAATGGTTTAATTGCAATTAATACATTTGTGTGGGTTTGATCCTACTCCTGATCCTCATTAACTATGTAATTTTTATGTCCCAGAGGCTCAATTTCCTTATCTGTAAAATGGTGATGAAATTTATACTGTCTACATCACAGAGTTGTTATGAAGAAAACACTTTACAAACATTAATGTGGTATATAAAATTAAATGACTACGGTTATTGTTGCATGTCTTTTCTCCCTAACTAGAATGTAAATTTGTTAAGGTCAGAGTCCATTTCTTATGAATCAATGAGGCAACTAAGTGGCCAAGTGAATACAGTGACAGGTCTAGAGTTAGGAAGACATGAGTTCAAATTAGACCTCACTTACTAGCTCTGTAACCCTAGGCAAGTCACTTAAACTCTGTCTCAGTTTCCTATTCTGTTAAATGGGGATAATGGCATGTACCTTCCAGGGTTGTTGTAAGTATTAAATGAGATAATAATTATAAATCACTAAGCCCAGGCACAATGCCTGGCACATAGTAATGCTATATAAATGTTAGCTATTCTTATTAAATGAATTTAGAATTCATCTAGTTTAGGAGTTCTTAACTTGTTTTGTGTCATGGGACTCTTTGATAGCCTGATGAAATCTATGGAGCAGTTCTCAGAATAATGAAAAAAAATTTAAGTGCCTACTAGGTGCTCTATGAATAGAAAGCTAAGACAGTCCCTGCTTTCAACAAGTTCACATTCTTATAGGGAAAACAACACAACCTGGAAGTTTCATCAGCACGGCAGCTGGAAGAGTGACAAAGTAGATAGTACTGCCCCATCTTTAATGCCATTTCTGCTGATAACACTCATACTAGTTTCTGATGTTGAACCTTTGGAGAGTAGAACCTTTGATGACAAGAACTTTCCTTTCTGGGCCTTCATTAGCTATGGCTGCAGCCCCTTGCCAAGCTCCAGCTCCATAGAATTTCCTTTCCAGGATGGTGCTTAAGGGCACTGAGCTGTTTTCCCAAGGATCTTGGGTTCAAGGTCCTGGGCTGTCTCCACTTGATTCAGAGTGATATTTTTTTTGACACAATTACTGTTTAACTACATCTCCCCTATTCTTCAACTGTGAAGTTGATTTTCTTTCTCTTAATCTAAGTATATTGTTTGTACATTTATCCTTACATAGTTTCATCTTCCTGGATTCAGCCTAACCTTATAAGATCTTTTGGGAACTCACTTCTGGCTATCTCTCATGTCAAGTTTCTCTCCCAGCCTCATGTCATCTGCAGATTTAATAAGCTTGCCATCTATTTCTTCAGGCAAGTCACTGACCTCAAAAAAAGTCAGCCAAGTCACTGATGTGCAAATACATATTATAAATATCTAATAGAGCTATTGTATAGGGGAGTCCTGTAGTGAGAGGTGGAGTTGTAAAGAACTATCTGATTGATTCAAGAAAGGTATGAACAGATAGAAGGAGGGAACCAAATGACAAAAAAGAGGAAAATGATAACTTAGTGTGGCTGTCCAGAACCTAAGGATACAAGGAGAGCCTATGTCTAGGCTGGAAGGAGGAAATGGAGAGAAGACAGCATTGTGAGGGTTAGAGCCAGGTGGAATTGGTGAGGGAGTTATTTACACTGGTACTTTCAGAGTTTATATACCAAAAGGAGGTGTACTCCTAGAACTCCCAAAAGAAAGATATGAGACCTTCAGAGGGCGAGATTAGGGCTAGAAGTAACAGTCTGACAGAAGTTTGACAGGAGGTTAGAAGTTCAGTATATTGGCTCAAACTGTAACCCTTGCGGGGGGTGTCAAGGACTTACAAGAAAATGGACACATTAAAGAGGTATGACCATAGGCAGTGCCTGGAAGGGGCTGATAAATCCTTTAAGCTGATGAGCTGAGCTTACTAAATAATTATATTATAATAAGTATAATTTATAATTACATATTTTATAATTATACTTTTGATTATTTATAATTAACTTATGATTTTTATATTTATATTTTTATAATTTATATATAATTTATGTTTATAATTGTACTTATGTTTAAATTTTATAATTAACTTCAACTGTAAATAGTCTATGCCATGAAGTTTCCTCAATCCAGTCTTTCATACTCAAAGGATATGTGATTTCCTTAGGGTGCTCTCTCCACTGACACGTGGCCCCCTCCAGGCCTTAGCAGACTGTCCTCATGAGCTGTGTAGCTATGGACAAAATGCATCACTTGGTAGCCTTGTCCTCAGGGAAAACACATACAGCACCTTCCAAGCCCATACTTAAAACCTTTCAGGCTTGATAGGACCTGCCAGAGGCCACGCTCTGTTGGCACAGCTCTTCAGAACTCAGAGTCTCCTTCAGGCCTGTATGAAACAGTGAAAGGGTTCAATGGAGGGAAATTCCTTCACACTGTAGTCAAATTAAATAGGGCTCTTGAACTACCCCCAGCAAAAGGCTCTGCTTCAGGCAGGCCTGTCCTTTTAGCCATCCCCCAGCACACACCAGTGCTCATTGCCAAATTAGTACCTGCTGTTCTCCAGGCTTGAAATGCCATCTCCCATCTCATCTCCAGGAACCTATCTGAATCCTACCTATCTTTCAAAGTCTACTTCTTCCTCCATGAAACTTTCCCTGAGTCCAGCCCGTAGAGATCTCTCTCTTCGGGACACAATAGAAACTTATTATCTGTACCCAGTAGTTTGATAATGAACCTACACATTCTCCATAATGTCCCTTATCTCCCCAATAAAAAAAAAAAGACTAAGAGTCTGTGGTGGATGGCCAGTGTCCCCACATGGCTCAGTAATTTGGTGATAAAGAAAGACACAGGTAGGCAAGAGAAGATACGCAACTCCATTTATTGATATGAAGGTCCGGGTTTTTAAAGACAAAATCTGCCAGTCTACGTAACAATTTACTCATCTCCCATCCTATTAGTTTGGCCAGTCTTATTGTCTTGAATAATGTTATCCTGAGGGCATCTATCTATTTTATACATCCCTTGTATTCTGTAGTTCTCTTGTTTATCTCATGGAGACAACAACATGGTGGGGGGGGGGGGGGGGCGGTATGGACAGCAATACCGGATGATAACGAGCACAGTCTCAGAGAACAGGCTTTCCCGAAGTTCTGGCCTCAACTTGCCACTGTACTCCATCCTAGCCCTCAATGAGAGTCTTGGTTTATGTTTCTCCCATTGTACCTGCATATAAATTCCTTTCAGTTCACTGCTGGACTGCAACAGAGGGTTTCAGAGAAAGTGTACTACAAGAAAAGAGTCAGTGGAAAAAGACCATCTACTCTCTTTTTACCTTTAGGTGGTGATATTGGAAAAAAAGGAAAAAAGAAGGACAATTTGACCTGGAACTACCATTTCCCCCTCACAGCTGAATTAATAATTGTGCATTCGTAGTGGAGCTGGGCAATTGATGAAGAGATAGGACTTTGTGGGGGACAAGAGGGAAAAAAAGAAGGAAATCAAGCTAAAGAAAGAATAGGGTTGGGAGGTGGAAGGAAGGGAAGAAGTGGCTATTTAGAAATGGGACTCTCCTTCTTTTCCTCATTTACTCAGAAGGCACATCTGCACCTAAACCAAATAGGAAATGAAAGTGCTTCCAGCCATGTCACTTCTTGCTACCATCTCACAGAAAGTTTCAGTTCTCCACTTTCCCCCATCCCAGCTGACAGGATTGGACAGGAGGCTAGAGTCACTCTGACACTTTCTCAATCACTGATCTATCCCCAAACTGCTTCAAAGTTCACAGAATGCTGTTTCATAGAACTTTGAAAGTCATTCAGTCTAATTTTCCACCCATGTAAGAATTTCTTCTACAATCTCCCTGACATGGAAGCCATCCAGCTTCTTCTGGAACATTTCCAGAACCTGGGAACACATACTGGGAGGAGCAGCCAGTTCCATTCCTTAGCAAGTTTAATTGTTAGAAAGTTATTTTTACTATTCAATGCAAACATGCCTCCCTAGAACTCTTACACATTTGTCCAGTTCTGTCCCCTGAAGTAAGACTGACCACTGCATTTACTCTTTTCCAGGTGGTAATTTTTCAAGTGTCTGAAGAGGGCTTTTCTTAGAAACTTCTCATCTCAAAGTTAAACATGTCCACTTTGTTCCGGTGTTCTGTACATGACAGTTCCCAGAATCTTCTTATTTTACTCACCATCCTCCAAGTTCTCCTTAGTTTGTGAACATTCCTCCTAAAATATGAAACTTTAGATATAATGCTACAGATGACTCATCAACTCAGAATACTTCCCTTGATCTAAATCCCATGTTTCTATTACTGCAGCCTATACCTACTGGCTTCCTTCAAGTTCCAACTAAAATCACATTTTCTGCCGGAAACCTTTTCCAACCCCTCTTAATCCTACTGCCTTCCCTCTCTTAATTATTTCCTATTTATCCTGTATAGAACTTGCTTTGAATGTATTTGTATGTTGTCTCCTCCATTAGATTTTAAGCTCCTTGAGGTCAGAGATGGTCTTTTGTCACTTTTTGTACACCCAGAACTTAGTACAGTGCCTATTACAGGGCAAGCGCTTAATAAATGTTTATTGACTTATCTTTTTAAACATCCTTATGATAATGCCAATTTTTGATAAACCTGTGATTGGGTCATCTCTCTCCATTATAGTTTTTAAGTGAATGGAGTGTTCAAGGAGGAAGAGCACCTCTGGTTTGAAGGCTTGCCAAGTCCTTTTCAGAGCTGCCTATCCACCTTTGGTGTCCACCTGGCACTCAGCTCACCTGTGGCTCCAAGAAGCAGGAGTAGCAATCATGCTCCAGGAAAACCATTTCAGCAGATGTGCTAAACCAAGGTGAGGGTAACTGACAGGCCTCAAACCTGTTGATGAGTAAGGGCAGGAGTGGGGAACCTGTGGCCTGAAGACCACATGTGGCCTTCTAGATGCTTAAGTGCAAATTAGTTTGTTCTGTAAAATTTGGATTCAGTCAAAAGGCTGTACTTAAGGATCTAGAAGGCTGCATGTGACCTTCAGGCCACAGGTTGCCCATTCCTGAGTTAGGGGATGTCTACCCCAAGCATGTGAAGACTTCCCCAGAGGAATGGGCAGATGGGAATAATTTGTTCTAACAACCATGAAGGTGACTGAAGCAGGTGCTGTGGAGTGCTTAGAGCCTGGTTAGACATCTAAGATGCCTTAGGCAACTTAGGTTAGGAGACATCCTGGGCCATTGCCAATTGTCTTAACTTTTGTCCTGCCACTGGACTCTGATGACTCTTGAAGAGAAAGTGAGGCTGATGACTTGGTGCAACTCTGCTTTACATAGGTCCAATTCATCCAGGAATCAAGATATTACCCTAGGCATCATGGGTCCTCTTTGAAAACAAAGGACAAACAACAAATGAATGATTAAATCCTTCTCCCCCTTCCCCAATTCAGTTAATTTCATAAGGCTGAATAAAAAAAACCCAACAAAATTAAATGCAAGACTTGCTGTTATTGTTATTATTTTCATTAGTACAGGCCCATGACTTCATTGGTAGAGATCTCTTGGTGTGGAAACTCCCTCCCTTGGAGCATATTGGCAACTCTTCTGCAAGTTATATTTAGACAGTTGCCAGAGACCCTAATAGGTCGAATAATTACCCCACAGCCATGTAACTTGTATGTGTCCGATTTAGGACTTGAACTTAGGTCTGCTTGAGTCCAAGGCCAGCCCTCTATGGACCACACCTTTACATTTATACCAGTTTTTCAGGGTCTGTTGCTGGAACTAAAAAGGCTTCACAGAAAAATTAAAGGAATCAGTCAGTTTTGGAGAAGTTAGCATTCCAAATAAGCCACTGACACGCCAAGGATTTTATAACTGGGGCTGTTAGAATATTAAAAAAGGAGCTAGTGACTCTTCTCCTTCGTCTTCCTTCTCTATCAACTATTGTGCCCTTGTTCCTGAGGCAGAAAATACTATACATATAGTAATATCAAAGTCCATTGGTGAGATTCAAAGGGTTTCACAGAAGAATCAGATGAACCAAATAGCATTGCAAGCTGTAGTTGCTACTATTTGTCATGTTTAAAGGAAGACTCCGAAGGGAAGGCTACATGGCTTAATTAGAAGCATCCAAAGGAATGGGATATAATGACAAGGGAAAGGTACCAGGGCATCCCAATGAGTCCCCAACCCAGGGACCACAAGTACCACCTCCAAACCAAGAATAGCCCCTGCCTTCATAGCCTCATCATAGCTGGGCAGAACTAATACCTCCAAAGTTGAATTGTTAAGGGGCAGGGAAGGGATAAGATCAAAGCATCCTAGCCATGTATGTTAGACTAGCCCAGCAACCATGTTGCCCCCAAGGGGAGCTGTGAAAGGACTTTATGAAAAAAGAAAGGACTTCCAGGCCCATCAATGCTAGGAGCTGTGAACTGTCTTTTCCACAACTGTATCTGACACAGGTGCCATTATACTCTAAATCTGAGTCTATTCTTTGCACAAATGCTGTATTTGTGGGAAAGTGTGTCCCAAGTTAATGGGAGGAATGTTTTTTTAACTACTATGTTTTAGCTATTTTTCCTTTTTTTAAATTACTATTATTATTACACTGTCTTAATAACTCTTTACGAAGTGTCAATTTTGTCTTTTGTTCATAGTAAGCATGTCAGTAGGGGCATAAGAGCTATAGTATTAGCAGACCCACAGGATTACCTAGTAAGAAAGCCTTAGGTTTATCATATTACTAACTCTGTAGGAGAATTACTATCTCTACAGGGAATGGGGGTAGGGAAGATTGTGGGTTCATGGACTTTAACCATCAAGGAACTTGGGAGGTTGTAAGAGAAATTTAAATAACAACCTGATTATTCACTGGAATAACAGTTATTAAGTGCATGATTCAAAAGAACCAGTTCATAGATATCATCTGTAGCAGAGTTCCATGGGGAATTCAAATGACACTTGAATTTACAAAGTCAGTATGGAAGTGTATTTTTACAAATCTCAAATTTTTGATTTCTCTAAAAATATTAAAAAATACTATTCTCTAGCCTCAAACCCTTTTCAGACTTTTCCCTTTAGGAAAGTGAGAAGAACAAAGGCTAGGATCTTCCTTTGAATGGGAATAATGGTGATAACCAAACTTAACTCTTATCTAGATGGCAACTGTCTTCCTATCCATCTGGAGTGATTGGTACTATTACCCACTTGGGGACAGTGTCTTCTCTTTTGAAAACCAAGGTTAAGATAATGATCATAGAAAGGAAATCTTAAGGGAAAATGGTCCAAAAAGGAACTGAGTGGTGACTATTCTGAATGTCAACCACAAATTGCATTTTAACATATTATGATTTTTATCTTATTCAAGATTCTTATAAGTCTTACCTGAAATCTTCTTGGAGAAGAGAGCCATGGTGGAAGGCATGGGAGACCATGCCAGTTTCTCTCTCTCCAAGCTAGAAATGACTTGGCTATAATGTTAAATTCATTAAAATTGTTTCTGGCAGACTTGAAGCTAAATGACAAAGTATAGTATTAGAAATTTTTTTTTCCTTCAATACCAATCAAATCTGTTAGAGTCCCTGGATGGGGTCTGTCCTTTTCTAGCAGCTGTGCATACTTGGATACAGGCTGTTCTTCAGTGAGGAAGGTCATCAAGAGATGGGGTGAAGTTTCCAAAAAAGATGGAT
Organism: Notamacropus eugenii; assembly: GCF_028372415.1. Classification (NCBI taxonomy): domain Eukaryota; kingdom Metazoa; phylum Chordata; class Mammalia; order Diprotodontia; family Macropodidae; genus Notamacropus; species Notamacropus eugenii. The sequence continues at coordinate 88,924,632 of NC_092873.1, read as the reverse complement.
TTGATAGACTGGATCTATGCTGCTCCCTTCCCTCCTCAACTTTAGCCTTCCATACCCTATGACTGATCTGAATTTGGGTAGAAGCTTCCCAAGTTTTGTCAAGCCATGACCTCTCCCACAATACCACAGTGGCAAATTTTCCTCTATTTTTAATTCTTTTGATTTTGTTTTATTGTTTCTTGATGTCTCATAAAGTCATTAGCTTCCACTTTTCCAATTCTAATTTTTAAGGAATTATTTTCTACAGTGAGCTTTTGGACCTTCTTTCCCATTTTAGCCAATTCTACTTTTTAAGAAGTTCTTTTCTTCAGTGAATTTTGGTACCTCTTTTTTCCATTTGGTCAATGGCTTTTCAAGGCATTCTTCTCTTCACTGGATTTTTGTGCCTCTTTTGCCATTTGGCCTATTCTGTTTTTAAAGGTGATTTTTTTTTTTTTTTTTAGTATTTTTGTGCCTCTTTTACCAAGCTGTTGACTCTTTTTTGCATCACTCTTATTTCTTGTCCCATTTTTTCCTCTATCTTTCTTATTTGATTTTTAAGATCCTTTTTGAGCTCCTCCATAGCCTGAGACCAACTCATATTTTTCTTTCAGGCAGTAGCAGTTTTGATTTTGTTGTCTTCTTCTGAGTTTGCATTTTGAACTTCCCTGTCACCATGGCAACTTTCTACAGTTAGGATCTTTTTCTGCTGCTAGTTCATTTTTGCAGCCTATTTCTTGACTTTTAACTCTATGTAAAGTGGGACTCTGCTTCCAGAGTAGAGGGGACACTGTCCCAAGCTTCAGGTTTTTTGTGCTGCCGCTTTCAGAGATAATTCTGGGGACCTGTAAATATTTGGTTCTTCCAAGGTGATATAATCTAGGGAGAAGAGTGTTACTATGGCCAGTGCTCTAGTCTGTAAATGACCACAAACACTCTTTTCCACCCTGGAATTATGATCAAGGTAGGGTCTTAGCTCCTGTGTGGCCATAAACTCTGGTGTTCTAGTGCTCTTCCTTGCATTGGAAGATCCAAGATACAGATCCAAGTATGGGCAATGCAACAGAGTTCTGATCCAGGTGCCAAAGGGACCCCTGGAATCTCCTTCTGACCAATTGTCTTACCGCCTTATTGTCTGTGGGCTGAGAGGTCCAGAAACTACCACTGATTCAGTTGCCCCCAAGGCCTTTTACTGGTTTTCTAGGGTACAGCCTGTGCTGGTGCAACCTGCACTGGACTGTGCTTTACTCTCATCCTGGTGCAACAGACTTTTTCTGCCAAACTTCTAAATTATCTTGGGCTGGAAAATTGTTTCACCCTGTCTTTTTATGGGTTCTGCCACTCCAGAATTTGTTTTAAGGCATTCTTTTAAATTGTTTGGAAGGTTTTTTTAGGGAGACATCAGGTAGGTCCCTGTCTTTTCTCTGCCCTTGGCTCTACCTCCTCTCTAAGTTGGTTTTTTTGAGAGTTTAAAGTCCCACTTGAGAGATGATTTTTTTCTATTATATTTATAACCAATGATTAAATTAGGATCCAGGCTTTTCTACTTTATTTAGGGCCCAACCCTGTAGAAGGTCAGTCTTTGAAAGACATGAATAATTGGTGAGATTGCCCTAACCCTTGGGGAATATGCTCCTCAAAATTGGGGCAGACCCTACCCAACAAAGAAATCTTACTTTTATTTAAAGCAGGCCTGCTTGAGAGTCTGGTTTAGAGTATAAACAGAATCTAATCCAGACAAGTTCTCATCTCAAGGAGAACAGCTTCTGTGTTTGTACCCTTCTTTTAGAATTTAGGGTGACCCATTTCATGAAAGAGAAAACCAAACAAAGTTGTCTGGATGAAGATAGGTTCCCTTGTCCAGATTGCTGGAGGCAGCTTAGTCATGATCATGCCACATTCTCTGCAGGAGGAGCTGAGGACTTAAAGCCCACCTCCTCAATGAATGTCTACCAATCAGGGTTGATTTTCACTTGTTAGGGGCATTCTCTTTCAAAAAATATTTAAGGCTTTTAGGCTCTCCATGTTTTTATTTTTGGTTTTACAAGAGAAAGCACTGACTATCAATTTATTGATTAATAGCTAGCCTAATTAATAAATTGATTATTTATTACCCAGAAACTGTCTCTCAGGGTTTTTTTTTATTTGTAATACATCATTTTGGTATTATTTTTTCAATATTAAATAAATTCTGATGCTTATGAAAATTAAAATAATTCAAGAACCTTTACAGGTAATGGTCTGAAATATTCAACAATTAAATTTAAATTATTTGTATAGATTGCTTTATGGCAAGTGGGTATCAACATTTTTTTTAAATAAGGGGAGTAGTCACTACGTTAAGTTTGGAAATTACTGTTCAGTCATCTTGCTACTCCTGCAGCTTAGGATGAGACAATCTAAGGCATCTATTTTCTCTGAGAACCATTGAAAGTTTGGCATTTCCCCAGTGTTCCCTCCAGAAGAGAACTGAGTGCACAGCTACCAGAATGAGTACGGGATTCTCAGGGCTGGGTCCTTTTTGGTGAAAGTAAATTAGGTTAGTGGCTTCTTGAAACTCCACCTGGTGGTTAAAAGAGCACTGAAATAATATGGAGAAAAGGTGTAAGAAATGGAGCAGCTTTTCCCAGCAAACCCCTTCCTGAAGGTTTCCTTGCCTACAGTGAGGATGAAATGGCATCTATCCAAAGGGTAGACCAACTCCCTCCATCTTTTTTTCCATATCACCTTCTGCAGGGACCTCAGACAAGGTAGAATATATTCATATATCTTGATTATTTGTCCTAATAGAGCAGGTAACGGTACAGATAATGCTAAGTAGCATATGATTGAAGAGAATTCTTTTTGTTCTTGCATGCATTATGAATATACAGATTTTTTCTTCAGCATCAGATTTACCTTTCTAATTTTGTTTTGCTTATTGTTAAAATAAAATTTCATTTTCTGACAGTTAAGAAGTGCCCAGGGGACCCTATGGGAAGTCAGTCTGGAATTTTATATTTAGCACAGATGACTTACAAACTATATATTCCACAAATAGGCAACTAAGTATTCATTTTAACTACCATTTTCATCCTGGAGGTGATGATGGTGGTGAAGAAGTTTTTACCTTATTTGACTGAAATGACAGATTGAAGGGGGAACTTCTCAAAGACCAAATCACCAAGTCAGTATCAATTTATTTAAGGCCAGGGTTTTCAGAGTATGCAGACTCCCTAGGTCTTGCCCCTTGGAAGCTCACAATTGGGATGTGGATGGGATCTAATGACCACAGGAAGAAGCTTAGAAGGAAATGAACATTTTAGAGGAGAGAAAAGAGGAAGTAGCAGAAACCTGGGAAGGGAATTTCCAGTCTCTGGGGACAGGAGGCCCTAAGACTCATAACTTCCCCTATTCTGTGATCTGATTGTTTTCTAGTCAGCTGGGTTTTGACTTCAGCCTTCCCTGACTGCAGAGGTTAGAACCTTTCCTAAACAATAAGAGAGATAGACTCCAGATAATTCTTAGTTTCCTAATTTTAAGGGATGAGATTGGGTGCCCATTCTGGGAACCTCTGGGAGGAACACTAGGGAGCAAAGGGGTAAAGTTATGTGCAGCCTTAGGTACTAGGAATAGTAGGGTTGTTTTCCTCACTGAATTGACAATTTGTTTCCTTGATCTTTGGGATGGTGTTTATGTGACTTCCATGTTCCCTTTTGCAATCTTATTTCCAGCTATTGCCCCTTTACAGTGGTTACTTTTAAACTTACTAGAAAGTGGGGGTGGTCAGGGGGAATCAGAACAAGATGCAATTTTAACATACTGACCATGGGGTCCCTATATGCAAATTTGCTACCTTCTAGGTTTGTAGTAGTATTGATGGATACTTTTTTTTTTTTAATTACCAAAGCTAACTGAAATAAACATTTTTGAAGTCATAGAAATTGGCCAGTTCAGTTCAACAACAACAAAAAAATCGTGGTTAATTCAGAATTATGGAGGGGCATGACAGCTATCCACAAGCATTTGAATGGTTATTATATATGGAAGAACTATTAGACTTACTCTACTTGGCCCCAGAGGTCAGAAATATGAACAATGAGAGGGATATTTCAGCTCTATGTAAAGAAAAACTTCCTACTGATTAGAATACAATTAGTATTCAAAGAGTTGAATGGGTTCACTTGAGATCTTTTGAAATACTGTAGAAGGTATTTCTTTACTTTGCAAACTGTACTAGATGACCAATGAAATTCTTTCCAAATCTGAGATTTTGTAAAGATATAGTTGGAGCAGTTCTTCCTACAGAGACCTGTGCTAGGGAACATTCACCCAGTAACTGATGATGCTAGGTAGAGGACTCTGGCTATTGGTTTTCACATCTGTTCCCACCCATCTAGCATCTGAACTACTGGTTTGGAACTTTGACATGTGAGTAGGGTAAAAAGGTTCAGGATTGAAGAGAACCAGCCTAGAATCTCAAAATATTATTTAACCTGGTTCGAGAAGTCACTTGCTTGCTTTACGCAGTTCAAAGACACTCAAACTCAGGATCATCTGCACAGTACAGGGTGGAAGTATTACTCCGAACCCTAGAAAATCAAATCCATTGCAACACTGCCTCAAGTAAAGAATGACATTACTCTACCTGCTACTAGTGGGCTTCAGCCTGGGTTTTTCAGGAACAGGTAAGGGGCATTTCTTCTCTATTACATATTCCCTCAATACTCCTTCCCCATTACCTTACTTTTTTGGGGACTTTTGGGAGATTTAGAGAATTTCCTTCAAAGAAATGGGGAGCTCTGTATAGCTTGCTTCTCCTGGGGGAAAAAATCTGCATTGAAATGGGTGGTAGCATGTGGGGGAATTTCATTAAGGTTAATCTATATATGAGGTCTTTCTCTGGGAAACTCTATTGTGTTCCTCAGTTGAATGCTCAGTGAGATAGAGAGGTTTTGGGACTTCTGGTGAAGTAGCAAGCTTGACTTGTTCCTCTATCCTGGCCCCAGCAGGGGGCTTTGTGACTCATGTGGAGAGTGGCTGTATACTGGATGAAGAAGGATCCGTAAAGGACTTCGAATATTGCATCTCCTTCAACAAGGATGTGTTGACCTGCTGGGACTCAGATACTAGCAAGATGGTCACTGTTGAATTTGGAATACTGCGTCCATTAGCTGACTGGCTTTCTGACACCTTCAATAATGATACTGCTTTGATAAACCGCCTGAGTGAAGGATTCCAAAACTGTGCCAGTCACACAAAGCCCTTCTGGGGATCACTGACCCACAGGACACGTAAGAAGGAAGGGGCTGCAGAAAGAAATCCAAGGGAATGGAAATGGAAGAGGGAAAAGATGAAGAGGATCATTTGGATAGGATTATCATAGTTCAGACTTGGGCAGAAGGAAAGCAAATGGGGAAATGTATGGAGATAGGAAGTCTTTCCCCAGAGGAAAATGATTTGGATTGGGGTTGGTGGCAGCAGTAGAGAATAGGGGACAGTAAGGCTGTCAGGTGAATTTTGACCAGGAAAGGTTGGAAGACTGAGTATTGGGGTATGACTAGTAATTGGAGTAGGATGGTAGGGGAGAGAACTAGACTTGGGCAGAGGGCACAAAGAATTGCTAGGATGAGCAGGAGAAGTTACAAACAGTATCAAACCTCATTAATGCGTCCTCTTCTATTTGCATTTACTACTATTTGTAGAAAGTTGAGAGGGGCTACTCTTGTCTCATAGCATCAAGATTGTTAAAAATATAAGGGAAATTAGAGATCATCTAGTCCAATCCTTTCCTTTTCCAGATGGGGAAACTAAACTCAAGAGGGGAAAGGACTTGTCCAAATTATAATCATCCTAGAATGAAGACTTTATATAGCAAATGCATTATAAAAATAAAATTGGGAGGGAAATTTAATTTTTAACTTATATTTTAAAATAAACTATTAAAACAAACTCTTTAGAAATTCCTATTTACAAATGATTACATATGAATTACAACCTTTATTTATTAATTAAAACACTAAAGTCCTGCTTCAATGAGTCTATGAATTTTCACTAGGTTACAATTTTTTAAGCTTAGTGGTTAATATACGTACTTGGAAGTGATGTGTCATTTTGTTACCAAGTTCTAACAATTCAGATTTTTTTTCCTCATTGTGTAAGGGTGACTATCACCATGTAATTTTTTTCAAGATGTAATTTTGGATGAGACAAGGAAGGAGGGAAAGATGAAGGAGGCATGGGAAAAAGGAATTAGTGAGGCAGGAGGAAGATCTTATTTCTGAAATGCAGAGGAGAAAGTACCAATGAAGAAAGGAAAGCTATAGGGAAGGAGTCAGACATCAGGGGTAAGCATAGGAAAGGAACTGAATTATGGGAAACTATTGGTATGTTCCCTCACTTCTGCTCTCCTCCTCTCTTCCCTAGTCTTTAACAATGCCATGCCTTCCTCTCTCCCAGGGCCACCATCAGTGCAAGTAGCTCAGGTCACACCATTCAACACAAGGGAGCCAGTGATGCTGGCCTGTTATGTATGGGGCTTCTATCCTGCTGATGTGGCCATTTCGTGGTTGAAGAATGGGCAGCCTGTCCCACACAGTGGCATCCAGAAGGCTGTACAATCCAATGGGGACTGGACTTATCAGACACGATCCTACTTGGCCCTTACCCCCTCTAGTGGGGATATTTACACTTGCTTTGTAGAGCACGGTGGGACTTCCCAGACCATCTTACAGACCTGGAGTGAGTATATTTTGAGTGTGAGCATTTGTTGAATACATTTGAGAAAAGGAGTGTGTGCCAGAGGTGAGAGAGGCCTCTAAGATTATAGAAAGATGGAGTTAAGGTAAGGTAGTAATATGAATAGCTGATATTTTTACGTACATCTGACCTTCTAAAAAACTTGGGGTAACACAGGGAGTTAAGGAAGTCTTGAAGAAGAGTTCTATTTCAGGGACAGACCCAAGGAATAGCGTCCACTTTGTTGAAAGCTGTGGAAATGCTGTCTTAGAGATTTTACAGGGCTGGGCCTTCTCAGATGGGAATGCATTGTTATGAACTTGAAGGGTATCTATGGTGGGGAATTCCATATCTAGAACGTGTCCCTTTACAGAAGAGTTACAAAGAGAAGGCTTCCTCAATAGTTGATGATCATTCAAGTAGGATAATTACAAGGTAGGTCAGATTTTAGGGAGATTGATTGTCTAGCTAAGGAAATGAAGATCGTTTTTGAGATCATTGTAAGATAAGAAAGTATGAGAAGATAGATGTGATAAGCATGGAAGAGATATACAAGGATCAGGAACAAGAGATCAGGAACATTGGAAATGATGCCTTTTTTGAAAGGACCCAAGAAGAGGGAGTTGCTTAGGTTGGTTAAGTAAAAGAATTGAATAAAAAAGGTCATCACAGCAAGAATGTGTTTCCTAGCTGGAGATATAAGGGAGGGGCACACAGAAGTTGGAAGTTTTCAAATGCAGGATAGATGGAAGGTGATTAAGGGATATAGGATTCCTGGGTTTGGATGAGATAATTTAGTTTTCTGCTTTTGTGTATGTACTTATGTGTGCAGACATGTGTGTATGAGTGAGGCACATTAGAATTTGGGCTCTATTGGATGGAGATCCCACTAAGGGGGGTACTAAGACTGGCCCCTGTAATACTGTGTCCCTACAGCACCTGGCCTCTCCCTGAAGCAAATAGTGAAGATCTCTGTATCTGTACTGACTCTGAGCTTTGGTCTTATCTTCTTCTTCCTTGGCCTGGTTGCACGTAGAAAAGCTGCCTCCTCTGGTGAGTGATCCTTTTGAAGTGCCATCTCCAATGTCCATTCCAAAATGGGATTCTACCTCATTCTCATTTACTAAGACATTATCACTACAGACCCTTTTCAACCTCATCTTTTTTCTTTTCTAGACTACTCTCCTCTCTCGGGGTCCAATTATCCTGAAGGTAACTTCCATCTCTATGTCTGTCTATTGATTTATCTCCTATTCTCTTGAATGGTGATGACACCTGAGACTAAAGAAATCTCCCTATCATTGTGGAGTTGTAGAGAGTAAGAGTCTGAGTCAATTGCCCAGGAACAGGGTTTGTAGCAGAGGTCACCCTCTGGACGCCATCATCAAAGCAAATCTTACAAAAATTAGGAACCCCCAGGGCATTTGACAAGGGTGGTTTTTTGAGGGGAGGAGGGAGAAGGTGCAGGGTGGCCTTCAGTCTACATGTGATCTTTTAGATCCTTAAGTACGGCTTTTTGACTGAATCCAAATTTTACAGACCAAATCTAGAAGGTCACATGTGGCCTGAAGGCCACAGGTTCCCCACCCATGGTACAGAGTTTACTTTTTAGCTTTTTGAGAAGGCCTAGAATATTAAATTATATCATCACTTTGGGAGCTTTGGCCTAGAGGGATAAGGGATAAGGATATATCTAAGATGAACTTTTTCTTTTTTTTAAGCATCTAAATGCTTTTTTTGTTATCATTTTAAAAATTAATTTATTTTTAGTTTTCAGTATTCACTTCCATAAGATTTTGAGTTCTAAATTTTCTCCCCATTCCTCCCCTCTCCCCTCCCCTAGATGACGTGCATTCTGATACAGGCTTTATATTCATATTAAACATATTTTCACATTAGTCATGATGTAAAGAAGAATTAGAGTCAATGGGAGGAACCCTGAGAAAGAAGACATGAAAAGGAGAGCAAATAAAATGCTTCCATCTGCATTCAGATTCCCAAGTTCTTTCTCTGGATGTGGAGAGCATTTTCCATCATGTAAGATGTAAGACCAGCTTCTCAATGGTGGACCTCTCATTGTCTTCCTTCTCTTTCTTCTGCAGGTAGAAACTTCTCATAAAGGCTGATACTCTGCAGCCTCAACTCAATGGACTGACTGCTGGACCTGGTATTGAGGAGGCCTGATTTGAAATCTGGCTTCAGACATGTGCTGTGTGAGCCTGGGCAGATCACTTAACATCTGTCTGCCTCAATTTTCTTGTCTCTAAAATGGGGCTTATAATAAGACCTTCTTCCCAGGATTGTTGTGAGGATCCAATAAGAACAATTGTAAAGTGCTTGGTACATAGTAGACATTATTCAATTATTAGGTATTATTGTTGTCGATTCCAGTTGGGAATAGGAACTCAGCTCTAGTTAGTTACCAACTAATTCCCATATCCACTTCCTATACTCTCCTCCTTATTCCCCAAAATGCTTCCTCCCTAATTAATATCACCCTTTTCTTAGGTTCAGTTCACTTCTCCCTTGGACATCTTCCTAAACTATCCCTCCTTACTTCAGGTTACTCAGGTCCGAAAACAGGAGGTAGGGTAGAAAGTACTTATACATAAGGTTGAAAGGAAGAAAAAAGGATACCACTCTGACTCCCATTTTACTACTGGGTATGCTGAGTCAGTAAGTAATCTCTGTGGAATAGATCTTAGAGCTCTTTGTATCTAATCACTTCTCATTCCTGGGACATAGAGGAGGGGAGAAAAGTGGCTCTGAGATCTAGTATCCTAATTCAAAACATCAAATACCTACTATATGCAAAGCACTGTGCTACAGTTTGAGGATGCAAAGGTAAATTCAACAAATTTATTTAGCATCTATTATAATAAACACTATATTAGGTGCTGGGGATACAAAGATAAAAATGAAACATTCCCTGGTCTCAAAGAACTTATATTCTACTGGAAATACACATAAATAACAAATTAATTTCATGAAGAAGAGGGCATTCACAACAATGGGCAACAGGAAAGGTCTCATTTGGAAGGTAGCATCAGAGCAGATTGAGTTTTGAACTAAGCTGGGGATTGTTAAGAGATGGAGGTGAGAAGGAAGTGCATGTCAGGATTAGAATAGCCTGTGTAAAGAGACAGAGGTGAGACATGGAATGTTATGTATAGGAAATAGGCTGGTTGATTGAAACAGAGTTTGTGAAGAGGAAGAGTAAACAAAGAATTTAAAAAAAGGTAAGGAAGGGCAATATTTTGGGAGACTTGAGGTGTTAGGCTGAGTGTGTTATTTTATCCTAAAGGTAATTGGGAGCCCCTGAAGATTTCTGAATAGGGGAGTATCTAAGGAATAACAATTTGGCGACTCTGTGGAGGATGAGGAGAGGAGAATGGAAGTAGGGAGACTGACTGGGAAGCTATAACACTAGCATAGGTAAGAGGTAGTAAGGTAGTAAACTAGGAGAGTAGCTGTGTGAGTAAACAGAAAGCAACAGAAATCAGAAAGGTTGTGGGAATCAGCAAAATTTAGCAACTGATTGGATAAGAGTGGTAATAGAGAGGGAAAAATAAAGAATGAATTCAACCTGGGTCACTAGGCTAGCAGTGCCAGTAATAGAAATAGAAAAGTTTCTAGGAAGGGATGTGTTTGGGGATAAATATGAATTTTGTTTTGGACATTAATTTGAGATATCTGTTGGACATTTAAGTGGAAATGTTGATAAGGCAGTACAGGAATTCAACAGAGATATTGGGGCTGGATTAACAGATTTGGGAGTCATCTGAATAGAGATGATAATTGAATCACTGGAAACTGCTGAGCTCCCCAAGGGACTGAGCATAGAGGATATGGGGGCTCAGGAAAGAGGAAGATCATGCTTGGTGGGCAGGAGACAATTTGGCAAGGAGACAAAGCCCTTACCCTGAACTTACCAATTAATGGTGGGGAGATAAGATGTATACAAATGAGTATAATACTAAATAAAGTTAGAGTATAAAGTCCTAGAGGAGGCCTATTCTTACCTTACCAGATGTTTAGTCTCCTCTCCCTTGTAAACTTTGTATATACTTTATGTAGTTTTCATTTACTTTTCTGTAAATATACTGTTTCCTCCATTAGAATGTAAGTTCCTTGAGGCAAGTATTGTGTGTGTGCATGTGTGCGTGTGTGTGTGTTTGTGTGTGTGCTTGACTCTAGTACAGTTCCTGGTTTATGAAAATTATGTGGTTATGTGGAAGTTATTCCTTCCACACAACAATTTTCCCGATCATGGGTCTGATATATCTTGGATTGGCATAAGAAATTAAATAGGAACTTTTGGGGAATTTTCAGAAGCTGCAGATGATACACAAAGTCCAACAGACGACACGGAGATGATGACCAAATACTTAATCTAAATTTTTCAATAAGGTGCTGTAAACATCCTGTAAAAGAAAAAGAAAAAAAAAGTCAGACTTCTCTGGTACAAAGGGAGGGCCAAAAAATTTTACTCGGATTTTCCAGATCGAGCGGGTGCCACGCTCCTTAATGTTAGCTCAAGATGTGGAAGGGAGAATTGTAGAAATGCTTGTTGAATGAAGGGATGAATAGGAGTGACCACAGAGAGTGCCTGAGATTCTACAAGGCAGGGATCACTTCTAACTGGGGGAAATAAGGGAAAACTTCCTGGAGGTGGCAGCACTTGAGCTAAGTCTTGAAGATGTCAAGAGGAAAGTAAACTGTTTAGGTGTGGGGGGCTGTAAGTACAAATGTACGGATGAGGGAGAGGGTGGGATGAAATTTTGGAATACTGTCCATAAGCACTTATATCTGCTATGTACCAGGCACTGTGGTAAATATTGGGGATACAAAGAAAGGCAGAAGACAGTCCCTGCTGCAGAAGAGCTCACAATCTAATAGGAAAAAACAAGCAAGTAAATCTGTACAAACAAACTCTAGGTAGAATAAATAGGAAATGATTAACAGGGAAAGCACTAGAATGAAAGAGGATAGGGAAAGACTTCCTGTAAAGGTGAGAATGTAGAGTGGTCAGAGGGGAATGCCTGAAATAAGGCTGTAAAAATAGGTAGGAACCAAATTGCAGTGGACCTTAGATACTAAATTGAGGAATTTACATTCATTTTATTATATAGACAAGTTTTTTGTTTTTGGCAGAGGAAAGGATGGAAGATTGAGGTAGGTAGTGATTTTGAATCAAGAGGATCAGGAAGATTACTTCGTGGTTTTAAAGGATGGGTTTGAACTGGGAGATGAGTTCAGGAGATTGTTATAAAGGTAATGAGGTTGTAGAAGTAGGGTAATGACATTAGAAGTGGGAGGTCTGTAATGGATGAAAAGAAATTTCAGAGGTAAAATCAGAGCTTGGCAATGAACTAGATATAAGGAATGGGGAAGAATCAAGTGAAGACCTCAGGTTTCAAGATGAGTTCTATTTTGGACATGTTGAACTTGTGGTGTTGGTGTTGGACAGGTAGATAGTTAAGAAATGATGTTTTGCCACAATAATGCAAAGAAAACCAACTTTGAACAACTTTAGAACCATGGTTAACACAGTGACCAACCATGACTTCAAAAGACCAATGACAAAACACACTTCCTTTTTCAGAAAGGAAACAAGAATAGCAGTATAAAATGAGATGACAGTTTCAGATTTGATTTGTTTTGCTTAACTATACTTTGGTATAAGGGAGGGTTCTATTTGGGGGAAGGGTGAATTTAGTGGAAAGTGATGAGTTGCAAAAGAACTCAATAGAACACAAATTATAACAAAAGGAAACAAAAATTTCAAATAGGAGACAGAAACAAGGCAATCTTAATACTACTAAATGTGATATACATTTTTAAAAACCATGTAAAAGTTCTTCATTCATATGCAATGTTTTTTTTGTCCTTTTTTTGTATATTAGAATTTTTGTGTTAAATGAACAATAAACAGCATTTAAAAAAATGTTCTCCCTCACCCCTTTACCACATTCACACAAATAGGATACTATAGAATGTCTGGGGAAGTTTTTTTGTTGTTGTCTGTTGGGTATTTTTTTGGGGGGGCATTTGAAGCAAATGTAGCCACAGCAAAGGAAATGAAAATGCAAAATGCTAGCAGTTTTACAGAAGAGGAACTTAAAATAAGCTGGAGCCTTTAAGCAGGAACTAGCTTATTTGGTTTTGTAATTTTAGCTTGTAGTGAGGGAAACTACTTTGATTTTTGGAGTTCTATGTCTATAACCTCTCTTGAGCTCCCATGCCAGTAACATGGGGTAAGAATGCATCCTTCCCCTAACCCCAACAATATAAGAGGTGCAAGTTTGTAGTGATAGTCTCACATGTTGAGCACAGAATACTCAGTAAAGGTAATTACAGACTGGGAGATTGAACATGTCCTGGAAGAGGGAGTGAGAAAGGATGCTGAAAGAATAGGAACTCTCTTGCAGGCATGATCTAGCCTAAAGCCAGCACCCTCTTCGTTCAGGTTTGATGCTGGGACAAAAGGAGGCACTCAGGAGTAATTGAGCAAAGGAGGTTTACTTTGTCCAAACACAGCAAGGATAGACAGCAAGGATACAGGGGTGCTTAGTTTCTCTGTATTCTGCGCCCCCCCCCCCCCCCCCGCCCTTTGTCTCCACCTGGAAACGATTACATCATTGTGATATGGCAACTCTCATTTAACGTGAGAAGCACTGAGTATATGTAGCTAAGATCTTTTCTGCTCCCAAGCCAGGAAGCTTTGTCAGGGAAGCTGGGTCTAATCAGGTGGTGTGGGAGAGAGAATTCAAGGAAGTGGTGTCAAGAAAATGCAGGTCTTATCATATGCTTCAAAGGACAGAGTGGGAGAGGGTATTCTGTGTTTTTTGTTCAAGAGAAATTCAAGAGGTAGACAGAGATAGTGGGAAAGATTGGTGTGTGCCCCTACAACTCTTAGGTAATGGGATGTAAGATCTGATGGGGCAGAACCTGTAAGAGGAAGAAAATCCTGAGACCCAGCCTATATAAGAGAATGAATCACTTAAGAGGGAGATGAGTGACGAAAGAATTCTTGGGTTATTTGAAGAGGGTGAGATTTTAGACAATGCTGAAGGGTTAGTAACAATAAGGCAGGAGAACTGAGTTATGACTTTTCAGGTAGTGCCCTCTCTCTCCAGGACTCTGGGCTTTATTTCCCCTTTTTGTAATATAAAGCTCTTACCAAATAAGGGGAGGTCTCAGTACCTGGTGTGAAAGGAAGGACACTACTGGTACTGACCTAGAGAGGTCAATGAAAAGGAGCTACATCAGATGGGTGGTACCCACATTATGTGGCAATGCCCACAGTCAGAGAAGTCAGTGCTAAGTGGCTGCAGACATCTTTCTGTCATTCCTAAGGTTCCTAATTCACCAACCTCTGGTTTGTCTTTTGAGAAGATTTAGGAATTAACTCAATTTCTTCCCCTTTCTCCCTGCTCCCAAGAATGGATCTGTGCATTTATTGGTCAGCAGAAGTTAGTGGTTGAATATAAACTATAAAGAAGACTGGAGATATGTTCTATGAGTGATAGAGAGGGAGACAGAGTAAATCAATCAAGTACACTCCAGAGCAGAAACAGTCTGTCCCAGCTATGAAGACAGAAATGCATCCCTAGAGAGGCCTAATCAGCAAGGTTTGGTGTTGGATAGCATCTCCTTCCCCTGAATATCATGTTCCTGAAGGAGTCCACTCTACAAAAACCCATATTATATTCAGAGTGAGTCTGACAATGTAGAATAGTCTCTCCAAGTAGTCTCTCTACTTTCTGCCATGAGGAAGGAAGTATGGTTCTTTCTCTCTTTTCCAGGACATTTATTAGTTTTTCCATTATTCTAGTTCAATTTAGATCTTTCTATTTATATCAGTAGTCAAAAAAATATTTGCTTCTTAAATATGGGGTCTCCTAGATGACTAACCTCAGATAACTTTAAGAGCCAGGTTACTTATGAGTCATCCAGAACAGGGCTGATAAAGGAGCAGATGTTAGGAAGGGAGTGATCATGGTTCTCCACTGTAAACTTTTTGCATTCCCTTTCCCTCCCAGTGGGGTATGGCTGAGATCTTCCTCATTAAGACTGGCCAATGTTTTGTCTACCAGGACCCCTTGTCCCTCCAACCATTTCCTCCCCTTAAGATTCTTTTCTTCCATGACACTGTGCCTTAGTTCTGGGCCTAAATTTCCCCAACTGTAAAATGAGGGGGTTGGGCTAGATTGCTTCTTAGTCCCTTTCAGTCCTAAATAAATGAATCAATGCTTCTCCTATATGTCTAGATATTCCACCTCAGTCTCCTGTGTTGGATCATCATCCCTGTTCCATCCCCTCTCCCCTCCTTATTTGTGGCTTTCCTTGACTGACTTCTTTCTCTACCCTCTCTCCAGATCTTATCAGTTCTCATGAACTTAACCATCATCTCTATACATTCAGTTCTCAGATCTATATGTTCTTTCCTATATTTCTCCTGAACTCCAATACTACATCACTTTCACTACCTTCCAGTTAATTTTAACTGGATGTTGAGTAGGTACCTACAATTCAATATATCCAAAATAGAACTCATTATCTTTCCTGACAAAGCCAGCTCTCTTCCTAACTTCCTTATTTCTGTCTAGGGTACCACCACCCTTCCAGGTACCCAGGTTCACAACCTCAGAATCATCTTCTACTCATTCTCTCTCCCTCTTCATATCCAATCAATGGCCAAGTCTTGTTGATTTTGCCTGCATGGCTCTTCTTTGATCCACTCCCTTCTCCTAGAGTCACCATACTAGTTCATACTCTTACCCCTTAATCAGACAATAGACTCTTAGTCCATCTCTTTGCTTCAAGTCTGTTCTCTTACCAATTTATTCTCTACACAGTTGTGAAAGTGTGGACCTCAATCAGAGGTCCACCATGGCACTCTTCTGCTCAAAAAGTTCCAGTGATTCCCTTTTGTTTCTAGGATAAAATACAAACTCCTTTTGCTGGGCATTTCACAATATGGGTCCAGCTTATACTTTTCTAGACTTACAATACATTATTTCCTTCATGTACTTTCCCGACCACCCAAATTGGTTTATTTGCTGTCCCCTAAAAGTGATGTTCCATCTCCTGTCTCTTGTGCCTTTTCATAAGTTGTTCACTTCATCTCTGCCTTTAGAATCCCTAGCTTCTGTCAAAGCTCAGCTCGAGTGGAACCTGCTACTTGAAAGTTTTCCAAATTACCCAGCTTCCAGTGTCTTTCCACTCCTTCTCACCAAACTGTATTATACTCAGTTTGCACGCATTTCATATTTACTTACAGATGTTTATATTTCGGTATTATAGTACATAAGATCCTTGAGGAGAGAGATTTTTATTTTCACCTCTACATAGACAGTACCTAACTGTGCCTAGCACCAAGTATTTAATAAATGCTTGTTAACTTGTCTTCCTGCTTCTCATTTTCCAAGCCATTATTCACATTGCGTGAATTCTTAAAGAACTATGTTCATATCATTGTCCCCTCCACTCCAAACCCTTCAGTGGCTCCCACTGCCTATTGAATAAAATTCCTTACTCTGGCATTCAAAGATTTCCATGACCTAGAACCAAACTCCTTGTCCTGCCCTATCTTAAAGTACTCCCCTTCAGGTATTCTACATTCTAATGAAACTGGACGACATCTCTAAATAGAAATTGTTTCTCTTTTATCCGGAACCCTGAGGGTCTTGCCCCCCTAGTTTAATTTTTTTTTTTTTAATTAAAGGGTCCATCCCTTGAGTAACTACTTAAGGAAACCTATTCATTGAATGGTGTATTTCATTCAAAGTGAGAATGCTATAAGACCTTAGCCTGAAAGGGCCAGGTATGCACATTGCATCCTGGGCCATCTCCAGCCATCCTGATAAATACCAGGCCACTGGACCCAGATGACTCAGGAGAAGAAAGTGAGACTGGTGACCTTACAGAGCCCTTCTTCACTCAAATCAAAGTCAACTGCAAGTCATGTCATCATCTTGATGTCATGGTCCTCTTTGAGAATGAAAGACAAATACAACAACATCTGTTGTCCTGTCCGTTCAGTGCCTTTGCTCACACTACTGTCCCCATACCTAGAATAGGGTCATTTCTCTGAGCCTCCAAAGCTCTATTAAGGTTACACCTCCTTCCCTTTCTTCTAGGGTCCTTTCCTGACCACTCCCAACCCACTCAACAGGTCAATCAGAAGTTCCCACAGCACTTGGCACTTTTCAAGTCCTCTATGGAGTCTTAATCATGGACAACCTCTAGTTAAATATCCCTTGCCCTCTAGATTGTAAACCCCTTTTAAGCTGGGATTGCTTCCTTGGTTGTATTTACGTCCCAAGGCCTTCAACACAGTGCCTAGCACACCAATACATACTTAATAAACGTTTGTTGATTGATAAGGGAGAAGGTTCGTCTTATCTCGTTTCACCATGGTTTATCAGGTACTTCATACACAGATGGCACTTAACCAATGTTTATCGAATTAATGCAAACCTGGAAAACAGGATTAGAAAAACTCAATTCCTAGGGGTTCGATCAGCTCTGGCCTGAGGAGGGAAAAGGAAGCTTCCCTGCGTGTACATCCCCGTCTCTCCCAAACGTGTGTGGGGAATCCATGGCTGTTGGGTCGTTTCAGTCGTGTCTGACTCTGTGACCCCGTTTTGGGAGTTTCTTGGCAAATACACCATTTCCTTCTCCAGCTCACTTTTACAGAAGACGGACTGCGGGCAAACAGGGTGAAATGACTTGTCAAGGGTCATACGCCTAGTAAATGAGGGGGGATCGTTCCACCACACCAGCTGCCTAGTGCTCGGCAGGGAAATCTACCTCCCTTCAAGTAGGGCGGTGGGGGAGGGCCGCTCCCTCCCCTGTAGGCGGGGCTTTAGCTACAACTAAAAGTGGGCAAATCCACCTCCTCCCACAGGGGGAGACCTTCCTTTCCGGGCCCAGGTGCGGCCTCAACCTGGGGAACCCGGGTCATACTTCCATCTTATCGTAGTCTCCTCTACCGGAAGTCAGCCACAGACTCCGGAGTTTCCCTCAGCCTCCCACCTAGGTGAAAATGTGGGGGTGGTTTCTTCCCCTACTCTCCCTACGGGGCCTCAGATTAAGGTTCCCACCCTACAGCCCACTTTGAACCCTCCAATCCCAGGAGCCCCGGAGCCGCCTCTCCCGGGTGGGTGGGTGGGACTAACCAATCCTTCGGCTGTTCCGGGTCACGTGCAGATGGCGCCCCGCCCCCAGAGAGTGTTTTACCAATTACACTTCTCGTTTTCCCACCCCACCCCCTTCCCTGGGTCTACGATAGCGCATGCGCTGAAGCTTAGGGAAGTCGCGGTTGTGTGGTCTTCTTGTATCCCTTACCGCGCTTCCTGCTTCCTTCTGCTGTGCAGTCCAGTTAAGTTGCTGTGTCTGCGCTTTGCGGAAGTGCTAGTGTGCTAGTGTCCGGGGGAAGTGCTGTTGTGGGAGCCTCAGGTCCTTCTTTCGAGTTCCTGGATTGGCTGCTGACCGTCTGTGGGACCTTGTGGCCTGTTAGTCAGCCTCGTGGGGCCTTAGTTCCCTTATCTACCAGAGAAAAACTCTTATTTAGGTCTGGTTCCGCTGCGATGTGGTTGTTGTGCGTTATAGCGTGAGGAAAGCCTGTTAACGCCTGTAGCTGTTTCTAGTGTTTAAATGCCTTCCTATTCCAGTTTAATTATAATAATTCATTTTCAGATTCCTTAAGACTATTAACATCATGTTTAACTCTGTTAAGTTCCTTGTTCTACTTTGTAATTAAGATTCCAGTCACTTCCTGAAACCCTTGTCCTGCTAGGAAATGTAGAATTATTCTTCTTATACTTTTTAGTAAAAAACTTTAGTTTTTCCTTAATTTATCTTGCTTTATTTTAATATAATTAATAATTAGTTATATATTGTATATTACATGTTATATATAATATAATTAATATATGAATAAATATAAATAAATAATTATTAATAATTTCGTTTAATTAAAATATTCATTTATTTCCTCAAAATATCCTCAATAGCTGTATTACTTAGCTTACCCTAGGGATGATTTGAATTTTTAGAAAGTGCTCTGCAGCCCTTCAGCAGCCGCATTCCTGCCCACACAAGACCAAAGATCAGCTGACTGCTCCAAACTGTAATACCAAGTAATTTTATTTCAGATATGCAAATTTTATA
Organism: Notamacropus eugenii; assembly: GCF_028372415.1. Lineage (NCBI taxonomy): Eukaryota > Metazoa > Chordata > Mammalia > Diprotodontia > Macropodidae > Notamacropus > Notamacropus eugenii. The sequence goes on along the minus strand of NC_092873.1, from coordinate 88,905,756 downwards.
AGGAAGCTTTTCTTCATTTTCTGGTTTAGCTGCTAAATTGATCACAAAAAGCATTCATTTGGTATTGCTAAATGGTAGGATACCAGCAAGGTTATCCAAGCTCTAACTTAGTTGTGTTTGTGTTTCCACAACTAAGGACTCCTCTGGCATTTATGTAGAAACTATGCTAAGAGGGTGGCTGTTAAGAAGTTTGAGAGACGTAATTTCTGGATAATTTAATAATTTTATTAATAGTGCTAGCATTTTAGTAAAAGGATAGTCATTTGGCCCCTTCTCTAATTTAGACCAAAGACAAAATCATGGCAGGCAAGCTTCCGTTGGAAGAGGGGTGTTCCTGAAGGTGGCAATCAATTCTGATTGGTTAACGATTAATGAGAGAATGAATATTACAGTGAGGGACTGAACCTATTCAAATCAACTTTGATTATTTCATTTAATTCTAAGTTATTCTCAGCCTTGGGCAATCTGCTTGAAGAATTTATCTCCACTCAAACCTGACTAGAGCACAATGGCTTTCCACCATGGTTGGTGTCTGAACGAGAAAGGTCAGTCTCATTATTAGTAATGTCCTTGGAAAGATTAAACTTTTGAAATCAGGACTTTAGAAAAAGCGGGGTACTCTGGATCTCCCCAAATCATTGGCTATAAATAATAATTTCAGTATGAACCTAATTTCCCTAGTTTGGGGGAGAATGTGCCCTTAAGGCTTGTGGGACATGTTTGTACTGTGGTTGTTGCTTGGCCTATAATCTTGAAGTAAAAATTTCCCTTTGGTTTTTTTTTTTAGAATACTATTTTAATTTTTTTTCGCCAATTATATGTGAAGACAATTTTTAACATTCATTTTTTTTTAGTTCCTCTCTCCTCCCTGAGACAGTAAGCAATTTGATATAGATTATACATGTGTAGTCATGTTAAAAAAACATTTCCATATTGGTCATGTTGTGAAAGAAGATACAGACCAAAAGAAAAAAAAGGAAGAAGTAAAGGGAAAAATACTATGCTTTGATCTACATTTAGACTCCCTCAGTTCTTTTTCTGTATGTGGATAGCTTTTTTCTTCATGAGTCCTTTGTTATTATCTTGGGTCACTGTATTGCAGAGGATAGTTCAGTCATTCACATATTGATCATCATACAGTATTGACTGCCTTCACTGGGTTCTTCTGGTTCTGCTTACTTCTCTTTATCTCAGTTTATATAAATCATTTCAGGTTTTCCTAAAATCATCCTGCTTGTCATTTCTTATAGCACAATAGTATTCCATTACAGTCATATATTACAACTCGTTCAGCCATTCTCCAATTGATGGACATTTTCCTCAATTTCCAATTCTTTACTGCCACAAAAAGAGCTGCTATAAATAGTAGATATCCCTTTGTGAAAGCCAATTGACGTTAAGTTATTATTTGGAATAATCTAAAGAGTTGATGTAGCAGCCAGAATCCAGGATTTTGAGCACATTCACTACATTAGTCCTTCCTGTCAAGATAAAGGTTTAGTGGAGTCTGGGGTTCTGGGATAGGAGTGATATTTGTTTGTTGCATTGGCCTACCAGTGAGCTGGTCAGCTGTCTTAATCTTAAATCTCACTCTAATGTTAAGCCTGTTAAAAGTGAGGGAGTTTAGGTAGTCTTTGCTTTTGGAATTGTGGCCGTTGTGGTAGGGAATGGGCAGTGGGCATGTGCCAAGTCCCTGACCTGCCTGTCCTAATTTTACTCCTTACCTTGACCAAAATAACTCACTTTCTTCCGTTATACACTTCTCATTGGGGCAGCTAGGTGGTGCAGTGGATAGAGTACCAGTGCAGGAGTCAGGAGGACCTAAGTTCAAATACCACCTCAGACACTTGACACTAGCAGTGTGACCTTGGGCAAGTCACTTAACCCCAATTGCCTCATCCTCTGTCATCTCCAGTCATCCTGACGAACATCTGGTCACTGGATTCAGATGGCTCTGGAGGAGGAGTGAGGCTGGTGACCTGCACAGCCCTCCCTCATTCAAAACAAAGTCAAGTGCAAGTCATGTCATTATTTCTCTGATGGCATGGTCTTCTTCAGCAATGAAGGACAAACACACACACACACACACACACACACACACACACACACACGCACACCTCATTGCTACTGAAGGGCTTCATTGTTTCTATAAAGAATCTTTGCTTCCATCCAGAGGCTTCTCTTACTATGTGTCATAATTATGTACCTATAACCTTACAATTTCAAATTGTTAAACCAACCTGTTCACAAACACTTATGTACCCTCAATCTAACAGGCACATAGAACTTGCCAATCATACCCTAGGACAGGAGCTCTGTTGTTAATCCAGGGTGACTGGGAGTGTTGGAGACAGCAACCTACTGGTTCTTTCAGTCCAAAGCCCTTGAAGCTGAGAATAAAAAGCCAGTACCACTTCCAGGAGCCCTCTTCCAGCAGGTGTCCCTATCAATCAGTAGACCCCAGTGGAGGCAGTTTAAGCCTATGCTAACCCCTGTGTATTCACCTTACCAGGCCCACTTGGAGCCATAGCCTAGCTTGTGGATATCTCAACCCCGATAACTAGTGGGGACTCTACTACCACATTACTGGAGTGACTAGAGTTAGACTAGAGGGATAACTAGAGCAGCTATCCTTCCCTGTCTCCTTTCTCTGCCCATGAGAAACATCTGTGACATTGAAACAAGAGCCTTCACCCTTTTCGTTCTTCCTAAGACTCAGGAGGGTAGAATTTTTATTTGGTTCAACCCCTTCGACCCCTAAAGGATGGAAGGAAGGGAATCCATACTTTGTCCACTGGAGCTAAATCTCCCCCTCTTTCTTCCCCCCACGTTTATTTTTTGGATCTTCTCCATCCCTCACCCCAAACTCTGAAGCCATTTTTTTGAAATATTATGTGCCTCCTGAGCCTCCAGTTAAAAAAAATTGCACAGCTTTAAAAAAACAAACTATTCAGAAATATATTGGTAAACACTTAAAAATATTTTTATTCATTTTGAACTTAAATATAAAAGGAAAATACCCAATATTTTCATGTACACAGCGCAACATGAAGCGAGAATTCAATCTAAAACCATAAATTTCAATTTCAGACTGTATACTATTTTTTATACTATGTAATAAATACTACACATTGTTTTCAAAGCTACCTTGCTTTTCTGTGCTCCCTTCTAAGTTTTTTTTTGTTCTCTGCAATGCACGTTATTTTTTTCTCCCTCCTTCCCCACCCCATCCTAGGGAAGACTACAATTAAACAGAAATGTGTGTGTGTGTGTGTGTGTGTGTGTGTGTGTGTGTGTGTGTGTGTATGAAACCATACATCTATTTATCAGTTATTTCTCTGGAAATGGGTAGTATCTTCCTTTATAGGTCCTTTGTACGTATTTATGATACTCAAGATGAATTAGTCATTCAAAGTTGTTCTTAGGACGGTATTTCTGTTACTATTTGCAATGTTCTGTTACTGTTGGTATTGTTCATTTCAGTTTTCATTATTTCATGCAAGTCTTTTCATGTTTTTCTAAAATCATTAAGCTCATTATCTCTTATAGCATGGTACTATTCCATCACAATCATATACCACACCTTGTTTAGCCATTCCCCAATGGAAGGACATCTATCATTTTAGCTAGTCTGATGAGTGTATGATACTGTATCAAAGTTGTTTTAATTTGAACTTTTCTAATCATTAATGATTTAGAGCATTTTTTCATATGTCTTTACAGAGTTTTGATTTCTTTATTGAAAAATTGTCTTTTCATGTCCTTTAACCATTTGTCAATTGGAGAATGATGCATTATTCTAAACTTGACAAAGTTCTTTATATATTTGAGAAATGAGACCTTTATCTGAGTGACTGTCTATAGATTTTTCCCCCCAATTTTCTGCTTTCCTAATCTTGGCGACATTGGTTTTATTTTTACAACCCCCTTTTAACTTAATCTAATCAAAATTATCCATTTTAAACCACATAATGCTTTCTATATCTTGTTTATTCATAAATTTTTCTATTCATAAATCAGATAGAGAATATGTTCCATACTATTTTGTGATATCTCCCTTTGTATCGAGGTCATGTATCCATTTTGATCTTATCTTGGTAAATGGTTTAAATATATGCCTGATCTCTGCCAAATTGTCTTTCGGCTTTCCCCACAATCTTTACCAGATAACGAATTTTTATCCTCAAAACTTAATTCTTTGCATTTGTCAAATACCAGGTTACTATAATCCTTTGCTACTATATATGTTATGTCTACTCTGTTTCACTGATCCACCCCTTAGCTAGTGTTAGTTTGTCTTGATATTAACTGCCTTATAGTTTAACATCTAATACTGCTGATCTTCCTTCCTTTACATTTTTCATTAATTTGTTTTGAAATCCTTGACCTTTTGTTCTTCCAAATATACTCGGTTATTTTTTCTCACTTAGTAAAACGGTATTTTAGTAATTTAATTGGGATGGCAATTGAACAAATAGATCAATCAGGTAAAATTGTCGTTTTTATTATATTGTCTTTTCCTGCCCATGAACAATCAATATTTCTCCAATTATTTAAATCTGACTTTATTTGTATAAAGAGTATTTTTTAATTACACTCATTTAGTTCCTGCTCTGACTGAACTGTCTTCAGTTATTTCAAACTCTTATCTCTTCACCTACAATTTTGCTTCAATTATTGTTTCAACTAGCTTTCTACTTGAATCTTTAGGATTTTCCAAATCTATCATTTTGTTGTCTGCAAGAAGAGGTCATTTATTGCTTCATTTCCCATTCTGATTCCTTCATTTTTCTTTTCTTACTGCTATTGCTAGCATTTCCAAAACAGTATTGGATAACATAGGTGACGGTATGTTTTCCCTGTTTATCTCTTTTAACTAAATCTATTTTAGTTTTAACTTTGTCTGAGATATGATTGCTACCCTTGCTTTTTTTTATATCAACTGAAGCATAATAAATTCTACTCCAGCCCTTTATTTTAACTCTATGTATAGCTCTAATTTTTAATCGTATTTCTTGTAAACAATATATTATCAGATTCTGATTTTTAATCCATTCTGATATTGTCATCCATTTAACCCATTTTATAAGTAAATTCATCCCATTCACCTTTTAAGTTTAATTACTAGTTTTGTATTTCTTTCCATTCTATTTTCTCTATTATCCTTCTCACCCTATTTACCCATCCCTTCTCAGTTGTCTAAATGACTTCTAAGCACTACCTTGCCCTCCTATTCCTTAATCTGCCTACCCTTTTAAGAGTACCTCTCTAATTCTCTTCCACCCACCCTCCACCTGAACCTACCCACACCTATGAGTCCCTCCCTTATCCTTTCCTACCCACCCTCTGAATTCTTAATCTACACATGCTTCTAAAAGTTCCTCCCTTATCTTATTCCCTCACCCCCTTTTTTCTTTATAAATTTAGAAGACTTTTATGCCCTTTTAAATGTATTTGTTGGTCTCTCTTTAACTAACTTCTAATGAAAATAAGGTTCCAGCACTACCAGCTCTCCATACCCACCTTCTTCTTCTGTATCAGTTCTTCCTTTCTTATTTGTATGAGATATTTGTTCCTTTTTATTTCTCCCTACCTAGTTTTATTTTTTAAAATCAATCCATCATACTCAGTTCACCCCAAGCATTCTTTCAAACTACCCAAGTAATGTTGACATTCTTTTTTTTTTTATAATTAATTTATTTGTTTTCAGTTTTTCAACAATCACTTTCATAAGTTTTAAATTTTCTCTCCCTCCATCCCCAAGATGGCATGGAATCTTATATGAGTTCTACACATACATTCTTAATAAACACATTTTCATATTAGTCATGTTGCATAGAAGAATTAAAACGAATAGGAGAAACAGTGAGAAAAACCAAACCAAACCAAAACCTAACAAAAGAGAAAATAGTCTGTTTCATTCTGTATTCTGACTCTATAGCTCTTTCTTTGTATGTGAATGACATTTTGCATCAGGGGTCCTTTGAAAATGTTTTAGGTCCTTGCATTGCTGGGAAGTGCTAAGTTTATCAGATACAGTCCTTGCACACTGTGGCTCTTATCGCGTATAATGTTCTCCTGGTTTTGCTCATTTCACTTAGCATCAGTTCATATAAGTCCTTCCAGGCCTCTCTGAAGTCCTTCTGTTCATCATTTCTTACAGCACAATAGTATTCCATTACATTCATATACCACAACTTGTTCAGTTGATGGGCATGCCCTTGATTTCTAGTTCTTGGCCACCACAAAAAGAACTGCTATAAATATTTTTGTACATGTGGGACCCTTCCCCATTTTTATGATCTCTTTTGGATACAGTCCTAGAAGTGTTATTTCTTGGTCAAAGGGTATACACATTTTTGTAGCCCTCTGGACATAGTTCCAAATTGCTCTCCAGAATGATTGGATCAGCTCACAGTTCCACCAAAAATGAATTAGTGTTCCAATTCTTCTACATCTTCTCCGACATTTATCATCTTCCTATTTTGTCATGTTAGCCAGTCTGATAAGTGGGATGTAGTACCTCAGAGTTGTTTTGATTTACATCTCTCTAATCAATAGTGATTTAGAGCATTTTTTCATATGACTATAGATAACTTTAATTTCTTCCTCTGAAAACTGCTTGTTCATATCCTTTGATCATTTATCAATTGATGAATGACTTATATTCTCATAAATTTAACTCAGTTCTCTCTATATTTTAGAGATTAGGCCTTTATCACAGACACTAGTTATAAATATTCTTTCCTGGTTTTCTGCTTCCCTCCTAATCTTGGTTTCATTGGCTTTGTTTATGCAAAAACTTTTCAACTTAATGTAATCAAAATGATCTATTTTCATTTCATAGTGCTCTCTATCTCTCGTTTGGTCATAAATTCCTCCATTCTCCATAAATATGACAAATAAACTATTCTTTGATCCCCTAATTTATTTATAATATTAGCCATTACATCTAGATTGTGTACCTATTTGGATTTTATTCTGGTATATGGTGTCAGGCATTGGTGTATTTTCAGTTTCTGTCACACTATTTTCCAGTTTTCCCAGTTTTTGTCAAATAGTGAGTTCTTATCCCAGAAGCTGGGATCCTTGAATTTGTCAAACAGTAGACTGCTGTATTCATTGACTACTGTGTCTTGCATACCTAACCTATTCCACTGATCTATCCCTCTATTTCTTAGCCAATACCAAGTGGTTTTGATGATTGCTGGTTTATAATACAATTTGAGATCTGGTAGGGCTAGACCACCTTCCCTAGCATTTCTTTTCATTAATTCTCTTAATATTCTGAACATTTTGTTCTTCCAGATGAATTTTTGATATTTTTTTTCTAGCTCTAGAAAATAATTTTCTGGTAGTTTGATTGGTATGGCACTGAATAAGTAAATTAATTTAGGTAGAATTGTCATTTTTATTATATGAGCTCTGCCTACCCATGAGCAACTGATGTTTTTCCATTTATTTAGATCTGACTTCATTTGTGCAAAAAGAATTTTGTAATTTTGTTCATCTAGTCCCTGAGTTTGTTTTGGCAGGTAGACTCCCAAGTATTTTATAGTGTCTACATTAACTTTAAATGGGATTTCTCTATCTCTTGCTGTTGGGCTTTGTTAGTAATATATAGAAATGCAGATGATTTATGTGGTATTATTTTGTATCCTGCAGCTTTGCCAAAGTTGTTTATTATTTCAAGTAGTTTTTTACTTGATTCTCTAGAATTCCCTAAGTGTATCATTATGTTGTCTGCAACGAATGATAAGTTAGTTTCTTCTTTCCCTATTCTAATTCCTTCAATTTCTTTTTCTTCTATTATTGCTAAAGCTAACATTCCTAGTACTATATTATATAATAGTGTTGATAATGGACATCCTTGTTTCACCTCTGAAGGTATTGGAAATGTATGTAGTTTATCCACGTTACATATAATGCTTGCTGATCATTTTAGGTGGATACTACTTATTATTTTGAGGAAAGTTCCATTTATTCCTGTGCTCTCCAATGTTTTGAATAGGAATGGGTGTTGTATTTTGTCAAAAGCCTTTTCTGCATCTATTGAACTAATTGTATAGTTTCTGTTAGTTTTGTTGTTGATTTGATCAAATATGCTGATAATTTTCCTAATATTGAACCAGTGCTTCATTCCTGGTATAAATCCTACCTGATCAAAGTGTATTATTTTTAGATAAATTGCTGTAATCTTTTTTGCTGATATCTTATTTAAAATTTTTGTATCTATATTCATTAGGGAAATTGGTCTATAGTTTTCTTTCTCTGTTTTGACTCTTCCTGGTTGAGGTATCAGCAACATATTTGTATCATAAGAAGAATTTGGTAGGACTCCTTTTTTTTTTTTTGGCCAGTTTTCCCACATTGTCCATATAGTACTGGAATTAACTGTTCTTTAAATGTTTGATAGAATTCACTTGTAAATCCATCTGGCCCTGGAGAGTTTTTCCTAGGGAGTTCATTGATGAGATGTTCAGTTTCTTTTTCTGAGATGGGGTTACTTAAGTATTTTTTTTTCCTTTTCTGTTAATCTGGGCAGTTTATATTTTTGTAAATATTCATTCATTTCACTAAGATTGTCAAATTTGTGGATATACAGTTTGGCAAAGCAATTTCTAATTATTGTTTTAATTTTCTCTTCATTGGAGGTAAATTTACCCTTTTCATTTTTGATGCTGGTAATTTGGTGTTCTTCTTTCTTTCTTTTAATCAAATTGAGCAAAGGATTATCAATTTTATTGATTTTTTCATAAAACCAGCCCTTAATTTTATTTATTAGTGATAGTTTTCTTAACTTCAGCTTTGATTAATCTCTCTTTTGGTTTTCAGCATTTCTAATTTGATATTTAATTGGGGATTTTCAATTTGTTCTTTTTCTGGCTTTTTCAGTTGCATGCCCAATTTGTTGATTTCCTCTTTTTCTATTTTATTAATGTAAGTGTTCAAGGATATAAAACTTCCCCTAAGAACTGCTTTTGCTGCCTGCCATACTTTTTGGTAGGTTATCATATTATTTTCATTCTCTTGAATGAATTATTGATTGTTTCTATGACTTTTTGTTTGACCCACTCATTCTTTAGCATTAGATTATTTAGTTTCCAATTAATTTTTGGTCTGTTTTTTCCATGGCCCTTTATTACATATAATTTTTTACTGCATCATGATCTGAAAAGGATGCATTGACTATCTCTGCCTTTCTGCATTGGATTGTGAGGTTTTTATGCCCTCATACAGGGTCAGTTTTTGTGTATGTGCCATGTACCTCTGAGAAAAAGGTATATTCCTTTCTATTCTCATTCAGTTTTCTCCAGAAGTCTATCATAACCACCTTTTCTAGAATCCTATTCACTTCTTTAACTTCCTTCTTGTTTATTTTGAGGTTAGATTTATCAAGTTTAAAGAGGGGGAAGTTGAGGTCCTCCACTAGTAGAGTTTTACTGTTTATTTCTTCCTGCAACTCCCTTAACTTCTCCTCTAAGAATTTGGATGCTATACCACTTGGTGCACATATATATTTAGTAATGATATTATTTCATTTACGATAGTACCTTTTTGGCACATATAGTTTCCTTCCTTATCTCTTTTGATTAGATCTATTTTTGCTTTTGCTTTGTCTGAGATTAGGATTGCTACCCCTGCTTTTTTTATGTCAGCTGAAGCACAGTATATTCTTCTCCAGCCTTTTATCTTTAGCCTGTGTGTATTCCCTTGTTTCAAATATGTTTCTTGTAAACAACATATTGTAGGATTATGCTTTTTAATCCAGTCTGCTACCTGCCTCCATTTTATCCAGAAGTTCATCCCATTCACATTCAAAGTTATGAATACTATCTGTATCTTTCTCCCTATCCTATTTCCTCTCTTGTTTATGCTTTTATTTCTCCATTCTTCCTATCGAGAGTTTTATTTTCAACCACTGCCTCCCTGTCTTCCCTCCCTTTTATCAGCCCCCCTCTCTTTTCTCTTATTACTTCTTCCCCCTTTCTAATCACCCCTTCCCTTTTCTTTCCCCTTTCCCCTCCTACTGCCTGTTACTGGCAAGTTAGATTTCTGTACTTAACTGAGTAGGTTGTTCCCTCCTTTAACGAAATCTGATGAGAGTAAAGCTGGAACAATGCTCATCTTCCTCTCTTCTTTCCCTCTCTTATAACATGTTTTATGCCTCTTCATGTGATGTAATTTACCCTTTTCTGCCTTCCCCTTTCCTCTTCTTCCATTACAATCCCTTCACCCCCTTTAATTATATTTTTTTATCTTCACATAAGTTAATTTATTCCTACTCCCTCTATCTATGTGTGTGGGATGGCTCAGGTCCCTACATAAATCAGTTACTCAGAGGCCTCTCAAAGTGATGACAGAAAAGTGATTTATTTGATTCTCGAGAAGCGGGGCTTACCTGTAGGAGTAGGAAAGCCGAAGACAAAGAACAGGACAGTGATTTATATAGACCCTAACGCAAGTCCCTCCTCCCCCCACTGACCATTATCCTCATTAGCTGAGAATATGGTCTTACATTCTAGACACGAAATCTAACCAATCCCTTTTGAAATGAAGACATTGAGGAATTATGTAAAGTTTTGTCCAATCATTGAGACCCTAATACACTACACAGTTTTATATCCTTATATGGAACTATTCTATTCTAAAAATATTGTAACCTTGAGCCTTTAGGCCTTACCTCACCCCTGGGAGAAAAATTACAATCTGAGGAGTCTTCACTAAGTCTGTCCCACTCATATGTATATCTCTTTTAAATGTCAGAATAAATACACAATTCTTAAGACTGACAAGTATCATCCTCTCATACAGGGATGTAAACAGTTTGCCCATGTTGAATAACAATTTTTTCCCTGTTTACCTTTTTATGCCTCTCTTGAGTCTTTTATTTGAACATCAAATTTTCTATTGAGCTCTGACCTTTTCATCAGGAAGGTCTGGAAATCCCTTATTTCATTGAATGTGATTCTTCTTGCCTGAAATTCTTGCTCACTTTTTCTGGGTAATTGATCCTTTGCCTTATGGAATATAATATTCCAATCCCTCTGATCTTTTAATGTGTAAACTGCAAGGTTCTGTGTGATCCTGACTGTAGTTCCATGATATGTGAATTGTTGCTTTCTGGCTGCTTGCAATATTTTCATATTCACTTGATAATTCTGGAATTTGGAAACAATCTTCCTTGGCATTTTCAATTTGGGATCTCTTTCAGGAAATGATCAGTGCATCTTTTAGGTGACTGTTTTGCCCTCTGGATCTAGGACTCAAGGCAGTTTTCCTTGATGATTTCTTGGAAGATATTGTTCAGGCTTGTTTTTTCATAACAGCTTTCCAGTAGACCAATAATTCTTAGATTTTCTCTCCTGGATTGATTTTTCCAGGTCAGTTGTTTTTCCAATTAGATATTTTACATTTTCTTCTATTGTTTTCATTCTTTAGATTTTGTTTGACTGATCCTTGATGTCTCATAGAACCATTACCTTCTACTTTCCTAATTCTAATTTTTAATGAAATGTATTCTCTTTACCATTTTTCCAATTTTACTTTTTGTGGAGCTGTTCTCTTTAGTGAGTTTTTTCTTCATTTTGTCAATTGTATTTTTCTAATCACTGGATAATTTTTCTTCTACCTCTCTAATTTGGCTTTTAAAATCCTTCTTGAGCTCTTCTAAGAATGCTTTTTGGGCTCGAGACCAGTTCATATTCCCTTTTGAGGTTTCAGATGTGGGTATATTGTCAGTGCTGTCCTCTTCTGAATTCATATTTTGATCTTCCCTGGCCCTGAAGTAAGATTCTATGGTCTTTACTTTTCTGATTTGCTTCTTTCTCATGGTGATTGTCTTTTTTCTGGCTTTTAAAGTGGATCTTTGTTTCTAGGGAACACAGGTCTCTGTCTCACATTTCTTATGCTGGGAGTTTGGAGCCTGGGTTCTGGCTTTGTGTGTTGTGACCTATGGTTCTTTCAGCTAGAAATTATAGAATGCTGCAGCTTGCTTGGTGCTGAGGTGGTTAATATGTGCCAAGGCCGAGGCCAGGTGAAGTCTTTTTGAGTTTTCCTGGGGTTACACTGAAGCTCCCGGCATGAGGTGTGGGGGAGGGGTGGTCTGACTGTGGGAGGTCTCCCCTAGGCCTTCTCTAGAGCACAGGCAGGCTCATTGTTGGTAAACCCTGTCTGTGCTGGTTTCTGCCCAATTTCCTTGGCTGTGCAAAGGCATGCCTGGGGTCCTGGTGTTGGTGCTTCCTGGCTCCACCCCCCTAGGGCTCAGGCTCTTCTGCTGGCCCATTGAGGTGTTGCTTGCTGATGTGCCTCTAGTCCTGCACTGGTCCCCTTCAGCCATAGTAAGCTGTTCCTCTTGTGCTGGCTCCACTGTTACAATATTTTTCCTAGGGCAATATTTTTTGGGTTCTTTGAGGTCAACATGTGAAGGTTGAGAGCACTTACAGTTTACTCCACCATCTTGGCTCCCAGAAGTTCAAGAAGGTGACTTTCAAACATTTAGTCTGTGGACTGATTATCCCCAGAGTAGGTGCATCTCCTGCTGTGGTCCCTGTGCTTCTCTCTCACTCAGTTCTGCTGGACTTCCATCACACTGAGAGGCTTGGGAAGTCTCACTGCTACTTCTGATTCAGTTTGCCCGGAGTTAATTTTGACGTTCTTGAGACATTCTTAACATTTTCACATATAAAAAGTAAACACTTTGATCTTATTGAGTCCTTTATCATTGGTCTTTAATATATACTTGATATTTCTCCTGGATTTTATTTGTCAAATACCTGAAAGTCTTTGAGTTCATTAAATGCCCATTTCTTTTTTCATTAAAGATTATACTTAATTATGCTTAATTTGCTGGGTAAGTTATTTTTGGTCTCAATGCCCGCTCTTTTGCTCTTTGAAATTTAATGTTTCAAGCCCTGTGGTCTTTTAATGTGGAAGCTGCTAGGTCTTGTTTGATCTTGATTGTAGCACTGTGGTATATAAATTGTTATTTTCATGTTGCTTGTAGTATTTTGTTTTTAACCTGGGAGCTTTGAAACTTGTCTGTGATATTTCTGTAAGTTCTTCTCCTAGGATCTCTTTCAGGTGGTGATTGGTGGATTTTTTTTCTATTTCTACTATACCCTCTCTAAAACTTCAGGGCAATTTTCCTTAATAATTTCTTATAATATTGTATCCAGACTGTTTTTAAAAATTGTAACTCTCAAGTAGGCCAGCAATTCTTATATTGTCTTTCCTCAATCTGTTCTCCAGATCAGTTGTTTTTCTAATGATATATTTCATGTTCTTTTCCATTTCTCTCATTCTTTTGATTTTGTTTTATTATTTCTTGGTGTCTTATAATGTTATCTGCTTCCCCTTCTCCATTTCTAGTTTTTAAGGAATTATTTTCTTCTTTAAGTTTTTGGATATCTTTTTTCATTTGGTATACTACCTGGTAAATACTTAACAACCAGCTCTCCTAGGCAAAGAAAAGCAGGATAAACTTTTAAGTTCAGTCTACATAATTAATATTTTTTCATCACTTAAAACAATACATCAAGCTCTGATGTTCAGCACTTGTCAGTTATTGTAATGTAAATGCTCACAGAAAGTTTAACAGTTGGCTCTCCCAAACTGGTACTAGCTGACTCCAGCATGCCTCTGGCTGCACTACTGACCAATGGGCAGTTTTGCCATAATTTCATCTACTTATTCACTGAACTTCAACCTTTGTAAAAGATGGATTGAATCCCCAATTTTTCCCATCCCCACTTCCTATGCCGTATCTGCAAAGTTTCAAGTTCAGGCCAGTGACTTGTGCCTGAATATAGCCAACCAGGTTTGTGTAGCCAAGTATTATAATGTTCTTGGAAGTTGAGCCAACATCTGATTAGTCACCTTAAACATTGTCTTTTACCCATTTGTAGACATATTCTATGTCATGTTCATGGAATATCCTTAAAGCATTGTCAGAAATTCGTGTGAATTTCTAGTAATAGGTTGTGAACAGAAGAGTAGGAGGAGGTTTATGTAGGAAAGGGAAATGCCCAGGTGGGATTTACATACTAGCCAAACTCAGTATTTAGACAGTAAGTCAACAGGCATTAGTAGCCACTTGCTGTGTACCAGGTACAGTATTTAAACTCTAGGAATACAAAGTAAGGCAATAACACAAAAACACTGTCCCTGCCCTCATGGTGTTCCTGTTTTAATGGAGGAGGCAATATGTAACTAACTAACTATATATAACACACACAAGATATGTTTAAAAATAGCAGAATGTGTACATCATAAACAGATTTATCTACTCATTACAGGGATCAAGTTTGGCTGACTTCCAGGAAGTCATCAGACTTTGTGTTACTTATCCTTTCTCCCTGCCTCATATCAGTAGTCTGTCATTAGCTTCCTATTTCCTTGCTTTCCTACCAAAATAGTTCCATCTTTGATCAGTCATTGCTGTACAAAGCCCACCTGTTTTTCAAGCATTAGCTACTACTTCTATTCCCTAGAGTTGTTCACTATTTTTGGAAGTTCTGGAATAGTTCAAATTATGTATCTTCCTGGACTCACAGTAATGACATTGACACCTTTGGCACTTGATTGATTTGGATGACTAGGGACTAGAATATAGCTTGGGAACAAACACACAACTTCTGTATTTTGGCATTGCATGCACAGGCATTTCATGAACAATTTCTTAGCCCTAGGACACCTTATCTAGGATAGTGCCGTGATATTCACTTTACAAGTACACCTTTGCAAAGAAGAAGGACCCAGAGTTCACTTCATTCAACAGAGCATATCTCCAAAGTTCACACAGGACATGCTTTCCTTTCATGTCATCCTGGATGGGATCACTGAAGTCATAAGAGTAGATAGTCATTAGAAGACTGTGGAAAGAGCTGAGAACAAAGTCTTGAGAGACACCCACATTAAAGGAATGAAGGAAGAGGTACCAGTTACAGAGACAGAGATGAACTGCTTAGAAAGATGGGATGAGAATAGGGCAGGGTGTCAGGTCACAGAATGCAAAGAAGCAAAACATATTAAGAAGGATGGTCAATAGTGTTCCATGCCCTGTCTTCACCCTGAAACAACTTCATATGCATCTTTATGTATACACATATTTGTTGCATGTGTGTATATATTTATGTACTTGTGTATGTATGAAATATATACAAATAGATACAGAGTAGTTTCAGGGTGGAAACAGGCACTAGCAATTGGGCAAGGATAAGGAAAGGCCTCATGTAGGTGGTGGAGTTTGATGTGAACATTGAAGGAAGCTAGCAATTCTAAGAATTACAGATGAGAAGGAAGAACATTTCAGGCAGGAGAGGCAATGTGGAGTATGTGGAAGAGAGTAATAGATAATAAACCTGGAAGGGGAGAGTTTGATGCCAGGTGTGAAAGTATTTTGACTATCCAGTGGAAGAGATAGATTCTAGATAGATATAGATTCTAGAAGTAAAAAGGAACCATTAAAGTTCTTGTTCAAGGCACCAGATAGCATAGTCAGATCTTTGCTTTAGGATTATCCCTTTGGTAACCAGTCTCTTTGTTGCTAAGATCTTTGGTGGAGGCCTAAATCAAGACCCATAGGAACTACAGCAGTACCCTTCTGTTTCCAGGCTTCTCTCAAGCTCTGCTGGTTAGAAAGAGATTTTCTTTTTAAATTTGATTTTCTTTTTATTTGCAGTTCCAATTCTCTCCTTTATTCCACCCCTTCCCCCACCCAATGAGAAAGCAAGAAATGCAATATGCAATATACATAGGAAGTTATGCAAACCAAAGATTTGGTAACATGGCTGGGAATGAGAGAATTAAGGTAAGGAGACCACTTAACAGGTTATTGTAATAGTGCAGTTAAGAGGGCATTGAAAGGTCAGACAGAGCAGGAACCTTAGAAACCATTTGGTTCAGGCCTTTCATTTTATAAATAGAGAAGCCTTGTCTCAAAGAGGCTTAATGTGTTTCCCAAGGTCACGTAAATCATAAGTGACAGAGCCAGGATTTGAACCCATGTTCTCTGACTCTAAATCCAGGGTTCTTTCCAATTGTGGAGTGCTACCTCCCAGAGTAATGAGGCCTAAGGTATGGTTGTAGACAGCTGTTGGAGTGGAATAAAGGGGATAGAATGGAGAGAAATTGTGGAGGTAGAATTAAGAAGACTATGGCAGCTTATTAGATATCTGGGGTGAAGGAAAGTGAGGGATTAAGAATGATTCTAAATTGCAAACCCAGGTGACTAGAAGGATAGTAGTGACCTTGATACAGATAGAGAAGGTTGGTTTGTGTTTTTCCCAGGCGCAGGAGATATGAGATAATGAATTCTGTTTTGGACATTGAGTGTAAGGTGCCTATGGTACACCCAATTTAAAATATCCAATAGTTTGTTGGTGCTGCAAAATTGGAGCTCCTGAAAGAGACGAGGGATTAGTATATAGAATTAGGAGTCTTCTCCATGTGGATAATATTTGAACCCATGGGAGTTGATGAAGTCAACAACAGAGACAGTGTGGAGAGAGAAGAGAAGGTCCAGGACATGTGTGTTTGCCCTTCATTACCGAAAAACACCAGGCCATCAGAGAAATAATGACATGACTTGCACTTGACTTTGTTTTGAGTGAAGGAGGGCTGTGGAGGTCAGCCATCTGAGTCCAGTGACCAGATATTCATCAGGATGACTGAAGATGACCCAAGATGAGGCAATTGGGGTTAAGTGACTTGCCCAAGGTCACACGGCTAGTGAGTGTCAAGTGTCTGAGGTGAGATTTGAATTCAGGTCCTGCCGTCTCCTGCACTGGTGCTCTATCCACTGTACCACTTAGCTGCCCAAAGGTCCAGGATAGAACTTTGTCATATACCCACAGTTAGTGGATGGGCTATGTATGGATGATGATGCAGCAGAGCAGATTCAGGGAGGAGCAGTCAGATAGGAGGAGGACCAAGAGAAAGAAATGAGACCCAGAGAGGAGAGAGTATCACCCAGTGTTTGGTACTATAACCCTCTTGAATCATCTGAGAACTGCTACCTCTTACCCCTCCTCCCTCCCCCCAGAGTCTGAGACCAGAGGCCTTTTTGTTGCCAAGATCTTTGGTGGAGACCTAAATCAAGACCCATAGGAACTACAGCAGTACCCTTCTTTTCCAGACTTCCTTCAACCTCTGCTGATTGGAAAGAGGTTTTCTTCTTAAATTCAATTTTCTTTTTATTTGAAGTTCTAAATTCTCTCTTTTGTTCCACCACTTCCCCCACCCAGTGAGAAAGCAAGAAATGCAATATACAATATACACAGGAAGTTATGCAAAACATATTTCCACATTAGCTATGTTCTAAAAACAAAACAAAATAAAAATCTACAAAAAAAAGAAAGAGAAAAAAATGTTCTTCAATCTGCATATCATCAGTTCACTCTCTGTAGGTGGATAGCATATTCATCATGTGTCCTTTGGAATTGTGGTAGATCATTGTACTGATAAGAGTTATTAAGTCTTTTATAGTTAATTATCTTTGTAATATTGCTATTAATACATAAATTGTTTCCTTAGTTCTATTTACTTCACTCCATATCAGTTCATTCAAGTCTTAACTAGTTTTTGCTGAAACTATTTCCTTCATTCTTTCAGCAAAATAGTATTCCATCACATTCATATACAATAACCTTTTTTTAGCCATCCACCAATTGATGGGTATACTTTCACTTTCCAATTCTTTGCTATTTCAAAAAAGAGCTGCTATACTTTTGCACATGTGAGTCCTTTTCCTTTGATCTCTTTGGGATACAGATCTGGTAGTGATATTTCTGGGTAAAAGGATATGCAGTTTTATAGCTTTGGGGGCATAGTTCCAAGTAGTTCTCCAGGGATGCTAAAACTAATTCACAGCTTCACCAACCATGCATTAATATATCTCTTTCCCCACATTCCTTCCAGTATTGGTCATTTTTATGTTTTCTTTGTCTTAGCCAATCTGATGAGTGTAAGGTGAAAAGTGAACATTTCTCTAATGATTATGATTAGAGCATGTTTTCATACAATATTAATAACTTTTATTTTTTTTTCTGAAAACTCTCCTTGATCAGTTGGGAAATGGCTCTTATTCTTATAAAATTGACTCAGTTCTTATAGTTGAGAAATGAAACCTTTGTCAGAGAAACGCAAATTTCCTGTCACCCCCTCAAGTTTCCTGTTTCTTTTCTCATTTGGGTACATTGGTTTTGTATAAAAAGTTTTCAATTTTATGTAACCAAAATTATTCACTTTACTTCCTGTGAACCTCTCTATCTCTTATTTGCTCATAAACTCTTCTGTTCACAGATATGACAGATAATTCCTGCCATGCTCCCCTAATTTGCTTATGGAGTATATGGGATATTCAGAAAGACTGATATCTGTGGTGTGAGGGCTTGCCAAGCTCTTTTCAAAGTTGCTTATCTATCTTTGGTATCTGTGTGATTCATCCAGCTCTCGCTTGTGGCTCCAAGAAGCTGTGGTGTGTTCACAGTGACCTTGTAAACTATCTTGACACATGGGCTAAAGCAGGCTGAGGGCAAACAAGGCTCATACTCTGTTGTTGAATTAGAAGGATGTCTGCCCTGAGCACATGAAGACTTTCCCTGGTGGGATGGTAAATACAAGGCAATTTGAGGTGGTTCCTCATAGGAGCCTTGGGAAAAAATAAGAAATAGCTGAAATTTTCAAGTTTGCAAAGCATTTTATCCATGCAATTTCATTTGGTCCCCACAACCACCATATGAGTATTTTCCATTTTTATGGATGAAAGAACTGAAATAGATAGAGGTTAAGTAATGATCTGAGGATTGTACACCTAATAAATGGTAGGAAGGGGCAGAGAGGTGGCACAGTGCATAGAGTGCTGGAGTCTAGAGTTAGTGACCCTATGTAACCCTAAACAAGTCACTTAATCCTGTTTGCCTCAGTTTTCTCATCTATAAAATGATCTGGAGAAGGAAATGGCAAACCACTTAGTATCTTTGCCAAGAAACTCCCAAATGGAGTCATGAAGAGTTGGACATTACTGAAAAATGATTAAACAAGAACAACCAATGGTCAGAAGCATGATTCAAAATCAGATCTTCCTAATTCTCCAAGTCTAGCACTCTATCCAGCATCACCTTGCTGCTTCTATAAAGGAGGCATTGAAGATTTTTGAGCAGGGGAATTGAGATAATCAGACTGTGACTTAGGAATAATATCAGCTGCGTGGAGAATGTGTGTGTGTGTTCATCGTTTGTTGCTGAAGACCATGCCATCGGAGAAATAATGACATGACTTGCACTTGACTTTGTTTTGAGGGAGGGAGGGCTATGCAGGTCACCAGCCTCACTTCTCCTCCAGAGCCATCTGAATCCAGTGACCAGATATTCATCAGGATGACTGGAGATGACCCAGGATGAGGCAATTGGGGTTAAGTGACTTGCCCAAGGTCACAAAGCTACTGAGTGTCAAGTGTCTGAGGTGAGATTTGAACTTAAGTCCTCCTGACTCCTGCACTGGTGCTTTGTCCACTGCACCACCTAGCTGCCCTGTGATGAATGTATGGCAGAGGTGGATAGGCTAGAAGTAAAGAGAACAATCATGAGGCATTTAACATAAGCCAAGCCTAAACTAGAGTGATAGTTTACATGTAGAGATAGAAAGGAGAGAAGTATAGATAAAACATACAAGATTCAGCAATTGACTGTATATAAAGCATGAGGAAGAGAGAAGAGGTTCCTAGATTACAAACCTGGGTAATTGAGAAGATGGTAATATCCTCAACAGAAGGAGAGGTTTGGTTGAGGGTCAAGTTTCAAGGAAGGGAGGAAATGAGCTCCATTTGGAAGTATTAAGTTTGTCAATTGGCTTATGTCACATGTTCTCTCAAAACACATTTAATATGCTCCCTATACATACGTGATTTGTGATAAGGAATATCTAAGTGGAGATATCCAGGAGACAGTTGGCAATGAAAGACTAGAATTCTGGAAGGCGATAATGATTGGTTCAGCTGTCTTGGAAAGCAATTTGGAATTATACCTCCATAGTTACTAAACTGTATCCTTGACCCTAGAAATACAACTATTAGGCCTTTATTTCAGAGAGGTCAGTGGAAGGTGCAAAGGACATGCATGTAAAAAGATTTATAGCAGCTTTTTTTGTAGTAGCCAAAACTTGGAAACTAATAAAGTATCCCTTCTGTTGGGGAATGGCTGTACAAATTCTGATATGTGAATGTAATGGAATATTATTGTGCCTTAGGAAATGGGAAAATGACCAATTTCAGAGGAAATTTGGAATGTCTTTATGAACTGATGCAAAATGAAGTGAACACAACTAGGAGAACAATTTATATAATGAAAATGTAGAGGAAAACTACTTTGAAAGCCTTTAGAACTTGGCCGATACAATGGTAAACCACATGTCTAGAGGACAGAAGATGAAACATAGCATTCACTGAAAATGCCTAGATTTAGAATTTCAGTCATGGCCAACGTGGGGCTTTGTTTTGTTGGAATGCTTACATTGAGGATATATTTTGTTTGTTTTTCCTTTTGGTTCTGTGTGTGTGTGTGTGTGTGTGTGTGTGTGTGTGTGTGTGTGTGTGTGTGTGTAGAGGAGTAGTGGAAGGGACAGATTATAAATATATGTAAAAATGAGCATTTTAAAAATGAATTTTTTCAATTGTCAAGTCTGAAAACAAATGAGCAAAAAGTCATGTTTTACTTTTTGACACAGAGGTTATGCAACTCTAAAAATACCAAAGAGATCACACAGGTCATCACAACCGTAGTTAACTCTAAGACATAAAATAAAGCAAAAACAAAATAAAAAAGTAGGGCCAACAGTGGTCATAAACAAAAAACTTTATTCTTCTGGAGCAGGAAAACTAGACAACTGTGTCTTGGCCTCCTCTAGAAGGAGACCTCCTTTAGTGAGGCCAATCTTAATACATGTAGCAATGGTTATGCAATGAGCTGTAGCTCTGAGAATGAGGGGTAACAATGACATGGAGACAAGTTTGATTTATAGCGGGGTTTCATGATTGGAACATGGGCCCTACAGGTACTCGTCCAATCTCAGGACCACCTATGGCTAATGTGAAACAATTCTGGGATTTTGCTGCAGCATAATTTATCCATCACGTGAGTGCAAAGGATTATTGTTATGCCAAACTCAGGGCACAGTTTGCTTGCTGGGCCTTAGCTCTGGAAAACAGGGTGTCTCCTAATAGTAAAAAGAGAGGGGTGGTCTTGGCATGGGGATCCTGACACAAGTAACATCTCCTTTATTATTCCCCCTGTTATCCCACCCCTGCCATTGAAAAAACAAATTAAAACAAAGCCCTTGAAACAAATATGTGTAATCAAGCAACAAATTTCTGCATTGTTCATGTCTAGAGCTATAAATATTTATCTATATTTTCTGTATTCTGTGCTCTTGAGTCTGTCATCTCTTTATTAGAAAGTTGATAGCATGTTTCATCATGAGTCCTCTGGGATTGTGGTTGATCATTGTGTGAATATACATTCTTAAGCCTTTCAAAGTTATTTGTAAGCAACTTTATTTACAAAAATATTTTATTGATGTTTTCTGTTTCTTACATCACCATAGTATTCCATGTATTGCTTCCCTTCTCTCTCCCTGAGAGCTATTCCATATGGTAAGTAGTGGTTTTTTTTTAATATAGTGGAGATTTCTGAGAAGATGATAGAGTAGGTCAGAAAACATCAGGGTCTCCAGATTTCTCCCACAAACAAGATGGAACATCTTCTCAAAGTGAACATAGCAGAGGGGTGGGAACCCTAATGACTGTGAGCACTTGTCAGAGAGCAGAGCCCCAAGTTTTGGTCCCAGGGCAGAGGGGAGACTTAAAGTTTGTAGCCACAGGAGGGACCTGTTTCCCTGGTTACTGAAGAAAGTGTTGCCAAGAGAAGATACATTTAGCAGAGTACCATACACATCTCACAGGCAAAGGCAGGAACAATTTAAAAGCCTGAAGGGAGTCCACCAACTTCTAAACCTAGAATCTTTCAAAATTTAGAGTTGGAAGGCATCTTAGAGCATATCTAATTCAAAACTCTTATTCTACAGCTAAGAAAACTGAGACTCAGGGAATTTAAGTGACTTGCCCAAGGTCACACAGTTAATTAATGGCAGACTGAAAACCGGAACTCAGGGTTTTATATTTTTTCCACAGTGATATTGGCCTGGAGCAGAACGATTTTCAGGTGTTCAGCAATAGTACACTGTTTCTATGCCATGTCATATCAGTTCAACATGGTCAGTTGCTTTCTTTCCTTCTTTCTTTATCTTTTTTAATTTTTGAGGCCAGATGTCCCTATCTCACCAAGGCTGGAAGTGCAAGGACTACTCTTTGGTCTGATTGGCGTGGAAACTTTCACCTCCTCAGTTTCCAACCTGGGTTAGTTCACCTAAGGGAAACTTGGTGGCCCCCCTCTCTATGGAGCTCAGCATATTGGTGCCAGTCTTAATGTGGATGCACAATCAGCTTATGTCTTATTGCAGTTCAGAACTACTGAATTCAAGTGATCCACCAGCCTCAGCTTCCCCAAGTATCAGGGGCTGCAGTGCTGTGCTGCCAAAGCCTGTACCAATTGCTTTCTTATTCAGTATTGCCTTGTTATTTTCATAACTATTTGATCAGAAATTCACCTTTCGCATTTTTTGGACTATATTGTGCTATGAAGATGAAATAAAACTGTCACTAGAAACCCCAATACTCCGAGTTTTATCTTGTGTGAAGGAACTTTAAATGACTGTTTACATGTAATGTGATAGGCACTATTCAAAACAGCTTTACCTCTGTCATAATTAAAAACAAATTCTCAACTTGGTAATGAGTACCACTTAATGGTGTTTATCATGTTTTCCCTTTCCAGACGTGGGATTGCTGATTTCAAATATTTGAAGTAATAAAATGACACTTTATATATAGCTTATTTTTTAAATTGCTTTTTCTAGATTGAGCAAAACACCTGGAAAAGTTTTGTATCCAGGAAAATCCTTAGATTCTCAAAATAACATACATCCTCAATATTTTACTCCACCTTTTGACTAAAAAAAGAGAAGGGAAATGAAAACTTTATTTGTATCTGAAGCTTCTTTTTGACTTCATTCCCCAGAGATGTAAAACATTTTTCTGTCACCCTTTTAAAAAAAATAAATGGAGAGGCAGGTAGGTGGCTCAGTGGGTAGAGCACCAGCCCTGGGGTCAGGAGGATGTTTGAGGAATTCCTCAAACACTTACTAGCTGTGTGACCCTGGGCAAGTCACTTAATCTCAATTGCCTCAAAAAAAAAAAAAAGATGAAAAAGAATCACCAAGTAAGTATAAATAAAATTTTATTGCAATGTATATTTGATTTATTTTTAATTTTAGGCCAGGGTTAGTTTACAAACTATACTTTGATTGTGTTGCATGGAAAGACCAAACAGATTTTGCAGAAAATCTGTTTGGTGATCAAGTATTTTTGAACCTCATAACACTGACCCCTTAACAAAAGTTTTGTAGTTGTGAATTACTTCAGTTGTCATCAGCACACATTTAGGGCTTTTAAGAGACAGTATGACGGTGAAAAGAGCAAAAGACTAGGAATTAGGGAACTTAGATTTACACTATTAATGTGACTGGGAGAAATCACAATCTCTCTGAGCATCAGATTCCTTACCTTAAAAATGGAGATAATACTAACATTTTTAAAAAACTCAAAAGAAGGTCTGTGATAATTAGTTTAGATAATTTTTCAACAAGAATAAGGATTACATAGGATGAGAGGGCGTTTGATGGGTGGAGACAACTTGCAGGAAATACCTACATGAGTGAGAAATGGGGGATCCTCCGAAGAAGCAGCTATTCTTGCATTTCCTTCCCTACAAGTCCACCCTGCAAGTATTATCTGTCTTCTCAACATCTCTTTTTTTTGATCAATTCCCTTCTCTTTGCTCACACAGTCTCCACCCTGGTGTAGGATCTTATCATCTCACATCTGGACTACTGCATTAGCCTCCTGCTTGGTGTCCCTGCCTCAAGTTTTTTCCTTATTCCATTTCATCTTCTACTCAGTTGTCAACGAGATCTTCCCAAAAGGCAAGTTTGACTGTTTCACTCCCCTACTTATTTAAATCCAATTTCTTTTGTATTAACATCAGGATAAAAAATAAAATCCACTTAAGGCTGTGTACAACTGATCCCTTCCTACTTTTCCAGACTTCTTACATTTATACTTCCCTCCACATATTGTCCAATATAGTGATACTGATCTATTTGCTGTACCTCAACCATAATACTCCAGCTTTTGATTATGGGCATTTTCACTGGCTGTTCCCCATACCTAGAATACATTTTCTTCTTATCTTGAACTCCTGGCTTCCCTCAAGGCTCATTTCTAATTCCATCTTCTGCAAGAAGTTTTTCCTTACTCCCCACTCCCAAAGTACCTTTCCTCAGGTATGACCTCCAGTTTACTTTGTATATATCTTGTATATATAGACATAATTGTTTGCATGTTATATCACCCCATTGAGGTAGCTAGGTGGTTCAGTGGATAGACTGGTGGTCTTGGAGTCAGGAAGACCTGAGCTGAAATATGATGCTAGGTATGTGATCCTGGGCAAGTCACTTAACCCTATTTACCTCAATTTCTTCATCAGTGAAAGGTGTTGGAGAAGGAAATAGCAAAGTACTTCAGCATCTTGGCCAAGAAAACACTCAGTGGGATCATGTAGAGTCCACCACAACTGAAAAATGCCTGAACAACAACCCCAAATCCCTGTATTAGATTATGACATCCTTGAAAGAGAAGACTGTGTTTTCACCTGCATTTGTATCCTCAGTACTTAGTATATAATAAGTACTTAAATATCCTTTTGGACTGCTAGGTGGCTCCATGGATAGAATGCCATAACTGGAGTCGGGAAGACTCATCTTCCTGAGTTCAAATCTAGTTTCAGACACCTCCTGGCTATGTGACTTTGGACTTGACTGTTAACATTTAACCCTGTTTTCTTCAGTTTCCTCATCAGAAAAAATGAATTTGAAAAGGAAATGGCAAACCACTCCTGTATCTTTGCCAAGAAAACCCTAAATGGGGTCATGAAGAGTCAGACATGACTGAACAACAAGTACTTTTAACTGACTGAGTATACTTTCTGCAACTTTGTCCACTACTGCTCCTGGAAAAGGATCAAAATATTACTTAAACTAGAAGTTCTTAGAGACGCAGAGGTGACCTGAATACTTTTAGTCCCTAGTGGACTAGCAGCGACACAGTCCTGAGAAGGGAACATAGGTAAAGAGAATAGGAACAGGGCCAGATGCGTTATCACAATCAAGGCAATCTTGATACACTATCTGGTAGATCCCTAATAAAGGACTGAGGTGTGCCAGTTATGAAGGCAATCACTGAACACAAGGGGAAATCACTTTTGTGCAAATAAGTATTAGGGTACAGTTCAAGCTTGAACGAGAGGAGAGCATTGGTTAGGACCCAGGTTCTAGGAATTCCAAATCAAAAATAGTGAGATAAGAACATGAAGCCCAGAGTCAGGAAAAAAAAAAGGCCACAGATTAACTGTGTCAATCAGGAGGCATTCCACCAAAGTAATGGCAAAATAAAAGTTGAACAGAAATCTGTCTTCTTGACGTTCTGCTCCTCTGATAGGTAAATCCATAAGGACACCCATGCCTGTGCTACAATTGCTTAGCTGCCCTAAGGGAAACATAGAATTACATTAAAAAGAAGAAAATAAAAGGAGATTTTTGGAGGGGGGGTGAATTGAGTTGCACTAAATGTTTATTGAGGTGCTTTCTAATTCTGATTTGTTTAACACAAATCTACTTCTTGAGGTTCTGTTCCTCTGATGTGTAAGTCTGTAAGTACACCTGTGCATGTGCTACAACTCCTCTTGTCCTTGTTGTGAAGAAAATTTGTGAGAAAAGACACTGTCTCACTTCTTAGAATACCTTGCCAAATCTCAAGGTCATGGCTTGGTGGAAATACTTGAGTAGGGTACAGGTATAGGATACTCTTGTGGCAAGAGCAGCTCCCAGCTCCTGGTCCTATGGAGCCTATTGGGAAGTCTTACTTTTTTGGTAGAGTATTCATAGTTCTTTCCATAGCCCAGCTGTCAATGGTCTGAGTCATGCTCCTTGAAGCAGCTTTCTTCTTTGGGTGATTATCTCTCTCTGACTATTTCTGCCTGGAGTGTGTGTCTGTGCTTCCCCCTGTATGCACTGTTTCTTACTGGTCCAATAGCTCTTCTTCAGAGCTGATATGGGCTAAGGGTAGGGATAAGGATTATACCTGTAATTTAGTTGGTGTAGGGAACCTCTGGGGAAGGAAACTCCTTCCACTCGTTCAAGTCAACACCTTCTTTGCAGGGTGAACAAGAAAACAGTGAGAAATTAAATGACTTGCATTATATTAATGTAAATATTATTGGATGGAGCAGAAGATCCATTGGGAGGAGAGTGTCTCCAAAAGGGATGTTTGGGTGGAGTCTGGGGTTGGGAGGAGTGATAGAGGAATTGACAGTAGGCAGTATTCATTGGGGAGAGGTGAAGAAAAGGGAGTAGGAAGGAGGCAGGGAAAACAGTGATTGTGGCTGGAGGGATGGAGAGGGAAGTTTGCTGAGGTCACTTTATTCTTTGCCTCAGATCCTTCTGTAACCTGGTGGGACCTGGGCAGATGACATATAGTCATTGCTGGGCTTGATCTGGGATTGATATCTCTGTCCTTAGAGTAACATAGCTGGGGCACCTCAAAAAATGGAGCTTCTATCCAGGTCTTTGTGGCTTCAGTGTCAGCTCTCCACCCACTATTTCAAATTCCCTCCTCTCGATCTGCTCCAGCCCCTTCCTCATGTTGAGGGTCTCATTCCTCAGCCATTCCCTGAGTCTTGACTATCTGGTTCCTCCTCAGAGGTTAGCTATTTAAATAGCCTAACTTGTTAGGTGGCTAATTTGTTTGCTCAACTAAAATATCTTCTCCCTTTTACAACTCAAAGAAGTGTCCCAACCTCAGTAAAATGTCAGTTAGTCACTTTTTCTAATGACTAGCTGGGTGGGTGGTGATGGTAATTTGGTCATACCCAGACCCCTCTCCTGTATCCAGGTTTTCTGACACACTTTCCCATAGCTTGTATGTCAGTATGTCCCTAGTTTCCATATCCATGTCATGCCCCTTCTTCCTTTTGTCTCTTCTCTCCACTTTTCTCCCTGCTTAAGAACTAAATTTGCCCCTCCTGAAACATTCATGCTGACTCAAAAGGCAGCCTATAAACATGAACAGATGAACTTCTCTGAGGGAATACTTTCTAGATGTGTGTGGAAAGAATGCCAGGCTGAGACAGTCTGAAGGGGGAACAGTGAGAGTTGGATCCTAGGATACCCCTTGAGACTAAGTGTCATGTGGGGGCCACTGTCCCTAACAAGAAGTAGAAAGCTCAGGGGCTACACAGATGTTGATAAAAAAGAAAACCGAGTGAGTAGAACTGTCAGTTTCAGTTTTGCTTTTAACAGGCTCTATGTTCTGCCTCTCCATGATGAAAATTTGGGTACCTCTGGTCGCCATTGGGTGGCAGACTGCAGCTTGTTAAGGATTGCTTGCTATTTCCTGTTTGTTTCCTACTTTTCTAACATGGAGCGTCTAATTCTCTAACATGGAACTTTGTGTGCTCTTTTTATTGTGGGCTGTGGCCATGTTAGAGACCAAAGCAGGTGAGTTAAGAATGTTGTTGTTTAGTCGTTTCAGTTGTCAGACTCCTCATGAGCCCATTTGGGGTTTTCTTGTCAAAGAGAAGGGAGTGGTTTGCCATTTCCTTCTCCAGCTCATTTTAGATATGCGTAGCATTGATAGAATTAAACTGACGCCTGGAGACTGGGCAGATAGACCAGAGGCTGATTATTGTGTGAAGAGGGTCTTTCCCCATCCCCATCCCCATCCCCATCCCCATCCCCATCCCCATCCCCGTCTGAATCCTGGGGTCCAGGGAAAAGATTTCCTGATCCTCAGGTTCGGTTTGTTCTAAGCAGGGGGAGGTGATGGTGCTAGTGGAAGGAAGGGGACAGTGAGTAAGTCTGCTTAGTTAGGGTCTAGTAGTACCTGAGTGGGTGTGGTCTAGACTGTCTTCCTCTTATTCTGGGAGTGTTTGGAACTAGTAGGTGAGGTGGAGGTGACGGATTAACAACTGGGGAAAACATTCCATGGGACATTGGTTGGGCTAGCAAAGTTGAGCAGAGGTGTTTGGTATCAAAGGGGGAGTGGCATGCTTAGGAAGGAAAAGTGCCAGGTGAGCATGGGGAAGGAGGTGAGTAGGGGAAGTCTGGAGACAGGAGGACTGGGGGAAGGGTACCTGGGAGGTGGAGTACAGGGGAGGGATGCAGAAGATGGAGTGATACTTGGGGAATAGCAAGGGGTTAATAGGAAAGAGAAGCTTTCTCAAAGTAGTTGTGAGGAATTTTTAAAATTTAGATGTGTTGTACAAATTTAAGTATATATCACTGGGCGGAACAAGGAGGAAGGAGGGTGTGTCCAAAAGAGGAGTGGTATGAGGCTGGGGCTGGGAGGAGTTACAGGGGAATTGAGAGAGACCAGAGACATGAGAATCATGGGCTGGTTGGCGCAAGTGGGAGTGGGGGAGAGAAACAATGGGGAAGGCTTCAGTGGCGGGGGCAGCGGCTGGCAATAGCCCGGGCTGCAGTCAGCTTGCTTGGGACACGTTGGCCTTTGGTACCAAGGCTGAGCCCTTTCTAGTTCAAAAAGAGGTGAGTAAAAGGAGATTCTTTTGCGTGTGGAGAGGGGTTGAGTTAGACTAAACAGTTCTTCAGGTGACCTCTAAGTCTGATTTTGTGGTTAATTCTTTGAAAATAAAGGAGTAAGTGAGACTAGTAACAGTGAGAAATCTCTAGAAATCAAGAAACTAAGCAATTTGGGGTGAGCGGAATGGGCAGCTGAACGTCAAAGTGGATAGAGGGCCAGGCTTGGAGTCAGGAAGACTCATCTCCCTGAGTTCAAATGTGGTCCCAAAGAGTTGGACACAACCAAAAAGTGACTGAACAACCAGAAAAATTTATATTCAGTGGGAGGATCTTGTGTGCTTCTGCTGGTCACCTGTGGCACCCTATCCACTGCATCATTTAGCTGTCTGATGCATACTTTGGGCCCTGGGATATTTTCCCCTTCTCCCTTCCTCTGACCAAGGCAGAGTCTTGCCTAGTTACTGCTTATAGGAGTTTTGAGGGAAAAAAGAGAACATGGATGATTCTGAGAGAGGACAGTATTAGCAACTGAGGGAGTGAAGGGCTGAGGAGGATTCATCCTAATCCTTCACAGGAGAGATGTCACTGAAAGACCAGAAAAATGTAAGGACTTGTTTACATTTTCTCTAGAAAGTGGTGTGTTTACAACCAGACAGTTGTGTTATGGAGAAGGGAAACAGAGTGGAAAATGCCAAGATTTGTTAGATTGTTTAGAGGAAATTTTAAAAACTCTATTAGGATCAAAAGAAGAAGATGGGACAGAACTTGGTCTAAATGGCCTGATAGCAGAAAATGATAAAAAACCAAATTATTCAACTCTTTCATGGTCTATCCTAGTGTTGACTTCACCATGGCTTGAAGAGTTAAGGTGTCCCCAACCAGAGGAGACCTTCTATTCAGGACTTTCTCTGGACCAGGATCATGTTGGAAAAGGAGGATTGAATTTGGCACTATAGGATGTAGGTTCAAATCTCAATTTTGCTACTTCCTGTCTTTATGACCTTGGAAAAGTCTCTTAATATTGTTGGTTATCAGTTTCCTAATCTGTAAAATAAAGGAGATTGTCTCTAAGATCCTTTCCAGGGTTAATTTTATGCTGTGCATCAAAAATTAGAGTTTAAGGGTGTTTTTAGTTGAGATAATGAGATAAGAAAGGAAAAATCCTATTAAATCAGGCCAGGTCCTTTGCTTCAGGAATTTCAGACAGAGTGGTTAGTAGGAATTCACACCTTCATATTTTAGGCAGTTCAGGATCAATCTTCTGCTGAAAAAGTACTCCTTTTATCTCTCCCCCTTTTAATAATTAAGCTCTTTCCTTTTACCATGAGACAAGGCCCTCTACCCTGTATCCAAATGGCAGTTCCTGGACTCTGATTTACTTTTTGTTCTTGGATTCCTTGCTTGGTTATCTACAAGACCTGGAGGGGTTACAAGACTTGTCCTAGTCTGGGTCTAGGATGGATGCCATTAAAAAACAAGATGACAACACACTCCTCCACAAATTGGTCTATTTCTTTAGCTCTCAGATGCCCTTAATCCTTTGTGGGGAAAATTTCTTCCCAGCTTCTGAGAAGGGGAAAGGGTCACATGGAGCAAGGCTAGCATTAGGAAGGCCAGCAGATGACAGAGGAAGTTGGGAAAAGGGTTGAGGACTGGGATCTTATTTCTCAGTAAATCTCTGGTTCAAACTGTGTGCTCCAGCATGATGGGAGGGAGGGAGCCTCAGGTACTATGTACAGTTAGACTCTTTTCCTGGAATAACGCAGAAGGATGAAATGTCTGTAATGCTGGGGATTTTCTCTGTGTCAGTTTCAGTTTTTGTCTCCCATTTGTGTTTATTCTGCCAATTCTCCTATTATATCTTTTATCTTAATTATCTTACATATCTTACATCTTACAGAGCCTTGTCTATAAACCCAGTGGAAATGAGTTTCAACTACCTTCTTCTTCATTTACCTTTTGAAGATGGGATCTGATATGCTATTTCTCTTTTTGTTGGGGACTGTGGTTCTGACAAAGACCTGGGCAAGTAAGTCGGGAATTGTATTAAATGGGTGCCTGGAGACTGGACAGAAATTCTAGGGATGAATATGTGGGTGGGGAGGACCTCTACTACAGAGAGAATTTGTGAGGAGAGACACCACCTCCCTTCTTAGAATACCTTCCCAAATCTCAAGGTCATGGCTTGGTGGAAATGCTTGAGAAGGATACAGGTATAGGATACCCTTGTGGCAAGAGCAACTCCCAACTCCTGGCCCTATGGAGCCTATTGGAAAGTCTTACTTTTTTGGTAGAGTATTCATAGTTCTTTCCATAGCCCAACTGTCAATGGTCTGAGTCATGCTCCTTGAAGCAGCTTTCTTCTTTGGGTGATTATCTCTCTCTGACTATTTCTGCCTGGAGTGTGTGTCTGTGCTTCCCCCTGTATGCACTGTTTCTTACTGGTCCAATAGCTCTTCTTCAGAGCTGATATGGGCTAGGGGTAGGGATAAGGATTATACCTGTAATTTAGTTGGTATAGGGAGCCTCTGGGGAAGGAAACTCCTTCCACTCGTTCAAGTCAACACCTTCTTTGCAGGGTGAACAAGAAAACAGTGAGAAATTAAATGACTTGAGTTATATTAATGTAATTATTATTGGATGGAGCAGGAGATCCATTGGGAGGAGAGTATCTCCAAAAGGGATGTTTGGGTAGATTCTGAGATGGGAAGGAGTAACAGAGGAATTGACAGTAGACAGTATTCATTAGGGAGAGGTGAAGGAAGGGAGTAGGAAGGAGGCAGGGAAAACAGTGATTGTGGCTGGAGGGATGGAGAGGGAAGTTTGCTGAGGTCACCTCATTCTTTGCCTCAGATCCTTCTGTAACCTGGTGGGACCTGGGCAGATGATATATAGTCATTGATGGCCTTGATCTGGGATTGATACCTCTGTCCTTGGAGTAACATAGCTGGGGCACCTCAAAAAATGGAGCTTCTATCCAGGTCTTTGTGGGTTCAATGTCAGCTCTCCACCCACTATTTCAAATTCCCCCCTCTCGATCTGCTCCAGCCCTCTTACTTTCTCATATTGAGGGTCTCATTCCTCAGCCATTCCCTGAGTCTTTACTATCTGGTTCCTCCTCAGAGGTTAGTCATCTAAATAGCCAAACTTGTTAGGTGACTAATTTGTTTGCTCAACTAAAATATTTTCTCCCTTTTCCAGCTCAGAGAAGTGTCCCAACCTCAGCAAAATGTCAGTTATTCACTTTTTCTAATGACTAGCTGGGTGGGTGGAGATGGTAATTTGGTCATACTCAGACCCCTCTCCTGTATCCAGGTTTTCTGACACACTTTCCCATAGCTTGTATGTCAGCATACCCCTGGTTTCCATATCCATGTCACATCCCTTCTTCTTTTTGTCTCTTCTCTCCACTTTTCTCCCTGCTTAAGAACTAAATTTGTCCCTCCTGAAACATTCATGCTGACTCCAAAGGCAGACTATAAACATGAACAGATGAACTTCTCTGAGGGAATACTTTCTAGATGTGTGTGGAAAGAATGCCAGGCTGAGACAGTCTGAAGGGGGAAAGGTGAGAGTTGGATCCTAGGATACCCCTTGAGACTAAGTGTCATGTGGGGGCCACTGTCCCTAACAAGAAGTAGAAAGCTCAGAGGCTACACAGATGTTGATAAAAAAGGAAACAGAAAGAGTAGAACTGTGAGTTTCAGTCTTGCTTTTAACAGGCTCTATGTTCTGCCTCTCCATGATGAAAATTTGGGTACCTCTGGTCGCCATTGGGTGGCAGGCTGCAGCTTGTTAAGGATTGCTTGCTATTGCCTGCTTGTTTGCTACTTTTCTAACATGGAGCGTCTAATTCTCTAACATGGAACCTTATGTGCTCTTTTTATTGTGGGCTGTGGCCGTGTTAGAGACCAAAGGAGGTGAGTTAAGAATGTTGTTGTTCAGTCGTTTCAGTTGTCAGACTCCTCATGAGCCCATTTGGGGTTTTCTTGTCAAAGAGAAGGGAGTGGTTTGCCATTTCCTTCTCCAGCTCATTTTAGATATGAGTAGCACTGATAGAATTAAACTGACGCCTGGAGACTGGGCAGATAGACCAGAGGCTGATTATTGTGTGAAGAGGGTCTTTCCCCATCCCCATCCCCATCTGAATCCTGGGGTCCAGGGGAAAGATTTCCTCATCCTCAGGTTGGGTTTGTTCTAAGCAGGGGGAGGTGATGGTGCTAGTGGAAGGAAGGGGGCAGTGAGTAAGTCTGATTACTTGGGGATCTAGTAATACCTGGGTAGGGGTGGTCTAGATTGTCTACCTCTTATGCTGGGAGTTTTTGGAACTAGTAGTGGAGGTGGAGGTGACGTATTTACAACTGGGGAAAACATTCCTGGGGAAATTGGGTGGGCTAGCAAAGTTGAGCAGAGGTCTTTGGTATCAAAGGGGGAGTGGCATGCTTAGGAAGGAATGTTCCAGGGGAGCATGGGGGCAGGAGGTGGGTAGGGGATGTTTGGAGGAAGAACTGGGGGAAGGATACCTGGGAGGTGGAGTACAGGGGAGGGATGCAGAAGATGGAGTGATACTTGGGCAATAGCAAGGGGTTCACAGGAAAGAGAAGCTTTCTAAAAGTAGTTGTAAGGACTTTTTAAAATTTAGATGTGTTGTATAACTTTAAGTATGTATCACTGGGCAGAACAAGGAGGAAGGAGGGTGTTTCCAAAAGAGGAGTGGTATGCGGCTGGCTCTGGAAGGAGTTACAGGGGAATTGAGAGAGACCAGAGACATAAGAATCATGGGCTGGTTGGGGAAAGGAGGGAGAAATTATTGGGAAAAGCTGTTGGAAGGTGGACTGGAAGGATCCCATATGGAGTCAGTTTGCTCCATAGACCTCTGCCTTGCTACTGAGGCCAGGTCTGAGAGCTGGGGTCTGGGAGGGCAGTGTAGGATCATAGCTAGCCTAGAATCATGGTTGACTTTTTTGTCCTTAGGGTTTCACTCCCTGAAGTATTTGCAAGCTTCCATGTCTCTCTCCGGGCTTGCAAAGCCGAGGTTCATTTCTGTGGGTTACGTGGACGATCAGCAGTTTGTACGCTTTGACAGCGACAACTGGAGTCAGAGGGAAGAGCCCCAGGCACCTTGGGTGGACAAGATCAGTCAGGAGGACTGGGCAAGGAACTCACGAGTAGTTAGAGAGACGGAGCACACTTTCCAAGTGGGCCTGCAGAATCTGCAAGTCTATTACAATCAGAGTGAGGGAGGTGAGTAATGCATAGTATCTGGATCTCTCCTTGTGCCCACCCAGTCCTTGTCCTCAGATTGAGAAGATGGGGGGGGGGGGCGGGATAGGAGAATATAGATTGGGAAGGGATATACACACTCTTGGAGGCCACCTCTCAGATCAACCCCTTAAAGATGGGACTTGACTAGGGTCCAGTTGAGTGTATGGGCCAACCAACTAACTAGTATTCTGGGGTTGGTAAAAGTTCACACGTATCAGCGCCTGGTGGCCTGTGAGATGTCTTCTGATTGGACCTTCAAGCGTGGGTTTGAGCAGTTTGCCTATGATGGACAAGACTATATCTCCCTGGATCTGGAGACACTTAGTTGGACAGCTGCAGTGTTCCCAGCTCTGAACTCCAAGCACAAGTGGGATGCAGAGCCAAGCATAGCAGAGAGACAGAAATTTTATCTGGAGAAGAAGTGCACTGAATGGCTGCAGAAGTACCTGGAGTATGGGAAGGAGATGCTGCTAAGGGCAGGTACTGCTTGTTTAGGTCCTCAGGACCTCTGCCCTCTGAACTCTTCTACACCCCTTAGGAGGTAGAGGTGGGGGCAGGGTTGGACCCTAGAACTCTATTTGTGGGCCCCCAGATTAGAGGGATCTGGACTGGGGGTTTCATAGGGGTGGGGATGGGGATAGAGCTTAGTGTGTGTCAGATAGAGGGTATGTTTGCTTGCCCCATGAGGTTCATGAGACCTTTTTCCCCTGCTCTTTAGGTCCTTCCATGGGACCTAGAGTTTGTAGAATTGAAGCCTTTAGAGCTGCTGGAGAGGGAGGGAAGAGTTCCCAGGGAATTCAAAGAGATAAAAGTTTTGTCCATAGAAACAAATCAGTCTATCCTCAGTTCAGATTGTGTATGACTTGACTTGGAGTGCAGGGAAGAACAGGCAGAAGAAATGCTGCCTCAGGGAGAGAAATCCTTTCCTGAGAAGGGATGAAGTAGTTTCTCTGGCATAACAAAGCATTTGTCCCCTTCATTACAATTCCAGTCTAGGGAAGTGGGAAACCCCACCTCGCCTCAGCTCCTAACCTCTATGTCTCATACTTCCCCCTTACCAATTTCTGACTCAGGAATTCTACACCTGAGATATGCCTCCTTCTTGTTCTCAATCTGTATATGAACAAAGGAGGGATGGGGCTAAGCATCCCTCTCTCTGAAATGGGGCTGGGTATATGTCTTTGTTTTCTTCACAGTTTCAGGAGCATTCTCTGGAATCATAGGTGACCTCAGGGGCAAGGGCTATGCAGCCAAGGATTTGTGTTTTTGGTCAAATATCCACTCTGATTTTTGTTCCCTTATATTGGACCTTAGCCTTTGAAGAAGGGAGGCTCTTGTAAATTCCTCTAACCTTCCTTCCATAGAGCCTCCCTCCGTTCAAGTGACCCGTCACACTGTCCATGAAGGAGAGGTGATCCTTCGGTGTAGGGCCCAGGACTTTTACCCTGCGGAGATCTCTATGATTTGGCTGAGGGATGGGGAGGAACAGCTCCAGGACATGGAGTTCATTGAGACCAGACCAGCTGGAGATGGAACCTTCCAGAAGTGGGCAGCTGTGAGGATCACCTCAGGCCAGGAAGGGAAATATGCGTGCCGAGTTCAACACGAGGGTCTGTCAGAGCCCCTCGCCCTGAAATGGGGTAAGGACAATCAGGAAGGTTTGGGGAAAAGGCCATGCCCCACTTCTCAGAAAGAGTAGAGGGATGTGGAGTTACTGGGGGGAGCTGGGGAAGGGGTTAGTGAATCTCAGGCCAGAGAGGGGTCAGGGCCTTTCATTTTCCTTTTCCATTTTAGAGCCACAGTCCAAATACACCTGGATCACTTTGGGGATCATTGCTGTTTTCATCCTCCACCTTGTCATTGCTGGAGTTGTGATCTTGAAGAATAGGAATTCAGGTAGGCAAGACTGTAAGGGGATCATCAGGCAGCAGGCACAGTGCAGATTCTGGCTTTCCCTGAACTGGCAGCTTGTCTTTCTGTCCCTAATTTCTCTATTTTCCATCTAAGACATTGCTAGATAGGCCCTGAGACTTTAGATGAAGAAACCTGTAAATAGAAATCATTTTCTGGAGGATGCCTTGCAGTGGTATAACAGGCTGCTGAGTGGGGAAACTGCTTCAGACTCAGATGAGAAATGAATATGGGGATTTCTGCTAAAGGAACTGGGTGTCTCCCAGCTGGAGGTTGTAGATCAGACTTGGAAACCCATTGATGCAGGCCCTGAGGTTAGGAAGTGTCCATTTGTGGGGACTCTTCATTCTCTTCCTGGTGGATCTAGATGCTGGACTGAGTAGGGGATGGGGGCACAAGCACAGTTGTAAGACAAATCATTGAACTTCTGGGGCCTTAGTATGGCCTCCTCTCCTGAATTCTTTGCTGGATTTTTTTTCCAGGTGGAAAAAGATTGGACTATGTTCAGGCTGCAGGTAAGTGAAGGGTTGACATGGATGGTAAAAAGAAGGGCCAGCCCATGGTATCTTTGGGACATGAGAAATGAGAAGTTAGAGGAGAGGCTTACCCCAGTAGCCTTTCCTCAGTGTCCTCTTTCCTTCCCCTGCCCCAGTTCTGTTAAATATGTGCCTACTTGGTTTGTTTCCTTCTTTTGCCTCCAGGCAATGACCATACACAGGGGCCAGATGTCTCTCTCATAGCCTAAAGTGAGACTCTGGAACTGGAGAGGGGCTGGTGTAAAGGGGACCAAGCAAAGAGAGTGGGTATGTGAGTGGTTAGAGTGAGGATTGGATGGGTGGTGAGGCAGGCTCTTCAGAATAACAAGAGGCTTGAGACCAAAGGTGTCTTTGAGGGTCCCCTCTCCAATCTATTTTTCTTTTTTCAGCTTGAGAAAATTGCCCTGAGAAAGAAAACAAGGATATTCTGTTTTATTCCTTTTGACCTCTGGCTTCTCTCCCTAGCACTGACATGTGTTTGCATCACCACAGGCTGATGTGGCTAAACACTACTGGCTAAACGCTCAGGAAGCATCATTAGTGCCCTCACCCTGTTATCTAAGGCCTCCCACTCCTGCCTTTTTTCTACCTGTTTTACTTTGTAAATACGGGTTTGGAAATGAGTTTGGAAATTCCCCTTTGCACTGAACTCTGTGGTATTTTCCTATCGAAAGAACATGCCTAATTAATTATTTTTCTTGAATCTTCATCTTTCCTCCTAAATATTGGTTGAATTTAGGATGAGATGTTCTGGACACATGACATAAATAATATTATTTTATGAAATTTTTATGAAATACTTTATGAATATTGTTTTGAAAATAAAGCTTCTAAGAAGTCTTTTATCTGCTCTGAATCTTTCATTGCAACTGGGGGCTGGGGCAAAGTTGGGAAGGAACCCAGGTTGGGGTGGGGAGACAGTGTCTTGTAAATGGTGAGAGTGCAGATGTTTGTCTTTGATCAGTATTGCTCCAACACACTTTTTGATGTGGTATATTCTGACTTGTTCTAGGGCTTCAGACAGGACCCAGGCTACATACTCCTTTAACTGGAACTATGCACAAACAGGTTGATTGATCAATAGCCATAGGCCTCAGCATCTTCTTTGAAGGAGTTTCAATTATCTGTTCAGCTGTCATTTTCCTTCACCCTTGTGTGTGTGTCCTTGCTTTTCTTTCATTGCAGGAACCCCCTCTCCCCCAACAGCTTCCAGAGCCTCCATCTTTGTTGGTGATGGCCACTTCATTAGATGACTGTTTTATCCTCTTTTTAGACTGTTTTCAGTATTGGGACTTTTCTTCCCCTCTTCAGAACAGAAGGGTCTGAATTTGAAATTAATGAAGAAGGGAATATCTGCTTTCTAAATATAAAAAATCCCCTTCCCCTTTCCCGCCCCTCTGAGATCCCTGCCCTATTGATGGTTAGACCCAGTTTATCCCTTTCTACCTATAACATCCCTCCCCAACTCTTCTTTCCCCTTTTGAATGATCCTTGCTGCTGGGAAAATTTGACTTTCCCTCTTTCCTTCTGCCCTAGCATTTCTTTCCAAATAAGATGAATATTTTAATTATTTGTATTTCTCTCTCATCTTATAATCACTAGATCAGCTTAAGTATTAGACAATTTTTTTTTCCCTCATCCAAGGCCATTCAAGTTTTATTCACTTGTTCTAAAATCCCTGTGTGTGGGAGTTTCCCATTACAATTATTAATTGATCTAAAGAAGGCAGTCCCAAAGTGGTGGAAGCAGGCAGAGACTTAGGTCCTACTATCTCCTAGTCAATATTTAAGAGACCATCTTTGCTAAAAATGTCAGGTCAGATTCTGGGATCATGTTGGGGCACTTGTTCCTTACACACTTTGAGTGACTGGGACATTGTTTTTGCAACAGAGCCTCTGTTTTTTGTCTCAAGCAGCCCAGGGATTTTATAAGTAAGTGGAGGATCTGGGCTGTAAGCCATTTTATGCCATGACCCAACATGATTTTGGGACCCTGCTAAGTCATCCAGTTGTGGAGGGTTGTACATGGAGGACTTGCCTTCTTTTTTCTTATTTTTTTTATTTTTATTTTTATTTAACTTTTAACATTTATTTTCACAACATTTTGGGTTACAGATTTTCTCCCCTTTTCTCCCCTCCCCCCCCAGACCCAAGCATTCTAATTGCCCCTGTGACCAATCTGCTCTCTCTTCTATCATCCCTCTCTGCCCTTGTCTCCGTCTTCTCTTTTGTCCTGTAGGGCCAGATAGCTTTCTTTACCCCTTAACCTGTATTTCTTATTTCCTAGTGGTAAGAACATTACAGTTGATCCTAACACTTTGAGTTCCAACTTCTTTAGCTCCCTCCCTCTCTACCCCTTCCCTTTGGAAAGCAAGCAATTCAATATAGGCCAAATCTGTGTAGTTTTGCAAATGATTTCCATAATAGTTGTGTTGTATAGGACTAACTATATTTCCCTCCATCCTATCCTGTCCCCCATTACTTCTATTCTCTTATGATCCTTTCCCTCCCCATGAGTGTCGACCTCGGATTGCATTCTCCTCCCCATGCCCTCCCCTCTATCATCCCCCCCACCCTGCTTGTGCCCTTGTCCCCCACTCTCCTGTATTGTGAGATAGGTTTTCCTATCAGAATGAGTGTGCATTTTATTCTTTCCTTTAGTGGAATGTGATGAGAGTAGACCTCATGTTTTTCTCTCGCCTCCCCTCTTTATCCCTCCACTAATCAGTCTTTTGCTTGCCTCTTTTATGAGAGATAATTTGCCCCATTCAATTTCTCCCTTTCTCCTCCCAATATTTCTCTCTCACTGCTTGATTTCATTTTTTTTTAAGATATGATCCCATCCTCTTCAATTCACTCTGTGCACTCTGTCTCTATGTATGTGTGCGTGTATGCATGTGTGTGTGTGTGTACTCCCACCCAGTACCCAGATACTGAAATGTTTCAAGAGTTACTAATATTGTCTTTCCATGTAGGAATTTAACCAGTTCAACTTTAGTAAGTCCCTTATGACTTCTCTTTGCTGTTCACCTTTTCATGGTTCTCTTCATTCTTGTGTTAGAAAGTCAAATTTTCTTTTCAGCTCTGGTCTTTTCATCAAGAAAATTTGAAAATCCTCTATTTCATTGAAAGACCATTTTTTCTCCTGAAGTATTATACTCAGTTTTGCTGGGGAGGTGATTCTTGGTTTTAGTCCTAGATCCTTTGACTTCTGGAATATCCTATTCCATGCCCTTCGATCCCTTAATGTAGAGGCTGCTAGATCTTGTGTTATCCTGATTGTATTTCCACAATACTTGAATTGTTTCTTTCTAGCTGCTTGCAATATTTTCTCCTTCA
This sequence comes from Notamacropus eugenii, assembly GCF_028372415.1. Classification (NCBI taxonomy): domain Eukaryota; kingdom Metazoa; phylum Chordata; class Mammalia; order Diprotodontia; family Macropodidae; genus Notamacropus; species Notamacropus eugenii. Next base: position 88,865,939 of record NC_092873.1, on the reverse strand, counting down.
CCTGGGAATTCTGGAATTTGGCCACAATGTTCCTAGGAGTTTCTCTTTTTGGATCTCTTTCATGCGGTGTTCTGTGGATTCCTTGAATATTTATTTTGCCCTCTGGTTCTAGAATCTCAGGGCAGTTTTCCTTGATAATTTCATGAAAGATGATGTCTAGGCTCTTCTTTTGATCATGGTTTTCAGGTAGTCCCAAAATTTTTACATTGTCTCTCCTGAATCTATTTTCCAGGTCAGTTGTTTTTCCAATGAGATATTTCACATTATCTTCCATTTTTCCAGTCTTCTCGCTATGTTCTGTGATTTCTTGCTTTCTCACAAAGTCCTTAGCGTCCATTTGTGCCATTCTAGTTTTGAAAGAACTATTTTCTTCAGTGAGCTTTTGAATCTCCTTTTCCATTTGGCTAATTCTGCTTTTGAAAGCATTCTTCTCCTCATTGGCTTTTTGAACATCTTTTGCCAATTGAGTTAGGCTAGTTTTCAAGGTGTTAATTTCTTCAACATTTTTTTGGTTCTCCGTTAGCAGGGAGCTGATCTGCTTTTCATGCTTTTCTTTCATCTCTCTCATTTCTCTTCCCAGTTTTTCCTCCACCTCTCTAACTTGATTTTCAAAATTCTTTTTGAGCTCTTCCATGGCCTGAGCCCATTGGGTGGGCTGGGACACAGAAGCCTTGATTTCTGTGTCTTTGCCTGATGGTAAGCATTGTTCTTCCTCATCAGAAAGGAAGGGAGGAAATGTCTGTTCTCCAAGAAAGTAGCCTTCAATAGTCTTATTTCTTTTCCCTTTTCTGGGCATTTTCCCCAGCCAGTGACTTGACCTCTGAATATTCTCCTCACACCCACCTCGCCTCCTGGTCCTCCCAGCCAGCGTTTGGGGACTGAGATTCAAATGCTGCTTCCAGCCTTAGGGCTTTTGGCGGGGGCAGGGCTGCTATTCAGTGTGAGATTAAGTTCAGGTGCTCAGGTGGGGGCAGGGCCGCCTCTCAGGCTCAGTTCCCTCAGGGGGTTTATGCACAGACCTCCCACAATGGATCCAGGCTCCCGCCTGCTTGGGGAGCCCCTGTCTGCAGCCGCCTCTCAGCTTCTACCTCCCGGGGGGGCCTGAATCATGGGGGCACCCCACTCCCCTCTCGACCCGCCAAAGAGACTCTCTCACCGACCCCTGTCACCTGTGGGCGGAGGGACTTGTGCGGCCGCTGGAGATCCTGTCCCTGAAGCCCGCTTGGATCTTTTCCTCTCCGTGCCCCGGCCGCTGCAGGGCTGCCCTCTGCTCCCAGTCCCGGCACCCAGTCCGCAGCGTGAAGGACCCCCCGCGAGAGGTTTGCAGGTCTCTCCGGAACAGAAATCTCCCTCGCTCCAATATTCCGTGGCCTCTGGGTGCAGAATTCACCATGAGTTGCTCCCCTGTAGCCAATCTGTGGGTTGTGAGTTCGGAGCTATGTGTATGTGCGTTTTTCTACTCCGCCATCTTGGCTCCGCCTCCTTGCCTTCTTTTTTTCTCACAAGACTTCCTGTCCACTGTGGCTTACAGGTAGCAGGACAAAAAACTTTCCTTTGTATCTCTGATGAATATTTGGTTCATTGAAATAAGAAATATGTTTCAGAGTACTGGAGTTGCTTTTCTGAATTGATCCATAAACTCTGTGAGCCCCAAAGTCTAGCTTTCTGGATCTGTCATCTTAACAATCTCAAGTGTCCATAGGCAGGAAGGGTTTGTTTCAGGAGATTCCTTGTAAGGTCCTGAATTCCCCTGTCTGGGGAACCCTGTACTTCCCTCACAACTATGGGGTGTCCTTTTTGATTCCAAAGGAAAAGGCCAAGGATCTCCAGATTGATTATTGGTAGCAGTTTAATCAATCATTATAATTACTTACATAAAAGGGCAATCTTGGGCAGCTGCCAGACAGTTCAGTGGATCCTCACAAGAGAACCCCAAAAATGCCTGAAACCAGACCAAGGGAGGAAGTGCTAGAAAGTGTACCACTACTGACTGGTGAATATTTTTTATTTTCTGCCTAGTAATAAGCTTGAGAGTTAAGCCAATGTTATACCCCAGTATAAGTTTCTATACCATGATCATGTACCAGTGAGATATGGGTCACAGTATTCTTGTTTTGGCTTTCATAGGTCATAGCATTTTAAGTTATGACTCAGTGTCTAAGTTCTGATCCAGTTTCTAAGTTAGGATTTTTTAACAAGTCTCCATGTTTGGGCTTCCACATATCAGAGAGTTTAAGTTTTTATGGCTTTTCATTTATTACTATATTTTATGACTTCTTCCCAGTTCTGGAACCCACACTCCTCATTGGAGGAACTGAGTGACCAAATCTTATAGGGCTTGTTAAGGGTGGATTCCATGCAGGTAGAGATTTAACCAGAGTTATCAAATACTGATGGCTGGCTGCAATGTTGTGGAGTGGTTTGGAACCAGATTAAAGAGTAGTTGGAAAATAATTAACAAGGAAGTGAAAGTACAATAAAGCAGGTAATATTTCATTTTAAATCTAAGTCATTATGTGACCTACAGGGATCCTCATGGACAGATGAATGGCTCCCATTTCTATTTAGGGGCAGCTAGGTGGTTCAGAATCAATCTTCTGTTGTGAAAGTACTCCTTTCCAAATTTTCAACTACATAAGAGATGGGGGGCAGAGCTAAGAGTAGAAAGATGCACATACTATAGCACTTCCCCCATAACCCATAAAATGCCTGTAAAAAATGACTCTCAACAAATTCTAGAGCAGCAGAAGTCACAGAATGACAGAGTGAAAGAGATTTCTAGCCAAAGGTAACCTGGAAGGCCAACAGGAAAGGTCTATCCTATGGGACACTGAGCAGAAAGGAGCTCAGCACTGGCCATGCTGCACCAGGAAAAACAGGACAGGAACAGCCCTCAGAGGCAGAATCCCCAGCAGGCAGGGTCTCAGATCTCTCGACCTACATGTGCCAAAGAAAGCTTCAAAGGTCAGTAAGGGGAGTTTTCCCAACTAGGCGGGAGGGGAGCAGGGTCTTCCGAGCACTAGCTGCAGGTGGCAGTGGTGTTAGTGGTGACGGCAGCAGAGCGGGCAGCAGCAATGGGCATTCATTCTTGAAGCACTCAGCCTAAAGCCCCTTGGGGAATTGAGCATCTGCTCTAATTCTCAGCTCTGAGCATGATCCTAGGGTGAGGAGGAGCACTAGGACCCTACTCTTGACAAAGGATTCAGAAGTCAAGTAACTGGCAGGGAAAATGCCTAGAAAAGGGGAAAAAAATAAGAGCATTGAAGGTTACTTTCTTGGTGAACAGGTATTTCCTTCCATCCTTTCGTATGAGGAAGAACAAAGCATGCTGTCAGAGGAAGTCAAGGCTTCTGCATCCAGTACCTCCAAAATGAATATACAATGGGCTCAGGCCATGGAAGAGTTTGAAAAGTGAGTTAGGACCTTGCAAAGGGAGACCCCTCAAAAATGCTGAGGAAAATAACACCTTTAAAAATAGACTAACTCAATTGGAAAAAGAGATCCAGAAATCCAATAAGGAGAAGAAGGCTTTAAAAAGCAGAATTAGTCAAATGGAAAGGGAGGTTAAAAAGCTCCCTGAAGAAAATAGTTCTTTGAAAATGAGAGTGGAGTTCAGGGAAGCTAATGAGCATATGATAAACCAAGAAGTTATAAAACAAAACCAAAAGATTGAAAAAACAGAAGATAATGTGAAATATCTCATTGGAAAAACAACTGACCTGGAAAATAGAACCAGGAGAGACAATTTAAAAATTATGGGACTACCTGAAAGCCATGATCACAAAGGGAGCCTAGATATTAACTTTCATGGAATTATCAAGGAATACTGCCCTGACATTCTAGAACCAGAGGGCAAAATAAATATTGAAAGAATCCATTAATCACCTCCTGAAAGAGACCCAAAAAGAGGGTCCTAGGAAAATCCTAGGAATTTTGTGGCCAAATTCCAGAGTTCCCTGGTCAAGCAGAAAATATTGCAAGCAGGTACAAAGAAACAATTCGAGTATTGTGGAGATATAATTAGGATAACACAGGATCTAGCAGCTTCTACATTAAGGGATCAAAGGGCTTGGAAGAGGACATTCCAGAAGTCAAAGGAACTGGGATAAAAACCAAGAATCACCTACCCAGCAAAACTGAGTATAATACTTCAGGAGAAAAAATGGTCTTTCAATGATATAGAGGACTTTCAAGCATTTTTGATGAAAAGACCAGAACTGAAGAGAAAATTTGACTTTCAAACCCAAGAATAAAGAGAAGCATGAAAAGGTAAACAGGAAAGAGAAATCATAAAGGACTTTCTAAAGCTGAACTGTTTACATTTCTACATGGAAAGATAATATTTGTAACTCTTGAGACTTTTCTCAGCATTTGGGTAGGTGGAAGGATTATATACACACACACACACACACACACACACACACACACATAGATAGAGAGCACAGGATGAGTTGAATCAGAAGGGATGATATCTATAAAAAATAAAGTTAAAGAATGAGAGGAATATATTGGGAGGTGAAAGGGAAGAATGGAATGGGGCAAATTATCACTCATAAAAGAGACAAGAAAAATCTTTTTCAATAGAGGAGAAAAGGGAGGAGGTGAGAGGGGAAAAGTGAAATTACTCTCATCACATATGGTTTAAGGAGGGAATAACATGCTCACTCAATTTGGTATGAAAATCTAGCTTACACTACAGGAAAGTAGGGAGAAGGGGACAAGTGGGGTGAAGGGGAAGATAGCAGGGAGGGCAAATGGGAGAAGGAAGTAATTAGAAGTGAACACTTTTGGGAAGGGACAAGATCAAATGAGAGAAGAGAATAAATGGGGAACAGGGTAGCATGGAGGGAAATATAGTTAGTCTTATACAACATGACTACTATGGAAGTCTTTTGCAAAACAACACATATATAGCCTGTATTGAATTGCTTGCCTTCTCATTGGGGATGAGTGGGGAGGGAGGAAGGGAGAGAAGCTGGAATTTAAAGTATTAGAAATGAATGTTGAGAATTGTTATTGTATATAACTGGGAAATAAGAAATACAGGTAATGGGGTATAGAAATCTATCTTTCCCTACAAGAAAAGAGAGAAGATGGGGATAAGGGAAGGGTGGGGTGTGCTAGAAGGGAGGGCACATTGAGGGAAGGGGTAATCAGAATGCAAGGTGTTATGGGGTGGGGGGAGGGGAAAGATAAGGAAAAAAATTGGAACTCAAAATTTTGTGGAAATGAATGTCAAAATCTAAAAATAAATGAATAAAACTATAAAAAAAGAGATAGAAAGCATTACAAAGTGCAAAATGGATAATTTTGATTACATAAACTGAAAAGTTTTTGCACAAGCAAACCCAATGCAACCAAGATTAGGAAGGAAGCAGAAAACTGGGAAAGGATTTTTGCAACTAGTGTCTGTGAGAAAGGCCTCATTTCTAAAATATATAGAGAACTGGGTCAAATGTGCAAGGATACAAGTCATTCCTCAATTGATAAATGGTCAAAGGATATGAACAGGCAGCTTGCAGAGGGAGAAATTAAAGATATCTATAATTATATGAAGACGTGCTCTAAATCACTATTGATTAGGGAGGTACAAATCAAAACAACTCTGAGATACCACATCACACTTATCAGATTGGCTAACATGAGAAAACAGGAAGATGATAAATGTTGGAGAAGATGTGGGAGAGTTGGAACACTAATTCATTGTTAGTGGAGCTGATCCAACCATCCTGGAGAGCAATTTGGAACTATACCCAAAGGGCTACAAAAATGCGCATACCCTTTGACCCAGCAATATCAGTCCTAGCACTATATCCCCAAGAGATCATAAATGGGGAAGGGTCCCACATGTACAAAAATATTTATAGCAGCACTCTTTGTGGTGGCCAAAACCTGGAAATCAAGGGGATTCCCATCAATTGGGGAATGGCTGAATAAAGTGTGGTATATGAATGTAATGGTATACTATTGTGCTATAAGAAATGATGAACAGAAAGGCTTCAGAGAGGCCTGGAAAGACTTATATGATCTGATGCTGAGCGAAAGGAGCAAAATGAGGAGAACTTTGTACACAGATTTACCTGCTATATTCAGTATGAGGTACTGCCTGAACCCTTCACCCTGAAATGGGGTAAGGACAGTCAGGAGGGACTGGAGAAAAATCATCTCCCACCTCCAAGAAAGAGCAGAGGGATTGGGCAGAGCCAAGATGGCACAGTAAAGGTGGGGACTTGCCTGAGTTAGCGTAAGTTTAAGGCAAAAGAATTTTCCAGCCCAGTACAACTTAGGAGGGTGGTAGAAAAGCTGTCAAGTGATGGTGGTCAGACTTGGAACCCAAAGAAGACAACAACATTCTTAGACATAGTTCATTACCAGCAGCAGCAGCGGCGGCGGTGGCGGCAGCAGCAGCAGCAACTCTCCACCCACAGACCATAAAGAGGTCAGAAGGAGATTACAGGAAATCCTTTGCTGCAGTGGGTACAGGACTGTTGAATTGCCCATAAACAGTTTTAGTCACAGTCTCAGAGCTAAGAGGAGCATTAACTCCCTATGACTGTAGGGTACAGGGGCCCTGATCAATCCAAGGTGGAGAAGAGTGCTCACAGACCCAAGTATAAGATGGTGAGGGAGTGACCATATCTCTTCTTAGATCATATCACTTTGGAAAAACTGAAAACTTACAGACCTCCAGAACTAGCTCTGAAAATAGCAGTAAAAAAGGCCTAAAACTTGGGACGGTGCTTTCTTCACCCCTGAAGCAGAGCCCAACTTTAAAATCAGTTATAAGTCAAGAGAGAGGCTGGAAAAATGAGCAAAGAACAAAAGAAGAACCTGAGCAGAAAGAGTTACTATGGTGAAAGGAAAGATCAAGATACAAATCTAGAAAACAATGAAGTTAAAACAGCTACAATCAAAGCCTCAAGGAAATATATCATAGAATTGGTCATAAGCATACACATACACACACACACACACACACATACACATACACACACACACAAATTCCTGGAAGAGTTCAAAAAGGATTTTAAAAATGAATTAAGAGAGGTAGGGGGGAAAGTAGGAGAAGAAATGAGAGGGAAGTAAGAAAATCATGAAAAGAGAGTCAACAGCTTGGCAAAAGAGGCACAAAATATAACAATAACTTTTGTGGCAGAAAAGAATTGGGAATTGAGTGGATGCCCATGAACTGGGGAGTGGCTGAACAAATTGTGGTATGATTGTGATGGAATACTATTGCACAAGCCAGACAGTTTCAGAAAAACCTGGAAATATATAAACTGATGTAAAATGAAGTGAGCAGATCCAGAACACTGTAAATAGTAATAGCAATATTGTATGATTATCAAGTGTGAAAAACAGCTATTTTCAGGAATGCAATGATCCAAGAGAATTATGAAGGACCTATGGTAGAAGATGTGAACTCCATCCAGATAAAGAACCGAGAGTCTGGATTTAGATTGACATTTACTTTTGGATTAAACTGACCATGAAGAGAGCTGCTAGGGACCAAGAGGAGCTCCATCCTCTGGGTCACTGGTGTGTCCCAGAGTTGCTCATGCCCCAGTCCTTGAACAGTGGCAGTGAATGCAGACTGTTGGCAGGCACCCTGCTTCTTCCTGCTCATCTTCCCCAATCCATGGACAAAGTCCCCCCATCCCCCAAGCACAAGTCCTGTAGGAAAAGCCAAGTATAGAGGTACCATTGGACTAGGGAACTCCCCCCATTTGCTTCCAGAACTGTCTGTCCCTTCACAAATATCCTGGAAAGCAGTCAGTGGGATGACTGATGATTCTCAGACAAAAGCTTTCCCCCTATTCCACTGCAAGATCTAACTCAGCCAATTACTACATTACATACCCAGTTCTCCCTTGCCCATGCAAGACTCCTCCCCAGGGAAGGAAATGGCAAACCATTCCAGTAATTTTTTGCCAAGAAAACCCCAGATGGTGTCATGAAGAGCCAGACAACTGAAACAACTGAAGAACAACAATAACCTTGAGTGTCTCTTCTTCCTTTAATTCTTCCTCTTCTTCCAGCTCCCCTATTCTTCTTTACCACCCTTCCCCCCATTTCTTCTCAAAAGTCTTGATTAAATATTTATATGTAGTACTTATATTAGGTTCTGCAGAGGAGAAATAACGGTTCTCTTTGTCTGATGACTCATAATCATAGCTGAGATTTCAAAGAATGGTTATTGTTTGCAAGAGTGGCCTGGAGATTAATATGCCTATTTTCTATGAGTCACCTTACCAGACACAGGTAAGCCAATCAGGAAGGAGCCTGCTGGGAGCTTGCTCACTCCCAGACATGTTTGCTGGCTGACCTTGCTGAGCTGTGCATCTCAAATTGGCTTAAACCAGAAGCAAAGAGATACTTGAACCCTTGAGAACTGATGAGATCACCAAGTGAGAGAGTGCTTGGAGAAAAGAGAAATGAGTACAGGATAGAGCTTTGGGAGACACAACAGTTAGTGGATGCATGAAGAACTAGTAAAAGTGATCAGGAAGGAGAATTCAGACAGATAGGAGGAGAACCAGGAGAACCAGTATCATGAAGACCTAGAGAGTAAATGAAAGGCAGGAGAAGAAGGTGGTCAGCATGAGAAATAATGTAGCCAAGTGAAGGAGGAGGAGGATTGGTAAAAGATCATGAGATTTAGCAATGAAAGACATCATTGGCATCTTTGGGAAAAAGTTTCAGTTGACTGATGGAAGCCAGATTAGGGAGGGTTTGGAAGAGAGTGAGAGGAGAGGAAAAAGGGGCACCAATTGTTTTATGATTTTTTCCAAGGAGGTTAGCTGAGAAGGGGGAAACAGAATCATATAATCTTCTGATGCCTTTCCCCAGTCCCTTCAGTCTTACAAGCAAACAAAACACATCTTCAACTGATCCCCTCATGTTATGCACCATAATGGAAAGAATACTGACTTTATAGAATCCTAGGACTTATCTTTAAATCCTACCTTTGATCTTTACTCCCCTTGTGACATGGGGCAAGTAGCTAAAAAGAGAAGAATTCTGTGAAGAGGGCAGAGCTGGTGAGAACAGGACCTGAAGAGAGGTTGGAATGGCTCATCTTTTCTCTACATGCCTGGAGCTAGAAGAACTGGGATCTTTCTTCTCTCCCAGTTTCACAATCCTACCTACCTCTAACGTGGACATGAAACACTGAGGAATCAATTTCCAGCAGTCAGGAGCGACTACCATGTAGTGGGCCCTTTGAGCCAAGGTTTATACAAGTAAACCTTTCATCATATTCTATTCAATTCTCAGCCTCTTTAAGTCTGACTTTTGTCCCTTTATATGACCCTCCGTCATTTCAAACCAATTCACCTGCAAGTCATGGCATCACATTCCTGATGTCATAGTCCTCTTCTAGAACAAAGCACAAACAACAACAAATCTCAGGGAGGCTGCTGTAGTCCTTAAACCTAGGTTGTGGTTGTGTTTGTCCTTCATTCTTGAAGAGGATCATGACATCAGGGAGATGATGACACGCAGTTGACTTTGATGTGAGTGAGGGAGGGCTGTGCAAGGCCACCAGCCTCACTTTCTTCTCCTGAACCATCTGGATCTAGCGCCCAGAATTCGTCAGGATGACTGGAGATGGCCCAGGATGCAATGGGAGACCCTGGCCCTTTTTAGGCGACAGCCTTTTGAGGTTCTCACTTTGAGTGCGGTACTGCCCATTCAGTGAATAGGCCTCTTTAAGAAGTGAGTTGAGGGATGGCCTCACTTTCAGGAGATGACTCAGCATAGTCTTCTCCCCTTTCCTGGCAGATGAGAACAATTTGTTCCAACAGTCATGAAGGCTGCAAAAGAAAGTGTTGTATAGTTCATGGTCAGATGTCTAAGATGTCTAAGATGACTGAATCCCATTCCATTGTCAGTCCTCTTGATTTTTGTCTGGCCACTGGACTTTGATGACTCTGGAAGTGAGAGTGGGGCTGATTCCTTACATCCAGGTCTTCTAGGAAATAGATGGGAAGGCTATGAGGCTCTAAGCAGGGACATTACTGACAGGAGGTCAGTAGTGTGCCTCACCACAAGTGCCCACTTGGACAAAGCCCTAGGTGTCCCAGCCTCGCCATGGCTAGTGAAATAGTTGTTATCTGCCCTTGGAAATGAGGCCAACAGAGGAAAGGAGAGAGATGCAAAGAACTTAGAGATAATTTATTAGAATGGTAGGGTTTTAACGTATGTAACCATAAACAATATAATTACTATGTATTAAAATATAATTATGACGTATGAGAAAACAAGGCTGAGGTAGCCCAACTGGCTTGTCACACAGCAAGGTGGCTGAAAGGGAACAAGATTCCCAAGTTCTTTCCCCTTTTGCTTGCAAAGGAGAGCTGAGAGGAGGCGTTTCTAGTTTCACAGAATATAGTTTGATCTAGAGTTTGTCTTGCCTCAGCCAATGAGACCTCGAGATGCTGAAACGTCACTAGTTACTAGCCGGTCTGGTCAGGGATGATTCCTGTTCTAGGAAAAAGAAACTCATGCTTTCTCTTAAAACAGGGAATTTCCTAGTCCATGCTCAAGTCCTGCGATCATATTGTGATCTGAAATCCCGCAGACCTTGGAATTTTCTTAACTCTTCAGTCAGAGGAAGCAGGGATAGGAGGGACACTTTGTATGTAGGGGTGCTTAATCATTTTTGTGTCCTGGACCCCTTTGGGAGTATGATAAGGACTAGGGACCCCTTTGGGGAAGAATGCTTGGAAATGCCTGGATACACAAAACAAGTTTTTGCATCAAAGAAAATGTCACAACTTAAAAGCATATTAGCTGATATTGTCAAAAGATTTAATTTTATAAAAGCAAGACCAAGTAATAGGATGATTTTGTTTGCCATTTTATAAAGAGATGCGCAGCAAGCATGTTACACATGTAGCTTACACAACTATGTGTGGCTTTTCCATGAAGGAATTAGGACTCATCTCTTTGAATAAGACAAGTTACTTGTCTTCTTCACTGACCATCCTTTTCACCTGAACTAGTGTGTACCAGTGATATGCCATGTCTACAAAGGTCAGTAATCTTTTCAATAATTAACTAACTCAACACATTGCTTATTATCATTCCTAAGTATTACAGGGAACAAATACAAACATCTTCAGTGTCCCAGACAAAGTATGATGGGGAAATTAAATTTTGGAATCACACAATTAAGAACAGTATTTAGTGCTTCATGACATTACATAACTTCTGATTAGAAAATGAAATCTCTTTGGATCACCTGAAATTTTAAAAAGTCTTTTAATGAATATTTTCCTAAAATTTCCAATGATACAATCCATTTCTCATGTCTTTGGCTGATGGATTTATAATGGATGAAAATGAATATTTAATTGATTTACCGGTGGACTTTGAACTGCAAACATAATATAAAAATGACAGCTTTATACAATTTTGACTAAAATTTAAAAATAAATTTTCATTTTTCAGTAAGAGGACTTGGAAAATTTTCCAACCATTTCTACCACAAATTTGTATGAATAAACACTTTCATCTTATTCCTGTTTTAAGTCACAATATAGAAATAAACTTGATGCAGAACCAAGCTTGAGAATGTGTCTGGGGGTGAATCAAATATTGCAAACCTATGCTCAAATAAAAAAGTCCCACATCAACATTAAGCTTATAGATAACTATTACCTTGTATGAAATATTTTCCAATCTGTAACTTACTTCATTAAGATGTTATTTGTACTGAACCAAATTTCTAAAATAAAAAAGTGTAACATGAATTTTTGCATTATATGAGTATGAAGTATATGAGATCTTGCTGAATTACTTCTTTTAATTCTTAAAGAATGTCATATAAATATTCATAATTATTTTCTAATTTTATATTTAGACTCTTTATAATTATGGCTTGAAAAAATTTACATTTCATAGTTCTGATTATATAATGCAAATTTTATTGGGACCCTTTTGAGACAACATTCGATATCGTGGTTATTTTAAGCACCTAATGAAAGATCTGAAACAATATTAGGAGCAATGTCTTACATTACTCTGGGGATTCAAAAGACATTTTCGTTTTTGATGTTGCTATCGAAAGCTGTCTTCAGAAAACAAATAAACAACTTTGAGAACTGCTGACCTTGTCACATCCCAGTAGATGGAGAAAAAGCTGGTGGAAAGTAAGAGTACCCTCTTAGTAAGAGGGAGTCCTTTGCTGCTTATGAAGGGTGTATGTGTCAGGGAGTTTGACCCCTGGGTCATGTAATCATTGAATTTTGGAGCTGAAAGGCATCTTTGATATGCTCTGCAACAACTTCCTTGACTTTATGATTGAGGAAACTCTGAATGGAGCAGAGTTATGTCTATTCTGGGGTCTTGAAATTATGCTAAAAATTTCCCTCAATATCTTCCCTGACCCATGTTCTTCACTATCATTTGTAAGGAGGAGTGCCATAGGCTAAGCTAATGGGCTCAGATTTTACCCCTGGCACTTAGAGTTGAAGAATTCATTCAGTACTCTCCATGTCTTGTTCAGCAAAGACATTGTTCTGATGACAGACATTAAGCAGTAACCATAGCTACACTCATCATCTAAGTCGAGTATACCTAATGATTTTACAATCATTTAAGAACACAGAGGAATCAAATGAGGGTGGTACAAAGTAGATTGATGAAGTTATGGGTAGTGAGTCACATTGATCAAACTGTGATTTGAACTTTCTGGGAAAAAGTCTACAAGTTGAGCAGGAGCTTTTCTGTTATCCTGCCTCAAAGTAGCAAAATTTCCCATCAGAAAGGCAGTTTGTCTTTGACCTTCAGCATAGCAAAGTCTAGCCTGCCCATAACGCTTTATGGCAGTGTCAAGATCTAAACTACATAGGCCAAAGTACCTGAGTCCAAATTATTTGCATGGGGGTCTGAAAAGGTTAAAAATGCCTCATAGCTCTTAATTAAACTCTTACAGGTTTTCTCTGCCCTCCAAATTCATGTTTGGAGTTTCTGATAAAGGAACCTTAAAGGAGTCTTGGAGGAGGATGAGAACAAAAGTTAATCAAAGAAGACAAGATCTCCCCCTTAAATATGCTGGCTGCAATTCCATTTTAACTCCTCACTAGTGTAGAGATAATCTGTCTGGTGTCTAGTGACACTAAAATCCTGCTGGTACCCAGTGGTGTTGGTGGGTGGGGATGATGTGGAGAGGAGAAGGCAGAGGCAGGGACTGGGGCCCAGGTTGATATACAAATTCTTTCCCCATTTATTTCCCTTCTCAGAGTGCACCCTTTCTTCCTTCTTTCCCTCCTTCCTTCTTTCTTGCTTTTTTCTCCTTCCTTTCTCTCTCTTTCTTCTTTTTCTCTCTCCTTACATCTCTTTCTCTCCTCTCTCTCTCTCCCCTCTCTCTCCCTTTCATCCAATGTCATGTCACATGGGTACTAAATGAGAGAACAGAGATTGAATCTGAAGTCCTCTGATTTCAAATTCAGAGCTTTGGCTGCTGATCCCTAGGGATCTAGTTCAATCCCCTCATTTAACTGATGAAAAAATTGAATCCCACTTAGTTTGTAAATGACAGGGCCAAGACTTAACCTAACACTCAATATAGTGTGTAAAAACTGGCCTTGGAGTAAAAAAAGAGCTGGGTTCAAATCCCACCTTAGACAATTATTAGTTCTATGACTTAGAGAAAATCACTGAAATATTCTTATCCTTAGTTTTCTCTTTAAAAATTGGTAGCACTTACCTCACAGGTTGTTATTAAGAGAAAGTAAAACAAGGTACTTAAATCATTTGCATATGATAAAGTATCATATAAATACGGAATATTGTTAGTGTGATCTGATGTTTAGAGTGCACTACTCAAAAAAATAAATCAGACAGGAAGACAGGAAGGTATAATGAAAGGGAAAAAAAGACTAGAAGACTTAAGAATTCTCCTATTTGCAATGGTGTGTAGCACAATTTGCTGTTTTAGAGTGCAGGTTGAATGTGGATCAAGGGAAGGTGAGAGAGTGTTTAGTACTCCACAGTGGATCCCTGTGTACTGAACCACTGTGGTTTGGATTCAATTCTGGGGAAGCCGGATCTCTAATTAGGGAGACTGGGTTTTCTCCTCTCGCATTCTTTAGCTCTTTACTCCTCCACTGTGTCTAAGAGCAAAGTTGTAAGTATAGCTTAGAACTAGCCCCTTCTACCCAGGGGCAGTCAAATGGCATTCAATATAGAAGCATCAATTAGATATGACAGGGAGCTGATTTCTACAAAGAAACAAAACGTTAAACATTGAAGAATCAAAGCATGCAGTAATAGAACGAATGAAAGAGAATCCAGCCACTTAATTATAGTTATAATTTATTGGGATGCTAATAGTCAAGTCTCATTAGAAGACAAAGCAGTTTTATGAGACTGATACTTAGCCATTTTACACTTGAACTTGGCTTACTAATTTACTGGATTTTGTTTTCAATGTTTTATCTCTTCTTTGATTTTTAGAATATTTATTTTTGTGTTTATTTGGAATTTTGAAATGTATTGTTTTTCTAGTTTTTTCTTTAAAGTTATATGTCTGGGGTGGGGGACAGGGCCAAGATGGTGGAGTAGAAGCATGGACCTGCTTGAGGTCTCCTCCCAAAGCCCTTAAAATACCTGTAAAAATGACTCTAAACAAATTCTAGACCAGCAGAAGCCACAAAATGGCAAAGGTAAATAGATTTCCAGTCCAAGACAACCTGGAAGGTTGACAGGAATGGTCTATTGCAACAGACTTGGAATGAAGCACAGTCCAGTCCATTGTGGGCTGCACCAGCACAGAGACATCTGGAGTAGGCTTCAGGGAGCTGAATCACGGGCGGCTGCTGCAATTTCCAGATTTCTCAATCCACAAACACTAAAGACAGCTTCAAAGGTCAGTGAGAAAGCTCTTTCACCTGGCTGAGAGCAGAGCATGATCTAGTCCCAGTACCACCCCCAGCAGCTGCTGCTTCTGAAGTTCTCAACCTACAGACAGTGAGGGAATCTAGCTACTAATCTGGGTCTCAGTCTTGAGTGGTGGTCCTGAAATGAGGAGGATTCCTGGTGTGGCAGAGCTGGTAGCAGCTGTGGAGAGGGAATCCTACATGCAGTTCTAGGACAAAAAAGAGGGCTTATGGTTGCTTACAGACCAGAGCACAGACCAGAAGAGCTGTAAAAACCTCTCCCTTGACTATGCCACTTTGGAGGAATTGAGAACTTACAGATCTCTAGAGATATCACTGAGAACAGCTGCACAAAACCTCTGAAACCTGGTACAGTATATCCTCCACTTGACACAGGATTCAAAAGTCAAGTAATTGGCTTGAAAAATGCCTGAAAGTGGGGGTGGGGTGGGGTGGAAATAAGACTCTAGAAGGTTATTTTCTTGGTGAAAAGGTATTTTCTTCCATCATTTTGTATGGGGAAGATCAAAGCATACAACAAGAGGAAGACCAATGCATATAAACAGAAGAAGACCGCAAGGTCAAGGCTTCTACATCCAAAGTCTCCAAAAAAAATGAAATGGTCTGAGGCCATCAAAACACTCAGAAAGGGTTTTGAAAATCAAGTAAGAGAGGTGAAGGAAAAATTGGGAAGAGAAATGAGAGTAATGCAAGAAAATCATGAAAAATGAGTCAACAGCTTGCTAAAGAAGATACAAATGCTGAAGAAAACAGCACCTTTAACAATAAACTAACCCAAATGGCAAAAGAGGTCCAAAAGGTCAATGAGGAGAAGAATATCTTAAAAAGCAGAATTGATTGAATGGAAAATGAGGTCCAAAAGCTCACTGAAAAAACTAGTTTGTTAAAAATTAGAATGGAGAAGATGGAAGCTAATGATTTTCTGAGAAGCCAAGAAATTATAAAACAAAACCAAAAGAATGAAAAATATAGAAAACAATGTGAAATATCTCACTGGAAAAACAACAGACCTGGAAAATAAATCCAGGAGGGATGATTTAAGAATTATTGGACTACCTGAAAAACATGATTAAAAAAAGAGCCTTGAGATCATTTTCCAAAAAAAATTATCAAGGGAAGCTGCCCTAATATTCTAGAACCAGAGGGTAAAATAGAAATGGAAAGAATTCACTGTTCACCTCCTGAAAGAGACTCCCAAAGGAAAACTCCTAGGAATATTGTAGTGAAATTCCAGAGTTCCCAGGTCAAGAAGAAAATATTACAAGTAGCCAGAAAGAATCTTTTCAAGTATTGCAGAAATACAATCAGGATAACACAGGATTTAGTAGCTTCCACACTAAGGGATCAAGTGACCAGGAATATGATATTCCAGAGGTCAAAGGAGGTAGGACCAAAACCAAGAATTACTTACCCAGAATAACTGAGTATAATACTTCAGGGGAAAAAATGGAATTTCAATGAAGTAGAGGACTTCCAAGCATACTTTTTGAAAATACCAGAGCTGAATAAACAATTTGACTTTCAAATACAAGAATGAAGAGAAATATGAAAAGGTAAACAGGAAAGAGAAGCAATAAGGAACTCGTTAAAGTAGATCGGTTTACATTACTACATAGAAAGATGGTATTTGTAACTCATGAGAACTTTTTCAGTATTAGGGTAGTTAGAAGGAATGTATATCTATATATATGCATATATGTATATATATACATATATGTGTGTATATATACACATACATACATATACACATACATACATATATACATGTAGGTATGTATGTGTACATTATATATGTGTATGTATATGTATAGGTATTCATACGGATATATGGGTGTGTGTGTATGTATATATATGTGTGTGTGTGTGTGCATACATACATAGACAGCACAGGGTGAGCTGAATATGAAGGAAGAATACCTAAAAAATAAAATTTACTTTTGAGTGGAATGTACTAGGAGCAAGAGAAAGGAAGAGGTAGAATGTAGCAAATCATCTCACATAAAAGAGGAAAGAAAGAGATTTTACAGTGGAGGGGAAGAAGGGGAGATGAAAGGGTGTAAGTGAGCCCTACTCTTGTGAGATTTGGCTTAAGGAGGGAATAACACACTCAACTGGATATAGAAATCTATTTTACCCTGCAGGAAGGCAAGGGGGAAGGGGATAGGAGTGGGAAGATAATGGAAGGGATAGAAAATTGGGGAAAGGGATAATCAGAAGCAAACACTATTGGGAGGGAATAGGTGAATGGAAGGAATGGAGTAAATGGAGGGCAGGCCAGGCCAGAGGGAAATGTTGTCAGTCTTTCACAACATAACTGTTATGGAAGTGTTTTACATGGCCACACATGTATGACCCATATTTAACTCCTTGCTTTCTCAATAATGGTGGGTGGGGAGGGAGGAAGGGAGAGAATATTGAACTGAAAGATTTAAAAATGAATGTTAAAAATTGCTTTCACATGCAAGTGGGAAATAAAATGTACAAGCAATGGGATATAAAAATTTATTTTGCCCTACAGGAAAATAGAGGGGAGTAGGATTGGAAAATGGGGGATGATAGAAGGGAGGACAGACTGGAGGAAGGGCTGGATGGGGTGCATGCTCTATTGGGGAGGGGGGTGGGAAGAGATGAGGAGAAAATTTGGAATTCAAATTCTTGTAGAAATGAATGTTGAAAACTGAAAAATAAATGATATATATTCAAAAATTAAAGTTAAATATCTAATTCATATATTTTTGCTTTTGCTTTTTTGCTCATGTAACTATACACAAATAACCTTTACCTTCAGGACTGCTTTGACTGCATTGCACAAGTTTCTGGCATGTTGTCTTCATTGTTTTCATTTTATTTGGTGAAATTTTCTACTGTTTTTCAAAGAAATCTAGAAAATGTACTAAAGTGACTTCTGATGGAAAAATCCAAGAAAAAGTAATAGCCAATGGGCCAATATGCCTATGCCAGGTCAGCATAGAAAGACAGCCAGAGAAGTCTCTGGATATGCAGGACAGGGTCCAGGCAAGAGCACAGCCCATGTGGAGTGCTGCAGCACAGGAAGAGGCAGTACACCAGGGAAGAAGAAGTCTGAGACCATACTTGAAACTCCCAGATCCAGTGCAGGCCACCCTGACAGAGACTAGCAGCTTTGTTACCCTGTTTCTGAGTCACAGATGCAAGACCAACTGAATTATCTGTACCCAGGGATGACTTCAGGCAATGTACAAAGAGAGGAATGGGTTCAGAAGCAAAAAAAAAACAATGTAGCTAAGGCAGTAGGATCAGAGCAGGGTTTCATTTCCAGCTTCCAGCCCAATCTGAAGTCTTCAGAGGAATATCTAGGGCAGAAATCCCAGACAAAAGGAGAGTTTGCCATTCCATCATTCAGCTTCACAGCTAGCTGATAGTGACTGCATCCAATTATTACTGTTGAAATTATTATTCAAATCTGCACCCAGGTTAGGAACCTGCAGAACTAAGACTGGGGAAAGGGGAGGGAGACAAACTGTCAGACTTTGCCTTGGATCAGACCACCGTGAGATCACTGAAAGTTTGTGGATCCCCAGCTTGAGTAGGTCTTGAGACCTTGGATGAACATAATACTCAGTTTCCCCAAGAAAGTAGCCACAAGTCTAGCCCAGATATTTCCTTCCAAAACCTACAGGGTTCAAGTCAAAAGTCAGGGAGTCAGGAAGGAAATTAAAAAAAAAGCATCCTACCATATAAAGCTATTAATACAAGAAGGACTCTCATGATACAAACTCAGGAAAAAAAGCTTCCAGATATAGACAAGCAAAGTCTCAAAGAAAAACACAGTAGTAACACAAATTCAACTAGAATTACTGGAAGGATGAACTAAGAGTTTGAAAAATGTTTAAAATATTTTTATGAATGAATTCAATTAATAGAGGGAAAAATTGGAAAAGAAGTGTGAGGTATGGAAGAAAGCATCAGAAAGGGAATTAACAGCTTGACACAAAATGTATAAAACCTTGTCCAGGTGACTGAAAATTCTAAGTAGATTTATAGAACAAGTGGGAAAAAAAATTAGTGTACTAGTGTCCCACGTTGATCAATTCCAATATTGACTGTTGTTTTCTAGTATGTTGAACCCATTGTTTTGATGAGCATTGCTCTTCACATGCCTACTGATAGATTTAGTTTAATCTTTGAAAAAAAATTTTGGGAAGATGCAGAGCAAATCAGAAAATTCTAAGCTCTCCAGATTTCCTCCACAAACAAAGCAAAATAGCACCTCAAGGTGAATGTACAGAGGCAATAAAAAACAAGAATTGGGTTAGGAGATAGCCTCAGCCTCAGCTACTGAAATTCGCACCTCACAGACAGTATGTATGCATGTGTGTCTGTTGGGGTGGCGTGGTGTCAGACATCTGAGCAGGGGAAGATTGATATACTTTTTGCTGCCATGGGATGGCAGGCCAAGCTGTGCTTCTGAGATTCAGTCCTGGGCTGCAGCTGAAAGAAATATGGAAGCAGCACATGCCCACTGAGTACAGAAGCAGTGGGGTGAGAATGCTTCTGGCTGTGAGCACTTATAGGAGAGCTGAGTTCTTGGTTTTGGTTCCAGGTCAGAGGGGAGAACTGAAAGTTACAATCATTGGAGGATCTTCAGGGAGCAAGAGTATTTCCAGCCTAGTGTGACTGGGGCCTTAGCTGTATCTTGGAGGGGGAAAGGAGTACCAAGGTTGGGCCCTGGACACAGCTCAAAAAATGACAGTAAGAAGGACCTAAGGCTAGAGGCACCATCTAGATACTGCAGTACTAGAGGCAACTGTAATAACATGCTACTAAAAACAAAAATAAAAATAAGCAAGCAAATGAGAAAGAACCCAATCATAGACAGCTACTATGGGAATAGAGAAGACTGGGGTTCATTTTTAGAGGAAAATACTAAAGCAAAAAAAAAAGCCTTTCCTACCCCAAAGAGTAATGTTAAATTGTCACCAGGCAAAAAAGAGTTCTTGGAAGAACTTAAAAAGAATTTTCAAAATGAAATAACTGAGATTGAGTAAAAAAAGACATTGGAACAGTTTGAGAAAACCAGGAAAATTATAAAAAGAAAGTCAACCAACTGGAAAAAGATCCAGAATCTTAAAAAAGAAAACAACCTTGAAAACTAGAATTGGGCAAGAGGGAGTGAATAATATTATAAAATATCAAGAAATAACAAAAAATTTTAAATGGAAGAGAATGTGAAACATCTCATAAGAAAAACAAGTGATCTGGAGAACAGCTCAAGAAGAAAAAAACATAAGAATAGTCATACTACCTGAAAGCTAAAACAAAAAGAATTTTAATACAATAATATGAGGAATAATGAAAGAAAATTGCCCTAAAGTTTTACAACAAGAGGGGAAAGCAGAAATAGAACAATCAACCCATTACCACTTGAAAGAGATTCCAGGATGAAAACCTACAGGAATATCATAGTCAAAGTAAAAAAAAAACAGACAGATTAAGGAGAAATTGTTATGAGAAACAAGAAAAACCCAAATCAAATACTGCAGAGTCACAATTAGAACTACATAAGACCTAGCAGGTGGGTTCGTCCTTCATTGCCGAAGAAGACCATGCCATCAGAGAAATGATGACATGATTAGCAGTTTGTTTTGAGTGAGGGAGCTGCTATGCTAAAAGACCAGAGGTCTTGGTACACTATATCTTAAAGAGCAAAAGAACTGGGATTGTGGCCAAATGTAACTTCCCAAATAAAATTAAGTATAATCCTGAATAAAAAAGGGATATTAAATGAATTGACAGACTTTCAGGATTTTGTAGCAAAAGGGCCAGAACTTAAGAGAAAAATTGACATATAAGATCCAGGAGAAATATAAACATCAAAGACCAATTACAAAGATTTATTTAGGATAAACTATTAAGTTTTTATACATATACATTCTTCAGACTGTCATTAGTAATTGAGTAGTTTGAAAGAAAGATTGGGGAAGAGCTGAGTATGATGTGGTGATTCTAAAAAACAAAATTGCATAGGAAAAAGTAAAAAAAGCAATTATCTCATACAAATGAGATGTGAGAGGAAGAACTGATACAGAGAAATCATGTGGGAGTGGAGGACTAGTAGTTCTGACACCCTACCCTCTCATGAGATCTGGGTTAAAGAAGGAACAACATATACATTTGAAAGGGTATAAAAGTCTTCTAAATTTATAAAGAATAAGAGGGTGAGGGAACAGGATAAAGGGGAGCATAAAAGGGTGTGTAGATTCAGATTTAGGAAGGTGGAGGAAGAAGACAGTAGAGGGACCCTTAGAGGAGTGGGTAGAACAAGGAAAAGATGAGTTAGGGAAGAGGATAAGGGGGAGAGAAATTCTTTAAAAGGGGGTGGAAGAGGAAGGTAGTGGTTAGAAGAAAATTGGAGGAGGGATGGGATAAAAAGAGAGATTGAGAAGAAAAACAGGAAAAATAGGATGATGGGAAATAAACAAATAATAGTTATAACTTTAAATGTGAATGGGATAAATTCACCCACAAAATGGAAACAGCAGAATGTATTAAAAATCAGAATCTGACAATATACTGCTTACAAGAAACACTTTTAAAAGTGAGAGATACACACAGAGTTAAAATAAAGAGCTAGAGTAGAATGTATTAAGCTTCAGCCAATGCAAAAGAAAAGCAGGGGTAGCAATCATGATATCAGACAAAGTCAAAACTAAAATACATTTAATTAAAAGACATAAATAGGGATATTATATCATGACAAAAAGTATCATGATAATGGAGCAATATCACATATGCACAAAATAACATAGAACCTAAATTTTTAAAAGAAAAGTTAAGTGAATTAGAGGTGGAAATACGTATATTAGAATAGTGAAGGATTTTAATCTTCCTTTCTCAGAATTAGACAAATATAACCCAAAAATAAATAAGAAAGAAGTTAGGGAAGTGAACAGAATTTTTTATAAGCTTGATATGATAGATGTCTAGAGAGAACTGAAGGGAAATAGAAAGGAATACACCTTTTTCTCAGTGGCACATGGTACCTTTAGGTAACTTTACATATTAGGGCACAAAAATTTGATAGGCAAAAGTAGAAAAGTAGAGATCTTAAACACTACCTTTACAGATCACAATGTAATAAACCTATACTTAATAAGGGACCATGGAAATATAGAAAAAACTAATTAGAGACTAAACAACCTAATTTTAAAGAATGTATGAATGAAAGAACAAATAATAGAAGGAATCAGTCATTTCATTAAAGAAAATGCCAATAATGAAACATATCAAAACCTATAAGATATAGCAAAAGCAGTAACCAGAGGAAAACATTATATATATATATATATATATATATATATATATATATATATATATATATATATATATATATATATATATATATATATATATATATACACATATGTATATATTTATTACACACACACATATCAATAAAAAAGAGAAAGAGCAGCCCAATGAGCTGGGTGTGCAATAAAAAAAATTAGAAAAAGAATAAATTTTAAAAATCCTAAAAATTAAAAGTGAAATTAAAAGAACTGACTGCAAGAAAACCATTGAATTAATAAATAAAACTAGGAGTTGGTATTGCAAAAGATCCCCCCAAAATAGATAAATCATTAGTTAATATGATTTTTAAAAGATATAAGAAAACCAAATTAATATTATCAAAAATGAAAAGGGTGAATATGGCCCTAAAAGGATGAAATCAAAGCAATTACAGGGAGTTATTTTGCCTAATTATATGCCAACAAATTTTACAACTTAAGTGAAATGACAGAATATTTACAAAAATACAAAGTGCCGAGATTAGCAGAAGAGGAAATAGAATATCCAAATACAACTATTTTACAAAAAGAAATTGAACAGGCTATAAATGAGCTTCCTAAGAGAAAAGCATCACTACCAGATGGATTCATAAGTGAGTTCTATCAATCATTTAAAGACCAACTAATTCCAATATTAAATAAATTATTTGGAATAATAGGCAAAGAAGGAGTTTTACTGATACATAAACTAGGAAGAGTGAAAACAGAGAAACAAAATTATGGACCAATTTCATTCATGAATATGGATGCAAAAATCCTAAATAAAATACTAGTTAAATGATTACAGCAATATGTTACAAAAAATTGTACATTATGACCAAGTGGGATTCATACAAGGAATGCAGGGATGGTTTAACATAAGGAAAACTATTAACAATAATAAAAGTAACAAAAATCATATTATAATCTCAATAGATGCAGAAAAAGCATTTGATAACGTACAACACTCATTTCTATTAAAAATACTTGAAAGGACATAATTGGATTTTTCCTTAAGTTGATAAGAAGCATTTATTTAAAATCATTAGCAAGCATTATTTGTAATGGGGATAAGCTAGAAGGCTTTCTAGTAACATCAGGTGTCAAACAAGGATGCTGACTGTCACCAGTATTATTCAATATCGTATTGGAAATTCTAGCAATAGCAATAAAAGAAGAAAAAGAAAAAGAAAGAATCAGAATAGGAAATGAGGTGATAAAATTACCTCTGTTTGCAGATGATATGACAATATATTTAGGAAATCCTAAAGACTCAACTATAAAGTTAATTGAAATAATTTATAATTTCAGCAAAGTAGTAGGATATAAAGTAGATGTTTATAAATCATGAGCATTCCTGTATATCACTGACAGGATTCTCCAGGAAGAGATTTCTAGAGGTACCCTATTTAAAATAACTCTTCTAGGCAGTATAAAATACCTAGGAATACACCTACCAAAACAAACCCAGGATCTATATGAACAAAACCATAAAAAACTTGTACACAAATAAAATTAGATTTAAATAAATGGAAAAATATTAATTGTTCATGGGTAAATAGGGCCAATTTAATAAGACAAATTTATCAAAATTAATCTATATATTCAATGCCATTCCAATTAAATTACCAAAAATATTTTATGGAACTAGAAAAATTAATAACAAAATTCATCTGGAAGAACAAAAGACAAGAATATGAAAGGAATTATTGGGAAAAAAAGGAAAGTAAGGGGGCTTAGTAGTACTAGATCTTAAACTATATTTTAAGGCAGGAATTATCAAAACTATCTGGTACTGGCTAGGAAATAAAAAGGTAGTTCAGTGGAACAGAGTAGCCATACAATCTACATCAGCAAATGAATGTAGTAACCCAGTGTTTAACAAGTATAAAGACTTAAGTTGTGGGGATAAGAATTCATTCTTTGGCAAAAATTGTTGGGAAAGTTGGAAAACTGTCTGGCAGAAATTGGGCATCAACGAATATTTTACACCAGTTGCCAAGATAAGGTCAAAATGGATACATGAGTAAGTAAGATCCCCTCTTTTTGGTTATCAATTCTCCTTTCTAAACACAATTTTGAAAGTAACTTCCTATTTCTCTCTCTTTTTGTTCTGATTAACTCTGATTGGAGCTTACTGTGGGATATGGTTGAAGGAACTAATATAAATATATTTTCTGCCAAACTGCTGCTTAATTTTCCCTAAAGTTTTTATTTACCTAAATGTTGTATTACTATGGATGTCATTATTAATATTTTACCCAAACCTGTGATTTTTATAGGTCCTGATTATGTAGCTGCCTCTTTTTACACAGGTCAGAATCTGTTCTGTAAAGATTTAGAAAGTTTCTCAGGGAACCGAAAGGTCAAGTGATTTGCCCAGGGTGTGTGTGTTCATCCTTCCTTGCCAAAGAAGACCATGCCATCAGAGAAATGATGACATGACTTGCACTTGACTTTATTTTGAGTGAGGGAGGGCTGTGCAGGTCACCAGCCTCACTTCTCCTCCAGAGCCATCTGAATCCAGTGACCAGATATTCATCAGGATGATTGCAGATGATCCAGGATCATTGTATAAAAGGTGAGATCTAGATGGTTATACTGATGCCAAAGCAGGCCTTCTATTCACTAGCTTGCACTGCCTCTTAGAACCTTATTGCTATGTTTCAGTATATGACATTCATATATTCTACAATATGAGGTTGGTAATACCAGCTTGTATAATTTTGATGAGTTGCTACCTTTTTTTGTGTCTGTGGTTCATTGTAGAAGAATCAATAAATATTTGTTAAGTGTCTACTATGTGCCAATCACTGTGCTAAGCATTGAAGATTGGAATATTAAGATAGTCTCTAAAGTCTCTTCCACAGCTAATTCTTGATAGTTATTTCAGAAATAAAGCATTTTAAAGCCACATGTAAATTCACTGTAATTCATATTTATCTTGTTTCATTCTAAGCACTATTAAACTTGAACCCTATCAGAGTTAGGGCTAAACTCCCTCTTTACCCCCCCCCCCCCGACACCCACACCCACACACACACCGTGGCTAGTTATATGTTATATGTTTCCCCTACACTTCACAAGCCCTAATGAGAGGGGCCCTTTTTGTCTCTTCTACTCTTCGAAAGCTGGGTCTGGGGACGTTTTGATTTACTGGAGAGTCACCACTTTTCTTCATCTCCCTGAATACTAACAGATTCATAGACTGTTAAACAGGAATGAATTTTAGAGATCCTATAGACCTTGGAGATCATAAAGGCCAACTCCTTCAGATGATAAATGAGGAAATTAAGTCCCAAAGAAAGGAAGTAGCTTGCCCAAAGTCATACAGCAAAATTATGGAAGAGGAAGGATTAGAGCTACACTCTTTGAATGTCAGCACAGGTTTTTTGCCTCTATACCACACCGTCTTCTCCTTTTTCCAAATTCTCTAAGCTGCTCCCAGTGACTACACCAGACTCTGAATACAATAAATTTATTACAAAACAAAGAGATGGAGTAATATGTGAGGATGTCTCATTCATCAAAGAACTGGGGTAACTCCTTCCCCAGGATGATTTCCTGTTTGGTGCCAGCAGCTGTGATGGTGACCAAATAGATGACCCCTCCACTGGAGCCGTCCCTGCCCATGGCCAGAGCAATAGCTATTGAGAGATTTGAAGAGGCAGGTTTATCCTGGTGCAAGACCCTCTTATCTATTTCTTTAGGCTGTTCTCAGAGCTCAGGGTATCCATCCTTTGAGAGGTTTATCCCTTCTACCCCTTATCCCTCCCCAAGGACCACTGTTCTGGTCCTAATTTTCCTCCTCCCCTTCCCCAAGGGGTAGTTACCATTCTTAGTGAATTGTCTGCACTCCTCAGGGGACATGCCTGGTTTATAGGTAGCATCCACATAGCCATAAATGTAGGAACTCCCAGAGCCCCCTATAGCAAAAGGTTGTCGAATCAGCATCCCTTCTAAGGTCCCATACACCTAAGATAAGGTAATCAAAAAGTAAGATGATGATAATGATGATGAAAAACATTTATATAGGACGTAATATGTGCCAGGTACTGTGCTAAGTACTTTACAATTATTATCTTATTTGATCTCCACAACAACCTTGTGAAGTAGGTGGTATTATTATCCCCATGAAATAGATGGGGAAACTGAGGCAAAAAGTGGTTAAGTAGCTTGCCCAGGATCACACAGCTAGTAATATTTGAACTCAGGTTTTCCTGACTACAGTTTCAAGCCTCACACTGAAACCACACATTAACTTACAGCAATAATAGTTCTGACTCTCAATGACAGGATGACTTGTGACCTCCCCCGCCCTGGCTATTTATAGGGGGTAGTGATGCTTTTGGGAGAGTCTCACCTGGCCTCCTTGGTATGGATCCCAGCCAGCCACCATCAGATGGGCAGAAAGATCTTCCCGGTATTTATAAGTGATATTCCTCACTACGTTTGCAGCAGCCAGAACCAGGGGGGGTTCTTCTAGCTCCGTCCTAGGGAGATTGACAGCCATTGTTCCCTGAACCACACTCCTGCCCCTCTCTCAAATCCTCATAAGCCAAACATAAAAACCTACATCTGTAATACCACAAACTCTAATTTCATTACACTTCTGATTTTTCACTATTCCTCCCCTTTTTTATCTGCTTCCCTCTCTCCACCCCAACACAAACTACAAGTTCCTTTGATGGGGAATGGAGTCCTTCTCATGGTGTCAAAAGAGGGCTACATCCTCCCCACCATGTCACCCACCCACCCACCTACTATAGTCTCCCTACTCTGTGTGTGTTAAGTAGCCATGGGGTAGGGGAGTGTAATGAAGAGGGAGATATCTAGTATAGAAGTTTGGGTGGGGAGTATATGAAGAAAGGAATAAAAAATTCCAAGACCATTCCTGACTCATACCCATGAAGCTCCAGCTGGTAGGTGGCCATGTCAGCTATGGCCTGGGCATCAGCAGCTGAACCAGACAGTGCACAATAGATTCGTTGGTGCAGAGGGGCCAGCTTGTTAAACACTCGGTTCACTACAGCTGCTCTGAATGGTGGAAAAAAGAGATAATAAAGGAGACAGTATTAAGGAAGGGACACGAGGTATAAAGACCTGATTCTTATTTATTCATCCTTTCCAGTTATAATTCTCAATTATCCTGGAGTTCTCACTCTTAGCAAAGGTATCCTCCACCCCAGGATCTCTATTTCACTTAAGTATATGCTAATCTAGAGTCTGCATCCCTTTAAATTTCCTTCCATAGTCTGCTTCCAACTTCTTATTATACCAGCCCCTGCTTTGTTATTCATGTTCACTGTCATCTGTTCCAAAACTAACTCCACAAACCTTCTTACTCCTGGGCTAGGCAACATGCCTGTTTGGGGAGAGCTCCCTAATCCCTCATCCTTCCCTGATACTTACCCTGCAGAAACTCGGGAATCAGAACCCACCACGACACCACCATCAAACTCCACTGCCATTATAGTTGTCTAGAGAAACATAGACTTTTAGATTGTTAAAGCTGAAAGAGACCATTGTACAGTTCTTTTCATTTTACAGGTAACAGAAAACAGGTTACAGGTAACAGAAAACAGGTTACAGGAAACAGACACTCCAAAGTTGTTACAAGTTTGGCTGATGGCAAAGCTAGAAGTGGAACCAAGGATCTGACTTCCAATATACTATTCTTGTCATTATGTCCCACTCCATTGTATGGCAGAGAAGAAATATTTTTACCTGCCTCAGGGTCAGAACCTTTCCCCAAACTAGGACATTAGTGCCTAAATCTTAGATTCCCCCAAGGACATCCTTCTCTACCATAGGGAAAAGAATATCGGGAAAATCCCAGGGACCACTTATTACTTTTCTGGGGAGGAAAGGTTGTGGGTACCTTTATAGACCTGGTTGTTCCCATGCTGAAGTGACCTCCAGTGTAAAAAGTTGGAATATGTGATGTTTTTATCTAGATATAGTATTAGCTACTTTTAAAAAAAATCTAGATACATTACTAGCTAGGAAGGTAGTCATGAATTTGTTAAATGGGAATTGTTGCTTGTCCCCCCTCCCCAGTAAATTTAGATGATTCTCATGGTAAGTTCTCATGATGGCGAAGTGAAGGTTGGGTATTTAGGAACTAGGCCATGAGGATACTTTATTTTTTAACTGAAGAGATATAGTTAAGCAGACTTTGATATGGAAGAAAATAGATTTCTCTGGTAGCCAGAAAAGATATCTTGAGTTCCAAAAGAATTAGAATCTAAGGTCTGAACTTAGTTAGAACATTATACACTTATGCTTGGCTGGTTTGTAAATATCCATTACTATTAACCTTGCTTCCTGAAGTAAAAAATCACTACTTCTATATTGTCTTCATGACTTCTTTTAACTTACTAAAACCAGATCACGCATTAACCACAAGCTGGCTATAATGTGCTTTCCTAGCTTTATCTCACACTATCGTCCCTTATGTACTTTATTCTTTAGTCCCACATTTGCCATTTTTCTATCATGATTCAGAGGACCTGAATCCAATCTCAGACCTGCTACTAAATAGCTCATTTCAACTCTTTGATCCTCAGCCTCCCCAACTATAAATAAGGAATTCCTCTCTAAAGTTCCTTCTGATTCTATCACCTGCACTTTCTTACCTCAGTGCCTTTGTTCATCTTTCCCTATATCTGTAATGCCTTCTCTTTCCCTCCATTTAATTCCTGCCCATTTTCTTGATCCAACTCAATGAATGTCATTTCCTCCATTTTTTTTTCTATCAGATCACCACATGCTCTCCTCTGAGCTGCAGTTTCTATGTAGATGTTATATAGTGTCATCTCCATTAGACTGCAAATTCGACAAATTCGGCAGTGATTATGTTTGACTTTTCATTATTTCACCGGGGGTCTGTACAGGTGCTGATTAAATACCTCCTGAATTAAATCGATCATAAGGAGTCATGAGGCCATCCTACATTCCTTAGTTCTGGGTGTCCTGCAGAGCTGTGCCTACCTCATTCTTGAGTAGTGGCAGTGAAATGCAGATCAATTGTCTGCTTGCTTCTATTTCCTCCTTCCCTTCTTTCTTAGGCAATCAGGTTATCCACTAAGTCCCCAGAGTAGGCTTGTGTAGTGTGATTAGCATGGTCACACCTGAACCAAGGATGAAGATTACTGGAGGCACCAACACACCAGAGGTACTCCCCCACTTGGCCCTATAGCTATCCTTCTCCCCATGAGTACTTCTAGAAGCAGTCTACGTGATGAATTGATCGTTCTTAGAAAAATATTTTCCACCATTCCAGGTTATCATTCACCCAATTCCCATAGTCCAAGTGATCACGGGGCTCTTTTCTGGAGTCTATCTTCTTCTCCTCTCTTTAAATCAAGCCACCCCTGCCAAGTATCCCCAGGGAAGCGAAAGCGAAAGGGCTTGAAGTCGCTTCTGCCGCGGCCTCTGCCACGGAGTCTGGACACCCCTCTTCGGCCTCCTCCCGCAGCCTGCAGAGTTCACCCGCACTCTACACCCATAGACTACCTTTCCCAAAGTGAGACATTTCCTACTATCGTGGGCTGACGGAGGAAGGGTGGTGAAAGGTTGCTTCCACGTGTATTCTTGCGCTCGGTCAGTGACTTCGGGCTTCCAAAGCCGTACCCCGTCTCCATCCCTCTTTGCTGTCCCTCGAGCCTCTTACCCCGGTATGGACTTCTCCGACTCCGGGAAGGTTCCCAAAATAAGAACTCTCACTCATTCTGCTAGCGCTGTGCATTGCTCCTCACCGCCTCGGGCATCGCTTTCGACCAGGGATAGCGCTCCAGCCCCGCCCCTCCTTGCTCCGCTTCCCTCCAGGGGGCGCCTCTGTATTACTGGGCTGCGGTCCAGTCCAGCTCCTAACCTGTTTAGGGCTTATCTGCTCGGTAACTGGTGACGCTACAGCCCGTGCGAAGTATAATTGGTAGGAGTGATTCTTCTGAGCAGAGAACTGAGCAATCTAGGGGCTTGAGGTTGTGGTTGGAGAGGTGGGGTTAAAGGAGGGGCAAAGCGGCCTCCTTTCTCCATTTATTTCAAGTCTCAGACCCAGGTCTGGAATTCCCGCGGTGGGACGATCTTGGTGGGGCGGATCCAAGGAGCCGAGGTAGCTTTCGATTTCTTTTCCAGGAAACGGCTTCGCTTCTCATTACTGAGCAGCCCCCCCCCCCCCCCCCCCCCCCCGCACAGTTTGTTGCCTGAGGTTATCTGAGACTCTGGCCGCCGCCCGCCCCTTTCTCCACTCCCTATCCTCTCCAAGAGCCTGCTCTGGACGCAGACACCGGCGTCTCCTGGACCTAGACCATTTTTAGCCAAAGGGCGGAGAGACGCAGAGGAACCCAGCTCAGGACCCAGGACAGCGCCCCGAGAATGGCTGGCTCTGGTTCTCCCGGGTCGCTCCAAAGCCCCCGAGCCACTTCTGGGGTACTGTGGGTACCGCTGCTGTTTCTGCTCATGGACTGCGCGTTGCTCCGACCGGCGCTGCCTCAGCTCCTGCTCTTGCTCCTGCCCACTGGGCCTCCGCTGCTCCGGCTCTGGGTGGTCGGCCTGGGACGTTGGGGGGTGTTGTGGCTAGGGCTACGTTGGACCACTAACCAGGTCGGCTTTAAAAGCTGGAGGACTGCACTGGGGCCCCTGGCAGCAGTGCTAGGGCTGGCGCTTCCCAGCCTAGCCTCGTTAAAGGCTCTGAGAGGAAGGGAGGCTTTGGGGGGTGGAGGCGGGACTGGGCCGCTCCACTGGGGAAGCCGGCTAGACGCTTTCGCTCTCAGCTATGCCATGGCATTGCCGGCGCTTGTCCTGTGGCAGAAACTTGGAAATCTTTGGGTGCCGGGGCGTCCCATGAGCTCAGGGTCCATCGTGCATCGGTTGCTGGGCTTCCTGGGCCCAGAACTACGTCGCTTCCCAGTAGTGATGTTCTTCCTCCTGTTGTCCTGTCTAGGTGAGGAAAGGGGGAATGCAGGGGACTGGGCAAATTTGGGAGAATTTAAGATTGTGGGCGGTGAGTTAGGGGGACATGAGAGTTCAGAGGCAAAGCTTCATGCCCAGAACGTCTGACTCCAAATCTAGTGGTCTTGCCTTAACACCACAACTGCCTAGGAGTCAGGAGACCTGTGTCCCGGTGCCGTGTGTAAGCTGTCTGACTTTGGGAAATTCTTCTTACCTCTCTGGGGTTCTGCTCAAACGTGGAATTGGGCAGTGTAAACTCATAGGGGCCTAACATAGGAGGTCTAACATTATATGATTTGTGGAAATAGTTGAGAGGGTTGGGGTATAACTGTATGATAAAGGTGACTCTTCAGGGGAGGGAATTGTCTTTCTATCTCTATACCAGGGAAGATGGGGATGTAGTCCAGCTGGAAGTCCTCAACTTTGATATTGTAAACCTCCAATAAGCATCTATTAGTTGATTAATTGACACTCTCTCCCTCCCTGATGCTACCTCATCACCTCCAGGAGAGATGGCTATCCCATTCTTTACTGGTCGCCTCACAGACTGGATCCTGCAGGATGAAGAAGCTTCTGTCTTCATGCGCAACATCGCTTTGATGTCGATACTCTCGATAGCCAGGTCTGGAAACTGGGCTTGGAAGCTCGGAGAATGGGGACCTAGGGAACGAAGGAAGTTGAAAGTTAGGGCTGCATTCTGGGCAGGTTGATTCAACAAAAGACTTCCTCACGCTAAATATTAAGCCTCCTAGTAATCCTCTTCTCTTTCTCTCATTTCTTCTCAGTGCTTTGTTAGAGTTCTTGGGTGATGGAATTTATAATTACACAATGGGGAAAGCCCACAGCAATCTTCAGGCACAAGTATTCCGGGCTGTCCTGTCCCAGGAGACAGACTTTTTTCAACAGAACCAAACAGGTGAGTCCTTATACACTCTCACAAGACATTCTTATACCCTGTTCTATTGATTCCCTTATAACAAAAAGCAACACACATTGTTAAGCCCCAGCTTTTTTCAGAGAGCTGTGCTGGGTGCTAGAGGAGATAGAAAATTTAGGTAAGACCCAGTGCATACCCTTCTGAAGCTTATTGTCTAATAGAGCGAAGAGGGGCCACTCACCATACCAATTTGAATATGAGATCTGTGTGAGTTCAAGGAGCTTTAAAATGAGGAGATTTAGTCAGTTGCCCCTGACATTTGGACCCAAAGCCCTCACTAAATCAATGATCATGTGGTAATTCAGGGGTCCACACCAAGGAATAATGAGAAAACCACATACAAGACTTCTGTCTCCAAGGGACATATGTCAAAGAATAGTCTATAGAGCTGGAAGGAACCTTAAGATAGCTGAAGACAGGAGCAGTGCTGTGGTCTTCTAAAGGAAGGGTAACGTAGTGCAGTGGAAATCTGGGGTGGAAATCAAGAAGACCTGGGTTTCCATCCAGCATCAGGCACTTATGGGCTGCATGACACTGGGTAAGTGTTTTAATTTTTGTTTCTTCATCTGTAAAAAGAGAGACTTAGACTTGCTGCCCTCTTAGGCACCTTCCAGTTCTAAATCTTCGATGCTGTCATCTGTATCCAATGGTAGCTTCAAATACGACTTTCCAGCTTCTCCTTTTTGTACATGGAAAGATCCTTCTCTAATGCATGTTAAAAATGACTCTTTTTTGGGGGGACAGGGGTTCTAACATGGGAAATGATGGAGAGCAAGGTGTTATCTGTAATCTTTCTGTAATTTCTGCTTTTAAATTTTTGAGTGCACTAGTTGATTGAAAGTGGGGGTTTAGGGAGAATATGAAATTAAAGTGCTTCCCAATCTACTCTTGGATAAGAAAGGGAGATGATGGAGGATCTGATCCACTTGCTACGGGGCAGAGCCCTTTGAGCCCAGGTGTATACTTACTTGTGTAGTTATATTTCAGAAGATGGAGGAGACCATTTTGGCTGGTTAGAAGGGTGAAAGCAAAAAAAAAAAATTGTAAGAAGTAAGAACTAAGACTACCCAGGTACACAGGATAGTTTGTCAATAAATATTTATTAAGCACCTACTAGGTGCTAGGTGCTAGGTTGGACAGCAGATGGAGTGCCAGGCCTAGAGTCAGGAAGACCTGAGTTCAAATCCAACCTGAGACACTTACCAACTGTGTGACCCTGATTTAACCCTGTTTGCCTCAATTTATTCATCTGTAAAATGAGCTGGAGAAGGAAATAGCAAACCACCCAAATAGCTTTGCCAAGAAAATCCCAAATGGGCTCACAAAGGGTTGGACAAGACTAATCAATAAAATAACAACAGTGATGTGCTAGGTATGGTGCTAAGCACTGTGGATACAAAAAGGGGAAAGAATGGCTCCTGCCCTGAAGGAGATTATAATTGAATGAAGGAAGATAATATACAAAAGGAAACTGAAAAGCAGTGAGAGTGGAGGGGTGGTACCCAGCTTAGGGGCATGATGGGGAAATCCAGAGGAGTGAAATACAGCTGGGATGGAAATGAAGAGATGGCTGACCTGGGCACCTTCCTTAAATGGAATCTCTGGGCAAAGTTCTCCACATTACAATCAGATAGAGAAAGAGGCCCTAGGGGCAGAGGGTGCTGATGAAGTGTGAGTTCTAGGGCTGAAGCGATTTTGCAGGATAAAGAGGTTTCCAATGATGAAGATGTCCAGAGGAGTGCATCTGAGTGGAATTGTAGTGGACTAAGGTAAGGCCAGTAGCAGGAGGATTACTTTGGGTCATTTTCCCAAGTGAAAATCAAAGGTTTTCTGACAATGGAACTTATAAATTTCTCCTAATGATTCTCCATATGAATGCTAGCTCAGATTCTATAGGGGAGGAGAAGATGAAATCCTAGTTCCTAATGTGTGTGTGTGTGCATGTGTGTGTATATGCACATGCCCGTGGCACTCTCATGTGAAGTCTTGATTATTAATCTATGTAGAAATGTGTATAAAAACATTTATGTTTTCTGACAACAATGTCAATTAATTTCTATTCCTGAGAGTAATGGTGCTGCTTGAAGTTATAAAGTTCTAAGAAGCAAATATGTCCATATGCATAATGTAAGAAAAGTCACAAAGTAGACACTGAGATGAATCATGTCAATGATAGCTTAAGGAGCCCTATAGCTTCTATGAAAAAGAACACTAATATGGCTAATTAACACTAATATCACTAATTGTGTATTGTAATACACAATTTCAGATGATACGTATGATAAAAAGCAATGGGGAAGAAAAGTGCTACTTGCAATCTGAGGAATAAGAGAAAATTGAGGTAGGCTTCTTGGGAGGAGGTAGAACTGGAGTTGAGCTTGAAAGAATGTATATGAATTCAAAGGCAAAGGTGGGGAAAGAGGACGTTCCAGGTATCAGGAACAAAGGCATGTCAGCATGAGAGCGCAGTTTATGAGGACAGGGAGCACAGACTGTATAGAAGAGAATATTATTAAATGAGTGAAAGAGTAGGGTGGATTGAGGAAGACCTTGAGTGACAGGCAGGAGGAATATGAATATTATTTAGTTGACAATAGGGAACTTCTGAAAACTTGTGCGGAGGTGCTGACGTGATAAAATCTTTGCACAAGAAAGATTCTTCTGGCAGCAGTATGAAGCATGGGAAGAGAAGAGAGTAGGGGCAAAAAGCCTCTTGCAGTAGTCCAAGTGGGTGGAAATTAGGGGGAAGGTCTATCCTAGGGTGGTGGCAATGGGAATGGAACAGATCTCCCTCCACATTCTTCTCTTTCCTTATGTCTTTTGTACAACCCTATATAGTACTAATCATATTTTCTTTGGCCTTTTAAGTCAAAAATCAGAAAGGACAACCTACTATGTATCCCATCTATACAAAAAAATCAATCCTGCACCCACTTTATTCTCAGAACCAGAGACATTTGCCTCCTAATACTCTTGCTGTGCTCCCATATAGTTCCAATGACTTGCCACATTTAGAATTTGAACCCTTGGTCCTCTGACTCTATGACTGCACAACAGGTATCACTAGATCCCCAAAGAGAACTTTGCAGCTGTGATCCTGCTCCACCACCCAACCTCACACACTCCTCTCCCATTCTCTTGGGGTCCCAAAGTCCTTTAGTGGTGGCCCTTAGGTAGTGACTGAACTAATGAGCCCCTAGCCTCATTCCAAAATTTTCCCAGACATTTTCCTGTCTGCCTCAACCTGTCTTCATATTTTCATTTCCACTTCCAGGTACTCCAGATCTTCAGCTCTGGTCAGACCCTCAACTTTCCTTCCTCTTCCTTAGGTGCTATCACGTCTCGGGTGTCAGAGGATACAGCCATACTAAGTGAGTCTCTGAGTGAGAAGCTAAACCTACTCTTGTGGTACTTGTTTCGAGGACTGTGTCTGCTGGGAATTATGGTCTGGGGGTCTCCAACCCTCACCCTGGTGACACTGATTGCTTTGCCTGTGCTCTTCTTTGTGCCCAAGGAGCTGGGCAAGTGGCACCAGGTAAGTCCAGGGAACTTCTCTTCTCCAGCATTTCTCCCCAACTTTGACTCTATTTTCATGAGCCCCAGTCTGTTCTTTACACTTAACTTGGACAAGCTTAGTTTCTCTGGTCCTCCTTTGCCCCCATACTGAAAAAGACTACAGGGCATATAGTCTTTGTCCCATGGCCCTGACGGTTCTCTTGCTAGAACTCTGGCCCTTTTCTACCACAGCCTCTGTCTCTAGGTCATTCTCTGGCCATTTTCATTTACTATGTCCCCTTATGATATCAATTTTCTACGGTGCTTTCTAGGATAAACTTTCTCTTTGCCTCTATTCTTCTCGCTTTTCTGGGTACCCAAATCCTAGAATCCCTATGTTCCGATAGTTCTAAGGGGATTGCTGTACCCCTTCCTTCTGCTTTCCCTCTTCCCCTGTGTCTTCGCATTCCTTTGTATGCATTGGTATCTCTATGTCCTTACATCATAAAATAACAGCAGCAGCATCAATGGTAATGCTAATAATATTTTTCTAGCATTTGCAGAGCACTTTGCATGCTATCTTATTTATCCTCACAGCATCCCTGAGAGGTAGGAGCTATTATTATCTCCAGTTTATAGATGGGGAAACTTAGGCTGGGAGAGGTTCGGTGGTTTGCCCAGGGCCACACAGCTGGTGTCTGAGGGATGGTTTAAACTCAGATCTCCTTGACTCCAAATTCAGTTCTCTATCTACTGTACCAGCTAACAGGTCATGTAATCTTATTTTTAATGACACATCCTCAGAATACTTTACAGAGTACAAAGCTCTTTCCTCACACCCATCCATGAGTTAGCTAGTGCAAGTGTTATTTCTATTCTGCAGATAAGGCAAGTGGAGACCAGAGAACATAAATGATTTGTTAGATCTCATGACTAACCAGCTGGTAGCAGAGCTTACACTGGAATTCACACTTCCTAACTACCCAAGCAGTGCTCTTGGCACTGCCTCCCTTCTCCAACAGGGGTCTGGGAAAATGTTCAACTATCCCCTGACTTTTTCCCCTTCTGTGGACTGGGGACACAGAGAATAGTCAGACCCATAGGACCGTCTTTCCTGTTCCTTCACACCATCAATTTCTATATAATCGTATGAAAATGTACTAAGAAAATTCTCTCTATACAACACTATGTTACTACCCTCTGTCCCCATAGTCCCTGGCAGTCCAAGTGCAGACATCCCTGGCAGAGTCAAGCCAGGTGGCTGTGGAGGCACTTTCTGCTATGCCCACAGTCAGAAGCTTTGCCAACGAGGAAGGAGAGGCACGGAGGTTTGCCCATCAGCTCCAGAAGACACAGAAACTTAACCAAAAGGAGGCACTGGCCTATACTGTCAACATGTGGGCCACCAATGTAAGTATCTAGGGTTAGAGTACCCACTTACTAGCCTAGTAGTTATAGACCCCCTAGTACTTATAGTCACTATCCAGGGACTCCAGGGCCAAATTTCCCCTTTTAGGACACTGAGGGAAAAGTCCCACTCTCATGATTAGCCTCATAGCTTTTCCCCTTATTTGAGGTTCTAGGTAGTTGCCTTCATCAAGGGGGTCTAGTGCATTAGCTCCTTTACAGGAGGATAACTTGTCTTTCTACTTTGGGTTCCTTTTTTCCACCTCTACTGGGGTGCTATGAAGTCCCTGCATCTTGCCTCTCCCTTTCTTGGTGTCTTTTAGGTCCCAGGTTGCATGGACAGGGGAACTTGGGGATAAGGGAATATATTTTTTCTTCAGTGGGCATGGATAGTATGAGTTCAGAGAGGGTCCTTATTTCCTTCCCTAGATCTCACATCTATTCTTGTATGATACCTAATGATGTGACTCTGTGACTGTACTTGAGGCTCCAGTGCTATTATTTTCATGAATGTGACATAATTATGATTATAGTCCTCTGCTATCCCCAACTTGTACTCTCTGATCTATCCTCAGTTCTTAGGACTTCTGCTGAAAGTGGGAATTCTGTACATGGGGGGAAAGATGGTGACCGATGGGGATGTGAGTAGAGGAGACCTTGTCAACTTTGTCCTTTACCAGATCCAGTTCACCACTGCTGTTGAGGTGAGACCTCCCCCCCCCCCCCCACTGACCATTGCTTCTTTTTCCTCCTCTCCCATCACATTCTGCATCCTCTTTCCAGCCCTCCTGTCAGATATCCCAGACAACACATGGTGTCCTCTCACTTTCCTCATAGCTCATCCCTCTTCCTTTAGGTGTTGCTCTCCACCATTCCCAATGTACAGAAGGCTGTGGGATCCTCAGAGAAGATCTTTGAGTACTTAGACCGGATACCCCAATGCCCTTCCAGTGGTTCCCTGGCACCTCATACCCTGCGTGGCTGTGTAGAGTTCCATGATGTCTTCTTTGCCTACCCCAGTCGGCCAGATGTCTTGGTGCTACAGGTATTATCTCCTCCCCCTAATACTCCACTTCATCCAATTCCTAGACTGTCAGATACCCCCTGTGACATTAGCCTTCTTCAACTCATCTCACCTCCTCCTTGGTTGGATGAAATGCTTTTGCTTCAGGTACCAACTTAACATCCTCAATCTTTCCACACAGGGAAGAGAGAGGTTCAGAGAGAACCCACCTACAGGTTCTCATGAACCCAAACTCATGAATCAGCTTGGAGCTATTAAAAAAAACCTCTCAGACATATCCACACTTTCCAACCATTCTGGCAGTGGTGACTGAGATCCTATTTTTCCTCTCAACTTTCTTCTATTCTCCCTTCTCCCTTTTATATAGGAGTTACACTAGCCCCATCTTATGATGTATGGATGTGTATATATGTGTGTATGCATGCATGTATGTATGTAGGTGGTATGTGTATGTGTACCTGCTTAACCAGAGGATAGGTTCTCTCTGTCTCTCCCCTAATATCTTCCCTTTCTTGTTCCTCTAGGGAGTGACATTCACTCTGTGCCCTGGGAAGGTGACAGCCCTAGTGGGGCCCAATGGGGCTGGGAAGAGCTCAGTGGCTGCATTGCTGCAGAATCTGTATCAGCCTACAAAGGGCCAGGTGCTGTTGGATGGAAAGCCACTGCCCGATTACCAGCACCGATACCTGCACTCACAGGTAAGCATTGGAGGATCACCTAGGTCAGAGCACCCTTGGGAGAATAGGTCAGTGAAGGAATGAAGAGGAGAAAGAAGGGCAGACAGAGTTCCTGGTCATAGCCCAGCAGCATCCTTGTTGGTGGGTGTGATAGAAATGGGGAATTTATCATGAGGAATGGAAATACCCAAACCTTGATCTGAGCTCCCTCTCCTCCTCCCTCTACCTTCCCTTACTCCTGGCTCTTCCCAGGTGGCTGCAGTGTCACAAGAGCCGCAGTTGTTTGGACGGAATCTGTATGAAAACATAGCCTATGGATTGGGCCAGAAGGCAGAGCTGGAGGAGATCATGAAGGCTGCCAGGGAGGCTGGAGCTCACACTTTCATCTCTCAGTTGCCCCAGGGCTACTATACAGGTACTGTGAATATTCACTTACTATGTAGACACATGCCTTCACCGCCAGTACCTGGCTCATTCCATTTCATGTTTAACTCAGCCTTATACCAGAGACAGGTAAGGAATGAATGAATCAATGAAAAAGCATTTAATCAATACTAGAGGAAGGGAACAAGAAAGAGAGAACAATCATTTAGTAAGAGCCTACCATGCGCCAGGCACTGGGGTATTTTATTTGATCTTCACAACAACCCTGGGAGGTAGGTGCTATTACCATCTCCATTTTTGCTACTAAGGAAATTGAGGCAGGCTTGCCAATGTCTCACAGTTAAGTGTCTGAAGCCTTATTTGAGCTCAGGTCTTCCTGACTCCATGCCTAATCTTTATTCACTTTGCTACGTAGCTGCCTAAAAATACAAATGTTCAAATCCAGTCTCAGACACTTACTAGCTCTGTGACAATGGACAAGTCACTTAACCTCTGTTTGCCTTGGTTTCCTCATCTGTGAAGTGAGGATAATAAAAGCACCTACCTCCCAGGATTGCTGGGAGATCAAATGAAATAATTGTAAAGGGCTTAGCACAGTGCTTGGCACATAGTAAGTGCTATAGAAATGTTACCTATTATTAAGTGCTATATGCCAAGCACTGTGCTAAGTTCTGGGGATACAAATACCAAGGTAAGAAAGTGTCTGCTCTCAGCTAGCTTGCATTCTAGTAAAGGAAGGCAACACATATAGGTGAGCAGCAGCCAAGGAAAAGACTTTTAGTCTATAGAATCATAGGGATGATGAGTAATCCGTAGAACAGTCTTTTTCAGAAGCAATGCTACTATGGATAGGAAGACTGTGCTCAAAGCAAGAGGTGGAAAAGGAAGGCAAGTAAACACATACAGTGGCAGGGCCCATAGCAAGATATTCACATGGATCAGTGGATGACCTATGGATCATGGTTTGGGGCTGTCTAGATATAGTGGACTAGGTGAGTTTGCTCCCCCTGATTCAAGAGCCTAGACAGTTCAGACTTCTTTCTAGGGAAGAAGTTACAAAGATAGATGAATTAAAGCCTTTGGAATCTCATTCCTTGGTTTCCATGGACCCTCACAGAATGTTTATCATCCCACTACTGTGTTGAGGAACTGGTCTCAGCTCTATGCACCCCTTTAGTCTAAGGGAGAAAGTACATATTTTTGTATGGCTATAATGGTCCTGCTCTCAATGTATCTGGTTCTCTCTCCAGACATAGGAGAGTCTGGGAGCCAGCTGTCAGGTGGTCAGCAGCAGGCAGTTGCCCTGGCTCGGGCTCTGATCCGGAACCCCCGGGTCCTCATCTTAGATGATGCCACCAGTGCCCTGGATACGGACAACCAATTAAGGGTGAGACAGCAACCTTTCCAACTCTCCTAACTCCCAAATCCTTAAAACTGAAGGCAACCCTAATTCCTTCCTGATGTACCCAGAGAATTTTCTGTTTGAGAAAGCCTATACTACAAAAATCTTCTAGATAAACTTCTTAAATTTCACTTCTTTTCCTTTTTTTTCTTCATGCTCATCATTGCTATCATTAGTACCACCAGAAAAACCTTGATTAAATGCAGAACCATACCTAGGGATGTGCTAGCTTATTCTTCTTTCCCTAGAGCTCATAGGTTTCTTGCAGCCAGTTGTTTGGGTTGAGAGGGCAGTAAGGGATCACTATGGAAGACACAGTTAATGCAAGTGGTATTAATGTTATGGTTTGTGCATGAGGCTTTCTGAACTACTAACAGCGTCTGTGCCTTCTTCTTACAGGTGGAGCAGCTTGTGTATGAATCCCCCAGGAGGGCCTCTCAGGCAGTGCTTCTCATCACCCAACGTCTCAGCTCTGTGGAAAGGGCTGACCATATACTCTTCCTGGAGGAGGGGGTCATTCAGGAGAGTGGGACCCATAGGCAGCTCATGGAGCAAAGGGGCCGATACTGGACCATGGTGGAGGGCACAAGTGGGAACTCAGCTCCTCAGGAATGAAAAATATACTTGAATCTCCCTTATGGGGGAAGCCAAAGCTCTTCTCTCATCTGAAAACTGAAGGAGAGAAGAAGCATTTCAGACTCTTTTTTTGGCACATGCCTCATTTAGCAGTTTCAGAAAGTTTTTCCACACCACAATTACACTCCGACTAATTATGTTCCCATCATCAACATTAATTCCTTTCGTTAAAGTTTTTCTACTTCAGGGTCCTCTTTTAAATTGCAAATACTAGTGTAGGGGAAGGCAAAGAAATATTTAATGGGAACAACTTAGTGGGAATTCATTCATTTTTTTTAACAAGAACTTATTATTGTGCCAGCACTGTTCTAAGCTGTTCTAAGCACTGGAGAAATGAAGACAGAAACAAAACAGCCCCTGTTCCCAAGGAGATTATCTTTTATTACTGACTGCTTCTCCAGCTTGTAAAGGATAGATAACAACAGTAGTTATCAATCATATTTTATAAAGCCGGAGTTCAAGGTCTTTGAGTTGAAGGGGCACAGAAAATGAGGGAGAAAGTTACCAGAGAGGCTGACTGGGGTGTGGACATTAGGGGCATTGGAGGAGCAATTCTCTATTCTGCTGACACAGAAATATTATGGAAATGCTTGAAGCTAAGAACAAGCTTAGTATTTTCTTAAGTTTTGTGGTTCCTCTGTTTTTCTAGTTGCAATGCCTCAGGGTCTCTCCAGCTCTTCTCCTAGATGTTATAACAACTAAGCACTGGAATCTCCCATACTTACCTTTTCTCTTCCTCTTACTCCTGGTCTCCTAAATGAGTATGGTTAGAAGTATACAGTTGGAGTTGGAAGATTTTGGTGTTCAAATTTTTGTTATTTGCCAGTTGTGTAACCTTGGGCAAGTCACTTAGACTCTTTGAGTCCCCTTTCTCTCTTTCATTTTCAATCTCTACCCATTTGTGTCTTTCCTGCTATCTAGAAATAAACCCGCATCTCCCCCATTCCTTAAATCCTGCCATCATCTACAGCTGTCCTCCATCTCTCCTCCATTTAATGTCCAAACTTCTATAGAAAATCTTTTACACTCACTGACTACATTTCCTTCCCTATCACTCCCTTCTCATTTTATGTCATTTATTTCCTGTCCTCCTATCATTCAGTTGAAACTATTCTTTCTGAGGATAATGAAGATCTTTTAGTGACTAACACCAACGGATTTTTCTCAGTTCTCATTTTACTTGAATTTCCTGCTGTTTTTGACACTGCTGACAGTTTCCCCTCCAGACATACTCTTATCTCTGTTTTTATGGCATTGCTCTTTCCTGGTTCTCCTGCTACCTATCTGACCATTTTTTTCTGAGTTTCCTTCACTGGGTCATCAACCTTGTCTTACCCCCTAAGCTTGAGTATCCACTATATCTCTTCTGGACTCTTTTCTTCTTTTTCTAGACTCAGCAATCTCATCAACTCCCGTGATGTTTAGTTACTTCTCTTTAGAAGACTTCTTAATTTTTACAGCCTGCCATCATCTCTCTCATGAGCTCCAGTCTCACATCTTACCTGTCTGCACATCTCCAATTCAGTTGTCCCGCAGATATCTGAAACTCAGCATGCTCAGACATTGAACTGCTTCTCTCCCTTTCTTAATCTACCACTCTCCCAAACTTTCCTATTACTACTGAGAATTCTACCATCCTGCTAATCACCCAGATTGGTCACCAATCTCATAGTCATTCATGAAGCTTCAGTCTCTTCTAACCATCCCATCAGTTGTCAATTCCTGTTGTTTGTATATCCACAACATTTCTTACATCCACCCTTTTTTTTCTTCCAAGTCATTAACCTAGTTCCAGCCTTTCTCCCACTTTTTCCTGGGCTATTGCAATAGCTTTCTAATTAGTCTCTCTGCCCTCACTGTCTTGTTTTTACAATCCATATTATTACAATTCTTAAAATAAGCTTAAGAAAAAAATAATCTTAAGGAATAGATTTGACTATTACCTTCCCCATTCCCAATCCTGATCTAAAAAAAAGTATTCATTGGTTTCCTATTGCCTTGAGAAATAAAATACAAAGCCCCCCATTTGGCACTTAAAGTCCTTCTCAAATGGGCACTAATCTTCTTTTCAAGACTTCACTCCACATTTCAGGAAAACTTGCCTGCTTGTTGCTCCTTGAACTTGATAATGAATTTTACATGTCCAGGACTTTGCATAGGCTGTCCTTCCATATCCGGAAATAATTCCTTCTTTATTTGAGCTTTTGCTTCCTTTAAGTTTCACTTTGGGATTCACTTTCTCTGACAGACATTCCTAAGCCCCCTTGTTTCTTCTCTACCTTTGCAAATTATATTTACTTACCTGTTTATACGTTGCAGGAGACTGTAAGCCTCTGGAGGGAGGAGAGTGTTTTGAGTTTTCTATCTGTACCTCCAGAAAAGAACCTTGTACATGTTTTTGGGGACTTGTCTTTCAAGCTACCCAGAGACTTTGTGTTGGTTCTATCTTCATTTGCAAGAATGGTGCTATATGGGGGACCAGAGAGATCTTATCCTCAAAGCTTAGCATATCTCTGCCTTTTCCTCATCCACTTATCTCCATAAAAGAAAAAAATGAGGATTTGAAAAGTGAGGAACTTTGAATCCCTGCACTGTTTGGTAGTTATGAGACAAATAACCACTGCCTACTTTATAGTCTAACCTTCAGAAATTAAACCTGAGAAGGCTATGGAATGCTCACGGTAAGCAAGGCTGAGGTCTTTGATAGAAGGACTCAGTGTCCTGACCCAGGAAGACAAATACAGAAAAAAGGTTTGAGCTCAAACTATCAGCTAGGTTGAAAGAACCCAGATCTTTGGCTAGCTTCCAGTCTAGGTCTGAGAATCACATGCTGGGGTGTTCTTAGCACTACGAGGGAATAAGAAACCAATATTCTAGCAGGGGTTCTTAATTTGGGATCCATGAACTTATTTTAAAAAATCATTATTTTAATATAATTGGCTTCCATGGTAATCCTCTGTATTTTATTTCATACTACATTTTGGAATATTATTCTTAGAAGAAGTTCATAGGCTTTAACATATTGTCAAAGGGCTTGACACAGAAGAGGTTAGAAGAACAAGCCAGGAGAACCAGAGTGGAGGTATCCTGCTGGTCTCATGCAAAAGTTTCTGACTTTTTCTAAAAGGAGAGGAAAAGGCATATATACTTTAAATGAAAAGAAAATGGATTACCTATGTTTATTTTTTTCTTTGAGGAAGAGATAGGGAAAGATTTCTGCTGTCAGAAATTGGAGGTAATAAGTAGCATCTATCTGAGCTTTAGGGTGAATTATGATACCATGAGAATCTCTCCGCACTTTCAGCCCCA
The DNA here is from genome assembly GCF_028372415.1 of Notamacropus eugenii. Lineage (NCBI taxonomy): Eukaryota > Metazoa > Chordata > Mammalia > Diprotodontia > Macropodidae > Notamacropus > Notamacropus eugenii. The sequence continues at coordinate 88,821,500 of NC_092873.1, read as the reverse complement.
TGAAGACCTGACAGGAGTCACACAATAACATGACAAGTCCGGTAGTGGCCTCCATCATACTTTTCTGTGTTTGTGCTCTGGCCACCCATGTTCCTTGCATGTGCCCCCATCCATCCATATTCCCTACATGTCTCCACTCCAAACAGTGATGTGTGAATTTGCAGGCTAGTGCATCCAAGGTTTGTGCCAGAAATGTTTTGTTGCTTTGTTTCTTAGTGTGCCATATCATTAAATGTATTTAATTTTAAGAGATTACTTCCTCTGGCTATTAAAGTTAACCTATGGGATCCATGAACTGTGGTACTGGGAAATGCAGGCCTTAAGAATACCTTGATATTACTGAAGAGTTATTCTCTGGGGAAAACCAAACATGTGAGTTGCAGGGGGTGGTGGAAATGCCCCAAGGCACTATAGGAAAAGCCTAAAGTTTGCTTGCTGAACTGAAGTGTCAGGCAAAGATGGCACTTCTTTGGGACTTAGGGAAACTAGCTTCAACTTTTCTCTCTCTGAGCCTTGGTTTCCTATTCTGTAAAATAAGGGCGTTTAAATTTTCTGGAGGATCACTAAGGCTTCTTCTCACCCCTAAATTTGATGATCCTCAGCTGTAAAACTGTAAGTTTGGGGAAATCAGGACAGTACAGTGAGTAAATTTCTGGATTTGCAGGCAGCAGACCTGGCTTAAAATCTCAGTTTGCCATTTACTACCAGTGTGACCTTGAGTGGGTCATTTAGACCCTGTGGGTCTCAGTTTCCCCACCAATAAAGTAAGGAAGTTGGATTAATTGACTACTAATATCCCCAGCTCTATGATCCCATGAGAGATCATAGGAAAAATAGGTAAAGCTCCTTGTCAACCTCAAAGCACTAAATGCAGAATGCTGCTGCTGCTATAATAAGCATATCAGTGCACATAAAATGGAACGGTCTCTACAAACGCAATACATCATTATCAGTTCTCTGACTGCTGCTTTATTTACTGGCCCCCTACCAGCCCCTTAGCCATCCTTTTTCTAGTCTCTTCTACCCTCCCTCTTCTCCGCCTTCCTCCGGTCCCAGCCCTCTCCCCTCCACCAGCTGTTACCGGGTGAAGGGTACCTGGTGGCCCCGGACGGGGCGTGGGGGCAGGGAAGGGGGACAGTTGCCCTTGCTGCTTTATGAACAGGGGCTTTCTACTTTGGAAGTGAAAGCTGAAGATAAGGAGGAGGAGCAAAGAGTGAGCATTTTGCCGAACAGGTTTCACTGCTCTCTCCACTGAAGCCCCCACCCCTCCTCTCCTTTTCCCCTCACATCTCTGGACCGTCTTTCCACAGGAGCGGCCCTTCTTAGAGGGTTTCACAATTGCCTCTTGGTTGCTTCCTTGCCTCAAGTTGGTCAGTGCAAGTGTGTCTGAGAATCTAGTCCAATCAGGAAGAGATCTGTATCGTGACATCTTTGGTTGTTAGGCGGATTAGGCTCTCATAGGTTGGAGCCCCGGCTGGGTTTGGGAAGTTGCACACTGAGAAGCTAGTGGAGTTAGTCGCGGGATGTTCGGGGCTGGGAGCAGAGAAGTCTGCTCTTGGGTAGGAGCAAGTTAAGAAGATGGGCGGGAGGGCGTACCTTCTCCTAGTATTCTTTTCCATTTCCCCAAGCAGAACTGAACACTGCCAAAGTATCGGGGCTGCGGGGGCGGAGAGGTGGGAGGCCGGTGGGAGTGGAGTGTCCTTGGCCGCGTCTCTCACCCCACCCCAAAGCACTGCCCCACTCTGGATTTCTATCCAGTCCGTGCACAGGGCGATTCCCTCAGTCGTCATCTCCATCTCTGCAAACTGCCTAGCACTGGGCAGTCAATCGGACCCGAGCCCCTCTCCCGCAGGTTCCAGCTTCTCTCATCTTGTCCAAGGCCCAGCCTGTCTTTTTCAGATGTCCCTCGATAGAAAGCAGCTCTTTCCGAACTCCCTGCCCTTACATGTGCTCCCCACCTTCCTCTCCTCCTCTACTTCGGACAGTCCATCTTTTCTACCCACTCTTTGTTTCTCTTTTCTGAGACCTCGGTGAAAGAACACTGTGACACTCTGATAGCACCCACCCTGGATGCCTCAGGCCTGAGGTGTGTGGGTGTGTGGGGAAGGGCGGGGGAGGTAGGTGGATGGGGAAGGAAGGCTCTAGCTCTGGCTCCCGCCCCCTCTGTACCAGGCTTTCGCTTTCACTTCCCGTGGGCTAGGAGGCTTAGTCCGTAAGTGGAGTGGCAAAGGGGAAGATCATGGCGCTACTCGAAGTGTGCGGGGCTCCCTGGGAGAGTCAGGTTTCGCGTGGCACGGGGAGTGGACACAGCCGAGGTCCTGAACACTACAGCTTCTCCCTGCGGACCCCGGAATTGGCCGTTCCAAGAGGGCTGCAGGTGAGGGCTGGAATGGAATCTCACCAATGAGTTAAAAACTGGCATGAGTAGGGGGGCGGTTTTCTGTCAGAAAACATCGAAAATGTCAGCGGCCATGTGAGAAATGAATTGCTGAACTGCGAGACTGAATCAAAGGTGGGAGTGGGGGGGAAGGGGTTCTGCGGAGTTCAGAGTGAGTTCTTGTCGAATCTCTCCTCTCTTTATTTCCGCCAGCCTGCCAGGGGGACAGATGTTCTTGTGGAAGGTGAAGGACTTGTCTTATTCCTTGCCTCCTTAAGCCAGTTCCCAAGCTGTTACATCGTTTTCCCCCATTGTGAATCCTTCCTCCTATCCCATCACTCAGCCCTTCAAGTTCTCGTGCCCTGATGGGTGACTTTAAGTGCTCCCCTTTTTTCTCACATTGTCCAAATCGGTTTGCCCAGTCCACTCATCCTGAGGCTCTCACTGGCCCCCTCTCTCCTGTTTCTGTGTCCTTCCACCTTCAGCCTCCTGAATTCCTTCGTTCCCTGGAGGCGGATGCTGCCCATCAAGTCCGAATTGAGATGGCCCATGGTACCACCACACTAGCCTTCAAGTTCCAGCACGGTGTGATTGTGGCAGTAGATTCCCGGGCCTCAGCTGGGAGTTACATTGGTGAGTTTGACTGTTAGGGACTGGAATTTGGACATCTTCCATAAGGAAGGAGCTTCCAGCCTACATCTCTGATTGGAACTGGGGAAGGAAGATTTGGGACTGGGACAGGATGTGGGTCAGGTTCTTTGCCTTCCAGTTAAACCAGTGTGTAATTGCTCTCCCAGCCACTCTGCATGTGAACAAAGTAATTGAGATCAATCCTTACCTTCTGGGCACCATGTCAGGCTGTGCAGCTGACTGTCAATACTGGGAGCGCCTCTTGGCCAAAGAATGTCGGTAAGGGAGTCCCCAAATCTCACCCTAAGCTTCTTGAGGCCTTCCTTTCCATTCATGCTAAGATGGAATTTCTTATCTCTTATTAACTGGTCCTCATTCTGTATTATCTCCACCCACAAACCTCTTCCTCACAAATCTTATCTTTCCAAAGAACACTAGCCTTCTCAGATCCTACAACCTGCCTCACAGATTAGTAAAATCTATAAAATAGAGAAATCCAAATTACATGAACTGTAAAAAAATATATATAAAGTGTATTGTGTACAATCTTTTATCCTTTCTGAAAATGGACAGACTTAGGAGATTTTAAAAAAATTTAAATGATTTGGAAGTCTCAGTACCGTTTTGAGGATACCCTCTCATGCCCAGCTGTCTGGGGTTTGAAGCCTTAGGTGCTTGAAAATCTAACCTTCAAATTTTCCCTGATATTCAGGCTACCCAAAGGCATCCACTATCTCTCCTCACATACTTTGAGCTCTCTGTCTGCTGAAGTAGACCACTTTAATCAGTTTTTCCTCCCTCTCCCCATTTCCTTCTTCTAACTCTAAACATTTAGCATAGTGCCTGGCACCTGGTAGGCACTTAATAAGTGCTCATTGACTTGACTAAAATCCCCTCCACCAACCTCTTCCTCCTTAGCTTGTACCGCCTTCGGAATGGGGAGCGCATCTCTGTGTCTGCTGCTTCCAAGTTGCTGTCCAACATGATGTGCCAATACCGAGGCATGGGGCTGTCCATGGGCAGTATGATCTGTGGTTGGGACAAAAAGGTGTGTTGCTTTCACTCCACTGCAAATGTGGGCTGCCTGAGCTTCATTTTCCCAGCAACTCCACTTCATCAGATATGCTAGATATTGCATGATAGATGTATGACCAAAAGAAACACTCCTCCCCCAAAACAGTTGCTGTTTGAGTAGCACTTTATGATTCAGAAGACCCCTTTCTCACAAAAATCTGTTGTGAGCATTTTTATCCCATGTTTCAAAGGAGAAAAACAAGGTTGGGAGAGGTTAAATGACTACTCCCCAGACATGGGGAGTGGCATCTAAAATTTAAGTCCAGGTTTTCTGATACGAGATCCATAGCCTTTCTCCTATGCCACTAGATTTCACAACTCCTTCCAAGGTCCCATGCTTCTGTTCAAAGTTTACAAGAATCCCAGTTTCTATGATCATTGCCTTGGTTTAAGACTCATTTAATGTCTTCTCTTGAGTTCTTTATTGCCTCCCCCTAAATCTCTCTTCCTCTTTTCCTGCAGGGTCCTGGACTGTATTATGTGGATGAAAATGGGACAAGACTCTCAGGGACTATGTTTTCCACAGGCAGTGGAAACAGTTATGCCTATGGAGTCCTGGACAGTGGTTACCGGCCTGACCTCAGCCCTGAGGAAGCTTATGACCTTGGACGGCGGGCCATCGTCCATGCCACCCATCGCGATAGCTACTCTGGGGGTTTTGTCAATAGTAAGAGACTAACTGAATATCTCCACTAGAATCCTGAATAGAAAAGTGGGCTCTAATTTTCAGAATTTAAGGGTACTGAGATAGGGGGCATAGAAATTCTTCCTAAGGGGCTTAGATTAGTGATAAAGAATTCTCCATTTCTCTTCCATTTTCCCACAGTGTACCACATGAAGGAGGATGGATGGGTAAAGGTGGAGAGTTCAGATGTCAGTAACCTATTCCATCAGTACCTGAAGACCCAGGGATGACTTTGGAGACTTCAGGACTGACACCACTCGGAAGATTCAGGGAGCTAAGCCTGCTGAGGCCCCAGAAATTGGAGAACAGGATTCCCCAGGAGAAGAAAGGGGAGGAGTCTCACTGAGCCCAAATGACATAAAACAGACTTCAGGCACAATTCAATTTTCCTTTGATTTTTTAACTTAGCATTTTCTGTACTCAGTCTTGTAAAATAAAGTAAATGCTCAAAAAAGAACTCTGTTCTGGCTGAATGGAACTGTGGCTATTAGCAGGGTTGTGGGATTGGGAAAGAAGGGAGGTAAAAATGGAGACATTAGAATACAAAGTTAAATATATAATCTGCAGTTTTGACCCTGACTCTCAGTCTTCTCAGACATATAGTCTCATTCCTTCTCAGGGTCTTCTGTTTTCCTTCTTATCTCCAGGCCTACAGCAAGTTGAATTTTTTCTGTTGATGAGTACCACTGAGTAGTATCTCTTTCAGTTAAGAATCTCATTTTTGAAGTCTGCAGAGTCCTTCTGTTCAAAGGGTCCTCTGTGAAGCCTCTCAGAGTATTCCTGATAGGAGAAAGAAAAAGACAAGAGTGAGTTGCTGAGGTTTGAAAGAAAAGAAAGGAACCAGCTTAGGCAAAAGGGAATGAGAAAGATAGCCATTGTGGACCAAGTGCTAGGGGTGTGGCAGGCAGCAAAGAATGTCAAAGATTTGAAAGCTGTATGGAAATTTCTCCAGGAACAGAGGATTAGGGAAGGGAGAAAGCTTTCCAAGGTGCACAACATAGGGGAACCAGTGTATTGGGATTTAGAGGACTTCAGAAAACGAAGCTACAACTTGACCTTGGAGGTTTTCCCTGGATTCCATCAAAGCCAGACATCTAAGAGAGCCTAAAAGAGTTGATCCCTGTAATAAAAACAAATTTGAATTGTTAAAGAGTGTGGCAGGAGGGACTGCTTCTGGAGTCAAAATATCCAGGATTTTCATCTTTGCCACTGGCTAATTGGGTGAGGTCAGTTCCCTACCTGAGCTTTCCCATTTCTAAAAGGGAAGTTTGAACATGGTGGTCCTTTAAAGATTGATACCAACTTTGCTCAATGTATCAATCACTGTCAAACTTTACTGTCTGTGAAATGGTGTACTTGTAATCTACCTTTTAATATATTGTTTGCACTACAGGATTTGTCTCTTCACTCCCACCCTACCTCACATTTTCATGCACCCTCAAGGCTAGCCTAAGCATGACTGTTCAACTAGGCTCTGCCCCACCTTTCTCCTTCCCAACCCAACAAAATTCAGGTGGAGAAGGAAGTGGAAGGCAGTGCAAATCTGTTTGAGTGTATCTTCTTCTGTCAGTCACAAAGGGGTCATCTTTGATTTGTACCCAGAAAAACATTGGGATGGCTGAGATTGGAGAGAGGTATGTGTCTGGCCTAGGTTCAAGGCTCAGGTCAATGATTTCCTGGCATGGTTTACAAAATTCTCCAGATAACAATTCATTTTAATTCACTTTAAGTTGTAAGACTCATTGAATTGTGATCTACAGTGCCTTCCTTGGAGGGTGAAGGGAAAAAAGTATAGTCCAACTAATTCTGACTGATTGTCATGGTGACAAAATTTAGAAAAATTTGGCTTAAATCTCTTCCCCCTCCCCTTTGTTGCTTTGTGTGGCAGTTGAGAAAAAAACTCTGAGGGGTTTTCAGTGGCCCACTCGGAATTGAGCTATTGGTGGGGCTGGAGTCGGAGGGCTCAGAAGGAAGGAGTTAGGTTGGCAAGAGTGAAAGTGAAAGTGGCAAAGTACCAGGTTAGAAAGGAAAAGGAAATAACTTGTTGTGAGCCTGGGCTAGAGCTGGAGCTGTAACTCACAGAGAGCAACAAGTACTCAGCACCTTGACTGCTAAGCCAGTGCCTCCTTCCCATCCCTACCTCCCTGGCCCCACACCCCAGGGGATTAACTTTAGTTGGGGAATCTTTGCAGGAAACCTGCTCCCATTTCCTTTTTTCTACTTCTGAGTTTCTCAGGAACTCTCCCTTCATCATTTACAAATACTAGAGAATGATCTTTGCCATCCTGATTTTCCTATGAGATTGAGGGGGAGAACACTCCACAAAAGAAAACAAAAACAAACTAAGTACTCCAAATTGTAAGGCTGGGTCTTCATGGAAAGGTACTGTAGGGGCTGGGAAAAGACTCTCAGCAGAGAGATCCGTGTGCTGTCACAGGACAACTTACCATCTCCATGTGACTCCCCATTATGAGATAGTTTCTTCATCTGTAGAAGGGAACAGATAATGAAGAGCATCACTTCCCTCAAAGCAGAGAGGACAGAGAATCCTATACACACCACATGCTGTAGCTTATTCAAAGATTTTTGTCTGATTGCTCTCATTAGTTATAACTGATGGTTCAATGTAGTGAGGGAAAGGGGCAGGAAATATCTAAAGGCAAAAAAAATGACAAAAAATAAAAATCCTGTGATTGATATCTTGATGAAGAGGATGAAGCCATTAACAAAAGGGCAGATTTGAGTGGGTGGTACTGTTGCCTAGACGACACTAATGGTGGAATCAGTGTGAGACTTAGAAGTTCTGGCCCCTATTAATCCCTCTGCTTTCTTTCATAAGGCTCACTATGTAACTCCCTATCCCGAATCCCTGGGTTGTTCTACTTCTTACCTACATGATATTGTTCTATTTGTTGCAGAGATTTCTGGGAGCCCCACTTCCTCCAGGGCTCCTTGAGTTCTGGTTGGAGGGGACTTTGCAGATGGAAGGACTGTGGGGAGTGGGGTGCTATAAGCCTATTAAAGGAGCTTGGGAAGATGGTGGAACTACTCCTTCCCTTGTGTTTGGCCTCACCTCCGAAGGTGTCTGAGGGCCTTGTTTCCTCACTGAGTTGCTCACTCTGGACTCCTGGCCTCAGGCAGCTCTGTGAGTCTAAGAACTAAGACATGAGAATACAGAGCCAGATTGGCTTGGATGGAATATGTTGAGACTTTTGCGTCAGCCTTGGAGAACAAAACCATAATGTAGAGGCTGCTGAAGCTTTCTTAGGTTGTCTTTTCCTTCCTCACTGTTGCCTTCTTTTTGTTGGCTGCAGTCACAGGTGAGTGGGGGAAAGAGCTGAATAGGGTTGCATATGTGTGTGCGTGTGTGTGTGTATTTGTATGTCAAAAAGTGCTCTTGATACTGCTTCCTCATACCACTCCCAAATATTACTTGTCATGTTCCACTTCTCCTCAAGTAAGACACTCATCGCACACCACACTGATTGTGTGGTTGGTATTGCCTCAGAGGCAACACTTTGACCCTGATGTCTTTTTGTCAGTGCCTTCAGGCTCTTTTCCCTTGAGAAGCCAGTGATTAGGAAATGGAAGAGAAATGGTGATGTATCTTCTAATTTTGAAAATACGTTTATTAAGCTCTTACTTCTATAGGCCAGAAATTGTGCTAAGCATTTTACAAATATCTCATTTAATCTTCACAACAATTCTGTGAGGTAGGTGCTATTATTATCCCTGTTTTATAAATGGGAAAACTGAGACAGACAGAGATTAAATGACTTGCCCACAGTTAAAAAACTCGTAAGTCTCTGAGACCAGATTTGAACTCAGGTCTTCCTGGCTCCAAGCCCAGCTCTTTATTCACTATGCCACCTAGCTGGGGGACAACCACTTCTACATCCTTAAGGGTTCTGCAGCTCAGTACCTACATGTCCTTAACTAAGTCACCTTAGCTCTTCTGGCCTCAGTTTCTTCATCTGTAAAATGATAGGACATTAGACTAGATGTCCTCTAATATCTCTTTCTCTGATTCTATGAACTTTAAGGTTTTCCTCAGCCCTTCAGACTTTTCTATTGGTTAGTTACTCTCTATAGACAGAGTCTTGATTTCTCAAAAGTAGGGGAACACATTTCTCCCATAAGACAAAGTGTTATGTCTAATCTTATGAAAGTGAAACAATCTCCATCTTTAGGAAGTTCTAGGCCTGATGGGAGATGGAGAGATGATTTTCCAGGAATTCTGAATATGATGAGAGAAACAAGGTCAATATATCTGAAAGGCTCAAATAACATATGCATTCATTGTCATTCTCTCCCAGTGGCATTTAAGAAGCATCCTCTCTTGTGCCACAGAAGTGTAAGTGAATCTAATGCCAAAGGGGTCCATAAGTGTGGTGTGCTATGTCTTTCTTCTGGAGGTGAGTCACATCCCACACTCCTAGGTACCCTTAATGTCTTGACCCTAAAATAGTTCTATTTCCATCTCCACTCTTGGTTGCTTTACTTCTATAAGCTTGACTCCATACTAGCTTTTCAAGCAGGTCTCTCCCACAAACTCCAGATGGACACTGTCCTCCACCATATCTCATTTCCCCTTCTCACTCCTGAAGGACTTTGCTTCTAAGATTATTGCCTTCTTCTCTATGCCTTCTTTCCTATGTCTTCCTCTTTATTGTCTCCATTTTCAAAAGTGCTCATGTCTCCTTTATCTCAAAGCACAAACAAAAAAAACCCCTATGTAACCCTGATTTCACATATTTAGGGCATGTATGTGTAGCTAATATAGGTTATGTACATGTCCACATGGATTTATCTAAATATGGCTCATGGAGAGTGATGAGAATATATACAAATACATATACATACATATATGTATATATATATGTGTGTGTGTGTATGTGTGTGTGTGTGTGTGAATTTTGGAATCTTGCCCACCCCTATCTAAGAGACAGGATTCTTGCCTGGAGGGGAAAAGTAGAAGGGGCCACTGATGCTGGCTTCTCTGTTCTCCTTAGAGAAAGTGTACCAGACTAAAATCATCAGTTCCCTGAATATTGTTAAGTAGAAGAAATTGTTTTTCCTTAGATTCATTTTATTTTATTACACACAGGTCCTTAAAGAGAAAGGGGTGACCTAAGCTTTTACCAAACATTTCACAACAAATGCCAGTCATACAAAAGCTGCTCATTCAGAGTGTATGGTGAATAGACTCAAGTAATGGAGCAGATAAAAAATAGAAACCAGAGAAGTTATGTGGGTTAGAGATTAGAAGTTAGAATATATCAGACAATACACAGAATGAATAAACCCCACCCTCCCAGGCTTTAGATACTGTAGTTCAACCAGGGAAGAGTTCCCAATCTCACCCAAGGTGAAAGTCCTTCAAGTCTCTAGGGAGCCAAGCTGGAAATCAAAGCCATGTTAATGTATTGGCTTTCCTCTACATGTCTGCCTTCCAAAGTATTCTTTCTCTCTCTCTCTCTCTTCTCTCTCTCTCTCTCTCTCTCTCTCTCTCTCTCTCTCTCTCTCTCTCTCTCTCTCTCTCTCTCTCTCCATCAGAATCATGTGTGTCCTCCATTAAAACAGGAAGAAGAATATTTTTCCTTTCCAAATTCTTGAATCAACTGAATTCACTTACCAAGGCAGAATCATGAAGAGTCTTCTGCAGGCCCAAGTTCCTGTCAGACATTCAAACTTGGTCCTGTTTCTTGTTTGGCACAGGGCCTTAGAATTTTGATTTTTGCAGTAGGGACACATGAGGAAAATCAACTTCTCTTTGGGGAGATTCAAAACTGCAGAATCTCAAAGTTGGAAAGGACCTCAGAGGTCACTTACTCCAATCAAGAGCTCTTTCTTCAACATACCTGACAATCCAATCATTTGCTTGAAGACTTTTAGTGATGGGGAACTCACTATCCTAGAAGCAGCCCATTCCACAATTTGTTGTCAAGTCCTGTTGATTTTCCCTTTATAACATCTTTCATGTATGCCCTTTTATCTCCTCTGAGGCTGCCACCATCCTGTTGCAGGCCCTTACCTTTTCATGCTGGACTATTGCAATAGTCTGTAGGGGAGTCTGTCTGGTTCAAGCCTCTCCTCACTCCAGTCCATCCTCCTCTCAGCTGTCAAATTGAACTTGGTGCAAGTGTGACCTGTTCTCCCCGCCCCCATGCCCTATTCAATAAATTCCAGTAGCTTTCTAGGATCAGATATATAATCCTCAGTTTGGTATACAGAGCTCTTCATAACTGGCCCCCTTCATTCTTTTCAGTCTTCTTCCATCTTAGTCTCCCTGATAAGCTCTGTGAGTCAGTGACACTGGCGTCCCCTTGCCTAAAATATTCCACCTCTCCACCTGAAGCATGTTTCATTGGCTGTCTCCCATGCCTGGAATACTCTCCCTCCTTATATCTCTGTGCCTTCTGTCTTTCCTGACTTCCAGTTCCCAGTTAAAATCTTACCTTCCACAGGAAGTCTTTCTCTCCTTCTCTTAATGAAGGTAACTTTCCTCTATGGATTATCTTCAGTTTTTCATCTATCTAAACTACAGTCATAATCTGCCTATCATCCATCCATCCATCCATCCATCCATCCATCCATCCATCCATCAGTCTGTCCACTCACTCACCCACCCATCTATCTATCTATCTATCATCTATCTATCTATCTATCTATCTATCTATTGTTATATCTTGATTGTACAGAGTCTTGTGCATTTTCTCTTCCCCATTAGATTGTGAGCTACTAGAGAACAAGTACTTTGTTAGCACAGTGTCTGGTATGTAGTAGATGCTTAAGAGATTCTTGTTGATAATAAGTGTGTTAGATAGCTCTAGGTGGCAGCTAAGTACAGTAGTGTATAGAGAAGTGGGCTTGGAGTCAGGAAGATCTGAGTTCAAATCTAGCCTCAGACACTTACTAGTTGTGTGATCCTGGGCAAGTCACTTACCTTCTGTTTGCCTCAGATTCCTTATGTGTAAAATAGAGAAAATAATAACACCTACCTCCCAGGGTTATTGTGAAGATCAAATGCCTACTTTGTTAGTGATGATGATGGTGATGATGCTTGGGAGTTTTTCCTGATATAAAGTCTAAATTTCCTCTGCAACTTCCAACCATAGATCCTGGTTCTAATCCCTGGGGAAAAGCAGAACATGTCTATTCTCTCCACCATCTGAGAGCCTTTCAAGTCTTTGAAGAGATATGCTTTATCTCCCTAATTTATATGTTCCTGACCAAGTGACATCTACAGCCCAAAGCCCTAAGTGGAAGAGGAGTTGAGTGAGCCTAACTGGAGGGGATATGGAACGGGTGCACAAATAAGTGGGCCAGGGGAGTGAGACTGCGACTAGCTCCTCTTATTCTTTTTCTCACTAGAGAGGAAAACATTGAACTGAAGAGGGAAGAGGGTAAGAGGAGAGCTCATTTCCTCCAAAAGGTGGCCTCTCTGGGTGTGTCACAGCAATTTCCCCCTTTGTCATTGTTTCTACTTTATAGTCCAGGTTGGGTTGGTGCCTTTCTTCCCCCTCCCCCTACACCTAACCTTGCCTTTCTTTAGGTCAGTAATTAGAGTATAGTCTCTATCCTGTTGCTCCAGGACATAGAAATTTAGAGGGGACTGATAACTCTCATAGTCTTTCAGCAGTAGAAACAACTGAGCTTACCACTTAATTAACTAGAAGAATTATTTAAAATAGGAAACCATCTGCTCACCTTGTGGCAGTCACACCCCAGGGAGCTCTCCCTCTTTCCCAGTGATGCACTGTCATCCAACAATTCCAGCATCATTTTAGGGTGCTGCATTAGGCTTGCTCAGGGTACAGAAATTACTAGTGACAGTTCCCCCTTCCATGTCCCATATTGCTCTTTCTCCTGGAAAGATTCTGATTCAATGAGAGAAACCTCAGTGAGGTAAGGAGGGCAAGAGTTCAGTTTTATTTTCTTTGGAAGGGGGCATTCTATCCTCTATCTCACTATAAGCTTCCAGTCTCCTTATTCTGGATCCCCATATCCATTTGGGCAAAGAAATATCCAGGAAGGTGGAGGATATTTCTTTCTGCTACAGTCAACCTTTATGATATAATGCCCACAAGATATTTATAATCTGGTTACAGAGAAATATTTTTATACAAAACCATTAGAGCAGTCTAGAACAAAATATAAAAGAAACTTTAGTTTGTACCTGAGAGATTGGCCAGACTTTATCCCCATTGGGGATGGTGAAGAAGACAATCCAATGAGGAGAATCAGAAATTGGAGCCTCTAATGACCCTAATAATGGAGGGAGTGAAGGAAGGGAATTGGCCTCTTTCCTTCAGTGATTGCACTGGGGTCGGACCAGCTCTCTTAGGGACCATCTGCCTTTTCCGTCAAGTCTCAATGGGACAGAATCAGTGCTTTCACTTCTCCCCACTGTACCCCAACCAAACTGAATTGTGTTGAGGAGGTTTTTTTGATCATTTGAAAAAGAAAATTAAGATGATCTTGAGAAGTCTTTTCTTATCTGCTGTGCTGAGGATGTGGGTGGAGTTTGGGAGAATTGGGAGCATGTAGTAGAGGATGAAGGGACAGGAGGTGAAGAGGAAAGGGAGAAGAAGGAGGACTCTGTGCATAGTCCCAATATGGATGTTCTGATTTGGTCACTTTGCTTCCATATAAAGTCTCCCCTTGGTTATATCATAAATGCATATTATCTCTTGCTTGTTACTTTTTTTAAAAAATTAAATTAATTTATTTTTAATTTTCAGCATTCACTTTTATAAGATTTTAAGTTTGAAAATTTCCCCCTTCTCTGACCTCTTCCTTTCCCCATGGCAGTACTCAATCTGATATAGGCTCTACTTGTGCAATCATATTAAACATATTTCCACATTAGTCACATTGTGAAAGAATCAGAATCAAAGGGAAAAGTCATGAGAAAGAAAAAAAAAAACCAAAAAAAGAAAATAGTGTGCTTTGATTTGCATTCAAACTCCATAGTTCTTTCTCTGTATGTGGTTAGCATTTTCTATCATGAGCCCATAAGAACTGTCTTAGATCATTGTATTGCTAAGGAGAGCTAAGTCTATCTAAGAATTCCTTGCACAATGTTGCTGTTACTGTGTACAATGTTCTCCTGGTTCTGCTCACTTCACTCAGCATCAGTTCATGTAAGTTTTTCCAGGTTTTTCTGAAATCTGACTGCTCATCATTTCTTATGGAACAATAATGTTCCATTATGTTCCTGTATCACAACTTGTTCAGTCATTCCCCAGTTGATGGGCATCCCCTCAATTTCCAATTCTTGGCCACCACAAAAAGAACTGCTATAAATATCTTTATACATGTCGGTCCTTTCTCCTCTTTTGTGATCTCTTTGGGATATAGATCTAGTAGAGCTATTGCTGGATCAAAGGGTATGCAGTTTTATAGCCCTTTGGATATAGTTCCAAATTGTTCTGCAGAATGGTTGGATCAGTTCACAACTTCACCAACAATGCATTAATGTCCCAAGTTTCTTACATCTTCTCCATCATTTATCATTTTTCTTTTTGTTATATTGGCCAATTTGATAGGAGTGATGTGGTACCAGAGTTGTTTTAATTTGTATTTCTCTGATAAATAGTAATTTAAATCATTTTCATATGACTATAATATGACTATTATAACTTGAATTTCTTCATCTAAAAACTGACTATTCATATCCTATGATCATTTATCAATTGAGAATGACTTACATTCTTATGTTTGACTCAGTTCTCTATATATTTTAGAAATGAGGCCTTTAACAGAAACACTGCCTATAAAAATTGTTTCCCAGTTTTCTACCTCTGTTCTAATCTTGATTGCATTTGCTTTGCTTGTGCAAAACCTTTTTAATTTAATGCAATCAAAATTATCCATTTTGTATTTCATAATGTTTTCTATCTCTTGTTTGGTCATAAATGATTCCTTTCTCCATAGATCTGACAGGTAAACTATTCTTTTCTCTCCTAATTTGCTTATGGTATCACCTTTTATTTCTAAATCACATACCCATTTTGACCTTATCTTGGTGCACAGGTATAAGATGTTGGTCTATGCCTAGTTTCTGCCACACTATTTTCCAGTTTTCCAAGCAGTCATGTTTGTTCTTATGAAAATACAGAGCAGAAGTCACACTTTGTCTCTGGACATGAAACTCTCCATATGCAGTGACATCTGAGAGAGAGCATAGTTAGCCTTTAGTCTAGCCCCCTTTTTATTTCATGAACCCCTTTAGCTGTATGGTGAAACCTATCTACCCCTTCTCAGAATGATGTTTAAAATAGCCTAAAATAAACAATGATTACAAAGGAAACCAAGTATATTGAAATACAGCTAATAAATGATAAAAAACCAAGGTCACAGACTCCAGGAAAAGAATCCCTGGTTCTGCCTGATCAGTTCTGCCTTGTCTTTTCTTTCCAGGAAAAGATTTTCAGGTGGTCCTCCCCTCCAGGAAGAATTAATCCACTCAGTTTTAGGACTGATTGGTGAGTGAGGGAAAATTCAGCCTGCAATATCTAGTTGGTCTCAGGTCATCTGGTCATCTACCAGGATAGCAGGACCCACCAAGCACCTTGAGGGTCTCTTGACATCCTCTTTGACCCCTTCTGCCTCTTGTTATTGTTCTAGTAACAATAATCATAGCACTACTGCTATCGCTACTAGCAAAAGAATGACAATATAGAACCCTATGACTCTACTAACTACCTAGACAAAAGGGGTAACCCTTCCCTGACCATCGCTCCCCTATAGGTGTTATAGCTTCTTACTACAAATCAATCAATCCAAATGCATTTGTTAATAGTTTACTATGTGCCATGTATTGGGCTAGGCAAGTACAATAAAAATAAAATAAACCAAATAATCCCTACTCAGAAGGAGCTCACGTGCTAGTGAGAGGCAGGGGAGACAAGAACATATACGAACGTAGAAAGAATAGGAATTCTGATCTGCAAGGCAGAGGAAGAATAGGATGATGAAGGGAAGGAAAAAGAGATGAGGTACAGAGAAAAATGGGGGGAAATGAACTGGAAAAATAGTAGTAGCAATAAAAAAGCTAGATATTTCCCAAGACACAATAAAAATCCCTGGAGAAATTTATGGGAGAAATAGCGTTAGGTAAAAAAGATGAGAATTAATAAAAGGACATTTTAAGGTCCGTTTGGGTTGGACTAATGATTATTTGAGTGACTTCTAATTCTGATTCTGTGACACATTCTTTGAATTAGGTAGTAACGGTTATTCTAGTAATAGCTAAGCAATCTCTGGAAATGAGCAAACTAAGTAAGTTAGAAAAAATGAATTGAAAACACAAACCTATAAAATAAGTTTTACAATGGAGAAATAATTTGGTACTTTTTTCTCTGATGACTTATAATCATAGATGAGACTCCAACAACTGTTTGTGGGAATGCCCTGGAAATTCAAATGTCTGTTTTCCATGAGTTACTTTACCAGACAGGTGCACTGGACACAGAGTAAGCCTGTTTGCTGAAAGCTGCCAATCAGGGGCCTGCAGTGAGTCAAAAGTCTTGCTCACTCCCAGGCCCTTTTGCTGGTGTGTTCTGGCTAACCTTGCTGAACTATGCATCACAAACTGGCTTAAACCAGCCTTGTGGTCAACTGTTCCTGCAAAAATATATGCCTCCCTGCCTCTACCCTAACTCCTTGCCAAACCTCCCATTTGTAATTTTCAAACATAAACTGCTCCTGCCTCTTCTAGGCTCTGGGTTCCTTTGTATTGGGGTCTCACTTCACTAGCATCTGATTTTCCTCCTAATAAAACTTTTCTGCTTTGAACTCAGCTTGGACTTCTCTGCATTTTGAGGTATGGGCTTAGCCTGGTTGACATTTTATTTATCCTTTGTGTTTAAAAAGGACTAGTGACATCACCATCACATTTAAGTGAGGCAGACCTGTGCAGTCATGAGCTTTACTCATCCCGAGTCCAAAGAGTCCAGCGGCAAGCCAAGTCAAGGCAGCTGGTGATGGCCCAGTCCAACAACTAGTTAAATAGGATGAAAGTATCAGTGGAGAGTCATTAAAGATGACCTTCTGATTACCTACTGGACAATCAGTTTAAACTGTCCTAGAGGGCATTCATGATGTGAACCCTAGGATTAGGAAAAGTTCTTCTTGTTGTTTAAGGTGTTTGAACCTTTGTGACCTCATGGACCATACTGCCCATTTCCTTCTCCAGTAGATTTAGGCAAAAAGAAGTCAAGTAACTTGCCCAATGTCACATATCTAATAAACATCTAAGGATTTGAACTCGGGTCTTCCTGACTCTAGCCATCTAACTGCCCCATGGAAGAAGAAAGAGACTTGGGCTAGATAAATTGATCTGAGAATCACTAGCATAGAGATAATTGAATTCTTGAGAGCTGATGAGATCACCAAGTGAGAGAGTGCTTAGAGAAAAGAGAAGAGTACAGGGCAGGGCTTTGGGAGATACCAACAGTCAGCAGATGCATGACGAACCAGTAACAGTGATCTAGAAGGAGTATTCAGGCAGATAGGAGAACATGGAGAAAAGTGTCATGAAAATCTAGAGAACACATGAAATGCAGGAGAAGAAGGCGATCACCACTGAGAATGATGTAACCATGTGAAAAAGGATGAGGACTGACAAGAGGACATGAGATTTAGCAATGAAAGATATCACTGGTATCTTCGGGAAAAAGTTTCAGGTGAATGATGGAAACCAGATTAGGGAGGGTTTGGAAGAGAGTGAGAGGAGAGCAAAAAGGGGCACTAGTTGTATATGACTTTTTTTAAGGAGGTTAGCTGAGAAGGAGAAAACATAATCATATAATCTTCTGATTCCCTAGGCTCCCTCATTCTTAAAAGCAAGCAAACACACCTTCAACATATCCCAAGTTATGCACAACAATGGGAAGAATACTGACTTTAGAGTCCTAGGACCTAGATGTAAATCTTACCTTTGACTTTTACTCCTTGTGTGACATTGGGCAGTCCCCAATATAAGAAAAATTCTGTGAAGAGAGTAGAGCTGGTGAGAACAGGACCTGAAGAAAGGTTGGAATGACCTATCTTTTCTGTACATGCCAGAAATTAGAAGAGCTGGGATCTTTTTTCTCTCCGACTCTTACTAACTCTGTATGCCCCTGGTTGTGTTTGTCCTTTGTTTTTGAAAAGAACCATGACATCAGTAAAATGATGATAACATGACTTGCAGTTGACTTTGTTTTGAGTGAGGGAGGGCTGTGCAAGGTCACCAGCCTCACTTTCTCCTCCAGATCCATCTGGGTGCAGTGGCCAGATATTCCTCAGGATGACTGGAGATGGCCCAGGATACAATGGGAGACCCTGGCCCTTTTAGGCTAAGGCCTTTACAGGTTCTGACTTTGAATGAGGTAAAGCCCTTTCAGTGAGTGGCCCTCTTTAAAAAGTCAGTCAAGGGATGGCCCCTTTAATTAGAAAAAAGAAAAAATCAGACTGGGAAGGGAAGACCCTCAGGGTTGCTAGTCAAAAGAGAAACAGTTACCGTTGACGTTCACTCTGAGGCAGGAGGGCTGAAAACCTCTGATACAGGCATGAAACACTGAAGAATCAATTTCCGCCAATTAGAAGAGACAACTATGTAACTGGCCCTTTGAACCAAGGCTTACACAGCTAAACTAGAAAAATTCTTATCTAATCAAATCCTACTCAATTCTTAACCTCTTTTAGTCTGACTTTATCATACAATTGAAAGTGCTTTCTTCAAGGTATCCAAAGATAGCTTAGTTGCTGAAGCCAATGAACTTTTCTCAGCCTTCACCCGTCCTGATTTCCGTACTATTTTTGTTATTGCTGACTTTCTCCCACTCTTGGAGAATCTTTGCTCTGTTTTCCTTTCACTATTTTCCCCTAGTTTTCCTAACACGTTGATTACTTCTGTCATTCTATTTTGTTGGGTCATATTCATGACCTCTCATTTGGATGTTTCCTAACTTTCTGTTCTGGGTCCACTTTCTTTGCCCATTCTCTTCCACCACCACCATCACTACTTAGTAGCAGAAGTGACTCCTCCTCCTACTGCTACTGCTACTACTAATGCTGCTCCTACCACTCCATCTCTCAGCTCTGGGCATTTTCTCTGCTTAGCTTCCATGCCTGGAATACTCTTCCTTGTCAGTTTCACCTATTCTCACTTCCCTGACTTCCTTTAAGTCCCAACTAAAATCTTATCATTTATTGGAAGACTTTCCCAAGCCTTCTTAAATCTGGTGCCTTTCCTCTGTTATTTATCTTCTTTGTATATATGTGCTTGTTCGTTGTCACCCTCATTAAATTGTAAAGTCCTCGAGGGCAGGGACCATCTTTTGCCTTCATTTGTATCCTCACAGTGTAGCACAGTGACTGGAACCTTTTCTGTTTGGAATAAACATGTATTGATAGATTGATTGATTGATTTCTGTTGCTGTTTACTACTGCTGCTGCTACTATTACCACCAGCTAGCATTTTTTTTTTTTTACTGCTTCAAGGTTTTCAAATCACTTTATGTATATTATTACCTCATTTGAACCTCACAACAAAGCTGTGAGATATGTACTTGTCCCCATTTTATAGATGGAGAAGCAGATTGAGAAAAGTCAAGGGACTTGTCTAGGCACACAGCTAGTGAGTGCCTAAGGCAGGATTAGAATTTCTCTTTCTGACTCCCAAATCCAGCACTCAATTCACTACACTATTTAGCTGTTTAGATGAACTCATCAGATTATTGGGTTGTCCTCTAAACTGTATGCAAATGACTCCCCAAATCTGCAGATGTGGCCATCCTCTCTCTTCTGAGCTCTAGTTCTGATTCAAGAGCTGTCTTTTGGATGAAATGTCCTACAGGCATCTCAAACTCAACATGTCCAAAATAGAACTCATCCTCTCCACTAAACCCACCTCTCTAACCTTCCCAAATTCTGTTGAAGACTCCACAATTCCTGATGTACTCAAGTTCACAGATTCAGAGTTATGTTTCACTCTCCAGTCTCCCTTACTACTAGTCTACCTCCATAGTATCTCTATTATCCATCTCCTTCTCTCCTCTCAGAGGACCACTATATTATTTAATCTGGCTTCACCTCTTGCCTGGACTATGGTGATAATCTCCTATTTTGTTCTCTCTGCTTCTAGTCTCTGCCTCTGTAATCCATCCTTCACACAGCTGCCAAAATAGTCTTCCTAAAGCAAAAGACTGAAGTCTGCCATTTAGCTGTTCAATAATCTTCAATAGCTCCCTATTTATTTGACCATAAAATGCAAAGTCCTCTATTTGACATTTAAAGCACTAACCTTTTCCAGAAATTTCATTTGACTATACTTCATTCATGGGGGCAGCTAGGTGGTGAAGTGGATAGAGTTCTTGGTTTGGAGTCAGGAGAATTTAAGTTCAAACTCAGCCTCAGACACTTACTAGGCACTGCCCCTGGGCAAATCAATTAATCTGTTTCTTCTGCTGTAACCTTGGGATCGTGGAGAAGGAAATGATAAACCACTCCAGTATCTTGACCAAGAATGTTCCATAAAATGGAGTCAGATATGACTAAGTGACTTAACAGCCACAATGCTCCATTCACTTGACATTTTAGCCAGACTGACCTACTTGTTTCCTGACCTTGTCATTCAGTCTCCCACCTCCATTCTTTTGTATAAGCTTTCCTCCTTGTTTGAAATTCTCTTCTTCCACCCTTTAAAACTTTTGAATTCTTTAAACTTTCAAGTCGGTATCTTCTCTGGGTACCATTCCCTGCTTGTCCTACTTTTTATTATTCTCACCTTCCTCAAATCATCTTGTGCTAAATTGTTTAGAAGCTGCAAGCCCTCCTTAAATGGAAGCTTCTTGTAGGCAGGAACTATTTTTCATATTTGTCTTGGTATCCCCAGTTCACTGTCTTATCCATAGTGGGGCTTTAAAAGTGCATGATCAGTGGAGTTGTAGTGGAAAGATCACTGGATTAGGATTCAGGGCACCTTCTTCCTCCTTAGGTCTTAACTTCTTCCTCCGTAAAATGAGTGGGTTAGGTTAGATGATATCTAGGTCCTTTAAACTCTAAATCCCATGAGCCTTCTCTGTAAAAAGAGGGTAATGCTTGCATATCCCAGGGTTCTTGTGAGGACAGAATAAGATAGCATGCATGCCAACCTGAAATAAAAATAAGAGACAACTGTGGCAGCTTCTGTTGCTACTGCTACCACCATGACTACCAGCAGACGAGAATGCAGGATTGTGAGAGCTTTGGAAACTGGCAAGTTGAAGGTAAACACAGGTCTGGATTATTATAGTTACCTTTCCCCTGTAGGGCTTATAATCAGTCTGAGAGGCCCTCTTCTCATTTCCTTTCCCCCTTCTCCCTCCCCTATTCACTTCTTCCCAGGGGAAGTCTACCCAGTGCCAACCAGGGCACCTGTAGCTGTCACTCTGGGAACAGAGACTTTCCAATATAGAAAGTGACTGAGGAGCCAAGGAGCTGGGCAAGAGCAGCCAGATCTCTGAGGAAAGGCTTGACTGAAGCACCCTCTGTTTTTCTTCCTCCCATTTCCAAAGGACAGTACTTCCTCCCTTCCTCAGGGACTCCTGACTGCCACTTGTGCCACCGACTGGACCAAGGTCCCAAGGTAAGCCCCAGAGAATTTCTGCCAATCAACAAGGGCTTTCCTTCATGCCTCTTAGCCACTAGACAGACTAGGGCTGGCATAGGTTTCCTATACTTTTTGTAGCTATCTCCCCTCCCCCAATTTTTAAAACAAAATCAAATCGTCACACCCCATGGTTTTAGGCAATAAACTTTATGAGTTGAAAATTTCAAACAGTTTTCAGAGTTCTGATGTTATTTCAATTTTTGTAAATTTTTCAAAGCCTTAGACTTTTTAAGCCTTAATAAAAGGATTTGTTCTGTAAAACTTGGGCTCAGTCAAAAGACCACACCCAACGACCTAGAAGGCTGCATGTGTTCCCCACCCCTAGTCTAAGGTTTCTGTAAGTCAAGATATTAATTATTATTGTATTGTCCAAAATGAATTAAGTTGAGAAACATAACAGATATTTTGGTATTTTTAACTTTTATATAAAGATTAACTGTATATTTCAATGCAGAAAGGGTTGGGAAAGACAAATCTGTGTGTCATGAACTGATGCTGACTTGAGGGTGATGGTGTCTGAACTGGATTCGTTGTCAGTTGCAAAAGTTTTATCTTGTTAGGCTCAGTTCTGGTGACTGATTTGAACTTCACTTTTGTATTTTAAAATAGGAAATATTTGTGTCAGATTGTACTGGGTAGTATCCAATAATTTTGGTAATTGTTTGTTTCCTTCCTCCAACCCCTCTCTCCAAAGAAAATGGTCTTGAACTCTTTGACTGCTGAAAAGGTCTATAATATTCAAAGTTTAGTATGTGTGGAAAAGATCAGGGATTAGGGAAGAGGCAGACTGGTAGGTGGCTGTAGGGGGAGCCTCAGGGGAGAGAATAGAGGCAAAGATGGGGAGTAAAGGAGAGAAGTAGGATTGAGGTAGGAAGGGTGGGAGATGGGATATTGTAGGAGTCTCCTAACCCTTGACCTCATTCACCTTTCCTCTGGTTCTTTCTCCTAGGCAGGACTCTGACAGATCCAGGATGTAGTGGCAGTCAGTAGACAGGTGGTACAGGAGGCAGTGGGAAGTCTGAAAATTGTGAGGGGTTTTGAGGCAGAAAAGGATGAAACAAGATAGGGAGGGTTGAGGAAGCAAGTGGGTCCATCAAAGACAGTCCAATGTGGAATGCAACTGTGAAGTGGATATTCTCTCCTCCCTGACCTCTCTCTGTTCACAGTGAACCTTCTGTCTTTTTTGACTCCCCTATGCCTCAGGGACTGCCTTCCTGCCAGAATCTTAGCATAGATTCTGGAAGGTTCAGAATCCCAAGGGTCAAGTGCAAAGAAACAGAATTCCCAAGATATTGAAGTAATTCAGCTTTACTGAGGGAAGATAGTTACCAAATGAAGCACACTCAGAGAACACAATGGAAACAGGTCTGTGGGGCTCCTGGGTGGACATGGGCATCACAGTAGGGTCCCAGAGCAAATGGGGTCCTCCTTTCCAAGCCAGCAAAGTCTGGTGAGTTTTTATAGAGTTCTCTGGGTCTAACAAGACTAGACTTTGAGGACTGGGATCAAGGAGCCTGGAAGCTGGTACTAATTCATGCTAGTAGGTAGGTGGGTCGGGGAGGAAGGAAAGACTTTTGGGTGACTGGAGGCCAGTTGATATTCACACTCTCAGTTGGCAGGAAAACAACTTTGGGCAGTTACTGGTAGTCTTACACTGATAGGGGAACTCCACTTCCATGTGGGAGGTTTTGCGCTCCTCTGTGGCTTCTTCATTTAACTGTCTGAAGGAATATTTCATATCCCTTGCATAAAGTAAGTTCACTCTGTCCTTTTGGTGACCTCTCAAGGAACATAACATGCGCGAGTTGGCCATGCCTTAATGTTTTGGGAACTAGCCACTCCCGGAACACATAGATAATACTTGGAGGATCTGGCTAGTCCTCCCAGTATGTGATTAATTAGCTTATATCTTGTGGCCCCCGTATGATATGTCCTTGACGAACAAACACCTGCATTCCCATGGCCATGTGCCTGACCAGCTTGGAACAGTGTGTGGAGCCGTTGGCAAAAAGCCTTCTTTGTCTAGGTCCCTATAAAGTCCCCCTGCTTAGTGCAAGTCCTCGGAATCTCACCCATGGAGAGGACGCTCTGCCTGGGACCTCTTTGCTCCCAATTCGGACCCTGAACGCTGTATCCCGGGATTCCCCAGCTGATGTAATTCAGGTGTTGGTGCTCCTCGAATTGGTGATGTTTTTCTATTTCCTCTTCTATCTATATTAATATTGCTATACTTATATTAGTATTAGGCTATATTAATTATTTCTGCTGTAGCTCTAAACTGTTGATGCATTTGCCTTTTCTGTAAATCAATAAAATATCCAGCTTCTTCTTCTCAAATGTGTCTTATTGTAGGTGCGAATCTGAACCATAAATTTCCTTAATCATACATAATTGGACGAATCTGAACCCCTTTTGAAATCACAATACACTGTCCCAGGGAGGCTGCTGTATTCATCACACCCAGATTTTCTAGGGAATAATTTTCTAGGCTGTGAGACTCTAGGCAGGGAAGTTATTGGCAGGAATTCAGCAGCCCACCTTGGGCAACACCCTAGGTGTCCCAGCCTCATGGAGACTGGGGAAATAGTTGGCATCTGCCCTTGGACAGGAAGCCAGCAGAGCAGAGAGATGGAAGGAATTTAGAGATCATGTATTAGAATGACAGTGTTTTAATATATGTACACACAAACAATGCAATTACTATGTCTTAAAACACATTTATGACATGAGAAAACTTAGACCTGAGGTGACCTGACTTGTTTGTCTCATAGCAAGCTAGAAAGGGAACGAAATTCCAGGTTTCTCCCCTTTCTTTTGCTTTACTAGGAAGGAAGGAGGGTTGAGATCCATGAGGCATTTCTAATTTCACAGAACGTTGGCTTGATCTAAAGTTGGTCTCCATGCATCCACCTCAGCCAATGAGGCCTCGAGATGCTGAAATTCTCTGGTTACCAACTAGTCTGGTTAGGGAAGATTCCTATTCTAGGAAAAAGAAACAGGTTTTCTCATAAAGCCCAGGGAACTTCTGAGTCAGTGACCAAATCCTGTAATCATACTCTGACCTGAAAACTAGTGGACCTTGGAATTTTCTTAGCCCCAAGTTAGAGGATGCAGGGATAGGAGGGAAACTCTGGAGATTACTTCACTGTTCTTTTGTGTGTGTGTATGTGTGTGTGTGTGTGTGTATGTGTGTGTGTGTGTATGTCCTCGACATCTTTTGCAGTATAACAATTAGGGATCCTTTCTAGGAACAATCCTTTTAAGTACACAAATAAAACACATAGAATTACAAAGAAACCCAATTATACAGAAATAAAGATGTTATTCCTTACCCCACCCTTGGATGCAAGTTCATGGACCCCCTGATATCTATCTTAGGATCCCTGGGGCTAGGGGGAGAGGTGAGTTTTGGATCCCAGGTTAAGACTTGCTGTAGAGTAGTAGATAAGGACCTGCAAACCATCAACTGACTCCTGTTACTGGCACCTCTGACAGATAAGGATTGTATCTCGGGGTATGACCAATTCCCTCTACTCTCCCTTCCTACCCTCCCCACAATTATAATAATCCTAATCCAGTATCCAACCTTCTGAGGTTGAGTCCCATAGCCTTGGAAGGCTGTCTAAGAAAAGGTTGGCAGGCTCTGTCAGGTATGGAGCTAGAGTTGGAAGCCAAGCATGGGAGGGATGACTTTTATACCCCCAGGTCTGCTGTCAACTCTTGTGTGTGGGATGCAGATGCAGCCAACTTGTCACACAGGAAATTTTCAGGCAGCTTTAATGTTCCTCTATCCTTTCGTATCGTATATCCCCCCTTCCTCTCACTTTCGCCTTTTCCCCAACCTCTATTTTTCCCTTCCTTGCCTCCCTTAGTCAGTGTTTTCAGTGACAAAGTTTACAGAAGGATACAGGGCAGTGCATGCTATAATGTCAATGATCCTCGGTTCCCCTGAGATTTCCTTCATCTCTCCAGAAAAATATTCCTCTCCTACCTCACTGTTTGGTTCCCTTTTTTCCCCAACCCTGGATCACCCATAGAGTCACAGCCTGTTAGATGGTGTTTTACAGATGAGGGAACTGAGGTTCAGAGAGAGGAAGTAACTTGCTTGAGGAGACACAGCAAGGAACAAGCCCTCCTGTGCTTTCACTTCACCCTTTTTGCTGCCTTTTCCTGTTAAGAGGAGAGAGGCTTTCCAGTTAGATGAAGGAGAGTGGGAGGTGGGGAGAAGGAACTGAATACCTTCCAACTAAGGA
The DNA here is from genome assembly GCF_028372415.1 of Notamacropus eugenii. NCBI lineage: Eukaryota > Metazoa > Chordata > Mammalia > Diprotodontia > Macropodidae > Notamacropus > Notamacropus eugenii. Next base: position 88,795,839 of record NC_092873.1, on the reverse strand, counting down.
TTTTACCAAACTTCCCTTTCCCAAGAAAAAGCAAAAGTTGGAATTCTTGGTCCTTCTTGTTCTGTTCTAGGGGAAGAGGAGGGCTAAAGTGGTCAGCGCATCTTGGCAAATTTAAGGTTGCTTTAGTTGGCAATTGAATTTAGTGCCCTCAGCAGACCAAAGGCAGTCTTTTGTTTTGACCTCTTCCCTTGTTCAAACACAGTCGTATATATGAAGGGGGTTCTTTGGAACTCTTCCTCCAGAGGCAGAGGGAAAAGTACTACTAATGGGACAAACACAACGCTTTCTTCCTTATTCTTTTTGCATACATTATTTCTCCACATGTGAGAGATGGCAAAAACGTTATGTTTCCACAGAAGTCATTAGTTGATGAAATCACTGAGAATAAGTCAGATAATAAGAAAGCCAGCAGACTGCAGGTGGACTCAACCAATCAGGAGACAGACAATGACCTTCAGAAAGTCACAAAATTTTTGATAAGAAGGTCCAGGCCTGAAACCAGTCTGAACCAGTTAGGAAAAACGACTTAGAATAACCTGGAAAAAACTTTTCTTCATTGCACTTGTGTAATGAAGCTCATGCATATAAGTAGACATACCCCACATAAAATTATCCCTTCATTTTCTGACCATGAGTCCTATGTTAAAGCATGTTTGGGAGGGGGGAATCACACCAAAGGTGGTTACATAATGAGCATGTAGAGAATATCTGTCTGTCTGTCTGTGTTCATCCTTCGTTTTTGAAGAAGATCATGATATCAGAGAAATGATGACATGACTTGCACTTGACTTTGTTTTGAGTGAGAGAGGGCTGTGCAAGGTCACCACCCTCATTTTCTTTTCCTGAGTCATCTGGGTCCAATGACCAGATATTCATTAATGCATCAGGATGACTGGAGAGGCCCAGGATGCAATGGGAGACCTTGGCCTTTTTAGGCTGGCCTTTTCAGGTACTCATTTAGAGAAGATGGTGATCTAATGGAGAATGGACCAATCCATCTCCTGATGGGAGGGACTGTCCTGAACTAACAGTACAAAACCAATCTTGATCCTGTATCCGATGCTCCCTCCTCCTGAAAAGAAGGTGGGGGCCCACTTTGGCCAAGGCTTTCAATTCCTCTGAACTCTGCTGCATTAAGTTTTCCTTGATACCTCATTAGTGTCAAAAGTGTCTCTAACATACAGAAGTTTTTCAATTTCATTTAATCGAAATGATCAGTTGTATCTTTCATAATTGCCTTTCTGCCTCATTTGGTTATGAATTCATCCTTTACTGGAGACATTAAAATGAAGATGATCTCTCTTCCAATTGAAAGGAAAATGATATGACCTTTAGTATTTAGGTCACATGCCTAATTTGAACTTATTGTGGATTGTGGCATAAGATGTTGGTCCAAGGCTTATTTCTGTCAGACTGCTGTCCAGTTTTCTCAGTAGTTCTTCTTACATACGGAGTTCTGTTCTGGGTAATTTATGTTTTTTAAGTTAATTGCTTGCTGAAATATTGACCCCTTATTCTCAGGGAGATGACATCCTAATAAGGGAAGCAGTATCATCAATGACGTGTTAGCAGATTTGGAGGTGACAAGGGGTAATTAACACCATGGATAACAGATACAGAATTTTAAAAGATTTTGACTGGCTAAAACATATAAATTTAAAAAATTAATTTTAAAGGCATAAGATGAGGAGACCTATCTGGATTACAGGTCATCTGAAAAGAAAATGTATTGGTCCTAGGGGACTGACTTCAAGCTTAATGTGAGACAATTGTGTGCTTGGGCTGAGCTCACAGGGCCAAAGTCTTCAGGAAGTGGAGGGTGAAGGGGGGAGATGATTCTGTTGTCCTCTGCTCTGGTCAGACCACATCTGTATCCAACTCTAGATGCCACACTTAGGAGAGACACGTACAGTGGAGATGATCCAGCCCACAGGTAACCAGGATGGTGAAAGTCAGTGAGTTCATGCCACGTGAGGCCTGGATGAAAGAAATATTTAGAAGAAAGCACTGTAAAGAAGGGCTGTGATTGCTCTTTTCAAACATTTGAAGGGCTGTTGTGCAATGTTTAGATGAACAATTCTAGGAAAGCAAAAGTTGGCAGGAGTTCAGTCAGAAGGAGGAGGAGAAGGAGGAAGAGCTGAGGCATAGAGAACAAGAAGGAAAAAAATTAACTGGAAAAGAAGGGGTGGCACCCAAAAAAGTTAGATATTTCCCAAGACACAATAAAAATCATTGAAGGAATTTGTGAGCAAAATAGAATTAGGTAAAAAAGGAGAGAATCATTAAAAGGTTATGGGGGTTAGGTTAGACTATATTTAGGTGACTTTGAACTCAGATTCTGCGATGAATTCTTTGAATAAGGCAGTAATTGGGTCCTAGTAACAGCTGAGAAATCTCTGGAAATGAAGAAACTAAATCATTTAGAAACTAAATGTAGAAAAATAAGTTGAAATATAAGCACAGGTGTGATTGATTCAAAGTAGAGTGATTCTGCTGGAGGGAATCCTGGCAAGAGGAATGAGGAAAGCAGAACAATATCATTGTGAAATGGATAAAGATTCAAAGAAATACAAGGTAGACAAAAGTGGCAGATTATGAAGACAGATCAAGGAGCAAAGCATCTAAGAATTATGGTGGATCCTTCAAATGAACTTAGAAGTCAGTTGTTCTGGGCCCGTAGGTAGTTAAATGGATAGAGCTCCAGCCTTGGAATCGGGAGGACCTGAGTTGAAATCTAGTCTCAGACACTTGACACTTACTAGCTGTGTGACATTAAGCAAGTCACACAGTTAATCCCAATTGTCTATTTCAAGTAAGCTGTTCCAAGTCTGCATTGTTTCTATGTAATAGTATCTTCCCAATTCTTTCAATTGGCTTATTCCCAGAAGAATAGAGACTGTAGAGCTTCCCAGGTTCAGCAAAAATGCTTTCAGATAGCATTTGACCCACACATCCAAAGAAGTGAGTGAAATGCTCATTGATGGCCCAGGGTAGAGAAGAAGGGTTAGAGGTGCCCAGGCAATGCACACATCCTTCTTATCGCATTGTTCTTTCTGTCCCTGACTGTTGAGCTTATTAAGATATGTGTTTCTTTCTCTCAAGATGGAGAAGTATTCGGTACTCTTGGACTCTGTGTATCTTTTTTTCTTCTTAGAAAGCTCTGCAAATATATCATAGTCACCCAAATAAAACCTCCCAGAGTTTCTGTCTTGTCCATTTTGGGTTCTTACAAGGCAATGTTACTCCAGTCTTTGTAACAGCTTTCTAAATTAGTGATAGACCTTAAGTCTTTTAAAAATTAAATGATATTTCTGTTATTTTTTAAATTAAAATTTTAAAATAGAAATTATTTCAGTTATCAACAATTTGTTTTTTCTTCCTCCCATTTCCCCTCAGTCAGTCTCATCCCCTTCCCTGAATAGAAAAGAAAATACAAAACCCTTGTAATAAATGGACACAAGTCAAGCAAAGCAATTTCTTATAGTAGAGATTCCAAAGATGTGTCTTATTCTGAATATTTAATCCTTCTTCTGAAGTGGGTAGCATTCTCCATCACTGGTACTTTGGATTCCTCAGAATTTGTAAGGCTTTCAAAGTTGTTTATTTTTACAATGTTGTTCTCGTACAAATTTTTCTCCTGGTTCTGCTTATGTAATTATGTGTAGACTTCTCTGATTTCTCTGAAGCCATCTTTCGTCATCATTCATGAACCAAAATTTGTTTGGCCAATCTTAAACTGGTGCATACTCCATAGTTTACAGTTCTTTGCCATTGCAAAAAAAAGGGGTTGTAATTAAAATATGTGTGTATTTTACACACACACACACACACACACACACACACACACACACACACACCTTTTTAGACCTTTTCTTTTTTCTTTGATCCCTTTGATCTAGATGTGCTCCTGCTCGGTAAAAGGGCACATGTAATATAATAACTTTTGAGGCATAGTCCTAACTGCTTTCCAAAATGACAGTACCAATTCCCAGCCTCACAAGAAGCGTGCCAATGTCTGTGTTTACCTGCAGCCCCTCAAGATTTGTCATTTTCTTTTTTTGCACAGCTTATAACTCTTAACGATTATCAACCTGCTCCTTCACTCCTTTAAAGACCGTAGAAGGCGCCAGAGAGCAGCTTTTCCTGCTGATACTCAGGTGTTGTAAATTAGAAGAGTTACTTATCTAATCTCAAAATGCCGCTTTTAGTTGTGCTTTTTACTCGGGTCCCTGCAGTCCTTTTCGTTAGACAGCCAAATCAATTAATATCCCAGGTTTCCTTCCTTAGACAGCTGTTTTCTAGCTCTTTCAGTCTGGCTTTGGAGCCGCTCTTACCCCTGCCCCACGCCCCCCAAACACCCCCCCCCCCTTCCTGGAATGTTTTTAGTGCTTTCTTTTGAGTAATACCATCTCTAGGGCCCAGGGTCTACAGTACCTACAATGGTTCTTTGCACCCCTGCAGTTACCACAGCTAAGGTCACTGAATTTCACAACCCCTGTACACTGAAACTTGTAGACCTAACACTATATTAAAGTTTGCATTAAGCAAACTTTGGGTGCTGGGATATTTTCTCCTTCTTTCTCCCTCTCCAATTTGAATGACTGGGGAGAGAAAAATGGCATTTTCACTTATAAGCATGGATGCTGATGGATGGGGCTGATAATTCAGAATTATAGACCAAGAGCTCCAAGCTACATTAGGTACTCCCGATCCTATTTGAACAACAATCTCTTCTTCATCTTAGCCACATGGCTGTCCAGTCTCTGCTTTGAGGACTTCCAAGGAGAAGGAAGGAAGCTATTACTTCCAGAGATACCCCATTGCACTTCTAGATAGACCTAATACTTAGGTGAAACCAACATCTCTGCAGTGTTCACTCAGTTCCTAGATGTGCCCTTATGGACTTGTCTAAGGTAGTTTATAAACAATCCTTCAAATACTTGAAGACAGCCATCTTATCCTCTCAATATCTTCTCTTTTCCTAGACAAACACCCCCAATTCCAACAACCAATCCTCTATAAAATGTTCTCTAGAACCCTTGCCCATCTGGTCCTTGTCATCTGGATGCATTTCTCTGGACACATGGTTCATGCCTTTTCTAAAGTGTGGTGCCCCAGCCTGAGCATACTACTCCAGATGTGATCTGACCAAGACAGGGTCTTTCAGAACTACTGCTTAGAGGAGTTTGGGGGAGGGGGGAGGGGAGGGAGAAGAGAACAGGGAAGATTCTGAGAGAGAAGAGTGTTAGCAACTGAAGGAGAGAAGGGCTGAAGAGACTTCATCCTAATCTTTCACAGGGGAGATTTTATTGAAAGAATGGAAAAATCTAAGAATTTGTTTACATTTTTCCTAGAAAACTGATGTACTAGACAGTTGTGCTATGGAGAAGGGAAGCACAATGGAAAACGATAAAGGTTGGGGTTTTTTAGGAGAAATTTTTTAAAACTCCATCTTAAAAGAAGAAAGATGGGATAGGACTTGGTTAGAATACTCTGATAGCAGAAAATAAGAAACTGAATTTTTATTATTGAACTCTTCATTCCCTTTCCACATACTGCTGACTTCAATGATTTGCAGAGTTAAGGAGTCTGTCACCAGAGGAGGCTCATTCAGGACTGTCTCTAGACCAGCACAGTGTTGGGGAAAGAGGATTGAATTTGGAATGATAGAATGTAGGTTCCAATCTCAGTTTTACTATTTCTTAACTTTATGACCTTGGGAAAATCTCTTAACATCACTAGCCTTTGGTTTCCTGATCTCCAAAATAAAGGAGATTATCTCTAAAATCCTTTTCAGGGTAAGCTTTATGCTGTCCAGCAATATTTAAAATTTAATGATTTCCTAGTTGGGGTGATGAACAAGAAAGGGGGAAAATCCTACCAAATGAGCCCAGGTTCTGTGTTTCTGACAAAAAGGTTACTGAGCATTCACACCTTCCTATTTTAGGCAGTTCACAACCACCCTTATACTGAAACAGTGCTCCTCCCCATTTTAATAATTAGGCTCTTTCCCCTTGTTATTGAGTTGCGTCTGACTCTTTTTGACATCATTTGGGATTTTATTGGCAGAGATATTGGAGTGGTTTACCATTTCCTTCTCCAGTCATTTTTCAGATGAGTAAACTGAGGCAAACATGGTTAAATGATTTGCCCAGGGTCACACAGCCTGTAAATATCTGAGGCTCGGGTTTGCACTTGGGTCTTCATAACTCCAGACCCTGGGCTCTATTCACTATGTCACATACCTAACCGTTTTACAGTGAGACAAAGTCTTCTATTTTGATTCCAAATTCCATTTATTGGACTCTGATTTCCTCTGTATTCTTGGTTCCTTCCTTTGTGATTTACAAAGCTTGGGGAGGCTACAAGACTTGCCTGAGTCACAGCTGAGATGGATATCATTAAAATGGAGGTGGCAAGATACCCCTCCACAAATCAGTTTCCAGATTTCTTCAATCCTCAGACACCCACAATTTTGTGTGGGGAAATTTTTTTCCTAAGGAGAGGAAAGGGTCACACTGAGGAGAGCTGGAGGCTAGAAGGCCAACAGAGGAGGATTGAGGGCTGGGACCTCTGGCACAAGAGCTGTGTGTTCCTGGAGTGATGATGGGAGAGAGGGAGACTTAGACACTACATAAAATTAAAGACTGCTCTGTGAATAACATAGAAAGATGAAAAATCTATAAAGCTCGGGAAATGTGGAAATTTCCCCATTTCAGTTTTAGTTTCAGTCCACTAGCCTGTGAGTGTTCATTCTGCCCATTCACCAATGATATTTTTTGTCTTACATTTTCTATTGGGTGGCAGACACTTTGTGAAGCCAATCAGAAGTAAAGGATTCATCCTCCTACAAACCCACTGTAAGTTTGTTTCTGTGATCTTGTACTTCTCTGCATGTTGACTATGCACTCTCTGTTTTTACTGGGGACCCTGGCCCTGACACAGACCTGGGCAGGTAAGTAGAGAATACTATTAAACTGATGCCTGGAGGCTGACCACGAGTAGATGCGTGGGTAGGATAGGGTTTTGCTGAACAAAGCTCTTCCAACACCAGCTGAGCTTAGGTTTCCAGGTAACCAGCTCCTTAATCTCAGGTGAAGTCAAGGTGATGATAAAATGAAGAAAAAATGAATAAGCTCGCCTGTGTGTGCCTTGGGGACCAATAGCCTTCCATTTGTTAGTTGTGCTTTGACAGGAGGGTTTGTGTGTGGGGTGTGTGTCCTGGTGTTGGTCCCTTAGTTTGAGCTTTAGTTTAGTCTGTGAGTGGATGGGTAGTTGGGAGTGAAGACTTGGGGCAGAGGTGCCAGAAGGAATGAGTGTGTAGTGCGAAGGGGGCGTTAAGAAGGGAGCAGAGCTGTCTGGGAGCCCCAGTCATTCAAGGGCAGAACCAGTAGCAGATGAGGCTGGGGGCGGTGAGGACACAAGGTAGGGGCGAGGCTGAGGGTGAGGAATGTGAAAGATCCAGGACCCCGATCAGAGGTGGAGGCAGGTTGGAGGTGGGGGACGTCTAGGTCTAGGAAATGGGGCACTTCGACCTGCCAAGGTTGTTCGTGAAGGCGCTTTGCTGATCTCAAAGGGGCTGGGATACCGGGGATGAGGAGGCATCTCTGGTCCTGGGGGTTTGGAGTCTGGGGTCACATCCCCGAGCCGGATGGGGTTAAAGGTCACATCCTGGGCTTGGCCGAGGACACGGCGCCGCCGGGGCTACGCTGTTACTCTCCTGATTCCCGGCCCAGGTCCCCGTGTCTCAGGCGCTCATACCCTGAGGTATTTCGACACCGCGGTGTACCAGCCCGACATCGGCGAACCGCGGTTCATCTCCGTGGGCTACGTGGACGATCAGCAGTTCGTGCACTTCGACAGTGACAGCGCGAGTCAGAGGGTGGAACCGCGGGTGAGGTGGATGGACAAGATGGATCAGGGCTATTGGGACAGAGAGACAAGGAATATGCGGGTGACAGCGCAGGATTACCGAGTGGACCTGCAGACCCTGCGCGGCTACTACAACCAGGGTGAGGACGGTATGTTTGACGTGGGGTCCCGGGGTCACAAATCACGTCCACGGACCAGAGTTGGGAGGAAGCGAGGCCGGGTCGGGACCCGTCCCACGGTCACCTTCAGGTCGCACTGGGGACACGGGGTGGGGGAATCTCTCGAGGCGGAAGGAACTACTTCCAGGGCCATACCAGATCGGGGATGGGTCCCGGAATCGGCGCCCAGTGGGGAAAGTCTGGTCGTGCTGACACCGGCGTTGGGGACGGGACAGGCGTCCACACCCTCCAGGGCATGCGCGGCTGCGAAGTTTACCACAACCTCACCTTCAAGCGCGGGTTTCTGCATTACGCCTACGATGGGTACGACCTCTTCACGCTGGACACGGAGACTTACAGATGGACTGCTTCGGTGCCGGAGACGCTGGACACGGAGACTTACAGATGGACTGCTTCGGTGCCGGAGACTTTGAACGTTAAGCGCAAATGGGAGGCTGGGCGAAACAAAGACTATTTGGAGAAGGAGTGCGTGCTGTGGTTGCTTCATTACCTGGAGATGGGGAAGGAGGCTCTGAAGAGGGCAGGTACCACTCGATCCCAACAGAGTGTGCTTGGCATTCCAGGTCCCTGGCCGGCCCTTCTTCACCTCCTCCTGCAGCCTCAGCCCCAGATTCCGGACCTCAGGGACCCCATGGACCTCGGGGCTCAGATTGTGGGTTGTTCCCTATAGCCCCGAGATGTGAGAGGGGGAAAGAGAGACCCAAGAAATGTCTCTGACCTTTGCCCCCAGACCCACCTTCTTTCCGAGTGGTGCATCACACTGTACCTGATGGGGAGGTGACCCTGCAATGCCGGGCCCAGGACTTTTACCCTGCGGAGATTTTTCTGACTTGGCTGAGGGATGGGGAGGAACAGCTCCAGGACATGGAGTTCATTGAGACCAGGCCAGCTGGAGATGGGACCTTCCAGAAGTGGGCAACTGTGAGGATCATTTCAGGCCAGGAAGGGAAATATACCTGCCGAGTTCAGCACGAGGGTCTGTCTGAGCCCCTCACCCTGAAATGGGGTAAGAACAGTGAGGAGGGTCTGGGGAAAAGGCCATTCTCCATCTCTCAGGAAGAGTAGAGGGATGTGGAGTTACTGGGGAGAGCTGGGGAAGGGGTTAGTGAATCTCAGGCCAGAGAGGGGTCAGGGCCTTTCATTTTCCTTTTCCATTTTAGAGCCACAGTCCAAATACACCTGGATCACTTTGGGGATCATTGCTGTTTTCATCCTCCACCTTGTCATTGCTGAAGTTGTGATCTTGAAGAATAGGAATTCAGGTAGGCAAGACTGTAAGGGGATCATCAGGCAGCAGGCACAGTGCAGATTCTGGCTTCCCCTGAACTGGCAGCTTGTCTTTCTGTCCCTAATTTCTCTATTTTCCATCTAAGACATTGCTAGATAGGCCCTAAGACTTTAGATGAAGAAACCTGTAAATAGAAATCATTTTCTGGAGGATGCCTTGCAGTGGTATAACAAGCTGCTGAGTGGGGAAACTGCTTCAGACTCAGATGAGAAATGAATATGGGGATTTCTGCCAAAGAAACTGGGTGTCTCCCAGCTGGAGGTTGTAGATCAGACTTGGAAACCCATTGATGCAGGCCCTGAGGTTAGGAAGTGCCCATTTGTGGGGACTCTTTTCCTTCTTCCTGGTAGATCTAGATGCTGGACTGAAGTAGGGGATGGGGGCACAGTCACAGTTGTAAGACAAATCATTGAACTTCTGGGGCCTTAGTATGGCCTCCTCTCCTGAATTCTTTGCTGGATTTTTTTTCCAAGTGGAAAAAGATTGGACTATGTTCAGGCTGCAGGTAAGTGAAGGGTTGACATGGATGGTAAAAAGAAGGGCAAGCCCATGGTATCTTTGGGACATGAGAAATGAGAATTTAGAGGAGAGGCTTACCCCAGTAGCCTTTCCTCAGTGTCCTCTTTCCTTCCCCTGCCCCAGTTCTGTTAAATATGTGCCTACCTGGGTTGTTTCCCTCTTTTGCCTCTAGGTAATGACCCTGCACAGGGGTCAGATGTCTTTCTCACAGCCTGAAGTGAGACTCTGGGGACTCTGGAACTGGAGAGGGGCTGGTGTAAAGAGGTCTAAGCAAAGAGGGTGGGTATGTGAGTGGTTGGAGTGAGGATTGGATGGGTGGTGAGGCAGGCTCTTCAGAATAACAAGAGGCTTGAGACCAAAGGTGACTTTGAGGGTCCCTCCTCAATCTATCTTTCTTTTTTCAGCTTGAGAGAATTGCCCTGAGAAAGAAAACAAGGATATTCAAGTCTCTAGTACCTGTTTTATTCCTGTTGACCTCTGGCTTCTCTCCCCAGCCCTGGCCCCTGTGGTCATCACCGTACTCTACTGGCCAAACCCTCAGGAGTCATCATTAGTGCCCTCACCCCGTTATCTAAGGTCTCCCACCCCTGCCTTTTTTCTACTTGTCTCACTTTGAAGAGAGACAACCAGCAGTGAGGGTCAGAGAGGTTTGGAAATGAGCCCCCATTCCCATTTGATATTGCACTGAACTCTGTGATATTTTTTCTACAGAAAAAAAACATGCCTAATTAATTATTTTTCTTGAATCTTCATCTTTTCTCCCAAATATTGGTTGAATTTTATATTTGGGTGGGGAATTTAGGAGGACAAAAGGATGATGAGATGTTCTGGACACATGACAGGGAAAATAAATAAAAGCTTGAAGACTTCTAAGAATTCTTTTATCTGCTCTGAATTTTCTATTGCAACTGGGGGCTGGGGCAAAGTTGGGATGGAACCCAGGCTGGGGTGGGGAGACAGTGTCTTGTAAATGGAGAGTGTGAAAATATTTGTCTTTGATTAGTACTGCTCCAACACAGTTGTTGACATGGCATATTCTGACTTGTTCTAGAGCTTCAGACAGGACCCAGGCTACATACTCCTTTAAGTGGAACTATGCACAAACAGGTTGATTGATCAATATCCATAGGCCTCAGCATCTTCTTTGAAAGAGTTTCAATTCTCTGTTCAGTTGTCATTTTCCTTCACCCTTGTGTGTGTGTCGTTGCTTTTTTTTCATTGCAGGAACCCGTCCAACAGCTTCTGTGGTCTCAGCTCAGAGCTCAGTACAGAGTCCTGGGGCTCCATCTTTGTTGGTGATGGCCACTGCATTAGATGACTGTCTTATTCTCTTTTTAGACTGTTTGCAGAATTGGGGCTTTTCTTCCCATCTGCAGAACAGAAGAATCTGAATTTGAAGTCAATGAAGAGGGGAATATCTGCTTTCTAAATATAAAAAATCCCCTTCCCCTTTCCCGCCCCTCTGAGGTCCCTGCCCTATTGATGATCAGACCCAGTTTATCCCTCTCTACCTATAACATCCCTCCCCAACTCTCCTTTCCCCTTTTGAACGATCCATGCTGCTGGAAAAATTTGACTTTCCCTCTTTCCTTCTGCCCTAGCATTTCTTTCCAAATAAGAGGAATATTTTAATTGTTTATATTTCTCTCTCATTTTATAATCACTACATCAGCTTAAGTATTACACAATTGGTTTTTTTCCCCCCTCATCCAAGGCCATTTGAGTTTTCTTCATTTGTTCTAAAATCCCTGTGTGTGGGAGTTTCCCATTACAATTATTAATGGATCTAAGGAAGGCAGTCACAAAGTGGTGGAAGCAGGCAGAGACTTAGGTCCTACTATCTCCTAGTTAATATTTAAGAGAACGTCTTTGCTAAAAATGTCAGGTCTGATTCTGGGGTCATGTTGGGGCACTTGTTCCTAACACACTTTGAGTGACTGAGACATTGTTTTTGTAACAGAGCCTCTGATTATCTCTCAAGCAGCCCAGGGATTTTATAAGTAAGTGGAGGATCTCCTCTGGGCTGTAAGCCATTTTATGTCATGGCTGACATGATTTTGGGACCCTGTTAAGTCATCCAGTTGTGGAGGGTTGTACATGGAGAACTTGCCTTCTTTTTTCTCACAAGACTTCCTTTCCCTCTGTGGCTTACAAGTAGCAGGACAAAAAACTTCCCTTTGTATCTCTGATGAATATTTAGTTCACTGAAATATGAAATATGTTTCAGAGAACTAGAGTTGCTTTTCTGACTTGATCCATAAACTCTGTGAGCCCCAAAGTCTAGCTTTCTGGATCTCCCGTCTTAACAATTTCAAGTGTCCATAGGCAGGAAGGGTTTGTTTCAGGAGACTCCTTGTAAGGTCCTGAATTCCCCTGTCTGGGGAACCCTGTACCTCCCCCATAACCATGAGGTGTCCTTTTTGATACCAAAGAAAAAGGCCAAGGATCTCCAGATTGATTATTGGTAGCAGTTTAATCAATCATTATAATTACTTACATAAAAGGGCAATCTGGGGCAGCTGCCAGACAGTTCAGTGGATCCTCACAAGAGAACCCCCAAAATGCCTGAAACCAGACCAAAGGAGGAAGTGCTAGAAAGTGCACCACTACTGACTGGTGAATATTTTTTATTTTCTGTCTAGTAATAAGCTTGAGAGTTAAGCCAATGTTATGCCCCCATATAAGTTTCTGTACCATGATCATGTACCAGCGAGATATGGGTCACAGTATTTTTGTTTTGGCTTTCATAGGTCATAGCATTTTAAGTTATGACTCAGTGTCTAAGTTCTGATCCAGTATCTAAGTTAGGATTTTTTAACAGGTCTCCATGTTAAGGCTTCCACCTTTCACAGAGTTTAAGTTTTTATGGCTTTTTACTTCTTACTATATTTTATGACTTTTTCCCAATTCTGGACCCCACACTCCTCCTTGGAGGAACTGAGTGACCAAATCTTATAGGACTTGTTAAGGATTCCATGCAGGTAGAGATTTGACCAGTTATCAGATACTGATGGCTGGCTGCAATATTCTGAAGTAGTTTGGAACCAGATTAAAGAGGAGTTGGAAAATAATTAACAAGGAAGTGAAAATACAATAAAGCGGGTAACATTTCATTTTAAATCTAAGTCATGTGGCCTACAGGGATCCTCATGCACAGATGAATGACTTGCATTTGTATTTAGGCGTAGCTAGGTGGTATAGTGGACAGAGTGCAGCACTTGGTGTCAGGAAAACTCATCTTCCTGAGTTCAAATCTGATCTCAGACACTTACTACCTGTGTGACCCTGGGCAAGTCATTTAACTCTGTTTGATTCAGTTTCCTTATTAGTAAAATGAATTGGAAAAGGAAATGGCAAACCACTCCAGTATCTTTAGCAAGAGCACCCCAAATAGCATCACAAAGTATTGGACACAACTGAAAATGACTAACAACGACAACAAATTTATATTTCAGTTTGACGTCACTGGTTAGACTAGCTGACCTCTGAGGCCCCATGCAACTCTTGAATTCTGTGATTCTGATTTTGAAGCTGCCCACTGTAAAGAACTGTTGGTTTGCATCCTTCCAGAGTCATGTATATGTGTGCTGGGGTCAGGGTCTGGCCCACAATGGCCTTCCAATCCCAAATATTTATTGCCCTATAATGGCCTTTGCTTTGCCTTCTTCCTTTCCTAACAGTCTCCCTGTAGCTCACAGTTTCAAAGCAAGAGATCTGACTTCTTATTAACCTTAGTATCACTGATAATGCAAATGTTAATTTTCCTCATTTTATTCATGAAGAAACTGAGGTACAGTGAAGTTAAGTGAAGGGCTCAGAGCCACATGCCCAATGGAAGCCAGAGTTAGGACTTGACCTTGGGTCTTCCTTGCTCCCATGGTGCCTCCCAAGCCCATCACTCCAAATCCTAGCAGCAGCCCTGGTTGAAGCATGGCATGGATAAAACTGTGAAAGTCTAACTCTGAAATCTTCCTTCTGCATCTCCATTTAATTTATTAAATATTGATATCTCATTCTGCAGCTTTCCCCTTTCCCCTTTTATAGCAGTGATCCCCCTTGGAATCTGCAAACATCAATGACAAAGGCATCAGCCAGATGGGGGAAGGGGAGAGGAGGCATCCTCATGTAACGTTACCATGTACTCTCAGTATGTGTGGTTGCAGCCATTGAGCCTCAATGGCATGCCTGAAATCAAACAAACTTCGCTTCTCCAAATTTGGGGAATACTCAACTAGCAGATGAATTCCATTTTCATAGATATTCACATGAGATACAATTGGGGCTCACTTTCCTTTTAGACTATAACAATGCTAAGAACCAGATTCGTTTCCCCGTGCCAGAATGATGAGGGTAATACAACTGCATATTAGCTGCTCTTAGACAATTTTCTTACATAATTGTTGCTGCTGTTTGGTTGTTTCAGTCATGTCTAACTCTTAGTGCCAACATTTGGGATTTTCTTGGCAAAGAGGTTAAGGGAAATTACTTAGCTAGTAAGTGTCTGAGGCCAGATTTGAACTCAGAAAGATGAATCTTCCTGACTTCAGGCCAGGTATTCCATCTGTTGCACCACCTAGCTGCCCTTTTCATATATGTATGAGTGTGTATATGTGTACATACATATATATGCACATAGAGAAATATACATGCATGTATATATGAGTATATGTGTATGAGAGAGAATAACTATTAACTGATTAATTCATCAACAAGAATTTATTAATAACCAGTCTCTGTTCTAGGTCCTGGGAATAAAAAGATGTGCATGGAACGTCTCCTGCCTTTAAGGCACTTATATCCTGTCAAGGTTTATCTAGGACCAGTTTTCTGTCACTGCATTTGATCAGAGCACTGGTTTTGTGTGTGCGCGCGTGTGTGTGTGTGTATGTTATTATGAATCAACAAACATGATCATTTCCCTACAAACTGCATTTTGATTGTTTTAATGATAGACTTTTATAGAATTAAACATCGTAGCTCCTAAACACCTATTTTCTCAGTGTTTCTGAATTTCTTCTTGCTCTCTTCTATATGCTTTATTTGCTTCATTGAGGATCTTTTCTTTTTTTTAATGTCAGTCTCATTACCAGCTCCCAAACTGCTCCATCTCCCAAACCCAACCCCTCCCTTGTAACAAGTAAATTGCATCAGATCCACTCATTTGCTCTGTCTGAGTTGCTACATCTCATTCTGCATCTTTAGTCTATCCCAAAGTGATTGTTGGTCTTTGGGAATTGTGGCTGGTCATTGAATTGATCAGAATTCTTAAGACTTTCAAAATTGTTCTAATTAGTGTATAATGTTGTAGTTGCTGTATAAATTGTTCATCTGATTCTGCTCACGTGACTATGTTCATTTTACAGTCTTCTCAGTTTCTGGGATTGGTTTTATTTTGCAGTTTTCATCTTTGCTTTATCACAACAAATGTCGATTTTCTCGTCCTCCTATCTCCCCTCTCTTATTGAAAAAAGAAAAGAAAAACAAAAGCTTTATTTAAAAATATGACCAAGGTTGGGGGTGCCCAGTCCTTGCCCAGCATAGTTCTCTGTCCAGAGTGGAGACTGGTGACTCAGGATTTCATTCCATGAGGTATTTTTGTATCGCTCCAACCCCTGAGGGGATTGGTGGGACAGGGGTGGGAGCAAGGGGGCTTCTGATCACTGAGATTGGCTCAGTGGAGTATCTGTTAATGAACTTTGACAGGGATAGTGCGGGTCTGAGCATGGAGACCAGGGCACAGTGCTGGAGGGGGAGACACGAAGATACAGAGAGAACTTGCAGATTGACCGAGTGGACCTGCAGACCCTGCGAAGTTACTACCACCAGAGCGAGCACGGTGAATGAAATGGGTGTTAGGCTACCCCCATCAACTATCACATCCACCCTGAGCCTGCTCAATGACTGAGGAAGGAAGGGCGGAGAGGGCCAGGATCTTTGCAGGATAACCCTAAGACCCGCCCAGGAGTTAGAGGAGGGACCTGCGCTGGATTCTAGAGGCAGGACAAACAGACCAATAGAAGAGAGAGGGGAGTGGGTCCATTGTGCAGAGTTCCGAGTGGGGGCTGGATCTGACTGTGGACTGATGCAGGCGGGGCTGGGGCTCTCACTATCTAAGAGAATTATGGGTGAGAGGTTTTCTTGGACTGGAGCTTCCGCCATGGGTTCACTTTGGACGTCTACGGTGGTTATAAGTACATAGCCCTGGTCATGGTGACCTGTGCATGGATGGTGGAGCCCGCGACTCTGAACATCAAGTGCAAGAAGGATTAGGGTGAGAACTTCGAGGAGAGATGGAAAGCCTTTTTGGACAAAGAGTGCGCGCTGTGGCTTCCCAAGAACCTAGAGAACTGGAAGGAGGCTGTTGCTAAGGGCGAGGCGCAGCCCGGTCCCACCTCTTCTTCTAGAGCCCGAGACCTGAGCTACCAGTGTGTGCAGTGGGCAGGGCCCAGGCTTAGCTTCATTTTCCCTGCCCCCTCCCCGCCGGGTCCTTTTCTGCCTCATTGGCAGCTGCAGCTTTTCTCAGGACTTCCAGAACTTCAGGGCACTGACTTCGTGTCTATATATGCTTAGGTTGTGTGTCCTCCCCTGATGTACTTGCGTCCTTCTTAAGGGTTTAGCTTCAGAGACTACGGGCATGAGGAGACCGTGGAAATCCCTCTGCTCTTTATCCCATAGTCCCCCCTTCTGCCAATCTCACTAGTCCTGTCTGAGAAGTGACCCTGCAGTAAAGGGCCCAGAGCTTTTAAACCCGGGGGACATCTCTCTGATTTAGCTGAAGGATGGGGGAGTAGGGGAGAGGGTGGGATGCAGTTCCAGGATAAAGTTCATTAAGACCAGGTCTGCGGAGACAGGACCTTCCAGAAGTGGGCAGTTGTTGAGATGACCGGGCCACGAAGGGAAATATACCTGCCTAGTTTAGGACAAGTGACTTACTGAAATGAAACAATTTTCTTCCCTAAGCAGAAAGATCTGGGGCTGTAGGCTGAGGATCAGGCCTCATTCTAGACAGAAATGGATCACTTTCTTTTTCCATGAGAATGAATAGAGGTCTGGAGTTGGAGTTAGGAAAGTCTGAATTTGCATAGACATTGAATGGACTTAGACCCCGGACAAGTTACTTTTTAGAGGCTATTTCCTCATCTGTGTACTGGGGATAATAACAACATTTCCTTGACACAATTGTGACAATCATATAATACAAGATATTCCAAAGCCTCAGTGAAATTTTAAACTATTAAATAAAAAGCCATATTAAAGCTTTAAACTGCACTGAGACTTTTGAGACATCTGGTTACCTTGTATATAGCTACAACAACAGCTATTATTACTACTATTACTACTACTACTACTGCTACTACTGCTGCTAGTATTGCTACTACTGCTGCTGCTGCTACTGCTGCTACTACTTCTACTGCTGCTGCTGCTGCTGCTGCTACTACTACTACTACTACTACTACTACTACTACTATTACTACTACTACTGAAGGGGTGCTTGGTTGCATGTGCTTAGGCCCCAATTCTAAAAATCACATTTCTCTTTAAAAATCACATTTCTCCCTAGTCTCAAAAAACTATCTCAGGCCCAAATACTGTCTCAAAATACTATCTCCCCAGCCCAAGGACACAGGCTGCCCTAGCAACAACCATTATCTCCCTGCTATAGTAGCCAGCTGTACCTATAGAATTTATCCCTTAGAGTCAGCTGCATACTGACTGAACTAACTGTGTCCTGTGTCCTAACGACATTTACTTTTCACTGACCTATCATTTGTATCCTAGACTTGGATTTACCTATGCTTGCTTACATTAATCTTGTCTAATAAGACATTGATGAGAGAAGCCTGGTTTTTCCTGGTTAGCCCCGACCATTGGTTGACTTAGGAACTTTTCAGGCCTAAAACCACACCTCCAAGTAGGCACCCCCTGGACTATTTCCTGATGAATTCCGTGTAAAATACCTGCACAGTAGATACCAAAAGAGCATGTTCCTTTAAGAACTGACCACTCCTTAATCACTCCCTAATCCCACCCCAAAACACCTAGTCAGCATATTTGGCACAAGTGATACTATAGAACATCCTATATAAACTTTCCCTGTACCCCTTTAATGTTGCAGCTTCCCTAAAAACTCTTGCCTGATGAAAAGCATAATAAATCTTTATCTTGACTTCAGTTATGCTTGAGTTCAAGAATTCTTCTCCAAATGGCCTGCCCCTGGTACCCCTGTCTTTGTGGGGGTCTCACACCTCCTTTCCAGCTTGCATCACTACTACTACTACTACTACAACTACTGCTGCTGCTGCTGCTGCTGCTGCTGCTGCTGCAGAGTCACAGTCCCTTTACATAAGTTGGAGTAGGTGCTATTATTTTTCTCCTCCTCCTCTTCCTCCTCTGTCTCCTCCGCTATTTCTTCCTCACTGCCTTTATTGGTGGAATTGTGATCTGCAGGAAAACATTACAGGTACAGAAGTCTGAACAGTAAGTCTAAAGCATGGTGGGGATTCTGGGTCCTTCTTTTGTCCCTACTCCACAAAACTCTTAATTCCATTATAAGACTGAGAATAAGGAAAGGCCTAAGGCTAGAGAAGAGTAAACCTGTACATGAACATTTCTGTCCATCACTGGGTCTCTGTCTCTGTGTCTCTGTCTCTGTGTTTCTGTCTCTGTGTCTCTGTCACCTTCCCTGTGGGTGTGGGGTTAGTGTCTCTCAGGGGCACAGTAGGTTAAAGGAACGCTTCAGTAACTACTTCATCAGCCTCAGACCAAGTCAAAGGAAAGAACTGGGTACCACCCAAGTGGAGTAACAGACCAGAATGGGAAACCTAGAGTTCTTAGTCTTCATGTGATGGGTGTACAGTTTTCCTGTATCACTTCCTGGTGAATCTTGATCTTCACTAAGGGAGGGGTGAGTTCACAGTTCTGAGGGATTGATCTGGGTAGAAGAGAGATCAATAAATCTTTGGGGCCTCAGTATACTTGCCACTGGGTTGTTTGCTATATGTTTATTGATGTACATGTTTTAGTGATAGAATATATATATATCTATATCTATCTATCTATCTATCTATCTATCTATCTATCTATCTATCTATCTATATATATATATCTTGGAGGATAGGGACTGTTTCCTTTTTTCTTTGTATCCTCAGGGACTACCATCGAATAAATACTTAATAAATGCTTGCTTGCTGACTAATTGATTCCCAGTGGGAAAAAAAGGAGAAAACTGAAACCGCATAAGTGACACGGACTTGAAAGAAAAGGGCTATAATCGTTCAAACATCATTGAAAATTAACCCTAACCTCCCTTCGATGTGCTTACATTCTGTTGGGGAAGAAATGTGTTCATCTATTTAGATAAATACAGAATATGTGCAGGATGATCATGAAAGACAAGAGGCACTAGTAGGTGTTAGGGGAATCAGGAAAAGATTGATGTAAGAAGTTGTGCTTGAGCTGAATCTCAAAGGAAAATAGGAACATGAGAAATTAGGAGCTAGAAGAGGAGGCTATGATCCTGTAGCCTCATCCTTTCCCATACTCCTGAGCAACTGGTTCTTGAGTGGGTTCTCTCTCTCCTGTCTTTCCAGGCAATGACAGTGCCCATATTTCAGATGTCTCTTTCACAGTAAAAGTGAGACCCTGGAGATGGGGGTTTGGTGGGAAGGAAGCAAATGCAGAGAGGATGGAAATGTGAGTCACTGGGGCTGGGGAGGGAGACTCCAGAACAAAGAAGGGCTTTGAGGTCAGAGGCGACTTTCCTGATCCACTCCCCATGTGTTTTCCTTCAGTTTGAGAGAGCCTGCCCATTCATTGTTTGTGTTTTGTTCCCAAAGAGAACCAGTGACATCACCTGTCTTGTCTTGTTTGTGAATTGGATTTAAGTGAGGCAGAGCTATGCAAAGTCCTCTGTGTGGACCTGAAAAAGAAATAGATGCTCAGTTCTTCATTTCCTTTCTCATTTCAGTTGGCTGTCAAATATGTATGTATATTAATATGTATAGATATATTCACATATATACACAAATATGAAACACACACATATCCATCCCCAGACTCTTCTATGAGCTTCAGTCCCAAATCACCAATTGCCTATTGGACTGGATGTCCCAGAGACCTCTCAGACTCAACAAATATGTTCAAAACACAACTCATTATCTCTCCCCTCCCTTCCACTTTCCCTATTTTAGTTGTTCTTCTGTTCTCCCTGATTTAATTCTTCAGTATTATCCTTGACTCCTCATATCCTTCTCCCTACATGATCAGCCACTTGTTTCTGTCTTCACAATAACTCTTAAAACTGACCTATTTTCTCCATACACACTATTAGTTAAGGCTTTAAAAAACCTTCTTATATGGATTATTTCAATTGCCTCCTAATTGGTCTCCTTGCCTTAGTTCTCTCCCTGGTATCAGTCAATCTCCACATCGTTGGCAAGGTGATTTTCCTTAAGTACAGATCTGATCATGTCTGTCACCCCCCAATTCATTCAGCTTTACCAGTTTCCTATTGCTTCTTGAACTATATGGAAATTATTCTGTTTAGCTGTGAAAGCATTTCCCAATTTTACTCCCAACCAATTTTTTCTAGACTCATTGAGCTCCAAACTTTGCAAATTAGCCAAACTGGCCTTCTCTCTTCTGCACACACAGTCCTTTATCTCCCCGCTTTCAGTCTTCATTCCTGGCCACTCCCCATGTCTAGAATGCACTTCCTCCTAACCTTGACCTAATAAAAGTCCTGTGTGCCTTCAAGATGAAATTCAAGCACAAGTTCTCTACTTGAAACCTGTCCAGATCCCCTCAACTGCTCATGTCCTCCTCAAATTCTATACACATCTTCAACAGTTATTTTGTATTTATTTCTATTTATCCTCTTCATATTCATTCTGGTTATCCTTATATACAAAGGGATTGTTCTGTATTTCTATCTCTAGCTCTTAGCCCAATGCCTAGGATCTAGAAGGTGCTTAATAAATGCTTGTTGATTGATGGATTGATTAGGAGCAAGTGGCTCAGAAAAAGGAAGGAGACTGGGGTGAGATGAAGTTCATGTGCAAAGTAAGTGCTCATGTATTTTTTTTGATCATTTTCCTCTTATGTGTTCTCTACTCATGTTTCTATGCTATAACTCTGATTTGTTACAGGGTTTCAGCTAGAGGATAGGTTACATAGTATCCTTAGATGTGTAACAGTTACAGTTGGATGGGATACTAACCCAATCCTTTGTACCAATCCTCTAAGGTGTTCTGCTACATGTTGTTTTATTACTGTTATGTTGTCAGAGGGAGGGTGTACGTGTGTGTGTGTGTCTTTAAACTAATCTGAGGCAAATTAGTTGGTTAGTGAACCCCTGAGGGCCTTATATCTCCTTGAGTCCATATGTTTCATCAGGTTGTAAAATTAACCAATTCTTCTAGTATCAGCACTGTCCTATCTCAGAGCTCATCTAATATCCAAACCAGTTCATCAGATAGGGTCATGTGACTCATAATAATAATAGTTCATGTTTTGATTATCTCAGGCTGCACTTCCAAATCTTGACCTTGAAGTGAAGGAGTTCACTTCTACCTTCTCTTGAATTCTTTGCTCCTTTATCCTATCATCAATATTGCTGTACCAAGCTACAGCTCTGAATGATTCCCACCATTTTGTTGCTTTACCTCCCACTCACATGCTACTGAATAAAGCTGAAGAAAGTCATGAGATCGTGCTGACTGGATCCACTACAAATTCACGTTAAGTAACCTTAACTGGGTCTTCACTGCTACTAGGCAATCCTTTTGTGCTTTCCTAACTGATGCACAATTTATCTTCTTTCATCCCCTTTCAAACTTTCCATAGTTCCTCCTCCCTGACTCTCAGATCAGAATCTTTCTTCATATTTCACTGAAAATAATTGAGGCCATTCACTAGGAACATCCTCTTCTCATCTCCTCCTCAATTAAGTTTTCTAAATGCTATCTGCCACCATCTCTGCTTTCATACCAGTCTCCCATAATGAGGTGGCTGTTCCGCTTGTCAATGCAAACTCCTCTACATGCACTAGCGATCTCATTCCTTCTTGTCTTTTTTAACACATTGCTTCCTTCATCATCCCCAATCTTTCATTTTTCTGTGATCCTTCTTTGTCTATTGGCTGTTCCCTTACTGCCTACAAAAATGTCCATGTCTCCTCTCTTCTGAAAAAAATGCTCACTTGATCCATTAACTCCCACTATCTATCATCCTCAATCTCCCCTCCTTTTTGTAGCTAAACTCCTTGAGAAGGCTGTCTACATTTGGTACCTTTACTCCCTTTCCTCTCACTCTCTTCCTTAACTCACTACAGTCTGGCTTCCCACATTATTGTTCAAATGAAACTGCTTTCTCCCATGTTACTAACATTCTCTTTATTGACAGTTTAATGGCCTTTTCTCCAGTTTCATCCTTTTGACCTCTTTCTAAACTTTGACACTGTCAATCACCTCTTCTTCTTGATACTCTTTTCTCTCTAGTTATCATGACACCACTTTTTCCTACTTTCCCTTCTACGTATCTGACAGTTCCTTCTTATTTTTCTTTGCTAGATCCTCATCTAGGTCATACCTGATGACTTATTCCTAGGTTATTAGCTAGCCCACAGGGCTCTGCCCTGGGTCCTCTTCTCCTCTCCTTCTATACTATTTCACTTTGTGATCTCATCTCCAGTGGATTCAATTATCATCAATATTCTGGTGATTATCAGATCTACTTATCCAGCCTAACCTCTCTACTGACCAACAGTCTTACATCTCAAACTGGATGTCCTTATAGACATTCTCAAGTGAAAATGTCCCCAAATGAGCTCATTATCTTGCTCTCCCAACTCTACCATCTTCCTAACTTCCTTATTATTGTTGAGAATTTTTATTTTCATAATCATGTCCCAATTTCATTTTAATCCGGTTTTGCTGTACTAGTTTGTTCAGGACACATGCAGCCTGTGGGCTGAGTTTAACATTTGCCTTACACCTTATTTTAGTTTCATATTTAGGTTCTTTCAGTAGTATGTAGAAAGGTAATCAATGCACAGTGTAGAGCAGATATAGGACAGCTATTTATTTTCTTCCATTAAAATAAATGATTAAAAGCACAGAACACATGTAAGCAAACAGTGATGAAGACAAACATGCAGAGAGTGATAATTTTATTTTCTCATTGTCTATTCTTATTCCTTCAATTTCTTTTTCTTGTCTTTTTGCTATAGCTAGTATTTCTAGTACAATATTAAATAATTGTTGTGATAACAGGTATCTTTGCTTCACCCCTGATCTTACTGGGAAAGTTTCTAGTTTATTCCCATTACAGATAATGCTTGCTCCTAGTTTTAGATAGATACTGCGTATCATTTTGAGAAAGGCTTCATTTATTCCTATATTTTTCATGTTTTTAATAGGAGTAGGTGTTGTATTTTGTCAAAACCTTTTTCTACATCTATGAAGATAATTAAATGTTTTTTGTTGCTTTTGTTGTTGATATGGCCAATTATGCTTATAATTTTCTTAATGTTGAACCAGTTCTATGTTCCTGATGTAATTTGCACTTAGTCATAGTATATCAGCTTTGTGATATATTGCTGTAATCTCTGCCAATATTTTATTTAAAATTTTTGCATTGATATTCATTAAAGAAATTAGTCTGTAGTTCTCCTTCTCTGTTTTTGTCCCCCTGACCACATTTGTGTCAAAGAAGGGATTTAGTAGAATTCCATCTTTACCTATTTTTTTCAAATGGTTTGGTACAATTTGCTTGTAAAGCTTTTTTTGTTATGGTGATTTTTTTTCTTAGAGAGCTTATTTGCAGCTTACTCAATTTCCTTCCCCCACCAAAGACAGAATTATTTAAATTTTTATTTCCTCTTCCCTTAATCTAAACAATTTATATTTTTGTAAATATTCTTCCATTTCACTTAGATTGTCAGTTTCATTGACATATCATTGGTCAAAATAGCTCCTAATAATTTCTTTAATTTCATCTTCATTGATAGTATATTCACCCCAAGGATCTTCTCAAGGTACTTCTACCATTTAAATGCTTTTAGGACTTCACTGAACAATTATCCTGTCCCAGGAAGTAATAAAGGAAAAGAAAAATGAAGGAAAAATCAAACTAATACCCCACCAAAAAGTCTACAAAAAGAAAATAGAGAATGACAAAAGCTAGAAATCTTAGACTTTTTCTTCCCTCTCTTTGATTATCTGAGTGTCTGCTTTTAATGATCTAGACTAGAGGTAGAATCATATTAAAATATAAAAATAGTTAGGAAATAATAAAAATAGTTAGGAAACATCCCAGGGTCCTTGAGAAGACTGAATAAAATAGTGTAAAGAAGACCAGAAGTATAAATAAGAGGAAACTGCTGCTGCTTCTACTACCACTGTTATCACCATCACCACTGGGAGTTGTGAATGAATGAATGTATATGAGAGAGCTTTGGTAAACTGTCAAGGTGCAGGCAGATGTAGGCATGGTTTATCATGGTTACCTTTCCACTACAGGGCTTATAATCATCCTGGCAGTCCCCTTCCTATTTCTTCTACTTTTTCCTCTCCTTACTTCTTTCCTGGGGAGTATATCAAATGCCAACCCGGACACTTGTAGCTGTCACTCTGGAAGCAGAGACTTTTCAATACAGGAAATGAATGAGGAGCCAGGAGAGCTGAGCAAGAGCAGGCAGAACTCAGGATGGGAAAGACTAGTTGAACCCTTGACTAAAGCTGCCCTTCCCCTTTCATCTCCTTTTCAAAGAGCACTACTTCTTATCTTCCTAGAGAGTTCCTGACAGTCACATGTGCCATTGGCTGGACCAAATCCCTTCCAATCAACAAAGGCCTTGTTTCATGACATTTTAGGTGCTAGGCAGATTAGACTGTCACAGGTTGGAGCCCAAGACTGACTTCATGGCCTCACCTGCTTTATGTATCGATCCCTACCCTAGCCCCTTAAAACAACTCAAACTCTCACCACTTACAGTAAGTTTTAGGCAATAAGTTTTACTAGTTGAAAATTTTAAACACTTTTTCACTGTTCTTAAGTTATTTCATTTTTTCTAAAGTTAAAGTTTTTTGGGATCCAAGTTATTGTAATTATACTACATAAAATGAATGATGTTGAGAGATGTAACATATGATACAATGGATGTTTTAGTAATTTACCTTTCCTACAAAGATTAACTTCATGCTAACACAGGACAAGTTCAAGTATCAAGGACTGGGAAAGAGTCTGTGTATGTCATGAGCCAATGTTGACTGAGAGTGATGTTGAATTCATTGTTAGGGGAAGCAGTTTTGCTTTGTCAACCTCAATTTTGATGACTGATTGCAAATTGACTTTTTATATTTAAAAACTGGATCTATGTGAAAGATTTACTGGATAGTACCTAATAATTTTGGTAATTGCCTCCCTTCCCATAATCCCTTCTCTCCCAAAGAAAAGTCTTACAACCTTGCTTCACAAAGTAGGCATATCCCCTCACTTAATTTGGAAAACTGTACACATCTAAAATCAGCTGATTTGTAAGGGAAGGAAGAGGAGAAGCATCTTAGGAGGACTGATGGATGAAAGTGTACCTCTCTACAGGCTCCTCCTTCCTTTTCTCCATCTGATTTTCCATCCCCTAATGCACTGCCCCGGTTATGGATGGCCTTAGACATGACCTCAGGATTCAGTGTTAACTCATCTCTGTCCCAGTCCTATTCTCAGTACCTCCCTTCAAAGGGTGATGCCCTATTTCACTATCGCCACCTCCATTCCAGAACTGCTTAACATTGTGTAGTACCCTCACACCTCAGTCTTTCACCCTACAGTGTCAGTTTCTCTGGGCTTGACCATACCTTAACCTTTTGGTCTCATTTAGACTTTTCTCTATCCATTCATTATTAATTTTTTTCTTTTAATATGCACATTTCCCATGGTACCCCTTCTCTCTCCCCCTTACCAGAGAGCCATCCTTTACAATAAAGAATTAAAAAGAGGGAAAAAAAATCAGTTCAGCAGTTTTAATCACTGTATTGAAGAAGTCTGATAATATTTAATGTTCCATAGTTATAATCGTCCACCTCTGAAGAAAAGAAAAAGGTGTCTTGGGGGCTAAGCTTGATAATTATAATTTAGCAGCATCAGGGTAAAATCTCACAGTAGCTGCCATCAAAGTCTTTCCTGGGTGGGATAGACAGAAGTGGTGATCAACACAGGAGTAAGGTTAGATTTTCAGTAAAAGTATTTCCGACTCTTTGACTTAAGAATTTTGGGCGCCCCCTTGTGGACGACCCAGGTCGGGGAAATCCCCGGTTTGGGTACTCAGTATGGGGAAGCGAAAGTGAAACCCCAGGCTCTGGGGCTGGGGACGGAGGCAGAAAGGAAAGGGATTAAAGGGACTGGAGACCCAGAGCAGATCCTGCAGACATCCCGGGACTCTGCTCAGCACCCGGACCGTGAGGCGAGCTCCGCTCCAGGTGTAGCCCAGGAGTCCTGGCTGCCAACAGGTAAGTCATAGCTGGGGAACCCCAGTGGAGTTAGGAACAGGGAAAGTGGGAAGGAGGATCATATATGGAGGGTTTAAGAGATGTCCCCCTCCTTTTCATCATCACCCAATGTTAGGGGAATTCTCTGTCCCTCCCTCCCGAGAAGCAGCACCAATCCCTGAGCCCTGGAGAAGCTGAAAGAGCACTGGCGATGGAGGGCTCACACCTGAGATCTGTCTCTGTCTTGTACTCTCCTTGTGACCCTGGGCAAGCCCCTTCATTTCTCTGAGCCTCAGTTTCCTCATCTGTAGGAACCCTGGGATTGGACTAGATTGGTCCCTATGGCCCCTAACCCTAATTCATACGAGCCCATCAATCGAGCTATGACTGGGAACCTGCTGAGGAGCTTGGGGTTAAGCTAGGGGTCCCTCTGGTAGGGAGGGAAGTGATCTTGGATAAGGGATAAATGGTAGACTTGACTGAAGGTACTGCTCCTTAGAATAATATCTCTCATTGTTATATTATAATTACATAATATTGTCTTATTAATAGTATAATAATATTTCTCATTCTTTCACAGGCCCCAACATGCAGCTCTCTGCCCTGAGACCCTCGGCTCCCCTCCTCCTGACTGACCTGATCTTGCTTTGGTTGTTGCAGGGGCTGCTGGGAGCTCTATTCCCTCCAGGGCTCTTTGTCCTCTGGCTGGAGGGGGCCTTTCGAATGGGTGTCCTATGGGGGGTGCTAAGTTTATTGGAGGGATTTGGGAAGGTGGGGGAACTACTGCCTACCTTGTGCCTGAGCACACCCCTGTTCCTGTCCCTGAGGACCCTGATTCCAAGGGCCTTGAGTGCCCCACCTGTGCTCCTAGCTTCAGCCCCATGGGCCTGGCTGCTGGTGGCTTATGGAGCAGTGGGACTGGGCTGGGCTGTGTGGAAGGTGCTGATCCCCTCAGAAGCCCCTCCCTCAGCACAGGAGAAGGAGCAGGTCCAGGAGAACAAAGCCATGATGTGGAGGCTGCTGAGGCTGTCCTGGCCTGACTTCCCCTTCCTTGGTGCTGCTTTCTTCTTCTTGGCTCTTGCAGTCATAGGTAAATGGACAAAGTGGGAACGTGTGGGGGAGAACATGAATTTAAATGAACATGGAAAACAGTCCTTGATGTTGCTCCCTGTTCATCTGCTCATGCCCTACTCCAGGTGAGATGTTCATCCCCCACTACACTGGTCGTGTGATTGACATTCTGGGCCAGGACTTTGACCCTGATGCCTTTGTCACCGCCATCTTTTACATGTGCCTCTTCTCCTTTGGAAGGTCAGTGACTTGGTAGGCGTGGGAAGAGGTGGTGAAATCATAACTATCTCTTTTAGGGCCCTGCCACTTATTGTTTGTGTGACCTTGAGACAATTACTTTATATTTCTGGCCCTTAGTTTTCTCATCACTACAATGAAGGGGGTTGGACCAGATCCTAACAATTCCAAATCCTATAATCCTGAGGGGATTTGTCATCACCCAAACTCTTTGTAATATCCATTGTCCAGTGGCTCCCAGATGCAGAATCTGTGCTCCTGAAAGGCAGGGAAAACATCGCTCACACAAGACTTGGATCTGAGAATACTACCTTTTTTTTAGATGCTCCTATTCTGAGGTAGGACCCCCCCTCCAGGGAGCCCTCATTCTAATGAGGGAATACATTTTCCATCTTTTGGAAGTTCTTTTTCTGTTGATGCATACGAAATAACCTGCAGTCCCTGAACTACGACTGATGAGGGAGAGAGGGGTTGTACATTTGACAAACGGTTCAACAACATGTGAATATATTCATTCAAGTTTTTACTCACTGAAAAGTATTTATTTAGTGTCAGACAGGGGGAACTTAATTTTGTCCTAGTAGTCTCCTGCCTTTTCTGCCAGGAGAAGAGAGGTATGATGCATTATCTGCTTTCAAGGACCTTCTTGACTTTTTTAGATATGAAGTTTTATTTCCTTTCAGTGACCTTTTCACATACATCGTGATAGTCATTGTATATAGTGTTCTTTTGGTTCTGTTTATTTCATCTTGTATCAGTATATAAAAACATTTCCCATGTTTCTTAGAATTCCTTCTATTTCTTACTGCCCAATCATGTTCCACTAGATTCATGTAACTTTATTTTTCTATCACTGGGTCCTCATTGTACTTCCAGTTCTTTGTTGCTGTCAAAAGTGCTGATATGAATATTTTGGTGTATTTTGCACCATCATTTGTTCTTCCTTTGTCTAGGATATAAGCCCAATTGTAGGATCACTGAATTAGAAGATTTGGATAGTGTATTCACTTTACTTGCATAATTCATAACTCTTGGAGCACTTCATAGCCTCACCTATAGGATGTTAGTGGGCCTGCCTTCCCACAGGCTCTCCAATATTTGGCCATTCTCATTTTTTGTCATTTTGGCCAGTTGTATTCCACCATCTCCATTTCCAAACATAGAAGGCCTTCCCAAGTCAAAAGAAGCTCGTGCTTGTTTACATTGTCCCTTCTAGTTATTGTCTTTCCAGCACTAATCTTCTAGGTAGACCTATGTCCACTGCCTCCATTTCCTTATCTTCCTTAATTCTTTGTCTTCTGTCTGTTTTCCCATTACGCTACTGAAACACTGTTCTCAAAGGTCATCAGTGACTTATTTCCAAATCCAAACCCATTTTAAAGTTTAATGCTTTACTCTCTGTAGTATTTGACATGATTGATCCCCCTCCTCCCTTAACTTCTGTGTCGCTGGTATTCGGTTTACATTTCTGACTATACTTTTTTCCTTTTTTACGGGCATGATCTCCAGACCTTTTAATATGGGAATTCCCTAAAGCTCAACTTTCATCTTTCAGATATCCAATTTTTCTTTTTTTATACTTTCTAGTCTGATTTTTATCATGGTTTCACACTTACCTCCATTCTGATGATTCCCAAAGCTATGTCTCAGGTCCTGATGCCTCACCTAAGTCTCAGGCCTACCTCTTAAAATGCCTCCTAGACATCTCCATTGGATGTCTCTATGTCTCTTTGACTCAATATATCCCAAATCAATCTCTTCAAAAATACCTTTTTTATGTGTTTCATTAAATATATTTTTAATTGCATTTAAGAAATTTTAAGTTCTGAATTCTCTCCCTCTCTTCCAAACCTTCCCCTCCATAAAAAGTCAAACAATTTAATATCAATTATATATATATGTGGTCAAGAAATGTATTTTCATATAAGCCATTTTGTAAAGAAAAACACAAACAAAATACAACAAAAATAAAGAAAATTAAAAAAAAATATACTCCAGTCTGCATTCAGAGTTTACCAGCTTTCTCTCTGGAGGTGGATAGCATCTTTCATCACGGATCCTTTGGAATTTTCTTGGATCATTGTCATTATCAGAGAAGCGAGGTCTGTCACAGTTGATCATCTTTACAATATCGTTATTGCTATGAACAATGTTCTCCTGGTTCTGCTCTCTTCACTTTGCATTAGTTCACATAAATCTTCCCAGGTTTTTCTGAAACTATTTTGCTCATAATTTCTTATAGCACAATCACATACCACAACTTGTTCAGTCATTTCCCCAATTATTGAGCATCCATCCCCTTGATTTCTAATTTTTTGGTAGGACAACAAAAGAACTGCTATAAATATTTTTTGTACAAGTAGGTTTCCCCCCTTTTCTTTGATCTCTTTGAGAAACAGACCTAGTAGTAGTATTTCTGGGTCAGATATAGCACAATTTTATGGCTCTTTTTGTACAGTTGTAAGTTGTTTTCAGGACGTCTGAACTAGTTCATAACTCCACCAACAATCCTTAGTGTCCCAATTTTTCTACATCCTCTCCAGTATTTTTCATTTTCTTTTACTCTAATGTTAGCCAATGTAATAGGGATGAGGTGGTGCCTCAGAGTTGTTTTAATTTGTGATTCCCTAGTAAGTGATTTAAAGCATTTTTCCCATGTGACTATTCACATTATTGATAGTTTGATTTCTTCTTCCATAAAATATCTTTTCATATCCTTTGACTATAAGGAATGCCTTATCTTTTTATAAATTTATAAATTCGGCTCAGCTTCTTATCTATTTGAGAAATGAGATCATTATCAGAGAAACTTGCTATAATTTTTTTCTTTGTTTTCTGTTTTCCCTCTATTTTTAGCTACATTAGTTTTGTTTGTGCAAAAGCCTTTTAACTTCATGTAATCAAAATTATCTATTTTACTTCCCATAATCTTCTCTATCTCTTGTTTATTCATAAATTGTTCTCCTATCCATAGATCTGACAGGTATAAATTTCCATGCACCCCTAACTTACTTATGATATCACCCTTTAGGTCTAAATCTTTTATCTGTGTTGACCTTATCTTTGTGTATGGTGTGAGATGTTGATCTATGCCTAGTTTTCACCAAACTGATATTTCCATTTTTCCCAACAATTTTTGTCAAATGGTGAGTTCTTATTGCCAAAGCTTGGCTCTTTGGTTTATCAAACACAGATACTATGGAGTATCATGTACCTAACCTATTCTACTGATCCATCATTCTATTTCTTAGTCAGTAGTAGATTGTTTTGATGATTACTGTTTTGTAATATAGTTTGAAATCTGGAACTGCTAGGCTATCTTCCTTAACATTTTTTTCCCATTGATTTCCTTGATATTCTTGATTTTTGGTTCTTCCAGATGATATTTGTCACTATCTTTTCTAGCTCTAAAAAATATTTTTTTGCTAGTCTGATGGCTATTGCACTGAATAAGTAAATTAATTTAGGTAGAATTGTCATTTTATTATATTGGTTTGACCAATGGGCAACTAATACTTTCCCAGTTATTTAGATTTGTTTTTATGTGAAAAATGTTTTGTAATTGTGTCCATGTAATCCCAGGGTTTGTCTTGACAGGTAGATGCATGAGTATTTTATATTGCCTGCACTTATTTTAAATAGAATTTACTTTTCTGTCTCTTCCTGTTAGGTTTTGTTGGCAATATATGGAAATACTGATGATTTATATACTGCAACTTTACTGAAGTTTTCCGTTGTTTCAGCTAGTTTTTAGTTGATTCTCTAGGACTGATTCTCTAAGTATACCACCATATCATCCACACACAGTGATAGCATTGTTTCCTTATAGCTTATTTTTATTCCTTCAATTTCTTTTCTTCTCTTATTGCTAAAACTAGCATTTCTAGTACAACATTGAATAATAGTAGTGGTAATGGACATCCTTGCTTCACCTCGAATCTTATTAGGAAAGCTTGCTCTTGGTTTTAGTTAAGTACTGCTTATTATTCTAAGAAAAGTTCCTTTGGTTCCTATGCCTTTTAGTGTTTATAATGGAAGTAGGTGTCATATTTTGTTCAAGAGTTTTTTTTTTGCATATATGTGTAGCTGGATGGTATAGTGGATAAAGCACTGAGCTTGGAATCAGGAAGACTCATCTTCAGGAGTCCAAATACAGCTTCAGACACTTCTTAGCTATGTGACTCTGGGCAAGTCACTTAACCCTGTTTGCCTCAGTTTTCTCATTTGTAAAATGAATTGGAAGAGGAAATGGCAAACCATTTCAGTATATTTTCCAAGAAAACTCCAAATGGGGTCATTAAGAATTAGACATGATTGAAGTGATTGAACAACAAAATTGACAAAATCATATGATTTTTGTTGTTTTTATTATTATATGATCAATTATGCTGATAATTTTCCCAATATTGATCCAGCCTTGTATTCCTGGTATAAATCCTACCTGGTCATAATGTATGATCTTTGTATTATATTGCTGTAATCTCCTTGCTAGTATTTTATTTAAAATTTTTGCATTGATATTCATTAAGGAAATGGGTCTATGGTTTTCATAGAGTCTCTTGGTTTAGGTATTAAGGTCGTATTTGTGTTATAGAAGGAATTTGGTGGGACTATTTCTTTACCTATTTTTTTCAAATAGCTTATATAGTTTTGAGATTAATTGTTCCTTAAGTATTTGGTAGAATTCACTTCTAAATCCATTTGGTCCTTGGGATTTTTCTTAGGGAGGTCTTTGATTACTACTTCAATTACTTGTTTGATTACTTTTTCTAAGATAGGATTATTTAAGCATTTTATTTTTCTCTTCTGCTAATCTAGGCAGTTTATGTATTTTTGCAAATATTTATCCATTTCACTTCGATTATCAGTCTCAGTACAATAAAACTGGGCAAAATAATTCTTAATAATTGCTTTGATTTCATCTTCGTTGATGATGAATTTACTCTTCCTTTCATTTTTTGATACTATTAATTTGGTTTTCTTTTTCCAGAAACAAATCAGATTAACCAATGGTTTACCTATTTGATTGGCTCTTTCATGAATCCATCTCATAGTT
This sequence comes from Notamacropus eugenii, assembly GCF_028372415.1. Classification (NCBI taxonomy): domain Eukaryota; kingdom Metazoa; phylum Chordata; class Mammalia; order Diprotodontia; family Macropodidae; genus Notamacropus; species Notamacropus eugenii. The sequence continues at coordinate 88,763,133 of NC_092873.1, read as the reverse complement.
TTATTTATTATTTTAATAGTTTTTTTTAACTTTCAGTTTTGTTCATCTCTTCTTTGATTTTCAGGATTTCCATTTTGGTGTTTAACTGTGGATGTTAATTTATTATATTTCTAGTTTTCTTAGTTGTATGCTCATCAATCTGCTCTTTCTCTCTTTTATTGATGTATACACTTGGATATATGCATTTTTCTCTAAATACAGCTTTGGTTGCATCTTGCAAGTTTTGGAATGTTGTCTCATTGTTGATTATTTCTCCAATTTATTTTTTGACCTACTCATTCTTAGGATTAGATTATTTAGTTTTCAATTAAGTTTTAACCTGTGCTTCCATGACCCTTTATTAAATGTAATTTTTGTAATCTTTTAGCAAGGTGTAGTTTACCTGCTTACACTTTTAAATTAGGTCTGTTTTTGTTTTTGCTTTGTCTGAGATCATGATTTCTACTCTTGCTTTTTTTGCTGCTGCTGAAGCATAATAGATTCTGCTTTGGCCCCATGTTTTAACTTTTTGTTTATATCTCTCTAGTTTAAATATGTTTTTTGTAAACAAAATATTGTCAGATTCTGGTATCTAATTCATTTTACTATCCACTTTCATTTCATGGGTGAGTTCATCCCATTCACATTCACAGTTATGATTATTAACTATGCATTCCACCCCCATCCTGTTTTCTCCTGTTTATCCTTCTCTTTCTCTCATTTTATTCTGTTTCCCTTCTAAAATCTGTTTTATTTCTGACCATTACCTTCTTTTATGTGTCCTCACTTTTATCACACCCCCTCCATTCCCTTCCTCTTTTACTTCCCCATTGGGTAAGACAGATTTCTATTACCTATTATGCACACATACACACATGTATTTTCACCCCTCTTTGAACTAATTTAGTTGTAAGTTTCAAGTGTTGGCACCCCTCCCCCATGTTCTCTTCACTGTGAAAGATTTTCCTTGCATATTATTTTTATGTGACATAATTTCCCTCATTCTTTCTCTCCTTTCCTTTTTCCCCCAGAGCATTCCTCTTTCTTACACCTTCATTTTTTTTAGAGATCATCTCCACATTGTCTACTCACTCCAGCACTTTCTTTCTATGGAGATTCCTTATATCTTCCATAATAATGATAAAGTTCTTAGAAGTTACAGGTATCATTGTTTAGAAGGCAAACAGTTTAACTTTATTGAATTCCTTACGATTTTTCTCACATGTTTACCTTGGTATGTTACTCTTGAGTCTTGCATTTGAAAGTTAAATTTTCTATTGAATTCTGGTCTTTTCATCAGGAATACTTGAAAGTCCTCTATTTCATTAAACTTTATTTTATTCCCTTGAAGGATTATACAATCACAGCTCTTTTACTTTCCAGGATATAATTTTCCAAGTCCTAAGCTCTAATGTGATAGGCTACTAAATCTTGTGTGATCCTGACTGTAGCTCTGTGGTACTTTAATGATTTCTTTCTGGCTGCTTTAAATATTTTTTCTTTGACCTGGGAGCTCTGGAATTTGGCTATAATATTTCTAGGACTTTTTCATTTTGGGATCTCTTTCAGGTGGTGATTGGTATATTCTTTCAATTTCCATTTTACCTTTAGGATTAATGCAGTTTTCCTTGGCAATATCTTGAAATATGATGTCTAGGCTCTTTCTTTAATCATAATTCAATTATTTTTCCTCAATCTATTTTCTGGGTCAATTGTTTTTCCAATGAGGTATTTAATATTTTCTTTCATTTTCCCCATTCTTTTCACTTTGTTTTGTTGTTTCCTTATTATTATTTCTTTATTCTATTCACTGAATATCAAAACCTCAGGTCATTTTTGACTTCTCTGATTATATTCTGATTCTTTCCATTTCTATCATTATAATTTCTGGTTTCCATTCCTAATTTTTATCCTCACTGCCACGACTCTAGCCTAGGTTTCTATCACTTCATGTCTGAATTGCATTGTTTCCTACCTAGTGTCACTGTCTCCAAGAACTCCCTTAATTCATCTTAAACACTTAGATTCATTTTCCTAGAACTAATTTTTTTAAATCATATCCTTTTCTTCCTAAAAAACTTTCATCCTTTGCCAACAGGGCTACATCAGCTGACAGTGTGGTCCCATTTTACCTATTTTTATCTCCCACTTCTTCCCACTGCAAACTCTCTGCTGCAACCAGGCCAGTTTCCGCAACATCCCTTAAATATGCTTTGTTCTCACCTCTGTGCCTTTCAATGAATTGACTAATTAATTATCTAAGTATGTATTAAGAAGGGCTTACTATGTGAGAAGCACTGTGCCAAGCAATGGGGATACAGACAGAAGAGGAAGAGTCTTTTCACTCAAAGAATTCACATTCTAATAGGAGCAACAACAGGTATAGAAGGTTTCAGCTGCAAATCAGATGGAAAACCCTTAGAGTACAGCTATAGAGCTGATAGGAATGTTTCTTCTTTAGTGTCATTTCCACTGAAAATCATCGGTTTCTGCTATTGAATCATTTAACAATGCCAAGGACTTTGGGGGCAAGGATGCTTGCTCTTTAGTACTTATTAGATGTGGCTATAGGACCTGCAGGAACAGTTGCCAGGCTGCCTCTCCACATCTTGCACTGAACTAGAATATTCGTTTCTTCAAGGATATCACCATCAGGTTCTGAGTGGAAATGGCGGCAAAGTGGTGGTGTTTTGACTTGCTAGTATATGCTGCCATCGTTTTCTCTCTCTCTCTCTCTCTCTGTCTCTGTCTCTTGCTGGTTTGGCAAGGTTAGCCTGGGCTGTGAGTGGTGGTTGTTGTTTCTGGCCCTTTCTCTTTAGGAGTGGTCTCTCCAATTGATGGCCATGCTAACTGGCCTAGAAGCAGGACTAGTGGTCAGGGGTCTGATGCCAATTCTACGACTTCTATACTCATCTGATGGCACTTGGTCAGCCATCACTGCCAGTTATGAGGAAGAGGAACCTTATCTCCATGCTGATTTCTCACTTCATAAATGGTTTCAGGAAAATCGGTCTGATAGTTGATTCTTAAAACTCTTCCCAAGGCCCTTAGGTTCTTTGTTCGTGCTATTTTTTTCTCCCTGCCTTAGATGCCCTCCCACCTTCTCTCAGACTATCTAAATCCTAGCCACCTCAAGATGAAGTTGTTTCCTATAAAATAGTTCCTTACTACCCTAACTACCTTCTTCTCTTAATTCCTTCATCACTTCTTATCTATTCCATGAATTTTTGTACCACTTTGTATATGATTTGTACTGTATTACAACTATTTTCCAAGTTCATAAATAAATTGATAAGTCCTTGAAGGCAGGAATAACTTCTCCGTGGCGGTATTCATGACTGCCTTTCAGAAGAGAGAGGAAAGTCCCTATTTGGTGTCGATATAATTTCTGGGGAATTGTTCATGAAAGTGTGTAGCTCTTGGTGTATGAAGATTTTCATATTGGTTTGAGGCTGACCCACGAGCCCGAAAATATTTTAATGCTTTTATGTGACCATTCCTGCTCATAAGAGAGAGGAAAGCCCAAACTCTGCAAAGTAGGCCCTGGGTAGGGTTTCAATCTCTCAGGCAGGATTGAGATGAAAGAATGGTACTTGGAGATGCATGTCCTCTGAGTTCTATCAACCAGACTAGCTTTGTGATGGGACTTGAATTGAATTGAATTAGTTCATAAAACAGAACTCATCCCATTCTGTGTTTCCTTCCTTCCTTCCTTCCTTCCTTCCTTCCTTCCTTCCTTCCTTCCTTCCTTCCTTCCTTCCTTCCTTCCATTTAGTTTTGTTTTGTTTTCTTTTAGCATTTCAGTAAAGGTTGAGAGTCAACTAGGTGGTACGGTGAACAGAATAACAAGCCTGGAGTTAGGAAGATCTGAGTTCAAATGCCTCATATACTTTCTAGCTTTGTGGACTTGGGCAAGTCACTTAGCTTTTGTTTGCCTCAGTTTTCTCAAATGTAAAATGGAGATAATAAGAACATCTACCTCTAGGGATGTACTGAGGATCAAATGAGAGAATATTTGTTAAAGTACTTAACATAGTTCCTGGCACAAAGTAAGCAATATGTAAACACTAGCTTTTACTGTCATTATTTCCTGTGAAAATCTTTCGTGTCTTTGCTGAACTAATAGGAAAAGGGGTTTGTTTTCCTTGTGTGGATAGAGAAGAATCCTTAGGGACATTCTGGCAGTGAATCAAGCAACTCTGGAACTCAGAGAGTGCCAGGAAATTTTGGGCACAGAATGAGAATCTAGGTGAGATAATCAAATAAACTGGGGGGAAGAGGCAGAGTGCCCATTCCCCTTCTGATGATGCCATCTCATCATACCATGCCCTTCTCTTCTCCTATAACCCCAATAGCCTACAGTGGAGAGCTGAACACAAAACAGGTCCTCTGAATGTCTGTGGAATTGAATTCTACTGCCCTCCCTATTCCACTTAGGTTTGTTCTGTCATATCTCCCTTCTATTCCCATCTATCCATTCTGCCACCTCTTCTTTCTGGTGCCATTTCCCCCTCTCTTTCCCTCTCCTGGGTCCGTTTATGTCTCTCTCTCACCTGTATCTCCCTTTCTCCCCTGCCTTTCTTCTCTCTTCCTCATTCATTCTTCCCATGACTCCACAGGCTCACTCTTTCTCACCTGTATTCCTCCTCATGATTTTGTCTTACTCATTCCCCAGCTCATTGTCTGCTGGCTGCAGAGGAGGCATCTTCACTTTCGTCCTTTCCCGAATCAACCTACGTATTCGACGGATGCTCTTTTCCTCTCTGCTACACCAGGACCTCACCTTCTTCCAGGAGACCAAGACAGGTGGGGTTCAGAGTCTGGATCTTTGGTTTCTCTGGGCTTTCCAACCCCTCAGGGTCCCTTTCATGCCCTAACCCCCTCTCCTTCCATAGTTGAATGTACATTTATCTGGGTCCCTGTCAGAGTGAGTTGTAGTGACCCCACCTCTCTCCCTGAAGTAGAGGGGAGGAGGCAGGGACACAGAGGAAGTTCTTTGAGTTTTGATGACTCTGAAGGTGAGCTTCACCAGCTGTGGTCACCTGTCCCATTCTGGAGTTTAGCTTCATTCTTTCTTCTCCAGGGGAGTTAAACTCACGCCTATCTTCAGACACCAACTTGATGAGTCGCTGGCTTCCTTTAAATGCCAATGTATTCCTTCGGAGTCTGGTAAAGGTCATAGGCCTGTGTGGCTTTATGTTCAGTCTCTCACCTCGACTCACCCTCCTGTCCCTGCTCGAAGTGCCCCTCTCAATGGCTAGTGAAAAGGTCTACAATGTCCGACATCAGGTATGTGTGGGCAAGAGCACAGCTTATGGGAGAAGCATAGACTGGGGTTGGTGGGATGGTCTACAGGAGGAGCCTTGGAAGACAGAATAGAGATGAAAGTTGGGAAAGGAGAGAGCTGTGACTGAGGTGGGGAAGGTGGCTTCAGTATGGGAGATAGAATGCTAGGCTGTGTGGAGGGGGCCTCCTTTGCCTCACTCATCTTTCCTCTGATACCTTCTCTCCAGGCAGTGCTGCGACAGATCCAGGATGCAGTGGCAGAGGCTGGACAGGTGGTTCGGGAGGCAGTGGGAAGCCTGAAAACTGTGAGGAGTTTTGGAGCAGAGGAGGATGAGGCCCAGCGCTATGAGGAAGTCTTGGAGCGCAAGCGGCAGCTAGAGTGGCGCAGGGACTGGGAGCGAGCAGTGTATTTGCTCTTCAGGAGGGTGAGCCAGGCAGGACAGCTTAGTGGGACATGGCCAAGGGGGTTCAAGGACAGTAAGTACATCCCTAGGTGATGCCGCTCTCAGCCTCTGATCTCTGATGTGTGACCCTCCTTCCATTTCTAACCCCTTAGTCTCTGCTTGTAGTAAGAGGAACAGGGATAAGAGTTGGAGAGGGTGTCCCTGATGAGGTGACCAGTCCCATCCTCAGCCCATTTTCCTCTTTTATCCCTTAGAGTCTTCAGCTGGCGATGCAAGTGTTGATGCTGAATTGTGGGCTAAAGCAGATATTGGCTGGGGAGCTCACCAGGGGAGGCCTTGTCTCATTCCTACTCTATCAGGGGGACCTAGGGAGTTACATTCAGGTAAAGCAACTGATTTTTGCTCTGTCTTTATTTCAGTTTCAGGCTTTGCACGGGGTGGGATGCCAAGTTTTGAAAGAATGGTTTTCCATATACCTGATTCTGTGTGGGGAAACAGTGGTAGCTCTGTCATTGAAGAATTAGGTCTCAGTGGCTCTAGGGTATGACTGTGCATCATCATATTTCTCTAGACTGTGGTGTACATCTGTGGGGACATGATGAGCAATGTGGGTGCTGCAGAGAAAGTTTTCCGATACCTGGACCGTGAGCCACGGAGGCCTCCTCCTGGGACACTGGCCCCTCCTTCCCTTCATGGTCTTGTGGAATTCCAAGATGTCTCCTTTGCCTACCCTACCCAGCCAACCAAGCCTGTCCTCCAGGTGCCTGAGATTGGGAAGAAACCCAGTATCCAGTTTAGTGGCCCTCTACTTTCTTGAAAGAGGTGGTGGGGCTGACCCTGGTCTTTAATCCTGATTTTCCTGAGTCGCAAGATGGTGATTACCTCAAGGTGAGGCAGATCTTTATCCATTTCTCTCATTGACTATTGCCTCCTTTCTGCTTCCCCTCCAGGGAGTGACATTCACTCTGCACCCTGGGAAGGTGACAGCCCTAGTGGGGCCCAATGGGGCTGGGAAGAGCTCAGTGGCTGCATTGCTACAGAATCTGTATCAGCCCACAGGGGGCCAGCTGCTGCTGGATGGGAAGCCCTTGGTTGAGTACCAGCACCAATACTTGCACTCACAGGTGACCAGGGATAAGGAGGAGAGGAAGATGAAGTTGAGAAAGGAAACACTGGGAGAAGTAGGGTGGGCAGGTCTGGGGAAGAGAGAAAAAGATTTCTTCTCCTAAAAACCTGTGGAGTAGGGGAGGGTCCCTTGGGCCCCTGCCCTGGGCTAACTCACCAAATGTCCCCTTTCCACATAGGTGTCTGTGGTTGGGCAGGAGCCTGTGCTGTTTTCAGGGTCTGTGAGAGACAACATTGCCTATGGACTGGAGAGCTGTGAGGATGATAAGGTGAAGGCAGCTGCTCAGGCAGCTCGTGCTGATGGATTCATTGCCAATATGGAGCATGGACTGGACACAGGTACCTTCACCAGTCTTCAAGACTATGATAATGAGTTTCTAGATAAAAGGGAACTGGACCATTCCCTAATGAGAACATTAGAGTGCCAGTGGGTATACTAATTCTAAAACTGCCATTGTTCCTTATCTTTCCTTCTACCCTGAGTCTTATTTATATAAAAGTGCTTTGGGCCTACTAACCCAGGCTTTTTGTACAGGGAACATGTGATTTGTGTGAAATGTGATGCCACCTCTCCCTGGATGGCACCACTGGGCATGTATCCCTATGATTCTTTTAATCTGATCTAGGGGGAAATGGTGGAGTGTAAGGTTGGAGACAAAAGAGTGTTTTCTCTACATGGGATCATCATAAGACCCCATCTCTGAGGATGGGTATATTCTATGTTTCTTCAGCTGTGGGGGAAAAGGGAAGCCAGTTGTCTGCAGGACAGAAGCAGTGTGTGGCCATCGCTCGGGCCCTGGTGCGGAATCCCCGTGTCCTCATCCTGGATGAGGCCACTAGTGCCCTGGACATGGAATGTGAACAGGAGGTAAGGGCAGGTCCTGAGGAAGGGTCAGAACACTCACAGTAAGTGAGGCCAAGGCCTGAATCACATGTGGCAGTGGTGTTAGGGATAGGCAGAACTGACAGGCGCTATGGGGGAAAGGGGGGATGGGAGAAAGTAAACCTGGGACAGGTATGCCCAGGATTTATGATGATTATGATCCCTGAGAATGAGGTGGATAGTAGGGAAATTGTGTGTGTATCTCTTCTCAGTATTCTTCATTATACTTGATAGAGCATGAGTAGTTATTGGATACTGGCAGCAGCGTTGGGTGAGCCTCCATGGTTTTGTCCTTTTTTTCTTTCAGATCCTGCCATATCCACTGCTATGCCACATTCCCTTACTCTTAGATGCAGTATGCAGTGCTAGGCATGGAGGCTTTAGTGTTTGTTTCTCTAATGTCTGATCTTCTCACCCTCAGCTTCAGGAGATGATGCTGCAGGGGGGTCGGGCAGTGCTGGTGATCGCACACCGCCTGCAGACAGTACAGGCTGCTGACCATATCCTGGTGCTGGAGCAAGGGCAGGTGGTGGAGCAGGGTACCCATACTCAGCTCATGGCCCAGAAAGGCCTCTATCATCGCCTGGTACAGCGACAACTTGAAGACTGAATCCCTGGAGGAAGCGAGGAACCTTTTTTTTACAGGGTTGGGTTTGGGTTTGGGTCAGGGTCTCTAGGATCCAGGGCAATCCTTGCTCTGAGTGCCCCTAGCTTGAACTGCTGTGTAATAGCCACTATACTTGTGGAAATGATGGGGCCTTGGACAAGAGGTACCCCCAGGGATATCCCTTTCAAGAGACTATGTTGCTTGCTTGGTTCTGTTCAGAGTCTTGCATACGTGTGTGTGGGTATGTCAATCAATAAATCATTTTTCTTGGACGAACATAATAGTGAGACTAACTTGAGACTAGGCTCTGCACACTTCTGGAGAGAAGGTCTGAACTGGTCTTGCTCAACATTCTTACTGTATTAAGTGTTGTTAGGTTCTCAGGGACTGTTAGTGGTCTCAAAGTGGTCTGATAGAGGGCATAAACTGATTGTTGCCAACCGCTCTTAGATATTCAACTTTGTGACGTGGCTTTGAATCTGAGCCATTTAGACAACATTCAGCTTGAGAAATAAAAGCTCAAGAGCCTCTTGGGAAATAATGAAGAAAGTTGGGAAGAAGTGAGCCTAGTGGCAACAGATCTCAAATTATACTTCAAATTTGTAATCATCAAAAGAAATTTTATACTGGTTCCATCAGAGGAACAGATTAGGTATAGAACATATAGAAGCTATGAACAATATAGTGTTTGATAAACCTAAAGACCCTAGCTACTGGAGGGAGAACTAATTTTCCAACATAGATTGGTAAGTGGTGTGGCAGAAATGAGGTCTAGACCAATATCTCACACCACATAACAAGATAAGCTCCGGATGAGTTCATGGCTTAGGCATAAAGGGTGGCATCATAGACAATGAAAGGAGCAAGGAACAAATTACCTTCCCGACCTATGGAAAGGGGAAGAGTTCCTGACTAAACAAAACATAGTGAGGAGAGCAGAAGGTTAAACAATTTTCACTACATAAAATTAAGAAGTTTTTGCACATAAAAAATCTATGCACCTAAAAATAGAAAGGGAAGGAGGTAACTTGGGAAAATTGTCATTATCAAATTTATAAAGTTAAGAGCCATCCCCACCCAATAAATTATCAGAATATGGGAATGAGTAATTTTTAAAGGAAGAAATTCAAACTATCAGTAGCCATGTGAACAACATTCTTAATTATTATTAATTAGAGAAACTAAAATTGAAGCAACTCTGTTGTTCCACTGCTCCTCCATACAACTGGCAAAGCTGACAGAAAAGGAAAGTGACAAATGTTATTGGGACTGCAGCAAAGTAGGCACATGAATGTACTGGTGATACCCCTCTGAAAAGCCATTTGGAACTATGATGAAAAAAAATCATTAAATTGTGCATATCCCTTGAGCCATTCCTAGCCTCACACCCTAAAGAATTCCAAGAAAGAGAAATAGGTCTTATATGTACAAAAACATTTGTAACAGCTTTTTTGTAGTAGCAAGAACTTGAAATAGAAGAGAAGCCCATCAGGGAATGGTTGAAAAAATTGTGACATATTACTGTAATGGAATACTCTGTCCTCTATAATTACAATGTATTAATTGCAATATAATTACAAAGTATTAAAATGCACTTATGATAGATAAGAAAACAGGCTCCATGAGATGAACTGCTTTGCTAGTCACACAGCAAGGTGGCAGAACGGGAACCGGTGCCCAGATTTCCTGAATCCCAGTCCAGAAATCTTGCTTTTACAACAGGCTGTCTCTCTTGGGCAGTTATTTTGCTTTGGTCCTTTTCAAACTGCCAGCAAAACAAAGAGGCAGAGCTGACATCCAGGAGTGGGGAAAGGAGGCGTTTCTAATTTAATGATGTTTATTTGATCTGTTACAGTTTTATACCCATGCATACGCCTCACCCAATGAGACTACCCGATGCTGAAACGTCATTGGTTACTGACCTGTCTTAGGGAAGGTTCCTATTCTAGGAAAAAGAAACTCATGCTTTCCTTTAAACCCAGGGACTTCCCAGTCCTGGCCAGTCCTGTGATCTGAGTCCAACCTTAGATCCCAGGGGCCTTGGAATTTTCTTGGCCCCGAGCTAGAGGAGGCAGGGATAGGAGGGAAACTGCAGATAAGCGGTGCTTAACCTTTTTTTTGTGTTTTTGTAGTTGTGTCAGTCTGATGACGGCTAGGGAGCCCTTCTGAGAATAATGCTTTTAAATGCCCAAATAAAATACAGAGAATTGCAAAGAAATCCAATTATATATGAGGGTGTGATTTCCCACCTTACCCCCATTCAAGTCCAAGGACTCCCTGAAATCCATCCATGAACCCCTGGAGAGCGGGAGAGTGTCTTGGACATCAAGTTAAGAACCTTTGCTGTAGAGTGACAGATAAGCACCTGCGAACCCCAACTGGTTCCTGTTATCAGCGTCCCTCATTGAGGCGTAAGCCATTTATCTCCAAGTATCATCTCTAGTCCAACCTTACGAGATTGAGCCCCATCTACAACGAAAGTGGTCTGTGAAAAGGTTCTTGGGCCCTCTGAGGAATGGAGCTAGACTTGGAAGCCAAGGGAGGGGGTTGTGGTTTCGTAGTCTTCCAGGCAGAAGTGAACTCGTGCCTAAGGATATATATGTGTATATGTGTATGTGTATGTGTATGTGTATGTGTATGTGTATGTGTATGTGTATGTGTATGTGTATGTGTGGTGGTGATGGTGGTGGTGGAACGGCAGGAGGGGGACAAAGCCTCTTTATTAAGGCAGGAAAGGTTCAGTGGTAATGTTTCCTTATCCACTCCTCTTCCCACCCTCCCGTCTTTCTTTCTCACACTTCTCCTGGACTCTCGATCTTAGTGTCTTCAAGGACAAAACGTATAAATCAAACATCTTGTCAAAAATACGGGGTAACTGCGGGCTGTGAAGTAGAGATTTCCCCCGAGATTTCCTTCATCTTTCTAGAAAGCACCTCCTTCCCCTGCCGTTCCCCTCTCTCCTCCTCAGCTTTCTGTTTCTCTTTATTTTCCTATCCTGCTTCACCCACAGAATCACAACCTGTTAGATCTTGTTTTACAGGTGAGGGAACTGAGGCTCCGAGAAAGGAAATAACCTGCCCGAGGTCACACAGCAATGATCTAACGGGTCTGCTGCCTCCTGATGCACTGTGCTTTCCTCTCTAATTGTCTTCGCCCCTTTGCTGCCTTTTCCTGTTAGAAGAGGGAGGTTTTTCAGTTAGGTGACAGAGGGAGGGAAGTGGGGAGAAGGAGGTGAATGCCTTTTAGCTAATGACTTTATCGAACTTTCAGTCCCTAGAGAAAGCAAGAGTTTGAATTTTTGATCTTGTCTTACACCAGGGTAAAGAGAGGGCTAAGCTGATGGGGAAACCCCACGCTGAATTTTGCCAAGTTTAAAGGCTAAGGAGCAGACAATTGTTTGAATTTGGTGTCCTCTGCTGGTCAAAGAAAATCTGTTTCGTCCTGTTCCTTTGTTCAAACAAAGGTCCTGTCTTTGAAAGGGGATCATTGGGCCTCTGCTTCTAGGGACAGAAGGGAAAGTACCAGGAATGGGACCAAACAATGTTTCACTTCTTTTCCTTTATGCCTTAATTTTTCTCGTGCAGAAATTTTTCAGTCTTATGCAATCAAAATGATCTATTTTGTCTTTTTGTAATTGTTTCTCTCCTTTGTTTGGTTAAGATTTCATCCCCTATCCTGGTCTTTGAAACAAATTCTCTCTCTCTCTCTCTCTCTCTCTCTCTCTCTCTCTCTCTCTCTCTCTCTCTCTCTCTGTCTCTCTCTCTTCAACTAAAAACTGAAAACAGATATGATGTTTAGTACTGAGGTCAGTTCATTTTGAACTTATTGTGGAATATGGTATAAACTGGTGATCTAAGACATTTCTGTTAGACTGTTGTCTACTTATCCCAGTCACCAGTGCAAAAGTCAGGAGGACCTGAATTCAAATATCACCTCAGACACTTGACACTCACTAGCTGTGTGACCTTGGGCATGTCACAACCCCAATTGCCTCATCCTGGGTCATCTCCAGTCATCCTGATGAATATCTGGTCACTGGATTCAGATGACTCTGGAGGAGAGGTGAGGCTGGTGACCTGCACAGCCCTCCCTCACTCAAAACAAAGTCAAGTGCAAGTCATGTCATTATTTCTCTGATGACATGGTCTTCTTTGGCAACAAAGGACGAACACATCAAATATGGTGTTCATTCCTAGATAATGTATGTTTTTAGGTTGATCAAACGCTGAAATATAGAGCCCTTTCCCTGAGGGAGTTTACCTTCTAGTTGGAAAACCAGCATGTATCATCAATGACATGTTATCAAATCTGTGGATAGCACGTAGCTGGAGGGAGGAGAATAATTAATACTGTGGCATACAGGGTTTAGAATTTAAAACTGTTGTGACTGACTAAAACACGTGGCTTCTGAAAATTAATCTTACATGTCTACAAGATGGGGAGCCCAAGCTGGATAATGTTTCATCTGGAAGTCTTAGTGAACCGACTTCCAGCTTAACGTGAGACAGTTGTGTGCTAGGACAGCCAGAAAAGCCAATGCAAACTTGGACTGTGCTCACAAGAACAAGACATTTGGGAAGTGGGGAGGGATGGTTCTTCTGTCCTCTACTCTGGTCAGACCACATCTGTCTTACTACATCTAACTCTAGACACCACATTTAGGAAGGACATGTGAATTGGAGATTATCGAGCCAAGGGTGACCAGCATGGGGGAAGGGCATTGAGTTCATGCCATGTGAGGTCTGGTTTGAAGGGCTATTTTGTGGTCCTTCCCCATTGCTCTCCATACAGCATTCAGTGGTCAACCCCATGATTGCTCTCCACCCAAGATTAAGTGATTAGAAGAGAGCTCTTGGACTAATGCTGGGATAGACTCTTGAAACAAGTTTCAAAATAATGATTTTGTTATGATGTTCCTGATTGCCAGGTTCTTCCTCTCAGGACAAAGTTCCATAAATAGATACCGAGGGAGGAAAAGGGAACAAGCATTTATATAGCACTTAATATTTGCCAGGCTCTGTGCAAAGTGCTCTTAAAAATAAAAAAAATGCAAATTTTTTCCTGTTTGATCTTCACAACAAATCTGCTGGGTAGGTGTGATTATTGTCCCCATTTTACAATTGAAGTAACTGAGACAGAGGGAGGTTAAGTGACTTGTGAAGGCCCAGGTCTTTGTGGCTTCATGACTAGTTCTTTATCTACTGCACCACCAGCTGCCTAGGAAGGTCTCTCCAATCCAAAAGTTTCATGGATCTCACATCCAAGATTTATTCAGTGAGGTCAAGCCCTTTTTAGGTACTTTCTTATTTTATCACCTGCCTGGAATTACCCAGGCCTTGAGCTACCTCTATGAACTGGAAAATATCTTTCCAAGGAGAGTTTGGGGAAATAAAGAGTAGAATTTTGGGAAGTACTCTGCTTTTTTGTTTTTTAGAAAACAGATATACATATGTAGAATATGTTTTTTAAAAATTATTTATTTTTAGTATTCTTTTTGTAAAGTTTTGAGTTTCAAATTCTCTCCCTTACTCATGAGAAGACAGGAGATGAATCATACAAGACATATTTCCATAGTGGTCATATTGCAAAAACCAAAAACAAATAAAAAACTGAACTCAAGCAAGGCAAATAAAATAAATGAAAAAATTATACATCAATCTGTGCTTAAAGTTAATCACTTCTCTTTCTGAAGGTGGATAGCATTTTTTCATCATGAGTCCTTTGGAATTGACTTGGATCATTGTTGATTAGAGTTGCTAAGTCTTTCACAGTTGTCATCTTTACAGTTGTTACTGTGCATAATAATCTGGTTCTACTCATTTCCTTTTGCATATATGTCTTCTGTTCATATAGATCTTCTCATGTTTTTTTTTCCTGAAACCACTCCCTTGTGATTTCTTTCAGCATAATATTACGCCATCACAATTACATGCCATAATATGTTCAGCCATTCCCCTTTTGATGATTCCCCTCAATTTCCAATTCTTTGCCACCATAAATAAAATATGCTTGTACATGTAAGTCTTTTTCATTTTCCTTTGATCTTTTTGGGGTACAGACCTAATAGTAGGATTGCTGAATTCTGTGTGCAGTTTTGTAGCCCTTTGAAATAGCTACTAATTGGTCTCTAGAATGGTTGCACCAGTTCACCATTCCATCAACAGTTCATTTGTATACCTGTTTTCTCTCATCCTCCCTAGCATTTGTCGTTTCTGATAAGAGTGAGATGGTACCTCAGAGTTGTTTTAATTTGTCTCTCTCTAATCATTAGTGATTTAGAACATTTTTTTATATGAGTATAGATAGCTTTAATTTTTTCATGTGAAAACTGCCTGTTCATATTTTTGACCATTTATCAATTGGAAAATGACTCTTACTTTTTTTTTTTAAATTTCACTGAATTCCCTATATATTTTTCCCATGTGATTGAATAAGGAGAACTTTGTCAGAGTAACTTGCTATAATTTTTTTTATATTACTTGATTCTCTAGCTTTTAATAAGATGGAGTTTCCATGCTTATCCCTTTTAATTGGGTCTCTTTTTGGTTTTGCTTCATCCGAGATCATAATTACTACTCCTGCCTTTTTTGTCTGTTTTGCTTATGAACACTGCCTTCTTTTATCCCTTTTGTCACTCCCATACCCTTTCTCACCAAATTGAGTATGTATACATAGTGTTTCTTCTTTGAACCAATTTAAATGTGAATGAGTTTCAAGCATTGTCCATCCTCCCCTCCCCTCTCTTTCCCCTCTCCCCTGCCCATCTTCTCTTCTGCTGTTAAAGCTCGTCTTTGGAAATCTCTTTCATGTGAGAAAAATTTTTCATTATTCTACTTCCTTTTCCACCCTTCTCCCAGTACATCCCTCTTTTTCTCCTCTTTATTTATTTTAGATCATTGCAGCATATCCATGACCTCTGTCTTTGTAGATTCTTTCTAACTGTCCAAATAATAATAAAGTTCTTGGGAGTTATTATCATCTTTCCGTAGAGGAATGTAAGCAGTATAACTTTATTAAGTCCTTTATGATTTCTCTTTCATGTTTACCTTTTTATGCTTCTCTTGAGTCTTGTCTTTGAATGTCAAATTTTCTTAGATAACTTGGTGTCCATCCTGTGTCTCTGATTGAAGATGAAGGAGAATCTTTGTCCAGTTCTCATAGCAGAAGGAGGCAGTACCTCAGAAAGACTTGTAAAGATATAAAGATTTAGTATGAATCTAATATTGGGACATTTAGGTGTAGGGACAAGTTCTGGCCAGAGATCACCAAGGGGATCATGGGATGGGTCTAATTTTAGTAGACAATCAGACCCTGATCTAGGTTCCAAGTAAGGACACCATCATTTCTTAGCACCATGTTCATTTTACTAGAAATGATCCTGAAACATAATAAGTACATGTTACTGTGCTGAAAATGGCAGGAAATGTATAGAGTGCTGGACTTGGAGTTAGAAAGACCTGAGTTTGAATCCTGCCTCAGACACTAATTAGCTATGTGACCCTGGGTAAGTCATTTTATCATTCTCAGTTGTAAAACGGGGAAAAGAATAGTACCTCCCTTCTAGGTTGTAGTGAGGATAAAATGAGACAATATAAACCGAACTCTTTGCAAACCCTGGAGAGTTATCTAAATGCCCCAAACTCTTGTTATCATTGCCACCATGGCCCTGATATTCCTGGTGAGACTTCTGCTCATCATCACTGTTTTTCACCTTGAGATGCCCCTGACCCTGACCCTTCTATGGTCCAGCCCCACCACGTGGACAAGATCATCAAGAGCTCAGAAGCTGTTCCTCTGTGGGGGAATGTCATGCAAAGCATGGGACTTTGGGTTTTTAGTACTTCAGGGGATCATTTTTGTAGGGTGTGTGTGCATATGTATATGTGTGATATATGTCTGTGAGTGAATGTATATATGTGTATTGAGGCCACGTGTGAATGTATGTGCATTATTGTCTGACTATATGTGTGTATGTTTGCATATGTGTATGTGTATGTACATTTGTGTGTATGTGAGGGAATTGAGGGAATTAGGACAACAAATGGTTAATTGTGAGAAGGGAGTGAATCACACTGACTCCATCTTGTGACTTAGTTCTGGAGGTAGCTCGGTTCCCTTTCTATTCAATTGTGTATCTGGTTAAATTCTATCCTGTGAGAAAAATGGATTCACTTGCGGGAACTAGGAGAAAGCCTATCATATTGTTTGAACCTAGCCCTGCATAGCTGGGAAATTACTATTACTGAGCAAATTTCCTTTTATTAAGTGTTCTATGATCTACACATGCCTTATTTCATTACAATCTTGATCTGAACCAGTGACCCAGAGCACACTGGGAGAGACATGGTTCTGTTTAGATCCAGGGAGCAGAACTAGGAGCAGGATATAGAAGGTGAAGAGACCAACTGAGGTTTGTCATCAGGAACATTTCCTTGTCTTTCTCCAAATCAAAAGGATCCCTCAGGAAATGACAGATTTCTCCCATTTGTGGTCTTCTGACAAAGGCTAGATGATCTCCTGCCCACAATAAAGAGAGGTCTTTCTCAGGTATGGACCAGACTAAATGGTCACCATTGCCCCTTCTAACACTGAAACGCTGTGATTCTTCCCCTTCTTATCTCTGTGTAACCTTGAGCAAGGTTTTCCCCCTCTCTGGGACTGAGGTTCCTCCTTTGCAAAATGAAGAGATTTTATGAGATGATGTCTAAGCTCCCAGGGCATCAGCCCATAGGAAAACTGGACCAGGCCAGGCTATGGCTCTATGTTTCCAATGGCTCATTTCCTGGGGGACAGGAAGGGAGGAGTCATCAAGGGGCCTTTCCCTGCCTACCCTCTGTCTGTCTGTTCAGCTATTTCCAGCCATCAACCATGACCATGGGCTTCTTACCTCTCCTGTTACTGAGCCTCTGTAAGTCCATCCATACCTCCTCCTACTTCCTACTGCCCCCTCAACTCCTCACCAGTGAATAAAGGAAGGAGGAACTAGGATAGCTGGGTCTCCAATAAGAGGGTTGGAAGGATGGACATCTGGGTGTCTGAGGGAGCATGGGCTGAGGTCCCAGATACCTACGACCATTAGAGGGTCTCAGGTTGTGAGACAGACACTTAGATCATTTGCGGGTGGGGCCTGACAGATGCCTGACTCAACAAGGCAAATTGGAAGCTAATCTCCACTTGCTGTCATTGTAGGGCCTATGGGTCACATGACTGGTACACCACCTGGTGAGTAACTGCATTTATCCTTCCCTCCTTTTCTCTCTCTTCCCTTCCTTCCCTTGAATCTTTTCTGTCTTAAGTCTCTAAAACCTTTTAGGAACCAGGTATTCAGCTTGCGCCTGGATCCTGACCCCCATTTCTTGTCCTTATACCCATTGGAATCTATCCCTATTCCTTCCCCTACATTTAGTCCCTAAAAATCATAGACAAAACAAAGAGGGGATGCAGAGATCATTGATTCCAACTCACCCACTTTGTAAATGGGGAAATTGAGGTGTAAAACATCACCTTACTCCAAACCCAGGCTCTCTCCATCCTAAGGGACTGGGAATCTCTGATGGCATTCATGCAAATTCTTCTTTTTCCTAGGAGAGATCTCTTACCTCAAACCCACCCTCACTGCTAGACCAGGGCCTGTATTGGCCCCAGGGGGGAACATGACTTTGTGGTGCCAAGTGTCAGTTCCAGCCACGAGATTCATCTTGTACAAGGTGGGAGAGGCTCATCCAATCCAGATTCAGGAATCCTCAGAGAAGGGAGCTGAGTTCTTCTTTGAAAGGGTGACCCCTTCTCATGGGGGCAGTTACAGCTGCTGCTACCAGACCCATGCCTCTTATCATACGTGGTCTCAGCCAAGTGATTCCCTGGAGGTGTGGGTGACAGGTGAGGCAGGGGAATGGGAAGGGAGATTCAGGGACCTAGTAAGAGTACAAAGGTGAGTGGAGGGAGAGGAAGTGATAGAACATGAAAGGACTCATAAATGATCACATCTCTATTTTGCCATAAAGAAATCGAGCTTTTGCCTCTGTCAGACCACATGTGGAGGATTGTGGCTAGTCTGAGGGGGGCCATATTGTAGGAGGAGTGGAGGGAAGAACTCTGACCTGCCTGGGGATGAGGAGACCCACATTTCAATCCCAGCATGGACGTGGGCAAGCTGAGATATGTCCTGAAGCAGGTGACCAGACTAGGTGATAGGACTGCAAACCAAGCCCTAAGAGAAGTATTGAAGGTAGGGGAGAACTTTAGGATATAGAAGAGATCTATGGAGACTGCGGTGGTGGAGAGTGACAATCACTGATGTTTCTAAGCATTTTAAAGAGGTAATATGGGAAAGAAGGGATTTCACTTATAGAGGGGCTTCTGTCACTGCTTAAAATGTGAGAACTTCAGAGTTGGAAGGGCCCTTAGAGATGGAGCCCAGCTCCGTCATCTGTTTAAATGGGTAAGTCAAGGCTCAGCGAAACAGCAAGAGAATTAAAGTATCAGTCTAAGACAGAGACATACATGGAATAGTGGAGTCAGAAGTGTTCAAGCTGAAAGGGTGCTTTCAAGATCTAACCCTTTGTTTTATAAATGAAGAAAGTGGGTCCCAAGAGAAGGAAAGACTCTTGCCTAGCAGGTCAGGGACAGAGCTGGGACTGAAGATTTGGTTTCCTGATTTCTAGGTCAGGGATTTTTTCTCATACCCCACACTGGGACATTACATAGAAGGGAAAGAAAATGAAACTGGGGGTGCTGGGTGCAGAGCTGGAGCATCATAGGAACAGAGGGGCAAGAGTATAGGGGGACCTGAGATTTCTTCTTTTCCTTCTACAGACATATTACCCAAGCCCTGGCTCATTGCACTGTCAGGTCCTGTGGTGGTAGCAGGCACCAATGTGAGTCTGCGCTGCCAGGGCCCACTAGGGGGAATGAGCTTTGCTCTTTATCGTGTGGGTTTCCTAGGGCCCCTACAGTACCTCAGCTCTGTCCAGCCCTGGGCTGACTTTCCCCTTCAGGACTTCATGGCCCCTGGCACCTATAGCTGCTACTACCATACACCTTTTGCTCCATACATCCTGTCTGAGAGGAGTGACCCTTTGATCATCAGCTGGTCAGGTGAGGGGACCCAGGAACTTGGATGTTATCACTCTAACCCCCTCATGAAGCCAAATATCGTGTCCCATAGATTTCTCAGGGACCCTACCAACTAATACCCTAGCCTCAGAACTCTTTTGGTATTTTGGCATCTTAACATCTATCAGGTCTTACCCCTCTCCTCCTCCTGTAGCCAGGTATCCTAACCCATAATTTTTTGGGGAACCTGTCACTCTTTTGAACTCACAATACTTTTTGAATATCCAGGTAGTCTATCTTCACTTTAAAAAAAATTAAACAGAGGGAGGAATTCACCTTTCTCCTTATTTCAGCCTATGCCCCCTCAAGGATTCAGCTAGCTAGTTTCTCAGCTTCCCCAATACTAATTAAGTTAAACTCATTGATCTGAGTAGTCCTGTTTGTCCCTCCAGATTCCACTCCCCAGGATTACACTACAGGAAACCTCATTCGAATAGGCCTGGCTGGACTGGTGCTCCTCACCCTGGGGACATTGTTGTTTCTGGACTGGCACCAATGGAGGGGCTGCCAAGACAGAAGCTGGAGCCCCACTGCCTGAGCAACAGATGGTGTTAAAATAAAGACAGTGGGTCATGAGATTTGTGGTCTTTGTCAGCAAAGGATGCAATATGGGAAGGCACGACCTGGAGTCATGGAAGGTTCCTTGGAGAGGGATGAGGAAGTGTAGGAACTTATTCTGCCTTTGTTCTTGCCAAAGCTTGTCTCATTTAAAGTACTCTTACATCATTCTCCTAAGAAAGAAACCTTTCTGTGAAGGGTTAAGCTTGAGTCATGGGGTAGAAGCGGGAGGGACATGCCAGGTGAGAAGCACTGTGCATGAGCATGGACGTGGAGGCAGTGAGCATCTTGGAATGCAGAGGAGATTAGGAGAAAACCTATGGATTTCAATTTTTAAGTGTAATAGAAATCGTCAAACTGTCAGAGTTTGTTTTAGAAATACAAACGAAATTAGGTTGTATATACATGTTTATTTCTCTCAGAGTAGGTGGACATGCATGTGCCCATGCATGGAAGTTCAAATGAGCTCAAAGAAATGACAGTGAAGGAAACTACATACTTACAAATCAAGGAAGGGTTCCCTCCTCCCTTCCATTCCTGACTCAGGATTCCTGTGTCAGCCAAAATTATAGTTTCCATGGAACAATTCTCTTTTAAGTCCTTATGGAACTGAAGAGAAAGGCCTCCTTTCATGGATCAGACATCCACTCAGAGTGGGGGCTGTCTTCAGGATGCCACACAAGTTGGCAGCTGTGGGAATAGTCTGAAACATTTGG
Source organism: Notamacropus eugenii (assembly GCF_028372415.1). Taxonomy (NCBI): domain Eukaryota; kingdom Metazoa; phylum Chordata; class Mammalia; order Diprotodontia; family Macropodidae; genus Notamacropus; species Notamacropus eugenii. The sequence goes on along the minus strand of NC_092873.1, from coordinate 88,742,460 downwards.
TAGAGGCTCTTAGAAGACATACGAGTTGATAATTGAGAGAACGCTCCTTATATCAATCTTTGGGTCAGAATCTTTGATCATATGACACAGGTCCTTGGTTAAAGACAAATAGAGATGTGGCAGATGGCCTGCATCCCCACATGGCTCAGTGATGTGGTGAAGAAAGATACATGGGCAGGCGGAAGTAGATAGGCCAACTCCATTTATTGATCTGAGGGTCAGGGTATATATAGACAGAAATTGCAGGTCTATGTGACATTCTGCTCGTCTCCTGTCCTAGTGATTTGGTCAGTCTTATTGTCTTAAAGACTGTTAGCCTAGAGAGCATCTATTTTACATATCCCTTATTTTCTGTAGTTCTCTTGTTTGTCTCACGGAGACAGCAACATGGGTGGAGAGAGCCATTCTGGATGATAATGAACACAGTCTCAAAGCACAATTTCCCTGAAGGTCTATCCTGAACTTGTCAACTGCACTCCATCCTGGCCCTCAACAATTCCCCCTTTCTTTTGTTGTAACTGGAGATAAGGCACTTGGGTTTGAAGACCTTTCCCATGAGAGAGAAGGCATCTATGAATAGGTGACCAACACAGAGAAACAAAGGTAAAGGGGTGATATAGACGTGAGCCAATGAAACAAGGACACAAAGGGATTTGTATTAGCAAAAGAATCCCAAATCACACTTCTAACTTCATCGGGGTCAAGATTTTCCTTGGAGGCCCGATCTATATTATTAGCAATCTGATTAAGATCCTCAATATGCAAAGCAAGACTGCTATTCCCTATATCCCATTCAAATGGTTTCTAATCTTAGTCCAATTATATATAGAGCTATTATAATAGACAGAAGTAACAAATAGAAATGAACCTATAATCACATCTCATGGACAATCTTGTTTCAAGAACATCAACTTTGTTTCCCACCACCATAGTTTCCCTTAAAGCATCCATTAAATTGTATGTATGGATAAACCAATTGATACAGAGGAAGCCAATGCTGTCACAAAGCGTATAACGCCTAAAATATTGCAACTTATACATCTTTTCTGTCTTACTTTCGACATTAACTGATTAAAAGTTTGATCAGATACAGACAGATACAAGCCTTTACTTTTGACAGGCATTAAAGCAAACCTAGGACACATAATTACAGATATAATGCTAGCATTAGCTATATGAAAACCAATGTATTCAGTGATAGTACAATTAAAGCATGTTATTTCCCAATCATAAGAGCAAAAATTCTATCTATATCAATTTGTTTCCCCAAAACCTTTGACCCATATCCTATCATAATTACCTCCTCTATCTTCCCTCCCCATGTCACCACCCTAACCCAAGGGGGATTATGTACAAAAAATCCATCTATCTCCCTCTTGATCAGTTCCTTCTGCTGCAGTGGTCAGCTGGAGGGTGCCCAGAAGTAGAATGAGAGTCTTCATTGTCCTGTCAGTCTGATGATCATGGCTTTTTTTTTTTTTTTTGCTTGATCCGTATCTTCTCCAATGTATGACAGAGGTCAGATGTTTCTTTTCGGTATCCAGATTGTTTCTTCATCATTTCCTGTGGAAATACAAGCATACCCTCACCCCCATGTTAACACAGGGCTTGTTTTTGTGTTGTTTCATTTCACCTTCACTTTTTTCCAATCAGTAAGGTGTGTTTTGCCTTTTTGAAACTTTTTTTGAGCAGGCATAAGCCTCTCTCTATCTGGTGTCAGGTATGCAACACCATGTCAACTTTTGTCCTTATTCTTTTGCCTTCTTCTCCCCCTTTCATTTTGGAGGACAGTTTTTATGTCATGATAGTGATGTTCTACAGTGGCCTGACCAATAGGATTACATGGGATGCCAGTTCTATGCTGTATTCTGTATGACAGACAGAACTTAGTAAAGGCTTGACTAATTTAAGCTGGACCGTTATTTGTTTTTATAATTTGTGGAATACCTAGAGTTGCAAAACACCTAAACAGATCATCAATAACAAATTTTGTTGATTCCCCAGTCAGTGGGGCAATAATATAACCTGAATATGTGTCTATAGTCACAGGAAGGTATTTATTTATTCCAAATTCTGGGGTGTGTATGATGTCCATTTGCCATATTTCAAGAGGATTGCATCCTCGAGGACTGATGGATGTATTTGATGGAGCTGGCAAAAACGGAATGTGATGTGGACAAGATGTTACTGCAATGCTTCTTGCTTGCTCTCTAGTAATATGAAATTGCCTGTGAAGCATGGAAGCTGACTGATGAAATTGGTTGTAGGAATGCTGTGCTTCTAAAACTGTCAGTGTGAGCAAGCTGTCTGCTTATCTATTTCCCTCTAAAATAGGCCCTGGCAGTTGTGTATGGGATGATACCCAAGATCTTTTGGTGTAAGGGATGAAGGTCTCAGCTTCTGAAATTGCTTCCTGCTGAGATTGGATGTAGAGCTGTCCCTGCCTTGATGGGTTCTATTCAAGGGATACACAGCCTGAACAGTTATCTGGAAGTTGATGGCTTGCACTCTGGAAAAGACAAACCTGGCATGGAGGTTAGACAAAGACCAAACAGGCACAGAAGGAATATTAATAAAAGACAATTTCCCTGGCACAAAAGACAAAGAAGGCCAGGCTAGGCCAAGGGCAACAGATTTGAATATGAAAGGCCAGATTAAATGGGAAGATTCAGGACCTGGCTACAAATTTGAGTATGAAGAAGCCAGGTTAAGTGGCAAGATTCAAGGGGAGTCCTGGGAGGTTGCCAGATTCTGAACCCCATCATTCGGACTGCTTCACTCTCCTTTATATTTCTACCATAGACAAGATAGCTCACAAGTTATCACTCTTCACTAGCATAACTGTATTGTCTTAAACAAAAGAGATTTCAGACTTGAACCTTACAACTGAATAGATGTACATCGTTGTTTCACAGGCTGGTTTTTTCTTCTCTGATTACATTTACTCTGGAGGAAAAACTTTAGAAAAGTTATTAATAAGTTCAAACACTAAATTTAACTTTTGCTTAGGCCATGGAATGACTACAAGTTGAGATTAAAAGAGCAAGATCTTTTCTGCTTTATAGATCATTACATGTTAATTTATCAATACATTGTCTTGAAAATGAAAATTTAGTAGACTTTACGAGAGATTGTTTTAGAATATTTCTTCTAAAAATGTTTTCTTTTGTTTTAAGACAGTTTAAAATTTGTCCTGATGTTAACGGTCACTAAAATTTTATAAAGAAAATTAGTTAAAAACCTTTAAAATGATAGTTTTCTTTTTACTTTGAAACAAAAATAAATCTATAAAATTAAAATCCATTAAGGCTTAGTTGGTATGAAAATATCCTGAAGTGATATGAATGCCCAAAGTATTAGAACAAACCAAATTCTTAGTTATCACAGAATTCCTAGATAACACAAAATGTTTTAGTCAAAAAGGTGCAATATAATCTCATGTAAGAGACTATTACAGAAAAACACTACTGCTTATAAAATCCTTTTAAACAATGGGGACATCTTAGGTGAGTCTTAAGTAGTTTACTTATATTGCTGAACATGTTCTAATTTCAGATAAAAATAATATTAGGTTTCCCAGTAAGATCTGTTGACCTGAAAACTTGGTTAAAGAAAAGGCAACAGGCTAAATGCATACATTTTATGATTTAATTAATCAATTCCCTATTAAAGACAACGGTAACATAATGCATTATGGAGCCAGAAATGTTCTGGCTACCCAGTGCAGAAATCTTCTGGCTTATATACATTTTGCCGTGAGAAAGGAACTCTCCTAATTGAGCAAATCATAAATTCAGTAAGACAAGACAATTAACAAAGTAATGTCGGTTGGGCCTTGCGATTCCAGGCTGTGTAAACATATGTCTCGGTGACAAGAAAAGAAATCCCACCACTAGTGAGTGGCAGGCTTCCTGCCCTAAACAGATAACTGACATAGGAAAGGTTAACAAAGTTCAGTACAAATTATGACCTAAGATGTCTATATTTTCTTTACCATTAATATGCCATAACACAGTATGTATCTACAGATAACAAGATATAAAGGAAAGTCCCATTATTCAAGATAGTGTCCCAGGTTAAAGGTCTCCTAAGGAATGTAGAGTCAGCCTTGGCTGGCTTTTGCTGACATAGAAAGAGGCATTCTCTGAGTTTGCTTCAGAGAGAACAAAGAGATTATTCCAAAATTTTATATTAAACATTATCAGACCACACAAAAGGGGCTCACATGTTTTGCTGGTCACTTGCTATTAATCATAGAAATTTGCTATAGAAAGAGAAAACAGGGATATGTGACATAGCAAATATGACGGGATAAAACATCCCTGACTCTGTTTGAATTCAGATAAGAGTAAAATTCTCCAATTATGTAGTATCCGTTTCATAGTCAGACTCAGGAATAGTGAAGTGGGAAATATTCCCTTTGAGTAGCTTGTGGTATTTCTGTCAGATACTGATAGCAAACAACCACACCCAAATTCAAACTCAAAACAAAAATATTTATGGTCTCAAATGTCTTTTGCCTTAAACAGCAAAATTCACTAATCAGCTCAGAGCCAGATAGTCATTCCTATTCTCACGGAGTTACAGTAAAGCAATAAAGATTTACCAGGATTCATATGCATAAGGGAATTCCATTAAGATCTTTCCTTCTCAAGTTTAAAACTTGTCCAGAGGTAAAAGCCAATTGCCAAAAATCCTCTCCATTTATTACAACTTCTGAGCAAGTCCTATTCATTGTTTATAATGTGCATAAGCCAATCAAGTTTCTTTCTCAAGGTTGATGACTGTACCTACAGGGATGGTTTCCCAGGGGCCTTAGGAATTTTACAAAATAAAGGAGATTGGTACTGCACCTATGCCTGCCAACCCCCAAGCATACAGGACTGTTCTGAATGGGCAGAACTAATCTAAATAAAGTTTGCATTCAATTCCTTTCATTCTACACACAGTAATCAATTAACAATTTTAGGTTTAGCATTAAAACAGTAACTCCAAATAACTTAAAGTTAACAATCTTACAACTTTTAAAGTGATAGTCAAATTGTTTTAACTGAAACTTCTTTAACATGCAAAGGTGAAAATACCTGGTTTTCTAAATGACAATTACAAAAACCAAAACATTATAAGACAAGGTTAGCAGGACTGATCAAATTTAAGATAACAACTGGTTTTACACAATTTTCCCAACATCTTTTAGTTTCAACAAAATTCAGATTAGAAATTGGTTTCTCTAACACTGTTTCTGGATTGCAGGGGTTACTCAGTTTTTACCATACAAGACTATAACACTTTAGAAGCACAACAGTAACAATGAAACTTAAGTGTCATTAATTATATTTCCAAACCATCATATAAATATTATTAATAGAAGACTGGTCTTACTAAATGTAGGGGCTGGTTGGCTTGTGATCTCATACTGCTGTGGCCCAACCCCTACTCTCGGGGAGGGTAAATTAAATTCCCTACTATTCTTTAGCATTTTCTTCCCTTGATCTAATCTGGGATGATAAGAGTTAAAATTCACTGTAGTCCTAGCTGAATGATGAGTCAGGACTGCAGGGCAAAAAAAAAAAAAATCTTAATGGTTCAAACCTTTACTCAAGTAAATTTTATTCTGTGTCCACTCCTTAAGAATTTCTTTGAAAGAGAGGGCTTTTGAATTTATCAGCTGAAGTGAGAGAGACTGCTGGACAACTATCCAGTGGTGCCAAGTCCCCTCCATTCTACTGGAGAGTTCAAAAGCTTTTATCTCTGAGGTTTCTCTTTTTCAGATCTATGCATTTTCCCAATTTGCCTTAGTGCCAAATAATATAACAAATTCTGACCTGTCTTAAACATCCAATTAGGAGTGACATGTTTCACTTAAAATATGACCAGAATAATTACTTTTTGGTTATTTCCCATAATACAAAAACTTTTCTCTTTTAGATGAGGCATGAGATAATTAAAATGCTAGTCAGTCTGTCTCTCTGATATGAGGGCAAACACTTCCCTGATTTCTTCTTTTCTTTCTCTCCACCTTCACAACCTGGTCAGGGTTAGAAGGTAGAAAGAGAGAGAGAATTTTACCAACAACTTTCCAAAACTTTCATGCTTTCCTTAAAACTACTCATGCGTTATTTCCTTGCATACCTTATCTGAAACTGCCTTTAGCAACATAAGATTAGTTTCTCTCTTTCTTTCTCTCATAATCCTCCCTGATGCTTCAGTCATCAGAGAGAAGGGACGAGAAGGAAGGAAAGAGAAAACATGGGAAAGAGATTAACACACAAACACACTCACACAGAACATAGAGACAGAATACATATACAGACAATAAAAAAGAATTCAAAAAACTGAGAAAGGATTGTCAGACATCTGCACAAATTAGACAAATTCTTTTACTTTGTTCCAAACATACTTTGTGAAATTAATTAAGCTCATCCATCTTAACGAGTATGCATGACAGCATCAGGTACCTCCCATACTCTTCCTTCAGTAATGGCTTGGCTGTATGGGCAGACTCCACTCAAGTAGATCACTAGAATACTTCAGTGTTTTCCAACATGACTATACTTTCAGAGACCCAGCCCACAAAGTAGAATGTGAAAAATGGTCTCATTCCAGTCTGTATGATTGTACTGATTAATATTCCAGGTTTTAAATTCACCCTCAAATTTATTGCCTATTGCAAGTGTTTTAAATTACCATTTTATTTTTCCCTCAAATTACCTTAATTTTGATGATGATGGTAATGATGATGCTTTTGGATCTCTGGAAATAAAGAACATAGCGTAAAGGAAAGAGTATATTGCTGGCAAGTGTTTTTCTGCATAATGCCAGAAAAAAAACCTCTATCCATAGCTCAAGTGTTTAGGTTTCAGACTCTTAGATGTATACCCCCAAAAGAAAAAAAAATGTTATGAGTACCTTTATCATGTATCTGTTGTGTTTTTTATTTGGAACTTGAGATTTAGGAAAGGATTGTGATTACAGAAAAATATAGTTTTTCTATAGAACATTTTTCTATATGTTCTATAGAACATGTTCTATAGAACATTTTCTAAGAACATTTTTCTTTTTCCTTTATAAACTGCCCACTCTTTTTTCTTTTTTTCAGTTTTCTATTTATTTATTTATTTTAGTTTTTAACATTCACTTCCACAAGATTTGGAGTTTCAAATTTTTCTCCCCATCTCTTTCCTCCCCCCCACCCATGACAGTGTACATTCTGGTTGCCCCTTCTCCTGATTTTCCCTCCCTTCTGTTACCCTCCTCTTCCTCGTATTCTCTTCCCCCTCTATTTTCCTGTAGGGTAAGCTAGATTTCTATGCCCCATTGCCTATGTATCTTATTTCCCAGCTGGGCAGCTAGGTGGTGCAGTGAATAGAGCACCAGTGCAGGAGTTAGGAGGGCCTGAGTTCAAATCTCACCTCAGACACTTGACACTCACTAGCTGTGTGACCTTGGGCAAGTTACTTAACCCCAATTATCTCATCTTGGGTCATCTCCAGTCATCCTGATGAGTATCTGTTCACTGGATTCAGTTGAGTCTGGAGGAAAAGTGAGGCTGGTGACCTGCACAGCCCTTCCTCACTCAAAAACAAAGTCAAGTGCAAGTCATGTCATCATTTCTCTGATGGCATGGTCTTCTTTGGCAATGAAAGACAAACACACACACAAATTAACACATACAAAAACATATATCCTCAAGGATTCCCATTTATTCATTAGGAATTCCACAATGCAGAAAACTCTTGCACAGTCTTGATAAGAACTTTGGGTGTCTCAGATTGGCTAACATGACAAAACAGGAAAATTTTAAATATTGGAGAAGATGTGGGAAAGTTGGAACACTAATTCATTGCTGGTGGAGCTGTGAGCTGATCCCACCATTCTGGAGTGCAATTTGTGCACAAAGGGCTATGAAAATATGCATACTCTTTGACCCAACAATACTGCTTCTAGGGTTGTATCCCAAAGAGATCATAAAAATGGGAAAAGGACCCATATGTCCAAAAATATTTATAGCAGCTCTTTTTGTGGTGTTCAAGAATTAGAAATTGAGGGGATGCAAATCAGTTGGGCAATGGCTGAACAAGTTGTGGTATATGAATGTAATGGAATAGTATTTTGTGCTATAAAAATGATGAGTAGATGAACTTCAGAAAAAGCTGGACTTATATGAACTGATGCTGAGTGAAATGAACAGAACCAGGAGAACATTATACACAGTAACAGCCACATTGTATGATGACTAACTTCGATAGACAACTCCAAAAGGTTCATGATGGAAAATGCTACTCACATCCAGAGAAAGAACTATGGAGTCTGAATGCAGATCAAAGCTCCTACGTGCTTTCTCTCTCTTTTTTGTTTTCTTTCTTGTGGTCTCTCCCATTCATCCTAATTCTTCTTTACAACATGATTAGTGTCAAAATATGTTTAATAAGAATGTATATGTAGAGTCTTCATCAGATTGCACTCTGCCTTGGAGGGGGGGAGGAGGGGAAAATTTAAAACTCAAAAGCTATGGAAGTGAATGTTAAAAACTAAACTTAAATAAATTAATTTAAAAAAGAACTTTGGGAGAAACTTCCTCTTAAATATAGACAAAACTTGAAAGTTTATAATTTTCTTAAATTATAGTATCTTAGAATATGGTCACATGGTCAGCAGGGCTGATAGAATGACCTAACAACTTTTTAGCTTATTCATCCTGCCCCCCTTAATCTAATAGTACAACTCTTAATTAAACATCTAGATTATGAGAGGAATTGCTTTTTCAATAACACAACTGATACAATTGTTTATTAAATTTGCAACACAAGAAAATTTAGAAATATAACAATACCCTGAACAATATTATGTTTTTAAAACTTGAAACAAATCCATTATAAATTTAGGTAAAGGCACTTCCAAATGACCTTGCACAGAAAATCATTCACCTCACCATTAATATGTTGAATATGTATCTTTAAGTCACCTTATATACTTCTATAATAGCCAAAATTTTGAAAGAAAATTTGCTATTATAATAAATGTCATTATTATGACCTGCTTATAACTAAATATCTCTTTAAATATTTAACAGTTTTCAAATTACCTAATTTTTATCACCTTTGAAAAAGTCCAATTCATATGTAAAAAAATCCAGATTAAAAATTGCTTTATCTAACACCATTTCTATTTTACAATGGTCTCTCAAGTTTTACAGTGTAAGAGAATTTTAGAAATACAATACAATTTAGAAATATAATAATAACACAAATAATAAACTTCAGATGACATCAATTGCATTTCCAAAGTATCACATATTGATATCATTGATCTTATTACTTTTGGCATTTTAAAACCACTTTAAAGTTATCAGGTATGTAACAATTACATCAAAGTAGAGTTAAAAAAATATTGTAGTATTTAGCATGTGCCAGCCACTGTGTTATGTATCATTTTGATCTCACAACAACAAACATTATTATTTTTCCCTTTACAAATCAGAAAATGGGAACAAACTGAGATAAAACAACTTGCCATAAATTACATAGTTGCTTAATATGAACTGAGATGAGAGAGGTTAACAGGAAAAGCATGAGCTGTTTGCAATTCTTGTACTGAGATACACTCTTTACTGGGGGTGGTGGTAGGGAGTAGGGAATTCTGAGTGACTGGAATTGGGGGAGGTGTTTCAGAAGGCGGTGAGTTCCTGGAATTACCCTAAAGTCTCAAGAGTTTTCTCCTGCAATCCTAAAATGATTAATTTCCAAACTTCTTAATGATTAATCTCAAAATGTCCAGAATCTGCTAAGATGTTTTTAGCGATTCCAGCTTTATTTATTGAAATTTTTTCTGCAGCTCCAACTTGGCCAGTGTTTGGATTACAGAGGAAAAAGGTCCCCCATGGAAAGCCTAAGGTGGGAGTTAGCCCTGTTTTCAGCTATGACCTCAAAATAACAAAAAGGTTAATTAAACTTTTTCAATGTTTTCTCTAGCTACAATGCTTAGAAGATTTTCTGGCTGATTGCGTTTTAAATCCACTGAGGTCACAGAATCTAGCTCATGGCACAAACATGACATGGACACACAGATACAGACAAACACACTTAGAAGAACAGGGAGAGGGAAAATCTGAAAGATTGGAGGGGCTTGTTAGAAACCTCCATCATGAAGACCATTACTCGGAGGAAGGGGGATGGGGAATTTGCAAGGATCTAAGACCAAGAGCATGGTCCCTTATCTACCAGGGTGGCAATGGGGTGGCTTTTTACACCTCTCCTAATTTAGAGAGGGACAAAGAGGAACAAAGAGGGGCAAATGGGGGCCAGATCCTGCAAACTTTCCTCAGAGCACCCCTAAGGTTTCAGATTTAAAGTGGTAGATTCTGATGAGGTTAAATTCAGGAATTTGTTCCATAGGTAGCTTGGAGTTTGCCTCCATCAGTATTGTAGTCCTCAGGGGAAAGGGGAGGGTGTGGGGGAAATAGTACTGAAGCTGAAGTGGCCTTAAGAGATTTAAGGGAAGAAGTTTTTTGCCTTATGTTCTCCCTCTGCCATTTCGGCAAACCAGTGGTGGAAACTCTCCTACCTTGCCTAAATGTCTTGTTGACTTTTTAGGTATTTTGTTTTTAAGGGTGAAATTGCAGAGGCTATCTGGTTAACTTTCAGAGAAGAACTATGCAAGTGATCTTCACCCTGAGAGCTAGCTTAGAGAGAAAAATGCGGACTTCAAGTCTGATGATAGGAGCTGGGAATAGAGAAGGGAGTTACTACCCCTGTGCAGGGTGGGAGCTTTAAGAAGAACAAGTCCTGTGGGTGCCCAGTCCCAGTCTTGACAGGGAAAGGGACCAATTTTTATTTGATATTTTATCCAAGTAATATGGCACCAAAACTGTTAACCTGCCAGAGTTCATTCTAAGAAAGACAAACAAAATTAGCCTGTATGAGCATGTTTATTTCTCTCAGAGTGGGCAGACATGCATGTGCCTGTGCATGGGAGTTTATTGGAAATGAGCTCAAAGAAAGGCCAGTTGAAGGAGACAATATACCAATAGAGCAAGGATAAAACAAGAGTATACCCCCAGGCTACTCCCAGGATGTCATAAAATAAGAGTATCATAAGAAGATGACGAGGAATGTCACTGATCAAGAATGGTATCTGTTTCATGGTGCCTGGTCCCTAGTATATCAAACAGGAGAATGCTCCCAGTCAGCCTCATCAGGTCTCGTGGTTGCTGACACAGCAAGGAGAATCCAAAACCAAATTGGGGTTCACTCAGAGAGCACACAAAGCATTATGGTATATTATCTCAAAGCGAGCCAAAATGTTCTTTTCTGATTGGCCAATCCAAGTTTTCAGTCTTTTTTGAGTGATGGGGGCTCAGGCTGGTTCCATAGACTCCACTGTGTGAAGTAAAAGCCTCCAAACAGTGTTGTGATTTTAGGCTTGGAAGTCAGGTTAGAGGCAGCTCAGGTGGCTACACAGTTGATAGAGCATTGTGCTTGGAGTCAAGAAGAACTAAGTCACTGACTTCAGTCACTTTCTAGCTGTGTGACTCTGAACAAGTCACTTAATTTCTGCCTCAACTATAAAATGGGGATAATGATAGCACCTATCTTATAGAGTTATTGTGAAAACGAAATCAGATATTTTGTAAAGCACTTAGTACAGAATCTGGTACATACTGAGGGTTAAAAATGTTCCCTTCCTCTGTGATATAGTCACTATTTTCAGCCCTGGGAAGCTAGGGTCTGTAGGTGTTTCTGCCTTTGCAGCTCCCCAAGACATACTTAAGTGACTTGCTCTTTCTGGGCTGTTTTGAAGATAGGAACATTGACTCCTTTCTGTCCCATTCTCATGTGCTCCACCTAGCCAAGACCTTAGTTTGATCTTTTACTTGGTTAGTGTTATTCTTTGCTTTGGCAATTTGAGACTCTGCTCATTATCCTTTAGAGTACTGAACTTGAACAGAGTAGGTCTTGGAGTCTTAACAGATTATTGGTGATTAATACTTCAGGGCCTTCCAGTGCCAGATGCTATGATTCAATGACTTTCTTCAAGTAGGGAAACTTTTCTTCTTATATCTGTGTGTGTGTTTGTCCTTTGTTGCTGAAGACCACGCCATAAGAGAAATGATGACATGACTTGCACTTGACTTTTGTTTTTGAGTGAGGGAAAGCTGTGTAGGTCACCAGCCTCACTTCTCCTCCAGAGTCAACTGAATCCAGTGAACAGATATTCATCATGATGACTGGAGATGGCCCAGGATGAGGCAATTGGGGTTAAGTGACTTGCCCAACATCACACAGCTAGTGAGTGTCAAGTGTCTGAGGTGAGATTTGAACTCAGGTCCTCCTAACTCCTGCACTGGTGCTCTATCCACTGCACCAGCTAACTGCCCCCTCCTTATATTTAGGAAGACCAGAGACCCTACAATAGGCCAGACATTTTATAGTAAGTCTTCAAACTCAAATAGAAAGTACAAAAGTTTCCCTGAAGGATATAGGTTTTCTTAGAAAACCACAAATTAATATTATGTATGTTCTATTGTATTTGATTTAATTTGTCAAATATTTTCTTATTATATTTTAATCTGGTTCAGGCAACACTTCGGAGTATTGCAGACTCTATGGGTCTGTGGGCTGCATGTTTGACTCAGCTGCTTTATAGTAACCAGAAGCATTCTTCTGTTTATGACTGCTAAGGACAAAGTTCCTCTAACTGGACACTATCATGAACAATGGGACTTTTCTTATCTTGGTATTTTGTGGAACATGCTATGCTATGCTATGCTATGATATATACACATGCACACACTTACAATACATATATGTATATATGTATGTACACACATACATATATGCAATATACATACATACATATACATATATATGTATAGTCATGTTAATGATAAAAGACACACAAATACCTTGGGTCTATGATTTCAATTGATACCTTGACATGCTCTTATCTTATTGTATTTACAACCTATCCTATTAAGAAATTCATTTCTCACATTATAGCTAAACACATATGGAGACTATAATTTTGGTTCACACAGGTATCCTGAGTTGGGATTGCTCTAAGTATATAAAGGGTCTCCTTCAACTTATTTACCTCTGAGTTCAGGAAAGTGGTGTAAGTTCTTCTTAGAAGTGACTGTCAAGAGAGCCAGGATTCCCTCCTGATGCCACTTGTGGCCATGGCCTTGCCTTGCAGAATGAGGCCAAGACCAGGATGTAGGTTGTAAGCATTGTGTGGGAGGGTTTCCAGGGGCCATAGGGATGACTGTGCAGTTTGCAGAGTGCTTCAGGTACGAGCTGTGCCCACTTGAGGGTCTAGTTTCCCCCAAATGCTTGAGCCAGTTGTTTTGTTTTTAAGAGTACGTTGTGTTTTTCAATCTGCCCAGTAGCCTAAGGCCTGTAGGACAGGTGGAAAGACCACAAACTACCATGTCCTCTTGATGGGGTGCTTGGGTGCACGTACTTGGACCCCAATTCCAAAATCACATTTCTCTTAAAAATCACATTTCTCTCTAACCTGAAAACACTATCTCAGGCAGTCTCCCTCCTGCTCAAGGACAGCCTGCCTCACCAGGAACCGTTATCTCCCTTCCTGACATCGTAGGCAGCCGCACCTATAGTATTCATCACTTAGAGTCAGCTGCGTACTGACTAAACTGGTCATAGCAACTTTTACTACTCACAGACCAATCATATGTATCCTAGATATGGACATACCTATACTCCCTTACATTAATCTTGTCTAACAAGACATTGATGAGAGAAGCCTGAATTTTTCTGGTCAACCCCAACTGTTGGTTGACTTAGTGACATTTCAGCCCTAAAACCACACCTCCAGGTAGCCCCACCCCCCTTGGGCTATTTCCCTATGAAATTTGGGTAAAATACCTGTGCAGTAGATACCAAAAGTGCATGTTCCTTTAAGAACTGACCACTCCTTAGCCACTCCCTAATCACGCCCCAAAACAGCTAGTTAGCATATTTGGCACACATCTTACTATAGAATAATCATATAAACTTTATCTATAACCCTTTCAAATTGCAGGTTCCCTAAGAACTCTTACCCTCTGAAAAGCATAACTATAAACTTTTTTGCCTACTTGACTTAAGATTGCTTGAGTCCAGTGAAGTCTTTCCAGACTGGGTTGACAGGGATCTCTAGTGATTCCAGCACTTTCTTGACCCTCATTACTCTGACCATTGCTGCATGGTCTGGTGTTGATTTATTATCTGAAATAGAAAGAATTTGATGTCCACAGCTCTAAGGATATTTATTTACAGGCTAGCAATTACCAACAAATCAAGTTATCTGACTTCTCGGCAGTCAGAGACAAACTGAAGGATTTGCAGAGAGCATTTTTATAGTTATAAAAAGGAATCAAAAGTTACAGAATCTCTTTATTGATTTCTAATTGGTTGGGTTAATTACTAAGATTGGAATGAGGAATTTGGGTAATTTGCAACACTGGTCTGGTGGGTGAGTTGATGGCATTACTGGCCATGAGTGCAGTGATCATCAACTTGTCTCTCTGATGGGTGTAGGATTATATCAGTTGCAACTGATATCATGTAATTGTTGGACTGAGCAGGAAGGTCTGGTGTTTGTGGTAAATGTGGTTAAATGTTGCCTTAGCTGAATGCAGAATTTAACTCAGAGAGTAAATTAGACTTGAGAAATGAGGAAATGTTTATGCTAGCTCAGTTCAGCAGCTGGTTGTCCTCAGTTCCGCAAAAATGAGGAATTTAGTTTATCTTGTAATCTAAAACTTATCTGAATTAGGCCTTACAAGTTAAAAATAAATCATCAGAATAATCAATACTAATTTGTTTAGGAATTATTTCTTTCAGTGGGCTGTAATATGAGTGCCTTGGCCACTGTGGATGACTGTGGAAGAACCAAAGGCAGGAGATCTCCTTCAACAGTCAAGCAATGATGTGATGGGCAGTGGGGCCCCTTCATAGATAACACAAAGTGTAAGTGTCTAACATGAGGAAGGCATATTTAACAGCTCTAGCCTGAGAGGGTAAAGATCCACTTGCCAAATTTGGTAATCTGCTTGCCTCTTAACAGTGTTACCCTTAAGTCCTTGTTTCCGGGGGTGGAATGTAGTACATAATTATACAATCCCTGATGACTTGATCAATGAGTGTTGTGGAGGCTGCCATACCCTGCTTCCTCCACCAGCAGATAAGACTGGCAGTGTCTAAATGTCCAGAGCATTCATATGCCCATTTCCACATCCTGTTTCCATATGGGACATGTCCTGTGCAGTAATGGGGGTGGTCTGGGCTGCTGGTCATGTGAGGTTTTCAACCACTTGCTTGAGTTCTGTTCCCTATGTAGCCTTTCTTGTGGGAGCAATGACATGATTGACCTAGATTGTACAGATTTGTGCATATGCTGCAATGTCCTTCCCAAGTTCAGTACCTCATACTGATCAGCTTTGGATCTGCCAATCATCCTGGGTCTGATGAGTGTTGGGAAAGGGGGGGGGAATTCAAGGACCCCCCTAAAGACCAGGGTATGGGGGAAGGTCATTTGGAATGAAGTTGAGGACTGAAGCATTCTTGAAGTCAAGGTGGCAAAGATTTATTGTTATACTTTTCAGGGGGCATGAGAAAAAAAGAGATAAAGTTCGTTGGTCCTCCACAGAATGAAACATTTAGTAGTTAAGTGATAGGAAGGGAGTACTATAGGGAGTACTGATCAAAAGAAATTCAAGGTCCTGCCTTTATAGGAGAGTAGCAAAATAAAGCGGAAGATGAAGCCAAGTTATTCCCTCAACTGTTGCTTAACAAGCTTCATGCATCTTAACTGACACACCCTGCATAAAATTATCCCTCCATTTTCTTTTCATATTTTTAAAATCATTGGCCATTTTTCTTCTGTTTCTTTAATTTGGCTTTTAAAATCTTTCCTGAGCTGTTCCAAGAATGCTTTTTGGTCTTTAGACCAGTTCATATTCCCTTCTGAAGTTTCAGATGGGAGTACAGTCTCAATGCTGACCTCTTTGGTATTCGTATTTTGGTCCGGGTTCCCACAGAAAGATTCTATGAACTTTTCTTTCCTGCTTTGCTTCTTACTCATGATGATCACCCTTTTCCTGGCTTTTAAAGTAGATCTCTGCTTCTGGGGAACAGGAGGGTCTGTCCCACAGTTCTTGTGCCTTGAACTTGAGGCTTTGTATGTTGTAGCCTCTCGTTCTTTCAGCTGGAAGCTAAAATGCTGCAGCTTACTTGTTTGAAAGCAGAGGTCAGGTGAAGTTCTGAGTTTCCCTGGATTTACCCTGAAGCTATCTGCGTGAGTGTAGCGGAGGGGTACCCTGGTCATAGGATGTCTCCTCTGCTGAGCTAGAGCATAGGCAAGCTCAGAACTCGTCTGTGTTAGTGTCTTCCTTATTCCCCTGGGGTGCTGAGACATGCCTGGGGTCCTGGTGTTGGGGGTTGCGGGCTCCACCCTCCTGAGGCTCAGGATCTCCTGGTTTGCTGAGGTGGGGTTGTCTGGGACAACTCTGATCCTGCACCGGTCCCCTTTGGACACAGCAAGAGGGACCCTCCTTAGAGATTTTCCTAATCTTATGGGCTAAGAGACTGCCTTTGCCTGATCGCACTGTTCCAGGATTTTTCCTGGAGGAATATTTTCTGGGCTCTTCAAGGTCAACAAGGGGAGAGAGATAGTAATTACTGACCACTCCACCATCTTGGCTCCCGAAAGTTCGAGTAGGGTTTAGGTTCTGTGCTTCTCTCTCCCTTGGTTCCACTGGACTCCCGTCCTGAGCTGATGTGTTTGAGAATCTGTAGCAAGTCTGCAGTTTCAGATAACCTGGAGCTTCCTACTCAGTTGGTACAGCCTGCGTGCTGCACACTCCTCCAGTCACACATGACAGATCCTTCCCATCAACCTTCCAGTCTGTCCTGGGCTGGAAATCTGCCACAGTCTGTCTCCTATTGGATTCTGCCCCTCCAAAATCTGTTCAGATTCTCCTTTTAGAGATACTTGAAGGAGTTTGTCTTAGAACTTCAGTGAGTAGTTGCTCTCACTCTGCCATCTTGGCTCCACCCCCCTCCATTTTCTGATCATGGGATCTATGTTGAAGCATGTTTGGGAGGAGGGAACTCATCAAGAATTGTTATATAATGGGAGTGTCAGAAAGATTGTAACCCTGAGGAGTCCGGACCAATTTTGACTCTAAGGGGAGGTTTGATCTCCCAAACAATGTTTAAACTTGTTTTTGCTTCTGTACGAAGTTCTGTTCTGTTCAGTTCTCTGTGAATAGCACCCATGTCTGAACATGTAAATAAATTTGCCTTCTTCTGCTCACTCTATCTTTGAGTTACTTTCATGAGAACAGTGTGTTTCCAACAGCAGGCAAGAGTTCTTAGGAAGTCTGTGATTCAAAAGGGGTGCAGGAAAAGTTTATATAGGATATACCATAGTAAAACATGTGCCAAATGTGCTAACTAGGTGATTCAGGGAAGGTTTAGGGAGTGGTTAGTTCTTAAAGGAACATGCACTTTTAGTTCTTCTGCATAGGTATTTTACCTAGAGTTCATCGGGAAGTATCCCAAGGAGGGGCTACATGGAGGTGTCGTTTTAGACCTGAAACAACAGGACTGACTGAGAAATATCCGGGCTGCCCCCATTAATGTCTTGTTAGACAAGATAAACATAAGGGATTATACACATATCTAAATCTAGGATATATATGATAGGTCAGTGAGTAGTAAATATCTTTATGACCCAGGTCACAGCCCATTCAGCCAGTACACAGCTGGTTCAAACCAATAAATTCTATAGGTGCAGCTGGCTAATCAGGAAGAGAGATAAATGTTTTTGCTAGGGCATTCTGTTCTCAGTCTGGAGAGAAACTGCCAGTGACATGCTAGGGAGAAATGTGATTTTAGAACTGGGATCCAAGCACATGCACTCAAGTATCCCATCAGGCTCACTTGCCAGACCAGATTTCAAGTCCATTGGCAACCACCCAGGAAACAGTGTAGATCTGGAAGGAGCTCCTCCATTGTTTCAGTTAGTCCCTCATGGTTAGGTGGATGACCTTCAGTTCTGTCCACTGGGCACTGTGTTCTCTTCCATCAGCCCTCAAGGAAGGGGTGGTTGCGGGGTAGAAGACTACAGCTGTCCAGAGATTCTCGTTGGAAACAGAGGCACTGCCACCTGTGAAATAAACCTCACTTTTATCATCATTTGCCAGCTGATCCTCCAGTGGCCCCACTTGGGGAGTCAGACAGTGGTGGAAGAGGTGTGTCTCCTGGTAAAAATGGCCCTCAGGGGCTTATGTCACCTGCTTGTGTAGATTTCTGACTCCCTAAGGACCCAGCTTAGCTCTGCCCTATAAATGCCATCTCCATTTTAGCAGGGTGGCACTAATTACTTGCCCAAGCTTTCTGGGGCTGTTTTCCCTATCCCAGGGCAGTATGGGTAATTCAATCCTCAGGACTATGGGGCTTGTGCCTGTCAAGGGTTCTGTGACTATCAGAGCCTAGTAGGTAGCCAATATCTGCCTCTCCAGGGGTGAATATCTGGCAGCGATGTCTGGAAACTTCTTGCAACAGAATTCCATTGACAGTTTCTTGCCGCTATGGTGAGTCCATAGACTCCAGGAGCCATTAATGGAGGTGGTTGAGACCTTTACGTGGAAGTCATAACCCAGAGGCACTGCAGGCAATGCTTGACTGACTGCCTGCTTGAGTGCAGTCAGGACCTTCTGCTGCTTTAGCCCCCACAGAAAGGTGAAGGACTTTTGTGTGACTACATAGATCAGAGCAAGTATGGTTGTGAGGTGGGGAATATCTTGTCTCCAAAACCTAAATATGCCTTTGAGGTGCTGTGCTCTCTTAAAATCAGTTGTGCCTTTGAGGGAGAGTAGTTTATCTCAGACCAGGGTATGGATGTCCCTGCCTTTATAGGTCCATATGTATCCTAAGAATTTCACACACTGTGAGGGGGCTTGCATTTTACTGGGGCTATTATCCAACCATGACTGGTCAGAAGCCCAACTGTAGCCATGCAGTGGAGCTGGACAGCAATAGAGCATCTGAACATGAAGTTATTCACCCAGGGCCATCTTCAAAATCTCTCTAGTAGTGAGAGGTCATCCAAGTCCTGAAGGCACAGTCTTTGCATGATGAAAAGGCTGTTCAGCCATCCCATATGCGACCTGGTACAAAGTACATTGTGCCCTTTCAAATGTAAAAGCAAATTGAGGTTGGGAGTCTGAGGTTTTGGACACAGAGTAAAAACATATTAACTAAGTCTAATACTACAAATAAAGAGCAACCCTAGGATTAAATATCTTCTGTGACCTTTCCACTGTAGGTATAATCTTATTCAAATTCCTACAGTCCACAGTTATTTTCTGGACAAGTCAGACTGTCAAGTTGAATGGGGAGACTGTGGGAAATATCACACCTTCAGTGAATAAATTCTTTGTGAAGGGACACAAACATTCTGTCCTTTGCCTAACCTAGACTGTTGAGTGTTAGCATTTCTCATTGGGAAGAGTAATAACACGGGCTCCTTGTTGAAAGGGGTTCTCAGAACAACAAAATGAGAACCCTTGAGCTGGGGCTGTTAACATAGATGGAGACCAAGTTAGATGGTAAGTAGTAGGGTACTCTTCATGGAGCAGGGCATCAGGGACTTCAACTCCTGAATTACGTCATTTTAGAATTAATTTATGTATTAATTATTGTAATAAATAACATAATTTTGAGCTGAAAGGGATCTTGGATATATTCTAGTACAACTTCTTCCCTTTTATGGTTGAGGAAACTCAGGATGAAGTGGAATTATATCTATTTTGAAGGCTTGGAACATACCAAAAATATACCTTGATATCTTCTATGACTCAGGATTCTGAGTCTCTTTTGGGAGGAGGACCATGCTGAATCCTATTGCATGGTACAGAGGGTACTGACTCTGGATTCAGAGAAGCTGGCCTCAACTCTTATCCCTGGCACTTACTGTTATTGAAGAATTAATTCAGTGTGCCTCATTTCTTGTTTTGATAAAAAATTGTTTGGATTAAAAATATACTGACCAAAAATTGTGGCCATACTCCTCATCTGAGCTGAGTATATTTTTAAAAATTGTAACTATTTACAAATACAGAGAAAAAGCAAATGAAAGTTGTATGAAGCATGGAGTTATGGGTAGGGAGGCAGTGATTTGAATGTTCTGGAAACAAACACTACACATCGAAGAGGTGCTTCTCTATCATCCTGTCTATAGGTAGCATGCTTTCCCATGAGAAAGGCAGTTTACTTTTGTCCATTGGGATGGCAAAGGCTAGTCTATCCATAACTCTATACAGCAGCGTCAAGATCAATGAGATCACAAGATCTAATTTCACCTAATTTCACACTCCTCGTATGGTGACCTTATCTGAGAGTGTTAAACATTCTTCCAAACTTTTGCCTAACTTTTGGGGATTTTCTGTCCCCACAACTCATGTTAAGTGGTTCTGACAAAGAAAACTCATAGAAGCTTTAGGGAGGACAAAAAGAAAAGCCAAGCTAAGGAGGCAATATCATTTCTTCCACATCATTATTGCCTATATTCAATTGAGTAATCAAGGAACATTGATTAACTGCCTACCACATGCCAGATTGTACTAAGCTGCGGATATAAAAAATAAAATATTGCTAGTTACTAGTATCCATTTTGTGTGGAAGAAAATATTTTGAGATGCAGGATATCTTTAACTTAAGAGGTAGAGAATATAAAATAGGCTATTTAGTATAGTGGAAATGGCTCTGGAACTGGAATCAGAGGCCCTGGGATTCAAATGCTCGATCTGCTACTATAATGTTAGTAGAATAGGAAGATCTTCCCTGACCATTAATAGGCCTAGCACATTGATCACTTGGAGCCTGTGGTCACATGGAGCTTGGGTCACATGAAGCTCAGACTGGAAGGAGCTTGTCCAAGGAGAGAGAGAGGGGGAGAGAGAGAGAGAGAGAGAGAGAGAGAGAGAGAGAGAGAGAGAGAGAGAGAGACAGACAGACAGACAGACAGACAGACAGACAAAAAGACAGAGAAAAAGAGAGACACAGAGAGACAGAGAGACAGAAAGAATGAGCAGAGAGTGAGAGCAGGCAGAGAAGAGAGAGAAAAACAAGCCATGAGTAGGAGAAGGAAGGAATTTGTCTAAGGGAACTTGTTTATGTTGAGAGACCTGACAGAAAGAAGGTTTAAGATGTTGGTGCTCCCTGGATTAGTGATAAGTAACCTATTAAATCCTACCTCCTGGTATTCTAATGATGTCCCAAATAAATATTTTGGTTTTGCCTTTGAGGAAGAAAATTTGTTATATTTTGCAAATTTACCCTGGAAATATGCATGCATATTCATGATGGTTGCTGTGGATATCACATTAACATTACAGCTACTTACTATATCCATCTGAACTTGGAATTATTTCCTTTCCAAGCCTTTGTTTCCATGTTTTGAATGGGCTTACAACTGAAATAGATGATCTGCAATGTTCCTTATAGACACAACTCTTACAATAAAGTATTAGCCCAGGCCTTCTTGGGAAATATCCATATAGTCTTCAGAGAAGACAGAGCAAGAGAGAATGAGAGTCAAGACAAGCTCTATCAGGCACATGTGGAAAGCCCTTGGGCTGCTGCCCCCTGGGAAGTATGTGGTAGTAATTCATCAGGTCTTCACTGACTGGGCTTGACTGTCCGTAGCTGGGGAGCTGAAATGCAAGAGAGGGGTCATTACTCTTATGCAATTAGGGTGTCCAAGTAGACAACTATACACAAGAGAAGGAGGGGAAGAAGAGAGTGGCTGATACTTCACTCTTATCTGAAATGGTCAAAGGAAGGAAGAACACAGATACACAGAGTTGGGTGCAGAAATATATTTCATTCAAAATACAAGGAAAATAAAAGGAAAAGGGAAGAGAAGGCAAGAGGGAATTTTGAGGGAAGGGAAATAAAGGGAAAAATGGATTAATCCTAAGAAAAAGAAAATTCTAAGATATAACAATATTTACAGCTCTTTTTGATGTGATAAAAAGGGAGAATGTCTATTGATTGGGGAATGGCTGAATAAATTTGAGTATGTAAATGTGATGGAACACTTTTGTGATAAAAGAAAGGATAAAGAGGATGGTCTCAGAGAGACCGGGGAAGACTCATGAACTGATGCAAAGGGAAGTGAGTAGAAACAGGACAACATGTAAAGGTAAACAACATTAAGAGAACTAGGAATTTTGTTCAGTGTTACCACTAAGCACAATTTCAGAGGACTAATGATAAAATGTGCTACCTACCTCTTAATTGAGAGGTGAAGAACTCACTGTAGAAGGAGACAAATATTTATATTTTTTGACATAAGCAACAAAGACATTTCTTTTGTTTGACTATTTTTGACCTGAAAGTTTGGCTAAAGAGGCAAACAGGCTGGGTGATACATAAATTCATGTTGTTTATTCCCTTAAAGCTAGCAGATACATGATCATGGAGCCAGAAGGAAACTTCTGACTGCCTGGTGAAAGAATGAAAGATTTAAATATACTTTAGAACAGTCCCAACTCAAATTTGTGGTCTTCATGTTTTTTTCAATCTATACTACGAGAAAGGAAGTTTCTTAGTTGTATAAGTTATAAATACAGTGAGACAAAACAATTGTAAGTTAGAAATTATGATCCCAGGATGTCTGTTGTTTCCTGTACAGCATATGTCTCTGGATACCAAGATAAGACATGTTCCACCACTCTGGTGGCAGGCATCCTGTCATAAACAGAGGAAAGAATGCTTTGAAGTCAGCCCCATCTGGCCTTGTTGACATAGGAAGAGGTTTTCTCTGAGTTTACTCAGAGAACAAAGAAGCTGTTAGGTCCAGCCTCTTCTTCTGGTTGATTAGTTCAGACTCTGGCCCTTATTAGAGTCCAAAAAATTATAATAGGGCTCTTGTTTTTCTTTCATTCTCACCTTAAGGCTCATTTTTACTAATATCTATCTATCTATCTATCTATCTATCTATCTATCTATCTATCTATCTATCTATCTATCTAGTTAAATTGACTTCAATTTTTTGTCAAGCAATACAGTGTACTCATTATGCCCCTTCTGGGATCACTACCTAATTTGCACTCTCATTGGCAGTTTAGATTCCCAGCTGGAGTCTACTGCTTCTCTCCTCAGGGTAACCCTGATGCTTAGGTGTTTCTCTGGTATTATTACTCATGAGATTCTCTCTACCAATGTACTCTACATTTATTACCAGTTAGACTTCCAGAGCTAATTAGCTTCTAGTTAGGGGTATTTCCTAAGCAATTATAATAAAAGTAAACCAATCCCTCTTACAGAAAAAGAAACAGAAGCTAATGGGATGTAATAGGTCTTACTTGCTGGCAGTATTCCTATAATCCCAGGTATGGAGAAGTTGAGGCTGGTAGATCTCTCCAGCGTAGAAGTTCTGAGTTATGATTCTCAGCATGCTGATAGGATGTTTGTAGTAGGTTCAACATTAATTTGATGAAACTCCAGGACACGGGGACCAATAGGAGGAGCAGGGTGGCCCATGTTGGAAACAGTGTAAGTCCAAGTTCCTGGGCCAAGCAAAGGAGGATCTAATTATGAATAGCCTTTATGATATCAGCTTGGGCAAGATAGGGAAACTTTGTCATAAAAAAAATAAAAATATTTGACTCCAGGAAGAATTCTTACTCAGATTTTAACTTATTTTTATTAAAATTAAAAAGATTTGCATGGAATTAATTAATTAATAATTGAATGAGGAAAAACACATTTATTAAGCACTTACTATCTCCTAGACAATGTGATAAACACTAGAGAAACAAGAACAAAGAATTCTCTGTTCTCTAGTAACTTATATTCTAATATGGTCAAACAATGTGGAGGAAGGAGCACTGGTACTGCACTAGGAGCAACACAAAGAGGCTGTATCACTTCCAGATTATAGTGAGCAAAGGGCTACAAACTGTACAACTGTCCTTGCTTTGGTCATTTTACTGCCTGTTGCTAATGCTAGGGACATCGCCCACTTGACTGGGGCTGTTTAGATGTCCACTCTGTGGGGTCTGCTTTATTTCTGCATCCTTTGGAGGCTGAATACAGGCTAGGGAATCATTGTCCTTGAGTGACTCAGCATACTTATGAGACCGCAAAAATGACTGTGACATGTTTTGATTTTATGATTACTACAATTCCCTGAAAGTTATGATGTCATCTGCCTTCCTCACTAGCTATACAACATTGCTGTAAGACTTCCTTTATTATGTCCCTAGGAAAGAAATAGGTTTCATCCCTCTAGGGACGAAATTGACTTGTTGCTGTTAGCTTTTTTGGTTAACTATGCCTTGGCCAACTCTGACATTGGTCATACCTACATTAAATGAATTGAGATTGTCATTAAGGACCCATATAGGAAATAACTTCTAAGAGTTTATCATGTCATTTCCCACAATATCTCTCACAGATTGACCATCACAATCACCTAACTCCATACGAAAAGTGTGATTTCTTCCTTTGATCCTCCCCAAACCCCAACAGGAAACTATTTTCTTGACAGACCCATTGATTAGAGTACCTTGGTATAATCATAATATAGTTGCTGGTATCCAGAAGCCCTTTATACATCTGGCAACCTCCATTCTTCCCCTTTTCTGATGTGGTGTGACTTAGGCATATGGCTTCTAGTCCTCCAATGTCACACAGATTGATCTGAGACCCAAGGGAAACTTGACTTTTTCTCCAGCAGGATACATCCCAGAAGTCTCTCAAGTCTGGATGCCCAGACTTTGTGTGATTTGAGACTTCTAGATAGTGTGGGGACTTTAGAAGAGGCCTGAGAAAGGCAAAAAGGCCCTCACTGGATATCACAGTACCATTTTAATATCTTCAATATTTAATGTCTTCCTACTCTAACTGTCTAACATCTCCTTTTCAACCATATTCTTCAGAACTCCAATTCTAAAGTTCCTAATGGGAGAAGTTATCATTAAACACTACCCAGCATAGGTGTCAAATCTCGTTCTGCTCTCCTCTGAGTACTTTAAGTGCCATTTTCCTTTGTTAGTAGTCCAGTTTTTCTAGATCCCTTAAGAATACATAGGGAATACTACCATTTTTTGTGCCTTTATTACCTTAGTCAAACCTTAAACATTCAATGGGCTAAGTTGTCTTTGTTACATCTTTCAAAGAAGTATATACAACTTCATTTTAGCAATACTGATTCCTATCCCCACTCCTCTATCTCTATTTTAGATCAGCAGTTCCACTCTAATACAAATTACATGTGTGTTCCCACTCCTCTAAGCTTTCTTTTCTACCTCCCCTACCCCTTTACATACTCTACTTTCTCCAGCCAAACTGGTCCTGCTCTTCCTCACATTTATATATTTACAGTTTCTGGATCTTTGATTTGGCCAGCCCCTTTGCCCAAAATGTGATCCCTCCTTACTTCCACTTCTTAGAATCTCTAGTTTCCTTTAAAGTCAGTTCAAGTGCCACTTTTACATGAAACCTTCCTTGATTGCCCCCAGTTGCTTATGCTTCTCTTTCTGGGTCTTCTATTTATTTTGTATGTTTTTTATAGTGCATGTAGTCTCTCCAAATAGACTATAAGGTTCTAAAAGTTAGAGACTATTTTTTCTGACTTTGTGTGATTAATGCATAGGAAAGAGCTTGGCACCCAGTGGGCTAAGATGGAGGGGGAGGGACTGTGAAGAGGGGTATAAAAGGAAAGAAAGACAAGATAAAAACCTGTGATGAAGAGGAAGTGGGGAGCAAAGAGAAGAGAAAGCCTTAGAGAATATGATGAATGGGGACATACAAGTAAGAATCACAACTATGAATATGAATAGGATTAATTCATTCATAAACTAGAAAAATTAGAATGGATCAAAAAGCAAATTCAATAATGTGGCATTTATAAGAAATACATCAAAAACATAAAAATTCATAGTTTTTAAAATAGGGGGATGGAACAAAATCTATTAAGTCTCAGCTCAGTTTAAAAAAAAACAAGGGGTAGCAATCATGATTTCAGCCAAGGCAACAACAAAAATAGACTTAATTAGAACAATTTTATAGAGAAATCACATTTTACTGAAAGAAACTATAGTCAAAACTTAACATATAAGCACGAAATGGCATAGCATCTCAGTATTTAAAGGAAAAGGGTTACAGGGAGAAATAAACTATGAAATTATAATAGTGGGCAATTTCAATAGACTCTTTTTTGAGATAGACAAATCTAACAACAAGTAAGAAAGAAGTTAAGAACCTGTATACAATTTCAGGAAAGTTAGATATGATAAGCCTCTGTTGGTTATCAAATAAGAATAGAAAGGTGTATACATATTTCTTAGCTTTGAATGATAACCTTCCAAAAACTTACCATGTATTAGGGCTTAAAAACATCACAAACAATGCATAATAGTAGTAATACTAACATCCTTTACTGATCACAATGAAATAAAAACTGAAAGTAAAAAACCAAATTGAATTAGTAAATAAAACTACAAGCTGGTTTTGTGAAAAATATCAGCAAAATAGATAAACCACTGGTTAATTTGATTAAAAAAAAGAAGAAAACCAAATTAATGAAAAAAAGAAAAAAGGGGGAGTATACCCCTAATGAAGATGAAATTAAAGTAATTATTAGAAACTATTTTGCCCAGTCAAGTGCCAGCAAAACTGAAAATCTACATGAAATGGATGAATATTTACAAAAATATAAATTGCCCAGATTAACAGAAGAGGAAACGGAATACCTAAATAACTAATTTAGAAAAAGAAAGTGAACAAGTCATAACAACCTCCCTAAAAAAATCTCAGGATCAGATGGATTTACAAGTGAATTGTTTGAAATATTTAAGTAAAAATGAACACCAATACTATATAAACTATTTTTAAAAATGTGAGGAAGGGATGAGGTGGAGCCAGCATGGCAGAGTAGATAGATGTACATATATTAGCTCTTCCCACACAGCCCATAAAATACATGTAAAGAAAGACTCTCAACAAATTCTAGAGCAGCAGAAGTGGAGAACAGAGTGGAGGAGATTTCCAGGCCAGGGTGACCTGAAAGGCCAACAGGAAACGTGTGTTGCACCAGACACAGAGTGGAGCCCAGTCCAGCCCAGTCTTGGCTATGCAGCGTGGCTCTGGGAAGAGGACTTGAGCAGGCCTTGGGGGTGGAATCCCCAATTGCAGTAGCAGCGGTTCACAGATCCCTCAACCCACAGGTGCCAAAGGTCAGTGAGAGGGTTTTTTTCAGCTGACTGAGAAGGGAGAAGGGCCTTCCCATAGTTCCAGCCTCAGGCAGCAGCTGCAGAGGCCACATCAGGAAGGCAGCAGCAGTTCTCACAGTAGCCCCTACAGCAGCCTGCATCCATTGTTGGATTGTAAAACCCCTGGGGGCACTGAGCAGCTGATTCTTAGCTCAGCCCAGTGTAGAGGCCTTGCAGCAGCTGATCTTTATCTCACACTGAATGGCAACCCTGCCCCCACAGCTTATCTGAATCTCAGCCCCCAGTGCTGCCTTGGCAGAAGTGGAGGCGAGGTGGTTGTGAAGAGGAAACTCTACTAAGATTCTGGGCACAAAAATCTCTTCTTGCTCCCCGACCAGTGTACACGCTTGATTGTACCACCTTGGAGGAACTGAGATCTTACAGATCCCTGGAGTATACCCTACTCTTGACAAAGGACCCAAAAGTCAAGTAACTGGATGGGAAAATGCCCAAAAAAGGGAAAAAAAATAAGACTATAGAAGGTTACTTTCTTGGTGAACAGATATCCTCTCCCATCTTTTTGGATGAAGAAGAACAATGCTTACCATCGGGGAAAGACATAAAAGTCAAGGCTTCTGTATCCCAAACATTCAAAATAAATATTCAGTGTTCTCAGGCCTTGAAAGAGCTCAAAAAGGATTTTGAAAATCAAGTAAGAGAGGTGGAGGAAAAAATGTGAAGAGAAATGAGAGAGATGTAAAAAGTCATGAAAAGTAGGTCAACAACTTGCTAAAGGAGACCCCAAAAATGCTGAAGAAAATAACACCTTTAAAAATAGGCTAACTCAACTGGCAAAAGAGGTCCAAAAAGCCAATGAGGAGAAGAATGCTTTAAAAAGCAGAATTAGCCTAGAGCTCTGGCAACCCCTGACTCTGCAACAAAATGATTGCAAATCTGCTCATTCTCCTGCTACTGGCCCTCCCCATCCCAGGAGAAAGGCAACATCCAGAGTTCAAGACCACCCTTCCCCCATATTGGGGGTGGCTCCTACGCCAGGCCAGGAGATTGGCCATGGCAGGTGAGTGTATGCTTGCTAGGGTTCCACATCTATGGTGGTTCTCTGATTACCGAGTCCTGGGTCCTCACTGCTGCTCATTGTGTTGTAGACAATCAAATTGCGATGGCACCACAGAATTTTTCAGTGATCCTGGGTTTGTACGCACTATTTTTGAACCAAGGACAGCGCCTGAACGTAACAGAAATTCTGATCCACGAGAATTACACCAATGTAGGGGAAGGTTATGATATTGCCCTGTTGCTCCTGTCTGAGCCTGCCAACATCGCAGATTCTGTGCAGACCTTCTGTCTACCCTGGTCTGATCATCACTTCCCTAACGGAGCCTCCTGCTGGTCCACAGGCTGGGGAAACATGCATCAGGACATAAATGTTCCAGTACCGATGATACTGAAGGAAATGGAACTATCTATCCTTCGACCTTTATCCTGTCAGTGTCTCCTAAACTCAAGTGGCCCCTATAATGTATCAGTGGGCCTACTACTGGACATTATGATATGTGCTGGCTTTAAGGAAGTCAAGGAAGACACCTGCCAGGGAGACTCAGGCAGTCCACTGGTATGTGAGGAGGCAGGTCAGTGGTTCCTGGCTGGAATCACTAGCTTTGGTCATGGCTGTGCAAGAAGGAATTGTCCAGGGATCTTCACAGCTATGATAGCCTATGAGAACTGGATCCGGAAATGAGTCACTAACGCTTCCTTCCCCGAACAACCCAAGCCTGTGGCACCAGATATGCCAGAAGAAAACTGCATCCTTGCTTTGCCAGAATGTGGGATTGCCCCCCAACCTGGTCACTGGCCCTGGAAGGCTATTGTAGTTATCCCAACATCTCGCTGCCATGGGTTGATGATATCAGAGAACTGGGTCCTTGCACCAGGAGCCTGCTTTCTGGGCCTAGGCCCAGACCAAGACCCTGCCATCTTACAAGTGATCCTCCCATCCGATGGTGGAAGAGCGGTAACAGTCAACCAAATCTTCATAAATGAAAACTACACAGAGAATTATGGCTATGACCTGGCCCTTTTGGAGATTTATATTGAGAGTTCCACTGACACAAGCCCTGTTTGCTTGCCTGAGCTTTATCACTACTTTGTGCCTAGGAGCCACTGCTATCTGACCCAATGGGGCTCTGGAGATGTACCCTCCATCAATAATTCTCTCTTGGAAGCTGAAATGATACCCTGGTGGTGTTATTGCCTCTATGGCCAGGAGGGGGAGACAGTTGCTCAGCCTGGAATGAATCCTAGAATCCTGTGTGCTCACTACAAGGAGGAGGAGATTAGCAGCTGTTGATTTGGGGCTGGGCCCTCCTATGGCAGGAATCTGGGACCTGGTTTCTGGCAGGTGTTTCAGATTACACAGAGAGCTGTCTTCGTCCTCGGGTCTTCGCACCGGTACAGCTTCATCGCCGCTGGATCATGCTAGCTGCCGACAATGCCGCCCTGGAGGATCAACTGGACTGGATCTGGGAACTTTTACAGTTGCCAGAAAAGTGTCCTGCTAGAACAAAATATGGAGCTTGTGGCTTTACACTATGGACACCAGGAAGTAATAATCCATTGCCCTGGATGGCAGAGGTGTATGGGACCAGAGGTAGAGTTTGCCTAGGCACCCTGGTGAGCCCTAATTGGGTCCTAGCACCTGCTCATTGTGACCAGACAAGTCTCCACAGCAAGTCTTCAGGTTTATCTGGGAGCAACAGGGTCCCAGAGCTACCAGGTATCCTGGTCAGTCACCAGCATGCGCTTCCTCTTGGATATGGGATCCAGAGCATCCTTAGTCCTCTTGAAACTAGACACCAGGGTTTTGTTCTCCCCCTTTGCCCTGCCTGCTTGCCTCCACTCTGGTTCTTCCCCAACTGATGCAAACTGCATCGTGCTGGGCTGGGAAGACAATACTGCAAACAGAGTTCCCTTGGTTGTTCCAGCCACTGTTGCCCCCTGAAATTTGCCGCTGCCAGTATGATATACTACCCTATGGAACCATCTGCTTCCATTAT
Source organism: Notamacropus eugenii (assembly GCF_028372415.1). Taxonomy (NCBI): domain Eukaryota; kingdom Metazoa; phylum Chordata; class Mammalia; order Diprotodontia; family Macropodidae; genus Notamacropus; species Notamacropus eugenii. The sequence continues at coordinate 88,712,154 of NC_092873.1, read as the reverse complement.
CACAATGGAAATCACAGATTTGAGATGAACTCAGGATTATCTCCCATGTGTGAAGAAAAAGGGGGCTCCTGGGTCCTGATTGGAATATCCCTAAAGGAAAGCCACGAACTTTTTTACTCAGTAGGAAGCTAGGAACCATGGATCTCAAACACTGTGGGGGAGGCATCCTTTTTGGCAGAGTCAAAGTTCAGCACAGTCTTGGAGGACACCAGTGTTCTTTGCTCCCTACACCTGAGTAGTGCTGCAACAGTTCCAAGAGCAGCCCTTGTAATGTTTTTATTTTTACCTCTCTTTCTACTACTGTGAGTACAAGGGGAGAAGATGCAAATGGCCCTCTTTCTCTTAACTCCTCTCCCCCCATCTCAAGTCTGTCTCTTGCTGGAATGTGCCCAGACCATTTCCAGGCTGGGAACCTCGAAAGCTTCACCCCCCCTACTATGTGACAGTGATGACAAACTGTTCAACCCTGGGTATCTAACTGGACTTGTGTGTTCCAACCACAGCTAATTTCAGCCAAAGAATCCTGGGGGTGGAATAAATACCTGGGTAATAAATACAATGCCAACAACAAAAAAATAAAAAGCCCAATTAGCCAAAGGAAAAAGGAGGTTCAAAAGCTCACTGAAGAAAATAGTTCTTTAAAAATTATAATGGAACAGATGGAGGCTAATGACTTTATGAGAAACCAAGAAATCACAAAACAAAACCAAAAGAATGAAAAAATGAAAGATAATGTGAAATAACTCATTGGAAAAACAACTGACCTGGAAAATAGATCCAGGAGAGACAATTTAAAAATTATGGGACTACCTGAAAGCCATGATCAAAAAAAGAGCTTAGACATCATCTTTCATGAAATTATCAAGGAAAACTGCCCTGAGGTTCTAGAACCAGAGGGCAAAATAAATGTTGAAAGAATCCACCAATCCCCTCCTGAAAGAGATCCAAAAAGAGAAACTCCTAGGAACATTGTGGCCAAATTTCAGAGTTCCCAGGTCAAGGAGAAAATATTGCAAGTAGCTAGAAAGAAACAATTCAAGTATTGTGGAAATATAATCAGGATAACACAAGATCTAGCAGCTTCTACATTAAGGGATCGAAGGGCATGGAATATGATATTCCAGAAGTCAAAGGAACTAGGACTAAAACCAAGAATCATCTACCCAGGAAAACTGAGTGTAATACTTCAGGGGAAAAAATGGTCTTTCAATGAAATAGAGGACTTTCAAGCATTCTTATTGAAAAGACCAGAGCTGAAAAAAAAATTTGACTTTCAAACACAAGAATGAAGAGAAGCATGAAAAGGTAAACAGCAAAGAGAAGTCATAAGGGACTTACTAAAGCTGAACTGTTTACATTCCTACATGGAAAGACAATATTTGTAACTCTTGAAACTGTTCAGTATCTGGGTAGTTGGTGAGATCTCTCACACACACACACACACACACACACAGAGCACAGAGCGAATTGAATAGGATGGGATCATATCTTAAAAAAAATGAAATTAAGTGGTGAGAGAAATATATTGGGTGGAGAAAGGAGAAATGGAATGGGGCAAATTATCTCTCATAAAAGAGGCAAGCAAAAGACTTTTCGGTGGAGGGAAAAAGGGGAGGTGAGAGAAAAACATGAAGCTTACTGTCATCAATTCGACTAAAGGAAGGAATAAAATGCATACTCATTTTGGTATGAAAACCTATCTTACAATACAGGAAAGTGGGGGATAAGGGGATAAGCAGGGTGGGGGGGATGATGGAAGGGAGGGCAGTGGGAGGAGGATGCAATTTGAAGTCAACACTCTTGGGGAGGGACAGGATCCAAAGAGAGAACAGAAGCAATGGGGGGGACGATAGGATGGAGGGAAATATAGTTAGTCTTACAGAATACTACTATTATGGAAGTCATTTGCAAAACTACACAAATATGGCCAATATTGAACTGCTTGCTTCCCAAAGGGAATGGGTGGGGAGGGAGGGATGAAGAGAAGTTGGAAGTCAAAGTTTTAGGAACAATTATCGAGTATTGTTCTTACTACTAGGAAATAAGAAATACAGGTAATGGGGTATAGAAAGTCATCTGGCCCTACAGGTCAAAAGAGAAGATGGGGACAAGGGAAGGGAGGGATGTTAGAAGAGAGGGCAGATTGGTGATAGGGGCAATTAGAATGCTCGGTGTTTTGGAGTGGGGGAGGGGAGAAATCGGGAGAAAATTTGGAACCCACAATTTTGTGAAAATGAATGTTAAAAGTTAAATAAACAAATTAAAAAAAAAAAGAAAATAACTGCAGACAATAGAAAACACATGGAAGTCTCCCTGTTAAGACAAACCCAGGGTCTTTATGAACACCATTTGCAAAACACTTTTGACACAAATAGAGATCTAAACAACTGGAGAAGTATTCGTAACTCATGGGTAGACTAAGGCAATATAATAAAAATGAAAATTCTACCTGTTAATTTACTTATCTAGTATAAAACAAGAAAATTAAGAAAGTAAAAAAGTGTGCTTCAATCTGCATTCAAAATTCAGTTTTCTCTCTGAAAGTGGAAAGTATTTTTTATCCTAAGATCTTTGAAATTATCTTAGATTATTATTTTGATCAGAGTAGCTAAGTCATTCAACAAATCTTTATAAGATTACTGTTATTATATACAGTGTTCTCCTGGTTTAGCTCATTTCACTTTGCATGAGTTCATATAAAGCTTTCCAGGTTTTTCTAAAACTGTCTTGCTTGTCATTTCTTGTAGCACAATAGTATTCCATCACAATTATATACCACAATTTGTTCTGTCATTTCCCAATTGATGGGTATTCCCTCAGTTTCCAATCCCAATACCATACCAATTAAGCTACCAAACAGTTATGTAGTGGAACTAGAAAAAACAACAAAATTCATCTGGAATCACAAAAGGTTAAGAATATAAAAGGAATCAATAAAAATGTCAAAGAAAGCAGTCTAGCAGTTTTAGATATCAAACTATCTTACAAAATGGTAATTATCCAAATAGTTTGGTACTGACTAAGAAATAGAATGGTGAATCAACTGAATAGATTAGGTAGACAATACACAGTAGCAAATGACCACATTAATTTAGTGTCTGATAAACCCAAAGATCCAAAGTTTTGAGGTAAGAATTCACCACTTGAGAAAAATTGCTGGGAAAGCTGGAAAGCAGTTTGGCATAACCTAGGCATAGACCAACATCTCACACCATGTGCTAAGATAAGGTCAAATTTGATAATGAGTTAAGCATAAAGGGTGAATCATATGTAAATTAGAAGAGAATGGAAAAAAATGTACCTGTCAGATCTATGAATATGGGAAGAATTTAAGACCAAGCAAGAAATAGAAAGGATCATGGGAAGTAAACAGGTAACTAACTATATTAAATTAAAAAAAATTTGCACAAATAAATCTAATGCAGCCAAAATTTGAAGTAAAACAGGAAACTGGGAAAACTACTTACATCATAAAGGCCTCATTTCTCATATATATGAGATACTAAGCCAAATTATTAAAAATAAGAATTACTTCCCAGTTAATAAATAATCAAAGATATGAACAGGTAGTTTTCAGAAGTAACCAAAGCTGTCTATAATCACAGGAACAAATGCTCTAAAGCACTACTGATTAGACAAATGAAAATGACTCTGAAGTATTACCTCACTCACAAAATTGACTAACATGAGAGAGAAGGAAAATGATAAATTCTGGAGGGGGTATGGAAAAATTGGGACACTAACGCACTATTAGAGTTGTGAACTAGCCCAACCATTCCAGAGGACAATTTAGAACTATGTCTAAAGAGCTATAAAATTGCACATACCTTTTCACTCCCCAAACCACTATTACATCCCAAAAAGAGATCAAAGAAAAGGGAAAGGGGCCTATTTGTTAAAAAATATTTATTATACCACCTCCTTTTGTAGTGGCAAATAATTGGAAATTGAGGAAATGCTCATCTACTGTGGAATGGCTAGACAAATTGTGGCATAGAATTGAGATGAAATACTATTGTGCTATAAGAAATGACAAGGAAGATAGTTTCAGAAAAACCTGGGAAGACTTATATGAACCCATGCAAAGTGAAGTGAGCAGAACCAGGAGAACATTGTATATAGTGATAGTAATACTGTAAGAATAATCATCTGTGAAAGACAGGTACTCTGATAAAAACAATGATCAAAGACAATTTCAAAGGATCCTGGATGACTGCTGTTTTATAATATATTTTGAGGTCTGGAAGTACTATTTCTCCTTACTTCTTTTTATCAATTCTGTTGAAATTCTGGATTTATTATTTTTCCAAATGAATTCTGTTATCACTATTTTTTATCAAGCTCAGTAAAGTTTCATCTTGGTAATTTCATTGGCATAACATTAAAAATATCAATTAATTTTGGTAGTGTTGTCATTTTTATTATGTTGGCATAGCCTAGACATGGGTACTGAATGTTCCTTCAGTTATGTAGGTTGTTCTTTAATTCTTTAAAGAACGCTTTATGATTGAATCTATACAAATCTTTTCTGTACTTTGGGAGGTTGTTCCTCAAATATTTCATTATTTTATATTTATTTTGAATGGGATTTCCATTTCTAGTACCGATTCTTGTGTTTTGTAATTATTGTATAGAAATGGAGCTGTTTTTTGGGGTTTTATTTTGTAGCATGCAACTTGGCTAAAAGGAATCAATAAAAATGTTTCGTTGTTCATTGTTTCAATTAGTATGATTGCTGATTCCCTGGAGTTTTCCAAGTTAACCATAATATCATAGGTAAACAAGGATAGTTTTTATCTCTTCTTTACCTGTTCCTTCAATTTTCTTTATCTTGTCTTATTGTTGTTGCTAACATTTCCATTACTATATCAAATAATAGTCAGTAGAGTGGGCATCTTCACTTCACTCCCATATTTACTGGAAATGGTTCTGTGTATCTTCATGGCATGTAATACTTATTTTGGGTTTTAGATAGATGGGGTGTGTGTGTGTGTGTGTGTGTGTGTGTGTGTGTGTGTGTGTGTGTGTACACATATATACTTATAGAAAGATTCCTTTATTCCTGTACTTTGAAGCTTTTTTTTTTTTTTTTTTTTTTTTAGCATAAAAGAGTGTTGGACTTTATCACAGACTTTTTTTTTGCATTGATAGAGAAGAACATGTGGTTTGGGATGTGTGAGATTTTAATATGAGTAATTTTGTTCATTATTTTTCGAATGTTGAACCATCCTTAAATCTCTGGTATAAATCCCACTTTATCACAGTGAATAATTTTTGTGTGTGTGCATAAGCTGCTGCAATCTGATAGAATTTTGCCTAAACTAATTGAGTCAATATTCATTAATGATATTGGCATATAGTTTTTTTTATTTTTATATTTCCATGGTTTAGGTATTCAGTCTATATTTGTCTCGCAAAGGGCTTTTTGTACGATTCTTTCTTTCTCAATTTTTGGGAATAAGTTGAAGTATGAGAACTAGTCATTCTTAAAAAGTTGGATTCCCAAACTTTTGTGAATCCATTGGGTCCAAGGTTCCTCCCCTCCCCCCTCTGGCCTTTGGTAGATCATTTATAGCTAGATCTATGTCTTTTTCTGAGATTGGGTTATTTAAGATCTCTATCTGGTCTTCTGATGGTTTTGGTACTTTATATATATTTTGAAGGTATTCTTTTGTTTCTTTTGTATTCTTAGTTTTGTTAGCATATAACTACAATATCTTTTGGTTATTTTTTATTTCATATGATTTTGCTGTGATTTCACCTAGTTCATTTTCTATTTCATTGATTGGTTTTCTGTTCTTTTTTAATCAGACAAGCTAAGGGTTTATCAATTTCATTAATTTTTTTTGAATTAGTTTTTAGTTTTATTGATCATTTCTGAGTTTCTTTTTTGTTTCCAATTTGTCTATTCCCCCCGAATTTTTGTTATGTCCTATTTTATGCTCATTTTAGGTGTGCTTATTTGTTGATTATCTAATTTAAAAAATGTGTATTCAATTAATCTTCTCTTTTTATATTATTAATGTATAATTGTAAGGATATGATTTTCCCTGAGGAATGCTATAGATGTTTTCCAGAAAATTTGGTATGTTGTTTTATCATTATCATTTTCTTTTATATAGTTATTAAATATTCCCACGAATTTTTTCTCTATCCTACTCATTATTTGATATTTTTTATTGCTAATTCCTTATTTGGGTCTGTATCTTTTGTTTGTGTTCCCTAAAACAATTTCTATTTTTATTGCATTATGGTCTATAAAGGATATGTTGACTATGCCTTTCTGCCCTTTCTTGCAATATGTTTGTACCTTAGTACACAAGTCTAAATGATGTGGTTTAGGGGTGCAGGTACTGAGGTTTAGGGGTGCTGCCATCCCAAAATAGTGACATGTGAGTCCTGCCCGAATGAATTCTGTCCAAGCCTTTTTTCAACCAAATAAAAACAAAGTTTATTAAAGAACTACCATATTGGCCAGACTCTTAAGAAGTCTCAGCATTGGCTAGACTCTTAAGGAATCTGAGCATTTGTCATGTTTGTATTGCTAAGCAAGTCAGATAGACTCTGAGCCCTTTCATGGAAACAAGTTGGATATTATAGACAGAAAGACTGAGGGAGAAATCTAGAGGTGGCTGCATAGTCTGGGGTGTCTGCAGGAAGGGGTGAGTCTAGCAAGCGTCTTGATGGGAGTGCTCAGTAACCTAGGGTGACTAGAGGCCAAATCTAGGGAGGAACTTGATTGGAATGGGATGACTAGAGGTTGGATACCAGGAACTAAGAGAATGGAATTTTCATAGGATCAGGGTGGGAAGTAGCTGAAGGAAATTCAGAGGCAACAGAGATTTGGATATAGCAATAATGAAAAGCTTATGGTCTCAAACAAACACCAGATCAAGTGGGGAAATCCAAGGAGACTTCAAGGGGTTTCCAGAAACTATATTCCATCACAGGGACCCCCAAACTATTGAGGTACAGGGCAGGGTTATCTGGAAAGAATATGCTGACTCAAGCAGTCTTCTAGTCAAGTGGAAAAGTTTTTTTATAACTCTAATAAACTGGGCAGAGGTCTTTAGAGAACTCAACCAAATGGGGGTGCATCTAAAACTTATATAGGAAAAGGTTCAGGGAAGGGTGTGCCAAGCATAGTAATTAGATGGTGCAGGGCAGAAAGGAACATACAATTTCTGTACATTGTGTGTGGCCATCATTCGCTACTGAAAACCCTGACTGGGGGTGGGGCAGGGACTTCTAAGGGGTGAGTTTTTGGTCTGTTATGTCTGTAACAAGATAGCCTCTGTAGTTGACATTTCTAGCTTGATCTCTGAATTGTATATGGTAACTGTGGGAATCAGTACATGCTAGTTCTGCTGGCACAAGATAGTCCTGTTCATACAAAGGAAATTCCACTGAGGTCAGCTTGTTCTTGTAACAGGGAGAGATAGTTTACCTCTCTGGGACCCCATCACAATCTGTCATTTGGTAGCTTAAATTCATTTTATCGAATTGCTTAATCCACACACATTTAAAGTTACAAGATTTTAGGTCTATATTTTCCTCCATCTATCACTAAATTATTTTTTTCAAGTTGTGATGTTTTTCCCCCTCTTATGTTATAAGCACATGATCCTTTAATTATTTTACTTCAATCTTTTTAAAAAAATGATGTCCTTGTTTCCACTGGTTCTCTTCCCCTGTTCTCATTTGTTACCCCTTTCTCTTTTGGCTTTGTTTATTAATTCCTCTCTTCTGCTTTTATCATTAAATATTTCTATTCTCTCTTTCCCCTCTAAATTAGTCAGGTAGATTCCTCCCTTCATTGCTCCCCTTCAGCTAGCCCCATTCATCAGGTTTTTAAAATTTCATTTTTGTTCCCCTTTCAATTATATGTGATCATCTGATCTCTCTCTTTTCTCTGTATTCTTCATACAATCAGAATTTCCAAGGTATCCATGCTAAGCTTTGTCCTCTAGACCCTTTCTGTCATTGCTTTGTAGGTTTTACTCCATGGATGCCTTCTTTTCTGTTGTGCCTCAGTCTCAGAAAAATGCCAGTTATTGCAAGTGTCAGAGAGGACACTGTCCCATAGTAAGGCACTCTCACTGATCTATATTCTCTCTTTTTAATTTTTTTCTACATTTGTCTGGAAGTCTGGGTTCCATATGGTATGCTCAGATTTGTAGAAGAGGTCAGCCTGGGCTCCATTCTGAGTTCCAGTGCTTTTTTGGAACACATTATTCCATTCTTTTCTCCATCTTTCTAGTGAATGCAGAGTAGTCTTGTGTTACTCAAATCTCCTTTCCTTTGTATTTGAAAGTCTTTCTCCTGACAGTTTGTAGAACTTGAGTATCTGAATTAACTCCTTAAATTTAGCTACTACAGTCTTGGAATTTGCAGCCTTCATTTTATTTTTCCCCTGGAGATGATGTGTGAATTCTTTCAATTGCAATTTCATTTTCTGTGTTCAGAAGTTCAGGGAAGCTCTCTTCTATTTTTTTCTTCATTATGGTGTTAAGGAGTTTTTTCAGTCTTGCCATGTTCTTTTGGGAGACCTATACTACTTACATTATTTATATGCGTCCTATCTTTGAGATCCATATGTTTGCTTGCACAATGAGCATGCTTTCTTTTAATGCTCTTCTTTTCTTGCTTCCCTTCTGATTGACTCTCACTTCTGTATATTTACATTCCTAATCTATTATTCTCTTTTTTGTTTCTTTGGTGAGATTTGCCATAGTAGATTCTAAATTTTTGATTCTGTTCATTATTTTTGCTGTGTAGGACACAAGTTCTCTCACAACTCTCATTTCTCTTTTAAACCATTCAGAAACAGTTGTGGTTCCATGTTGTGAGAAACAAAAGGAGAAATTCTGTTTCCACAGGAGTGATAACAGGATGTAAGTCAGAGGTGACTGGTTCTAACCAGATCTGTGATCTAGCAAAAATGGGCTTCTGATCAAGTAAAAGGCTAGATACTTGTATACATGCTAAATGAAATGTTTAATATTATCCAACACCCCTTATCCCTCAAAGGTGGAGCTAAGTAATTTAAATGCACATTGGATGCATGATGAGGAAGGGGGAACATATCAAGAAGGAGAACATGAAATAGACAGTTTAGGAAGTTGCGTCTAGCCAATGTGGAACAAGGGGGCAAATTTGCATGGGAACAGGAAATAAATAACCTTGTATTAGCCTTAGCAATTCTTCCTTTAGGGAGTTACCCATTCACAAGGAATAAATGCAAAATAAAATAAGAGCTTTCCTGGCTTCCATAATGAGTATTGTTCTTTCTAGAGTGAGCGTGCTTCTCAAAATGTTCTCCTCAATTTCTACAGGGTTCTCTGCTACATTGAGTATTCGTTCATTTTCCTTTGTTTTGCAGTATTTATTCATAGCTGCTTGAACTAATTTACTAGATCTGGAGGCCATATTTTCTTCTGTTGTTACTGTTTTCTCCATTGACTTATCTGTTTATATTCAAGATCTTTGAGATGTTTTTCTTTTTTGGCATCTTTGTTACTTTTAGTTTTATTTCCTATCCCCTTAATTTCTTTTCTATCCACTTTTGACTTCCTTTCTTCTCACTGTGGTTTCCTCATTGGATGGATCTCCAAGTTTCTCAGCCTGCTAGCATACTGGACAATTTATAATTCATAAGTTTAGATCTCCACCTCAATGACTTTTGGGTAGTCAGAAATGGCCCCAACTGGATGTTATACTCTTTGCTGAAGCTTAGTGAAGTGTTGGGCAGTTCCCCACATTCATTGTGTCCTGTCCTGGTGACCCATTCCACTCCTTCACTTCCTTAGTTCTTTGGTGTGACACTAGCAGTTCAGAGCTTTGCTGAGTTGATGATTCCAGGTTGTAGTCCCTGACAGTATTTTTTATTTCTGAAAGGTTATGGCCAAGTTGGGTGCTGAGACCCTAGAAAACTTCCACAGCCTGGAACTGGAGTCTCTCTGGCACCAAAAAGAGGGATGAGAAACCAGCCTATAAGGGGTGGGTTTTGATGTAGACCTACATCATGTCTTTGGGTTTAATTGTGTTGCCTTGCAACCAGTAGCATCGGAAGTAGGAGGGAGATGCTGAGTGAGCTCAAGTCCAGTGAGTGTCAGTTTCTGGCTTCTGATGTTTTTTTGTTTTTTACCTTGGTTTAGATTTTTGGTGTCCTAGACCATGAAAATTGGTGAAATTGCTTTATGTTTGACTCATAATTTGACTTTGGGGGTCATTTGAGGAATCCTAAATAATTGGGAAAAGTGTTGAGTTCACTATCTTACAGCCCACTTTACCTGGAATCTAAGATTTTTTTTAAGTTCTTCAATATGCAGAGATAGTTGATTCATAAATGACTCCCACTCAGCCAACTAATCATCTCTTATCTACTGAATTAAAGCCAATTCATTTTTTGTGTATTTTTCTGGAGTTTGTTATATCTAGTTCTTTCCAACTCTCTCCTTGAAGAAATTATTCATTATATGTAGGATCTCAGCTTCTCCACAAGCCTCTTTTTTTAAAAAAATATTTAGCTATGTTTCCTAACATATTTTGACCTGTTGTCTCTTATATTTATCCTTGTTCTGAAGTCACTGAATATAAAAAAATGTTGATTTAATTTTGAAGTCATACTGACTTCTTCATAGAATTTGTGTACCTATCTGCTCTCTACAACAGATATTGAAGTAAGGATCAATGATTTACATGGTGGTCCTCTTACAAGTGTTTATTGTTAGTATTGCATTTTGAGAAGGCTAAATATTTTCTGAATGATGTTTCTTATTTTGGATAAATGATAAATTCAACTAGCTCTTTTCTTTGCCTTTCTGAGGAGAACCAGTGAGCAATACCTCCTACATAAATTATTCATTAATATGAAGGAGAAATGAAGAGAATAGGAGCAAAAAATTTAGACCTGGAAGTGATTTGAGATATTGTCTTATTCACCCTCTTTATTCCATATATAAAGAAACTAAGAACCAGTGAGGGAAAGTGATTTTCTCAAGGTTACTCCATGAGTAAATAGGAGAGCCTGAACTCAAAACCAGATCATCTGATTCATGATCCAATGCTGCCTGTTACTGAAAATGAAAATTGTGATTACCAGGGGTGGGAAAACTTCATTGTCAAGGCATGAGGCTCTGGATTAGACCATATATGAAATGGTAAATGCCTTCTGTACTCTCCCTTGCTGTGTGGCAAGGATTTAAAGAACTGATGTAATATGAACCAACATGTAAACAACAAGTAGATGCTCGTTCTCCATGGAGACTCTCCCTCTTATTAATCCCTGAGGAATCTTCTGAAGGCTCTAAAGGAAAAATGATAATTATCTGTGAGTGATCTCAGTTCTAGAAGCTCCATGAAGAGAAATTTATCAATTTCCCCTGAAGTCCTGGACTCCTTGGGGAGAAATACTCCTTACTTTTCTGCTTGATATATCAGTCAAGTGACTTCAAGCTTGCTAAAATCTAAAGCTTCCTTTCCAGTCTATAGCAGGTCTTTCCTGAGGGAGAAATTCTCATTTTTTCTTCTGACAGGGCTTGCTGAATCTTATCTCAAAATCTCCATATACTTCTGCTCACTAATGCTCCATGTGACTGCAGGAAATTGCCTCTTTCAAAGTGAGATGAATAGAGGTATGCCCTCCTAGCTCTGTCCATCTTACTTCAGATTCCTCTTTATTAGCTTTTCATTTTCTGGCTGAGAAAGCTAGAAGTGGAAGCTTCTGAGATTAGTGGGCAGGGCGTAGTAGCTAAATGGGTCAGGTAAAACATCATGAAGGCTAACTGATAGGTAGAGTTTTCTGAGATAATGGTCATTGCCACCTTCAATCTTTAAAAAAGTCTCAACAACTTAGTTGATCTGTGTGGGAGTCTACCTATTAGAGGGTAGACCTGAGTAAATGTTTACCCGGCAGTTAGTGAGGTGGATTTGAATGGTGTAAGATCTATAGTTCCCAAGGTATTTCTAGCCATCTAGTAAAGAATTTTTAAAATGGTTGTGTAGTTTCAGATCAAGGTTCAGTTGAACTAAGTGACCCTAATCTTGAGAGTCTGGTGCTCATTAGGTCACTTGGCAGAGTCACTTTCAGAGAATAACTCACCAGACATCCATATCATCTATGCCTATTAACCATGATGGAGATGATATGATAAATATTACTCAAGAAACATTGCTTTTTTGAAGTAAAATTTTGATCAGTACCTGTCAGGCAAATGTTTATTTCAAGCCATCACACTAAAGTCATATGACTGTGATGTTCTGAGTTCTTTACAGGATAATTCTATGTCAATTATCTGTTATCTATAAGTTATCAAATTCAATTGTTTCTTTTTGTGAAGGATCTGTGCTTTCATTTGGGTTGTAGAGGATGACGTATTATAAAATAGAAACCCATGGTAATATGCACAAGTTTCTAATCACTTTGTCATGAGTAATTTCATGTAGCTGAATTTAGAATCATTCTGCCAGTGGGGAGAAGTAAATACACAAGTATTTACATCACAAGCACTAGAGAACTAGTTCAGAAGTGAGGACTCTCATTTTCTTCACTTTTCCTGATATAGGGAGATTTTTCAGCCAGTTAAAAGCCATGATCCCAGAATAAGGTAGACTCTACTACTGCTATCTTCCTGGGGAAATCATAATTTCGTGTCATCTTTTTAAGTTGACTCCTGTGCATCTAGAACAAATCCAATTTTGAAGATGTGTGCACGCAAGCAGGGAAGTGACATTTGGGAGAATTTGGAGGTGGAAAGTAAAGTAGATGTGTGTGTGTGGGCATCCATTTACAAATGGACCTTCCAAAAACTTTTCTAGGACTAAGGCATTCTGTGAGTTATCATCTACTCACAAAAACAGTTCACAAGTCAATTTTGATGTAATTACTTTTACCAGCTACACATGCAAAACATTATGAATGTGAGTTAATGAATGATATTTAATGAGAATTAATGAATGAAAATGAAGTCAAACAGCATAGCAGCTAAAGTGATAAAAAAAATTCCCCATGCATGTATGAGGTACCCACATGGCATACATGACCTTGCAGACTATCATACCATCACAGGGAAAGGCACATGCATAGAGAATACATTTGAACAGGGAACACACATACTACCTATGTATTTAGGGATGTGTGGCTAGACAACTTCTGTGAAAAGATAGCTTCCAAGAAATGATGTGGCCAAAGTAATATGGAGGATACACATACCTAAAATCCATGCAATGAGGGTACTATTGAGACTGGGATAACTCATGCTTCATCCTGCTCCCTGTGTTTGCTAGTGATATTGCCTCACTGCTCTCTTCTGGATGGTGCATTTGTAATCTTTGTTGGGCATCACAGTATCTCTTCTGAGCATTGTGAATGATCTTGTGGCCTCCACATGCTGTTGAATAGCATATAGAGGCATTTCTCCTAAAGAATACCTACTGAGCTGTCCCCAACTAATAAAGTGTTTTCCCTAGAAAAGGTCTGTGGACAAAAGCAGGCTTGCATCTTTTCTAGCACCTAGCTATAATCTACTGAATGTAGTCAGAAAGAGCTAACAAAGGACAGAAGAATGACTCAGAGAGTTCTCAAAAATGAGAACAGATTTATTCTCTTTTTACTCAGTGTATTGAGTGCTGATCTAAAGACCATGGTCCCAAACTACTATCTGACTTGGGGTTAGAAAATGCCTTTTAATACGTATTCCATTCCTGAATGGGAGCCTGTGTTCTCAAATACATATTTTGGAGTCTCTGGCCAATAAGTAAACAAAATATCTAAGAGGAATTGTGTAGAATTGAGACCACAAATTTCACTTTAAATTTCAAAGCTTCTTTGCCATATATTTGAAGGTGTGAAAGAGCAAAGGTTAACCAAAGAAGGCAAGGCCATTGCCTTCTACTTTCCTCATCCATATGTCTTCTTTTATTATGTATATTTCTTCTTATTTTTGCATTTTATTCTGGTTAGTGCAAAACCTCAATACTTCCCTACAGGCAAATTTAAGAAAGGGGTTGAGTTCTGGTGAATCAGGGAGTTGATGAAGAAAGGTGTTAGGTGGTGGAATGATTGTGAAGATGTATGTTTGGCTTAGAGGCTGGCACTAGGTCATAGGAACTGGTACAGTATTGAATTTCAGGGGGAAATTGAGTTAAGGCCAAGCGATGAATTTGAAGTGAGGGCACAGAGTCAGTATTTTCTGGAATATAGTGGACCTCTTTTTTGTTCTCACAGAGTTCAGAGATAAACATATAGAATAGTAGAAATGGCAAGTCTTCAGAATGAAATGAACCCCAGAATTCTCTACTTAGCTTTTTAGAGTAAGATAATCCATTTGTTTTCCTATCCCTAAGAATGACTTGAAGATCCCACATCTTTTTAAAAGCAGTACGCACACATAGGGCAGTTTACTCATGGAGTAACAAATTTGGGGCACATATCCATTGGAGAGAGAAGAAAGAAATGACATTGAATTGAGTTTAGAGATACTGACTAATATTCCAACATTTTGCATATTTTCCTAGTCTGTTTTAAGCAGCTTGCTCCACCCTGCATTATCCCCTCTGTGAACATAAAAACCATTGAGATGAACCAGCCTCTTTCACCTATTAATTGGTCCTTGTTTTCCTATGCAGTAAATTCTGCTCTTCACAGAATCTCCCCATTCTCAAAATTTTATCCTCTTTGCTGATGATGTGACAATCATTATCTAACCACTTCTCATGCTGGTAACCATAAGAGGTAGGGTACTGTACTCATTCCGTATCCTATACCTAGATATGCAGTTTGGGCTGTGTTCAATCTTAGGGAGCCTACTTCTAACGAAAGGTGTTCAGTTTCTTATTTGCACATTCATTGCTCCTTTAGGTTCTCCCTCCTCTGAGGATCCTGGGGATGTCTTTACTTATTGGTTCATATCTAAGGATTTCTCCTAAAGTGGAGAGTAAAAAGGGATTACAAAGATACATATCAGCTATGGTATAGGTAATTTATTCCTACACTCAAAAAAAATGCTAAACATAGAATCAACAGTGTGTATTAACTGGGTAGTATTCAGCAACTTAAATTTTAACTAGTGATACATTGTGCTGGGAATATGATACTTAAACTTCATGAAGACATGAAGTAGTCTGGGAATTGCTGATTAGACATTTTATATTTCACTTCAGCTCTATACTATCACTCTATTCTTTTGTACATTCACTGACTTATTGACTTCAGTGGCTCTGCATCTAATAAGAAGACTCAAAATTTCCACATGGTCACCTGGATCCAGGAATGGCTACTCTGAGCATATTCTATGGGATAATCTTTTCAACAATAATAGCAGAAGGTTTTTTTTTAAATCCAGGTCTTTGATTTTATTAGAATTTTTGGTGAAAAAGCTCCCTCCATTAATACAGATCAGCAACTGCCCTAAAGAGATGCCTATCACAGTGAGAGTTTAAGTGATGTTCCCAGAATGATACGGTATGTGTCAGAGACAGGACTTGTACTCAGTTCTCCCTGAATCTGAGGTAATGTATCATCCAGATGATTAGACAAATATAATTTAAGAGGCATTTGCAGAAGCATTGTTTGCAAATAATACATGTGTCTTTAGTGTTTTCATATGCTAATTTGAATAAAGACAATGTGGTGGAGTACTGGACTTTTTGTCAGAAGACCTAGTTAGAGACCCTGCTCCACCACTTACTAATTAAGTGACCACTTTACCTCTCTGAACTTCAGTTTCTTCTTCTTCTTCTCCTTCTTCTTCCCATACTCCTCCTTCTCCTCCTTCTTCTTCTCTTCCTTCTTCTTCTATAAATAAGGGGAATAATATCTATCTTCAATCTAGTTCAAAGATGTTGTAGGGATCAAATAAGATAATACTGTATGTAAAAGCACTTTGTAATCCTGAGAAAAGATCTCAAGACTCAACTTTCAACATGTGTGAAAGTTAAATGAATAACCCAGAGGGGAATTCTACACATTAAAGGTACAAATAAGAACTAACTGCAAAGCACAATGTGCATATGTAAAGGAAAAAAAATTTATAAAAGGTGCTGCTAAAGATAAGATTCAGGAGAAACAGTGAACATCCACAGTCCAATAATAAAACTATTGTCCTCTATAGGTACTTATTAAAAGTTGCATAAGATAGCATATCCTTGAAGAATCCAGGGTTACTTCCACTTCATGAGACATCAACGGATAACTGTAGTGGAGCTCGAAAATTTACAACTGGAGCTATACATGTCAAGAAAACCAATAGGAAACTAATGTATTCGCTTACTGGAAGGGGAAACTGCTCATGGAATCTTTCAGTAATTTGCTAGGTAAATATATGATAGAATAAAGAAGGTGCCTTCCCAAATTGATCAGATGTCTTTATCAGTTTTTCTGGCTACCATTTCCCTAGACAGTACTAGTGAAACAATTGACTTCCTCTTCAAGCTCCTTTTTCAATAATTTAAATTATTATTTTAGTTACTCTTCATCAAGATTTATATTTTCTTTAAAAGTATGATTCCTTCAGGGAAAGACCCATCAGTAGGTTAAAATATTTCTTCCTGTAAATTGTGATTTCTTATTGCTTCCTATGAAGAACAGTATGTTATACTTGCTACCACCCTTAGGTAAGCAGATACCTGAAACTTCAATCCTCACATTTTTCTATTGATTTCAGAACTTCTCCTGCCCTGGGTTTTTCTCACTCTTGTCTTCATTGATGCCAGCAGATAACTCACAGCAAAGTGACATGCAGTATGTAAATGGAAGCTTTCTAGATAATTTCATTCTAATGGGCTTCTCCAATTACCCATGGCTAGATCTACCCCTCTTCCTCATCCTTCTTACCTCCTACTCCTTCACTCTGGTAGGGAACATTGCCATCATCCTGGTATCTCAACTTGATACTCAACTTCAAAGCCCAATGTATTTTTTCCTCACTAATCTCTCCTTTCTGGATGTCTGCTTTACCACCACCACTGTGCCCCAGATGCTGGTCAACTTAGGGGGTGCAACTAAAACAATCACTTATGTGGGCTGTGTAGCCCAAGTCTATGTGTTTCAGTGGTTAGGTAGTACCGAATGTGTTCTTCTAGGCATGATGGCTTTGGATCGCTATGTGGCTGTCTGTGAACCTCTGAGATACTCTGTTATCATGAATTACCAGCTCTGCCTCCAGTTGGCCATCATTGCCTGGCTTATAGGTTTGGTCAACTCATTGCTGCAGTCCACACTCACAATCCAGCTACCCCTGTGTGATCACAGAGCACTGGACCACTTCTTCTGTGAATTGCCCAGTCTCATTAAAATGGCCTGTGTGGACACCACAGTCAATGAGATTACCTTGGCAGTGGTTGCTACCTTCTTGATTTTGGGTCCTCTTTCCATGATCTCCATTTATTACTACTACATTATTCAAGCTGTGCTCCGAATCCCCTCTGTTGATGGAAGGCACAAGACTTTCAATACCTGCTCCTCACACCTATTAGTAGTGTTTCTTTATTATGGTCCTGGAATCTACATCTATATGCAGCCTTCAGCAAGTGGTTCCCAAGATTTATCCAAGTTCCTGACATTCTTTTACTGTGTCCTAACCCCCATGGCTAATCCTTTCATCTACACTTTGAGGAACAAAGAAGTAAAGGGAGCTCTGAGAAGACTTCTGAGGAAAGGCTTCTTTATCAAGCAAAGATAAGAAGAGAAACATGTGTGTATGTTTGTGTGTGTGTATGTGATGTGCCCAAAGTCAATATTCCAGGAGGCTAAAAGGCTTTACTTATTTCCCTTGTTAATCCATGCACTTTACTGTCTTTTTGAAATTTTTTATTCATTTTGAACTTAAATACAAAAAAGACACAAAAATATCTATTTACACAACACAAAACAAAGAGAGGATTCAATATGAAACTGTGAATTTCCATTTCACACTGCTTACTTTTTTGAAAAACTGTGCAATAAATGCTACACATTGCTTTCAAAGTTATCCTGTTTTTATGTGCTTTCTTCTGAGTTTTCTTTTGTTCTCTGCTGTATACTTCCCCCCCTTACCATCTCCCAGTAGAGAAGGCCATCATTAGATACAGATGTGTGTGTGTGTGCACATGCATGTGTGTGTGTATAAAACCATACTATGTGTACTTCTGTTTATTAGTTCTTTCTCTAGAGGCAGATAATGCTATTCCTTCATGGGTCTTTTGTTTGAATTTATTTGAATATTTACAATACTCAAAATAACTTCATCACTTACAATTGTTCTTTGAATAATATTGCTGTTACTGTATATGATATTCTCTTTGTTCTGCTCATTTCATTCTTAATTATGTCCTACAAATATTTCCCTGTTTTTCTAAAATCAACCTCCTCCTCATCCTCAGCACTTAGTATGTATATTGTATTCAGGATGAAGACAACCTCTAAAGATATTCTGGAAGACCTCCTTTGCCCTGATTTATAACTGCATATATACATCACTTTGTTTACAACTAATTTCACTGTGTTACATCTGTCTTCTATTAATCTGTGTAACCTCATTAAAACCAGAGTATATTTCACCTTTTGTGAGTGTGTGTGTTCTCAAAATAGCATCCTTCGCATGGTCTCAAACTTGGATTATTCCATCATCTGTTAATTTTGCTTCTTTCCACATGATGCTGAGTGACCCTAGAGAAAATAATGAAATCATGATGACTACACATTTATAGAACATAATTTCAACTGGGCCCTCACTAGAGTATGGCAATTATTTTATACTACACAGCCCAATTCACTATCTCACTCACTACAGAGGTTATTTCAAACACTTTCATCTCTCCTCAAGTTTCCCATGATACTCCTCTTCCACCCTCTCAAATGAGGATCTTGCCTCATGCTTCACTGAAAAAACTGAAGCCATTTGTTGAGAGTTGCCTCTTGTTTCCTCTTCATCACACATCACTCATACTCCCCTGTTAATCTCCTCTTTTACCTATGTCTCACAAAAGATAGGGACCTTTTTCTTACCAAAGTAAAACTCTATACATGCACGTTGATACCACTGCATTCTGTTTCCTCCAACAGATTGCCTGACCTATCATCTATCATCCTCATTCTCTCACAAATCTTTAATATTTCCATATTATTGGCTACTTCCCTGCTGCCTACAAACACACATCTCCCCAATCCTTAAAAATCACTCACAAAAATCACCAGTCTCATATTTATCTTCTATGGTTTAACTCACTGAGAAGGCCATCTATATATTATTGATACCTCCATCTTTCCTCTTACTCCCTTCTAAATCTTCCGTGGTCTTGTTTCCAGCCTCATCGTTCAACTGAAATTGCTCTCTCCACATTTACCAATGATCTCTTAATGACCAAGTATAATGGCCTTTCCTGAATCTTCATCCTGCTTATTTTCTCTACACCCTTTTATTCTGTTGATAACATTCTTTTTCTGGCTACTCTTCTCCCTAGTTTTTAATGACAGTGCTCTTTCCTGGTTTTCCTCCTCCATGCCTTCTGTTTTATTTCTATAATATCTTGTTTGATGAACTTAAGGACTTTCATAAGTTCAGTTTTCATATCTATGCAAATGATTACCAAAACAGAAAATGTTATTTTTCATCTAGAATTTAACCCTTTCCAGTTTCTCTGTGACCTTTGTAAATACTAGGGATTCTTATTTCATCTTCTATTCTCATTGATGAATCAAATCCCCACATTGAAGCCCATGGCTGCACCTGTCTCTCAAAGTTCTAGTGGGACATTTAAGAGATTTGTGGTGTCTTTTTTAAATGCCTTTGGCTCAAGCTGCCATTCTGGTGTCATCTTCTTAATGTGTGTTTGTCCTTCATTGCCAAAGAAGACCATGCCTTCAGAGAAATAATGACAAGACTTGTACTTGACTTTTGTTTTGAGTGAGGGAGGACTGTGCAGGTTACCAGCCTCAATTCTCCTCCAGAGTCATCTGAATCCAGTGACCAGATATTCATCAGGATGACTGAAGATGACTCAGGATGAGGCAATTGGGGTTAAGTGACTTGTCCAAGGTCACACAGCTAGTGAGTGAAAAGTGTCTGAGGTGAGATCTAGACTCAGATCCTCCTGACTCTTGCACTGGTGCTCTATCCCCTGTACCACCTACCTGCTCCCTCTTCTTAATGTAAAACACAAATTACAGATGGTATCTCTTTTATATCATTAGATGATTCAGTGGCTAGCACCCCAGTAAGATTTACAAATAAAATTAAATTTTTTAAAAACAAATTAACTTTTTAAAAGGGATATTTACTCAGAAGATAAAGCTTAAACAGGAGTATAAATAATTCCTCCAAATTAGGAGCATATTCTTTCTCCCTTCTGTTATATCATTCCCTGGGAAGAATGGGCTCAAGTTTAAAGCAGCTGATACAAAGTTGCCCCAACAAGTTAACTTTTTAGTATGGCATAGTGACTGCAAATCACATCTTCAGTTTTCATTGAGCTGGCTTTCTTGAGAATGTGCTGTTACTTCACTTGACTGGGCTGCCAGCAAAATCAGGCATGGGTTCTGGTTTGTATTCCTATAGTGTCTTGCCATCTGACTTTTTAAAGCTTACAGAGTGATAGCCTTCTCCAATACTCCTTCATCTAAAAGCAACAAAGAACCAAAGAATAGAAGTGCCATAAATTCATTGGCCACATGTTGGCCTCAATGGAAAGAACCCAAGATCTTTTTCCCTTCTCACAATTTTATAGCAGGTCCTATCCAAGAAAAGAAAGAAAGAGAGAGACACATTTCAACCAGTTAGTGCCTTTTGAATGCACACTCAGTTCTGGTTTAATAGGTAATCAGACATCTGTTTCTCATTTTTGCACAAACAAAACCAATGCAATCAAAATGAGAAGGAAAAGAGAAAGCTAGGGGAAAAGTTTTACAAGTATGTTTGATAAAGGCCTTATTTCTAAGATATATAGAGAACTGAGTTAAATTTATAAGAATAGAAGACATCTTCCAACTGACAAATAGTCAAAGGATATGAACAGGCAGTTTTCAGATGAAGAGATCAGAGATATACATAGTCATATAAAAAATGCTGTAAATCACTATTGATTAAGAAATGCAAATTAAAATAATTCTGAGGTACCACTTCACACCTTTTAAATTGGTTAATATGACAACAAAGGAAAATGATAAACTTTGGAGGGGATGTGGGAAAAAAGGGACACTAATCCACTGTTGGTGGAGTTATGAACTGATCCAACCATTCTAGAAAGCAATTTGGAATTATTGCCAATGGGCTACAAAATGGTGCATATATTTTGATCCATTTGCTAGGTCTGTATCCCAGAAACATAAAAAAGAGCAAGGGAGGTCCTATTTGTATGAAAATACTTATAACAACTCTTTTTGTAGTAGCTAAGAATTGGAAATTGGGGCAATACCTATCAATTGGGGAATGGCTAAAGAAGGTGTGGTACATGATTGTAATAGAATATTACTGTCTTTTAGTAAATGAAAAGCAGAACTATTTTAGAAAAACCTGGAAAGACTTATATGAATTGATACAAAGTGAAGTGAGCAGAACCAGGAGAACACTGTAGATGTAACACCAGTATTGGATGATGAAGAACTGTGAATGATTAGGCTCTTCTCAACAATACAGTGATACAAGACAATTCTAAAAGACTCATGATGAAAAATGCTATCTGCCTTTAAAAAAAGAAATGATGTTATCTAAATACAGAGTGAAGAATACTGTTTTTCACTTCTTTCCCTTTCTTCCTTCCTTCTTCTTCCTTTTATTCTTTGTTTTCTTACTTCATTCTTTGCTTCCTCTTTCTTCTTTCTCAAATCTTTCTGTACAAAATGACCAATATGGAAATGAGTGCACATCTATAACCTATAACAGTTTGCTTACCATCTTGGAGCAGGGGAGCAGGGGAAGGGGTAGAATTTGGAACTCAAAACTTGAAAAAAATCCCCAAATGTTAAAAATTGATTTTTACACATAATAAGGGAAAA
Organism: Notamacropus eugenii; assembly: GCF_028372415.1. NCBI lineage: Eukaryota > Metazoa > Chordata > Mammalia > Diprotodontia > Macropodidae > Notamacropus > Notamacropus eugenii. The sequence goes on along the minus strand of NC_092873.1, from coordinate 88,690,184 downwards.
AAATATTATTTAAAAAATAAATCAATGTTCAATAAAAAACATTTATTTCCCTACCATTTAGTTAGTGGAATAGATGGGGAGAGGAGTTATAATAAGACAGAACATGTTGTCTATCTGTCTGTCTATCTATCCCCTGGAATTTGTTGGTCCCTGTAATCCTTTTCACTTCCATTTAAAAAAAAGAAACTTGATATTCTTAGTAAATTAACTGAATTGTATTTTGAACACCTTGTCCATATTCCCCATTCAGAACAGTTCTCTTGCATTGTGGAGAGGCACAAGCTTGCCCAGTCACTTGCTTTGTGATGCTCTATTCTTAAGAGTCTCAAAATAGTCATTGTGGCACAGATCTCATATGCACAGTCAAAAGTCACAACTGACCCCAGATACAGAATTTTGCAGACTTGGTGAACAAAGAACATTTTACAAATTTCATAAAAGATTATTGTTTGTTGAGTATTTAGCAAATATCTTGGTACTTGAAATGGTCTTCCCCAATCCAAAGGCAATGAAGAAAATCAAAGGCAATAAAGAAAATCAAAGGCAAGACCCCCACCAGATTCCCTTATCAGAAGGAAACCTTGTCTCTACAAAGCTTCCAACAGAATGGGGAACTCTTCTTCACAAGGAGATACAGCCATCACTTTCTTCACCCTTTGATTTGCTAATCCTTTTTCTTCCTTTCATTGAATAGATGTATCTCACTCAAAGTGAGAATCTGCTAAGACCTTAACCTAAATGGCCAAGGTCTCACATGGCATCCTGGGTCATCTCCAGTCATCCTGATGAAAATCTGACCACTGAACACAGATGACCCTGGAGGAGAAAGGGAGGCTGGTGACCTTACGCAGCCCTCCCTCACTCAAATAAAAGTCAACTGCAAGTCATGTCATCATCTTAATGTCATGGTCCTCTTCGAAAATGAAGGACAAACACAGCTTTCTCTTTCAACATACCTTCCCATCTACTGTACTCTGCAGTTATCTTGCATGTACCAATTTATGTATAAGGTAGTGTCCCTTTCATTTGTGGACAGTTTTGCTGAGGGAAAGATGAATTGTGGACATTTGTGAGAAGGTAGTCTCTTAGAGAAAAGACACTAAGACTAAAGATGACTGAAGTGTCCATTTTCCCAGCATTTATTTTATGGACTAATATTGGACTTTTAAGTTGACAGTTAGGAAACCCTGATACCTAGAAGTGTTTGGAGAGTGGGATAATTGTATATCACCTACTTGTGGCTTGATGTACAGAAATATAGATTTTGATTTTTCTTCATAAGGTGATCTTGAATAATTTCATACCCTATTTTAGACCCTATTTTAGAGCCATAGAATTGGTCAAGACAAGACCTTTGAGGGTGAGACCAGTTCTCTGTGTGAATCTGGTAAAAGTACTAGAAGCTGGGTCTAAGAATTGGCTGTAAACAGTCATAGCAAGTCCTCAGAGCATACACTGCCACCTCCTGCTTTGAAGAACATATTAAAGAATACTTGGAAGAGCTTACTGAAAGGAATGCTTTGCAGAGTGGCAGAGCTGATTGAAAGTTACAGGTTCTACCTTTACATTTCCCTAAACTGTCATCCATTGTGTGAGATTTGGAAATCACTCAGAGCCTAGGCAAGGGATCTTTCTGGAAAAGAAGAAACAAAACTCTGTATTTCCTAGGCTAAGGCTTATGTTTTGCTGAAGGAACTTAATACTGCTTCAACATCAAGAAGAGTTGGGAATAGCAGCCAGGAGAGAAGTGGCTTAATTCATCAGTGAATTGTTGTGAAGACTGTTCCCGAAAGAGACCAAGGACATCAAGGTGCACATTCCAGAGTCATGAGTTATCCGTAATTATGTATCTTATTCATTGACATCTTGGATATACTTTTGTATATGCCTTTTCTCTCACACAGATACTGTACATATTGGGGTGGGACCTGTAGGTTCCAGGTTTATGGGTAGAATGTTATTACAAAGTACACTGCATCTATAAATCCCTTTTCATAAAGAGCAGTTTATTATGAAAAGGACAGAAAAAATGTTTGTATAAAGTAAGAAATGACAAAGGCTATAAGATGTCTCTGTTACAGATGAACATTTAGATACCTAATGAAAATAGAAAAACAAAACCTTGGCTTCAATATGCCTTGTTAATATTTATGTGTAAAGACAGCTTTCAAATGGAATTGGGACAGTTTTGGAGTGACAACGATCTTTGTTAAAAATCTGTGGAATTGGATCTCTTTGTTAATAACATGTCGTGATGTCTTACTTGTGTGGGAACAGATTTGTGTTGTAAAGAGGCAGAGAAAGAGCTTCTATTTCTTAAAAGTGGAGACATATAAATGTAAAGAAACATACTTTCAAGGGCACCAAAAAGATTGTGAACCTTGCTAGAGATTTCAGAACTAAAGCATGCTGGGCATCTCCCCTAATTTATACATATGTATTTTATGACTAAAGAGAGCAAAACTAAGAAAATGTGAAATCATAAACATTTGAAAACTGAGCTATGATTTAAAAGGATCATCAGTTTTCTAAAACTGGCAGATCAATGAAATATAGCTGACAGTTTATCTTAATGTTATTGAATCGTTTGAGAAATTCTCTGATTCTTTTCTTGTGATCAAGATGAAGAGATGTGGGTTAGATGATGACTTTGGTACTAACAAGTGGCCAGACCCAAAGAGTAGTTCTTACTAGCTTAATGTTCATTTGAAATATTGGCTATCAAACTTTTAAATTTTTTTCTCATACCATATTGTCCTTTGCTATGAGGAATATTTACACCTTTAATATTTAAACTGATAGAAAAGAATTCTTCGACAGTTGATCTTCTAATCCTATTTCCTGAACCTTGAGATTTTCTTGCCTTTCTTTCATTTACCCTAGGCTTCTCCTCTTCGTCTTCTTACTTTTTCTCTCAGAATAAATAGTGAAAATGGAAGAATTTTGCTTTTCTAGACAAAGCTACTACTGGGACCCTATCCACACCAAGATAGGAACACTAGGCTAGAAACTATAGCTCAGGGAAAAGATTTTATTATTCAGTTGTTTTAGTCATTTCCCATGCTTCACAAGCCCATTTGGAGTTTTCTTGGCAAAAATATTGAAGTGGTTTGTCATTTCCTTCTCCACCTCCTGGTTATGCCTCTAATCAAGCATCTTGTATGAAAAATGCCATCCCTGGGCACCAAGGATGAGAAAAAGGGCTTACCCCAAGAGATCAGCGGAGAGGGAATAGTTCTAGGGGACCACAGTTAGTGACTATGTTGTCCATGGGTTAGCATCTGCATCAGAAATGAAGTTCCTATTCATCTGGACTCCTCATCTAATTCTCTGGAGAAATACTAGTTAAGAACAAAGGAATGTAGCATCTGCTGTCTCAGGCTCCTACTGTACATGGGGGGCACTTTATTATCTTTGTATGTTGATATCTCTGTGTTCTGCTGAAGACAAAAGTTAAAGGTAAAAGACTCAGGACTCTGGTAAAAGGAGTTCACAGAGGTCAAACAGGGCCCTTTGTCAATGTGAGGGGTCCCTTTAAAAAAGAGCAGAAAACAGTGCTCTATTTCAGCTTGAATTTGATCTTGAATTTTCACCAGGTGCCTTTCAGGTATTTTTCTTTCTTTTGGGCATTGGGAGGAAGAAGGCAGGGGAAGGTGCTGCTGCCAGGAGAAGATGCCCAGAAGTCACCTGACCACTTGGGTAGGATTGGGAGTGAAGTCTCCAGGGATAGCATGTAGTGTGGAAACAAAGTAGGACTCACCAAGGGGCTTCCCTGGAGTTTCACATAGTGATTTGAAACATTAACCTATAAGGTCCTTGAAAGCAAGAATAGTTTTTGTTATTCTTCATATCCTCAGTGCTTAGGACAGTGCCTGGCACATAGTAGGCAGTTGTTGGTTGACTTATACCTAGAGAGAAGAAGATGATGTCAATGAGATGATTGCTCTTTTCCCTAGGAGACTTTAAACTTAACCTGAAAGACTCAACCTCTGCTGAAGGACTGCCCCCTCCCCCAAAAGTCTTTCTCTGTATCTATAAAAAAAACAGATACAGAAGAGAGGGTGTATGTGGAAAAAGAAAAATGCACACTTTAACTAAAGGATCTGTTGTCCATGTGGAAGTCTGATCAGATGCCAGTAGTCTTTTCATTTTCATAGTAGTAAAAAATGCATTGAATCTCTTAGTGAGTAATTCTTTGGAATCTTAATAAGGAGGAAAAAGAGATTTGGCAACCAAGTGAAATGAGGACAATGAGTTGCAAAGTTATAGAGTATGAAGAAATTTGAACTTTAACACTGGAGGCAACTAGGGAGTTATAGAGACTAGGGGGAGATATGAGGGGACTGGGGTAACCAAGGACGTTCTCTCAGGGCTGGAACTGACAAGTCATCTATAGTTGTTGTTACATGAGCCCTTAGCTCAAGCCTAGAGCATCATCTTGTGGCTATATTAGATGTAGCAGTCTGAGTAAATATTCCAGCTACCTCCTCACTCCCTCTCTTCCCCCAGTCAGGTGCCTCCTGAGGCACTGTGTGTATATATAACAACTCAGGGTTATAAAATTTGGATGTGGAAGGGATTTTAGAGATCCTCCAGTCCAACTCACTTGTTTTACAGATAAGGAAACTAAAGCAAAATTTTCAATGACTTGCTCAAGGTCACACAGGTAATAGGAATTAGAACTTGATTTCTAACCTAGGTCCTTGAACTACAAATCCAATCAGTCAGTTAACAAGCAATGATCAAGCACCTACTATGTGCTAGGTGCTGTTAAGAGGTGGAGATACAAAGAAAGGCAAAAATAGCCCTTGCCCTCAAGGAGGTCATAGTCTAGTGGAAAAAACAGCATGTAATCAACTACGTGCATAGAAGATATATACCAGGCAAACAGAAGGTGATCTTAGAAGGAAGGAACTGGCAATGAGTGGGTGGGGTATTAAGAAAGGTCTCTAGCAGAAGATGGGATTTGAGCTACATCTGGAAGGAAGCCAAGGAAGGCAGAGAACAAAGTGAGGAAGCAGCATATTGAAATCATGGGGGACAGCCAGTGACAAACACAGAATTGAGAGATGGAGTCCCGTGGGGAGAACAGCCAAAAGTCCAGGGCCTCTCCATTCAAAAGTAAGTGGAGAATAAGATGACTGGAAAGATTGGAAGTGACTGGGTTACAAAGAGCTTTATAGATGAAACAGGATTTTGTATTTGATTTTGGAGGTGACAAGGAGACTCTGGAGTTTATTAAAGGGGGAGCTGGGTGTGTGATATGGTCAGACCTTTATTTTAGGAAGATCACTTTGGCAGATGAGTGGAGGATGGACTAGAGTGAGGAGAGACTTGAGGCAGGGAGACACACCAGAGTGACATTTGTGTGAGTGGAGAGAAGGGAAGACGTGCCAGAACTGTTGTGAAGGTAAAAATGACAAACTTGGCAATCTCTTTCCACAAAACCACTCCTCCTTGCTCCCCACCCAACTTATCAGGAGGAGCATTCTGTCTTTATGTCCACATTGTTATTCCCATCAGATGCTTTGATTAAAGTTAGGTAATGGGCAAGCACCTTCTAGATTTGAGACAGAAGCAGGCAAATCATAGCATTTCTCACTTCCTAAATGTTCCAGTCACAGAAAAGATTTCTGAAAGGAAAGGAAAGACATGAGGAACCCAAGGCTCATGTAAAACAGATAACTAATAGTGAGTTAGTGGCTAAGAAGTGACTTTTTTGTCCTGGATGCTTGTCTGTCTTTCCATAAATCTGCCTCTTGTTCTTGTAATATCTTGCTGATGTCCACCCATCTGTTGTTTCTTATTCTCACTACGTGACTGGCCATGTCCTTTCTGGTCTATATATACACCTAACTCTGGATTTCATGCCCTTTTCCTGGGCAAGTTACTAGTAACCCACTGTGGGCTATTTGTGCCAAATAATGTCTTTTTACAGTCCTTTGATTACAATTTTGCTTTTTTCCTTCCCCTGGATTGTGGTATTCTATGACTCATAGGCATGCATGTCATCAATAGAAATAAACATTAATGAAACGAGCAGTTTGTAATTATTAAAATGCCACACAAAATCTCAGATGAAACGCAGTCTATTCTCTTCCTATTCAGTTCTAGATTCAGCTCATTGTCCATTTGGTATTCCTATTCAAGAGACCAACAGACAGTCTGGATGAACAAACTAGAGTGTGCCTTGAGGTGCATGTCATTCAGAGACAAGGCAATATGGAGGTTTTCTCCACTTTGATTTTTCATTGTATAGATAGATCAAACTCTGATATTGCCATAGATTTCCCTTCCAGAGCTCTGTGGTATTGATATAATTTGTGTGATGTCATATGGGAATGAGAGGAATTGGAGAATCTTGCCATCCAGAGAAGATTATTCTTTTGTTTGCAATTAGGACATAACATGCTCTGTGCTACAGGTAGAGTGGTGCAGTGGGACATAAATAACATGTGAATCCCAATGGTCTGGGTTCCAACCCTGGCATTCTTATTGACTATGACTTTACTCACTGAGGGGCAATTTTCTTCCCTATAAAAGGATTGGTATAAATGATGTCTAAGTGTTTTAGACACTTCATATGACCATAGGTGAACATATATTTTTGTTTTATATTTCATTTCATGGCAGTGCTCTGCACTTTGTAGAAAATTTCTCCATTGCCTCTACAAAAGTTTTTCTATCTTTTTAACATATAGTAGGAGATGACTAGGGATGTGTAGGATGCATAGACAGAGGACAAGGGTATAAGCTGACTTTGATGTGATGATAAAAAATCTAATTAAGTGGTGAAAAGGAATTGTACTGTGAGAAGAGGAAAGGAGGGGACAGACGAGGGAAAATTATATCACATGAAAAGGCATGAAAAACCTATTACAAGTAGAGGGAAAGAAGGGAAGGAGATGAGCATTGTTTGAACCTTACTCTCATCAGATTTGGCTTAAAGAGAGAATAACATAATCAGTTAGGTATAGAAATCCAATTTACCCTACAGGAAGTAGTTTGGTTGTTATCCTTCATCTTTGAAGAGGACCAAAATGACATCACCATGATAAAGTGAAATTACAGTGTGTCTGACTGTGGCTGATCAGACCAATATGAGCTCGGAATGCTCTACCACAGGTTTGACACAGATAGTTCATTTGAACATTTGGGGTGGATATCCCAAATTCGTGCATCTCGCGTTTACTTTTTGCTGTCTCAGTTCTGTTTTGCTCAAAAAGCACAGCACCCTTTCTGAGGTGGGCATGTCATACTGAGTGGTCCTGTGCCAGTGTCTCCCATGTTGCATGGTCAAATCCAAAATTCTTGAGAGGGACCTTGAGAGTGTCCTTGTGTCGTTTTTTCTGGCCACCATGTGATTGCCTGCCCCATGTGAGTTCTCCATAAAATAGTCTTTTTAGCAAGCATACATTTTGCATTCGAACAAAGTGTCTAGTCCACTGGAGTTGCGCTCTCTGAAGCATTGTTTGAATACTTGGCAGTTCAGCTCATGCAAGGACTTCAGTGTCTGGGTACCTCATCCTTCTAGGTGATCCTCAGAATCTTCCTAAGACATTCAAATGGAAGTGATTCAGTTTCCTGGCATGGTGCTGGTAGACTGTCCATGTTTCACAAACATATAACAATGAGGTCACAACGGCTCTGTAGACCTTCAGTTTGAGGACCAGTACCTTTGGTGTGATGGCTGCTGAGCCCCTTTCAGGGCTCTTTCCACCTTTTATGTCCACCTGTTCCACCTAACTCTCACCTGTGGCTCCAAGAAGCTACAACATGCACAGTGGTCACACCTTGGTAAACCATTTTGGCAGATGGGCCAAACCAGGTTGAGGGTAACCCGGCGTTTCTCAAACCCATTGGTGAATTAGGGGGGTGTCTGCCCCAAGCATGTGAAGATTTCCTCTGGTGAAATGAGCAGATGAGAATAATTTTTTTCCAACGGCCATGAAGGCAGATGAAGCAGGTGATGTGGAGTGCTTAGAGCTTGGTGAAGACGCCAAGATCATCCACTGCATCCTGAGCCATTTCTAGCCATTTTGACTCTGTCCTGCCACTGGACTATGATGACTCTAGAGGAAAGAGTGAAGCTGAAGACTTCGTACAACTCTGCCTCACTAAAATCCAATTTACACACGAATCAAAAGACATCACTATACCATTTCACTATTATGCCTCAAAGTCCTGTGGTGACAGACACATGATGAAGCAGCAGGTGTGGATACACTAGGAGCTGTAGTCACAACCCTGCACACAGGTGGCCAAGTCCATAGGGTCGTTTCTCACTGAAAGCAGTAGTGGGACTCGGCAGCCCCCTGGGTGTCTGAGCAGCCTTTTAAGGATTGCACAGGAAGTAGGAGGGGAAAGGGGAAAAAAAAGGGAGAGTATGGATAGAAGAGAGGGAAGTAGTTGTAAGGGTAAAGGGCAAGATAAGAGAGAGGGCTAAAAGAAAGGAAGGCAGACTGAAGGAAGTGGTGGTTGAAAACAAACTCTAGTGAAGAGGGAAAGGGAGAAAGGAGAGAGAAAAGCATAAACAGGAAAAAAAGGCATAGAAAGAATGATAGTAATCATAACTGTGAATGTGAATGGGATGAATTGTCCCATAAAATGGACTGGGATAGCAGGTGGGATTAAGAAGCATAATCCTACAATATGTTGTTTACAAGAAACACATTTGAAGCAGAGGGATACACACAGAGTAAAGGTAAAATGCTGGAGCAGAATATATTATGTTTCAGCTAAAATAAAAATTCAAAGGCAGGGGTAGTACTCCTGATCTCAGACAAAGCAAAAGCAAAAATAGATCTATTTAAAAGAGATAAAGAAGGAAACTACATCCTGTGAAAAGGTACTATAAACAATAAAGTAATAACATTACTAAACACATATTCACTGAATGGTTTGGCATCCAAATTCTTAGAGAAGTTAAGGGAGTTGAATGAAGAAAAAGATAACAAAACTATGCTAATGTGGGAACTCAATCGTCCCCTCACTAAACTAGGTAAATCTAACCACAAAATAAACAAGAAAGTTTAAGGAGATGAATCGAATTTTAGAAAAGTTAGACATGGTTGGCCTCTGGAGAAAACTGAATAGGGATAGGAAGGAATATACATTTTTCTTGGTGGTACATGTCACATACACAAAAATTGACCATATATCAGCTCATAAAAACTTCACTATGCAATGCAGAAAGGCAGAAATATTACATGTATCCTTTTCAGATCATGATGTAATAAAAATTACATATCATAAAGGGCCATGAAAAGATAGGCCAAAAATTAATTGGAATCTAAATAATCTAATCCTAAAGTATGAATAGGTCAAACAACAAATCATAGAAACAATCAATAACTTCATCAGAGAAACTGACAATAATGAGACAACATGAATAAAATAGAGAAAGAAGAGATCAATGAATTGGTCATGTAACTAACAAAAAGAAGTAGAAAAAGAACAAATCAAAAATCCCCAATTAAATACCAAATTAGAAATTCTGAAAACTAAAGGAAATATTAATAAAATTAAAAGTAAGAAACTATTGAACTAATGAATAAAACTAAGAGCTGGCTTTATGAAAAAACCCCAATAAAATAGATAAACCTTTTGTATTTGATTTAAAAAAAGAAAGAAGAAAAGCAAATTACCAACATCAAAAATGAAAAGGGTGAATTCACCACTAATGAAGAGGAAATCAAAACAATAATTAATAGCTATTTTGCACAACTGTATGCCAATAAATATGATAATCTTAGTGAATGGGTGAATATTTACAAAACTATGAATTAACCAGATTAACAGAAGAGGAAATAAAATATTTAAATAACTCCATCTCAGAAAAAGAAATTGAACAAACATCAATGAACTCCGTAAGAAAAAGTTTCCAGGGCCAGATGGATTTACAAGTTAAATTTACAATTTAAAGAACAACTACTTCCATTACTACATAAACTATTTTGGAAAATAGGTGATGGAGTACTACTAAATTCTTTCTATGATACAAATATGATGCTGATACCTAAGTCAGGAAGAGTCAAAACAGAGAGAGAAAATTATAGACCAATTTCTCTAATGAATACAGATGCAAAAATTTCAAGTAAAATATTAGCAAAAAGATTATAACAACTTCTCACAAGGATAACACACTATGACCAGGGAGGATTCATACCAAGAATGCAGGGCTGGTTCAATATTAGAAAAAGTATCAGTATAATTTACCATGTCAACAACAAAACTGATTATTATCTCAGTAGATGTAGAAAAACCATTTGACAAAATACAACACCCATTCCTAATAAAAACATTAGAGAACATAGGAATAAATGGAGGCTTCCTTAAAATGATAGGTAGCATCTATCTAAAACCATTAGCAGGCATTATATGTAGTGGGGATAAGCTAGAAGCATTTCCAATAAGATCAGGGATGAAATAAGGTTGTCCATCATCACCCTGGTTATTAAATATTGTACTAGAAATGTTAACTTCAGCAATAAGAGAAGAAAAAGAAATTAAAGGAATTAGAATAGGCAAAGAAGAAATGAAGCTACCACTCTTTGCAGATGATATAATGGTATTCTTAGAGAATCAAGTAAAAAAAAATTACTTGAAATAATAAACAAATTTAGCAAAGTTTAAGAATATAAAATAAACCCACATAAATCATTGACATTTCTATATATAACTAACAAAGCTCAATAGCAAGTGTTAGAAAGAAAAATTTCATTTAAAGATACTGTAGATATTATAAAATATTTGGGAGTCTTCTTGCCAAAACAAACTCAGGAACTATATGAACACAATTCCAAAACAATTTTCACCCAAATACAGCCAGATCTAAACAACTGGAAATATTAGTTGCTCTTGGGTAGGCTGAGCTAATATAATAAAAATAACTAAATTAAATTACTTATTCAATGCCACACCAAACTACCAAAAATTCTTTTACATAACTAGAAAAATAATAAAAAAATTCATCTGGAAAAGCAACATGTCCAGCATATGAAGGGAATTAATGAAAAGAAATTCAAGGGAAGACATCCTAACTGTACTCAGATCTCAAATTATATTATAAAGCAGCAATCATCAAAACAGCTTGGTACTGACTAACAAATAGCGTGGCGGATAAGTGGAATACGTTAGGTATGAAAGACACAACAGTCAATGATTATAGCAAGCTACTATTTGATAAATCCAAAGACTCCAGCTTCTGGTACAAGAAATCACTCTTTGACAAAAACTGCTGGTAAAACTGGAAAATAGTATGGCAGAAACTAGGTATAGACCAGCATCTTACACCCTATATCAAGATAAAGTCAAAATGGGAACACTATTTAGATGTAACTGATACTATAAGCAAATTAGGAGAGCAAAGAATAGTTTACCTGTCAGATCTATAGATAAGAAAAGAATTTATGACTAAACAAGAGGTAAAGAGCTTTATGAAATGCAAAATAGATAATTTTAATTACATTAAATTAAAAAGTTTTTGCACAAACAAAACCAGTGCAACGAAGATTAGAAGGGAAGCATAAAGCTGGGAAACAATTTTTACATCCAGTGTCTCTGATAAAGACTTCATTTCTAAAATGTATAGAGAACTGAGTGAAATTTATAAGAATATAAGTCATTCCCCAGTTGATACATGGTCAAAGGATATGAACAGGCAGTTTTCAGAGGACGAAATTAAAGCTATCTATAGTTATATGAAAAAATGCTCCACATCACTATTAATTAGAGAAATACAAATCAAAACAACTCCTAGGTACCATACCACACCTATCAGATTGGCTAATGCTACAAAAAGAGAAAAATTATAAATGCTGGAGAAGATTTGGAAAAATTAGAACACAAATGCATTGTTCAAGGAATTGTGAACTGATCCAATCATTCTGGAGAGCAATTTGGAACTATGCCCAAAGGGCTATAAAATTGTGCATACTCTTTGATTCAGCAATACCACTTCTAGGGCAAAGAGATAAAAGAAAAAGGGAAAAGGTCCTACATATACAAAAATATTTATAGCACCTCTTCTTGTGGTGGCAAAGAATTGGAAATTGAGGGGATGTCCATCAACTGGGAAATGGCTGAACAAGTTGTGATAGGGGAGTGTAATGGAATACTAGTGTGCTATAAGAAATGATGAGCAGGTGGCTTCAGAAAAACCTGGAAAGCCTTATATGAACTGATGCAGGGTGAAATAAGCAGAACCAGGAGAACATTGTACGTAGTAACAGACACCTGAAAGGAAATTATCTCTGAGATCCTCTCCAAGGTTAACTATGCTCTTCATAAAATTAGGAGTTTAATATTTTCCTAGTTGGAGTGATGAGACAAGAAAAACCCATCCCATGGTCACCTGCGGGTTTCACTGTGGACAGGGGGGGAGGTATCCTGGTCGCGGGTGGGTCCTGCAATCAGCGCCTGGTATGAGAAGTCTGACTGCGCTGACTCTGGGGCTGGGGGTGGGGCAGGGGTCCGTATCTTCCAGCGCGTGTGGCTGCGAGGTTTCCCCCGACCTCATGTTCGAGCGCAGCTTTGAACAATATTCTTACGACGGCCACGACTACATCGCCCTAGACACGGACACCTACACGTGGACCGCGGCGGTGCCCGAGGCTGTGAACTCAAAGCTCAAGACCGAGGCAGAGAGGAGCTTAGCGTAGGGAAAGAAAGCCTGCCTGGAGAAGACGTGCGTGCTGTGGCTGAACAAGTATCTGGAGATCGGGAAGGAGGCTCTGGAGAGGGCAGGTACCACCAAGCCCCGCCTGAGTGTTCGAGGCCCTCAGGACCCCTGAACAGCCTTACTCTCCTCCACCCTACAAGCCTCAGCCCCTCTTCCCCACCTCAGGGATTCCAGAGCCCAGATGGTGGGTTGTTCCCCATTGCCCAGTTTGTCCTTGTGCCTCTGGCGGTGGGGGGAGAATGGAAACCCTGGAAATGTCTCTGACCTTTGCCCCCAGACCCACCTTCTTCCCGAGTGGTGCATCACACTGTACCTGATGGGGAGGTGACCCTGCAGTGCAGGGCCCAGGACTTTTACCCTGCGGAAATCTCTCTGACTTGGCTGAGGGATGGGGAGGAACAGCTCCAGGACATGGAGTTCATTGAGATCAGACCAGCTGGAGATGGGACCTTCCAGAAGTGGGCAGCTGTGTGGATCACCTGGGGACAGGAAGGAAAATATACCTGTCGAGTTCAGCACAAGGGACTGTCTGAGCCCCTCACTCTGAAATGGGGTAAGGATGGTGAGGAGGGTCTGGGAAAAGGCCTCCCCAAAAGAGTAGAGAGGGATGTGGAGTTACTAGGGGGAGCTGGGGAAGGGGTTAGTGAATCTCAGGCCAGAGAGGGTTTAGCTCCTTTCATTTTCCCTTTCCATTTTAGAGCCACAGTCCAAATACACCTGGATCACTACGGGGGGGGGGGGGGCGGGCATTATTGTTTCCCTCCTCCTCCTCAATGCAGTCATTGCTGGAGTTGTGATCTGGAGGAACAGTAATTCAGGTAGGCAAGACAGGAAGGGGTCATTAGGCAACAGGCACAGTGGAGATTCTGACTTCCCTTGGACTGGCAGCTTGTCTTTCTGTTTCCAACTCCTCTATTTTCCATCTAATAGAATGCTACGTAGACCCTAATAATCTAGATGAACACACCTATAAAAGGAAAACATTTTCTGAAGGATGACTTGCAATGACATAACAGACTGCTGAGTGGGGAGACTACTTCAGACTTAGATGAGAAATGAATATGGAGATGTCTGCCAAAGGAACTGGGTGTCTCCTTGGTTGGGGGTTGTAGACCAGATTTGGAAACCTATTGATGCAGGACTTGAGGTTAGGAAGTGCTCATTTGTGGGGACTCTTTTCTATCTTCTTTCCAGTATATGTCTGGAGCACAGAAAGACTGGGGTGGGAGATGGGGTAGAGTAATAGTCATAGCAATTTGTTGTATCTCCAAGACAAATCAGTGAAATTTTGGGGCCTTCGTATGACCTCCTCTCCTGGATTTTTTGCTGGATTTTTTTCCTTTTCGGGTGGAAAAGGAAGGGACTGGGAAGGTAAGTGAAGGGTTGACCTGGAGAGTACAAAGAAGGTGCCAGTCCACCATATCTGTGGGACATGAGAAATGAGGTCAGAGGAGAGGCTTATCCCCATAACCTTTCTTCAATGTCCCCTTTCTTCCCGTGTTCTGGTTCTGTAAAATATGTCCCTGACTGGGTTGTTTCTCTCCTTTGTCCTTAGACAGTGACAGTACACAGGAGTCAGAGGACTTTCTCACAACCTAAGGTGAGACTCTGAGGACTTTGGAACTGGAGAGGGGCTGGTATAAAGGGGATCAAGCAAAGAGGGTGGGTATGTGAGTTGTTGGGATGAGGACTGGATGGGTGGTGAGGCAAGCTCTTCAGAGTGATGAGAGGCTTGAGGTCAGAGGTGATTTTGAGGGTCCCTCTTAATGTGTCTTTCTTTTTTCAGCTTGAGAGAATTGCCCTGTGTGGAACTGAGAAAGAAAAGAAAGATATTAAAGTCTCTAACTGTTGTTTTTCCCCAGTTGACCTTGGGTTTCTCTCTCCAGCATTGGCCAATATGGTCATCATTGTACTCTATAGCCCAAACCCTAGGAAAGCTTCATTAGTGCCCTCACTCTGTTATCTAAGACCTCCTACCCCTGCCTTTTTTCTTTCTGCCTGTCTTACTTTATTCAGTGAATTTTTGTATATCAAAAATTTTGTATATTTGGCTAATTCTGCTTTTCAAGGCATTCTTCTCATTGTGGTCAACCACCATAGTCCCTGGCCAAGCTTCACTTAATGGTTGTATTTTGGGCCTTCCTGTATTTGAGTGAATTTAGAGTGAATGTCAATGGTAACTGTTTCTCTTTGGAACAGCAACCCTGAGGGTCTTCCCCTCCCAGTTTGATTTTTTTGTTTTCTTCTTAATTAAAGGTGCCAACCCTTAACTCACTTCTTAAAGAGACGAGGCCTGTTTCCAGAATGGGTATTACCTCACTTTAAGTGAGTACCTGAAAAGGTCTTAGCCTAAAAGGGTGAGGGTCTACCATTGCATCCTCCTATTTCCAGTTCAGATGAATATCTGGTCCCTGGATCCAGATGGCTCAGGAGGAGAAAGTGAGACTGACTGGTGACCTTGCGCAGCCCTCCCTCCCTCAAATCAAAGTTAACTGCAAGTCGTGTCATCACTTCCCTGATGTCACAGTCTTCTTCAAAAACACAACAACAACAATCTCCTCATTGACTTTTCAGACCTCTTTTTGCCATTTGGTTCATTCTGTTTTCCAAGGTGTCATTTTCTTCAGAATTTTTTTGTCTCTCCTTTACCAAGCTGTTGATTCCCTTTTCATGATTTTCTTTCATTACTCCAACTTCTCTTCCCAATTTTTCCTCTCCTTCTCTTGCCTGATTTTTAAAATCCATTTTGAGCTCTTCCAGTTCATATTTTTCTTGGAGCTTTTGGATGTAGGAATTTTGACTTTGCTGATTTCTTTTGAGTACATGTTTTGATCTTCCTTCTTGTCACCATAGTAACTTTCTATGATCAGAAATTTTTCTGTAGTTTGCTCATTTTCCCAGCCTATTTCTTGACTTTTACCTCTTTGATAAAGTGAGACTGTGGTTAAGCTTCAGAGGTTTTGTGCAGCTGTTTTCTGAGGTACTGTGAGTTTTCAGTTTTCTTGAGGTGCTATGATCTAAGGAGAATTATGTCTCCTGGATTGTACTCTGAGTGACCACAAGCACTTTGCCTGCTCTGAACTGTGATGACAGTGCCTGCTCCACTGAAACCACTCTGATTTGCTAGTGTTCTTCCTTGCTCACTGGGAAAACCTGTTAAGACTGAGACTTGGATCTGAGAATGGGCAAAGCAACAGAGTCCTGCCCCCAGGGCCTTCAAAGAGACCCCTGTGATCTCCTTCTGACCAGTTGTTTGACCCCTTTACCTTGTGGAGGCTGAGAGGTTTGAAAGCAGGTGCTGCAACTGCTGATTAATTGACTACCAAAGCCTGCTCATGGTTTGCTGGGTCCTGATGTGTGCGCCTTTCCTGCCAGACACATTTGAATTTGTCTTGGGCAGGAAAATTGTTTCACCCCATCCTTTTTGGATTCAGTGACTCCAGGATTTTTTTCGGGCGTTATTTAAAGGTCTTTGGAGAGGTCTGGGGGAGAGCTCAGACAGGTTTCTGCTTTTACCCTGCCATCTTGGCTCTGCCCCTGCCAGTCTCGCTTTATAAAGAGACAACCGGCTGTAAGGGCCAGAGGGGTTTGGAAATGAGCCCTCCTTAATTTGATGTTGTACTGAACTCAGTGATATTTTTTTTTCTACTTCAAAAACATCCTTTTGGAGGATACATGTGTGTTCTGGGGTCAGGGTCTGGTCAACAAAGGTCTTCCAGTCTCAGATATTAGTTTGCCTTTTAAGGGTCTTTGCTTTGCTTTCTTCCTTTCCTAACAGCCTTCCTGTAGCTCACAAGTCAAAGCAAGAGATCTGGCTTCTTACTAACCTTAGTATCACGGATAATGCAAATATTATTCTCCTCATTTTACTCATGAAAAGACTGAAGTATAGAGAAGTTCACTGAGGGGCTCAGAGCCACACAACCAATGGAAGCTGGTTAGGACTTGATCTCAGGTCTTCCTTGCTCCCATGGTGCCTCTCAAGTCTATCACTCCAAATCCTAGCAGCAACCCTGGTTGAAGCATGGCATGGATAGAACTGTGAAGGTCTAACTCTGAAATCTTCCTTCTGCATCCCCATTTAATTCCTCAAATATTGATATCTCATTCTGCAGCTTTCCCTTTTCCTAAAAATGCCTTTTTATAGCAGTGATGCCCCTTGGAATCTGTAAATATCTCTGACAAGGCATAAGCAAGATGGGAGGGGAGAGGAGGCATCCTTGTGTAACATAGCCATGTGCTTTCAGCACCTGTAGTTGCAGCCATTGAGCCTCAATGGCATGCCTGAAATCAGCCAAGCTAACCTTATCCAAAATTGGGGGAATATTAAACCAGCAGATGCATTTCTTTTTTCATAGGCATCTATGTGAGATACATTTGGGGCTCACTCTCCTCATTTGCAGCAGAGAGGTGATCTAGATTTCAGGGTACCTCAGTGGTTCAGTAGATAGAATCTTGGACCTTGAGTCAAGAAGACCTGAGTTCAAATCCCATCTTAGATACTTATTAACTGTGCAGTCCTGAACAAATCACTTTATGTGTTTGCCTCAGTCTGCTTTTCTGTACAATGGGAAAGATAATAGCACTTTCCTTCCAGGGTTGTTAGTGTCAAATGACATAATGTGTGAAGTTCATAAGGACTATACAAATGCTAGCTATTATTCTTATTCTTGTCATCTTTGGCTCATCATTCTCTCCTTTGCCCCACATCTAATTAGTCCTGTTGCCTTTATCTTTGTGACCTCCCCCTTCTTTCTTCTGTTACTGTCACCACTCTGATGTAGGGTCTCATGACTATACCTATAGTCTACTACATTAGCCTGTTGACTGGTCTCCCTTACTCCAGCCCATACTCTACTCAGCTGTCAAAGTTATCTTCCTACAATGCAGGTTTGATCATATCATTTCCTTAGTCAATGGAATCCAGTTTTTCCTGATTGCTTCCCAAATGAGATATAAAACCCTTCATTTGGCTTTCAAAACCCTTCATAACCTGGCCCCTTGCTACATCTTCAGTCCTCTTACACCTCACTCTTCTCCAAATATTCTACTCTGAAATCCAGTGACATTGACTTCCTTGCCCTTCCATGCTTCAATACTCTATCTTCCAACTTCAAAGGTTTTCACTGCCCCATACCCCATGCCTGGAAAGCCATCCATCCTTATCTTTGCCTCCTGACTTTCTTCAAACCTCAGTGAAAATCCTACCTTCTACAACAAACCTTTCCCAGTCCTCCTCCATTTTAAAGCTTTCCCTTTGAGATTATCTCCAATTTACCCTCTATGTTTCTTGTTTGTACAGAATTTTTGCCATGTGGTATTTCATTAGTCTATGAGCTCCTGACAGTGCCTGCTACGCAGTAGACTTTCAATAAGTGCTAGTTTCCTGACTATTAAAATAGTCTCCAAGCTCCAAATTCATTCCTCTGATCTCTAGTATTTTTCTGTGAAAGTAAAATCTGCTTGATAATTTCTAAGAACATGTTTATTAAGTAGAACAATGATAAGAAGTGATTGAAAGGGAAGATTCTGGAACTAGGGGGCCCTTAAGCTGCTTTGTGAGTAACTGGGAAATAAATGGTGCACATATGGAACAATGATACACAATGCAGGATTATGACTAGATGGCAGCTTATAAAGTCCAGGGTAGGTCAGCTATAGGAGTTCAGAGAAGATAGTCTGGGATACCCAGGGAAGGTTTCCTAGTGAGAAAAAGACTTAGGTTTTAAAGAAGAAGTTACATTTGTCTATGTCAGAGGTTCTTCCCCTGGGCTACACTGACCCCCAAGAGGTTTAATAATAGTTTTCAGGGGTTCCGTAAACTTGGATGGAAAAAAATTACATCTTTATTTTGACTAAACTCTAGTCGAAATGCAATAGGTTTTTCAATTATTAATTTTTTAAAAAACCACAATAACATTCTGAAAAAACATTAGTAAGCATCAGCAGAGTATCAGCTTCACCAGATGGCACACAAAAAGATGCCCTGGTCTCAGTAAACGGTAGAAGCGACAGCAATAAAGTGGTCTGGGAACATGTGATCAGGTAAATGTGGGTATGTTATTCGTTGGTCAAGTTAACCATAGCAATATAAATATAAATTTATGGGCCAAATTCTTTTAGGCAAAATATATCTTGACTTAACATATGTAGGTTGTTGTTTGACCTTTGCTCTCGAAGAGGACTATAACATCAGGGAGGTGATGGTATGACATGCAAGTGAATTGGATTTAAGTAAGGGAGGGCTGTACATAGGTATGAATCTTTTAGACTATAGCTATGCTAAGAACTAGATTTGTTTTCCTGTACTAGAAGAGATGAGAGAAATACAACTGCATGTTAGGTGTCCTTAAGCAATTTTCTTATGTATTTGTTGTTCGGTTGTTTCAGTCACGTCCAACTCTTAGTGACAGCATTTGGGGTTTTCTTGGCAAAGAGGCAAAGAGGTTTAAATCAAGTCACTTAGCTATTAAGTGTCTGAAGCCAGATTTGAATTCAGGAAGATGAGTCTTCCTGACTTTAGGCCAGGCACGCTATCTGTTGCAGCACTTAACTGCCCTTTTCATATATGTATATGTGGGCATATATATATATACATGTATATGCATATACATACACACATAAACATACACATATATACGAATATATGTATATGAGAGAAAAGATAACTACTAACCAATCAATTCATCAATAAATATTTATTAATAACCTACTATAAGCCAGTCACTATCCTAGGTGCTGGGCATAGAAAGACATGCATGGAACAGCTCCTGCCTTCAAGGCACATATCCTGTCAAGGTTTATCTAGGACCAGTTTTCTGTTACTGCATTTGATCAGAGAACTGTGTGTGTGTGTGTGTGTGTGTGTGTGTGTGATTATGAACTTGACAAAAATAATCATTTCCCTATAGACTACATTTTGATTGTTTTAATATGATAAACTTTTCGAGAATTAAACACCATGGTTCCCAAACACCTGTTTTCTGTGTTTCTGAACTTCTTCCTACTCTTTTCTATACATTTTATACGCTTCATCAATGATCTTTTCTTTTTTCTATGTCACTCTCGTTATCAGCTCCCAAATCGTCCCACCCTCCCAAACCCAACCCATTCCTTGTAACAAATAAATAAATTATGTCGATCCACTCCTTTGCTGTGTCTGAACTTGTATATCTCATTCTGCCTCTTTAGTCTATCATCTCTCTGTCCCAAAGTTGAAAACAATTGTGATTGCTGGTCTTTGGGAATTGTGACTGGTCATTGAATGGATCAGAATTCTGAAGACTTTCAAAATTGTTTCTTTTACAGTGTTGTAGTTAGTGCATAAATTATTCATCTGATTCTGCTCACTTGACATTGTATCTATTCATACAATCTTTCCAGGTTCTGGGATTGGTTTTATTATTTTATGTTGGCAATTTACATATTTGCTTTATCAGAACAAATGTAGATTTTCTTGTCCTCCATCTGCCCTCCCTCACGGAAAAAGAAAAGAAAAACAAAAGCTTTGTAAAAAATATGGCTAATCAAGCTAAACTAATTACCATATTGGTGATATCAAAAACAACCCCCAAAATTGTATGTTCTAACCTGCCCATGCCCTCTCTATCTAGTGATGGGTTATATATTTCATCATGAGTCCTCTGGAAGCCTGACTGGTTAGTACATTGATCAGAATTTTCAGATATTTCAGCTGATGCCCAATAGTTCTCAGATCTTTCAGTTTAATTATAAAAACTGTCCCTTTGATTCCATTCATTTCACTTTTTATCCAGTCACAAATCTTCTTACGTTTCCTGTTTCTTTTCAATGTTGTCTTAATTCCACTAAGGAGAATTCTTATTTTTCACGTGCATTATATCGCTATAGTTTTAAAACTATTTCATTAATAAATTTTATTTTTGACAAGATTCACTTCCTAAATGCCCCCCCCTCCACCTAGTAGTTCCATTCCAAACAAAAGCTTTGAACATAACTGAGCCTGGTCAAATAGGTAATATTCCACCCCCATCACTGCTATCTGTTTACCTAGAGAAAGGTGAGATTTTCCAAAATCATCTGCAACCAGTTTTGATCATTGCATTTAGTCAAAGTTCTGTAATCTTTATTACTGTTGCTGTGAAAATTTGGGTTCTACTTGTGCTTCCTTTCTTCTGGATTTGTTAATATAAATCTTCCCTTCTGTCTCTGAATTACCCAGATTCATCACTTCTTTGATCCCATTACATTCACATACCACAACTTGTCTAGCCATTCCCTAATGGATAGATACCTACTCTATATCCATTAAAAAAAAACCTATAAATTTCTGCTATGATTATTTGAGTGTATTTGAAACATTTCTTTCTGTCACTGACTCTTTTGGGGGTATACACTCAATAGTAGGATCACCGGATCATTTCTCACAAAATTCCAAATTAATTTCAAGAATAGTTGGACCTATTGCTCAACAAACAATGCCCCATAGTGTTCCCATGCCACTCTATACCATGGAAAATGATCATTTAAGAACATTTCTGCTAATTTAATGAGCATGAGTTGGTGATGTTTTAATGTGCAAATCTTGTAATATTGTTGATTCAGAGCTGTTTTCATGTGGTTTTGGATAGGTTGCATTTTATCTTTATATTTTTTCTTTAACTATTCATATCCTTTGACCATTGTTTTTCTGTTGTTGTTGGGGAAGGCTTCTTAGTAATATGTTTTTGTCAAATCCCCTGATATATTAGGTATCAGGATTCTATCAGAGATGTTTGGTGTAAAGACTTTTCTCTCCAAAAAGCCTGTCTTCATATTCTAGCTTCACTGACTACATTTATGCAAAATATTTTTAATTTTACCTAATCTCAAAGGTCTCTTTAACTTTTATGATCATTTCATACATTAATACATATGATACATACATATGATCACTTCAACATTGGATTGTAAATTCTCAACAAACCTTAGCTATAAAAGATGGACCCTTCTACTTTCTAATTTTTAAAAATTAAATTACATACAAATAGCCTGTAGTAACCGTAGTTAGTATTTATATAGTGTCTTAAAGTTTGCAAAGTACTTCAGAAGTATTATCTTCTCTGATTCTCTCAACCACCCTAGGAGATAGGCACTATTGTTATCTTCATTTCAGAGGTGAGAAAACTGAGATGGACAGAAATTAAGTTTCCACCATTACATAACTAGTAAGTGTTTAAGGACTCAGGTCTTCCCAACTTCAAATCTAAAGCCCCTTACACTGTGCCACCTAGCTGCCTCTCATGTACTGTTTGGAGCTTATTATGTCATTTAGTCTAAGTGTTATTCCAGACCTAATTTTGCAAAACTACTTTCCTGTTTTCTAGCACTTCTCATTTATCTTATGTTATGTTGGTATGACATCTAAGAACCATGTCTCAATAAGTGACTCTCGAGAGTTTCTACAGCATGGAGTTGGCAATTCTAGCTGTACAGCTGTGGGCCAGTTCCTGCATTTGTGCCTTTATCTATAGAATGAGGGTATTGTAATGGGTTGATAATCTTTAAGATCCTTTCCATTGCTTATGCCCAATAGGGTATTGTAATGGGTTGATAATCTTTAAGATCCTTTCCATTGCTGATGCTATGGATAAATATTAATTTTTTTCTTTTTCAGAAATAAGACATTCTGAAGCTATTTTCAAAGTTTGAGTTTCTGATTTTCCTTCCTGTTTGTATTATTTCTCCTCAGACTTCTACCTCTCAACCTGGAGTTATAGCTGCTGCTACTTTTTCAGCTCCCCTTTCAGGATCTAGTGAAGGGCCCCTTTCCAAGCCTGAGGACACTGTTCTTCTCTTCTAGTCTGTTAAAGAAGGGCCTGGGGTTGGATTCAGTAGAGGAGGGAGATTATTCTGGTTCATACGTAGAGAAATATCTCATCCTTTCATTCCTGGAGCACTCAGATCCATAGAACTGGTAGGGACATTTGGGATAATTCAGTCTAGGGCACCTTATCATATTTGTATCATGGACCCTGCTGGCAATCTCGTGAAAACTGATGGAATATTTCTTAGAAAAACAGTTTTAGGGACAGGAGGTCTTCCAGCTCCAGTCTAGAGGGACTGGTAAATATGAAGATCAGTTAGGTAGTGTAGCAGATAGTGTGCTGGGTCTGGTGTCAAGAAGATAGTAATGATAATAATAGTAGCAATAGCAGCCAGCATGTGTATATATATATATATATATATATATATATATATATATATATATATATATATATATATATATATATATATATATATATATATATACACACACACACACATACAGGTATATACATATACACACATATGTGCATGATATATATATATATACACAAATACAGATATATATATACATGCACACACATATATACATGATACTTATATATACATATATACACATACATACACACATGTGTGTATCTATGTATAGGGCTTACTATGTGCCAGGCACTGTGCTAAGTGCTTAATCTCATTTTATCCTCACAACAACCCTGAGAGGTAGGTGCTATTATTTTTACCATTTTATAGATAAGGAAACTGAGACAAATAGATGAAGTAATTTGTTCAGGAACACACAGCTAATAAATGTCTGAGGCTAGATCTTAGTTTTAATCCATCTTCCGACAGGTCTTAATTGTGTGACCATGGGCAAATTTCTTAACCTGTATCTACCTCAGTTTCCTCAAAAGTAAAATGGAAATAAAAATAGCACTTACACTTGGTTTACAATAGGCACTTAAGAAATGCTTATTCCTTTTTCTTTTCCTAAAGTTCAAATCTTCTGCCTCTCCAATTACACCTGCCAGACCACATCTAAAACCCTGTTATCGATAATAATCTAAATTCTACTTCTATTACCAGGCCAAAGTTCCAATGCTTCCCAAAACTTCTGATTTTAACTCCCTCCCCCACATAATCCAACAGATTCTTTTGAAGGATGCTAAGTACCCACCCTTGTGGTTAATCACTGTCACAATCTCCCCGCTTCTGTAACTTCCTGACCATAGTCTTCAGCTCTGTAGGTATAAGTGGCACTGAGATGGGCAACATCATGAAGAGGGAGCTACCTGAGTATGCGCAGGGCCTATGAGGAAAATAGAGTGAGAAGTTCCAATACTAGTTTTGTCTAACTCCTGTCATGCCATAACTAGTCCATGTCAGCTATAGACTGGGCATCAGTGACTAAGCCAGATACTAGGCCATAGCTTTACTGGTATTGGGTTGGTCAGCATGTCAAGAACCCAGTTGACTAGGACTACTCTGAGTTAGGAAGAATGGAGGAGATGATAGGAGAAGATAATAGGGGAAGGAAATGGGGCAAAAGGTCTATCTATAATCTTTTCATCCTTTCCAGTGATTCTTTGCACTATCTGGAGGTCTCTATTCTTCCCAAGATGTTTAAGATCTTGTCCCCTCCTTTTGTTAGGAGGTTGCCTAACAAGAGCTATCTGTTAGTTCAGGTTCCAAGTAGAGATGAAATGAGGCACTCATAAATCACTGAACACTTAAAAAAAGGAGGTTTTCTTTGCCCTAACATGGCAAGGATATACAACAAGGACATAGTGACAACTGGCTCTTCTGGATATGACCCTTCTCGTCTTCATGTGAAAATTTGTCTAGTCAGTAGGGAAGGGCATGGTAATTCATGGTGTTCAGAAAGCCACTAAGTTGGAGAAGCCATAACTCTAGGTAGATGGGACTTTTGGTACCCTCAGATCATCAAGAAGCTACTTCAAGGGAGATAGGTGCCAATCAAATCCTAAGGACAGCTTTGTTGTCTTTTAGGGAAAATTGATCCTTGTTTTTGGGAAACCAGAAATCCTGATCTAATCATATACCACACAGGGATCTTATAAGGAATCTTCCAACATTTCAGTATTTTCAAATCTTTATTGGACAATTACACTGGCCAAGGATTAATATAAAAAGTAAACAAAAAATATTATGCCTCCCCAAAAAGTAACCAAAAGAAAAGGAAAAAAATGGAGGATGAAAAAAGCCAGACATTCTAGATTTCTCTCTCTCCTTTGGATAATTTGAATCTCAGATCTCCTCTCTGCATTCCCCTGAACTTGTTTTATTTTATTTTTTTACATTTAATTTATATTTTTCTCAATTACATGTAAACAAAAAGTATTGACCTTCGTTTTAAAAAATTTTACTTCCAAATATTTCCCTCCCTCTCTCTTCTCCTCCTTCATCAAGAAGGCAAGCAATCTGATATAGATTATACAAGTGCAGTCAAGCAAAATGTTTCCATATTATCCATGCTGAAAAAGAAAATGCAGACTTTAATTAGTGCATACTCAGTTCTCTTCTGCCCATCCAGGATTCCTCCCCAGAGATAATTTCTCTTCACTCTTACTTCGACTTCTCCTCCCAATGGTCCCAACATTCTCAAGTAGTGTAAAAGTGAACTGTCTTGGGAGCCTTTTCTCCTAGAAACCAATGCCCAGTCAGTACCGCCCACCCCACACTCTTACTTCTTCCACCCATTCTGAGTTCAGTCGGGAGGGAACCAAAAAGAAGGGCGTCACATGAAGCCTCGCAGCTCTAGCTCGACCAGACCCCCACTTCTGAACCTCTTCCTCCACGGTTCTTTGCTCTTGCCATCAATACCCCTTTCCTTTGCTGTGTACATCTCCTGTCTTTGGAAAAGTGCCCAGCGTGTTCACCCTCCCGCATTGTCCAGCCAACCAGCTTGACTCCGTAGGCTCCAGCTCTGCTTTTGGACCAGGGACCTGGTGCCCAAACGAAACAGACCTTCCGGCCCGCTTTCCTGATAGGAACACCCCTGCCCCTTCTGTAATTCGTAGGACTTAGACCCTGATTTGCTTAGGGGCTGATGACTTTCATAATTTTTGGGCGGGGAGCCAGCGGGCAGTAGAGGCCAGAGAAGCGGTCGAGCCTCGAAGAAACGCTAGAACTGGAGATCAGATTAGACCTGGGTTGCTCTCCCCCTTCTAGTAGAGCCGGCTGCTACAGTTAGCTTCTTGCCTTGGGTGGTTCCCTCCTCCTACCTCTGACCCCAGTTAGGGACAAATTAGACACAAATTTACATCCTAATGAGTTGATTGTGTCTGTTTATTTTTACATAGAGAGTTAAATCTTGGAATATTTGATACTGCAAAATATAGAGCAACTTCCAGAATCGATATTTTGATTTTATTATCATCAATGCTGAGAACACCAAGTCACATAAATACACAGTACAAAATAGCAGAAGTATGTTTAAGATCATTTCAAAATTGTTGGAAATTTCTAATCTCACGCCAAAATTCATTTAATGATTTTGTATGTACAGTAAAAACACTGCATTTCATAACATCCAATAGTCTTGAATCTGAGCCATTGCATTCCTTGGTGTTTCCTGGCTTGACAGCATGCTCAGGGCAAAGTTTGAATGTTGTGTGTTCAGAACCAAGGCTGCAGAGCAGTTGCGTAATGCAGCATGGGCAAGTGGTGCCAGAAACACTTTGGATTCAATTATGTGTTTGATTGTGAATTAATTTTTGGCTGTGCCTCATTCAGAAACCTTTCATTATTGCCAAATTTTTCATGATTCGCACAGTTAGTTCCTTGACCCCATATGGGATTGTGACCCACAGTTTAAGAAATGCTGAAAAATCTTGGACCCTTACTCCAAGTCTTTGTGACACTCGGGAAGTCTATAAAGAAAAAAAAATAATCTGTAAAGAAGGCAGAGTTGGTGAGAACAGGACCTGAAGAGAGGTTGAAATTGCCCATCTTTTCTCTACATGCCAGAAGCTAGAAGAGCTGGGATCTTTTTTCCCACTCTCACTAACTCTGCCTGCTCCTAACGCAGGCATGAAACATTGAGGAATCAATCTCCATCAATCAGGAGAGAGTACCACTGTAACTGGCCCTTTGATTACACAGCTAAGCTAGACATTCCTATCCATTCATATCCTACTCAGTTCTCAACCTCTTTTAGTCCGACTTTTGTCTTTATCATGTAACTGAAAGTGGTCTCTTCAAGGCATCCAAAGATGGCTTGTTGCTAAAGCCAATGACCTGTTCTCAGCCCTCGTCCTTTCTGATATTTCTACTATTTTTGTTACTGTTGACTTTCTTCCTCTTTTGGGGAATCTTTGCTTCCTGTTTCCCTTTCACTGTTTTGCTCTAGTTTTCTCAACTTTCTGATTACTTCTCTTATTCTATTTTACTGGGACATGACTCATGACCTACCCTCTCACTTTTCTCTCTCAAATGTCTCTGAAATTTCTGTGCTGGGTCCTTTTATCCTTTCTCTCCCCACCCTCTCCCACCTCTTTCATCAGCAGTCCTCCTTTTCCTATTACTATTACAACTCCTTCTGCTATACTAGTACTGTTGTTACTGTTACTATTGCTGCTGCGGCTGCTGTCTCTTCATCTCTTTGTTCTGGACATTTTCTCAGGTTAGCCCCCATGGCTCTGGAATACTCAGACTTCTCAGATCTACCTATGCTCACTTCCCTAGCTTCCTTTAAGCACCAACTTAAATCCCATAATTTACTGGAAGCCTACCTCAATCTCTCTTAATTTTAGTGGCTTTCTTCTGTTAATTATTTCTTATTTATTTTGTATATAGCCTGCTTTATACAAATGTGTTTGTTGTTACTTTTGACATTGGTTGGTAAACAACCAATTTCTGTGGAAGGCACCACAATTTTTGACTTATCAAAGTACATACATTCCTAGTCATCTTTCAATCTCTGATCTCCCTTACTACTTCTCCGTTACCAACAGTTGCCAAGTCTTTCTAATTCTACCTCCACAGCATCTCTAGTATTCATCTCCTTCTCTCCACCCCAAGGACCAACATACTATTTATGCTGTCAACATCTTTTGCCTGAGCTAGTATGATAATCTCCCTTTTTGTTCTCCTTGCTTTTAATCTCTTTGCTTTGCCATTCATTGCTTACACAACAGACAAAATATTTTTTCCTAAAAAAGAAAGCAGAACTCTGTCATTGCTCTGGTCATACCCTGAAGATTCTCTTCAGTGGCTCCCTATTCATTCTACTGTACAATGTAAACTCCTCTGTTTGCCATTGAAAACACCAACCTTTTCCAGACATTTCATTTTACTAAACTCCATTCATGGAGTCAGCTAGGTGGTGAAGTGGATACAGTTCTGAGCCTGGAGTCAGTAGGATCCAAGTTCAAACTCAGCCTCAGATACTTACTAACTGTGTCACCATGGGCAATTCTCTTAACCTCTGTTTGCTCCAGTTTCCAAAAGTGTAGCATTGGGACCCTGGAGAAGAAAATGGCAAATTGCTGTAGTTCTTTCTTTCTTTCTTTCTTTCTTTCTTTCTTTCTTTCTTTCTTTCTTTCTTTCTTTCTTTCTTTCTTTCTTTCTGTCTTTCTGTCTTTCTGTCTTTCTGTCTTTCTGTCTTTCTGTCTTTCTTTCTTTCTTTCTTTCTTTCTTTCTTTCTTTCTTTCTTTCTTTCTTTCTTTCTTTCTTTCTTTCTTTCTTCCTTCCTTCCTTCCTTCCTTCCTTCCTTCCTTCCTTCCTTTCTTTCTTTCTTTTTTTTTTTACCAAGCAAGTCCCATAAAAATGGGGTCATGAAAACACGGACATGACTAAATGCCTTAACAACAACAATGCACCGTTCAGACTTTTTTTTTGCCACACTCTCCTATTTGCTGTTTCCTGACCTTGACACTCAGTCTCCCAGCTCCATCCCTTTGTATAAGCTGTCCTCCATGTTTGAAAGGCTCTTCCTTTATCCTCTACACCTTTTGGCTTCTTTAAACTTTCAATTCATATGTCTTCTCTGAAAATCATTCCCTGCTTGCTGTAATTGTTACTATTCTCACCCTCCTCAAAACATCTTGTGCTAACTTATTCATAAGCTGCATCCACTACTTAAATGTAAGTGGTACATAGTCACTCAATAAAATAGAAGGATTTCAAGCTTTTGTAAAGAGAAGACCAGAATTAAATCAAAAATTTGATCTCTAGTATCAAGACCCATAAGAAACATAAACAGATAAAAAGGGAAAAGAAAACACAATAGATTCAATGGAGCTAAACCATTTATATCCCTACATGGGAAGATGATACTTGTAATTCTTAAAAATTGTATCACTGATAGTACAAGTAGAAGGAATAAACAGAGGGTATGGGTACATGGTAAATTTAGGGGAATGACATAAAAATTAAGGGATGAGAAAGAGGAGTACATTGGATGTAGAAGGAAGGGAGAGGTAGAATGGGGTAAACTATTTCATGTGAAGAGGTGTGAAAGACCTATTATAGTGGAGGGGAAGATGAGAGTGTGGGCAAAGGGCATCGCTTGAACGTTACTCTTATCAGTATTGTCTCGAAGAAGGAATTATACACAGTTGAATATAGAAATCTATCTTACGCAACAGGGAAGTAAGAGGTGAGGGAATTATAGGAGGAGAGGAAATTAAGTAAGGGGGAGGTGATAGACAGAAGGAAAACATTGGTGAAGAGGGAAAGGGTAAAAGGAGAGAGAGGACACACAGGAGGAAAAAGAATGGAGAGAAATACACAGTTAGTAATCATAACTGTGAATATGAATGGGATAAACTCTCCCATAAAATGGATAGCAGAGTGGATAAAAAACCAGAATCTTACAATACGTTATTTACAAGAAACACACTTGAAGCAGACTAAAGGTAAAGGGCTGGATCAAAATTTATTATGCTTCAGTTAAAGTTAAAAAAAAAGCAGGTGTGGCAATTCTGATCTCAGACAAATTAAAAACAAAAATCAATCTAATTAAAAGAGATAAGGAAAGAAAGTACATCTTGATAAAAGGTACCATAGATAATGAAGCAATATCACTATCAAGCATATACCAGGTGGTATAGTATCCAGATTCTTAAAAGAGACATTAAGTGAGTTATAGGAAGAAATATACAGCAAAACTATACTAGTGGGGAATCGCAACTGTCTCCTCTAAAAATTCGATAAATCCAACCAAAAAATAAACAACGAAAAACTAAAGAGGCAAATAGAATGTTAGAAAAGTTAGATATGACAGACATTTGGAGAAAACTGAATGGGAACAGAAAGGAATACACCTTTTTCTCAGCAGCACATGACATCTACACAAAAACTGACCATATATTAGGGCATAATCAAATGTAGAAAGGCAGAAATATTAAACATATTCTTTTTGGATAATAATGCAGTAAAAATTACATTCAACAGAAGGCAGTGGAAAGATAAAATTATTGAAAAATAAATACTCTAATCCTAAAGAATAAATGGATCAAAGAACATAGTATAGAAACAATCTATAATTTCATTAAAGATATTTATCATTATTAAAGATAGAAAACAATGAGACAACATAGCAAAATTTATGAGATTCAACCAAAGCAGTACTTAGGGGGTAATTTATTTCTCTAAATTCTTACATCAACAAAATGGAAAAAGAACAGATCAACGAATTGGGCATGCAACTAAAAAAACTAGAAAAATAGCAAATTAAAAATTTCTGTTTGAGCACCAAATTGCAAATCTTGAAAATCAAAGCTGAGATTAACAAGAGTGAAAGTAATAAACAAACAAGCAAGGTATTAAGGTAATAAACAAATCTAGGAGCTGGTTTATGAGAAAAAAAAAGAAACAACCAACAATAAGATAGACAAGCCATGGATAAATTTGTTTAAAAAAGAAAAGAAAGAAGAAAATCAAATGTATAGTATCAAAAATGAAAAGAATGAAATCACTACCAGTGAAGAAAAAATTAAAGCAATCATTGGATTAGATTAGATTAGAAGGAAAGCAGAAAGTTGGGGAATATTTTGCCCAATTATATGTCAATAAATCTGACAAATCTGAGCAAAATTAATCAGTATTTATTAAAATATAAATTATCTAGATGAAAGATCAGGAAATTGAATGACTAAATAATCCCATCTTAGAAAAAGAAACAGAACAAGGCATTAATGAACTCCCTAAGAAAAAACTTCGAGGGCCAAATGAGTTTATGAATGACTTCTACCAAACATTCAAAGAACAACGAATTCAAGTATTAATATAAACTATTTGGTAAAATAGGTGGAGTCCTACCAAATTTCTTTTGTGACACAAATATAGTGCTTATACCTAAGCCAGGAAGAAATAAAACACAGAAAGAAAATTATAGACCAAATTCCCTAATGAATATCAATGCAAAACTTTTGAATAGAATACTAGTAAGGCAATTACAGCAATATATCACAAGGATTATGACCAGTTGAGATTTATAGCAGGAATGCATGGTTGAGTCAATATTAGGAAAACTATTAATATAATTGATCATATCAATAATAAAACCAATAGAAATCATATGATTATCTCAATAAATGCTAAAAAAGCTTCGATAAAATACAGCACTCGTTCCTGTTAAAAAAGAATAGAAAGTATAAGAATAAAGGGAGAATTCCTTAAAATGATAAGCAGTATCTATCCATCAACTACCATTATCTGTAATGGGAATAAGCTAAAAGCCTTCCCAGTAAGGTGAGGGGTGAAGCAAGTATGCCCATTATCACCACTATTATTCAATATAGTCCTGGAAATGTTTAGCTATAGCTATAAGAGAAGAAAAAGAAATTAAAGGAATCAGAATAGGCAATGAAGAAACAAAACTATCTCTCTTTGCAATCTATGACCAGACTAACCTAGTTTCTGATAAACCCAAAGACCTCAGCTTTTAGGATAAGAACTCAGTATTTGACAAAAACTGCTGGAAAAACTGGAAAATAGTTGGACACAAACTAGGTATAGACCAACGGGTGACACCATGAGCAAGTCAGAAAAGCAAGAAATATTTTACCTGTCAGATCTATGAGGAAAGGAAGAATTCATGACCAAGCAAGAGACAAAGAACATTATGAAATATAAAATAGATAATTTTGATTATATTAAAATAAAAAGCTTTTGTACAAGCAAAACTAGTGCAACCAAGATTAGAAGGAAAGCAGAAAGCTGGAAAATAATTTTTATAGTAAGTGTCTCTAATAAAAGCCTCATTTCTCAAATTTAGTGAGAACTAAGTCAAATTTATAAGAATAGAAGTCATTCCCCAATTGATAAATGGTCAAAGGAAATGAACAGACAGTTTTCACATGAAGAAATGAAAGCATATGAAGAAGTGCTCCTAATCACTTTTGATTAGAGAAATGCAAATTAGAACAACTCTGAGGTACCATCTCACACCTATCAGATTGACTAAGATGACAAAAAAGGAAAATGACAAATGTTGGAGAGGATGTTGGAAAACTGGAACACTAATGCACTGTTGGTGAAATTGTGAAATGATCTTACCATTCAGGAGAACAATTTGGAACTATCCCTAAGGACAACCAAATTGAATACCCTTAAATCCAGAAATACCATTAGTAGGTCTGTATCCCAAAGAGATCATAAAAAAGGGAAAAAGACGTACATAGCAAAAATATTTACAGCAACCTTTTTTGTGGTGGCAAAATATTGGAAACTGAGAGGATGTCCATCAATTGGGGAATGACTGAACAAGCTGTAGCACATGAATAGAATGGAATACTATTGTGCAATAAAAAAATGAACAGACAGATTTCAGAAAAAACCTGGAAAAACTTGTAGAAACTGAAGTAAAGTGAAATGAGCAGAACCAGGAAAACATTGTACACAATATCAGCTATGATGATCAACTGAATGACTCAACTCTTCTCTTCTCTTCTCTTCTCTTCTCTTCTCTTCTCTTCTCTTCTCTTCTCTTCTCTTCTCTTCTCTTCTCAGTAACACAATAATTTAAGACAAATACAAAGGACTCACTAAGAAAAATACTATCCACATCCAGATAAAGAACTGATCAACCTTGAATGCATAACAAAGTGTATTGTTTTCACTTACTTTATTCTTTTTGTGTGTGTGTTTTTCTTTTTTATCTTTCTTCTTTTACAACTGTGACTTATATGGAAATATGCTTTTCATTATAGTATATTTATAACAGCAATTTCTTTAAAAAGCCTATTCTTTGAATGGATGTACCTCACTCAAAGTGAGAACTCTATAAGACCTTAGCCTGAGAGGGAAAGGGTCTCACATTGCATCCTGGGCCATCTCCAGCCATCCTGATGACTATCATGCCACTGGATCCAGAAGATTCAGGAGAAGAAAATGAGATTGCTGACCTTGCACAGCTCTCCCTCACTCAAATCAAAGTCAACTGCAAGTCATGCCATCATCTTGATGTCATTGTCTTTGAGAATGATGGACAAACACAACCTGTGAGTGAGTAGCAGGTCTTCCTCCTCTTGCTAGTCCTCCTCCTCCTCCTCCTCCTCCTCCTCCTCCTCCTCCTCCTCCAGTGTTTCACCCTCAAAAGCTGTCTTGTTTCCTCTGAGTTTACTGGCTACATCTCTTTCTCAAAGATCAAGCCTCAAACCCAATTCACTTTGGAGCTCATAGATTGGACAACAAGTCCCTACCCACCTAGCACAGAGTTCATTTAAATACTAAATAGTATTTGTTTCTCCTTTACCCAGGAACCCTGAGATCTTTGCCTTCCAGTTTGATTTTTTTTTTATGATCAAAGAGATACTTTGAGCAGTTACTTAAAGTTACTTAAAGAAGCCTATTCATTGAATGGATGTATCTCAATCAAAGTGAGAATGTGATAAGACCTTAACCTTCAGGCCAGGGCCAGGGTCTCACATTGAATCTTGGGCCACCTCCAGTCCTCCTGATGAATATCAGGTGAATGGATCCAGATAGCTCAGGAGAAGAAAGAGAGGTTGCTGACCTTGCACAGCCCTCCCTCACTCAAATCAAAGTCAGCTTCAAGTCATGGCATCATCTTGATGTCATGGTCCTCTTCGAGAAAGAACAAACACAGCAACAATAACATTTATAACATATATCAAATTTCCTACCATTTTTAGAAGAGGGGAAGAGAGAGAGGGAGAAAAATTTGAAACTCAAAATCTTGTAAAAATGAATACTAAAAATTGTCTTGATATGTAATTGGGGGAAAATACTATTAAAATAAAAAAATATTCACTTCATCCCAGATCTCTCCTTTTTTGTAGTTATACTCCTTGAGGAGGCTGTTTGCAATTGGTTCTTCCACTTCCTTTCCTCTCAGTCTCTTCTGAACTCTCTATAGTCTGGTTTCCCACATTTTTGTTCAAATGGAACTTATCTTTCCCATGTTAGTAACATTCTCTTCATTGCCAATCTAATGGGTTTTTTTTCCAATTTCATCTTTTTTGATCTGTCTGTAAACTTTGACATCATCAATCACTTTCTTCTCCTTGATACTCTCTTCTCTCTAGGTTTTCATGACAGTATTCTTTTCTGGATCTCCTCTTTTCTGGTTCTGCTTCTCAGCTTCCTTTGCTGGATTTAGATCATACCTGATAATTTCTTCCTATATTTCTAGCTAGCCCACAGGGCTTTCTCTTGGGCTTTCTCTTCTCCTTCTATACTATTTCACTTGGTGATCTCATATCCAGTGGATTCCATTATCATTGATATTCTTATGATTATCAGGTCAACTTATCCAGTCCAACCTCTCTTCTGATCACCCATCTCACATGTCAGCTGCCCGTGGGACAAGTGAAAATGTCCCCAGATGAACTCATTATTTTGCCCTCTGAACTCTCCCCTCTTCTTGACTTCCCTGTTATTGTCCCTGTTATCTTACCACCATCCTCCCAGATACTCTGATTGACAAAACAGGTTTTATTCTGGACCTCTGACCTCCATGTCCAATCAGTTGCTAAGGCCTGTTACATTTGCCTTTGCATCATTTCTTTGCTATTCTTTGCTGTCTAACTCTTCATGATCCCATGGACCACTGTAGACCAAGCCTTTCTATCCTTCACCAACATTTCTTACACATGCCTTATTCTTTTCTCTAATACCGTCACCACCCTAGTATAATCCCTTATTACCTAGTGCCAGGGCTATTGTAATAACCTCCTGGTTGATTGCCATGCCACAAATGTGGAGGACAAATGAGGATGACTCCTAGATTGTGAACCTGTGTGACTTAGAGGATGGAGGTACTCTTGACAGTAATGGGTATGTTTAGAAGGAGAAGGAATGTTGGAGGGAAAGATGAATTTCAGACATGTTGAATTTAAGATATTTATGGGATATTCAGTACAAGATGTCTATTAAATAGTTAAATATGTGAGTCTGGATATTAGGAGAGAGGTAAGCAAATCTTGAACAAGCGAATCCGAGAATCATTAGCATAGAAATGATAGTAGATATAATAAATAGAACAGGATCCAGGACAAAGCCAGGAGAAAGGGAACATTCATGATTATTACCTAGTAGCCTATATGAAGATCCCACAAAAGACACTGAAAAAGAGAAGATAGATAGGAGAAGCAGAGGATAGCAGTGCCAGAGAGGAGAGAGTATCCAGGAGAGGAAGGTTACGAAACGTGTCAAAGGCTGCAGAGACAACAGAAAAGATGAGGATTGAGGAAAGATCATTAGATTTGTCAACTAATCATTGTTAACTTTGGAGGGAGCAGTTTTGGTTGAATGACAAGGTTTGGAGTCATCCATTATAGATGGCTTTCTCAAGGAGATTAGCCACAAAATAAAGGAGACACATGTGGCAATATATTAAATGAGGGTATTTGGGGGATAGGAGAGACATGGGCATGTTTGTAGGCAATAAATAGGTAGCCATTAGAGAGAAAGATATTGTAGCTAAGTGAGAGAGTACAGACAATAGGAGGCAATCAAGAGAGGATGGAGTGGGATGACTGAAATAGGTAGAAGAGTTTGTCTTGGCAAAAAGAGTCATTTCTTCATGTAAGATAGAGGTGAAGGAAATGATAGTGGTAGAAGGCATCTAAGAAATGTGAGATCAAGAAGAGGGAAGAGAGAACTTTCCAGTCCATCTTCCATGGAGCTGTTAAAGTGATCTTCCTAAAATGCAGATCTGACCAACTCACCCCATAATACTTCTAATACTAATATAAAATCCCCTGGCATTCAAAGCCTTCATAACTTTCCTGCCCCCATCTCTCCACCCCATCCTTTCACTAATGTTTCAGGCTTTTTACACCTTCATCTCCTCCCTCATTGTGTATCTGTCACCTGGTAACATTGGCCTCCTTGCTGTTCCTTGCACAACACACTGTATCTCTAGACTCTGGGCATTTTCATTGGCTCACTCTTATGCTTGGAATGCTCTCCCTTCTCATCTCCACCTCTCGACTTCTTTCAAGTTCCAGATAAAAGTCTACCTACTACAGGTAACCTTACCCAATCTGTCTTCATTTTAGCACCTTCCTTCTGTTGATTATCTCCAGTTTATCCTGTAGGCACCTTGATTATAACATGGTTTTCATATTGCTGACCACATTAGACCTCACACTGCCTGAGAGTACAGCCTTTCTTTGTATTCCCAGCACTTAGCACAGTGCCTGGAACATAATCAGTGCTTATTAAATGTTTATTTACTGGTCAATCAATTATAATAACAAATAATAATGACTGCTAAGTCTCTGGCATGTAGGGTATCTCCTCAGGTGCCTCCAAACACAGGTCTATCTCATCTTGGCAAGTTGTAAATCTCCCTTCAATTTTTTAAGTGCTTTTCTCACAACCACCCTGTGAGATACTATAGGGAATGCAAATAATATAGTGTCCATTTTAAACCAAAGAACTGAAGTTCAGAGAGAGTAAATGATTTGCTTTGGGTCAGTCACACAGTTTAGTGTCAGAGTTGGAACTTGAACCTAAGTTATTTACATTGTGCTGCCTTTGAAATACAAAGTACTAATTAGTGTCATTACTCAGAGTGTGATACTGGCTGAATGTCAAATGGAGCAATTCTGAAAGGCCCCTACTATATATCTGTTTAGTCCTTGAAATCATGTATTTATACTTTACCCCTTTGCCAAATAGGACAGTATCCTCTAGGGATCTCCCTTGGGATTTATAAAGTTATCTTTGGAGTCATTCTCTAGATTTGTATGTAACAACTTGTTATTGCTGAGATCA
Organism: Notamacropus eugenii; assembly: GCF_028372415.1. Classification (NCBI taxonomy): domain Eukaryota; kingdom Metazoa; phylum Chordata; class Mammalia; order Diprotodontia; family Macropodidae; genus Notamacropus; species Notamacropus eugenii. The sequence goes on along the minus strand of NC_092873.1, from coordinate 88,653,511 downwards.
AGGGAACTGGAATTTTTTCTTTTCCTCTTCTTCTAAAGGGAACCCTTACCCTGTACCTATGTTAAGTTCCAAACAGTTGCTTGATCATAATGATACTCATCTAAATGAGGATCTTGGTCCTATACTTTTGGAACCATAAGAATTCCTTCCAGTGTGAATGAGGCATCAATCATTAATATATTAAATTGGGACACTCCCTCCACCTCTACCCCCAAATGGATTATAGAATTTGTATTCCTAGTATCATCTCTTCTGCAATCTATATGTGTGGGTGACAGTATGGGGACATTCCTTTGAAAAACCAGTTCCTGAAGTCTTGATACTTTCTAGTGATCCTGGGGTTATCATATAGAATTATTGATCTAGACATTGAAGGGCCCTCAGAGACCATCTGGTGTGCAACTGCTTTGCTTTATAAATCCATAAACTAAAGCCCAAGAACGTTAAATGATTTGCCCTGGTTTGATAAGTAGGATCAGAGGTCAAATTTGAAGCCAGTTTCTTTGACCTCAGTCAGTGTTCTTTCCATGGTACCATGCATATACATCTTTGAAGTCTAAGGAAATCTCAGAGATCTCTTCTGAACTCTTTGTAGTCTGTCTTCAGATCTCATCATTCAAATGAAACTGTTCTTTCCAGTGTTACTAACGATCATTCAATTGCAAAATGGCCTTTTCTCAGTCTTCATCTTTCTTGTCCTCTTTCTAGCCTTTGACTCTGTAGATCATCCTCTTCCTGATACTCTTTTCTCTCCAAGTTTCTAAGATATTGCTTTTTCCTGGTTCTCTTCTCACCAATATGATCAGTTTTCTTTTGTCTCCTTTGCTGGATCTTCAACCATATCACACCCATTAACAGTGGAGATCCTTTGTCCCAGGCCCTTTTCTCTTTTCCCTCTCTACCTTTCACCTTGCAATATTTCTCATTTATTCCCCTATTTCATCTTTGCAATATCTCTCCTACTTGCTTTCTTCTCTCCTCTGACACTATCACCACTCTAGTGCCTGGATATTACTGCAAGACCCTACTGGTGGGTCTGCCTGCCTCAAGTCTCTCCTCACTCCAATTCATCTTCCATTCTGGCACTAGTGCAATTCTGACCATGTTATGGCACTACTCAATAAACTCCAGCAGCATCCCATTGTCTCTAGGATAATATATAAAATTCTCTATTTGGCATTCAAAGCCTTTATAATGTAACTCCTCCTACCTTTTGTTAAAAATATTTTTACTGAGCCATTCTTTAACTTTGAGGATGCTCAGAATCCCACAAAGCAGACCTAGAGGCACAAAGCATACCTTCTCATTCTCTTTTGGCCAAGAAGGTCAGAACTACCTTTGAAGGTCATAGAACATTAATTTGAAACATGATTTTGAAAAATTTCTTTATTATAGAAATTTACTATAAAAGAAAAAAAAGAGAGATATAATTATCTTATAATAGGGGAAAAAATTTCATTAACTCTGTCCAGTTCCAGGCATGAATCATATCTGACAACCAATCACGTGGTGTTAAAGCAAGGCATAGGATTAACCAGGTGAGAACTTTCCTTTTCCAGAAAGGAAATAACACAATGGGTAAATAAAGTCAAGAGAAGCCTACCTAGGCTGTGTCCTAAGTCATTCTCAC